>NC_080432.1:15959540-17190540 GCF_028018845.1 Melospiza georgiana
CTTCTCGCGGTCGTTGTCGCTGCCGTGAGCCGTGGCCGGGGCGCTCCGTTCGCTCTCTCCCGTTTGGGGGTCGCCTTAACCATTCCCGAGCGGAGGAAAAAGCTGAAGCCCTCTCCGCCCGCAGAGCGGCCCCCTGGGCACCCCCGCCCCGCCCCGGCCTCCCCGACATTTAATACCAATTTTAATTTTTTTTTTAAAGCTGCTTTTCGAGGGGAAATAGTAGAGAAGGAGCCAATAACAACGACGGAAAGTGGCGGCCTCGGCGGCCGCCCCGCGTCCCCCGAGCCAGCTCTGCCTGGGCCCGGCCGGGGTGACACGGCCGAGCGGGGCCCCACGCTCCCCCCGGCTTCATTTTTGGAAAAAAAACGCTTTTTTTTTTTTTTTTTTTTTTTTTTTTTTTTTTTTTTTTTTTTGTTGGGAACAGTCTGTTTCATCCACCAGCGAAAAACCGGAGCGGGGAGAATTTATATTTTCCTAATTTCTGTCTGTGAGTGCGCTGTTCTGCTGCTCGGTGCTGCTGAGATTTGGGTTCTGGCACGGCCCCGGTGCCCCCTCCCCGGGCTGGAGCCCCTGCGAGCGGCAGGGAGAGCCGAACTTCGGGCTCAGCCCTCGGGGATGCGCCGGCAGGGCTGGGGAAAGGGTTAACCCGGGGAGAACCCCCCCAAAAACTCGGAGGAGGAGGAAGGAGAAGAGACAAGAGGGAGGCGAGGCGGGGCTGGGCGGCTCTGCCGGGCTGGAACGGGGACCGGGACCGAACCCGGGGCGGGTTGCGGCAGAGCAGCGGCTCCGAGCCCGCCCCTGCGGCTTTCGGGCTGCTAAAGATGCTTCAGAAAACGAAAACAAACCCAAACAGGCTTGGTCAGGAGCAGCGGGGCCGGTGCAGCGCCCGCCCCGTCCCGCGGGGCTGAGCCCGGCCAGGACGGGGCAGTTCAGAGCCAAAGGGACGAGCGGCGCCGGCCCCGCAGCATCCCGATCCCGCAGCATCCCAATCCTGCAAAATCCCAATCCCGCAACATCCCGGCCCTCCAACATCCCGGCGATCCCGGAGCATCCTGCAGCCTCCGCGCCGCCGCTGGGGTTTTTTATCCTTTTCCTACATTTTTCCTCCGCTCTTTTCCCATCCCTGCTCCCATCCCCGAACCACCGAGGCTCCGCGGAGCGCTGGAGCAGCCGCGGCCGCTTCCAAGCCCTGGGGAGCTGCGCTGCTGTCCCACACCCGAGGGGGACACAGCGACCAGAGCCGGTTTTCCCTTCTCCAAACCCGGCGTGCGAGCCAGGAGCGGACAGAATGAAAACTATCAATTTTTTCTCCTTACTTATTTTTTTAATTAAAAAAAAATCCCCATTTTTTTCCCTGTTTTTGGGTGGGTTTTTTTTTTTTTTTTTTTTGGTTTTTTTTTTTTTTTTTTTTCCCTCATTCCCCTCGGGCTGTGGCGAGTCTATCAAACCAGTTGTGTGGCCCTAACCTCCGTGGCCTTATATCTGCCGTGCCGCCGGGCCAGTCTATCTTTGCACAATATACAGTAGACTTCAGAGAGCAGCACAATGGGGGAGGCAGGGAGGTGAGCATGTTAGAGGCGTGCATATTAACGAGCCGCAGCCAGGGAAGCCAAAGGAGCCGGCGAAAAACCGGGAGAGACGGTGCGGGAGGAGAGGAGGGGGGGGACGCCCTCGCCGCGCCTCGCCTGCCTCGGCCTTGGCTGTTTTCTGTTTTTTGGGGCTCGGCATTGATGCGGAGCGCGGAGTCAGGGAGCGGTGTCCTCCGCGTTTTGTTCGGGCTGTCACTCGCGCTCATTGTTCGGCATGTTCTACATGTTGTATCCCATATGGCCAGCTGGGCCGGGGACCCCTGACAAAACCCAAATTGTGCCCAGCTTTCAAACCCAGCATTGTTGTCTGTGAAAGGCAGGCGAATTAAAAATTCGTGCTATATCTATTCTGGAAAAAAAAAAAAAAAAGAAAAAAAAGAAAAAAGGGGAAAAAAAAAAAAAGAGGGGGCGCAAGGAAAAAGAATCTCTGCTCTCTCTTTGAAGGCCAACAGAGCCTCTCCTCTTCTCTGACAAGTTTCTCTCTCATTTCACAGGAAATCCCCACCCCCCCGCCCGTCCCCCCGCAGCACCGAAAGGCCCGAGCGCGTCCCCCCGCAGGAGCCCGCGGAGCCGCGCTGCGCGGCCGCGGAGGCCCGGGCAGAACAAGGCGGCATTGAGGGCGGGCTGGGCTGCAGCTGCCGCCTCCCTGCGCGGCCCGGCCGTACCGCCAGCCCGGCTGGCACGTCCCGCTGCCTGCCGGAGAAATGGCCCTTTCTTGTCCGCGCTCCTGGTTGTGCAAGGCGGGGAGGAAGGGAGGGAGGGAGGCAGAAAGAGAGGGAGGGACAGAAATTAAAAAGGAAAAAAAAAAATATAAAATAATAATAATAATAATAATAATAGGGAAAATGAATAGTTTAATTTTAAAAAGAAGGGAAGAAAATAACGAAAACGGGGAAATAAGTGGAGGAAGAAAGAAGAAATTTTGTAAAGGAGAAACGATTGATAAGGAAAAAAAAAAGAAAAAGGGGGAAAGGAAAGAGAAAAATAAAAGGGAAGAGGAAAAAAATAACGAAAATGAAAAGGAAATGAAAAAGGGAAAAGAGGGAAAAGAAAAAGATAACGAAACAAAATAAGAAAAAGCGAAGGAAGAAAAAATAACCTGAGAAAGCAGAAAAAGAAAAACAACGGATGGGGAGGAAAACAGGGGAGAAAAGAGAAAAAGAGCGGCGAGAAGCCCCAGCCCGGGCATCCCCCGCGCCCCGGGACGCGCAGCGCTGCGCGGGATCCCCGCGGTGCCCGGAGCTGCCCCGGGCTCGGACGAGGCTTCCAGGATGGGGGTCCGGCCCTTGCAACCGCGGCCAGCCCCTCTCGGCCGCCAGGGCGGGTCGGGATTTGGGGATTTGGGAGCTCAGCCCGATCTCCAGGCCCGCTCCGTTTCCTTTTCCCCCCGTTTTTCCCGGTTTTGTCCTGTTGACTGTAGGGCTTAGCTGGCGGCGCTGTGGGTTTTTCGGGGCTGCTCGAGGAGCCGCTCGAGGGGAAGCTAAGCCAATATTTACCGAGCCCAGGGCAGCTCCCGGCGGGTTCATTACGGAGTCAGGGGGGCTCCAAGGGCCCCGGGGGAGCCCCGGGGGGCGGCGCTGGAGCGGCAACAGAGCCGCGACCCCGCTCCGCGTTACCGGAGATTTGCGGGGCTCCCCCGCACATGACACCCCCAAAGCCCCCCGAGAAGCGCCCCTGGAGGGGTTCCTTGCTGTAAACGAGGGGCTGTGGTTGCGTTATTCGCCGAGCCCGGGGAGCGGCCGCGGGGAGGCAGCAGAGCCCCGCGGAGCCCCGCGCTGGACGGGGCGGAGGCTGCGCTGCCCCTCGGCGCCCCCGGGCCCTGCGGAGCGGGGCACCCCGAGGCTCCGTGTCCCTGCGCCCGGCGACACCCCCGTCCCCGGGCCGGGATGGCCGCGCGGCGGCGCTGCTGGATAAGGGACAGGGACGCGCCGTCGGGGCCGCCCCGCGGGGAGGGGACCCTGGCGGCCGCCCGGGGACACCGAGGGGAGGGACGGGCAGCTGGAGGGTGGGACAGGACCCGCCGGCCTGCGGGAGGAGCGGCCTGAGCCCTAAACCGGGGACATCGCTTCGAAATGCAGCGTGGAGGTCGGGGAGTGATGAGGTCTGGCCCATGACTCTCACTGTGGACTGGTGCCGCCCCTCAAACTCCTCAGGCCACAGAACCCCACCTTTGGGACAAGCAGAGTGTCCCCAACCGCAGAACCCCACCTCTGGGACAAGCAGAGTGTCCCAAGCCCCAGAACTCACCTTTTAGACAAGCAGAGTGTTCCCAAGCCCCAGAACCCCATCTTTGGGACAAGCAGAGTGTCCCCAACCGCAGAACCACGCCTTTGGGACAAGCAGAGTGTCCCCAAGCCCCAGAACTCACCTTTGGGACAAGCAGAGTGTCCCCAACCACAGAATCCCGCCTTTGGGACAAGCAGAGTGTCCCCAAAGCCCGGGCAGGCTTTGGTGCTCAGCACTCGCCCTTTCCACGCTGGAAGAACAAACAAACTGATGGCGGGGACGGCGTGGAATTCCGGAGAGATGGAGAGGATGAGGCTGTACATCCACGGCTTCCTCCCGCCCCACAGGGAGCCACTGGGATGGGGACTGAACACCCAGAAGGAACCAGGCACCTGGGCACAACAAGTGAGTGCCTCAGGACAGCCCTGGGCTTCTCCCTCTCCGGGTGATGCCTCACTGAATTTTGGGTTTCATTCAGTGCTGGTGAATTTTCTGCTTTTTGCCCAATGCCGTTAATTAGCGGTAATTATGTAGAGATTCAGGGAATTTCTGATGAGGGAGACACAGGAGAGACCCCTCCCTTCAGCTGCCCCATGGCCCTTGCAGGTAGCAGCCTCCCTCTTTCCCCCTTTCCCTCTATTCCTCTTTCCTTCTATTCCTCTTTCTCTCTTTCTCCCTCTCTCTTGCTCAACACTGGGGAATGTTGTCCCCACCTCCTCTCCCTCCCCGATATTTAAATTACCGGCAAACTCAGAGAACCTGGGATGCTTCAGCTGCAAAGGACAAGCACTTGATTGAGGGGAAATAAAAAAGAAGAAAAAAAAAAAAAAAAGGGGATTTAAGGTTGCAGCATCCTTCCCTCCCACAGGCCCCACAGGTCTCACCAGCCATGAAACTCAAAGTTTGTCTGAACATAATTTTATTGAACATAATTTTATTGGGCCATACAAAGTCTGGGCAGCTTCAGTGGGGTTCATGCACCGCCCCTGATTTCCACTGACACATCTGGGATTAAACCACCAGCAATCACATCCTTGCTCTCAATGCAAAACATCCCAGATCTGCTGGGAAAACCCAAGAGCTCAGACAAACATCCCTGGGATTGTTCCAGGTTCGCTTGGACAGACAGAGTGCCTCAATCCTGCCTTGGGATCTGCTGCTTTCTGTAGGATTCAGCCCCAATTCAGGGAGAAAGTTCTCCATGAGATAAAAACTGCAAGAAATAAATTGTGTCAAATCATGCTGGTCAAATCATTGCCTCTGATTTGGTCTGGCCAAGCAGGCTCAACTATTTCAGGGGAAAAAAAAAAGCAAACAGGCTTAAGGAGTGGTTGTGTCTCTGGACGTGCAGGGATGGAGCTGCTCCTCCTCACCACCTGTGGGATCCATCACTCCTGGCTCCCACATACACGTCCTGTCTGAAGGGAAAGAGTTCAGCTCTGGTTGTTCAAGAGTCTTAAAAAGAACATCCCTGGAAGATTTACCCCATTGTGGAGCTTCTCTGCTGTTATCCAGACATTATTTCTCCCCTCTCCAGTTAGAGCTGTCCCACAAAAAGTCACTGACTCCCAAAAGAGATGAAAGCACCACACAGGATTCCTAACCCCAAATCAGGCCAAGTGACTCAGCCTCAATAAATTTTGGGTAGAAACGGCCATAAATCCCTCAAATCCTCGGGGATGTGCCTCCATCCTTTGCCACACCACAGAGGAGCTCTTGGCAGCACACCCCACAGGTAACACAATTCCCAACCCTCCTTGGTGCAGGTGTTCCCTGGGGGTGCAGCAGCGTGGCTGAAGGCTTTGCTCATCCTCTTCCTCCCCTTCACACTCCAGTGGCTGGGGAAGGGCTGCACTCTCCTTCTACAGCCTGCACACCAGCAGGAGCGTTGCTCATTCCCAGAGTACGACAGGCATCAGCCTGAAACATTTCAGAGGGAGCTGCAGGGAAGTGACCCCTGAGTTCTTTCCCCAGGTGCTTTCCCAAAATCCCACAGCAATCCCATGAAAGGGGTTCTGGAGCCCCTTTGGCTGAGGCAGAGCCCATGGGGTGAGTCCAGGACTAAACCAGTGACTCCCAGGCCAGCCTTGTTGTGCCCTAAGAGCGAGAGGAGATGCTGCCCCACATGTATCCGGAGGGGCTTGGAATTCCCCCAGCACGGAGAGAGGCCCTGGTTGCACATCAGACCCATCACAGGTGAGGAAGGGAAGGGATCAGAGATGATTTCAGACACAAACCCAGATCCAGGGGCCTCCACCCCTTCAACACCTCCCAGGGGGAGATGCTGGGAATTCCCACCCCACCCTCACGGACCCTTGGCCCCACTGGTGCTGATCCATCACGGCCATCCCAATCTGTCTGTGCTCCTCTGCACCAGATCCATGGATTTCCACACCCAAGGGAATGCTGGCAGTGCCAGGCACCTCACCAAGCTCCCCCTGCCAGGATGGAAACGCCTTGTGCAATCCTAAATATCCCAAAGACAAAGGCCTTGAAGGGCAAAACCCCCTCCTGGCTCAGGGGATGCTTTCTAAGCTATGGATAAATGCAGGACCTGCCTTTGATGTCCCTCTCAGAGTTAGGGAACAGCTGGATGAGAACCCACCACAAAAGGGAATTCAGGGCTGTCATTAGTGGTGACTTGGGGTGGCAGCTGCTTGCTGTGGGTTCCAGGCAGCTCCTTGATTGGTCCCTCTCGAGTGGGGCCACTTAAAACTCCATATCACACGGGGGAAAAGGCAATGGAAGCACCCCCAGCTTTTTGTATTTCAGTTCTCTCAAGGGTTTGTGAATGAGGCGAAAATAAAACACCCCAGAGCCATCAAAGAGCAAAGCGAGCTGATTGCGGTGAGGAGGGAGGGAGAGGAGGAGGAATGGTCACTCAGTGTGCACCCAAATCATTCCTGGAGCATCCCAGGGCACCCCACACACGGGAAACCCAACCTCCCTTCCACACAATGTCTTAGGAGAATTAATCAATAAACAGATTGCACAATGTAGCTAAAAAGTCAGAGGAATGCTAACACTGGAGGTCACTTTGCCCTGGTGGAGTCCATTCAGGATAAATTTTTATTCTCCTCCCTTCCTCTTGAACCACAGGTTTGCAAATAATAAATAATGAATGCCTGATTATGGAAGAGCAGCCCCAGCACTGTGTGGCAGAAACCACCCAAAATTTGGCCTGTCCAAAGTCCCAATGGAGCACATCAGTGGCTCAACATCAAAATGTTGTCACCTCCAGGGCCAGCAAAGATGTCCAGCAGGGATTTGGCAGTGTTGTGGCAGATCTGGGAAAACCCCTATGACATCCAGCTCCATCTATCCTGGTTTGTGTGGCTGCGCAGAGACACCAGCTCACCTCGTTTGTCTTTGGGAAGTTTTGACTTTGGAAAATGTGTTGTATTTTTTTCCCCTGGATCTCCCAGCACCTGTGAAGGGATAAATCAACTCAGTGGCATGCCTGAGGCCATCTGGCTGGGCACATCATGGGGTTTGTGCCACTGGCATGAAGAAAATGATAAACAGGCCCAGATTTTCCATGTGGCTGTTGCCGTTGTGCCGGGATTCAAGCAGAAATCCGGGAGCAATCCCAGTTTAGCTCCACCCCGTTGTTCCAGGCTCTGTTCACACCCTGAGGGCAGGGAACAGCACCTACCTGGGTTTGGGGTTTTCCTGCTCCACCTCAGCCATGGAGGAGCTGAAAAGCTTCACCGTTCCTGCTCCATAATTGATGATAACCATTGATTATCAAACAGGGAGAATTCCATGTGTCCTTCCAGCAGCTCCTGCCCCTGGTCACCAGCAGGGACACTGGGGACCTCTCCAGTGCCCCATGCAAACATCACTCACTCCCCTAAATACCCAGTCTCTACTTTGTGCAGCTCGATTTTAAAGGCAAACAGCAGCTTTTCTCCATCAATAATTCATGGGCCACTCCAGATAGCCATCAAATACGTAACCAAATTAAGTGAACAGTATCTTGAGGTTTGCAGCCCAAGGTTTCCTGCCTCAGCCCGCAGCATGCCTGCCTCTGTTTGGGTTGCCACTTAATCACTGCACAATATTTGCTTTGGCTTGGCTGTGTGTGAGGAGGGATTTATTCCATCCCATCTGGCTGCAGGAGGGGGAAAAGCCACCCTTAACTCCTCCTCTGGCTGCCTTGGGGACCTTTGGGAAGGAACTCCACAGTGGAGCAGCTAAAAATGCTCCAGATACCTGCTTTGACATGCTGTTTATCCATACTGTGAGTTTTTAAGGAATAACTCCCACCACTCCAGGCTTCCTCTTGCACCTCCTGAGCTGCCCACACAGCTCTCAGAGGTAATTGCACTCAGAGCAATCCCAGCTTTGTCTGTGCCCCTCGAAACCCCCCCAAAATAACGACAAGGGTTTAATCTGCATTTATTTGGGATGATTTCAGCGTGGCTCAGGACAGCTCCCGGGGAGCTGGAGAGGAACAAGGAGCCCATTGTGCCTCGTGTGCCACACTCGGAGCCCATCAAAGCCAGCGCCAGCCTGAAAGATTCTTGACTTGAGATCCACTGGAAAAGCTCCCAGTGACTTCAGGAGGCTTTGAATCAGGTGCTCCAAGGAGGAGAAGCCACGCTGGCGGCGGCAGGCTCCGTGTTCATCGCTGTTTGGAGATGGAACAAGAAGTTCTGAGAAGCCACAGAGGCAACAAACCAGAAAATACCAACAATAAACCTCGACAGCATTATCTGTAATCGAGTGTGGAACGAGTGGAGAGAGAACTGAGTGCTTCCCAGATCTGCCCTGAAAACTTTGGGATCGGGGAGGAGGGGGAGAGCAGAGAACTTGCACCTGCAGCTGAGTTTGCTACAGCTTGGCACGGAGCAGCTCCCTGGGAGGGAAAAATGGGAGCAGGGAGATCGTCAGCCCAGCCCAGCCTCACCTGCTGGGTGAGGCACAGGGGAGGAACAACCCCAAAAACAACAAAAAGCAGCAGGGCAGGCACCCAGTGCATCTCCTGAGGGACCAGCACCTTCCTCAGGCAGCTCTGCACCCAGAAAACTGCCTGGAAAACCTGTTATCCTTGGAATGCTTGGGTGAGGTCTCCAGCCAGCACCTAGGGGGGAAGAAGAGACAATTCAGCTGTTATTCCAAGGGAGGGAAAGCAGAGCCAGCAGGAGAGGACCCACTGAGCAGCAGTGGCACCGGAGGAGCAGTTTTACCCCTCGAGCAGCATCTCAGGCACCAGGGTTTGTGTTTCTGAAAATCCCTGGCACCCATTGTGCCACAGAAGTCACTCCACGAGGCCATCCCCAGGCTCCATCAGGAGGGATATTAATTGCCACAGAGACACTTTTCCCTCCCATGTCTGGATGTGTGCTCGGTGGTTCCTGCGCTGGGGAAATTGCCGCTCTCTCCTGATTAAGTGCTTAATTGTGGCCAGAGCTTCCTCAAGTGTTCCCAGCCCTGAGCTGAAGTCCCACTTCAAACACGTGCTGTTATTGACTTCCTTACCAATTTCCTCCCTGTGAATGCCTTCCAAAGGGGGCCTGAGGGGCCCTGGGTGCATCCCTCTTCTGCAGGGAGCCAAATAGAGAGCTGGGTGCATGGAGAGCACTCACTAACTTGGGCTCCAGCAAGATGTTTGACAGACAAAACCAAAGGAATTTAACCATGATTTTAGCAGCATTCCCATCCCTGGGAATGCTCAAGGCCAGGTTTTGAGAACCTTCATTCTACTTGAGGCAGTTCCCACCCATGAAATCTCACCCACAGCTCCACAAAAAGTTTCTGGCCATGGGGAAAATCTGAGGTTAAAATCCCCATAGGCCTCGCGACAGTGACACCAGCCCCAGCTCAGAGCTGCTTAATGGTTAATGGAATAATATTTCCATCCGTTGTAGATGAGAAAAGATAATTACTTTCGGGGTTTAAGAACCAAATGTGTTGATCCAAATGTAATCTCAGTGTTTTAGCATCTGATTATTACATCAGAAACACAAATGTCAACGGGCCGCAGCAACCGGGTTGTCAGGAGGGGGGGAAAGGGAGATGTGTGACTTAAATCACACACCAGGGGAAAGATGCCCCCAAGGGACTTTTAACTTGAGTTAATTAAAAATATTCTACTTCCCCAAAGCATTTTGGGGGCTGGGAGCTCATGTTTTCCCTCAGTGATCCTTCTGTTACACCCAGAACAAGGGACAACCAGAGGGGACAGCTGTGGGTCATTCCCTGCTTGCCCAAACCAGGGATACAAATCCCAGATGGCTCACTCCCCACAGGAAGGAATGGCTGCAGGAATGTCATACACTGAGGGTGCTTTGGTGCTTCCATCCCGGGCCTTTTCTCTGGAATTCTTTCTGTCACCTCCATGGGCCCAGTTGGGCCTGCTTGTCCCTGCTGTCCTAAACCCAGAGAACATGGGAGAGGTTTCCTTTCCAACCCAAACCACCCCAGAACTGCAGCAGCAGCCCATCCCTGAGGCAGTTTGGACAGGAGATGACAGGATTTCTGTTCCCCAGGAATCCCTGTTCTCCCTCTCCCAAAAGCATCCAGCACACCCAGGGACCAGCACACAATGTTAACACAAGCGTGCTGCCAAGAACCAACTGGAATTGTGGTGCTTTGCTGCTGAACAAAGCCCTTGCCTTGATTTCTCAGCCAAGTTCAAGTTCCCAGCGGGCTGATTGTCCCCCACCCTGTCCCTGAAGCACCCAGGGCTGTGTGGAATTTTATTAAATTGCCAGCACGAGCGGCCGCTCAAAGTTTGTGTGGCTTGATGTGATCGATGGCAGCAAAACACGGGAAGAAAGGCAGGGGGAGGGGGGCACCCCTGTTTGTTAAGGCTTTTTCTTTTCCCTTTTGAATAAAATGTCAACTCCATTATATAGATGTCAACTCCATTACTGCAACACTCCCGTGGCAGCCTCAACATGGAACTATCTGCTAATAAAACAACTTTCTCGCAGGGGGAGCAGAGGGCAAGTTACCTGCTGGAGGTTCCAATCTGGTTAAGAAAATTCCTGTTTATCCCTGCAGGCACAAACACCATTTCCATTATCCTGGTTTCCTCCTCGTCTTTGTTGGCTCCAAAGCAAAAACCTGCTCTTGTATCCTGATGAGCCCACACTGGTTGCGGACCTTTCCTCGTTAGAGAAGGTGGAAAATGAGGAGTGCAGTGCCTGGTGTGCTGCTAAAAAAAAAACAAAAAACAAAAAACAAAAAAAACTCTGGGTTAGAATCGTGGAATAGTCTGGCATTGAAGGCACCTGAAAGGTCTCCTTGTTCCAGCAGCAGCCAAGGTGGCAAAAACAGAGAAGGGGGATGCTCCAGGGGGATGTGCTGCCAAACCCTCTGAGGGGGGTTTGGGGACATGTGCCCCCCAAATCGACAAGATCTGCCCACAGGAAGAAGGTACCAAAAGCACCACCCCAAAAGCACTTTCAGAGAAGCCCCTGGAGGGGTTTGGCACGTTTGTGTGCCTGAGAAACCAGGATACACTTGGAAAGAGAATTTGGGAGGGTGAAACTGGGGGCTCCCATCCCTCCACAGCTCTTTTGGAATATAAATTCTGTTTTCAAACAACCAGGAAGGCAGGGAAGCCCCTGAGCCTTGCCAGGCATGGGTTGTGAGAGGCCAGGGCTCCTCCCTCGCTCTCAGGTTCACTGGCTGCACACATCCCCACGCAGACAGACAAAGATGAGAACATATTTAGACAAGAATAAAGAAACCCATTCCACGACGGGAGTTGTTTAGATAATTGATTTCCCTTGGACTTACAAGCACTAAATAACAGCCAGGCAGGCACATCTCCCAGATAACCTTTTCCTTCAAATCTCTCTTCCAAAGGATTGGCCTTTGACAGAGGTGTCGCTGGGAGCGCAGCTCTGAGGCAGCTCGTAGGTAGGACCTCGCTGAGAGAAGGCCGTGACTGTTCCTCAAGCAATTATTTTTTCCCCCTGTATCCTTTGCATAGAGAGAGCTAATTAACTGCCTGCCAGGTTCTGCAGATCCAGGGCGCAGAATGAAGTAGCACAAATGTCATAATTAATTAGCAGTTTAACGCCAGAATGAACACGGCAAAGGTGCCCTGTCAATATTCCGGCGCTGGGGTGGGGAGCATTCCACGTGCCAGGCACTGGGGCACATCCAGCCTGGACAGCAGAGGGGATTTCTTCATGGAAAGGGTGGTCAGGCATTGGAAATGCCCAGGGAGGTTTGGAGTGGCCATCCAAGGAAGGAATGGGGGTGGCGCTCAGTGCTCCGGGCTGGGGACAGGGTGGGCATCGGGCACAGCTTGGACTGATGGGCTGGGAGGGATTTTCCAGCCCCAGTGGTTCTGTGATCATACCACAGAGCCCCAAACTGTTGGAAGCTCAGCTGGAATCACTGAGAAATGAGGAATAACCTGTCATGTCCCCCTGTGGAGTTGGGCAGGGACAGCCCATGCCAGGCTGGGATCATCCCTGTCCCTGCACCACCCAGCCCCAGGCTCTGCTCTTTCCCAGGGACATCATCCATCCTACCTCTCCCTCATCCACCAGGACGTTTTGTTTCCCTATTCTTAGTGAGAATGACCCCTGCCAGTGGCCACCAGGCAGGCCCCAGCCCCTGTCCCACTTTCAGGGGTGTGTTTGGCACAGAGACACAAAGCTGTCACACAGACCCGAAGCCGTCACACACACACAAAGCTGTCACACGCCTCCCATGGGCAGAAATTCCTTTCCCAGAGATGGAAGAGGGGCTCAGCAGCATGGAGTCACCAGCTTCCCTCTGGATCAAGGCTGACAGAGAGGGGTTAGACCTGGAGCAAGCCCCGCACCAGACCTGCCGCAACAATTAAAACCGAAACAATTAGAGTCATCAAGGCTGGCTCCTGGCAGGAGCCAAAACCCAAGAACTCCCTGAGAAAGCTCTCAGCCCTACCCTTGTTCCCTGAGCAGATATTCCCAGTGCTGCTGGGCACTGGGGAGTGCATCCCACACACCTGGAGCCCAGCAGGGACAGCTCCCCATGGGACACCCCAAATCCTGCCCCTGTGAGATCCACAGCTCTGAAAGTAAAAACCCCACTGTCACTGTCATGTTTTCTGGAAAAATCCCCTTGCCCAGGATTTTGCTCCTGGGAAGCTGAGAAGCCTCAGAGAAAAAGGGAAACAATAATTATCCCATTTGCTTCTCCTGTGTTGTGCTGCTTTGGAATGTGGTTGGAGATTGTTTATCCAACATGTGAATTGTTTTGACTTAATGACCAATCACAGTCCAACTGTGTCGGGACTCTAGAAGGAATCGCAAGTTTTTCATTATTATCTTTCAGCTTTCTGTCTGTATCCTTGCTCTATTCTTTAGTATAGTTTTAGTATAGTAATTTTTAGTATTATATTTACTAATATGAAAATACTATAGTATTTTTTAGTATTATATTTATTCAGGTGCCTTCAATGCCAGGCTACTCCACGATTCTATTATATTTAGTATTATATTTATTTTATATCTTTATTTAGTATCTTCATTTAATATATTTAATATATTTATTTAGTATCTTTAATAAAATATAATCATAAAATAATAAATTAGCCTTCTAAGAACATGGAGTCAGATTCATTCCTTCCTTCCCTCATCTGGGGACCCCAAAAATACCACACCCCAGGACTCAAGCATGACTCCCAAGGGTTCCAGAGCAGGGCAGATTCCTGCAGGAAAATAAGAACGAGGACTTACAGGCATCCGTGTCTCCTTCCTCAGCTCCCCCAGCTCCACTCCCTTTCCTCATTCACCGTGGGAGATGTTCAGGGGGAAAAATAAGAGCGAGGGATGAAGCCCCTCATCCCTGCATCCGTTTGGGATCATCCTGCTGCCATTTCTGGGCTGTGCCAGGTGGGAAGGCAGCTCTGAGCCCGGTTTGGGTGATTGAAATGCCGCTGCTGCCTTGCAGAGCCAACTCCATGGTGACAAGCAGCTCCGGGAGCCGTGACACCGGCGGGTCAGAGCCGGCACGGCAGCACCGGGAGGGAACAATGAGGCGGAGCAGGAACCCGGGCTCCGGGAAAAAGGATGGCCTTGAGCAGGAGAGAACAGCACGGCAGGCAGGAGAAGGTCCTTAACTTCGGTTTCCTCTGTTTTTTAAACCTAATGAAGTCTTTTATTAACCCCATCTGGAAGGGCCCAGCACCTCTCCAACATCTGCTCGGGGGCTTTGTTCAAGTGTGAAACTTCGCTGTTTTTCCGAGCCTGGCTTATTCCAGCACTTCAACAATGGGATGTTCCCAGGGATTTCTGTCACCCCAAAGTGCTGACTCCTGCAAGTGAGAGCCCCAAACCAGTGGTTGGGTAATGTCCATCAGCCATGAGGGACCATGCACTGCAGAGCTCCACACTGGAATGCTGCTCCTCGTGATGGAGCAGCGGATTCCCAAAGCTGGGAAGGCACCAGTGTCGCGGATATCTTTTATGAAAAATCCTTTCCTTAGGATTTTTCCTCCTGAGAAGCTGAGAAGCCTCAGGAACAAAATGTAAACATTGATTATCTGCTGCTGTGGAATGCAACAGGTGCAGCTGTGATTGGCCCATGCTGGATGTTTGTAATTAATGGCCAATCACAGCCCAGCTGGCTCAGACAGAGTCTGAGACGAAGCCTTTGTTACCATTCCTTTCTATTCTTAGCTTAGCTGGCCTTCTGATGAAACATTTTCTTCTATTCTGTTAGTATAGTTTTAATGTAATATATATAATAAAATAATAAATCAAGCCTTCTGAAACATGGAGTCAGATCCTCATCTCTTCATTTAACATCAGACCCCTGTGAACCTGGTCGCACATCAGCAGGGCACTTATCCATCCTGCCACTGCCTCCCACAGCCCAGAGGGAATTTCCCTGTGGAACAGCTTTGGATCCAGGCAGAGGTAGCTACAGCAGCAGGGATTTCTGTGGAGGAAGCTTGGGAGACATCTCCCACCACCACCACGTGCTGGTTTGAGAGCAGAACTCATCTCCTTTGGGACCACATCCTTCAAAATCCAGTGTAACACACTCCTCCTGGCCCTGTCTTGTCCTGCTCTGTTATTGCCAGCTCCGGCCATTCCCCATCCAGGATCTGGATCACCTCCACACCAGGCTGTCCCACAAACCCCAGGATGCTGCCCCGCAGACCCCATGGGTCCCTCAGTGGGACTTAAAAGATGGATGCCTGTATGGTGTTTCCCAGCCTGCACCGTCTGGAGCTGCTGGCAGGGCCAGGAGGAGCCAATATCCAACCATGGAGAATCCAGCAGCACGAAGGATCCAGCAGCACAAGGGGCTCAGGGCCTCTTGGTCAGGTACCATCTTGAGGTGATCCCACAGCACAACCTCAGCTCCCACAGGTTTGTCCCAGGCTAATTCCACCTCTGCCATGCCTGGGCTCCAGCTCCTTCTGCTCCAGTGATGGGGAGCAAGCCCCTCAGCTGCCACTGGCAGGGGGGTAAATATCCCAAAATCCCCATTTGACACCCACAAGTTGATCCCCATTTCACATCCACAGCTGGACCATCTTCCCTGTCTCTCCACACCCCTGGGAAACAACACATTCCCGATTCCCCTGTCAGCTCCTGCACCCATCAGACACAATCCTACCCCTCAGGGTTGCACAGAAAAGAGGGATGGATTTTTCCTCCAAAAGAGGGGATTTCTCCCCACTTTGGAGCTCCAGGGCACCGAGTCACTAAGGTTACTCCTACATGGAATATTGCTCTGATTTTAGAATTTGTGGAGATCATCCTTCAGGAAGGGTCTCTACTTCATGACTTCCTCACACTGTATCTAAACCCAATCCAAATGGAGGTTTTTCCATCTTTTTATTTTCCTCTTCCCCAAGAAAACCCATGTGCAGATCCAGCTCTGTCAGAAGTGAACTTCCCAGCTGGACACGGGTGGCCTCTGGCTCCTTCACCCTCCCCACCAGGACAAGGATCAGCACAAGGATCTCTCCTGGGCAGCAGAGGCAGGGATAAAGCTCATTCCAAGTCACCAGTGCTGGACATGCACTGAACCCAGCAGCCAGGAGCATGGGAATGCTGGATAACCCTGGAAGTGTTCCAGGCCAGGCTGCACGAGGACCCTGGCAACCTGATCTGGAGCTTGGCACAGGATGGTTCTTCCAGTCCCTTCCATCCCAAACCAGGCAGGAATTCCACGGTGATCCCACAGGTAAAACCCATGGGAAAACATCCACTGTGTGGAAGGGCTCCCGTTCCAAAGGCAGGAGCAGTCACGAGCAGCACAAGCCAGGAGGGAATTTAAACCTGGGAGTAAATCAGGATCCTGGATTTTTCTGGTGTTCCCTCACCCATGCTGCAGCCACAGGGAAAGCCAGCCTTGTTATTCCCACTAATGAAACTGGGAAAACATTATGGAATGAAAAACAGAGCCTCAACAAGGGGAGAGAGGCAGTGGGCCCAGCACAAAGGAGCAGGTGGCACACGCTGCTGCCAGTGGGATGGGGCAGGTGTCAGGAATCTGGGATCAGGGATCCAGGATTAGGAATTCAGGCATAGAGTGGTGCCAGAGATACATCTGCATTCTGTAACCCTAGGAAAAGCTGGAGGAGATGCCTCAGGAATATTCCACAGAGTATTTCTTGCCACCTCAATAATTAGGAAAACCTTAATTTTCTCTGGGATATTTCACTTTCCTGCTGCCTGCACTGGAACCTGCTCTACTCCCATCCACACTCTTTTCCCTTTCCAGAAACTTTTCCCAGCTGGATCTGAGGACAGAAGACATTTCCCTGGGAGCTCAGTAGCTGCAAACATCCCCTTCCACAAGGGAGGATTAAAGCTGGTTTGTCCCCCAAACCCCACGGGAAAACACATCCATCCAGCAAGCAGGAATTCCAGGGAAGGCTGTGTGAGACCAATGTATTTATTGGTGTGGGGGGTGGTTATCCCAAAAAAACCACAATAAGGAAAACCTACGCCCACAAGGATAAACATCATGAAATGAAAGTTATCATCATGTAAAGACCTGGGTGGACAGGGACCTCCTAAACCTGACTTTAGGGCAGACCAGACCTGTCACAGGGTGTCCTGCTGTGGCCGTGCCAGCCTTGATGGGCATTCCCGATGGGCATTCCCGATGGGCATTCCTGCCGGGCATCCCTTGGGCATCCCAGCCCGCAGTTCCCGGCTCAAGGCTCGATTTTTTTCCCCGGCGGCCGCGGTGTCCCGGTTGGTGCCGGGTTAATTTCTCGCCTTGCCCGTGAACAGCCCATTTAGCGCCACTTCAAACTCCCTAATTCCGGGGGTTTTACGTGGAAATGGTTTTAGAGTGCGCTGGAAACCCCGGGTTCCTTTTCCAATCTCGCCAGGTCTTTAGAAAGCAATTCCTTAAGCCTCCGTTTCCGAGACCCTTTTAATCTCTGCAAATTATTGGTGAGAGCTGAACCGAGGCGAGCCGCCACCACAGCGCTGAGAGAGAGAGGCCACCGCTGATTATTTAGAGGAAACCATCGCTTTTCGGGCCGAGAAATAAATTAGCATTTATACTGGAATATTGAAAAACGCCCCCCCCAAAAAAATCAGCCTCCATCTCCGTGTCAATTGTGGCGCACCGGGGTCAGCACCTCCGCTGTGACAGGCACGGGCTGGCACGGCAAAGGACAACTTGCGTGTGGAAATGAGCCCCGAGTGTGTCATTATCATCCGGGAGGCAAGCCGGGCTGGGAAATCACATCTGCACTCCTGGAAATCGCATCTGCACAGCCCGGCATCCCGGCGACCTTCGGCGGAACGGGGGTAATCAGGGAGAGGGGAAAATCACCCCCAAAAATTAAAACACAAGAGTTTGGCTTCTTGGCTTTTTGTTTTTTTGCAATCTCTATGTATTTGGTGGTGGGGTTTTTTCTGTTTTGGTTTTTGGGGTTTTTTTTGTTTGTTTAGGGGTTTGTAATTTTGTTTTGTTTTATTTTCTTTTGTGTTTTTTTGTTTGTTTGTTTGTTTTTTTGCTTGTTTGGTTTTGTTTTGGCTTTTTGTTGTCGTTGTTGTTTTTTTGGTTTTTTTTTTTTTTTTTTAATTTGCTTTTAAACTACTTCCCTTGGAATCTGCAGCTTGATCCTGCCAGGGTAGGGAAGGAAAAAAAGTCCAGTTTTGTGTGGAACCTCCAGGTGATAGAGGGTTAGCTAAGAAAAACACGCTCTATAAGCGAGAAAGAGTTCAAGGTTAGCGGGTTGTTTCTTTGTGAGACATTTGCCACATCAAAAAGATTTTCTTTACACTCATCACCGAAATGATGTGATGCTTTTTATCCCAAACATCACATTACTGATGTGGCGAAATTCCTGGGTTGCTGTCCCGGGACATCCTGGTTGGATTTTCCTCCCTGTGCCCCAGGAGCCCAGTCCAGGGTCCTGGGTGTGAGCAGGGGCTGGTGACACACCTGTCCCTGAGTCCCTACAAACCAGCTCGCTGGTGCCACATCCCAAAATCCCGACTTATAGGGCCAGTCTGACACAAACAGGGCCGGTCCTTTCCAGCCCCTCACCTCATTCTGCCTGCTTTGACCCCAAAACAGCGCTGAGGCCTCGGGGAGATCCCAAATGCCCGAGAGGCTTGCAGGGAATCCTCCCTACAGCACCAGGAGCTGCCTCTCTCTTCCCAGAGGGAAGCAGGGACACCACGCTCTGCCTCTCATCCATCCATCCATCCATCCATCCATCCATCCATCCATCCATCCATCCATCCATCCATCCATGCCCAGGGCAGGGTTCCTGCTTTGCCAAGCCGCTCCCTTGGAGGGAGGTTTCAGGCAGCTCCATCCTGGAGGGTGAGTCCCAGAAAGGAGGGGACCTGCTCCAGTAGGGATGGGAAACTACAGGTGCCGAAATAAAATAAAGTAAAAAAAAAAAGTAAAGTAAAAAAAAAAAAAGTAAAGTAAAAAAAAAGTAAAGGAAAAAAAAGCAAAGGAAAACAAAAAGCAAAGGAAAAAAAAGCAAAGGAAAAAAGAGTAAAGAAAAAAAAGTAAAGAAAAATAAAGAAAAAAATTTAAATGATAAAATAAAGTTTAAAAAAGGTAAAAGAAAGTTTAAAAAGGTAAAATAAAAAACTAAAATAAGAAACTAAAAAAGTAAAATAAAATAAAATAAAGTAAAATAAAATAAAGTAAAATAAAATAAAGTAAAATAATAAAATGATCAGCTTTTGGAGGAAGACTCTGATGAAGGCAGAGCTGGGCTCAGACACGGTTCAGCAGTTCACTGGTACCACTGGTGACACTGGTGGGCACCAGGGGCTGTGCTGGGGGCCCGACCCCAGGGACAGAGCTGTGTCCCACCCTGGGTTACCCTGAGGGGCAGCAGTGTCCCCACGCGTGGGGCATCCCCCGTGCTGCTCCCACAAGGATGTCGAGAGGATTTGGCTTTTTCTCTTCTCTTCTGTTCTTTTTTTTTTTTTTTTTTTTTTTTTTTTTTGAGCAGGGGAGGGGAAGAGAGGTACAGGAAAAAAAAAAAAAAAGGATGGAGGTGCCAGGAACTCTGTCTGAATGGTGGGAATATTGCAACTGAACAGAGCTGTCGGGATTTGGACGGCAGCGCGTGGAGATTCAGGACCCGTTTAACTCCTGACCCTCACCGGGCTCTCAGAGGTGGAGCACAAAGTTTAAAACTCAAACCTGCGCCCGCTCCGATCTTTTATCTTTTATTTTTAACAATCACCGCAGAGCTGCAGGTGCCTTCCCTCCGCAAAGATCAGGAAAAGATGGGGTTCGAGAAGGGAAGGGTGCAGTCCGGAGGGTGCGGGACAACCCTGGCTGCCCAAAACCCGCAGAGCGGAGTCCGTGAGCGAACACCGGCAGCACCGCGGGAACCGGTGCCGCTCTGGGGCGAGGCTGCTCACTGAACACCCCGAGTTTTACCAATTTCTGGGCAAGGCGCAGCCCCGCGGGTCCCCGGGCGCGCACCCCGCGCATCTCCCCGCGCTCGGCTGCGCCCGCCCCGTCGCGGCGGTGCCCGGCCTGGGGATGCGGGCACAGCTCCGGCCGCGGGGTCTGGCCGTGCCCCGGCCTCTGAGCCCGGCAGGGACCCCGCTCAGCCCCGCTCAGAGCGGCCCCGACGTGCGCGGGGTGCCGGTGGGGCAGGAGCCCCGCAGCCGCTCCCCGGCGCGGGGGACCGAGTCCCGCAGCCAGCCCGGCCCCGGCCCGCGGGCTCGGGCTGCTCCAGGCGAGCCTTTCGTTGCGCCAAAACCAACGAGCAAACGAAGAACGACCGAAAAAAACCCGAAAACGCGACCGCAAACGAAGCATCGGCCCTAAAGGGGCCCCGGTGCCGCGGGGGTCCCCGCTGGCCTCGCACCCCGCGGCGGCGGCTCCGAGGGGCCGGGAGCGGGACCGGGATCGGGAGCGGTGCAGCCCGGCGGGGAGAGGGGACAGGGCTGCCCGGTGCTGCCCGGTGCTGCCGTCGGGGCCGGGCGGGAGCCGCTCTGCCCCGGGACACCGTGCCCGGGGGTGGCCGCGCACCGTGGCGAGGGGCTCGGGGAACGGGCTGGTACTTACGGGCGAGGGCGGCGGGGCCGGGGCCGCTCGGAGCCGCTCGGGCGCTGCCCCGGCGTGGCCGGGCTTAAGAGCCGTCGGGCGGGCGCAGGACAATGGCCGGGAGGAGGGGGCCGGGGCCGGGGGCCGGCGGGAGGCGGGGAGGGGCCGGGGCCGCCGCCGCCGCTCCGCCCCCCCGCGTCTGGCGTAAACCCGGCGCCGGGCTAAAAGAACCGGCGAGCTACCGGCGCCCGGGGCTGGTGGCCGCCGCCGCGGACGGCTCGGCGGTGCCGGCGGCAGCGCCCGGCCCGGCTCGGCCCGCCCCGTCGCGTCCCGCCCCGCCGCGCCATGTCGCTGAGCCCCAAGCACACGACGCCCTTCTCGGTCACCGACATCCTCAGCCCCATGGAGGAGAGCTACAAGAAGTTCGGCGGCATGGACGGGGCGGGCGGGCTGGGCGCGCCCCTCGGGCCGTACCGCCAGGCCTCCGTGCCCCCCGCCGCCGCCGCCGCCGCCGTGCCGCAGCACGTCCCCGCGGGCGCGGCCGCCTACCACATGCCCCACGGCGTGTCGCAGTTCCCGCACGGCGCCGTCGGGGGCTACTGCAACGGCGGGCTGGGCAACGTGGGCGAGCTGCCCGCCTACCCCGAGGGGATGCGGGGCGGCGCGGCGGCGGGCGGCGGCTGGTACGGGCCCGGCGGCGACCCCCGCTACTCCAGCAGTAAGTGCGGGCGCGGGGGGCGCGGATGGGGAGGAGGAGGATGAGGATGAGGATGAGGGGCGGCCGGGCGCGGGGGGAGCGGGGCCGCGGCCCCGACGGGGCGGGCGCTGAGCAGGCCGTCCCGCTCAGTCTCCAGGTTCATGGGCCCGTCGGCGGGGATGAACGTGGCCGGCATGGGCGGCCTGAGCGGCATCGCCGAGGGCGCCAAGGCCATCGTGCCGCTGCACGCCGCGCCGCGGAGGAAGAGGAGGGTGCTCTTCTCGCAGGCGCAGGTCTACGAGCTGGAGCGGCGCTTCAAGCAGCAGAAGTACCTGTCGGCGCCCGAGCGGGAGCACCTGGCCAGCCTGATCCACCTGACCCCCACGCAGGTGAAGATCTGGTTCCAGAACCACCGCTACAAGATGAAGCGCCAGGCCAAGGACAAGGCGGCCGCGCAGCAGCTGCACCCCGACGGCGGCGGCGGCGGCGGCAGCGGCGGCCTGTGCCAGCAGCAGCCCTCGCCGCGCCGCGTGGCCGTGCCGGTGCTGGTGAAGGACGGCAAACCCTGCCCGCCGCCGGGCAACGCCACCCCGGGCCCCGGGCCCGCCGCCCCCGCGGCCCCCGCTGCCGCCGCCGCCGCGCCCGCCGCGCACCCGCACCCCGGCTCGCTGGGGCAGGCGGCCGACCTGGAGGAGCTGTCGCCCAGCCCGCCGGCGCTGCACGGCCCCGTGGCTCCCCTGGCCCCCCTGGACTCGGCCGGCGTCGACTACAACGGCGGCATGGTCAGCCCCAACCTGCTCTACGGCAGGACGTGGTAATAACAATCGGTGCGTCCCGTGTGTGTCCCCCCGAGTGCGCCGCTCCTCCGGCACCGGACGCTCCGCCCTGCCCGGTGCCCGCGGGGATCGCCGACGGCCGCCCCACCCTCGGTCCCCTCCCGGCCTCCCTTCGAGTTTTTTTTAAGTCTCTGCTGTTTTTGGACAAACGGCCCCCACGGCAGCTCCGAGCGCTTGCGTGAGTGTGAATCAGAGTGGATTTGTGTGAGTGTCGGTGCGTCCGTGTCCCGGCCGCCAAGAGCTCCTCCCGACGGGGCTGGGGCGGCCGGGGCAGCGCGGGGCTCCGCTTCGGCCCGGCCCCTCGCCCCGGCGGCAGCGCAGCCCGGAGCCCCGGCGCATATCGCGATAAACCCTCCGAGGCGCGGCTCATCGCGGCCGAATTAACGCCGTGGGGGTGCCCCGGAACGGTGCAATCCCGTTCTTATCTCCGCCCGAGGTAAATTGGGTCGCAGCTCAGCTGAGGCGGGAGCCGTGGCAGGAGAGCCCCGCAGCGTCGGTGCTCGGGTTTAAGGGGAAAACCCCGTTTTTCTCGTTGTTGTTATCAAACACCGCGCAGTCAGTGAATGCCCGTGCGTGGACGGGGCGCGCGTCCCGCGGAGCCGCCTCAAGCCCCCGGCCCTTGGCTCGGAGCCCTGCGGAGGTGACGGAGAGCCCGGGGATCCCCGGGGCTGGACCCCGCTTCCCGCCGGGATCGGACCCCGCAGCAGCCGGGGCCGGGGGATGCACGGAGCCGGAGCGGGATTCATCCCCGCGCCACTGTCCGAGGAACTCCCGCACGTCGGGAAACGCTCCTCGGGACTCCTTCCGGCAATTTTTCTTTCTTTTATTTTTTATTTTAATTTTATTTTAAACAATAAAAAGGAAGCCTTGTTCTCAGGACTCGGCTGCTTCTTTCTCGGTGTACGGACCGAAGGACAAGCTCAAAATCCCCTCTTTTCTGCCTCCCTGTCGGCTGCTAAGGATTTAATTCTGTGTCCCTCCTGCCTCTGCCAGGCTCCCCCATCCTTGGGGGACCCGCTGAACCCCAGCCCCGGGAAGCACCGAGGGCTGCTCCACTCCCAGCTGTGCCATGAAGGAATGATTCTGATATGGAAAATCGGGATTTTGGCCTCTGCAAGACCACAGACTCAGTCCCAGACCTGTCCCCAAGCCTTATGTGGGAGCCTGGAGGGGAAGGGAATCTCCACCGTTCTTCTGGAAAGAGATCCCTTTCCTCCCTGGCTCCCTCCCCTTTCCATGAGGGAGAATTTCTCCCTGCTGGGTCCCACGGGAAACGGCCCAGAGTGACTCCAAATTAGATGGTATTTGTACTTAAATTCTGGGGTGGGACTGAGCCCAGCCTGGTGAGTGGCTTCCCCCTCAAACTCTGTTAAATCCAAGGGGATATATCGGGCTCAGCTCCAGCGTGGGGGAAAAACCCAAACGTTACCTGTGAGCAAAGCAGCCTGAGGAGTTCCACAGGGATGCTGTCCCAGGGTGACCCCCAGGCTTCCCCAGCAGCTGGGGGCAAAGGGAACTGCAGCAGAGCCCCAGGAACGTGGTGCTGCCCAGCCAGGTCCTGCATCCCAGCCGAGGAAAGGAAGCCTCAGGGCCAGCACGCTGCTCCAAGCAGAGCTCCAAGTGGGCAGCACAGCTCCCAGGGCCCAGGCTGGCTCCACTCACACTGCAAGGGGGTGAAGAAGGATTGGGCAAAGCGAAGCCTGTAGGGATGAACCTTTCCCAAATGTTTACCCAGACTTTTTGTGACCCAAAAAATTGGAGCAAGGGACAAAGCCACCAGCACGCGGGTCCATCCACCTTTGGAATGTAGGCAACCCACCCCACTCCTTCCTCCAGTCCATTCCCATGAAAACTCACCATCAGAGCTGGTTTTGTCCTGCTGGAAAAGCAAAATGGCTCTTTGTGAGCACCCCAATCTTTTCCCAGCCATGGGAGAAGGCCCTGGGGAGGGCTGGTGGCTCCCAGCCCCGGGAATGCTGCATCACAATGAGGGATTCTGCTCCACCTTCCATCACTTGAAAATAATGAATCCACGTTGATTTCTTCCTTCCAAGTTAAACAGGGCTGTCAGGGCATTTTCCCCCCAGTTGCTGGCGATTAACACCTGGACGTTTGGAAAGAAGGGAGCTCCAAGGAGTCAGGGCCAGAGTGGGGTTGGGAACTTTACACAATACCTGGATTTAATTGAAAAATCCAAAGGGAAAGCTGAACTGGATGCTCCCCTCATTTCAATATTTTTTTTCTTATTAAACAAAGAATTTTAAATGCTAGAAGTTGGGTGAAATTATATTCCAATACATCAACTGTAATGCGTGCACAGAAGCAAAAATATAAACAGGCTCTGGATGGGGCTGGAAATTAACCACACGCCACTGCTCAGAATTTCAAAAGCCACTTTATAAAGCAAATAAAAATATTTACTGATTTGGTACACCCACACAGAAAATCCCTAGAAAGAGTGCTAAAAACGAATGGAATTCCTGCCCTTCGCAGCCGTTTTAAATTAGGTATCAAACAGACAAACCCACAGCCCCTGCCTGGTTATGCCATGACAAAACCCACGCCAGAAACGGGCACACGTCCAAAAAAAGTTGAAATATTTTACTTCAGAGTCCGAGAAACCAAAGGAAGCACCTGCCAAGGAGCAGCGAGGGCCGTGTCTCTCTCAGCGCTGCCGGCTGCCTGCTGGGTCTGCCCCCAGAGTCCATAAAATCCCATTTCTGGGCATTCTTTCCAACCCCTTGTCTGTTTTCAGGCTCTTGTGTGTGGAGTAGAGGATGTTTGGAGTTCAGAGGGGCGGGCAGCGCTCAGCATAGCTTGGATTTGTAAGGAGGACAACGCAGCACTCCCACCTCGTCCGACGGCAATCCGCTCTTCCCAGTCCCTCCCAAAAAATCATCAGGTCCGTAAGAAATGTGCACATTTAAAACAGGCATCCGTTTAAAAACTACAGGGATGGTGCTTAACAATTCCATTTTTTTTTTCCCCCCTCACCCCACAAATAATAAAAAGAACAAAAGCAAAAATCCCAGACGTTTTCCATGTTTAAAAAATAAAACCAGGAGGCAGGAGCTAATTCCAGCTGTACCTTCCTGCGGGATGCTGGAGCGGGTAGGGCCTCCCGGGGCCGTACGCCTGCAAACAAACAAACAAAAGCAAGCATTTATTTTTGGGATTAGCAGCACGAGTAAACAAGTGGGGTGAGCTCCAGGCGCCATAGGGAACGGGGACAAAACATCCTCTGCTCAGAGAGGTGCCAGGAGCAGGGCTGAGCACCCCTCATCTGGCTGTGGAGTCTCCCAAAAACACGGGCTGGGAATGGATTGCTGCACTGCACAGGCTTTGGAATCCTAAATAAATTCACCCCCACCGTGGGCAAGGGACTTCCCACCTGTGACACCTCTGCTGCAAAAGGAGAAATGTTGGAGCCAGGGACGTGGGGCAGCTCACACTCAGCGTTTTTACACTAAAGTATTTTAAGGAAAAACAAAAGCTGTATTTGTTGCAGAAGAGGTGTTTTCCAGCACTCGTTCGCTTTAATAAGAGGTCAAAGAGATCCAAATCTCACTTTGGAAATTACTCCAAATTAGATGTATATTTCTACTTAAATTCAGGCATTTGGTACATCAGGTAACCAGGGGAAAAATCCGTTTAAAATTTTCACAGAGCACCCCTGAAGCATTTAAAATGATTTCCAAACATGGTACATTGCAGCGACCAGCAAGTTAATTAAAGGTGATGCACCAACACCAGCTACAGCCTTGGTTTGCTCTTTACTCAGGGATTTTGGGTGTGGAGTGAAAAAGGGGCTTCCTGCCTTTAAAAGAGAAATCTCTCTCCATCACAGCCCACGGCGGCTGGGATAACCACGGAAACCACAGAGCCGTGAGCAGACCTGCCAGGGAGGCTCCTGCAGCCTTGCCCGTGCAGGGAAGGTTTGTTTCCAGGCTTGATGAACTCAATTAAAAAAAGAAACAAGTTGGCTACATCTCTTAAAAAACCCTTCCAAACCATCAGCAGGGAAGGACAAAGCGGAGGCCTGGGAGTGCTGCAGCGGCCGCGGATGCGGTGGACGCTCCGTTGTGTGCTGCTCCGGGCTGGAATAAAACTGCCCAACACCTGCACCACCCCAGCAAGCTCATTCTTTGCTTCTCTGGGAGAGCTGGAAGGCAGCAAAGCCCCACTCCCAGGGAGCCCCCCAGATCCATGGCAGCTGCATTAATTTTGTAAGCACTCTGCGGCAGCGCGTTTATTAACCTCTTCAGACCATGTTCTGTACGCTGTAAAAAAAGAATTCAGAGGTGAAAGGGCCCAAAGATAATTATTTATGCTGCTACGTGTCACCACTTCCACTTGAATCCCTTTTCAAGGCTTTAAAGCTTTGAAATTTTCAGGCAGCAAGGCCGGATTCAATGATTAGGCTGGCACCCTAAACCCTTTCAGGTACTTTCTCATTTCACTCCAGCCTCGAAGAAATAATGACATCTGAAAGTTCATTTAAAAATAACAAGAACAGAAAAAAAGCAAAAAAAAAAAAAAAAAGAAAATTAAAAGCAGATAAACAGTTGCAGCACAACTGCAAAGGGAATTTTAAAAGGAAGCAAATTCACTGCAGCTAAAAGATTTGTGCTTCATTATGAACTCATCATGTATGTGAATAAAAATTAAATAAAGGGTTGTCACTGCTGGGTTAAATGTTTCCTGCACCTACAGGTGGGTCCATGCCAGCACCAGGGGAATTCTGTTCTGGGCAAGGCCACACCTTTACCCAGGCTGTGGATGTCCACAGGGCTCCAAAGTGGGAATTAACAGGGATACCCTCCCTGGGCCCCCACTGCAAACCCTGCTTGGAAACCATTCCTGCTCCCCCTCACGATTCCAGCTGTTGGGCACCACAATTTAAGGCTGGGAATGAAGTGCTCCAAGCACAGATTCCTTTATAGGGGCATCCTGCCTGGGATGAAGGACAGAGCAGAGTGTGTGCCATGGCAGACAGAATTTTCCAGGAGTCCATTTCCCAGACTAATTAAACCCTGCCCAGACTCCAGCAGCACAAAGATCCTCCCCCAATTTTCCCCCAGGAGCACAGCAGTCCCTGCTATGGATTAGTGCAATCAGGGATTTATTCCTCTGCCTCTGGGGTTTTGGGTAAACTTGTGTGGCACAAAACGAAAGATTTCTGAAATCTGATCTTAACCAAATTTAAAATGTATTTTAGAGCTCCACAGGTTGGGGCAATGTTCAGGCCCCATTATTTCCCTGTGATTATGATCCATGTTGGTGATTTCTGCCTCCAGTCACAACCAGTGCTGGCAGGGTTTGTACTGGTGATGAGCTGTGTAACACACATCTGGGTACTGGGTAGATGAGCAGGCTGGGAGGAAGAAAATTAACTTGACTTGTCCTGAGCTGAATCAGGCCCCAGCAGAAGGCACATTTCCAACAGTTTGTGCCCTAATTTCCACATCAAGGATAGGGCAATAGGGCTGTCACCTCCTCCTCCTCCCTGGGACTGGTCACTAACCTTCCCAGTCCTGACTTCCACAAACAGCAGCAGAGCTAGGAGTTCAACCTAGATATCCAAAATTTATTTAAAATGAGTGTTTAGCAGTGTAAACACCCAGACTTCTGGTACAATATGCAGATCATGTTTTACTGGGATCACACCCCAAAAAAAATTCCCTAAGCACAGTCACCTGCTACTCTCAAGCAGCATTTTCACTCTGTGGCATTTTCATGAACTGCTGACCAAGTCACCTGCAATTTTGGATGAAGTTCTCCCCTCACAATTGCTTGTTTCCTTTTAACTGCAGAGAGCTATGTCCACATGCTTACTCCTCTGGGCTAGGAGAACCCAGCATTTGCATTAAGCATCTTTTCAGCTCAGAGAAAGCCAATAAGAAATTCAGGGCAGAAATTCAGGAAGGTGTAAGAATCTACATTTTAAACACGTTGAGGAGAACCCAAAAGGTCCAATGGGCAGATTTCCTTGTGGAAGAGGAAGGCTGGTGGGAATGCTTGCCTCAGGCTGCAGGAGGACAGTGACCCTGTCACTGGTGGTGCATTCCCAGCAGGGCCCTTGTGCCAGGGGTGCAGCCAGGCAGTCACCCACCTGTGCATGGTGACACAGTGACACTAAAACCTGCTCAGCAATGCCTGCCCATGCCACACTCCCTCTGCACAGCCCCAGGAGGAGGAAGCTGTGGCTGGGAGGGGAGCACAGTGCACCACACCATGTGGGGCCCCTCTTTCCTACCTGTCTGCCCCTGTCCATGCGGTCCTCGGGTCTCTGGGGGTATCCCATGGGCCCCATGCCCTGGTACTGGGCTGGCTGGAACTGGTTTGGGGACTGCATCACGCGGTTCCAGGCGAGCAGAGGAGCAGCTCCGGCGGTTCTGCGCGAGGAGAGAACGCTGCAGTGGGAACGGGGCTCCTGCACAGCCTCCCACAGCACAGACCCACTTCTGGCTTTGTCTCTGAGCTCAGCACGGACAGCCCAGTGCTAGTGAGAAACCAGGAGCAGGGAATATCTCCCCAAATCCTCCCTAAAGGCTGCTTTGCCGACCTCTTCCTTCGGCACAGCCGCGAGCGGCAAACTCGGCCGCACGCAGCGGATTTTTCCAATTCCCTGGAAGGCTTCCGTGCACCTCTTATTGCAGGGGCAGATTTGCTGATCCCAAAGGCTCCCCAGCACACCCCAGGAGTAAACATGTGCCACACGGGAGCCAGGGGCTTTCTTTGAATGCCCAGACTCTTTCTGGGAGTCCATTCTTCCCAGTTAATTGCAGGTTGCAAATGAATTCTTACGGCGAGCGTTCGGAATCTAGGGTAGGGGCCTTGGCTGCTTTTTCCCATCCATTATTCTGCTCAATATGTCAGGAGGTCTGATCGGGAAGAAACCTTTTCAAGTTCTATTGATGCCGTTTTCAATTGACCACGGTGACCTAGCAACATAAGCACTAATTGGCACGGGCTGACTGACATTTGGTGTACAGTTTATATGGGAACGCAGATCCCACATCCATTATGGCCCAGTTTGCCATCCTGGATTACCCACAGCAAGAAATGTTTTCATTTCCTTCAAGTACTCATTCTGACATGATAATTAGAAAGCAACAGGTAGAACACGTCCAATATTGTTTGATTCAAAATATTTAGGGGAAATGCTACGGCCGTGATCCGGTTGTTACAGCTGAGCACGGCTGAGGGACAATTCCTTAAAGGATTCAGAGCAGGTGGGTCCTGCAGGACAATATGATGTTGTGAGGGAAAAACATGGAGAGTGGAGACAGTTAATCCTTCCTGACCCCTGCTGAAGAGGGACTTGGCTGAGCAGAGCAGGGCCAGCAGAGAGCAGAGGCTCTGCATCCCAGGTTTGGGATAGGGACAGCAAAGAAGAGAGGCTCTGCATCCCAGGTTTGGGATCACAACAGAGGCTCTGCATCCCAGGTTTGGGTAGGGACAGCAAAGAACAGAGGCTCTGCATCCCATGTTTGGGATGGGGACAGCAGAGGCTCTGCATCCCAGGTTTACCTGCTGCCCGACACACCACCCCTCAGAAGGAGCCATGCTGTAGTTAAAGCCAAGAGCACTTTACATTTGTGGGGACTAAACTCTCCAACTCAACGTTCTAAGTTCATCCTTTGTTCATACTCGCTTCTTTTGATTTAGTGCTTTGAGTGCTAAGTTTTTTCCCCTCATGGTTCCTAGAAAACAGCAAACTCTCCATGAAAAATGCACTGCTCAGCCATAAGGAAAGCTGCAGAGAATTACCTATACAGCCCCAGCTCTGGGGCTTTTATTAACAATCATTCTGCCTCTACAACAAGTGCTGGTGATAAATATGCCTAAAACTCACAGACCAGCTCTTGCTCCATGCCTGGAATGGGGAAGTTTGACACAAATTTCTTTAGGCATTAATTTTTACTTGGCACAGAGTTTAAACTTTTTAAGTGTTATTTAGTGAAAAGTTGAGATATTTAACAAATTAAACACAACACCACTAACATCACTGCTTTGTTGGGGCACTGGTTGGTAATCTAAATCACCTGAGGGTGGAGATCTGTACACAGCAAAACTGTAACCAAAAAAGAACTAAAAAAGAGAAAAAAAGAGAACTGTGCCACTTGGAGCACCCCAGGAGCTCACACAGGCACTACCCAGAGTTAAACCAACTCAAACATTCAGCCAGGTCAGATAAATTCAGGAGAGTTTATAAAGGAAAAGATTCCTGTCTTCACACCCCAGCCACTTTGGAAATTATTTCTATGAATAGTAAAAAACTCTGTTCAACCAGATGATACATTTCCATCAGCCAGGTAGCAAATTTCTCTCTATAAATTCTGGCCTGGCTCAAGAGCACAAAAAGGACCTCTGCAGTGCCCAAGAATGTCAGGACAGGGGAGAGGGAACCCAAAATTCAGTTTCCCTGCTGCACACCAAGGTGCACCACTAGATTTAAAAGCAAGAAATCCCATACAGGAGACAGGAATAGCTGGATTATGGAGAAGCAGCTTTACACTCCTGGTTTTTCCTCCCAGGCCTGGGAAGGAAGATCCAGTTTAGCCCCTGCTGCACCATTCCATCCCTGAAATAGCACAGCTGGCAGAGACAGGGCTCCTTGCTTATCCCTTACTCAGAGTGGTGAATCCAGGCTATCCCAGCCTCCTGCCCACCCACTCCATCCCACAGGACTGGAGCAGTCCTTCATTCCTTCCCTCCCTGAGCAGAAATCCCTGACTCCTCTCCCCCATGGCACCTATTGATCCTGGAGAGCTGCAGCAGCAAGAGGGGCAGGAATTAGGGGAACCAGCAGCTCCCAGGGAAAGAACAGGAAACTCAAAATGCCTTCAACAGGTTCAGATGCTTTTTCCTGTACCAAGTGTCTCTGTGTTTAACTTTCTGCTTAAGTCTCTGTGCAGCAACTCAACACCAGCTCTAAGCACGTTTGATCTGCTCCCCAAATCCAAAACCTTCCAAGAACACGGCAAAACTACTTATCCTCAGTGCTGGCAGAGCTTTTCATAAACCCTGCACAGTGTAACAAAGGGAAGGCAGTGACAAGTGACAGACCTGCAGCAGTCCTTCAAAAATCAAAGTATATAAATTGAATTTAATTAAGGGGTGGGAGTGGCAACTCCCATGGCCCAAGCAGTATTAAAGTTTGCATTATGAATGAATCTTGCCTTACAATATTCCACACAGATGAGGCACAGGACAAGGGAGCCAGGCTTACTTCAGTGGGGATCAAAATGGTTGCCATGGAAAGTGGCTGTGGAGAGCTCAATAAATTCCCCCAAAGCCCATATTTTCAATGGTGAAACATTTGCAAATAAACCCAGGGGGAGAAAAAAGCTGGGTGTTGGAGCAGAAACTTCTCTGCCTCCTCCATAAACATAAATAAATGTCATTATTCATAGCTGACACAGGTAGCCTGGGCTTATTGAGCCCACCCCACCGGAGGACACACAAGCCATCAATGAGGGGATGCATGTAAAACATCCCTGATTATCAAACCATGTCACATTCCTTCTATTCGATGGCACTTATTGGGCTGCAGATTCCATAATCCTTCCCTGAGTCCCTTCTGCATTTAATTCAGTTCAGCCTTAAGTAGTTAAAGAAACTGTTTTCAGTGGCAACTAATAACTACTGACCTACAGTGACACTGCCCTACAATGGGCTTGTCAGGCCTGAAAAACTTGTACCAAAGAAGCTGATTAGGACTTCAAGAGGTTTGTAGCAAGAATCAATGGCTGGTCTGTGCTAATGCTGCGGCTGTGGCACAGGAATGATAAAAGTGGAACACCATTAGTTATGCCTCATTAAGCTCCACAGCCCTCCTAAAAAGAAATTTGTTTAGCCTGTCCAAAATCTAATGCAGTTTTAAGCTCTCTGTGTTCAATTTCATAGTATCTCAAAAGCTTCAATAAGATAAAGGCCAAAGAACCAAGAACGGTACCAAAGCACCAACAGTAAAGTTAATTTTGAAGCCTGAGTTTTAATGGAAAGTGTTTTTCCCTCCTTTTTTTTAATACAAAGTACTCGAGCCTTTTAAAGGATGAACACCACGTAGTGGGCTCTCAAAACACCAATAAATCATGGACATTAATTAACTCAAAAAACCTGCTGCACAGCATCATTTCCACAATTTTAAACCACAATACTGCAAACAGAGAAGGGAAAACCAAACACAGGGAAGGCTGGCAGAGCCCAGTCTGCCCTCCTGGGCACGTTTCACATCCCTCCTGCCTTACCTTTGTGGTGTCTGCTGGAACAAGGGTGTGGGACCTCTCCAGGACTCCTGGGGCCGAAGATCTGGAGGGCAAAATGAGATGGGAAAATAAGAGAGAGCAAGAACAACTCAGGAGCTGTGCTCACTCCTCTGTGTGCCCCAGAGATGCTTTTGAGAAGCCAGACAGGAAAGCTCAGGCTGGATGTGCCACAAACACACTCCAAGTCATGGCTTCCTGCTGCTGGCTTGGACAGTGTCCTGCTGTCAACGGAGAAAAAGCAACTTTTTTGGCTCTAGCACATCCAACAAGCTTCATAACAGAGAATTATGAATTTTAATTGCCAGCTCTGGCATTGGTAAGTGCTCAGATGCTTCGCAGGTGTCTCCTCTTGAATTTTTGAGGATGCAAAACCTCGTCTGTCACCCTAACAACTCAGTTTAATATTCATATATCTTACCAGTACATTCATTACTATATAAAGAATACAGGCACTCAAATACATACCCAACACTGTGTTACCACAACACACCATGTTTGTGACCAATAAAGTCAAAATATGGACCAGTTTTCCTCTGACTGGGCTAAGTTATTCCATAAAGGTAACTAAAACAATGGCCAGAGCATGGAATAAAGTGGATTATTCTGTTTTATTCACGTTTAGGTAAATATAACTATATTTAGGATGAAAAGGGTGAAAAATTCATTAAAACAAAATATAAATACATTATCACTAAAGGTAAATTTAAAAGTTACTGCGGGCAGTGATAATACCCTAATAAAAACCTATTAATGATGTCCCAGATAATGGAATCAGACTGAATTAAGCCTTTTTGGGTAAAACCTTGGCCAGAGCCCCAGTGCTGGCGTGCAGGAGACCACCCACTCACCCATTGTGCAGGGCTGGTTTGGGTGGCACAAACAAAGGCCAGGCAGGAGCAATGCTGCCTTAACAGGGCCCGCAATTAAACGCTTGTTGTCCTTCTAAATAACCTGGTCAGCAAACAGGATAAAAGCAGCAGCTCCTCAAAAGCACCCAGGCAGCCCCCAGCACTCGGGGCCAGCGTCAATCAAAAGCTCCAGTTTCACTGACACCTTTGATGGCTTTCAATGGCCTTCAAGTGTGACCTAATTCCAACAGCTGGTTCCAGCAGCTGGATAATGGCCGGCACACGGACACCCTGCCGTGCTAGGACATGGAAGCCTGGCCTCCCCTGCAAAGGGGAAGGGGGAAACATTAAATAAATAAGTCTGTGCCTCTCTCCTAGCTGTGGCTGGATTGTCTGTCCCAGCCCCAGCGAAGAGAACACCAAACAAATTCCCAGTCCCAGCAGCTCTGCTCTTCCCGGGAGCCTGCTTGGCAAAGTCAATCCAGCCCATAATTCTTCATTTATCCCCCATGCAGGGTTATTTATTCAGCTTTACACCTAGACACACAACTACATCAACCTGGTTTTACATCCCCAAACACACACACAGCTACCAACTGATGCTCCTCAGCTCCTCTTTTCCAGCCAATTTCCAGCCTGAAGCAGACCAGGACTGAGGGTAAGGAAGTGGCATTTCCCTGCTGATCAGCCTGGGAATCTCAAGGGCTTTTCCAGGCCTGAACAGGCTGCACCCACACAAAGCCATGTTTATTTTGGAATACAAGGGGAGGGCAATGGAATCCACAATGCTGCTTTAGGGGAAAATGAGCAGGTTTTCAACTGGAGCTTAAAATATTTTAAAAAGTTTTGGACAGCTCCTGAGCGGCATAACTTTCAATCAAAAATATCCTAAAATGACTCTCTGTTTCTGATAATTTTCAAGTTCACAGACAGCAGCAGCACAGAAACACAGGCAACATCTTGTTTGCAGACCCTTCCTCTGCATGTGAGCAAGGACCCAGGTCTCCTGCTGTAACCACACCTTTCTGCAGCTCAGTTTATGAAATCATCGTCAATGAAATCATCATCAAAGCATTTAAAGCCCCCCTACTCATTTGTATGGCTGACAGAACAACCTTGGAGGGAGTCTGCAGCAGTGAATTGCATTCAGAAAGGTACAAAACAGAAGAAGGAATGACAATTAATATTTTCTTTAGCCTGCAAAACTTAGGCATTTCCCAGAGCTATAAGGCCAAAGAAACTGCCTTGTCTAGCAGCTCCTCAAGTAACAATTTATCTAATCAGGGTGGCAATCAAAGGGAAGATTTTGTGTTTACTGATTGCACTAATCAAAATCACTTTTCCAAGGCAGCTAATTGACAAGTTTACTGCCTGCCACGCAAGTCATAAATCAGATGTCCTGCTCTGCAGGAGCCAAACCTGCCATTCCCAGAGCGCTGCCACCCTGCACTTGACTCCCCAAGTTATCAGCACAGACAATTATTCATCAACTGAAAATTGGCACATCCAAGGCAAATCAGGGAGCACTGGTGAGGAACACCCCCAGCCCTGAGGCTCTTGAGGAGGGGCTGGCTCCTGGCTTGACCGCATCGCCCTTCTGGAGGCTGATTTTACTGCAGCATGCCTGTGAAAACACTACACACCAAGGGGAAAGTTCCTCTGCATCAGTCCCATTGAATGTGGGGATTTTGACCACATCAGCTGTGGTTTTTCAGGGATGTGTGGGCTCCTGGTGCTTCCCAGCCTGGCCACACCACAACTGCAGTTCTCTCACAACAGTACAGCTGATGAACACAACTTGCACATTGGAGAGAACATTGTGTCATCCAAGAGGCCTTCCCATTTCTCCTGATTTGATTTTCCAGCTGAAGGTACCAGTGCTCTGATGAAGGACTGAGAGATGACTGCAAAAGGGAAGAAGATGCTGTGCTCCAGACCTAGGAGCACCTCTGGGGACTCCAGGCAGAATGTTTTTGGGGGGAATTGGCCCAAGTGCTCATGAATTCCCAACCACACTGTGCAGGCAGACTGCTCCCACTCAGCAAGAGCCTCAGCACAGTGGGGTTTGGGGAGCTGCTGACACTCCTCATCTTCACAGGTCTGCTCAGCACCAGACCCACACAATCCATAATCCATGATGTGTTATGATCTTCGGGCAGGTGAGCATCCAAAAGGCTGATCCCAGCAGAAATCCAGGGCTATGCCACCTGGAGGTGTTCTTCTAACAGGGGTTTAAGCAAGTCTGACTCTGCTTGGTAGCAGAGGAGCTGAGGCACACGTGGTTCACTTGGCATTGACAGAACCAGGTGGGCCAGGCTGGGGCCTCACCCTGCAGCCAGGCAAGCAGGATGGGTTTTGGGAATGGTTCTAGGGAGCAACACAGCCCTCAGGCTTTTTGATCCATCCTCCTGAGGGACATGAGCTGTCCTCAGGCCCCAAATAAAGAGGCACTGAAAGAAACAATCTCCAAACTCTAAGTCAAGCGCTGCCATAATCCGTTGCAAAGACCTGACGCCGCAGTCAGAGCAAATGAGAAGTTAATTAGAGTTTAAGCCTAATCTCCTAGGACAGCAGCCTTAGCAGAAGAGGAGGACCACCACCCAGTGAAGGGCCAGAGGACACATTTGCAGTGTGCAGCTCTGTGGTGTCCCATGAAAGCAGAGTGCCAGGAAGTGGCTCCAGAGAGTGCGGCTGGCGCACAACCCTGCGCGGTGAAGGAGCCTCCACGAGGCAGCTCCACCTGGATCCTGTCCCTGCTGCTCCACACAACAGCAGCACAGCAACCTCTGCCTCGTGCAAAAAGCAGCATAGGGAGGAGGGAAGAAAAGCCCAACCAATTGCTCTGAGGTTTGCCAGGCACACCTGCAGAACAGCGACTGGGGATGGCTGTGGCGCTCCAAGGGGGAGGAAGGCCTGCATCAAAGAAAGTCACCAGACAGCTTTCCAAGGCCAACAGATGGACTGGGATTTCTCCTCTAGCAGTGGCTCCAAGCCTCCTCAGTTTGAACCACTCTATGGCACTGGGGGGTATTTGCCTGCAGAGTGCTCCCTGCTCAGCACAAGGGGCTCGGGTGCCATGAGGACGAGAGCTTGGGAGTGACTCAGTGGCAGGACCAGGCCCAGGGATATGGGACAGACAGAGCACATTGAAGCATTTCCCACAACACATCAGGACTCAGCAGGAACAGCAGCACAGGGACTGCTGGGCTCCCAAAAACCTCCCCAAAACCACATAAATATTCTCTTTTTGGAGATGAATTTGCGATGCCTGTCTGCTAGTTCTGCCTTCCCATTCCCCACATTCTTCTTTCCAGATCGTATTTAAACACAGATAAAAAAGTGAAATAGATGAAGAGAGATGATGTTCAGACCAACCCAGCTGTGAGAAGCAGGAAGCAGAGGCACTTACTTGACAGCAGTTTGGGGATCTGCTGTTGGCTGCCCATGAGGGGCCTGGCGTAGGGGCTGCCATAGGCTCCGAGTGGCACGGCGTTGGGGTACATCCCTGGCATGCCCCTGTCCCTTGGCATTGTGTGCCTGTCATGGGGAGAAATGGCAAGGCAGCAGGTCAGGATGCTGTGCTGGGCTCCATCTCCCAGCACAGCTGCCTCCCAGCCCATCCCAAGCCCCCTCTCTTTCCTCTGGGCCAGGGATGCACTGGTGGATCGGGGCCCAGGCACATCTCGACACACACACGGGCCTGAGGAGCTGCTGCCAGGGAAATGCTCAGGCTTCCAATGGCACAGCTGTGCCTTTTATTGTGTCTGTGACATGCAAAAGGGTTCTCAAGTGCAGCCCCAGGACAGCTCTGCTTTTCCTTCCTAAAAGGGAGTGCTTTTCCTTCTTGCAGCTCCCCCAGAGCCGTAAGATGAAGAAGGTATTATCTCTTCCTAAGGAGACACTCCAGAGTCCAACTTTATTTGCCAGTCTCCTTTAAAACATTCTCTTCTCTGGCTCTGATAAATGCATGGCTCCTTGCACTCCCCAGTATGGAAACCCATTTAATTTTTAAAGCTTGTTTATAAAAGCTTAAAAGATATTCCTGTCTTCATTAGCAGTCTTAATTATCACTTGTGCATAATATTCTCATTGTACCTACAAGCAAACATCCACCAAACAAATTTTAAAAACCCTAAACAGCAGGAAAGTGACTTAGAACTAGCTGCTAAGAGGGGAAAAAAAGAATCAAAAAGCAAACAAGGCATTATTGCAAAATCACTGTAATGTTCAGTTTTCAGCAATATTTGATTTAAATATCACACACTGAGGTGTCCAACATGGAAAATTAGCACCTAAACTTGGACACTCCATGCCCAAACCCTTTATTTTTTTTTTAAATTTAAAAAGGGAGAAGGAGGGCAGTGATCCCAGCAAGGCAGCAGTAACCTCACAGCCTTACCCCAAGGTTCTGAACGCTGACTGGTCCAAATGCACTGGTTTCCTGTCCCTGTTAAAGCCAAGCTGTGGTCTCCAAGGCCTGCCATCATTGTTGGTTTTTTCCCAGTCTCCTGGCTTCAGAACTGGAGCAGGTTTCCTGAACAATAAGAACAGTTCCATAAGTACTTGTCAGAGCAAATACTCAGATGGATAAATCAGAATTGAATGATTTGAAAGCTGACAGCTGACACTTACTTTGCCCCAGGTAACACTGTAGCCTTGAAAATAAAGTCTTCAGCAAATTGTGGATCTTTGAATGAGATGCTAGAAGAAAATATTTGAGGATTAAGTTCATTGCATAATGGAGACAAAATGAAATAGTAGTCACTGCTTTATGACCAAGAAAGCTATAAACACACAGATAAGCAGAACAATTTCACTCTTCCAGATGGAATTCATGTTTTCCAGGACTAAGAAAGAATGAGGGTACAAGGAAAGAAAATAATGGTTCCCTGGAAAATTCAGCCTGAGTGACACAGCCTAAAGAGCAATGTCCTGACTGCACATACCACCTCCAAAGACAGGAGGAAAAATCCTTGTGACAGAGAAACAGGGACCGGCACAGAACAACTCCAATTTCCTGACAGTGGCAGATGGAAAAGCCAAACCCTTCCTTTAACTGATCACCCACAGGAACTACATCCCCATTTAGGACATCCTTCCTACTGTGCCCTGACAAAGTGTAACTCAGCATTTATTACTTCTCTGCACAGCTGCTGCTCTGGTTGAACCAAGCTGTGCCTCTCTGGAGATAAAAATGATGCAGATCACAAGTGATTTTCAGTGTTTTGCACTTTGCACACCCTTGCATGGAAGTCCACAGTTTACTGACCTGACTGCAGAGTTCTGTGTCAGATCCCGCAGCATGGGAACAGGAGACTGCACCACCCTGGTGAAGAGAAAAACCTCTGTCAAAACACCAAACACATTTCTCACCATCTGCTGCTCTGCCAACTAAGCCTGCAAAGCATTTATTTCAAAGTTAACCTGCCTTTCCCCTAAACCAAGTACTTCTATAAGCACTGGAGTGACTGAATCCTTATTTCTTAATGCCACCTCTTTTGCAGCAGATGTGTGGGGATTCTCTAGGGTCTGTCTAGGGAAATCAAGGCTGGAGGAGGTTTCTTGTTCCTGTTCTGTCCAAGAACAACTCTAACTTGGTGATATTCTTGTCAACCATGACAAGAATGGAGAAATGTCTATTAGAGTGATCTGAGGTACATTTTCTGTCCAACCAAGCCATTGTTTGTGCACTTAATGCAAACAAGGCACTGAACACCTGCTTGTATCTCTGAGCACAGTTAGATAAATGAGTGTGCATCCCACAAGGAGAAGATTACACTGATCATTCCTCAGACTGGATGCACTCTCAAGAAAACTAAAAGTATAAATATTCTGACTATGTGTAGCTGGGAACTGCCCTGATTTTAGTGCTGCAGACTAAATGGAAAAACCCAAAATATATCTAAGCCAAAATATATCTAAGCTATCACTACCTGGATTTTTCTCAGATGTAATGCAGATTAGCATATCAAAAACAGAGTTTTGGGGTTTTTAGGCAATGTGCACTAATGGGATATCAGATCAGCCCACATTAACATCCACACAAAAGCAGAGAAGCCAAAACATGACCCTACTGAACCAGGCCAGCGAGCACTACCATTTTTATTACCCAGGCCTTGTTTCCTCATAAAACAATAATTAGCACATAAAAATCAGCCTTCCACAGGCAAAATGACAAACTAACAAAGCTTCCTCAGCAAATAAACAAATGCATTACAACATTTTAAAAATATCTGAGGCTGCTTTAAAAGCCAAGTTGAGAGGTTAAAAAATGGGACCACAGAATGCAAATTTCACTGAGCTGGATGTAACACAGGCCTGCTCTGAACCCTCAGACCTACACACGTGGCTTTGTCTGGAGCTTTAATTTACTCCTTGGGGGCACAAAACCATTTCTGCTGCCATAAGAGCAGGAGGGGCCCTCTAGCAGCAGGAACCCCCCCAAAGGCCACACTCACTGGTCTGGCAGGACGGCGTTGTCGTTCAGGGTGAGCTTTCCCTGGATGCCATGGCACAGCTCCGGTGGGATGTCCACTGCCTAGGGAGGAAGGTTTCAGCTGCAGCACCTCAGACCTCCCATCTCACCACTTCCCCTGAGCAACAAGTGCAGCCTACCTCTGTGTTCTTGGTCTTGTACTGCTCCACGATGAAGTCACAGAGGGGATGGTGCTTCCCGACAAAGAGAACGTCACCGCCAAGGCTGTTCCTCCTGGCTGGAGAAATGATGGGAATGGGGCAAGAGTTCAGGGGAAAGAGGGAAGGAATGCAGCAAAGCAGCAAGGCTGTCCTGGTGACACCTCCACAAAAGCCAAGTTTCACTGTGATTTAGGAGAAAGCTCAGAGAACATAGGAAAGACAATATCTACAAGAGCAGGATGTGTCTGGTCCCAAGGACAGCTGGCAGGCAGTAAAATAATGGGAATCTTGTGTTCAGTGGAGGAATGCTGAATTTAGAATAGAATAACACTGCAGATACAGACAGAACAGATAAAAAACAACCCCAAACCCCACACAGCTCCACATTTTACGCACAAGAACCAGATGTTATTTCTGTACAACAGAGAAACAAACATCAGCCTTTATAAGCTGAACAAGTGTTACAAAACAAATCAACTGAGGATCACCAATTACCAGCAGCATCCCTGAGGAAGAGTCTGTCAAACTCAACCCAACCAAACATTCAGGACACCTTCTTCATTCATTTACGGTGAATTTCATAGGTGGCAACAAAATACCTCAGTTCTTTAGCCCAACACCCCAATTCTTTAGCCCAACACCCCAATTCTTACTCTCTTCAGGAGTGAGGTCAGGGTACACTTTCTCCAGGGCAGCTCTGAGGCGTCGCTCATCCACAAAGGGCAACAAGGCCACACCTGGCAAAACCAAAACAGAGTTTCCTCCCACCTGTTGAAAAAACCCAGAGCATCCCCAAAAACAGACACCAGCATGGCAAGCTCTGATAAGATTCCTTAGCCAAGAAACAGCCAGAACAGTGTGAATCTGAAGGAATAATATTTTTGCTTCAGAAGTCAGATCTTTCTGTGGCTTTATTCAAACAAAACCTGTTGCACTCAAATTGAAAACCTAAAATTTTAATTGCAGTGTAAATTACACCCCTCCACAGAATCTGGCAGACCTTGGAAATTAACATTCTTTAAAGAAAGGAAAAGTTGCATAAATGCTGTAGCTCTTTTTCCATTCATTGTATGCTCCAAAATATTTCTATACTCCCCAAAGTATTTTTGGCACAGTACTAATGAGCCACTGATTGTGCAGAACAAGATCCATTAATTAAATGCAAAGGAGACAAAAGACAATTACACACTGAGGCTGATAAAAAGAGAAGAATGATTACTCTAGTTCAGGACAAATGAACAAATCTAGAATGCTGAAATTACCAATAATCATTGCCAATCCAAAACCAGTTACTGATTCGTAATTTGCTCTTCATACTAATTTCTTTACAAAAACACACCTGCTGTAAAATACTTGTCCCCACAACAAGTAACATAAGTTACCTTTGTGCAGCATTTCTCACTAAGATAATTTTCTAATTTCTTTCTATTTTTACAGGTTTTTAAGACTAATGTCTAAAAATTAAAAAGAGGACATTTGAAGTTTCACCTTGCCAAGCATACTTCTTCCCATTCAAATCAATAGCAAAATCTTCAGGGTAGAAGTCAATGATGCTTGATTCCTGGAATTGGAAAAACAAAAATCACCCTTAAAGCCAACTTTGACACGGGTTCAGAATGTCATGTGGTGCCAAACAGAAAGGCCTTTGATAACAGAAACAGCTTTCATTAAAAGCTATTTAAATACAAAGTGAGGATGGGCACTTGTACTACTCAGAGATTTAAAACAAGAAATTGAGGAGGAGAGAAAAATAAGGATAAAGAGAAGAGCTAATCAGGGTAAGTTATCTGCTCCCCAACTAAGTTTTGGAAGATTTCTGGAAAAAACTAAGCCATCTGAAGTGTAAGATAGCTGGGAAATAACATCTGAATTCCAAGAAATCACTTTTAAGGATTTTGAAAAAATCCTTGCAATCTTCCAAAACCTTTCCCTCCTGGTCTGCAGCATTTCTCTGCCTGAAGTGAGAAGCAGCAGGTCCCCCTCACACCAGTGCAAGATGACCTGAGCTTCCAGAGACAGGAATAAATACAAGAGGGATTCTCACTGGGTCTGTCATGAGTTTCCTCCACGTGGGTGGCAGGAAGTTTCCACTGGCGGCCGGGAACACCCCCATCAGCTGCTCGAGAGGCTTGAACTGTTGAGAACAGACAGGCAGGTGTGAGACTCTTGGAATGAGAGGGCAGATGAGCAGTGAATGAGTTGATAAATCAGAAGCCCTACCGGTTTGGAGCCCTTCTCAAAGTCTGAGGGCATGTCTGCAATGCCCTCGAAGTCCGAGGCAAAGGGAGCGTAGTGGAAAGGGTAATACCAGTTCCAGGATGCACAGCCCTGGTGGGAGACATAAAAATCAGCAAATGAAAATCATGCAGCCCAGTCACTAAACATGACAACGTGGCAGAGAGCAGTTTACACCCCTGTTTTCCACAGCAAAATCCCAAAGTTAACTTGGGGAGGAGGTGTGGGAGCAGAGACCCCAGCACACCCTGCTGGGTGTGCAAATGTGAACAGTATTTGCTGCAGACGTGCTGAGAAGCATTCTGGTTTTCACTGGTGCTCCTCTCTCCAGCACCAGCACTGCTGCACACTTGGAGTAGCACTTTGCTCTTCCCCTCTCCTTCTCCTGCCTTGAGCAGTGGGGAATACAAAGTGTCTCCTCAGAAGGGAGAGAATCAAGCAAACTCAAAACACACCAGAACACCGTGCACCTCCTAAAGGAAACATGGCTCCAGAGGGTCTAAGTCAAGCTTTCACCTCCTCAGCTATTTTTCTTAGCAGCACCAATTGAAACAAAAGCCCACTACTATTTTGACTTCTAGTTCTGAACGATTAAATGTCAACAAGGCTCCTCCAGTGATATTTTTGGTATACAAGTACAGCACCTATAATTATTCTCTGCAGTCCCTTGGACGGACTTGGAATGTTTCAAAAGCCAGGTGGATTGCTTTCATTCTCCTTTCTCTTTTTTTCCCTTTTTCCTCCTCCTCTCCAAACAGATGTCTAGTGGGACATGCCCTGCATTATTAGCTTTCTGTAGGAACAGAAAGGCATCCAATATATTCTGGCACAAGTTTTATGGACAGCCAGCAGTAATTACTGGAGTCAATTTTTATTATAGTGAGAAGAAAAGAAGAAAAAAAGCCATACAAGGATCCTCGAGCAAACCTATTTTGAAGTTCCCCTTGCCCAACAGCTTCCTAACCTCATTTCCATATCAGCAGGGAGTGATTTTCTAGCTGCTCCATCCCCATACAACAGACTGGAATGGTCCTGTGCTCTTGTACCACTGAAGGGGACACTTTTACCCACAGCTCACCTGAAGGCTCATTTCTACCCCTGGAGGCAGATGGGCACATAGAGAGTTGTGGGAAAATACTCTGTCATGATTAAAAACCACAGTTTCCTTGTGCATAGGATCCTGAAAATTCCCACCTATAAAGGCATCCAGGTGACATCTGTCCTTCACAAAAGGAGGTCATGCACACAAGGGTGGGGGGAACTCAGCTTCCCTGCAGACAAGCTGCACCAGAGCTTGCAAACTTTAAACTTGATGATTTTCATCCCCCATAACAGATGAGTCAGAGCTCAAACAAGGAATGGCTAGAGCAGGAGGGAAGAGGATACATTCCCATTTTGTTCCAAGGGGGGAGTGAAAAAACCTATTGGAAACTGCATTTTGTAGGCACCTGAGGAATCTGTCCTGCCTGTGCTCCCAGCTGGACAGGTGGCAGCCACTGAGGAAAAATACAAAGTCTTAAGAACACAGCCCTGTGTGGAAGCTCCAAATTCCTGCTGAGACAGGACAAACTCCCTGGGTTGGAGCACACTGTGCTCCCAGGTCACACAGCCAGTCTGACTGACTTTGCCTTCAGGGCACGGAGCTCCTCATTAACCATCAGTCACCATGGCCCACTAATCTCTTGCCAATCTGACATCTCAATTATCAAAAGATTTAAATCTGACACAGATTACTTCAATCACAACACACTTCATGGAGCAGCATTACAATCTACAGAGGAGACTGACAACTCTCTCCCTTGCAAATTCTTACTGGCATTTCAAGGGCTTTGCTCTTGGTTCTCTCATTTCGGCACGTGCAGTGTCATTATTTGTGGGAAAGGGAAAATAGCAGCGGTTCTTGCTGCACCAAGATATGAGAACCAGAATTCTGGAATCACTGAGGCTGGAAAAGACCTCTGAGATGAGAGTCCAACCTGTGACCAATCACCACATTGTCAACCAGATCAGAGCACTGAGTGCCACATCCAGTTGTTCTTTCAGCAGCTTCAGAGATGGCGAAACTGCATTCAAACCCCCAGTGTCAAACAGAATGGGCACACATCTGTTTTACACCTTCAAAAATCCCCACAGCTTTTCCAAAACGAGCAACAGACTGAAACAACTTCAGACCAGAAACTTTGAGGTACCTGATAATAATATCTGAGAACCCAGCAAAGCCCTTCCACGTAGGACTGCACAACCTTGCGGCGGAATTTCTCATCGGACGCGTCCACGTCGAATTTGTTTTTGTAGTAGCGCTGCTTCCAGCCAGTCTCCCACAACCTGCAACAAACCAGGCACAGGCAACATGTTAACATGGATGGGCACCTCAGCAGATGCACGTCTGCAGGTCTGAATTACACTGTAAAACAAAGCCACTTGCTGCTTCAGTTGCCATCTATATACAGTTTAAATGAAAGCAGAAAAAGCGATGCTCAGCAGCAACAGAATAAAATATGACTGTTGGCAGAATTGACAGTTTTCCTGTTACCTCAAATATAAAGGCAAGCAAATGCATAACAATTTCTGTTCTGTTCAGACAAGCTGTGATTACCAGAGGCACTTCTGCCCTGTGCTTGCTGCCTCACATCAGATGAGCTCCCTTTCACATAGGATTTTCAGTCTCTCAGGCCAGAGGTGGACATTGGGAGCACAGGAGCCAACCAGGCCACAGTTCATCCTTCCTTCACACAGCTCCCCCTCATGTCTGTCCACAGATGGGGCAGGGAAAACAAACACTGGCTCCTCTTTCACACACGGGCAGTTGCACCCTTCAGCTCTGCTGTATCATGTCAGCAAAGAACCAAACTGGTTAAACCACATAATCCCTTAATCGTGATTTGTTTTCTTACATGGAATTTTATTCCAAACCACTCCAAGAGGTCACCTCAAGCTGACACTGGTCAGATTCTCCCAGAGCCCTAAATCCTGTGTATGGAGCTTTAGGAGAGAGCCACAATACATTCATGCTTCCTTACAGGATGCACATCCCTTTAGCTCTGCAAAGAGGATCTTTGCTTCTGTTTTGAGACAGTTGCTCAGGACACTTCCTAAATCCTTCCAAGACAACTCACACTGATGAGCAGGCAGAAAAGCCAAGAGATGCTTCCAAGACTTCCAGAAAAGCAGGTAAGCAAGAACAGAGCTCCTGGCACTGAAGGCTTGAGGGATGGAGTCAAGAACATCTGCAGGCTCTGAGCTGCCTGGCAGACAGACACTGGCATAAATTAAAAAAAAACCTTTCTGTGAGATAAAACCCATCTGCAGCTGACTGCAACAATTTGTTCTGGTTTCAAAGTCATTCTAAATACAGAATTTATTTTCACAAACAGTGTGGTCATATCCAGGACATCAATGCAGTTCTTTTTATTTACAATGGCAAGCACAGAATTAATTTCCACTCAGAAAAGGATATGAAAAAATATTCTGAGCTACAAAAGCTTAAACTGTGGTTGAATGTAGCACATCTTTTTCCTTGGCAATACCAACCCTGTCAGAACCACTGCTGCTTGTGAATCACCACAGTTCATTCATACTGTTCAAGCTTCTTTTAGCAGCTCTGCTAACACTCGGATGGAAATGAGATGGAGTAATATATCCTTAAAATTTATTATTTTATATAAAAATACTGCTTGATAGATGAAAAAAAAATCAGTCCATTCAGATATAGACACACTGGAAAGAAAATAAGAATGAGAGCATATAATAAGAATTGTGATATTGCTAGAGCTGATGGGCCACATAACACAAATATATTGTGATGACTGTGACCAGAACTCCACAAGGAAAGAACTCTGGGTAGATGTGGGCAGACTCCACAGAAAACAAACCCCTGTGGCTGCACTTCTCAGGAACAGCTGTAAAGGCCTTCACCCTCGATGCAAACAGTTTCACTGAAATCCTTGACCAATGCAGACTCACTGGTGGTTAATTCCCAGAAAATTCCTGTCTCAACCATCCCAGGCTCAGCCCTCCTGAGACAATGCAAGAACTCAGAGCCAAACCAGGGCCTGCTGCAACCCAAAGATGGTGGAGAGCACTGACAGTGCTGCCCACATGTGGGTTAAACAGCTCCCAGATTCCAGGAGCATTCCGCTCACATAATCAGGGAATGTCTCGCCAAGCTCGGTCTCAGAGGGAGCAGTGGCTGGGAGGCTGCAAACCTGCATGCATACTAATCTGGATACTTAGCTTCAACAGCCAGAGCTCACCCATCTCACTGGAATTTACTGGATATCTTCACCCTCCACGTTAATTACTGCTGGATAAAAAAAGATCACAAAAGCATCCGAAGGCAGCGCTGCACTGAGCTAAATGGCATTAATTAGGCTGCATCTATCTCAGCAATTTGCTAACAAAGTGCTACAAAAAATGGCTTCACCTGATATTATCCTCTGGCTCAGGTTCACTGTCACTGTCCTCAGGTTTCCGCTTAATTCCTCCTCCCAGGGACGGGCTGCTGTCAGGAGTCAGGCTGGTGTTGGGAGATGCTGAAGTTGTCTAGGGTCAGAATTATCAGAGATAAACAGGGGAAGGTTGGTGGAGGGGGGAGGAAGAGGAAGATTTGTTAGGCTTTTAAAAATGAAGTTAATTTTAACAGCTCTGTGATAATCACAAGGCTTCTCTTCAGCTCCAAAAAAACTCCAGGCAAAGGCTGCACAACCCATCACAGTCAAGGTGCAAAAGGGAAAAACATATCTCTGTTAAAAGGCAGGCATTGATGCACACAGGAAAAGTTGTCCCTGGCTTTGAGAAAGAAACAAGTGCAATAAACACAGTGGCATTTTTTAATCAATTCATATTCTGGATACAGTCCAATTTTGGAACACCACTGCAGCTTCTGCTGCAACTTCCTTTTGTGGCACTAGTGAAAAAAAGGTGCTTCCAACTCAGAACTGCCAGAAATACCCTGAGCTGCTTCACAGCTGGTCTCTAAAACTCCTCTCAAATTTATCTATTTTAATATTAGAACCTAAAAGAAATGTCTCCCGTTCCATAAAGGAACTAATTTATGTAACTCATGTGCAAAAAAGTTTTGAGATTAAAAGGGAAGAGCAGCAGAAATTAAACCTTGAAAAAGCACATTGTATTTAGACATCAGAGACAGAACACACATCTCTGTGATGAAAAAGAACTTTTAATCTGTTTGCTGTTTGGATGAAGATTTATACCAAAAAAGAAAATATCTGTCATAATTGTTATTTAAAGATAGCAGGACTTCTAACAGGGCACTTCTTTCCAGTTCTTCCCTCACTAATACCTTGCCCAAAACTTCATCCAAGTTTCTCCCTTCCCCAGGGAAAAGCATCATTCCAAGTAGAAATAAAGAAGACAATTTTATTCAAGCATGCTTAGAAAAATCACTTATTAAAAGCCACTTCCTTGAAGAATCATGTTTGAGGTGCCAGCTTTTCAAGAAAACTGGACAGAGCAGACAAAAAGGAGTAACACAGGCTGTAATTCCTTCCTTTCTCTGTGCAAATGCCTCTGAACATCCACTCACCGAGTTCTGCCTGTCGTGCATCCTCATCTCAAAGGCAGCTTGTCGAGGGTTACAGATTGCCTGAGGGCTGGATCGATTTCCCAGGGCTTGAGGGGAAAACTGACCACCAGGAATAAAGGAAGGCTGATCCCTCTGCAAGATAAACACAGACAAGGCTGCTGAAAGAGCTGTGATCTCCCCAGCACTGGGATGATGATCTCTCACAATTTTCAGATTAACATTATGGGGAAATGAATGCACAAAGACACATTTTTTGAATATGGAATAGAAAAAAAAAATCAACCTAACTTAATTTTTTAAGCTTTAAAGTAGTTACATACAAGGCAGAAAACACCATGATTACACCTGCAGTTCCAACATTCAAAAACTAAAGTAGACATTCAAATTCTTGCTAGTTTCTGCATTGGGTAAGGAATTCACTTACCTTCAATCTCTTCCTTTTTTCTTTTTGTCGTCTTTTAAAGTTATCCTAAATGAAGAACAAAGGGAAATAAAGTCAGTCATGGACACAGACTCCTTGGCAAATGATTTCATTATAATCCTCAACTGACCATGCCATGAGGTTTTTAGGGAGTGTTCTGAATAAGACATGGGTCAATTCCTGTGTCTGTAAATCCAACAGAAAGGGATGGAATTTTCTACCCTACCCTGAAAATCTATGGGGAAAAAAACCAGCTGGGTACCCAAAGCTCCAAAACTTTGCTAAGGATTTAAATGATCTACTAAATTTAGCTGCAGCCTTATTTGGGTGACAGCAGTGTTGAAGTATTCACCAGAAATTATAACAATGAAAATACAAATTCTGGGTATTTTTTCTTATTCTCCTAAAGGAGTGTCTCTGGCTAATAGTAAGTGATTAAAATCTACCTTCAAGAATGTCAGAACAACAACAAAGAAATTACATCATCATCTTTCCTCTTTTTGAAAATGCTGTCTTCAACTTCCCCAACAGCCAGCATGATCATCTGGACCCGCTGCAAGTTCACAAATCCGCTTTCAGTCAGGTAGCCCTGCAGGTCAGAGAATAACAGAGTTGAAAAACAAGCCTGTTTTGGGGCAAAGACCCAGATATTTTTAAAGGAAAAGGAAAAAACTCACCCCAGTTTTGTGCACCACGTTTTTATAGATGTTCACCAAGCGATCAATTGCTCCCTCCCTAAACACAAAGCACAGGGTGACACTCCTGGTAGTGAAAAGCACAAGAGCTGTTCTTGCAGGACAAGAACACAGATTCTCATCTACCTGATCTCCAGAGATGGCAGGTGAGGGAGGAAATCATTCCCCACAAAGAAGCACATGAAGACCCAGTCATCAACACTTCTTTCAAAATCAAAAGTGAAAGGCAAGCTGGCCATGGTGAGCTCTCTCTCCAAGTACTGCAACACACACACAAGCAACAGGAGCTCAGAGAACACTGCAGGGGTTTGGATGGAACTTATAGGGATTTATAGTTTTGGATGGAATTTATAGGGATTTATAGTTTTGGATGGAATTTTTAGCACCTCACCTCTCTCAGGACACACAGGCGGATGAAGATGAACTCTTGCTCTGAGACTGGCATGGTGTCGGCAAACTGATCGTGCTGAAAAACCAGAGGGGACCCACATCAGATCCAAGGGCATTCCAGAGCTTCTCCAGCCCTACTTGCAAGGTTTGCCTCAAGAGGAGTTGAGAGGGATCCAAAAACAGGCTCCCAAGCCCTTGTGCCAAGCGTGTATTTGGCTGCTTTGCACATCTGTTCAGTTACTGATTGTTTGTTCCCATTCAGTGGGAAAAACCCCAAACAACAAAACACCACAAATGTGGAAATCAGGTTTGGCATGACACTTTTGTATTTTTATTTCCAAGGGGAAAGCTAGGTATTCCCAGCAACAATTTGCACCATGCTTCAGCTAAAACCAGCAGCAAGAACAATTTGAGAATCTCCTTGTACACTACAGATTAAAAAAATCCTAGAAATAGCAAAATTCTTACCTTTCCTTTTTTCTCTCTGGGCAGGCCTTGGCAATCCTTAACCTCATGCCCCAGCTGGTTACAGAGAGCACAAGGCTTGGGTTTGTTTGGTTTGAACTCTTCCCTAATGATGGTGAAGTTTGGTTCGTGTGTAGCTAAGCCAAGCATGATCAGATCAGCTATCAAGCAAGGGAGAAAAATAAAATGTGATTAAGGATAAACATAATCAAGTTTTGGTTTTGTTTTTTTTAATGTTTAGAAGCAAAGTGGATTCTGCTTCAAGCAAGATACTGATGTGATTACCCAGGAACCAGAAGCAAGAGAGAACTCACCATCAGCCCCACACAGACAGTGGTGGGTGTTTGGGTCGTGGTTGGGTTGAGCTGCACAAAAGCAAATTACATTTTGTCAAAGTCATGCTAAGTAAGTTATTACTGAGTTTAACTTAAAACAAAATGTCCACATTAATTGGAATTTTACCTCTTTGTCTCCTGATGTAATCCATGATTTTATGCTCCCCTTCACCAGGAGCACTGGCATCTGACAAAATAACCTGAAAAGAATTGAAATAATGGCAACAATTAATATTGCCACAGGAAAAAAAAACAGTAACTTATATACTGAACACAGCATCTGACTTATGAATACCTGAAATTCTAACTTGTGGTTTGAGCTAAAATATTGTAATTTAAGATGAAATTATTTACAATCAAGAAGCAAGTGAAGACACTTTCACCTTGCTGTGTCAGTTCCAGGCTGAAGCTGACACTGCTGCAAATTCCACTGAAACGATCACGTCACATTTGATGCGTCCAATAAATTATCAGGGCAATGAAATGGGCACTAGAGAACTCCCAGATTCAGCTCATTGATGCACTGAAACATGATCTCATCACCCCCTCCTCACCCTGATGAGAATTAGTGTTTATAAAACCCCTGTCTGATGGGGGAATCAAGCAGAGCCAACTGCCCTCTAATTAGAGCACTTGAACAGCCAGCTCATGGCACACAGCACAGGCAGCTGCATTTCCTGCCTGCACTGCTCCTTGTGTGCAGCACACACAGGGCAGAAATGGGGGAGTGGAGTGGCTGGGCAAGAACAGGGGAGAATCACCCAGCTCAGAAAGGCAAGAAAGCTGGCACTTCTATTTTCACTGCCTGCCATTAGAGGAACAGAAAAATTGAGCCTGCTGAGGAAGTAATTACAAAAAAGAAACAGTGCAAAAGATACAACTACAATGTATCTTGACACTTCCCACAAAAGCAGAAAAAGTATTCCTAAAGCCCTGTCTCCCCATTATGTGAAATCGTGGCTTCCAGCAGCAAACCTGCTCCTTGTCCTTCAATGAAATCACAGCAAATGATGCTGGGAGATGGAGTTATCAGCCCACAATGGATCTCTGAAGCCTCAGAGGGATGTGTGGGCTGGCCTGCTGTTAATAACAGCTCACAGCCAGGCCAAGAGACAAATCTGTTAAATTTCTACTCTTCAACTGGATCTCAGCCCAGCCCAAACATCCCCTTCATCTCCCTCAAGTGTGAAAGTGGGAAACTCACTGTCAGGTTCTTCCAGCCCGGGTCGCTGTTCAAGCGGTCGGCGATGTAATAGCGCAGGCATTTAGCAAGATTGTCCATAAACTCAGTTCCCTGCAGAGGGTAGGAAGGAAAGGAATTAAACCAACATTCAGCCCCTAGAAATTGCTGGGTACAGGGCCAGGCCACTCACCGGGGTGATACAGTTGCTGTCAAACCTCTCCTTCACCTCCTCTGGAGGCAGAAAGCCACCTGGAGCAACAGAGAGCAGAGTTACATCCAGATGGAACACTGCCAACATTTCTGCATGGCAAAACCCAGACAGCTCCCCTGGGAATAATTAACTCATTGAAACCAGATTGTTTAATAAAATTCCCACAAAACCAAACCAAACCAACTCTTATCACTGCATTATCTCCATCCTACAAGGTGCTGCCACATTTACAAACATTGTTACTTCAGCAAGGTGATTTCAAAGCCCAGCTAGCAGCAAACACTCCCCTCTCACTCCAGCTGTGTCACCACCACCCTCAAAGTTGCTCTGACTTTTGTTTCCTCATTGAATTTAGAGTTTCCACTGTCAAGTAACTCCCCTTGCTGGCAGCTTATTATCCCTGTAGAGGAGTATTTCCATCTGATCCCTGCTTTTAAGCCTCAATCCTCCTTTCATCAAGCCCTACAAACGTGTACTTCCTTCCAGAAGGGTTTTGGTTGTTTCTCACTGCATTTATCCCTGCTCTTCTGTTCAATTTATTTTCAAAAGGAATTAAGAGCACTCAACACAAACTCATTTCAGGCAGGAGACTGAAGAAGAAAAGATGACATTTTGTTTTGTCTCAGTTCTTAACTTTGGAAAACACAGATCCAGCCTTCTCCAAGCTTGTTCTCCCCTTCTCCCAGCAATGCACACACAGCCCTTCTCCAAACATAACTGAGGTGATCAAACAAGGTGATTCTCAAGGAAAAAACCTCTGATAAGGCCACTGCCCTACCTTTGGCCAGAATTTCTTGTCGGATTTTTTGCTTCTCCTCAGCAGCTTCCATGCCCTCCTTTGAGGCTCTGAATCTCCTGGACCTCTGTTGATTCATTTTGGCACGTGGGGCCTAAAAAAAGTACAGGAAAGCTTGGGTCACTTTTTGCATCTGGACAATCTCTCCTGTCCTGACAGATGCTTTGGGTCACAAGTTATTACAAAGAGTTGACCTCTCATCAGACCTACTGATGGCCAGGTTGGATGGAGCAACCTGTGCTGGTGGAAGATGCCCATGGGGAAGCAGGAGATCTTTAAGGTCCCTTCCAGCACAAACCATTCTGTGATTCTGTGCAGTGAGGGGAGATGAGGATTTTCCAGCTGGAAACCCAGTGTGTCAATACTCACCACTCCATCTATGGCCATGTAAAGGAGTCTCCTTGGTCTCACAATGTTGAAGATCCTGTCGATATACTCAAAAATCGCCACCATCATCTCATCTTCATTTTTGGGCGCTGGCCTAAAACAAAGAGCATCCAATTTAACACTTGAAATGTCTCTCACCTCTCACCTTATCTCTCAATAAGGAGAGAGATACAGCACCTGCAAAGAGCTAAACAAAGCCTTACTTGTCCTCTGGGTGTGTGCAGGGGTGAATGATGCCGTTCATGTCCAGGTAGAGGTTGTCGAACTCCACCTCGTTGGGGTTGGGCTTGCTTGTGTCAATGGGCACCTTGACACCATTGCACTCCTTGGCCTGGGGATGCAGTGGGGACAAGGATTGCAGCTATTAATGCACAGGCTCATCAAAGCCTGGTTTGGTTTTAATGGCAGCAGAGGAAAAAGTGTACCCACACTAAGTAATAAGTAATTATTATTAAAATCAAGTGCCAGTAAAAAGTACCCACACTACCTGCAGCTGCACTTTTCACTATTAAACAGCACTTCTTTCTACACCTGCTTTTAACCAGAAAACACAATAATGGGTTATGGAAGAGTTGTTTTTTTCTCCTGACAAGAAGTTCTCATACCTCATATTATTTCTTCATCCCAACCCACCTAGAGCCACCTGTGTGCCTGGATTGCTCCAGCAGTGGATTCTTCAACATCCTCAACAACCACGGTCATTTTCGTTTCCTCACCATAATTTCAGGTTTGTTTTCTTTGGGCCTTTGTTGTTGTTGGGCTTGTGGTTTGGCTTTGTGGTTAGTTTGGTCAAAGGACAATCAGCAACACTGATTCTCCCTTCCATCAGCCACAGGCATAACACACATGGATTAAAACCCAAGAGCATGGAAGAGACAGGACCTGAGCAAGGAAAAGCCTGATGGTTTTCAGAGGAATTCTGGCTGGAATGGGTTATAACACATCCAAAGGTGGAACAAAGTGTGCTCTTGAATAGCTGGGCATAAAGCCCAGTTTAAAAATAAACAAAATTAATGGCATGTTTTGAGGTGAAACTACAGTCACAGGAGTGCATGGGATGGGGAAAACTGGGATACCCCTGGGTCTCCCATCACATGGAGCTCAGCTGCTGCTGCTGAGCCAACAACAAGCCCTTCCCAAACGTTCTGTCTGCAGACTGCTACTCACTGAGTGAGTTCTCCACATGTCTGATGGAGATTCAGAGAGAAAAACCCCAAAACTTACAGATTACGTTGTCAACTTTGGACAACTTTCCTGCTTAAAGCAGCAGCAGGACTGGCTGACTTCTTACCCCCAAAACGAAACCCAAGTTTCATTCCATTCATTTCTCAAGACTTGATGTAGTATTTAGGTTTGGCACAGCTATCCTGAGAGATGCCACCTCCAAGCACTGCTGTTTGCCTCCTTCACTCAGCTCTCCAGACACCACACACACAAAATGAGGTGGTGCTAGCAGAAACTAAATGTCAGTGCAAACATTGTACCTTCCTCTGGGCTACCCCACTGGATTCTCCCTGATCCCCAGCCCTGTGGGATCCGAGCTCAATGGATTCAGGAGGAATCCCAGCTCTGTGAGGCAGAAAAGGAGCCCCCCTTCACAAGCCCACTGGGGTTCTCATGCAGCAGCCGTGTGCAAGGGAGGCTGAAGTGTGTGGCAGCGGTATCTCTTGTGATATAACTAAACTGTTCACTTCTCATCTCCAGCCTCTTTTGAAACCATTCAAAACAGATCTTCAAACATGATACTTTAGCTGCAGCTTTATTAATTCCTATCCATTTGATTAAGAATATTCTCTCCTGGATTTTTTTATTATCTTCAAGATCTTCCTCTCATTCTTCCCGCTCAGCTTAAGAAGAAGATTATTTCTTTTTCTTAAATCTGATTAATCTAGCAAGGTAAGAGAACAAGGATCAACTTTTCAATATTTCAAAGAGACAAGCTACCGGGAGATACAAAATTTCTGATTAGAGAGATTTACAGCAATCCTAAAACACACACGGAGCTGATTACATCGTGAGAGAAGCTTAAATTCATCGACAGGAAGACAAACTACAGCTTCTCCCTGCTGTCCTACTCCACTCTCAGATTTATGACCAGATTTGAATATAAAAAATGTTAATGAATGTGATTTATCTGTGTGCTGTCCTGGCTGTAATTGCAACGTGCTCTTGAGTTGGAACAAAGCAATGTGGATGAGGACAGCAAGAGCTGCCACTTCACTTATGGCAAATCCAACTCAAGGAATGTGTTATGTCTTTTCACTAATTTTAATAAATAATTTGGCGGGTACAAGCTCAGTTATTGAAGACTGAAAAAAGAGACGCACCGTCAGTAAAACCAAGGCTATGCAAACCTTTGTTTTGCCTAAATGTGAGAGCAGCTTTGATTACACAGAGATTAATCTAACATTTACAAATGTGCTGGAAAAGGCAAATCTGCTCTTAGAGACAGCTGCCCCAAACTGTTACGGATGTAATTGCTTTTTAAATTGTGGCTGCTTTTTGATCCTAAAGGGTTATTTAGGACAGCCCCTAAACTGAGGGTTCCCAAAGCCCCAGTAGAGGTCACATCCAGGAGTTTGGTGCAGAGTCCAGAAGAGCCAGTGCTGCTGGAGCTCAGCATTAAGGGAAAGCCCTTAAAACACTGTTAAGCTCTTAAACAAGCCCCTTTTTTTCCATAAAAATTCCCAGGCACATTCTTAGATCTTAATTATCCCCCATTAAAAATTCACTTCTTGCAGTGACAGGTAAAATAAACTCCCCACCTTGCCGAGAGGGCCTGAAATCACAGCTGCAATAAAACCACAGCAGCAGCAACTCACATTTTTAACCAAACCTGTGCTTCACTGCCCGAACCTGCAACACAAAACCACCCTGGAGAAGCCCAGAGCTGAACATCCTGCTGCAGGCAGGGCACACCTGCAGCCCCAACATGAAATTCCAACACTTCACTCTCTTTTCCCTGATCTTCTCCATTGTGCTCCCACTCTTTATCCCCTTCCAGGTGCTTCCCCAAGGTGAGCACACCCTGGGAGGAGGAGCAGAGAGGCAGAAGCTCCAGCACATGCCCTGAACTTTCCAAACCAGCAGACTGCGGCCAGTACAATCCAACAAAACAGAACACAAATTATTATGGGAAAAGCAGCTTGGGAAGCAAGAACTCCAGAGTTTGCCTCCTCAGAATTAGCCCTGAGGAGGAGAACTTGCCACGCTCAGGGCACAGTAAATCCACCACGGTGCCAATGAAGGGAGATCCCCCCATCCTCCCTGTCCCTCCCACCGTGTCCCATAGGATGGCACAACACCCCCGTGCCTGCAGGGATGTGCCTGAAGGAACCAGCCCAAACAAACCACATAAACAAACATCATTTCAGCTGCAATACTGCCTGGAAAGGCACCTGTGGAATCCTCTGTCAGAGCCTTCGCTGAAACCTCCTGCTGCTGCTGCTATGGAAAGCCAGATTTTAGAGGGTGTCTTTGGAATAATCAGCTCTCTGTTTGGCCAGGAGATTATCCTGAACCAGAGTTCTAGTTCAGGGGTTTATCCCGAACTAGAAATCACCAGCAACGAGACAAAACCCCCTGAGGCTGCTCTAGGCTAGAGCACAAGCAGAGGCTCGGTAGCTGCACTCGTGTTTCCAGCAAGTCTCGAAGCTTGCTGAGGCTTCTAATTCCCTCCCCAAAAAAAAACTTGTGGAAAAGCAGAGACTGCGAAAAACATTCAAGAAACAGCAAAAAACGCTCCCTACTCAAATTTCACCAGTGTCTCAAATTTTACTTTTCCGGGTCGGAATCACACGAGGGCAGAGCCGAGGGCGTCGGGAAGGGCTGGAATTCCAGGGAAGGAATTCCCGGGAAGGAAATCCCGGGCAGCGGCCGGAGAAGGAGGAATCGGAGGAGAAGCTGGATTCCCGGCTCTGGCGCCCATTCCCGCTTCCCCCACGTGCCCATTCCCCCCGGGATCGCTCACCCGCTCCCCCGGCACTGACCGGGGCACGGGGATAACTCCCCCCATAGAGCGGCCGCTTCCACCGGGATCAAAAACCCGGGAAAAACTCCAACCCCCCCCCCCCCCCCCAAAAAAAAAAAAACCCCAAACATCCCCCAATCATAAACAACACCCGAACCAAACCCAAACAAAGCCCAAATCCTCCGATCCGCCTGGAAATGCCCCGGAGCAGCCCACGGAGGCACAGAGGGGACTCCGCACCGGGGGCTCAGCACCCGCGGTGCGGCCCCACCGGCCCCGCTCCGCAGAGCCCCGGGGCGGCCACCGGCGGGCCCGCGCGGTGCCGGGCGGCCGGCTCACCTTCTCCTCGACGCAGTTGACGATGATGGAGGGGTACTTGCGGCTGAGCCAGCGGAAGAAGGCCGGCACTCCCATGGCGGGAGCGGCACGGGCAGCGCCGAGCGGGACCCGCGGCGCCGGCGGCACTTCCGGGGTCGGGGGGCGGCGCGGGGCACGCCGGGAACGGAGGGAGGGAGGCGGGGCCGGGGCGCGCGTGCGCGAGGAGGCGGTGCCGCCATCTTGGGTGCGGGCTGAGGGCGGCGCAATGGCGGCCTGAGGGGAGGCCGGGAGCGTGAGGGGACAGCGCCCCGTAAAACGTGTCTGGGCAGCTCCTGGGCACGAAAGGGACGCTCAGAGGGGAAAACAAAGCCAGAGGGCACAAAAGTGATGTCCAGGAGGAAAAGCGAAGCCGAACTCCTGAGACAGCCCCAGTGCTGCCCTCACGCTCAGCCAAGACACGCAGTGTGATAACTTCTCAAAAACCGCCATAAACGAACAGTTTAATAGAAAACTCACCTTCCCTTAGCACCTTGTTCAAAAACAAGGATGGGGTGCTGCTGTAGGGTGTCACTATAGGACGCGTAACAACACAACCTGCACACACTGCTGTTCTCAAGGTGAAAAAAGGGAAGTTTATTTTTTTACTCCAATATTTATATCTAAAGTGACAGTGGATTAGAGGGTGAAAGCGCCACCTCTCCAATGACACTGGACAAACCAACAGTTCATCAAAATTTTCCTCCTCCATAAAAGAATGCAAAACAATAAGTTATCTACAGAAACTGTGTGAGAAAGTTTGTTATAAAAATGTAAACATCAGAAGGCTTAGAAAATCTTTAAAATTCAGGGTGACAGTGGGGTGCTTTAGGCTGCACACACACAGCAGTGTTGCCCAACAAGTCAATAATTAAGAGAGAAATCGATGATTTATTTCAGCGCTGCATGAGCTGCATGCTCAACATATTTCCTAAATCCAGAACAACCACTGTTACTTATATTCAGAAATCCAGAGCTGGCAACTTCCCCAGCACAGCCCCTCTTTTGGAGGGGATCCATCAGTAATTTCCACATGATTTAGGTAACCCCAGCCAACTCTTCCACCTGCTCAGGGGAAAGGTCTGCACCTCTTTTTGAGCTGTAGGTGTGAGTTTCAGTGTTACAACAAACACAGTTCAGCTATAGGATACACGGAATTTGAGTGCTTTGCCAAGTTAGGAATACACACATAGGCGCCAACATCTGGATTTACTACATCCTTAAGGCTTGGTGGTTCCAGCATGTCCTTGAGGAAAGGATGCACTAATGAGGTCTCTGCATGAAAATATACAAAGATCTTACATTAAAGAACATCCTGACTTCGGACAATTTTGACTCATCCTGCGTATGCGAACAACAGGAGCGATTCAGGGCACGGCTGCTCTGTGCCCTCTGAAGGGATATTTCCCTTGCTGAGAAATGTCTCCATGTGATTCCTGAGACCAACACAAGGCAAAAGAGCCGCCGTCCCCTTGCTCTGCCCATGGCATAAGCAAACACTGTTAATTTGTGCCCATTTGACGGCACCAAAATGGAATTAAACGGCCGGGAATTAAACGGGATTAGCACGAGGCGGGTTTTGCTCCGCCGTGTCCCGTTGCCACACATCAGCTCCGTTAGCAGGGCAGCCACAGGGCCGAGGACAGGGAACAGCGGCCCGGGAGCCATTAACAAAAATAACAAAACCTCAGCAGTGCTTGCTGAGTCAACGCCGCCGATTTGGGGAGCAGAGGGGAACCTTGGTACCTGGCTAATTCGCTGTAGAATAAATTAACCCGATATTGTGTCTCTCATTATTCTTATCCTCACTTGGCTGTTGTTAAGCCGTTTTCTGTTGTCGTTCCTCTCAGTAAAATCTGTGACTTGAATAAATTTCCCCTGCAACTTTGTAGTGGCACCACACCTGTGGTATCAGCTGAAGATTGTCCTTTATCTGTTCCTTACAAAATGTTCCATGATTGAAGCTTCCTATTGTGTTCCTTCCAGTGTTTCTCCTCCCAGAATTTTGTAGGGATCACGGCAACTTAGCATGAACATTTTGTTTGTATTGATGGGCAATCAGTTGTTTTTCTGATAATGACGAAGAAAATAGAAGGCTGGCGGACACAAATGAAAGGCAATCATCTTATCTTATAATTGCTTGGGTAAACAAATGCTGGAAAAATTAATACTGCAGCAGACAATTCCTTGAAAAGTTGGTCTGAGCGCGAGGAGCTGCACTGGGTGGTGAGCCCAGGTCTCACCTGCCACCTGCACATCCAGGAGCCCAGCACAGAGCGGCGCACCCTGGGCAGGAGCAGGGAAGGTTTTCCTGCTCGGGCACTTTCCTGGGATGAGTGGTGTGCCGATGGGAATCTGCTGGGGGTGTGTTGATTCCAGTGCCCCTGTCTGTCAGCGTCACCTGCCACCAGGGCCGGGCTGCCGGGGTGACAGCTGTGAAGGAGCACAGGGAAGTTGACTGGCAGGATGTTTTGCATCTAATGAGTCTGTGCACAATAAGTGTATCATGAATAACGCTGCGGAAGAGCCCGGCTATCGCTCCCACACCAAGAGGCAGAGATTGCCTGCATGTGGCTCTGCAGCCATCTGTCACCTGTCACGGGCCGCTGTCAGGGCTGAGCCGGACTGTGGTGGTGGAGAGCCCCACAGACTGGTGTCAGGCAGCAAAGTGGGCTGATACCAGCAGCCCAGAGCCACTCAGGAGGAGCTCAGAGCTCGAAGACACTGCGCTGCTGAGGCAATGTTCCTTGGCAGTGCAGGCTGCTGGATTTTTCAAGTGGGGCTGCTCCTCCTCTCCACGCTCCTCTCAGGCCTTGAGCAAGATACCCACCTCACAGCACAGGCAGAAGGCAGCAGTCCCACAGGACACAGGGAGCTGGTGTGGTAAAAAGGACATTAAAGCTCTCAGTATAGTCTGGCTTTAGTCACAGAATCACTAGGTTGGAAAGAACCTTCGAGATCAGAGTCCAACCCATGCCCTAACACCTCAACCATGGCACTAAGTGCCACATTCAGTCTTCTTCCAAACAGATCCATGGATGGTGACTCCACCACCTCCCCAGGCAGATGATTCTAGTACTTTATCACTCTTTCTGTAAAAAAACTTCTTCCTAATATCCAACCTATCTTTCCCTTGGCGCAGCTCAAGACTGTGTCCTCTCATTCTGTCAGTTGCTGCAGTCCTTTAGTCGAGCCCAGCAGTCTCCCAGGATGTCAGCCCTGGTCACAGACTCACCCAGCTCCATCCTTGCTGCAGCAGATTTCCCAGTTCCCAGAACATTCCAGGCTGCAGCTTCACTGATGGCAGACTGAAACCCACAGCAGCCAGCTGTGCCAAAGGCTCCTGCTCAGTTCCAAGTCACTTTGTGCTGTTCAGCTCTCAGCCTACAAGTTCCTCTTATTAAACGGAATGTTTTCCCATTTCTAGCTGGGTTTTGAGGGATGGGGTGCAGAGATTGGTGCCCATGTTGGGAGATGTGGGGCTTCAGCACAGCACAGCTTAATTGGGGTGCTGCTTTCTGCTTTTGAACTCGTCATCATTTATGAACAGCTTTAACATGTCCCCTGGTTTCTCTCTCCCAAAGAAAATCTAATGTTTAATGAACTTAATTTTAGATAAAAGGAATGAAAAGAAGAAAATTAAAAATGCATGAAGCTCCTGGAGTCATCCAATTACTGTGATGTCCACACAGCAACGCCAGCACAGATTTCACAAAGCAGGGAAAATCAGGAAAGCACTGGGGCTTGCCACATGTAAATGCTGCTCTGTTCCAAAATGTGCTGAATTACAAATGGACATTTTATGCATTTTTTCTTCTTGATCTGCTGCAGAAGAAGATAAAGATCAAACATGCCAGCCCACCACAGCAGCGCCTGTCTGCATACCCACAATGCTTGGCTGCTTCTTCCCAAACCCTGTTTAGTGCGGGAGTCCCAATATTGGGATGCCACAAGCCTTGGGAGGGGACTGTCATGGGGCAGGGTTCCTGTGACAGCAGGAAAGCACTGCAGGCCAGAGAGAGTACACAGACAATATATAGGACCCATTATGTTTATTTGGTATTTAAGTTTTCTTTGCCAATTAAGTGACAGGCAGTGCTTCAGCCTGTGGCACACTCACTGTGTAAAGGAAAACACAGATTGTTTCTTCCCCAAAGCCAGTGGGAGAATCTCAGTCATAGAATTCATCAAAGTCATCTGAATCCGTGCCGTGGGTCTGTGGGCGCAGCGCAGCCTCGAGCTCGGAGCTGCTGTCATCAGATTCACCCCAGAACGCTGTGGGTGAGAAGAAGGAAAGCAGAGGTGTAAAACCTTTTCTGTGGCCCTGCCACTTGTCACAGCCATTAGCACGAGGCTGACCAAGGGCTGGGAGTTGGGAGCCCAGCCCCAGGTGCGCGTGTCTGGCGCAGTGTCCGGCAGTGCAGCGGCTGTGCTGGACAGCGGCCTCATTCAGCGCTCCCACTCCATTGTGCCACAAGGTAGCTGGGCAGAACATTTCCACTCCAAGCAATTTACTTGACCAGCTGCTGCCTGAATTGCAGCTTTGTCTACTCTCTTCCCTTTTCTCCCCACTACTTGACCCTGCGATGAAGTCACCAGCGGGCCATGACATCAGAGTTGGCACAAAAATGGCAATGACATCACAAATGAAAAATCACCACTTGGAGATCAGAGCAGATCCAGGCAGGCCTGATCTCATGGAGAACATGGCTTTAACCTTAGGCTCTGGGAATCAGCAAACCGTTTCACTGACAGCAGCAGAATCCCACGGCAGTTCAGAGTGCCTGAGAGATTTCTGGAGATGTGAATTCTTCTGACCCATGGATAGGACAGAGCAGGAAGTGTGGCATGTGAAGTCAGGGCCACAGTGGCTGACAGAGCCGTGCTCTCTGTTCCAACCTAATCCAGAGGCTGCTGGCTGTCCAAAGGCAGCGGGGATGAGGCCCAGGGCTCAGCCAGGGACAGCAGGAGGGGGAAGGCTGTCACACTCACACAGACACTGCAGCTCGTGTTTGAGGCACTTTGGTGCCTCTGATGGCACCAGCTCCATGAACACCTTATCTATAAATGCAGCATCTGCATCTTTCATCCTCCATCCCCGACCCCCTGGGCTGCAGGAACATCAGAGCCAGCCCTGTGTTGGCTGCCACGCTGAACAGCTCCAAGAGAGGAAAGGGGCCAGGCACGCCAGAGCCTTTCAAGTGCCACCAAAGCAGCTGTCCTTGATGGCATCTGTACCCCTGTTCAATGCCACACTTCTAAAACAGGCCATTACGGACTGCCAGCACCCAGAGCAGGGCTCCAGGCAGAGAGATCCTGGCCCCCAGCACTGCCCCACTGGCAGGAGGCTCCCTCAGAGGCGGCTGCACGCTCTGGAGGGCCTTGCAGGGGGTAAAGGGGGAACTGGAATGTGTGGGCAGCAAAAACACACAGGGTCCAGACACCAATTCAGAATAAAAGCAGCCTGGCCACATAAAACCTTCCAGCTGCACCCACCCACGTCCCAGGTCACAGGGAAGACCAAGGAATGCCCTGGTTTCTCCTTCTCCAGTTCCCTCCACATGCTGTTAACTGGCGTTTGATTAAACCCTGCCAAGATCCCAACCCGTTCCACATCACCCCGCCACAAACACCTCCTCTCTGCCCTGGATCTGTCCTCCTCAGCTCCCTGCTGGCTCCCACAGGAGACAGGGAAATTCCATGCTTCCCCTTTACCTTATACAGATCATAATGTTGTTCTGGGAGGGCTTCTATGGTACAAATTTAACTAGAAAGCACTAATTTTCAGTAGTGTAACATTTGTCTCTTACCTTTGGATTTTATGGCAGGTACTGTTTCCTTCCGTAATTCAGTCCTGTAAAACATTTCAAACAATCAGCACAATGTCTCCAATAAAAAAAGTGACTTTTTAAAAAATACTGTGAAATGGTTTGAAAAAACAACAGCCTAGTAACTTCTGTAACTAATTTTTTTTTCAAATAGCTATTTAATCACGGACTTCTTCACCTAAAAGGTGGAGAAATTCACGTGCAGGAGTGACACTGGTCCAGCAGTTCCTGGAGTCATTCCCTAGTAACAGCACTGATTTACACCAGCACTGAGTTAAGGTACAGAGGAGCAGGGCCCTGCCAAGCTGCTGCCACCTTCCAGAACACACAAAGTACAGAAAGACAAAATCCAAACAAAACCAAATCCCCCCAGTGCTGCTCCCTGCACTTCCTCCAGGTCCTGCTGCTGTCCCCCAGCCCCATGGCAATGTGCAATCTCCACTGCCTTTGATCTACCTTGATGTGTGTGCAGCCCAAGCCTGCTCTGCTAAATGGCTGCTCTTGTGTCTGGAGCATCACAGGCCCTTTTGAATCTCTCAAACAAGCTGGAATCATTTTGATCTTTTGTGCGCAGCGTGTGCATTGTGCTGGGGCTGGGGAATAATCACACGGGGGCAAACTGGGGGAGAATTAACTGTTACACCAGCAGTCCTGCAAGAAGCTCCAAAAATAAAGCTTCAGCTGATTTTAATAAGGAAGATCAAATAGCAGATATTTGGGACATCACTGGGCCAAGCAGTGAAATATAAGTCAATGTCAAGGTGCAGTTTGAAGCTGTGGCCTCAGTCACAACAGGACTCTGAAATGTCTGTGATTTGCTGTGTTTCATTTAAAAATGTGGCAGCCAATACAGTAGTGTTTAAAGTGAGGAGCTACAAATATTCCACTATTTTGGAGGCACTTGTGAAGGAGACAAAACAAAGCAAAAATGATTCCTTGCTAGTGTTACCCTCAGTATTCAGTCAGAATTTGGGATTGCAGCTGGAAAGGCACATGTGAAGTTTCACACACTGCAGCTACCAGTGGTGCAGCCACTCTTCCTTTTAACTCACAGAAAGCTCCCACTGTTTAAATCTCATTTCCTCTCCAAAGGCTCCTGCTTTGTGGGCAGAAATTCCCAGAATATTAAACACAGCCCAGGTTCCACCAAGGCACCAAACCAAGGCAGAAGTGCCAGTACCGAGTGACAGCTCTAGCAGAGTACTAACAGTGATGTAACTCATAATGACCTTATTCAGTGAAAAACCTTAAACTGTTGGGCTTCAAATGTTTCTCCAACATTCCTTTAGTGCACCAGCCCACTGGCTTTCCCTTTTATTCCAAACAAAACTCCACGCTGCCTTGTACTCTCACTTCTCCTTCAAAGGCCTTCACTCAACAGGATACCCAGAAAGGATTTGAAGCCAGAGCCTCTGGGCTGATCCTGCTGAACACCCTGAGCTCCTGCTCCCTTTGCCAGATCTCCTGGTCCTCAGCACTTCCCAGGAGGTGCTCCATGCATCCCAGCCTATGAAAATCTGCTCAAGAGGCTGCACTGTTTTCCCTGGGGTATGAAGCAGGAAACCACTTGTTGCTGAGCTGTAGCTGGCGAGGCTTCTCCTATGGATGCTGGCACAGGAACCATTTCAAGTAGCAGAGGAGAAGATCAGGGGGCAGCAGCCATCGCTTCCCCTTGGCCACATCCCAGCCTGCTGCTGGAATGGGAGCATGGAGTTCCTGGGATTTTCAGTTAGCTTCTCACAAAAGCCATTTGACAACTGAGTTTTCCTCAGTTCTGTCCCACTTCTCTCAGTGGTTGCTGTCCCACAACAAACACCAGCGGGTGAGTGCTTTGGGTCCAGTGCTGAGGATCACCAGGAAGGACTGCCCACATCTCCAGGCCTTGCTCTTCCAGATCCAGCTGAGGGATCCATGGAGAAAGGACCACCACGGCTGTAGAAACATCTGGAGACCTCACTGCCACCAGAGCTTCCCACAAAGAGAAAGATCAAAGCTGGCAGGAGAGCAGGGAGAGAGATGTTTGTGTTCTACCGACCACCATCTGCTGCCTGGGGTTCATCTTCCAGGGCTTACCCACCAGGTGCGGAATGGGGTTCACTCCCCAAAAAGCCAAGCCCAGCCATCCCCAGAGAAAGGAGATGGGGACAGGGTGGCAGCAAAGGCTCGGCACGAGAGCTGTCAGCACACAGATACAGAAAACGGAGTGAGGACATCAGAAAGGCCAGAGGGGGAACAGCAGCTCCAAAAGCAGCCCAAACCTGGGGAGTGCAGCAGGGGATAAACCCTGGGGTGAGGTGTGTGCGGCTGGGGAGGTGCAGCAGCACCTTGGCGTGGCGCAGCAGCAGCGCTCACCCGCAGCCGCAGCACACAATGGGCACAGACCTCCGCCGAGACGGTTTCGGGCTGTAAATGGAGCCAGGCCGGTTCCAGCGCCTCCACTAATCCCCGCCGTGACCCTCCGATATCCATTTACACATTTGCTTCTTCCCTAAAATAATTCCAAACTGAACCCAGGCTCTGACAAAGAGAAAACCCAAACCAGTTTCACTTCAAAGAGCCTTTTAATCTCTCCATTTCTCTGATGAAACAGGCTTTTTGTGTACTGAAGATGCTGCAACAGTAAGGAATGAAAAAGCTCCAAGAAAATATTTTTTCCTCTATAATGAAAATTAATATTAAGAGGATGATGCCTTGTGAAAGCTGACCTAGAACAAAGGCTAGATGGAGTTAAAGAAAAAAGTAGGGATTTATGAAAAGGATATCCTCAATGGATGCACCTTGGGCAGTACAAGAGCCCAGCCAGGGCTACACCCAAGATGAACCAAAATGGTCACAAAAATGGATGACTGGTCACAAGGTCCCTCACTTTTATAAGTTCTGGTCCATTTGCATATTGGAATTAATTGTCCAATTACAGCTTTAGGTTAGGAAGTCTCATCCTTCTTGTTTTTCTCTCTTCATTCCGCTGTTGTTTGTGTTCTCGGGGCTGAGATTTGGATTGTTTGTCCTTGGTCCCCAGCTAGAGAGGGAATTGTTTTGTCTCCCTACTCTATGAAGAGAGCTTGCTATCCCTTAATATGAAGCTCAGATCTACACACTAAAGCAGTACAGAATCAGAAAAATATACAAGCTAAAACCTGAGGCATCAAGGAAAATTCCAGGACAACAAGAGCCAAGGTGATCAAGGGAGCTTGCTGGAAAACAGCAGAAAACATTTACTGTGGCCTGAGGTCTTCTTGCTAAAGCACCTGTTGAACTTCTATGTTTTAGTGTCAAACGAAAAAGACACCCAAAAATTTGGGAAATGCTAAATGCCAAGAGAGGAATTTTCCCACCCTGGGAAACCAAGTACCTACAGTACACATTCTGCACAGTGTCACATAGGCAGTATAAACTCAAAAGTCCATTCATCATGCCAGAGCTGGAGTAGTAACACTGAATTTCAGTAATTTCACTGTGAGTAGGACAACCCTTATTTTAGGATACAAAGATTTCTGTCGAGCTGCATCTAAGACCAGTCTCTGTTTGGATTCACCACGCTGGAGAAAAAAACCCCCACTGACACAAAGATGCATCACAACGCTGCAAGGAAGCTCTGCAGGAGAGCAGGGGCAGTGCCAAAAAATCCACTGTTCCCTCTGTGCTCAGCTGGCAGATGTTGGTGCCTCTCCCCACACACCTGGCAGGGCACTGCTTCTGCAACAGCTGGGGGTGCAGGCAGAGGAAACAAAGCTCACACAAACAGCTGGAACAGCAGAGAATCCTGCTGGAATTTTCAGTCAGCTTCTTACAGAAGCCATTGGACAACTGGGGGGATAAAACCAGCAGATCCTGCCTTGTTCCTGGGTGCACCTCCCACAAATCCAGACCGACACAATGGCACTTCTCCTGGATTTCCAAGGGAAAGGCATTTGTGCATATCCTGAGTTGCTGCCACCCCAAAGCTCTGGGATGTCTCCTCAGAGCACAGCAGTTTTCAGTGTCAGGACTGGCTCGGGAAGGGGGAAGGGGGGATGCACAGAGCCCGAGTGCCCCCCGATGGCCAAAGGCAACGAGCCCAGGAACGATTAAGAGATGAATCCGACTCTGCCAACTTCTATTTGCATGTCACTACAGCTGTGTTGGGCAACAGGGCTGAATACCGGCCTTCAGAGACCCCCCCCAGAGTCCTTCCAGCAGATTAATTAAAGTTTAAAAGACTTTATGCCGTGTTGGTGTCCTGACAAATCCAAAGCGGGCTTTGGTTCTCAGCTGATAACGCACCTTTAATCTCCAGATTATTTGGAAACGAGACAGCGCAAACAAGTCAAAGAAAAATAAAACGCCTGCATCCGAAATGGGGAATTCCCAGAAAGCGAGTGACCTCCACTGGCTGCATCCATCGCTACAGCCCCCCGGAATGCCACACACATAGCTGCCCACCCGCCTGCACTCGCCGGCATCCTCAGCCCTGACTTCTGATACCTTCTCCCCCCAGGACCACGCCACTTAACGCCCTCTCGCCTGCTGCAGCACCCTGACACCCCACCCAGAGGTGCATCTCCGTGCGTAGAAATATTCCCCCGGGAAAGTAAAGGAGCCAGGGAAAAGCGGTTTTCTTGCTGGAGGTAGAGCAGGCGGCATTTGTGGGAGAAGAGGAAGCTCTGGCATGCACCGCTGAACAAAAGGGAACAAGTGGTCTTTACTCGGAGAGCAGCTTCCTATTAAGACTCACTCCGTCGTACATTATGCCTTTCATCCCCACTCAACCACAAAATGATTTTGCTGTAGGAAATACAATGGCAGAAAAAGATTTACATTGAAAGAATCTTTAATAATAAACTGTTGCAGATCTGCCTACTTCCCCATGATTTATAATACAATAAACATCGGATTCTATTAAGTCTCATGCACTGAAGACATGCACTGAAAACCCGAGTATGAAAGCCCTCAATTCTTCCCTTCTCCAGGCCCATAATAGTGAAACGAGCATGGATAAATGTGCTAAGAGTATCTCTTTGCATCTTTTATAGCTTGTGTGTATCAATCTGTAAAGCTTATTAAGAAAGTCATTGCTATGCAAAACAGCACCCAATCTCTTTCTCTTGCTTTTCAACAGCGCGCAGTGTTTAGCCAATAGGGCCGGGCCCCGGCCCCTCATTCCGCATTCATAACATGCAACATTTGCACAATGTGTATCTCAAAGGCTGCTGAATAGAAAGCCTTAATACTCATGTAAACAACTGCAAACCAATTACTTAATGAATCAGGCCCACACATAATGAGGTGCCAGACAAAGAGCTATAAATGCATTTTTGCGCCCGAGCCTCCGCTTTAAAGTAAAATCCCTCAGCTGTAGTTTGGGCTTAACTGGCACATGATAATTATTGTCTGGGGGACATCAGAGGAGCCACGGTTTTTATTCCGGTCCGGCGGGGTCCGCGCCGAGGTCACTCATCAGCTCAGTGACAAAACGCGGCAAAGGAGAATTTATAAAGTGCCACGGCCGAGCTCGCAGGGATGTTTATTCTCAAGTAGTGGGTTTGAGACCACTTGTGAAAGCAATAAAGCCCGAGGAGTGGCTGCCGGGAGCAGAGCTGCAATGCCGCAGAACTGCGGCACGGCACGGCACAGCAAACAGCTCTGCCTCTTCCTCCTCCCTGTGCCGCACTCTGGGCACCCAGGGCTGCTCCCAAACCCTGCTGTGGCTGGGAGAAACTAACAGAAACATTTACAGAAACTAACTCTAACACTGACTTACAGCTTTATTGCCATGGCTTTGTAAAGCAGCATCATCGTGTGTCCCTGCACAAAGTGTGCTGCTGCTGCTGAGCACTGAGAGGCCTGGAATTATAGACCAGAGGGAATTATTTGAAATCTATTACAAATCAAAACTGGAGAAAAAGAAAAAAAAAGGTAAAAAAAATCTACAGCATCTAACTGAGGCAGAAGTGGCTGCAGGCACGATTGGCCGGCAGTGTAGCAGCAATGGGGTTTAGTTTGAAGAGTTTTTATTTTAAATAAAAAATAGTTAATTTTAAATTACACATTTTACTCAGTCGCAGCGATCCTGTAAGTAAGTTCTCAAGCCCTTATCCTGCTCTTCCTGCTAGCCCAGGTTTCAGGGAAGGGCTAAAATATAACATTTCAAAAACTCATCTACAGGAACACCTTTGCATTTCATAGCACAAGGCAGGATAAATCATTGGCTTGTCATTCTCAAAGTGCCAGAAAATACGAAAAGAGAAATCAATTGAACCTAAGATGGTAAGAATTAATCCCACACAAAAGCAGGAACGCCAGTCATCAATGCTCAGTTACAGCTCATATTTAATGTGCTTGAATTATAGAAACTCTTACGATTTTAATAGCAATTGCAGAATCAGAACTGGCCTCACCCACAGCAGCCTAAAAATCTGTGCAGCAAGAAGATTAAAGCAAGGAGAAGCTCATATCCTGAGGTGTTCCAAACCTGCAGTGTTTGATTACAGAAACACCAACCTTAACCCTGGTCCAAGTACAAAAATAAATCAGGGGAGCTTCAGCCCTTTTCTGTCGGGGTTTTTCCCTCATGGAACCATTTCCAGTGTTAGAGCCTTACCTGGAGAAGGGAGGAGCGCTTCCATCCGACAAGAAGCTGCTTTCCAAATGTGTTCCCAAACTGTCACTTCCTTCAGGACTGTCGTGGCTGTGATCCCCACCTGTGCAGGAAAAACAGGGACTATGAACCTTCCAAGTTTCCATTCACATTAAGCAGAAAGGTTATTTTTGTTCTCCTTCCCCTTAAATGTAGATTGTTTTGGAATGTTACAGTTCTGTCAATGCTATTTGATACCTCTGTGTTTTCAACCATTCTCTTCAATTAGACAAAAATAAATAAATCTTATAAAAATCAAATTAAACACATATCTTGAGATTTTTGTCACTTAAACAGCCAAACACACAACTATTTCAAAACCTGTTATCCCCACTTTCCTTTCTTCCCTTTTCCCCTGCTCTGTGGATCTCATTTCCATTCTGTAAAGATTGATTTAGGAGAAAAAAAAAAAAAAAAAGAAGAGGCAAATGGATTCATTCACTGGAGTCAGACAATTGCTCATCTTTGTATTCGTTTCCAAAGCACACGATGCTCAAGCACAAATCCCACTTTAAAAGGCTGCTTTGCATACATATATTTTCTATATATGTTTTTATCTACAGCACTGAAACTACAGCCAAGCCCTGCTCTCACCAATGTCCCTACCCAGGATAATTCAGTATTTCTGTCCACATTGGATTCTCCACTTCCTAACTGGCTGTGCACATTCCCAGTCCCTTCTGCACTTGGATTGCAGCAGCAAAAGTCCTGCTTGGTCTCAGGCACTTCCAGAAAAGAGGTGCCAGAGTCTGCCCAGGAGGAGAGAGAAATCAAGAATGAGAGGGGAAAAAAGATAAAGTGGTTTTAAAAAAAAAATAATTATCCCCCCTTTCCCATGATGTATCACAGCTCATGGCATTGCCTCTCCCCCAAAACCAGCGCTCAAGCTGCTGCTGCCTCTGCTTAGAGATGGATGAAGGACTTCCACCCAGAATTCACAATTTCACAAAGACTCAGAGGTCCTTGAGGAACTTAAGTGTCCAACATGAGCTGCTGGATGGCATCATCCACACTGACCTAAGTGCAATGTCCAACCTGGCGCTGGCCCAAGGAGCTTCCTTTATCCCAAACGTATCAAATGATATCAAACAGAGCAAAAGGTTGAGTGAGACTTATTAAATGCCTTAATTGGTGCACTCCAAGCAGCACCTCAGAATCCTCAAAGGAGGACCTCACCAGGAAGGACACGTGGGTGTGGGAAAAGTGGTCACCCAATTGTTGGCTCATTAAAGGTGGCTTGAAAAGGAAGGCAGAATCCAGCTTGTGCCCCTCCATGTTCCCATATAATACATAAAGAAGGGCTGATTTTTTCTTTGCAATAGGGCTTTTCCTCCTTATTCCTACAGGAGATTTTAGGCCTGGAGAGCAGCTGGGGGTGCTGTTCCAGCTGTTTAAAGCAGAGCCCAAGGAGTGGAGCAGTGACACCAATTTTATTCAAATCCTCTACAGCCTTAACGCCTGCTCAAATCAAAGACAAGTGAAGGGAAGAGAGAGAATCTGGTTTTGTTAAAGATTTAAAAAACCTGCCCCTTCAATAAAATCAGCAATTTCCTACTCATAAATGAGACTCTTAAACAGTCATCCAGCAAAACAAGAAATAATGGGTTTTATCCTTCTTAATCTCGCATTATTCACCTACCTCAGGAACAGCAGAAGAGCTGAACAATTTCTTTTGAGTCTTCCCCATAAAAAAACAAAGCATCCGTGGAGGAGCTGAGAATGAGCCCTGTATTCTGCTCTCCCCTTGTATTCTCACATAACCTGGTATCACAGGAGCCTGCTGTTATCAGCCAGCTCCTCCCTGGGCCAGCTGTGGACCAGGTACAATCCCTTTAAAGCCCATTGTCCACAGGTGGCCACCCATGAGTTCTGGACAGGGCATTAAAGAACCAACACAAATATTCCTGGAATATTTACAGATATTCACATAAATTAACATTTTGGTTCTCAATTTATGTAACAGAATAAAAGAAAAATGAACCAAAACTCCAGAAGTGTTCCCACAGAGCTGCCCTAAACGCTGCTTGGAAGTGTGTCCACACAGCTTTCACAGTGAAGTCTATCAAACCCCAAAGCCCCAAAAGGCTTTTGGTGTTTCAAACACTTAAAAAATGCAGCAAATACCGAAATAAAAAAAAAAAAAAATCAACCCAAATTTGTATCCCTTAAGTTCAGAGAAAGTCATACAGCAAAACAATCCTGTATGGATGGCTGTCAAATATCAGTTCATCTAAACCCCTCAAAACAAGTTGTTTGCGCCCAAAAGCCAACACACAAGAGATGTGGCTTCTATTTTAGGCCCATAATGACTCCAGAGCCCCCGGGCCACAGCAAATGGTGATGATAAAAGGGAATGAGCAGCTGCCTGGCAGGGAGAGGAGGGGAGGGGAATCAGAAGCCCGCAGAAGATCACGGGCTGAAGATGAATCATGTCTGAAAGGAGCAGCTTGGCTTTCAAGTGAGGTGTGAGAAGCCTCACTCCCGGAGACACAGGAACAGCAGAGACAGCTCCCTCACAAGGGACGGGCTGGAACTGGGTTACTGGGTTTGGCTGAGGAGCTTCTTGGCATTTTTACACACAGCAAGCATTAGGAGCTGCACGTCTGCTCTGTGAGGGAGCCAGGAGAGGTCAGGAAGTCTCAATGATGGCACTGGCTGGAGGGAGCCACTGTTATCAGGCAGCTTTGGTACAGGAGGCAGAGAGGAGGAGGCTCCTGGCTGGCACAGGCACGGCTCCTGCCTGGCAAAGATCTGCCCCATGCTATTCTAATGATCCCCAGTCAATTACTCATGGAAAGAATCAAACCAGCACTCTCTGGAGTTGCCATATAATTACTGGATCTCCACCACAGACACTGACCCCTGTAACACGGACGGCGGGCCCTGACAGGCTTGCAGAGTGGATATTCACACGGTGCAAACGTGGAACATGATTACAAGGAATTAAAGAGGCACCGTGCTCCCCACCTTTGTTTCTGCCGACGTGGGCCCTGTGATGTGACATTTAATCTGTGCTCAGGGCGAGCAGCTGGGTTTGCTCCCTCTGAAGTCGCCTGCGGCACGGAGCCGCCGGGGTGGGATTGTACAACCCAGGCGAATGCTGGGCCTGAGGTTAATATGCAGCCACCCCTTCCACCTGTAATGGGAATCTTTCCCACCACACTTCCTTGCCTGCTCTCATCTTCACTCCAGCCTGTGACTTGTGGATGTGAACACACCGTAATGAAACCATTTCAAAGCGGCAGCCATCAGACCGGTTTGTTTGCTTTTAAGCCCTACTCCCTTTAATTTCCCACTTTTGTTATCTCTTGTTTATTGATCTAAACTATCCATTACCGCTCATAAAAGCAGCGCCCACTGGGAACTTGCTACCCTGCCTCTCTGTAGCTTCCTCACAGAAGGACAAGCCAACCAAATGTCCTGAGGAATTGAAGACCCTGTGGATTTGGGAAACAAACAACTTGCAGCAATGCCTGGTGGCAGTGGCGTGTGCCAGACCCACTGCAGGAAATTAGCTTAAATCAAAGTCTGGTCGCCTCTGCACATAAGAGTGGCGTGGATTTCAGAGCCTGGAGCAGCCTGTTTGCATTTGCTGTGCAAAGAGCACAGCAGCCTAATTGCCTGCTGCTGCCAGACTCTGATGGAAGGGGTGCTCCAGGAGCAGAGCAAGCGAGCTGCCATCACTGGAATAATGTATTCCCTCCTTGTGTGAAGGAACGAACTGGGCTCTCCCCAACACCAGCATGTCCAGAGCTGGGATATGGCCCTGCATGAACCCTTTCATTTTGGCAATTCCTTCTGTGGTCTGGCTTTGTCATAAGAGGCAGCAAATATATCCCCCAGTTCCTAAATGGGAGATGCCTTGCAAACATGCACACAAAACTCACTCATCCATTTTACAGCGACCACAGGGCCTGGCCTTTTCTCTCTTGCAGAAAAACCCACCACCACAGGCATCACTTAGTTTGGAAAGTCAGAATCACAAAGGATACCAAGATATTGAGTAAAATCCCCCAAATCCATCACAAATGTACATTGATCTACCAGTGGCTGTGTCCCAGTCCCTGGGGGTTTGGACAGAACTCCCCCCTATGTCCAGAGCAGGAAGCTGCAGTGGCAGCCAGAGCTGGAACACCCTTACCTGGTTCTCGCCGTGCCAGTTCCCCCTGCTTTCCTTCCCCGCCGTTGGTCGGGATTGATGGCAGGCCAAGAGAGGATTCATCACTCTGCACAGGTGGCTCATCCCCACACTCTCCTGGAAGGGCCTCTCTCAGCACAGTCTGAGCATTCAAAACAGAAACAGCCACAGCTCCATTATCCTCCCCCTCGAGCGTTTTCCAACAAGCATTCAGGCTAATCTACGCTCCCAGGGTAATCTGCTTTCAGGGTGTTTCTGTTAGATGTTCCACTACCTGACATCTAGGGTGTTCCTCTGGGGCTGCTTTTGGGACAGAAATATGGACTTGAGTCTGTAATATTTACTCTATGTTCTGCCCTAACTCTCTCACTGATTAGTAAATCAATTAACATCACAGTAAGGGGCCGAGGCACTCACAGCCTATGGAATACCATTTCTATTGATTTATTTAAATAATTAGCTGTAAACTTTTGCATTAACTTAGAAAAACCATGAGTGAGCTACCATTTATAAAATGCTCTGTGTGTTCAGCACCAAACCTCACTCTACTTTAAAAAAAGTCAAAATACATCATTCATTATAAAAATTCACAGAGAAAGACGAAGACAGAAGCCTCATGTTGGTTTGCACCAGAGCAAAGGGGTGAGCTTGTTCCAATGCCTGACTGGCATAAAGGGTAGGAACCTTTAAAGTCCCTTTTCCTGTGGGATGAAGCATTGGAGATATTTCCCTGAGACCCCAGGGCTGCTTAACCACAGACTGCCCCTTGCCCTTGCCCTGACTGCCACACTGTGCCAGGGCACAGCCACAGCGGTGCAGAGCCTCCAGTGCCCCTGACTTACCCAAGGCGTCAGTGCCCACCTGGCGCTCCTGCTCCTCCTCTCCTGGAGCCAGCAGCTGCTCAAACATCTCTGCCACCTGCTCTGGGAGCTGAACCTGGTGCTGCTTCAGGAACAAGCCATGGTGGCTCAGGAGAGTCCTCAGCGCCTCCGTGTCCCTGAGGAACAAACCAGCACCCTCAGTGAGACACCCCACCCACACGTGCTGGGAAAAGCCACCACCCATCTGGTCCTTAATTCCCAATTTTTCTTTTAAAAATGTTCAAAGGGGAAAATGTAGGAAGCCGTTTGTGAGTTCTGCAAGATGGTCAGGGCATCATCATCACCATGCCTGCCCTGTCCTGAGGCTCAGGACCCAAAGACACAACCCTGGTCTCAGCACCTCGCTTACTCCCTGGGGCACAGCCCGGCACCCACTGCTCCAGGCTTGTCTTCTGCTCAGAAAGAATAAAAAAGGAAAAGGAAAAAAAGCAACTAAGGTGTCTTTTAATGTAGAAAATCTCAATCCTGCAATCCTTTTGTTTGCCAAAGCTGTTTTTTTTTTTTTCCTGCTGCTCCAGTGAAGTTTCAGAGGAGTGAATTCCAATTAACTCCAGGAGTGTTTGTCCCTAAGAAACCATTCAGGAGACACAAGGAGCTGTTGGTGCCCGCAGGCGTATCAGCCTTGCAAGAGAGGCAGGTACTGCAGAGAGACCCTTCTGCAGCGCTCACAAGTGCCCCGATCCTGCCAGCACTTGAGCACTGCGGAGCCTGCGACAGGGAGGGAGGTCTAGACAGAAGCTAAGCAAGGCAGAATGGAAATTGTTTTCATTCCTAGGTTAAAGAGACCTGAAAAAAAAAAAAAGTAATTCTCACTTGTCCTTGTGGCATATGCACGGAAAAAAAAGTCCATTTTGTGTAACTGCACTTTGTTGTTTTCAAAGGCCACGTGCATCTTCTGTCTCAAACAGAATAATTTCCTTCTCAGAATTACATTTGTCGGCCTTACTTTCAGATCCTGGGAATGGCTGGCTCAGAGGTGTCTGGAGTTCCTGCAATTCCCTGCCTGCCAGAGAGTGGGAGACACTGTGGACCTGATGAGCTGGGAGGACCCTGGGGCTGCCACTGGGGAAGGCAGGGAAATAAATAAACTCCTGAATGCTCCCACTGTGAGTGCCACAAGGCTCTGTGCTCCGGTGGCTCCGTTTGCCAGTGCTGGCCTGGCTGCCTCGGTGGATCCAGGGCAAGGACAGAGATGTTCCTCAGCCCTGGTGGGTTCTGTGTCCCCCATACCTGGTGTGCTCCTCATGCCCTGCTCTGCCCACGGCATCGTTGGTGTTCTCTGGTGGGAGGCTCCTGCTCTGCATGCACTGGGACACGGCCTGGAGCTGCCGCAGCACCACGGCCTCCATCACCTCGAGGTCACCCTGAGCCAGCCCGCTGGCCCCAGCACAAGCACTGCAACACAAAGCAGGGGGGACGAGCCCTGTGAGCACAGCCTGGAGACAGGACAGCCAGGGCACAGCCAGAGGGACAAACAAACATCCGTGGTGCTCTGTGACACACGAGGGACAGGACAGGGAGGTCACACTCAGCACTTGGAATGTACCAGGTGCAGCCACCCAGGGAGAGGGAAGCTGAGCACATCCCCTCCAGCGGCAAGCTGGGGGGCAGGCCTGTTTGGGGCTCCTCTTTCCTAATTCCCAAGGAATCCTCCAATCATCAACTGCCTACAAGAGTCTCAGTCTGTGGAGGCTGTGCATCGCTGTCAATAAAGTTGCCAGCAATTCCCAGTTCTGCACCTGGGGGCCCACAGGCTGAGGAGGGACAGCGAGGGCTCCCTGCCACTGGTTTTGGCAACACTCAGTTCTGGGGATTCCCTTTGCTCTCTTGCTCCATGTGCTGTGTTTTTCTGGCACACATGGGCCGTTTGTTACCCGGGTGCACTCACTCACTCACCTGGGCAGCTCCGCTGTCCCCGAGGGCTGGCCCTGGTACAGCGCCCGGTGCCAGGGGCTCATCCTCTCCACCAGCCCCTCCAGGAGCTGCAGCGCCTGGCAGAGCTCCTGGAGCTCGGCTCGCATCCCGCCGGACCTGCGGATGGACAGACAGGGTGGGAGTCATCAACGACGTGTGACAGAGTTCCAGTGCATTCCCATCGCACCCCTTGGGAAAATGAACAGCTTCGTTAGAGCTTTCCAAAGCCAACGGCAAGAACCATGTTCCCGAGCTCTGTAGGAAGGGGTAGGGGTGGGAGAAGCACATGAGCAAACGAACCATCCAAAAATCAGCCCGGGCTGAGCCACTGCATGGAAATTGCTGCATGGAAATTACCCCTGTGCGAGCACTTTAATTCCTTCACCTTCACAAGCGAAACAAATCTGGTGACCACCTACAGGTATGGGGACAGCCCTGGAACCGCAGAGGGGTTTTGATGAAGCTGCACCTCTATAATGATGCAAATGAGGACTTAACCACTGAAACAATGGGGCGGGCTAATCCCGGGACAGAGGTGTAAATGGCTATTCAGGTCCCCGGCTGCCTCTTTGTGGGGCTCCCAGCCCAGGTCTCGCCAGCGATGAACACCGCAGCCGGGGCAAAAGAGAGTTCTCTTTCTTTCCTTCCCCCACATGCGGGAGCTGACATGTTTCCACAGTTAACCCTGGCTTACTCTGCCTCCAGGGAGAAGCTCTGTGCACAAAAACTTGCAGCATTTGCACACTCGTGCTGAGCTGTGCCCAAAGCTGTGTTTTCCCTCCGAGTGTTGGGCAACAGTGAACAATTAAGTGGGGGCTGCTGTGTCTTTAGTCGAGTTTCCTAGACATTTAATAAGCAAAACAATGCCCGGGAGATCACATAGGCAGTTAAACAGTGCTTTCTCTTTTCCCCCAGCCTTACAAACCCTGTATTCCAGCGGCCGGCTCGTTTCCCATTGTTTTCCTCCCGCTGGGTGGTCCTTCCAGGGTGCCACTCGAGAGGGATACAATAATAAAAAGGGAAGGGGAAGGAAGGGACACCAACATAAAGAAAAACAAAATGTATGACAATCTGCAGCAGGCTACGGATCAGAGGTCAGCAAACAAGAGGTCCTTCTCTTTTACAGGTTGCTTCCTGGAAACAGTCTGATTAAGCTGACAGCTTGAATTATGTGTTACATTTTGTAATGCACAATCCATCTGTGCTAAGTCCTCCTCAATGCAGCTGAAGCAGCACAGGCATTAGCTCTGCCTTTTTCCACCCCCTCAGCTCAGGCCTTAAAATAGTCATCATCTTTCTGCACACTAATTCTCAGAGACCCTCTCCCCCCGCCTGCCACCCCCCGGGTTTAAGCCCTCAAAGAAAGGGCTGGGTGCTGCAGGGAATGGTAAGAGGACACGGAGCCTTTCCAGGAGTCTTCATGAGCCCCTGTGGTGCCAGGGGGCTGCTGACAGGAAACCCATCCCAGGCTCTTCCCGTGGGGCTGGGTGTGAGAAGGCAGGGGAGCAGCCTCTGATCCTCTGGAACACTGTCCGACAATCACCAGTTCTGATAACTGAGGCAGCAAAGATGCAGCACCCTACTGTGACCTGCAGCGAGATGGAAACCTTCTGCTCAATCACCTTTCCCAACAACATCTCCCTGCCTTGGCTGCAAACGCTTCACTGCAGGGGAAAAAACTGAAAACTCCTTAAAAAACAGAGGCTGGCATCTCTGCAGTAGGGCAGATAAAGATAAAAACTCGTGGCTTCCTGGCACACAACAAGGACTGGTTTTGCCTCTGGAGTCAGCCATGGTCTCTGCTCCTTTCAACACCATCCTTTGTACTCATTTCAGGTAATTCACCAGAAGTGTATGAACAATTCCTTCCTTCTGATGCCACAGTGACACTGCTACAGTGGGAGAGTCCAAGTTACAAATATTTCAACTTAAGGCAACAAATACACAGAATTTGGTGAATTTCAGCACATTTCTTCAGCCAGCACAGGAATTTCACAAGAGAAAACCACGGGGACTGGAAGGACATCACATGTTGTGAATCCATGGTGTGACAGAACAGAGGAAGCTGCATTCACATACTTTGTGTAACGTGTACAATTGAAACTCATGCACTAATCACTTGCAAGCTTTTCCACAAGATTTTTGGCCAATTAATTTTGCAACGCTCAAGTGTGCACGCTGCATTCCAGGCGCCTTGGAAAGCCCACCTGGCAGTGAGCACAGCAAGAGAATGGCTCCTGCTGGTGGATCTGCCTTTTCATTTTCAGGTAAAGCAAATTAAAACCTGTATCTTTCCTGCAGCACCAGCAAGCAGTGGTGATGATCCCACATCCATGGCCTTGAGAAGCAGAGGCATTCAGCTTGGCACAACGGGAGGAGAGCTCTGTGCTGCGGTTCCAGCCGTGTGCTGGGGACAATGCAGGCGCTCAAACCTTGTGTATAATTTCCCCGGGGCTCAAGAGCTGCTCTGTGTCTCATCAGGGCCTGCACAGCAAGGCCTTGCAGGGAAGAACACAAGGTTAAACTGCTGGTGCTGGGGTCAGCTCTGACTCCTCTCACAGACACAGGCACTTGGTGATCTAGCCTGCTCTGCTGTGATTAACAGGTGGGATACAAAGGGAGGACTGGGGGAAAGCTTTTTACATGTAAATTAGATGATGTTTCCATAGTGAGCAACAGCCCGATGCAAATAGGAAAGGATAAAGTTACCGAAGTTTCTGCCATGGCCCCCAGTTTCTGCTCAGGTGTCAACACCCAAACCAGCACTGACATCAGCATCACCACAACATGCCCAGGAACAGAATTAACAGATTTAACAGCCAAGATGGGAAAACCCAACCAACTGGCAGAAGAGAACTCCTTCTGCAGGAGCACTTGCTCTCCAGGGGTAAAAGCACTGTTTCCTTTGCACCACAGCTCACTACAGACCTGCCAGCCCTCCTGGGTGACCTGGGCCAGCCCTCCTGGGTGACCTGGGCCAGCTCTGGGGACCATCTCGCCGTGGGCACTGCCCCACCATGACAGGGATGCACTTGCCTGTCTCATGAGGGCGTTGCTGGGCTGAAAATCCTGCCGGGATGGATTTAGCCCGATGCTCTGGAGCTGCATTTGTTGGCCACAAAATCCTGCAGCAGAGGACAAGCCCTGTGTCTGCAGCAAACTGTCCTCACCCTTTCTTACTCTATTTCTGAACAAAAATGTTCAAACAGTGGAAGTTTTACCAAGCAGAGTGACTGGAATAAGATTTCTGAACATTTAAAGAACACCATCTGCATTTTAGTAACAAATCCTTTTAGTAGCAAATCCACCTGCCAGTTCTGACCCCAGTGAGGTGCCTGAAGCCCCTGAATGCCCAGCACAGGTACAAGGTACTAAAGGACAGGGGAGAACCTGGTGTGAGCTCTGGTGCCCTGAGCAGCCCAGCTGACCCAGGAAACAAGGAGGTGGTGGTACCTGTGTGGTGCTGAGCTGTCCAAGGGCTCTTCCTGGGCTGCAGGAGGGTTCAGTGGGGGCAGCAGGGAGCCCTCTGGAGCCTGGGCATCCCTGCCCTGCTCCTGCTGCAGGCTGGGAATGCTTGGCCTCACCTCCTCCTCAGCACCAGCAGGGACCGGGAGCTTGGCACTGCTCCCCTCCCTGTGAGCCCACCAGCTGCTCAGGATAGGCTTTGCCCCTGTAATAACAGTAAAAAATAATAAATCAAAGATATAAAACCTGTAATTATTCTTCTCAAAACATCAGCAGGACCATGGAGTAGCTCACAGTGTAGGGACTGAAAGCAAGCTTACCCATGTTGTTCACCCTGTGTGAGAGAGTATCCATCCATCCATCCATCCATCCATCCATCCATCCATCCATCCATCCATCCATCCATCCATCCATCCATCCCTCTCTCTTGTCTGTGGGTTTCCCTGCCCTCGGCCCCTGTCCTTGCACGCTCCTCTCACAAGGGGGAGTCCAGAGAGGCTGCAGCCTTTGGGGTTTGGGAACAAACCTGGCACTTCTCAGAAACCCTCTCGGCACAGAGACCAGGGGGAAATCAAAGCTGACCAAATCAGCTCTGGGGGAATCAATCAGCCATCATGCACCTGCTCTGAGGGAGAAGGGAGTCTGCCTGACCCAGAAGTGACTCCTCTGGTGAAGCAGGTTCACATTACACCTCTTCAGATGAGGCTAAACTATGCCAGGGCCTCTGTGGGCACAGCAGTGAGGTAATCTTCCCTCACAGTGCCCCTGACCAGGATCAGCCCCCAGTGTGTCTTTCCCTGTCCTGTTGAGCAGCCTGGGAGGAAATGGAGTCAAAATGAACAAAGAGAGAAAAAGGGAGCAAAGCCACCACGCTCCAAGCCCAGTGCCAAAGGTGCAGGAGGAGCAGCAGCTGTGGGCAGGCTCTGGCTGGGGGGGAGGCAGACAGGGACACACACCACTGACATACCTGGAACACTTCCCGCCCTTGGTGGGGCTGCTTTGGCACCAGAAGCTGAGCTGAGCTGCTCAGAGCCTTCCTCACCGGCAGCCAGGCCCCCGTGTCCTGCTGCTCCCTCCTCACCCTCTCCAGCAGCGCTGCCGGTCTCGGGACTGAGACTGAGCCCATCAGGGGATGGGGAGCGCAGGGGGGGCTCCTGCTCAGAGCCCAAACCTCCTGTGGCTGGGGCAGCTGGTGTGGGGCAGCCCAGCAAGGCCCCAGGCACAGCTGCATTGGGGCCAATTCCAACCTGTCCTCCGGCCTGCAGCACCTGAAACACACAGTGGGACATGGCTGAGGCGACAAACAGGACACAAACTGTGTGTGGCAGCTTCTTGAGGGTGGCACGCTGGGCTCTGAAGAGAAAAGTGTCACAGAATTCAAGACTTTGCTGTGGCATTAATATGACACAACCCCTGGCACACAGCCTGTGCATCAGAGTGTGAAATGACGGCTCAGATCTGCACTAAAGCTCCATGAACCAAAACATCCAGTGGCAGAAGCTGCCTGCACCCCCAGCCCAGCCAAAGGGACCCCCACACATCAAACCCATCTCAATGGTGACTGGATTTTAGTGTCAAACCTCTGGGATTAGGATCCTACACAGGTTTGGAGACCCTGGACAAAAGCATTTAGAGTTGCCCACAAGGCCCAGAGGGACCATCGTATTCTATGCCTGAGTCACTCAGCAGATCCAGCTTCCCTCACACCATGGAACAAGGCAGAACTCAGTTTCACTGTCTCCCTCCTGCTCCTCCCATGGCAGTGACATGGCCTTTCCCACCAGGTGACACGCGACACGGGGCAGACACATTTTGAACGGCACTTTCCTCCAAGGACTGTTGAACTTGCACAAAACCAGCTCCAGGACACAACCATTCTGCTGCCAAATCCCTTTGTTTTAACACTTGCCTCTTCTCCTTTGCAAACCTACTCAATCAGGACAATTTAGGAGGAATGGCTGCTGTCACACCACGACTGCTGTAGGGTCATGGCCAGTTTATGCAAAGGCAAAATTAGCCAAAGTAATGCCACTGTGCACACTGAGCAGGGCTTCTTCTCCAGCCCCAAATTCCAGCAGCACAATTTGCAGTCACCTCCACACCTCTCCCATCTCTTTCACTGCCTGACCTCTTCCTCCCACACCAAGTCAGCTGCCAAGCCCAGCTGAAAGGAAACAAAGGCATCTTGTCTGCTCTGTGACTAAGGTTCCTTAAAAAAGCTCAAATTCCACGTAACAAGGAGCAGAACAAAAAGCCATGAAGTCATTCTAAGCAGCAGCAAAGGTTTGCCACTCAGATTAAGTTCACAGCTTATTCCATCACCACTGCTCTCAGGTTCCTCCTAATTACTTCTCAGGCGTGGGATTTGGTGCTTTCAAACACCTCCTGCTCGGCTCTGGCAGCTCCTGGATGCAGTGTTCCAAAACAAATGGATTTCAAACAGGCACAGGCACAGCACATTCCTATCAACCCCTTTCCCTGGGAAGGGACTCTGCCACCCACAGGTGTTCCTGGGAGGCTCCAGCATGCCCAAAATGTTCTGAAGGCTCCAAGGAAGAGGCTCCAAGCTGACTCCCCAGCACAGGGGATCCAGGAGCCTGGGCTGTACAGCTCTGCCAGCTGGGAAGGAGCTCTTCAGGGTGGGACTTCTGAACTTAAGGACGCCCCTTGACACTGAGAGCCAAAAGTGCACATTTCCCATGGCTCAGGAACGTGCCAGACATTCCTGGAGGTGCTTCAGCACTTGGATATTGCTGGTTCTGGGATTGTCCTCCTGGGTCCCCAAGGCCCAAAGATGATCCCCAAAGATGTCACTGAGGGAGTCATCACAAAGTCACTGCATCCCAACCAGCCTGAAGGAAGCCCATCCCAATCCCAGGGCTGGGAAATAAAACCAGTTCCACAAGCTGTACTCTGGACATCCCATGTGCTGACTGCACACTCTATCTGTGACTGACTCAGTGCCACATCACTGAGAACAAACTCCTGTGCTTTGGACAGAAGCAACACAACTGATGTGAAAAAAAAAAGAATTAAGAGCTGAAACACACCACAGGGACATGACAAAAACATACAATGTAGCTGAAGTTACCTGTTTTTTAGGAAGGAGGAGGAGGAGGAAGGGGATAAAGGAATCAACAATCCAATCCATTATTATACACAAATTGACATTTTTGGGTACACACCACACTGTTATAGTGCCAAAATCCTGCCCACAGTTTTTCAACCCTCAAGTCACAGCACAAGCCTTTGATGCTCCACTACTGATGACAACTTTTCCATCAGCTGGAAATCCCATCTCCCACACTGCCTGCCCTAATTGGACAGCTCACATTCCAAAATAAACTCACCTTTCCCCACAACACCTCCCAGTTCAAACCACAATTTGCACCCTGCCACAGGCCTGCCTATATAGGTCAAGGCTGCTAGGCTTCACTGCTTTGTGTATTACAGTTTAAAGAACGCTCTAAATTCAAGGTTTTTAACTTTTTAATCTATGGGGAAAACTTCCTATAAACTCAGATTAACGACTGCTAATGCACTGAAGAAAGGAAACCAAAAACCTTCCTCCTACTATAAAAACAAAATAGTGTGGCCTCTGTTTCTTTTCTGATAAGAGTCTTAAATACCAAACATTTAACTGCATAATAACATTCCCTGGCAGCCAGCAGCCTGCTTAGCAGATACATAAAGCAGGTAAAAGGGGAAAAAGTTAATTTCTTGGCTGAATGATTCCATCGGTAGCTATAGGGCAAACTAGAAAGTCTTTTAGTAAAGTAGCAGTTGATTCTTCTATCAATCTGCAGCACACACACTCTTCCAAGGAATGCATTAAATATGAAAATCATATCCCGTTATCATCTGTTCCCAGCTTTCAGCCCAGTAAGCTTTCCTTAATGAATGCTGTAGCCTAAGGGACGCGCGTGCTGCCGGCTCCTCGGAATAATGGAGTGATGCTCCCGTCCTGCCTATTCCGGCGCCGCCTGGCTGAGGGGCTTCCACACACAGTCACAAGTGACTACTCTTGCCAGCATGCTCCAAGTTATTACAAGATGTTTTTAGACATTTCATCTAAAAGAGCTTTGCTGCTTTTAGTGGAGAAAACAGCTCCGGTCTTGAACTGTATCATTTATATGGAGATAGGAGGAGGGATTAGGAGCCTGCATTACTGCAGATATATGGCAGCAGATATTTAAGTATTCCTTGTCAGTCTTTTTGTCTGTTCCTTAGATATGCAATCTCCTTCTGCTCCTTCTGAGGAAAGGTCAAAACACACAAAATTATAAACACAGCACACGGCTCCTCGGCTGCAGTTCTGCAAATATCCCTCATTAGGAACATTTCCTCCTCGGTCACGACCATCTCCACACCATCCAGCACAGGAATTATAAAAGCCAACAAAAAGACGTGTGCAAACAGTCAGAGGTTTTTTTAATTCTGGCTCTCTGGATGAAACTATTGCACTTTTTATCCAGGTGGTTCTCCTTCTCTCGGGTGCTACACACAATTTCACACTGCACGTGCCAGCACTGCAATCCCCATGGAAAGGCTGCACAGCTCCAAGGAGAGCACAGTTTGAATAAAGCCCATTTCCCCCCCATTACCTGCTTGCTGGGTCCTGCCTCCTTGTCACCTCCTGCTGACAAGCTGCCCTCTCGAAGGGATAACAGGTTTTTAATTTCCCTTCCGTACCGCTCCTAAAAGGGAACAAATCCGTCACACAAAACTGGAGGCCGAACAACCCCCCCCCAGCCCAAGAGACACCACTTTGCAAAACGTGCACCTTTAAATGCAAAGCCCCCACAGCCTTTTTAACTCAGACCATATTTAAAAGCAGGGATCTCATTTGCTCCTCATTTTTCCGCTCCCCTGCCCAGGCAGCGTGGCCTGTACACAATCTGCTGCAGGGCTTTCATACACATTTATTCATGCCCATCATTTTAGAATCCCACAGAACAGCAATAACCTGTTGGCTCATATTACTGTATTTATTTATTGTATTCATTGCATCCCAACCAGCACCTGTAGCACCAAAATATTGCTGCTGTGGTGCGTACCCATCACTTGGGATGAAACAAGCTCCACAACGTGTTTTTCACACCCCATCTTAAAACTGGCTGGGCTGTAGTGAGGAACAATCCTTGGCAGAATGTCCAGAGAGCAGCCCTGCAGGGAAGGCTCCGTTGCCACACTCTGGGGTTTATTGGAGCAGTGCTGGGAGCAGAGCTGGGCAGCACCTGTAATTAATCCTGCATGCTGCTAAGTGCAGCCCCCAGCAGCAGCAGCAGCAGCAAACTGGGGCTGAAAGCACTGCAGGACCCATGCTGCATCAAGGAACAGGCTTGGGAATGAATCCTTCACACAATTAACTCGCTCGCCTCTGCCCTTCGCTCCGCTCCCAGGTAGGAGCCACTCAGCAAACTTGAATTTTAGGGAACAAAACCTCACCATGTGAGGAGCTGAGATGCTCAAAAGAAACTCAGATGTAACTCCTGGATTTTGCTGCAAGCTGAAGTGAATTTATTTATACTCCTAAAAATTACTAACCAAACACATGCATCTTTCAGAAACAAAAGGAGTTTTGTGAGCTACAGCCACATAATAAATGTGCACAGAGTTGTGATAAAGCACTCCTAAAGGGCATTCTCTATGGAAAAAAAGGAGAGAAAACAGCAATAATTTCTTCCTGTGTGCTCCCATGATAGATTAAATGATTGCATGCTCCATAACTCTCCTGCTTTCCATAACTAACACGGAGGAGATGTCATTTGTTCAGCAGCTCTGAAAAGTAACTGTAACTTGGCAAAGATAAAATGGATGGCACAGGAACACAGAAATGGAAGGACTGAACAAAAACCCCACTGAACAAAAACCCCATGTGCAGCTCGACTTGTGGCACTGGGACTGGGACTTGCAGCAGGTGTCAGAGCCACCAGCCCTGACACTGGGCAGACTGGTGTGCATCAGAGCTGCTGAGGAGGAAAATCCCTTTCAGAACAGCAGGGGAAAGCTGGCACTGCAGCACAGCCCCCTTCCTGCTCTGCTTCAAGTAACAAGTAAAAATCAGAGGCAGGGAATGGCACACCCCAGCGACAGGCTCTGAATTCTGGGCTACTGCACTGCAGCCAGGGAAAGATGTTCTGGGAATGTCACCAGATCCAACAGGCTACTGCTGAGTGAGGAATAAACACAGCCAAACGTTTCTGAGGAATGCCACTGCTTTTAGAAAGCAAGAATGAACTCATTTCCCTCCCAGACTGTGATCCCTTAAAAACCTGGCTCCATGCATCAGTGGCATAAGCAGATGTTGCAATTTCATTTTTAAAAATCCGGAATCATCACTTTGCAACATCCCAAACTGTACTTTAGGAAAAACAACAACAACATAATAATAATGTGATTCAAGAAACCTCAGAGCTTGGCTTTTTCTTACAGCATCTCTTGAATCTGGGGTACTTCAGACCTGTCTATCCTACAACCTGAAATACAGACCCTGATGGAGTTTGCTTCCAGCTCTAGGACATACCAGGAGATTCCTGCATAACAACAGCAAACACCCAAGACCAAGTCTTAGAGGAAGATACTCCCATCTTCCAGATGTTTTCCCAGCCTGTGGTTTCCATGTGAGCCTCCAGCTGCAGGAATTCCCGGCGCAGGGCCTGGTTCCGGCGCAGGGCCAGCTGCTGCCGTGCTGACACTGCTTCCAGGTGTCTCTGCAGCTTCTGCCTTGCTCTGCAGGGCAAAGAATAGGCACTTTAAAGAGTGAAAATAAACCAGAAGCATCCATCACAATCCCTCTGCCTCAAACACACACACCAACACTGAGGGGAGCTGCCCCAGACACCAAAAAGGAGAAGACTCGTTCTTCCGCACACCTACATTTATATAAATATATATGTGCCACTTATCTGCAGATGTACATAGGGGCTGTGGTGTTCCAAAAGGTAAATATATAAAAAATCTTCTCTAACTGTGTTTTAAATGGATTATGTGCTAGTCACTCCTATGCCATTAAATCAAAATGAAATCTAGCAGAGGAACGTGTTCTGGAAGTCACCCAAACAGGAGCAGCGAAGCTGGGGTTTCACAGCTGCCTAAATCCATGGTGCCACCAAGAGAGGCACTGGAAATCCATCTGACCCAGCTCTCTCCCACCTACAAACCAGATTCCCTTTCCTGATGTGCCTCCAGGGCAGCCACAGGCATTAATGCCAACACAGGGAAGTGGGCACCCAAAGATGCCCCTGGCTCACAGCTCCATTTCAGCCAGGAGGAAAACTGCGACCCAAAGCCTCCAAGATGTTCAGAGAAACTGCAGTGCTAAATCTGTTGGATTAAACCAAATCAAATAAAACCAGGGAACAAAGTATATGTGATGCTGCCCCACCTGTCCAGATATTTTTTCTTTAATTTGTATCTGCATTTTTTGCCCCTTTCAGAAGAGGGGCTCCCACAGCACCCAGTCCCTGAAGCTTTACAGAACACCTCTGAGGAAAGGAATGGAACATTGGATGACACTTTTCAGTCCTGTCTGATTGTTGGGGCTTCTGGATTTTTTTTTTCCTTTGGTTTGCTGTTTAGGTTTGGGTTTGGTGGTTTTTTTGTTTGTTTGGTTGGTTTTTTTGGGTTTTTTTTGTACAGACTGTCCGCCCATGCAATTTGCATTAAATAGTTGCTGTAGAAAGAATCCAAATTCCAGGATCAGAACCTGGAATACCCCCTAGGGCTTCTTAAGGCTTTCAACTTTCTAAGACCCTGGGATTCTCCAGCATGGACTAAGCTGTGGTGATTTTGTAAAAACAGGATAAAGCCAAGCTGCACATTAGTTATTCCCAAGATTTTAGCATCCATAGAATGAGGCATTTATGTTACTGCTGCAGCTATTTCATCAATAACTTGAAGACATGAATTTTGCATTACACTTAACATGAATATAAATGTATTATTACTGAAAAACCTTCAAGACAACATTCTAAAGGCATTCCAAGATAACTAAACCTTTGTAACTAAAATAAAATAACCCCTAATAAGCTTTTAAACAGGCTTACAGGTGTGGATCAGCCATTGTGTATTCCATTCTCTGCCTTCCTAATTCCAGCCTTCTGGCTTCACTGGAAGAAAACAACACACAGTGAGATAAAAGCATTTCACCATCTGAGATCTCCAAACACCAGAATGAGGGGGTTTTGCAGGGGTTTTGCAGAGCACAGCCTTGCTGAGCAGAGGTCAGATCTGGGAGTTACAGACTCATGTGCCAGCCCAGCTCTGAACTCCAAACTCCCACCCCTCTCTCTGTTCCTCACTGGAACAGGGCTGCTGGCAAGGCAAGAGATGCCTGAACACCCACATGGGACCCACCAAATCACTCAGAGACCCGAGACAGCCCAGGAAGGGCTCTGAACCCCACCATGGGCAGTTCCCAAGCCCACCCCTCCCTTTCTTGCCCCACAGTCCCACAACAGACCCCCTTCCATGCAGGAAACACTAGGCTGGGGCTGTTCCCAGGACAGCTGCCCTGAACCTGCCACAGGGATGGATTAGAACACACTTCCAAAACCCCTCCCCTCACAGACCCCACATGCCAGCCAAGTATTTTATCTAGGAACTGAACTTGAAACCAAGCTCATATTTCCCTCCTGGCATCTAGGCCAGGTCCATTTAGAGGCAGGTGAGCCCCACTTGCAGCACTACTGCAGGAACAGGTGTCCACCAGGAATCCTGGTGGTGCTGAGAGCCTGTGGAGCCACCACGGCACTGCCAAACCACAAAGTCACCCACACCTCTCCCAAAGCCATCCCACAGGGAAGGTGGTTTTGGGAACAGAGTAAAGCTGCCATTATTAAACAGCTCCAAATTGCACCTGAGGATGAACAACCGTGCCCTGAGGGAAAAACTGAAAATAATCAAGAGAGGATTCCAGCAGATTCTCCCTGCAAACCCTGCCACAAGCAAAGCCTCTTTAGGAACAGCATCAGGCTGTCATTAGGCAGCAAAGGGGACATCACACATCCCAACACTTTTTCATGGATTTGGGCTCTCCCTACACACACGGACATCCCTTCACAGTTTCACTGCAGAGAAGGGAAACAGGAAAAACCCTTCCTGCCTCTCTGCCTGGGAGATCAAGGCGTCCCTTTGAGCCATGTGATCCTGGCAGTGCCTGGAGCAGGATTAGGGTTGCGTATTAAATGTGCACAATTTAACAGCCATGCTCCATCTGGGATCTCATCCCTTCAATCTCCTCTTATGCCATGGACAGCCAAGCACACGCAGATTTCAAGATCTTGCTTTTACACTTCTCCAAGTAATTTTCCTGCACACTTCTCCAAGTAATTTTCCTGCCTCAGTGGAGAACACCGATATCCTAAGGGATGAAGAAGCCGATGGATGTGACCTGATGTGTGCTCTGATCCCCATTTCCCACTCTCCCATCCCGCAGGGAGCACACTGAGTTCCTCGGCTCCCCAAAACCCATTCCCTCCCCACCAGAATGGGTTTTCAGTTTTTTCTGCCCGCAGCAGCCACTCAGGCAGGCAGGGATACCCAGGGAAGGTCTCCTGGGGCAGGCACAGCAAACAAACCCCCGGGCGTGGGGCTGGAAAAGGGCCCAGCACCAGGAATAAACCCCGGCCATAAACAATCTGAGAGGGGATTTAAAGTCCAGCTACACGTCCCGGCGTGCTCCATCGGCCAGGAGCCTAATCTTTGCTGACTGACTTCCCAGCCCTCTAGAACTTAGATATCCAAGGGGAAAATAAAAAGGAGATGAATGAGAGCAAGGAGGGGAAAAGCATCCGCCCTCCCTGGGCGGGAACTGAACCCCACCACCCCGCGGCGGGAGCCGGCTCACCTGGCGCTGGGCTGGCGGGCGCGGGGCTGCGCATCCCGGGGGCGCCGGTGCCCGGGGGCGGTCCCAGTGGCCCCGATCCTGGCGCTGATGCCGGTGCCGTTCCCGATCCCGGTGCCGTTCCCGATCCCGATCCCGGTTTCCGCCGGTGCCCACGTGCGGCTCCCGCCGTGCCCCGCGCGGGACCCCGGAAGTGCCGCCCCGCGTTGCCATGGGGACGGGCGGGCGCGGCCTGCGCCGCCCAGAGGCGCTTTGGAAGCCTTGAAGACTTTTTTTTTTCTTTTTTTTTTCCTTTTTGTATTTCCTTTTTAAAAAAAATATATATAATTATTTATCGTCATCCCATCTCTCACCACCACGTTGTTACCGCAGGTGTTGAGCCCCCAGCTTGGTGCTGGAGGGCACCTATCCATGTCACAGGAAAAGGGGGAAATTTGCGAATTGCCAATCCAAAAAATAACTGGAAGCTGCTGAACAGTTAGAGTTGGCTTTGCCGAGTTTATTGTACACCGTGGTTTTCAATAAAAAAGCCACCCTGATTTCCCCGTCCTCTGGAGTGCCACTGTGTCCCTCTGGTGCTGTCACTTCTCCAGAATTCACATTGGAGAAGCCACAGCCGGGCACAGCCATCTCCAGCCCTGCATTCACATCTCCAGCTGGAGAATGAAAACAGAACGCCTGCCTTTCATTTGCAGATAAAAACTTCAATCCCTTTGAAAGGAAGTTGCCAAATGAGCGCTTAAATTCCAGGGCCCCAATAAAATCTGAATAGCACGGGAATAATTGAAATGAAGGAGAAGCGATACATCAATAGACAAAATTGCAGAGAGCAGTGAAATGCTTAAGCATAATTAGGATGGCAATCAGAGTACAATTAGTGCAAGATCATCACAGTAATTATGCTTCGTTAGAACTTCTGGCCAAAAACAGACACATGAAAGCTCAGCTGGAGGCTCTGGCTGGGGACATGCCTTGGCCTTGGGGGGATCGGGAGCTTTTGGGGTTCCTAGACTGGGTTTGGAGATCCAGCAGCATTCCTGGTGTTTTCAACACCTGCAGCCTCCAGCTCAACTTCATGGATTTAAACACAGAGTGAAAAGCTCTGTGGAATGGATGTAGTGGCACCCAGCTGTCCCCAAATTAGCCTGGCTCAGATGTGTGTTCGTCTAAATACCCAGCTCAACAAAGTATGGAGAACATTGGCTTGAGTCAGAGCTTTCCCACTCCAGGAATGCCCAGCAGAGGATTTGGGAGCCTTTTAGTATTGCATTCCCATATAGAGCACTTGTCATGAAGACTGTTCTCCCACCTTCTTCTGTTTACTGAAAGCAAAGATGTGTTTTGGAGGTCTCCCTCACACCTTCACAAGAGCCCACTGGTGAAATCTGACCCTGCTTTCAGAAATATTTGTGCTCACTAAAACAACACCTAAAACAGTGCAAAACTTCCAGCACTGTCTGAAATCGTGACCCCACTGGAAGCCTTATTCCCAAACTGAAAAAACTGGAAGCCTTATTCCAGTTTTGAGGGTTTGGTGGAAAGGGGCTGATGGTCCCTGACCCATTGGGCTGCACAGTTTGTCTCCTGGGCAGCCCTGGGAGGTTTTGATTCACTATGGACCTCGGGCTGGGGCTTGAGGGTGTTTGAACTGCAGCAGGGCTCAACATCCTGCTATTTATTTAAGGAAAAATAAGGAAATAAGGAGCCTTAGCCTGTCCCCCCGATGTATTTCCCACTTTGTTCTGTGTCTCAGTGCTCACCGCAGCCTCTGGGCTCGTAACTGACTCAAGAATAATCTCCATCCTCCCATCCCTGATAAGGAATGTGGTCCCTTCCCTGAAAGCCTACAAAGAGGAGTGTTTTATTTGTGTTCTCCCTGCAGTACTTCACACTTCTTTTAGATTGTTTTAATTTAATTTTGATGTAATCTGATAAGAGCTGTAAAACTGTCAAAGGAAGCTGCCTCCTTCTGTTGCATTAAGTACACTTTGAACGAAATGGTGGCTTTGTCCCCAGTGCTGCCAAACCAAAGCATCTCTTGATTCCAGTGCAGGGATTGATGTGCACTAATCTGAACAGCTTTACACTCTTTTTCATTTAGGGAGGCAGCCACGTGTCCTTTAGCATCCCCCTCTCTGAGAAGTAACCACATCCCAGAAGGTGAGGGATTGGCCTCATGGAGCTGAGCACTTGGCCACAGGTCTCTCACCTAGCAGAGACCCCTGGCAGGCTTTCCCAGTTTTCCAGGGCAATGGATCCATGTGCTGCACATGCCTGCAGCAGGGATGGGAAGCCCCTGGCTCCCAGAAAAGCGGGAAACACCTTACAGAGCAGGAATTGTTAGTGTCCGTGGTAGGGTGTCATGGTACATGCAGCAAGTGGTGGTGGTGGGGGGGACAAATTTCCCTGGAAAGGGATTTGCAGAAACACAGAGATGTGTTAGGAAGAGGTTTTCCCTCTCTGTGCCTGGGTGACCCCTGAGATCCCTCGCCCACAAGCCAGGGCAGAGCCAAATGCATTTGCTTTTCTTTTTGTCAATGAGATACATAACACAGGCCCCGGTAGCTGTGTGAAAACATACAGAATTTACATAATGCCCAACACGAGTCCCTTTTGTTAATGACTCAAGTCCCAAATGCAGAGCACTAATAACACACCAGGAACCAAAGAGCAGTAACAGCAGTGAGTGATCTCAGCAGAGCAATTGTGAGGATCCATTTCCTGTCAGCGGCAATGCCTGGGAGCGGTAATTAGCGCGTTGAATTTAATGTTCACATTTTAATACATTTAAGTGTAATAAAATGCTTTTATTAAGTGGTACAGTTCCTCCAAACTTGTTATTACTCGTGTCTGAATGTACAAGCAGTGCACACCACGTCTGGCCTCAGATCTGCTGCCTCAGGGAAGGTGACAGAGTTCCTCCAGCAGGAACCTGGAACGCAGAACACAACGGCTGAGTACACAAAAACCTGGAGACCGCAGCAGTTACAAGCATGTCATGTTTATTACAAATGTAATGGCCTTAGCCAAAAGTGATATAATTGAAAAGCCCCTAGGCGTGTCACTGTCCATGGATTTTTAATTAATCCCGGAGAATTGAGATATAAGCACATACCACTGATATTAATGAGCCACGGCACAGGGAAAGGCCTGGTTTAGAGACCATTTTCCAGGAAGCCCCATCCTTCTCCAGCCATCTCCAAGCGCTTTTCCAGTGCCCTGTGCAGCATAGAAGGCTCCACGAGTGGAAGGGAGCAGGTGTGGCACGACTGAGGCTGTTCCAAGGCCAAGCATCCAGAGAGGACATCAGGGAGATTTCGGGTCTCAGTCACTTGTGTGGCCAGGCTGTAAACACGAGGAGTCTCCATTCAAGTGTCTGCTGCTGTCTGAAGAGGAAAGAGGAGATTGACAATGTTGAGTTTCCCCATCCCTGGAAAAATGAGAACTGAATTCAGGCTTTCTGAGATGTGAGTCCAGAGGCTGAATTTGAACCTGACCACTCACAGCCAAAGGGTTCCACCCTCAACTTCCCTGAAAGCATCTACACCTCACACTCAGGAGCGCCCTGTGCCATGGCTCCTTCAACTTGTGTTCCCCAAGCTGAACCAGTTCTGGTGTATTTCTGTTCAGGAGAGGGTATTTTGGCTCATTCAGGCCTGCAGCGACCAAACTGCAAGCGGCAGAAATGGCTCACAACACACAGCCAAGCTCAGTGCCACAAGTGCCTGTTGGAGTCCCATGGCTGGGGGGACCAGGGTCCCGCTCAGCTGCAGCCTGACCCAAGGAGACAGAACCCAGCAAAAGGCAAAGCCTGCCACAGGCACCATGAGCTTCCCTCCTCACAGATGTGGGATGGAGACCATCCCTCAGGGGCTCTCAGGATTCCCTGTGCCTGACAGTCCTGCTGCAGTGAGGAAAAGGGGACATGCACCCACACCTGTTCCCAGCACACAAGGTCCTACCTCGCCTTCAGCGTGCCATCCCCTGCACCAAGCCATGTTTTTGCCAGGATCCTCTTTCAGGAGAACAGCACCTTCACCACCAAGCTGTGTTCCCTCTTCTGTCCACTCTGAAGCTCCTGCCAGTGGGGCCACGGCTTGGCCAGGCCACTCCATCCTGCTCGATCTCAGGCTTGCCACTGCTGCTGCTGCTTTAAAGGACACAGATCTATCAGGCAAATTCATTAGTGTTTTAACAAATTATTGGATTGATCTCATGTACAGACAGACTGAAAAAGTTTAGCTTCTACAAGCCATGAAAAATCAAAGGGAGAATATAAAATAACTGTGGAAATCTTTTAACTGAATTAGACGTTTTCCTGTCAGTCCCAGAGTTCAGAGCCATCGGTTTTGAAGAGCTGCTGCCTGCATTGACAGGGATGAAGCGTTTGGACAAGGTGAAAAGCCCAGAGGATCCCAGCACCAGGCTCAAAGGGATGTGTCTGGCCCATTGTCTGGTGTGATTAATGGAGCCTTTGCACAGAGAGATAATGCAATGTTTGCTGTGCCGGGGACGCCGCTGCACAGCACAAATATCCCAACTATGAGGAATATTCAAAATGATAACAACAGCAACGAGCCCTTCTATGTATGACTGGATTCCGCCCAAAACCACCTCAAATGATATTTGTTTATTTCCTAATTGTCAGCCACTTTGATGCACTCGTGGTCAGGTTCAACAAGTGCTCCAGGCTCCAAGAGTTTGAAACAAAGGGAGGCACTTGGGCGAGCCGTGTGGTGTGTGGGGCCAGGATCCGGGCGCGGCTCTTGGGACAGACACACAGACAAACACGGGGTCCCTGGAGGATCCCTGCCCTCCTCACAGCCCAGCATTCAAACATGCCCCCCACCACATCTGGGTCTCAGCAGGAACACCTGCGGGTCACCAGGTGGAAAAATAAAAGCGAGCGGATCAGCAGGAGGAGAAAAAGCGTGGAGCTCTGAGCTCGCGCCGTAGGGAACCCCAACCTCCTGCCTGGGCACAGCTTTATTGCTGCCTCTGTTCCAGTCTCACTTCTGCCAGAGGTCTGGAGCTGAATGCCCAAACCTGGGAGTGCTTTGAGGAAGCACTGCCTGTGCAGCCAGCCCAGCTCTCACCTGGGGCAAGTCCTGCACTCTGCCTCTCCCGATCCTCCAGCGCTGTGAAATCCAAGTTTGAATGGACATGGTATTTTTCACTTCCCACCCCAAAGCACCATGCTGGTTTGCTGTGACTGATTAGGCATTTTCCCCCTGTCCTGTGCAGAGGATTGCTCTGGTGGTGAATGAAAGGATCCACACATATCAACTGTTCATTTGTTTGTAAAAAGCGGGAGAACAAGCACAGGACTATTCAATTAATTAAACTGTCTGCTCGGAGCTCAGCACCCCTGGGCCCTGCACTCCATTCAGAACACGCCAAACAGAAATAGGAACCTGAGGCTGAAGCTGACAAAAGGGCTTGAGCAGAGATGGAAAAACCCTCCAACAGCGCATTTGGACAGTGCTGAAAAACGCGTTCTAACATACCTGCGAGGCGGCATGGGGTGGGCAAAGGCTGGGGCTCACTTCCAGGCTTCAGGTTCCAAATGCTTTGCCCGTTTGCAGACACACAAACCCCACCAGCCTCTCCTGGCGGCCCGGGGGGTGACCTGTGCCCTGTTCTCATCGGGACCTGACCCGAGAGAGGCGCCTGACCCCGAGCATTCTCCTCCTGCCGCTCCCCGTGTTCAGTGTCCCCGCTAGTTCAGCGCAGCCACCTCCCGCTGTTACGGCTCCGGGACAAACCCTGGCCCCCGGCAGCACAGAGCTGCCCCAGCCGGGACACTTCTGAGCGCCCCAGCCCGGAGTTTCACTCCCTCAATACTCGCATTATTTATTTTGCAGGATGAGCGCGTTTGTTCTCTATGCCCGAAGCGCCGGGGACGCGCTGTCCGCCGGGGCGAAAGGCTGACAAAGAAAGGCGGAAAGGAGGAAATCCCCGTCCGGGATTTTCCTGGCGGAACCCCGGCCAGCCCACGGGGGCACGGGGGGCGCCCCGATGGACTTTGGGGAGCAGCTGCGGGGCCGCCGCTCGCCTTGGGCTGCCGCACCCGGAGCGTTCGGTCCCCGCTGCCGCTGCGGCCACGGAGCGAGCCCGGCCCCGGCGACCCCCGCCCAGGTAAGTGCCGCCGGTTCGCTCCCGTCTCCCCCTCACCGCCTTCCGTCCCTTTGGATTTTTTTCCCTTCAAAGCCATTGAATTGCGGCGATTTTACCATAGGGCAGCGCCGCGGAGAGCGGGGGCCGCCGCTCCATCCGCTAGCCGGGGATCCAGAGTGAAACCGCCCCTGGTCCGGCTGCGCTTCCAGCGGCTCCGGGCAAAGGGGACCGACCGCAGGCACCGGTGACCGCAAGCAGCGGCTGACCGAGCGCGGCGGGGTTGAACCGGGGCCGCGGGAGGTCGCCCCGGACCCGGCAGCCTGTGCTGGGGTGAAGCGATGCAGAAGGGTCCGCTCGGAGAGCCGCTGCCCGCCGGGGCACGGAGGGGCCCGGGTTCCCGCTCCCCGTCCCCCCGTCGGTCCCTTCTTACCTGGGCTCCGGGCTCGGCTCCGCCGCCGGTGCTGCCGCTCCCGCCGAGGCACGGACAGGCAGCAGCCACAGGGAATTTGGGGTCTTGCCGAAGCCCTGCCGCCCTTCCCGAGGGGGGTCAGCGCCGGGGATGCCTCCCCCCGGCCCCGGGATCCCCCCGGTCCTCCCCCCGTATCGATTCCAGTCCGGCGCTGGCAGCGTTTAGGCCGGGATTGGGGGATAATAGGAATATCATCTGGAGACAATTACCTTTGGAGCGCGCTCGCTTCTCCTCCCAGACACTGTTATTTGAGCAATAGGATCATTTGATTTCATATCGCACTAAATAACCCCCGGCCGCCGCAAATTGCCGCCTTCTCAACAGCCACCCCTTGGAATAAATTGCACAGCGACTCCTTGGGCTCCAGCTTCTTCTTATTTTTTTTTTTCCCCTTATTTCCCCCCTCCTTTTTCTCCTCTGCAGAACGGTATTTCGGGAGAAGCAGGGACAGAGGCCCGATGCTGGTGGATAAACTGCGTCCAGCAAAGCTCCAGCTCCCTTAATAAACTAAGCAGCCAAGCCCTACCCGCACTGCTTTTCCTCATGTTTTTCTCCCCCTCCCTCGTCAATTTTTTTTTCTTTCTTTCCTCCTTTCTTTCTTTTTTTTTTTTTTTTTCCTTTTTCTTCTCCCCCTTTCAAGCAGATTTTCCCCTGCCAGGTCCCACTGACTGCAGGGCTTGATGTGCCTTTAAGACTCTGTCAGCGCTCGCCTGATAATCTGGTCATCGCCGGCCTCATTAGATCTGTATTAATGTCAGCCACGGATTGCTAATTAGATTTGCGGGATAAATGAAATTACCCGAGTGGGCGACGTGGGAGGGGGAGTGCAGTCTCCCAGCGCTTCCCAGGATTTACGGAGGGAAAAAAAATAAAAAAAGGAAAAATAGAAGGGAAAGATAGAATTTTATTTTCCATTCTTTTCTCCTTCCTTTCCCCTCCTGAGCCCCATCCCCTCCTCAGGCTCTCCTCTGACAGCCACTAACCAGAGAATTCCCCAAACTGCTCCGTAGCTGGACCTGGGGGTTCTGCTAACGGAGCCCATCGGTGCCGCATCGGGTGCTCCGAGCCGGGGGATCCTGTGTGCCTTGGATTCACGGATCCCAGGGAGCAGCACTGCACTGCTGGGGTCTCACAGGGGTCGAGGGAGAGACTGATGGCATTATTCATCCTGTTTATTTATCCTTATTAGAAAATGGGATGAAAGAACAGGCCCCGGCGCCCGCCTTTAAGCACCGGCTGAGCAGCGCACACACAGCCCCAATTAAACACTGCCCGGACGAGGCCTTTCTCCATATTGGAAACCCAGCTCTGTTTAACGAGGACCAATTAAATCCTGCTTCATTTTACCTGCGATCTCACAACAAATTCCTTTTCTTCTTCCCTGGTAATTACTGTCAGAATCAGCCCCGCTGTCGGGGCAGGAAGCCCTCCCTGATAACCCACCTGCACCCCGGCTGGATTCCAGCAGAGCCAGGGGCCCCTTCCTGCCCCCAGCCCCACCAACACCCGGCTGGGATCAGCCCGGGCCTCCAGCCCTCTCCCACTTCAGCCCACCACGGTGCTGGCAGAGTGGGGCCCCTTCTGGGGAAGCATGTGGAGCTATTCCAGCCTGGCTCTTGCCTACATTCCCAGGCCTCCCCCGAGCACCCCACAATGTTAAAAACTGCACCCTGTCTCCCAGGGGACATCGCTGCAACCAGGACATTCAATTAAATAATCCTGGCCCTTTGCACCACAAATAAATGGCTTTTTTTCTTCCCACAAATATTTCCTTTCCCAAGTTCCCTTTCAAAAGGGAAAAAAAACCAACAACAACAAAGAAACAAAACCCCAAACTGGAGAACAACAGGAAAAAAAGGAGAGGGGGGGAAAGAAAAGAAAGAAACTGTTCTCCTTTCTTTTCCCTGTGTGCAGAGTAATTGATAGGCTCTATCAGAGGTCAGGATTTGCATAAGAATTAAGAGCAGTAAATTAATTTAATATTCCATGCACATCTCCAATTATTCCTGCAGACCTTTGTCTCCCCGGCTGGCAGAGAGAAGGTTCAGCTGCTCTTCAACCAAACAACATCTGTGCAGTTAATAATTTGATAAACAGCTCATACAAATAGTTTCTGAATTATCTGCCAAACCAAACTATTCAGTTTGGAAACACTCGGCGAGGGCTGTGCCGAAGGCTCCGGAGCCCCGGCCCGGGGATTTGGCTGCGCGGACAGATTCGCCCTGTGTATCCCTAAAATATCAGCAGCCCTCTGCAACAAAATCCCATCAAGAACAACATGTGAAATAAGTTTTTAGTAGTAATTAATAAGAGCCCACCCTGCCCAGTGTGTGCACACCACCTGGAGAGGCTCACACGGCCCCCAGCTCCGGCCTCCAGGTGGATCCATGTGAGGTCTGTGGCCCCATGAGCTGCTCTCGCTGGGTGCAGCATTTTCAGCCCTTCAGCTGCTTCCTTCCCTGCACAGCCCCCTGGAAAGGGGCTGGGTTCTCCTGGCTGTCTCCTTGGCCCAGTCTGCAAGGAAGAATGGCTGACAGTTGCCCTGCTAAATCCAAATTTCAGCCCAGGAAGGACATCCTGATTTTCTCCCAGGGAAACTCAATCTTACAAGAAAATTGAGGTGGCTCCTTTCTCCTTACCCATATGGATGCAGAGGTCCAGCTCCAGGCTGGCCAAGCACCACCAGCTGGGGCTGAGTGCTCTGGAGCTGAGTCCCCATCCCTGGAGGGGTTTAAAAGATGTCTGGGTGTGGCACCTGGGGACACCATTTAGTGCTGGCCTTGGCAGTGCTGGAGGAATGCTTGGACTCAGTGATCTTAGAGGGCTTTTCCAACCTTCACAATTCCATGATTCCATATCTGCATGGGCTGTGGTTCCTGCAGCACTCGCAAGCCTGACCTTAAGTTAGAGTGGCAAAGAGCTCCACTGGTGCTGCCACTGCTCCTCACTGCCCTCAGGCATTAAGCATCATTCCAAAATTAATAAAATGTTGATTTTTAAAATATTATGAAGTTCTCCAAGCTAAAGGAAAGGTTAATGCACTTCTCCATAGTCATACAACTTTCACGTCTGCTGTCATAAAGAGCTGATTATTTTCTCCCATTTAAAAGGAGAATTTACATCATGAACAGAAATCCAGTAACAGGGACACAAACAGAAGCACAGGGATAAGGTGCCAATTTTGGAGGGATGTCTGGCGCTTGATAAACCACTGCAGGCTTAACACAGCCAAAACAAGGCCAGACTCCCCACTGGGGCCATGGGACAGGCCAGACCTGATGCCTCTCCTGGAGGATGGAGATCCCTGCGCCCGGTGGAGATCCCACATTTGGGATTTGGAGCTCCCAGGCTCCATTCCCACTGTTACCTGGCTGCAGCGCCGGCTCCAAGCTCACCGTGGGGAATCAGCCCTCTGAATATTCAGCACCAGCAGCTCCAGGGCTGCTCAGAGCCAGGGATTTGCTGGGAAATGGAAGCTTTTTCCACTCCTTTCCAAAATTCAGATCAATGCACTGTGCTGTCTCTGGAGCCTGAGGCTCGTTTGACCTGAGTGTGTGTTTTGCCTCAGCTTTAATTAAACAAACACATTCCAGTTTTTATTTTGGAAGCTAATTGTGCTGTTTTAAGGAATTCAAATCCCCCTTTTTCCAGCCCCCAATTCCCAACGCTTCATGTTGTAAGGAGGGAATTGAACCCTCAGCTGTTTTCTGTCACCCAGCACGGGCATCCCTCCCTCCTGTCACATTCCTGTGGTTTGGCAGCCCAGGGCCTGGAACGGTAGGTTTTGGGATTGGGGAGATGCAATGCTGGCTCTGGAGAGCAGGATGCTGGAGATGTGGTGTTTTTGGGGCTGTGGGTTCCCCCTTGAAGCCCTTTAGCCCTTCTGGCCCCTGGATTTAACCCCAGCAGGGGGCTTTCAGCACTGACACTTGCCAAGGGCCGCTGGGCAACTTGATTAATGTTTGCAGAGCTCTGGGCAGAGAGTGCCATGCGTGCGAACATTTTATCATATTCCAGCTGAGGCCACAGCCCCCCTGGACATCCTGGCACTGCCACATCAGCCACATCCATGGCTGCACAGAGCTTCCTTTGGCATCTCAGCCACCCTACCACCACCAAAGGCTGAGGAGGAAAAATCAAAACCCCAGCCTGTGGAGATTTCTGGAGCTCGGAAGCCACAATCCCAACACCGCTTTTTGGCACAGAAGATCTCTCTTTACAGACTTGCTGTGCGCCACTCTTTTCTTTATGGAGCCACAGAAGTGTCTGTAATGAGAGATTAAAATAGTAGTCGTGCCCCGTGATTTATTTTTGAAGTTCTCGCGTCTCCGCGCGTGTAAACACCCCGGGCTGCGGGATAAATAACGCAGCGCAATATATTAACGGGGGAGAACACAGAGATGGAGAAGGGGGAAGGCATTTGCTGGGTGGTAAGTTATGGGGCCTTTGGAGGCAGGGCAGAGGGAGGCTGAGCACGGGGAGGGTTCGCTCCTGCCTTCCCCCCACCGATAAATCAGCAGTCTCGCGGCGCTGGAATAAAATATGCCGGGTCCCTGTGGCGGGGTGGCACGCGGCGCGGGAGCGCGGGCCACGCACGCTGACTGCAAATGGGGTGGGCCATCAGACGCCGCCATAAAACACCCCCTCGCCTCCCCCAGCTGATTATCAACTTCATGCATAGCAAATGACAGAGCGGGAGCGCCGGCGGCGCCTCCACCGCTCTGCCCGAGGTAAAAATAAAAAAAATAAAATAAAATATTTACAGACTGACAGGCTAATGGACACTTTGCCAAAGAGCCGTTCGAAAGAAGTAGTAAATGGGCCCGTGCTGATGCAGGGCAGCGGGCCCGGTCAGGGATCAGGACACACGGCACCGGATCGGATAACATCTAATTGGCAGGTCACATCCAAATGAGTGTAGTCATGCATCATCCGGAAGGCTTTCTGCTGGTTATAAAGACACTTGTAAACAATTCAGCCGCTGAACATGGCAATAATATGTTGATCCGGCATGTAATGAGGTGTTCCTGGAATCAATAAACTAGTCATGAAGAGCAGGGAGCAAGGTCAGCGCCTGCCTTTTTGATGACCTTTGCTGGCTGGTGAGGACATCATATACTCTGAAGAGGACTTTTCTCATATTGCAGAAGGCGCCGAGTGTCAGAACTTCCATTCGCAGCAAGCAAATGAACAGCCGGGCTCTGCATGCTAATGAAGTCCAGGCTATTTTCCACCTTTTCATCTGCACATTATGCTCTTGACTTTGGAGAAGGTGGGAATTAGGTTGGACCCTCGTGTCAGACTGCCTGATGGCTCGGCTCCGGAAAACTGGTAATTGAAGCTGATGACTGATGCGGAGGAGGCCTGAATTTGGAAATAAACAGTTTCAAGCACTGCATGTCATTTCTAGAGAGACTGCTGAGTGAATGGAAATGAGCTCCGTTTCGCCGATCTAATGCAGTTTCTCAGCAGGAAAAACACTGTCTTTGAGACAACAATGCCAATCAGTGAGATTTAAATGTCCTGGCGATAATGTAAGGAATAGCACCTGCCTCGGCAAACAGCACTTAGGGAAATGCTGCCCCGTGCTGAGGCCTGAGACTTGTGTCCAACCCCCAGCTCCAGGCTGGAGGAGCTGGGACGCTGTGAGGCCAGCAGCAGGGACTGGTCCTTGCCACAGAAAAGCCACTGGTGACACTGAGGAACGTGGCTTCGAGTGACCTTAACTGAACATGGTGATCTCTGCACTGCTGAACTGCTCCTCCCCGGCAGGAGAGAAATCCTGCTGGCATCAGCCCCACCACTGCTCTCCTTAGCTCGTGCCAGCCTAGCTGCCAGCCCCTCAGGGGTGAAAAAATGGGGTTTCTAGACAAGGTACCCAAAGGCCAGTATGTTCAGCCTCAACTCTGAACATCCCAGCAGCTGGGAAACAACATTGCAGGTGTTATAAACCCTCCCCAAGTCCTGCTTGGGGGTGTGGAATGGGGCACAGCCACTCCTGTGCTGAGGCAGAAGTAGTCTCGCTGAGGCTTCCAGGGCTTTGAGGTGTTTTCCTTCAGACACAGAATCCTGGCTTGGAAGGACCTTAAAGTCCATCTCATTCTACCCCCTGCCATGGGCAGGGACACCTCTCACTATCCCAGGTTGCTCCAAGCTGGCCTGGAATGCTCCCAGGGATCCAGGGGCATCCACAGCTTCCCTGGGCCCCGTGTATCCCTTGCAGGTCCCCCCCAGGCACAGGCAGGACCGTGACTCACCTGCCCCACGTTTCCCCAGCATCCAGGCACCCACAGCTCCATGCTGGAGGCACAAGGTGGGGTGAGCTGCAGGCTGGGGCTCCCCAGAACCCCCCATGCCCCCGAGCAGAGGGATCAGCATCCCCCCAGGTCACCACGTCCCGCTCCCTGCTGCCGAGAGCCGCCGGCTGGCCCCTCCCTGGAGGTGGCTGCAGCAGGAGCGGGTGTGTTTGTGTAATAGTTTGCAACCCTTCAACATGAAAGGATGGAGACGGATGCGAGTTATTATTATGAAAATGAACCGAGCAACAGACAAAAATATTCAGGAGATGTAATCTGCTTCCCTACAATGCGCTCGCGGAGAAGAGCACTTGGCAGACAGGAGAGTCGCCGTCAGATACATTGCCTTTTGTTAAATTGCTTTTGCTCTGACAATGCCTTTTAAAACCACATGCAATCTTAATTTAAAATACCCAATACCTCAAGGTATAGGGGCCCAGTGCCGGTCTCCAGCTTGGGATTTGTCCAAAACTATTCCCTCAGCTTAATACTGCTATTCCTTGTTTTAATCACAACAAATGTGTGAGCCTGAATTTGCTTGTAGGAATCCATCATTAAAAATTAATGGGGCATGGGTTGATTCCCCTGCCTGCCACCTCAGTGTTGCCCAAATCCCCAGAAGGTTCGCTCAAGGTTTCCCTGAGGGGCAGCTTTGAAACGCACGATGGGTGGAAAGCGAAGCTCAGCTTTTTCATCCTTTTAGGAAATGGTTAATGGTGAGGAAATGCCAAATGCGGCAGGGCAAGACACTATTGCATTTTTATTTTCACAGAGAGAGTGGTGGGGAAAAACCCCAAACAAACCAAGCAGCACTTGCAGTTTGCTGCTCCTGCCCTACTGCCCTGTCCTACTTCACTCCTGCCTACTCCCTGGCACGGAGCATGAGGCTTCCATGAACTGAGGCTTTGGGTGTGGGTGCCAGCTCTGCACCTCTTCACTCAGCACCCAGTAGAACACTCCACCACTCCCTCAGAGGCCCCTGGGTGCCAGATTTATCCTCTGCCCATGGGAGCTGAGAGCCTCGAAGTGCGTGGTGGCATTTTGAGGCTATCCATGAGGAAGGGCAGGTGTGTGTCCAGGCACGACACTGGCTCCAGGCTCAGCCCATCCATCAGAGCTCCTCTGGCCTCCCACCTCCACAGATAACCTCCTTCCCTATGCTAATTCCCTCAGAACATTATGCAGACTGTTTATATTTCTCTACAGCCAGAACAGGCTGCTGACACAAATCAGCCATTAGCCATTCACACTGAGGAGTCTCCGCTAATTGTGCAGAATGTAATTAGTGATTATGTAATATCTAAGCTCTTGCAACTGTCATTAATGTCCACTATTCACCAGAGATAGTTCTTACTGAATTAGGGAATGATTACTGCATGCTAAATCTACTTAATCCTAAATATGCTAATTAACACCGCCTGCACTTTAGACAGTGGTTAAAAGCACTAGTCACCTCAAAAAAAGGCTCTGATACACCAGAACCCAAATTGCCTGCGAAGGATTTTCCCTCAAAAGGTAAATTTGTTTAATTAAATGCTGTAGTAAACTGTTGGGCACAGCCCTTGATTAGTGCAGCCCAAGGAGGGGCCTTCTGGAATGATCTTGTGAGGTGCCACCGCAGGGCAGCAATGTCCTGCAGCATCCCAGGCCTCCTGCAGCATCCCAGGCCTCCTGCAGCATCCTGGTCCACAGGATGGACAGCACAGCCTTTCCCCCACACCTGCCAGTACTCCCCAACAGGCCTGACATGAGCAGAGCCCAATTTAAAACAGTTTTCCAAAGGCTCTCCCTCCAGGATTAACCACCCCACTCCTCAGGTCATAAACAACAGTATTCCTACAGGCAGATATAGGAGCTTCCCCTCAATAAATTCTGGCTTAAATCCTAATTTGAAGATCAATTGTGTAATTTTAAGATTGATTGTGCAGAACAGACTTCAAATAGGAAATGCTAAAGGAATGGGATAAACAGAGCAATTGTACAGGTTTGAAAGGTCCCTTTCAAAGGCCTTGGGCGTTTAATGTATTCTGGGTTTCTGTAGAAAAAAAAAAGATATGGCTGTCATGAACCCCAGGATAATAGCAGCCTGTGATTTATGAAGATTCCTCCTGCTTATATATTTTAGATAAATAATGCCCCTGTGTGTCTCTCTGCACTCATTCATAACCAAAAGCTGCCCGGGCTTGTGCAGGAATCTTTGGAATCAGCTCAGAGGGATGGGATAACTCATGGATCAGACACTGAATAAGTCACGGTGTGACAAGGCCAGGGGTGCCCTGGGCAGAGCCACATGGCACATGGGCACATCCAGAGCCAGAGGTGTGCTCCACACAGGAGCAGAGCCAGAGGTGTATTACACACAGGAGCAGAGCCAGAGGTGTATTCCACACAGAAGCAAACGTGGCTCAGGGGGCAAACACGGCCCAGGGACCTCGGCTTGCCCGCCACTGCAATCACCAGCGCCACGGAAATGAAAGAATTAGCCACACAATGAACCCTTAATTGCCTGGCAACAGCATTTAGGCCCCATTAGGTAGATTTGTGACTGCTCCCAGAGAAATAAACTCCTGTGTCATTAGATAACAAGGGAAGAAATAGGTTATTTCCTTTTTGAAAGGTATGAAAGCTTCCAATTGCCTGATGTACATGCTCAGTAGATTATTTTCTGTCATCTCAGTTAATTGAATTTTACCCATTGCTCTTAGAATTCCTCCCTTTCGTGTAAAGGTTAAAAAGTTCAGAGGAGTCATATTTTTGAGCGGCGTCCATTTATCGCACGAGCCAACCCCAGCTGCACAAAGCGCGCCAGGAACAGGGAGCAGCGGCCAGCAGTGAGGGGATGGCTGCAGCATCCGGCTGGGCTGGCCTGGGATCATGGAAAAACGTCACTTGTGAGGCAGCCTCCAGCTGGGACACCGCCTGGAGCCACAGGAAGGGACCTGCTGCGAGCTCCGTGGCTGCTGTGCAGTCATTGTGCATCCTCCCCTGCAAAACCAAACTGGACAGCCAGAGTTAAACTAATTGCTCAGATTGCCAGGGTGCCGGCTGGGATGGAGTGCCACGGGCATGGGAGGAGCCCGTTATTCCAGCCCCGCTCCAGTGTGGCTCTGTCATCCTGTCTCACTCTGCCTGCCGTCGCCAGAGGTGCCCAGCCCTCACTCTCAAGCAGCCCCCTCGTTTCTGCCTTTCCAAAGCAAACCTAGGCAGACATTCTTGATAAATCCAGAGCATGTGTCATTCCTCTCATCATCACTCTTAAACCTCACCAGTTCCCCCCAGTCACTCCTGAGAGGCAGCAGCACCTCCCATCCCCAGCAGTGCAGCCTGGGGAGCTCAAAGCCAAACTTAAACTTTTGTGGGGAGCTCTGGTTTGGTGCTGTGGGACATTTGCTTTGCAGACCAGCACCTCCCAGAACGAAAGGGCTGGCTTGGCCACAGAAATATTACCGAAACCATCATCTGGTGACTCCAGAGCCACTTAATTTTAAACCCTCCTGAAAAGCCAGCTCCATTTTCTGCTTTGGTGGAGACCAATTCCCCGCGCTGGCGTAGGAGAATAGATCAGCCCCGGCAGCAGGGCGTTGTTATCCAGCTCCCAACTATTATGACATAGTTTCTATCAGAGCAGTTTTCTTCTCAGCCAGTCGAGTGGAATGATCCCTGAAAGCCACGGTTTGCGGCGGGGATGCGCTCGGCGCTGTCAGAAATCCGCGGCTGCCCACACGCAGGCCAGCAGCCGGAAAACAAGGACGTGCCAAAGGGCCAGCAAAGGCACTGGGCAGGGGGCAAGCAGCAAAAAAACCCCAGGGATGGGAGGAAGTAAAATAAGTATGGAGCGATGAGTAATGTGGAGCAGCCAGGCCCAAGGAATGCTCCTTCCCAAAGCCTCTGAGGTGTTGCGTGTGTTGGGAGCTGGGTGTGCCTCCTCCATCCTGCCAGCCCAGCCTGGAGACAGGGAAACCTCCTCAACACCACAGGGGCATCTCAAACCTTGGGACTGGAGGGGTCTGGCACTGCTCCTTTTCCCCAGGAATGAGGGATTCAGGACTGGGAGGCCTGCTTTGGAGAGCTGGATGCCAATCCGGCCTCTTCCTTGGCTGGTTTATGGAACTCCTGAGGAGGACAGGAGAGGCCCCACATCACCTCCAGGCTCACGTGAGGGGCTCTGACCCCATAGGTGCATGGGGGGCCATTCCCCCCATTTGGAGAGAACAGGATTGAGTTTCTGCTGGGCTGGGCTGGGGCTGGTGGTCCCCAAAACCCATCCCTGGTGGGCTGGAGAGGAATCGCAGACACCAGGGAGGGGGAGAAGATGGAAGGAAAGAGCAGGGCTGCGCTTTTCCACGCCGCCTTTTTGTTTTATTTGGTTTTAATTGCACCCCAGAGCCCCTTGTATTAAACATCCCTAATTAAGGAGGGCCAGGGAGCGGGTGGTGGCCGGAGTGAGGCGGGAGGCAGCACGGAGCCCCTCCACCAGCAGAGCACTGCGTGGGGATAACCTTGTAATCTACAGAAATCTGGGAATTATGATGGATATTACATAAATCAACCCCCCTGTGTCAATAAGGAAAAAAACATTTTTAAAAGAAAAGCAGCTGATAATTAACCCTGAGAGCACGGGTTTAACCCAGATCACCTTGGGGAAGCGCCCGGACAAAGGCAGGCATTCATCCCGGCCTTTCTCATTTAAATAACCCGGCCTTCATTGGCTCCTGAGGGATTGCTCGGGAATTGCTAAACCGGAGGTTTGTTCGGGTTTGATGTGTAGTCGCATTGATTTCCCCCTCCCTCATCTTAATAAAAGGCATTTTACCGAGCCCCGGAGCGGGGCAGGGCGAGGCATCCCGCAGTGGGTGTTTGCCAGCCCACAGGAGCTCTGCTGACACCTCCGTGCTCATGGAGCTGCAGGATGGCTCTGAGCAGCATCACCAACCCCTTGCTCATTAGGAATAACCTAATTATTACTTAGCAAACCAGCTTTGCCCGGAGAAGCTGTGGCTGCCCCTGGATGGGGTTTGGAACAACCTGGGATTCTGGAAGGTGTCCCTGCCCATGAAATGAGATGGGCATTAAGGTCCTTCCAACTCAAATCTTCCTGGGATTCTCTGCATTGATTTTGAGCCTGCCTTTTGGCTTTTCCAGAAGCCCATAGGATCATTTAGGTTGGAAAAGCCCTCTAAGATCAAGTCCAGCCATTCCCCCAGCACTGCCAAGGCCACCACTAACCCACGTCCCCATGTGTCCTACCCGTGCATCTGTTTAATCCCTCCAGGAATGGTGACTTCCCCACTGCCCTGGGCAGCCTGTTCCAACGCCCAACAGCCCTTCTGGACAAGAAATTTTTCCCAACATCCAATCTAAATTTGTTCTGCTGCAACTTTTGAGACCATTAATCCCATGGTATCTCCTCAGACAAGCACCTGCCCAGTTTTGCTCTTAAGGCACCCAGCAAACCTGCCAGTTGGTCAGACCAGGCCCCAGGGAAGCTTCTCCAGGCTGGTTCCTGCCACCCTACCCTAATGCTCCTCGCTTTCCCCCTGCATCCACAATTATTCACAGAGCAGCACCTGAAAACTCACACCAATCCTGGTCTTTCCTCTTGTTTTTCCTCTCTACAAGCCATCTGTGTGTGTGAGTGCTGGAACCGGGATAAAACAGCGATGGCTCAGGGGAGAAAGCTGCAGGCTGGAGGGAGAGCTCCTGCAATGCTCTTTCCTTTCATGGCTGCTGCTGGAAAGCCTGGCAGGGATGTTCCTGCACATGGCTCTGCAGCACCCACACACCCACACCTCCTGTAGCCCACAGGGAGTTCCCTGTCCAGGTCAGACCCTGCTGGCAGCCCCACACGGGCCAGAGAAGCCAAGCACACAGCCCTGGCAGGCAGGACACACAACCCGCCTGCTCACAGAGGGCTGCTGCTGGTGATGGACACATCCTTATTCGTAAGTATTTAATGTTTCTTAGGAAGCACTTCTAAAAGAAATTGGTATGTAATGACAGCACTCACTGGAAAACAGGCCGATTATAAAATGCACTAACTTATCTGGTATTCATTTGAAAAGTAAATGGATGCAAGTAAAGGTGAGAGTTCACTACCAATTCAAATATTTTGCTCTAACAGGCTCTAGCACTCCTACTTTAATTCAAGCAGAAGCACAAGTATGAATAATCAAACTGGATGATGCTCATCAAAACCTTTGTGCCTTGCACCATTTCAAATGGTCATTGAAGCTTAATGGCAAAAAATTTACATTATTCCTTTAATTTGTATTCTGTTCCTTCCTTCTGAGTGATGTGATTGTGATTTTCTGTTGCCGGCTGTATTATTTTGATGCAAATGTTATGTGCTGCTACAGTCCAATTTCCTGCTTCGCCCTCCCCTTTTCTTCCCCCAGGAAAGAAACGACAGCTAAAATAGTTCAGAATTGGGGAGGGATTCTGAAATAGTTCCTTAACTACCGCTCCCAATTAAAGCAAACAATGCAGGGTCTTGAAGCACCCTGAAAAGCTGAAAATTAATTATTAGCTGAAGGGGGAGGGAAGTGGCTTTGCTCCCCGGACCTTCAGAAAAAAAAACAAAAAAAAAAAAAAAAAACAAGAAGAAAAAAAAAGAGAGAGAAAAAAGTGAGGGATCCCAATTCTGCCTACAAAAGAATTAGAAAAGAAAATTTGTAATTCAGTTAAAAACTCCTTTTGCTGGCACATAATCACCTAGGGATGAATGCTTTATTGAGAGGCATGGGGCTGCAAACCAAAGCTTTGAAAACAGGAGGCCCCCGGGGTGCTCCCGGCACGTAATATATGCACCGACTAATTTATTGCGCTGTGACTAATTTCCATTCCTTGTGCTCGGAGTTGCCTGGCTAATTACAGGGATGTTTTCTTAACTTGGGTAATTGCGCTGCCCGTGCGCCAGCCCCACGCTGGCTTTGATGCGCCCCCATGGGGTGGCGGCGCGGGGCACCGCCCTAATTAGATTGGCTGCCTTAATTAGGGGAGATGGATGTGGGGGTGCCCAGCTCCCCGCCATGCAGGCACCAGCCTGGCAGGGCAGCAGGGTGACACCCAGCCCCAAGCTGGGCCCTTCCAAAACCAAAGGACATCCCAGCATTGATGCCATCATCCATCCTGTCCCACCAGCAAGGCCAAGCTCCCAGTAGGAGCATCCCTCCAAACACAACAAGGGGACAGCCTTGCATGCCTGTGTCACTGGGGACAACCCCATGTGCCCATGGGGACAGCCCCGTGTGCCCGTGTCACCGCTGCTTTGCCCAGCCCATCTCCAAATCCGCTGCCTTGGTTCTCCCTGTGGCGGTCACTCACGTGGGCACAGTCGTTATTAGGCAGATAATCACTTCCTTGAAATAATTCCAGCACTCAGCTCTAATAAAAAAGGTTTCTTAGCAAGGACTCTTGGTGAAAGGGGCTCAGCGCTGCTCCCTGCACGGTGTGGGTCAATTGGGTTCTGCTCCGTCCTCTCTCCAGCCCAACAATTGCCTTTCACCCACTGAAGAGTGGCCCAGGACACCCATCCAGGGCCAGCCTTGAACACTCACCTTAATAAAAGCTTGACATCTGAAATTCTGCTGCTTTACCCCTGCCCTGGCAAAGACTTGGTCAGGATTCTGGAAAATTAATGTTGTAGTGGTTAAAACCCATCCCCTAGCAGGGAAGGCCAAGGGAAGGTGGCAAACACCTCAGTGCCAGAGGCTCTCACAGGGTGGTGGTGATGGAACCGTGTGGGAAGTGGTGCTTCCCGCTGGGATGTGCCAGCCTCTCTGCAGGACTGGGCCATGGCTGTGCCACCCACACCCCTGGGATCCTGGCAGAGATGCCAGGGAGAGGCCATCCAGCTGGGAGACTGGGCAGCACCAGGAGTCCCCAGGTTGTGCCCAACCTATGGAATTCCAGCAGCGGGCTCTGACAGACCCTGCGCTCCTCCAAGGAGACTTAAGCCCTTGTCCAGTTGAAAACACTTTCCTCGAGCATTTGAGACCACTGGCAGCTTGAGGAAACATAGCCATTTTCCTTTTATACTCAAATAAACAAACCAAGTATTTCAGCTGCTGTTCAAAGGACCTCGTTTCACACACAGAGACACCTGAGAGAAGGAGAAATTCAGTGTCTCTACCCCAAAGTGAATTGACACGGACACCCGGGCAGGGGTGGATCCAGCACCGCAGATTCTCTCCACGGCTGCCCAGCCAGGCTCTGGGTGCAGCCCTCCTTCCCAGCACACCAGCAGGCTGGAGGGCTTCGAACAGGTTTGGGAACTTGGTTTGTTCACCACGAAGCCAGCTCCATGTGGCCTGTTGTGCAATGCCAGCCATTCCCAGGTGGATTTTGGGACAAGGAGCCTGTGGCTGCCGGCACACAGCGCACGGGGCTCTCGTGGCCCGCCGGGCACCAGGGGTGCGTGGGAGATGCTCACGTGTGTGAAGCATCTTCTCAGGCTCACGCTTGCTGTGAAAAAGGAAATAAAAAGAGCCTCCCCCCCTCCAGCTGCCTTCGGCATCTCCTTTCTAATAACTTGGCATATTCACTTAATACAGGCCAGCTCCTTCCAAGTCGTTAGCGGCGGCGGGAGACACAGCCGGAACGCTGACCTGGTTTGCTTGCCAAGACAGAGCAAAGAGAAACCTTCACATAATCATTTCCAAACATTAAAATGGCTCCATTGTCATTATAGCTGAGAGATTGAATTCGCCTCATCAAAGCGGCGTATGACAGGTGACTCAATAGGCTGGTGCCAAGCGCGGAGGCAGGAGATTAGCAGGGCACTGATATCATTATTTCCGCCTATCACAGATTCGGCAGGGAGGCAATTGTAATTTCTGGGCTTATTAGTCTGCATTCGCAGGAAAAAACCTGGTGATAAACCTCAGTGTGACAGCCAGGCATTTGTGCAGCAAGTGCTGTCACAGTGACACTTGGAAAATGCCAATGTGGATACGTTCTCCTAATCCCCCCTAATGGAGGTTAAAGCCTGGCACAAAGGCACTCTTATCACTGATCGGGACACTAATAACATTTGCATTTTTAAGTTAAATATAGTAAGTAAAGAGTAAGTCTCCTCCTCGCGGCTTCGGCAATTAACTCGGCCTCAGAAGGATGAGAGCCGAGCGGAGATTCCAGCCAGGAGCGCTCTCTCCCATTCCCAGAGCTCCCACCTCCACTCTGGGCGGGTCAGCATTCCCAGAGCTCCCACCTCCACCCTCTGTGCTCTCCTTATCCCGGGACAGGACCTGGCAAAGCAAGGGAATGCTGGCTGGTGGAGGCTGGGCTGGGCCAGGGCTGCCCTTTCCCCCAGCAGAGGAGATCCTTCCCGTGCTTTCACACACTTTTACAAGTGGTTTTTCTTCAGATGGACTCTTAAAAAACTCTCAGGGTTTGTTTCCTGCCCCACGGTGCCAGCTGGGCTTGGGGCTCCTGTGGGAATTCCTCCCGGACACGAGCCCGGCACGTGTGCCATGGGCAGGCACACACACACTCTCTCCACAGGAATTTCTTAAGGAAAAGAATAATTACAGGTGGTAAACTGTTACTTTTCCACATTTAAATAAGAGACCAATTAAGAAGACTATGTAATTCAATTCTGGAGTGAGTGCCACTGAATTCAATTTGTTTCAGGTCAATGAATATAATGTGAAGTTATTAACAAAAAGGTCAGGGACTGCATATAAAATATACACACATGACACAAGCAGAGTAATTAGTACACATTTCACATGTTCTGCTGCTCAGACATATGGTGTAGAAAACCTGAGCGGGATTAGATGGTAATAAATGTTCCCCTCTCCCTCCCACCAGCTCCCTATTTAAATAGGGTTTATGGCTATTTCCCCGGTGTTCCTGGGATCTGCCCGAGGCTGAGCACCCACAGCCCACACAGCAGGCACACCTTTGTGGCACCCTCACCAAGAATCACTCTGTTTTTCCCTGCCTGTTTGCTACAAGTGCACACTCAATGTGAAGTTACTGCAATAATGATAATAAAACAGTCAAATTATACAGTTAAGCGGTGGTTGAATTTGAAAAAGTCCACAGCACACATTAAAAAAAAAAAAAAAAAGAGGATAATAAAGTCCAAAACATCTTTTTGACCCTGAGACTGGATTCTCTTGCAGGTAAAGATGCCTTTCATAGGGGAGGAACACAACTTGGGGAAAAATCCTCTGAAAGTTCCAGGAAGAAATCCCAAGGTATGAGAACTCTGCCTAGAGGTGCTCTGGTGTCCAGTCAAACCTGCTAGGGATTCTCTGCTGGTAAAGGATAACCCAGATGTTATGGTTTGTTTGCTCCAGCATTTTCCTTGGCATCTTGTGTTCAGGATGAGATACACAACCCATTTCCCAATTATGCTTTTACCTCCAGTGTGGCCTGATGTGCTAAGGAAATGAAGTAGTTTGTGTATATTGATTAATAATTGCCATTTACCACTGAACCTGGGAGCAGAATCCTCAGCTGGAGATACTTATTTTACCCATCATTCCTGTCTGGGTTTTGTACAGCTGGCTGCAGAAAGCAACAGGAAAAGCAAGAAAGTGGAGAGCTCCAGTAATGGTAGGGACAGCCCTGGATCCGCACACATTTAGGATTTGTCTGCAAAGAGGGAACTGTGAAGCGACATTGGCTGGAACAGGTTCAGGGGTGAATTACACCTGAGATGGGTGTGCTAATTCATGTTGCATTGGCCAGGTATTCCAGGCAGGATCCCATCTCCAGAGCAACCAGCAGGATTCTCTGGGTTTGCTCTGAGGTTAGTGCTCACAGGATAGCCTGTCCTTCAATCAGGGAGAGGGGCCTTGTGAGGTCTGGAATGGCCACAGCTCAGCCTTCACTCCATTCCTCCCTGCAGCAGCCCCTTGGGAACATCTCAAGTGGATCCCACTGGGAGATGGGGCTGCAATCAGCAGCAATCCCAGGCACAGCAGCAGCCACCAGGATTCCCCACAGGTGACACCTCCCAGGCACAGCACAACCTCCCCGGGCTTCTGGGACAAAGTCTGATCAGTCCTGCTCAAACTGGCCGATTTCCCCCCACTTCCCAAAATCCAGCATCACATATTCATCCACAAGAAGAGGAGTGAACAGGTTGCTGAATATAACATATGGAGATGCCAAAAAAAAAAAAAAAAAAAAGGCAAACAGCAAACAAACAAGAGAAATCTATTTTGTTGTTAATTAAGAAGTCATTCCCTCCTAACTGGCCCCTTTGCTCTCCTCCTGATTCCCTGGTCGTTAAAAGCACTAAAACAATTTAGTAAAAAAATTAACAAAATTTTACTGTCTGGCCTAGTTGGAAGAGAACCACATAAAAAGGAAATACCTACACAAAGCCTTTGTTTTCTCTTTTTCCCCCCCTTTCCTTCTGAATCTTCTTTTCCCCTACCCTAAAACCCCACGGCGCGATTCCCCAAACCTCCCCATGACCCGCAGCGGTTCCCAACCTCTCCGCGCCTCAGGCTGGGATTTTTGTGGACACCCCAGGGATGTGCCCGGCGTTTTCCCATTGCCGGGGGTGGGAGCAGACCTCCCAGGCTCGGGCCACCGCGGGGGCCACGCGCGTTGGGGACAGGAGGGGACAGGAGGGGACAGCGCGCTGCCGCCCGCAGGGTCGGCGCCCCCGGCCCCGGCGCCTCTCAGCGCCGCCGCTCCCCGGCGCTCTCATTAACTGAGGATTGCGAATGGGTCAGCAGATCTATACACTCCTGTGTTCCCCGGCCTGCTTTATTTATTTCTTTCTCTTTGCAGGATGCTGAATAACTAACCTTTCCCTCAATAGGCAGATTCGAAAAAAAAAAAAAAATAGGATCCATCGCACAGCAGCAGGATAGCCTTGCTCTGTTTTGACCTTTCTGAAATTAATTTCCCAATCTTAGCTTTCAAAATCAGAGATTGAAAAGACCTATTAGATCAGCCAATCCATCTTATCACTAGCACGGCAGCAAGCAGAGACCCCAGCCAAGTGCTTCTCTATGCAGGGAAAATATTCTGGAATAAGACAGGGCATGAATTTAAAGTGAAATACCTGTTCTGGAATATTCCGCACGTGGACACGCACTTTGGAATAACTGCAGCTGATCCTGACTCTGCTCAGTTGACACCTGGAGCTGCCCACTGAAACAGAGGGGAGAAAAAAAAAATCCTATTTTAGGGTAAGAAGTCATTTTTGTGGGGTAGTTCTGGGAAATAATTCTCCTCCTCTGACCCTTTTTTCCCAGGCAGGCTGTCGCTCACAGGGCAGCACCACTGGGGAGGAGAGGGATGGGTGCTCAAGGAAATTCTGCCCTGACCTGCAAGGGTGTGGATCAGGACACAAAATTCTGGTCTGCAGCTACTCCAGGAGCCTGGGGTGTTAACAGGCACCTCTCCCAACCTGCAGTGCAGCTCCTTTTCTGGGAGCACTGCTCTTCTCAGTGGGGCCCTGCTTTTCCAGACAGCAAAAACCTTGGGGGTAAAACCCGAATTTTATTGTTTGCTGCCCTGGCCAGCATTGCCAGCCCATGGTGAGGGTCCCCAGGAAGGCCCCTTGGTGAAGGGAGTGTTCCTGCTGCCACACATCCCTCTCCTCCCCTTCTCCTTGGAATCCCTGGGGCTCTGAAGGCAGTGTTGATCTGTTGGGAACAGGTCACCACCCTGTGCTGACCTTGGTGTCCACCTCCACCCTGCCCCTCACTGCCCAGCAATGCCTGGCAGGCTTGGACATCTCCAGGGTGGCATTCCCAGGGCTCCTGGGGATGTCTGCAGGGTTTGGATGTGCGGGGCAGCACCGAGGGCAATCCTGTTTCTCAAAAATGAAGCAGGCCTTGCAGTGGGTCTGGTCACACCAACCTGCCCCAGGTGGCTCAGGGAGGTGGCTCCAGCAGCACATGGAGCCCAGGTGTGCCCTGTCCCCTCTGGAGCGACTCCACTGTCACACAGGGACGGGGGAAGCTGCTGGTGACGCCGAGCAGAGCTGTGGCTGTCACAGATATCGGTGCTGGGAGACAGGAGAATGCATTCCAGGTGTGTGGGAAGCAGCTTCTCCCCATGAAACGTGATGGGAAGAAAACCCTGCCGACACCTGCAGCGAGCGTGTGCGCCGAGGAGCTGGGAGCTAACACCAGCAGGTGCCTGGCAGCTTAAAGCCCTGCTACATTCCCTATCAGTGCTGTGGTTTGGTGAACAGCTCCGAGTCTTTTCCCATGGAAACCCCTCTGTTCTGCCTGGGCAGCTCTTGCTCTGTGCACTCAGCACCCCCTGCTCGGGGAGCACCAAGAGCACACAGCAAACTCTGGGCACTCAACAAGTCCTCTCCGCACACACTCAGGGCCAAAAGATCAATATTGACACTTTAGATGATTTCTCTCGATTTGTTTTTTCTTCAATTGTTGGGGTAAAGTTCCACTTTTCCAATATCTTGGGTTCTCAGCTAATAGAAACAAATAAAGTGAAAGCTTCTGTCCACAATGGGTGAGGAGCATCCATTGTCAGCGGGCGCTAATCGGATTAAATTGGCTCCTGGCTCTATTGCTCGGGGATAACTCACTCCTAAATTTTTTCCCATCTCAAGGGGATGGGCCATTGTTGCTTTTCCCCCCCTCTTTTTTTCCTATTTAAATCTGACAGATAGAATGAGGAGCGGCTGGAGCTGACGGGAACAAAGAGCGGAGCCCAGCCCGGGGCCGTGCCTGGTGCCGGCCCCCCAAGGCCCTTCTCCTGCTCGGGCATCTCTGCCCTCTGGAAACCGCATTTAAAGCCTGGATGCGGCCAGGCAGGGAAAAACCTGCGGCTGTCCACGCTCAGGTCTCTGCCCATTATCATTTTAATCCTGGCACAGCCCCTTGGAAGGAGCAGCAGCAGCAGCAGCCACGTTCCAGCGAGCAACCCGAAGAGAAGAGAGAGACGGCCTTAAATAATGCCACCTTCGCAGGGAGGCCCCGCCAGCCGCCAGCCACATCTTTGCCCGGAGTCTGATAATTTTCAAAGCTATTGGCAACCTGGGAATTTTCCTGCCTTATCACCAGGGCTCAGCTAACTTCACTAACACTAATCAGAGCTGGAATCATTCATTCAAGGATTGCATGATCATGTTTTTCTTTAGCGGTGACAGCTGCCTGAGCCGCATTAGCAATGCAGATGAGTCAGCCTAATAGGTTAATGCAGAACACGCGAAAATTAGGTTTAATCCCCAGTGAAATAATCTAACATTTTCACATTTCTTGATGTTGGGATAGAGACATTGGTGGTGACTCAATTAGGTGTAATGTAGATCAAAGCAAATTTACCTTCTGGCTGAACCTTCCCCGTAGTTTAGATAGAAGAATATAAGGGTTCTTTGCTAATTGGCCAATGGCTGTGGGGAGAATTGTAGGGAAAGGGAATCGCACTCCAGATCAGGGTCTGGAACGGGGCACGGGCTCTGCCAACACTAGGCACAGCCAGCAGCCCCTGCTCCTCTCCTCCTCTCCTCCTCTCCTCCTCTCCGTGCAGCCTCACAAATGAGGACGTCTGGGGGCTTTTCTGCAGTTTTATTTTACTCCCCCATTCGTTTTTAATGTCCCGTGCTGCAGTATCCCCGGCGAGGTTTGAAAGACCTCGTGCGATAAAAGGAGCGTATAAAGGAGAGGAAGGACCCCACCCCGTGTAATGTTTCCATTCCCGGGGAATAACATATCAAACAGCAATCGCTTCCAGTCGTAAAGGGAGGGGAACAAAAAATTACATGCCCTCAGTTGCCAAATTATTTTTTTGCCTTGACATCTTAATTCTTAATCCTTGTGTGTGGTCAAATCAGCCTACTATAGACAACCAATCAAGCAATTATTCCTAAATTATATTTGCCCAGCTCACATTGATTGGTTATTCTTTTCTTATTGGGTAAGCTCATTAATTCCGAGCAGCTTGCTTATTATGCTTTCCACATCATTTTCCTTCGGAGCCTATCTACTCACACCAGCCTGCTGATGTTTCAAGATGCCACGCAGAAAAAAAAGGCCGAGTGATCTATTGCATTGTCTCTTCCAGCAATTACAATTCACATTGCTGATTAACTTTGATGTGAAAACTAATGAGATAAGGCAAGTTATCAAGGCGGACCTGATCGTCATCTCATTTATAGAGCATTTGCCATCAGTGAATGACAAAAACTAATGAAGATGTATCTGACAGCAGGCTGAGCCGCGGCCGAATTTCGTTTCTCATCAGCGAGTGCTCTGCCTCGAACTCATCAGTCTATCTGAAACATGTGGAAATTAGCTTAATAATGAAAACACTTCATCCAAATAGACAAATGTTTACATTAAAACAGCTACGTGATAAATAGATGTTAAAGATTTTATGCCTTCTTGAGTCTAAACAATGGAGCACAAAATATGTTCTCATATTCACTAAATCATGCCCATAAAAGCTCCTTCCCTGCCCACGTGCCGCCGCCGTACCTGCAGCGGGCTCCCTTCCCTGTGGCTCACCGAGATCCCTGGAATCGCTCGGGCTCTATCTCAGGGATGGATGCCCGTGTTGGATGCCAGGGGAGCTGGCCCTGCCCACACCTGGGGCAAAACGCTCCCAAAAGCAGCTTTTTTAGTGCTTTTTAAACTTAGAGATGCTGACATTTACCCAAGGTGGAAAAGAGACCCGGCTGGCCCCCTCCGTACTTTGCAGAGTGTAAAGCACGGGCATAATTCATGTAAATACAGCAGCGTTCCTCTCCTGAGCCGTCACCAAAAAGCCGCCTGCGGTATCAGCCCGGTTTAGAAATGCTGTGATAAAAGGGAGGCAAGGCAGAGCTGCTCCCATTTTTAATATTGTGGCTTTGGTATCTTTATTTATGAGAGACTATTTCATATTTGTCGGGCACTATTTCACACGCTGCTGCTACGTCCAAACGTGTCCCCGAGACTTTTTTGCATCTGGAATAAAAGATTTGTCCACAGCACTGGTATCAGAACAACGCTATTTTTAATAAAAAAGACAGGCATCTGCAAGGCAGAAGGGTGAAACTCTCGCTTCGAAAATTATTCTAAAAATTGCCATACTTCGATTAAAATAAAGAATTGGTAAAAGATTCTCTTCCTTTAATATGGTATTTCCCTCTCCCTGAAAAATCTATACGGACAGGCTATGAAGCATTGCCTTCTTTAGGAAAAAAAAAAAAAAAACCCAAGCACGTTATCCCAGTGCAAGAGGAACTTTAAATTTGATTTTTAAAAAACGGTTATCCAAGCGGATTGGGGAAAAAAAATTTAAAAAAAATCTAAAAAAAGAACTAAAAAAAGAGAGAGCCTTTGCAGAAAAGGCACAGGAGCTGCTATAAACCCCGAGCAGCGGTGGCTCCGTGGAAAAGCCAGCGGGTCGCGGTGTCCCCAGCCCGTTCCCTGCGCCCCGCACTCACGGCATCCCCGGCTCGGCCCCGCTCGGGCCGCCCTGCCCGGGCATTGTGCGGCTCAGATCAGCCCGCACAAAGGGCCCGCATCCCGGCCAAGTTAAAAGAAAAGCCTGCTAGGAAGCGCCGCCGACAAATTACTACTTCAGCGCTGGATTAAATGTAAAAGCCCTTCACAGAGCCGCAGATAAATCCTGCGCGCTAGAAGGAACCATAAAAGTACTCGTTCGAGAGCTGCAGGCACAAGTGGAAAATTGACCCCAAAGATTTTTTTTTTTTTTTTTTTTTTTTTTAAAGTAGGCGAAGTTTATAAAATTTCTGCGGCCGCCGCAGGGAGAGGGTCGCGGCAGTGCGGCGCTCCCGGGCACCGGAGCTGGACACGTCTGCGGCCACCGGAGCGAGCATTCCGCGAAACCCCGGCCAGGTTTGCTTGGTGCCTCGGAGGGCTTTTGCTTGGCGCGTCTCTTGTTTGTTTGGTTTGCGATTTGTCGGGGTTTTTGGTCGGGTTTTGTTTGTTTGGTTTGTTTCTTTTATTCCCCCTTTTCCCTCCTTTCTTTCAGCCAGCTAATGAAGCAGAATGGTTTCGCTTTCACCACTCGCGCACGGAGTGGGAAAGCACTAAAGCACTGCTCCCATCCTCATTTCCCTTTTTCCCTACATCCTTCCCAATCCTGCCGTGAGACCCCCGCATCCCGCGGGATGCTCCGGGTCCCTCCGGTACCCAACAACTCCGAACGTGTCACCCGGGCATGGTTTATCGCTCCGGCCGCACAGCCATCGTTTGACACGTCTCAGGTGCCATCCTGGCCCTGCTGGCTGCCCGGGTGTGCATCTCCGTCCGTGTGTCTGTCCGGGGAGACAGACACGGATGCTGCTCCTCCCTCCCCCTCCCCGGCCTTCATCCCGGCCGCCTATTTTAATAAATAATTACAGGCAGCTAAAGGATTTGTTCATTCCAAAAGGTCTCCCCTTCGCATTTCTCGGAGGTTCAGCTCAAGGAGACACCATGATAATAAGGCTGACTCGGGATCCCTACTCCACAATGTCATTATGAGCTACCATTTAAAATGAAAAAAAAAAAAAAAAAAAAAAGTCTGTATATTATACCTAAAAGTATTACAAGGTTAGTGTCTCAGCTTGGGGAATATTTAATGCTGCTGGGAAAGCAGCACTGCTGCTCTGAGGAGGAGGAAAAGGGAGAAAAAAATACACAACGAGAGAAAAATCCTTTCTGAAACACAAGCCTAGAAAAAAGATGTTGGGAGCGAGCACGGAGATCATTTGCATTTCCAATGACTAGGACTAATCCTCTGCTACCACATTTATATTTTCCTATTACTTTTCCTAATTGTCTTTCTTTTTTTTTCTTTTTTTTTTTTTTTGCTTGCAGCTTTTCCTCCCGTCTCTGTTCCCATCTCCCGTTATTGTCTGGCTCGGGCTGGATCACCCAGAGCTGCTGCTGGCCCCTCCACGCTGCCCAGGCCCCACAGCTGGGAAAACCTGGGTGCCTCACACACACACAGAGCCTGGGTGATGCTCCAAGGAGCTTGGCTCTCTTAGGGTTTGCTAAGAAACATTTCTGGGGGCAAGGAAGGGTTTTTGTCTGGTGCCCGGGGCATGGTGCAGGCAGAGAGCAGCCCCAGCAGTGTCCCACCCTGGCATGGGCACCTCAGGAACCAACCAAGCCCTGTCACCCCCCAAAAGCCACCTTGGGCTGGCAGGGAGTGGAGCCAAGACCAGCCTGAACCCCTCAGCAGAGAGACAGCACCCACTCAGGGGGCTGTTCCCAAAATCCCGGGCTCCCTGGGCAAGGAGTGTGGTGCAATCCCCAAACCCTGCTCCAGAGGCTCCCAAAGCCAAGCACTGCCTGAAAGTGGGGCTGTGCCTCACCCCCAGCTCACAGCCTCTGTCTCTGCTGAGGAAATTACACAACCAAATGCCTGCTCGAGACCAGCCACTAAACCGCTCCCACAGTGTTATCCTAAAATTTGCTAATAGTGGCTCTTTCACATAAATTAAGTGATAATGAAAAAAAGCCTCCCTTTGAATTTATATATATTTCAGCAGAGAATAATGTTTTATTTAAAATAGTTACAGCGTGCCTTTTGATTTGGAGTTTAAAGTAAATAATATTTGTACATCTAAAACATACTCAAGACAAATGAAAAGCCTCTAGATGCTTTTGTATGAGATGCTGAAGAGCTCTACAAACTTAAAAGCACAACCTCAATTAAGCCCATCTTCATCTGGAAAAAAAATTAGCAACTGAAAGCTGAATATATTAGATAATGCACACTTGCAGGAGAGCATTCTCTTAGCAAAAAATTCTTGATAACCAACCTAAAGCTGGCCTTCGAGTTGCTCGATGCTAATTTTGTTTGAAACTGTTTAACTAACTCTGAATAGATATCCATATTCAACAAAGACATAATTAATGGCAACCTTTTCTTCTGCTTAGAAGACATCATAACAAGCAGAAAAGTACAAAAAGATTTTTATAGTAACTAATTTAAGGACAAAGGGTTGACCTCTAGCATTTCATTAAATAAATGGAGCGAATGAAAGAAGAGTGACAGTATTCATCCTTGTTCAATTCAAGCAGCCAATTTCAAAATGCAAATCATAATCTGCAGATGTTGGAGCCTGATATATTTTTTTAAAATATCATTTGTTCAATTTAAGAACATCAGACATTTGAATTTTAAATTAAAAAAAAAAAAAAAACCAAAAAAAACCAAACCAAAGCAATTCCCAGCTCCAGGTTTAGGCACAGCGTGACCGCGCGCTCGGAGCCGGGGTCTGCTGCCGGGGCTCTCCTCCCTCCCCACCTCCCCAGCCATTCATTTTAGACATTATTCTCAAAACCTTTTAATGGAGAAGTTCTGCTAAGCTGCACATTATTGCTGATTAGCACAGCTGGCCGGTGCTGCTGCCTCTGCAGCGCGGGGATGGCCGAGAGCAGCTCCGCGCGCAGCCCGGCCAGCGGCTCCAGCCTCCCTCCCGCCATCCCCACGTGTGGGCACCCAGCGACCCCGGGGGATGGATCCTCCCTGCATGTGCTCCCATGGCACAGGGACAAGTGTCCTGGCTCTGGTCCCCAGGGGTGCCAGAGCTCCAGGAGGTGACCAGCGCACAGGTGGGGACAACAAGGGGCGGTGCGCTGACTCTGAATTTGGGAACACAACCCCAAACCTCCAGAGCTGGGTGTTCTTCCAAGTGCCAAGGTGGGAAAGGAGGAGATTTTGGCTGGACCATGGATGATCTGCAGTCCTTTAGGAGGGGAGGGATGAAGTCTCAGTGTCCAGCTGGACACTTGGCACACACCAATTCCACGGGGTTCTGGGGAAGTCAAACATGAGCCAAGGCACAGGGGGAGCCTGGGGGAGCAGCTCCAGGTCACACTGCACTGCGTACAGATCCATGGAGGGCTTCCTTCCTCATTCCCTTCAATCCCCTCATTCCCTTCAATCACCTTTCTCCCCCAAGCTCAGTAGTGACATTAAGGGACACTTTTAATGTGCCCAAGGGGACCAAAGGGTGCGTGGCCATGCCTGACACAACGGCAGCACGAGTTCCTCCCTTCTCCTTTCTACACCAGCTCCCACAGCAGTTTCCAGGTTTGCAGGGATAAAATAGAGCTGGTACTGCTGAGCCTGGACACCTGTGGGGTTTGGTTTCTCCCAAGAAATGGCTTTAGGGTGTTTGGAAGTGTTTTTGGAGAAGCATGAGATTTTAACATTTATTTTGTCCATTGAAACACACAGAAGTTTCTGGCCTTACTGAACTGGGCACAGTGCACCAACACTGACATCTCCTCAGCGAGAGCAATTCCCTTCCTTCCTTAATAAATGGAAAAGATCCCACATTCCCACCAAAGGGCCCCTAGTTACTGCTAAGTTACAGTGAAGCACAACCTCTGCAGAGGCATGTATATTAATTAAATTGCTGCTGATTAGGACCCATCAGAGTGCGCGGAGAGGGACTGAAATAAACACCCAGGAGCATCCCTGGGGAAAGGAAAGGAGAGCAAAAGTGCTGTGTTGTGGCCTCAGCCCGAGCAGAGCAGAGCCATTTCTGAGGGCAGTTTTGTCCCTTCCCAAAGGCCACGAGCCCATCCTGGCCCCACTGGAGCTGGGCACGGGCAGGAGGAAGGGCAGGGCTTTGCCAGCCCTCCTGCACAAACAGACCCTGCAGCTGTCGCAGGGCAAAATAAATGACTTCCGGAGGTTAGGGAGAATAAATGAATCCATTCAGGCATGAGTGAAGGGGACATTGTTTTCCCCCTCGAAAAAAAAAAAAATCCCTCCCCAACAACCTATATATTAAGGTATCAATGAACAACAAATTCATTCAGTTATGACACAGGAAATCTAAAGCAGAATGGGCTGCAAAACAAACTCGATTTATCTGCGCCACACACGCAAGAGGAAAAAATGCCTCTTGTTGGCTGCTCTGCCAGGGCTAGGGCTCCTCTCGAGGATTCCAGCCACACACAGAGTGTTTTCTGCCACTGCCTTAGCTGTGGGTGCGAACTTCTGAGATTAAGATTGTTCCCTTAGGTTTATCCTCTTCAGGGACAACGTGTGCACAATACGCCTTTGGAACGCATTTAAAGCCAGGCTGCAGATGCACATAATCTCCATCCCCCTGCACCACAAACAGGAGATGTGGAGGTTTAGTTTGTGGTTTTTTTTTTTCTAAAGGGAGAGGAATTACTCATTCAAAGAGAAACCGAGTTTTCACTGTGGAAACCTTCATTTTTATATTAGAAAAGAAGAGGCAAAAACTAAAAGGCTTAAGCCAGACCTGACTTCTCAAAACAAGGCAGCAGCTCCCTCCTCTCCCAGCTCTTAGCAGCAGCCCTGAGCCCACCCAGGGGACCCCATCTGCTCCACTGCATGTCTGGGCACATGCTGGGCCTGAGGGGACACCTCCAACCTCCAGAAGGACAGAGGGACAGTGCCCGTCCTACCCTTGGCATTGCCACAGACTCACTTCCCTGAGCCCACTCCCCTTTGCTGTCCAGCACTAAACCCGAAACGTGGCTGAGAAACAAAGCCCATCCTCCTCTTATTTCCAAAACATTTATGCTTAGCTGTTTTCCCCGAGTAACGTTAAAAAAAAAAAATCTCTTAAAAACAGAGTGCAGCGGGTCAATCCTGCTGTAGAAATGTAGAATTGGTACCCAGCTGCAAGGAGCACTCGGCGTGCAGGGGAATAATCCAAAAGGTTTTAATTAGGCAAAGCAGCAATAAATGAAGGAATATGAGCTTGGATGAGAACACTCAAACGGATAAATAACGGGGAAAGGCGGGATGCGGGAAGGGGAGATCTCGCTCCTGCCAGGGAGCCCCGAAACAAGGCAGGGCACAGACCCGGGGGGCGCATTAATGCCGAGCACATCCCCGATCCCATGGGCAGCGCCAGCAGCCCAGCCCTTCCGTCAGCCGCTGGCTTCCTCCGCGTCCCGGACAGCGTCCCGTCCGTCTGTCCGGCCGCGGCTCCCTCGCTGCCCGGCTCCGGAGGGCTCCCCGACAAAGGCGCGATGCGCCGGGGCTCCCTCCCGGCCGCTCCTTAGCGAAGCAAGTCACGCTGCCGCCACAACTGCTCCTGTGTGCCTGTTTGAACTGTCCCTCCCAATTAGCAGTAATAAGGGACTCTGTAAAGATGAGCAAACACGGCGCATTCATTAGTCCCGGCGGCCCCCGCCCTCGCTGCCGGCAGCGCCGGGAGATCCCCAGGGCACCGCTGCCGAGGATGCCGAGCGCATCCCGCCGGCCCCAAAGGCAAATTAATGACGAGCCGCTCCGAGAGTTTGCCCGAAATTATTTTATTCTGCCCCAGAATTGATTACTCCCCGCCTGGAAATATGTCCAAATCAATACGCCGAAGCTCAGGACGAAAAAAAAGACATGCTCTAGCCCCATTTATTTATCCACTTTTTTGAGGAATGGCACATAATTTACTGGGTTGGAATTGCTAAGCCTTTCCAGAGCAAGGACTAATGACCGGCTGAAGGGAAGCAATGCCTCCCATCCATCTCCCAGGCGAGCCACGAGTCCCCAAACGCTGCTGGTGACGACCTTGGCAGTGGCCAAGACGCCCACGGTGACAGAATGTGCCTGAGGCCATCATCAGGCGGGTGGATATGGGAAGGGAAACATGTGGGTCGAGGCAGCCACCAAAGGAAATGCTTTTAAACCTCCCCACAAGGATGAGTGGTGCCCAGGTGGGGGTCCCTGCACAGCCTGTTCCTGCCTGGCCAGCTGGAACCAGGCTGGAGCAGCCAGTGCCTCAGGGGTGAGCTGAAAGCGATGCTGAACATCCACCACAAACACTGGAATTCTTTGGGCAACACCTGTGGCTGGGCCTCAGCACTGCCCAACAACCACCTGCCCTACCCAGGGCGTGTGGATTCAGCTCCCCAAAGCAAATGGCACGAGGGACACCAGGGGACAAGGACATTTTGCTGAGCCCCAGGCCTGGGGGAGGCGGCAGCAAAGGCTCCCCACTCTCCGGGTGACATGTACCTGCCAGAGTGCCCCAATTGCCAATGCTCTGCATGCTCTGCGGGGCCCTGCATTTTCCAGGGCATTAAACGCTCCTATCCCCCCTGGGAAGCTCGGTGGCAGCTGTCACGCTGCTCACGGGGGGTGGCTCCTGCTGCTCACCATCAGTGTCACTCGCGAGCCGCTGGCGGGTGAAGGACGAGGTGGCCCCGGTGGCCCCAGGAGCTGCCAGCACCAGCACTGAGGGGCAGCTACAGCAGCACATCTGCATGGACACTCACGGGGCCTCCTGTGCACTGCCACCCACGGAAAGGATGCTCCTGATTGTGTTCAAACAGGAGATCTCAAACCTTTCTGCCTGTTGCGAGCCCTTCAGGCAAACATCTGCATGTAAAACAGAGATGTGAAGCAGCAGAGCACTGCAAAAATCCAAATCCAGGGCTTGCTGGCTTCCCCTTGAGCAAACCCCTTCCTAGCCAGGCTGGTGCAGACATCTCTGAGGGCATGGTGTCCCCAGGCCTGGGCAGCCTTGGGCTGGAAGATAATTCCCTTTGGCCCTGTCTCACAGACAAGGCGGGAGAAGGGAACCAAGGAAAGAGCAAAACACAGCGGGGATTGCAGCACACTTTGCTTGGCCCCAGCTCAGAGGCAGGGCAGGGAGAAGAGTGGATTTGCAGAGAGCCCAGCCTGGCACTGCTGATGAGCCCAAGCCCCCCAGCCTGAGCCCTTGGCCAGGGGCTGCAGGGCACAGCCCAGCTCACACCCTGCTTCAGCTGCACTTGGCTCTGCTCACAGGGGATTCTTCTAGACTGAAACACTGCTGCTCCCCCATTCAGAACGGGAACATCTGTGAAAAGGGATCATTCATAATAAACTTGTGAGTGCTGGGTAGGGAAAAAAAAAAATACTCGTCCCAGCAAACAACACAGCCTTTATTTCTCAGTGCGGCCGCCTGAGCCTGCAGCACCCTGGAGGGTGGGGCAGGGAGGGCTGGGGGGCTCAGCTCGTCCCCCTGCACCCCCAGGCTGCACAGCCCCCCAGGCACAGCCTGGTGCAGCAGGACAGGACAGCAGGGACACATGGCAGGGCCCCCATTCCTTCACTCGCCTCCCTCCCAGCCTAACAGGCACAAATCCCCCCATGTGGCAGCAACACAAACAAGTTTTATTACTCAATAAAATATTTGGAACAAAATAAATGGTTTTGTCAAACACTATATCTCCTCAAATAATAATGATGCACCAGCTCACCGGGAAAAACAAGCGACATTCATATTCTGTGGCAAAGGTTTATTTTGCCTCCCCGAGGAGAGGGGAACGGGCATTTCAATTCGGAATTCAGACACTGTATGGGAATACAGTAACTATAGTTCTCAGAGGGTTTGTGCAAATGCCAGCAAAACAAACCCCAAATCAAATTTATTAGCTGGTGGAGATCTCTAACAATCTTACACAGTGACTGATGAAGCCGTCGGGGAATTCCTTTCAACATTTAGTGATTTAAAGCCCCTACAGAAACTTCATTGTCTGCTCCAAGACAGAAAGAGTTCCTCGGTGCCCAGTGCTGCTCCGACAGCGGCACTGGGGTGGGTGACATTGCCAACGTGTGCTTTCCTTCATCTGGAAACATTTCCAGGAATCCTAACATCCTGTGGAGCACCATAAAGGGAGGCAGCACAAATGAATTAAGAACGGCAGCCTGTGTCCTGAAGGGCCTGTCTGTGGTTCGATGGCAAGGTGGGGACGTTCACTGCTGCCCCAAGTGTGCTTCCAGAACCAATCTGGATGTCATTCCCCACATGGATCAGGCACTGGACACCCACAGTCTGCTTGGCAGAGCTGCAGGTTTTGGACACAGCCAGATCCCACCAAGTGCTGGGTGCCAGAACAGGGCTGGCTGTGCCTCAGTGGGTCAGAGCTGCTCTCTGGGAAAGCACCAGGACAGGAAAAGCACCAGGCTCCCACTCCAGGAGGGGCAATGCCCTTCCTGAGGATGCCTGAGGGGAGGAAGGTGAAGGTGAAGCTGAAGGCACAGCTCTGCCCCCAGAGCACCCACACCAGGCCAGCTCCCACAGAACTGCTTTTAAAAGCAAACCCAGAAATGCACAGCTCTAATTGCCAGGTTTTTTGTCATGCACGCTCATCACTGGGTCATTTGCATTTTAGCTGCTAAAATATCAAGGGGATGTTACTTAATCAATCACGGCAGCTCACAAAGTCCTAAGTGAGAGAATATTTTTTGATTGTCTCTGCTTGTATCTAAACATCTCACAAACCCGCCAGCCAGTTCTTCATTTCAATTAGGGCAATGCTGATCGTTAGCTAACTAATAAGGACCAATTTTCTGTCACAACTATTTCCTAATTAAATTCAAAACAGAGATTTCTAACCCAGATGGTCAGCAATGCTACAGATTTGTTTAAATTTGGTATCACAGTAACAAACTACTAATTAGGGTTTGTAAATACGCCAATTCCCTTATGACTTAGTTGTTAGTAATGCATACAACCGGTTTATTAAAGCACTAATTGTGTCTGGCTTTACTTGGGCCTAACACATAATCCACTTATCACATACTGGTACCAACTCATTTTGAAGGGATTATGAATGAAATCATAAATGAGGTCTCGCATCCCTTTCCTGGTATGCTTAATAAAGGTTTGCTGTCATATTTAGATGGCATATTTAGATTTGCTGCCTCTGATGGAGAACGGCCCCGCAGTGACGCTGACTCTCCATCCTCCAAAGGCCGCTTGACAAGAAAAGTTTCTGCCCCAGCTCCATTGGGCAGCAAATTGTCCCAGCAGCCAAGCCACTCCAAAAGAGCTCTGGCATTGCCCAGAGAAAACACTGAATTGTTTATTTCCCACTGAAGTCAAGCTCAGCCCCTCCACAGGGCTGGGGGCTCACAGGACCCTCATCCCTTTGCCTGGAAACCTCATGAACCTGGACCACCTTCCTGTAGAGGGATGGAGGCACCAAACCTCCTGGATTCCCTCCTGCCCTTACAGAGGGACAGCCCTCTGGAAAGGACCCTGTTATTGAAGGAAGGCTTTGTTCCGAAGAGCCCTTTCTCTTTCCTGGTATGCTTAATAAAGGTTTGCTGTCATATTTAGATGGCATATTTAGATTTGCTGCCTCTGATGGAGAGCGGCCCCGCAGTGACGCTGGCGCTCCATCCTCCAAAGCTTGTTTGACACAAAAAGTTTCTGCCCCAGCTCCATTGGGCAGCAAATTGTCCCAGCAACCAGGCTACTCCAAAGGAGCTCTGGCATTGCCCAGAGAAAACACTGAATTGTTTATTTCCCAGTGAAGTCAAGCTCAGCCCCTCCAGAGTGTTGAGTCCTCTCAGAATCCTCACCCCTTTGCCTCATGAGCCTGGACCACCTTTCTGTAGAGGGATAGAGGGCACCAAATCCTCCTGGATTTGGAGGATTCCCTCCTGCCCTTGCAGAGGGACAGCCCACTGGAAAGGACCCTATTTTTGAAGGAAGGCTTTGTTCTGAGGAGCCCAAAGGGGTGACACCCCACAGCCAGGGCACTGAGCCCCTCGCCGCAGCGGCTTTATCAAGAGTGCACAAAGTAGGAAATAAATGATAGATAACTGTGAATTGCAAGGTTATGTAAACATGGAGGGGGTTCCAGAAGAATCCTATTAAAGCATAAAAGAAAAGCGTGGATGGTTTATCACATCACTAAGACCCAAGAATGCATTAATAAATAGAAGAATAGATAACGAACCGTGGAGTACAAGGCTAAACTATCTGCTATTGTGAGGATCCTGTGACAGTAGAAACAATGAAGGGGAAGAAAAAAGCTTTGTTGGTCTGCCACCAGAACCTTGTAGTGTATCTTTTATAGCCCATTTTTAATGAATTCACAGCACCTATCAGTTATTCTCTGCCCAAATCCCTCATTTTCCTTCCTCTTGAATGCAAATTCCCATGCTGCACTCTGCCTTCACCATGACTTCCCCCGTTAAACTCGGGGGCTCTCTGGGTTTCAATGGCCTTTCAGCCACAACCACAACAGGTTTCTGCTTTCATATTTCCAAAGGGTTTTCAGGATGGTAACAAAAGTGGGGCTCAATGCAAAGCAGGAGTACCTCTGAGCCTTGCTGCATCCTTTGCTTCTTCTGTGACAGGAGGGTGAATGCTCAGACAGGTCTGATTCAGCCCAGAGTGATGATGCCTAGACGTGCCTGCAAGGGAAAGAAAAACCCAAACAGATGAAAGCTGCTGCTCCCCTTGCTGTTTTCCAGCCCTCTGCAAATAACACTGAGAATTGTTGGAGGGGACTTCATATTAATCCAAGAGATAGTACCCTCTTTGTAGACACTACTGAGGCTCACTAACAGTTTATTTTCACTGCTCTGAGGGCGTTTTATCATTAAATAAGGACCTGGGATACATTTACTGTAGATTACTTTTATTTTTACTACAGCATCGTTAGGTACAGAGCACTAAGGAGCCAGGGCTGACTATGACACACACTGCAGTAAAACCCCACTGCCTCCAGCAGAATCCGAAATCCTGATGGACTTCCATGTAAAAAATCCCAAGGAATCTGTGCTGCTGTGCTGGCAGCTTGGTGAGGCACCAACATCTTGCAGAAGCACAGCCTTGATGAGTCTGGCAGGGGCAGAAGAAGGTCTGTGTTAGAGATGGGCACAGCACGATGGATGCCCAAAGTTTCAGAGTTCTTTTGGTGGCAAACCCACCTGCTGCAGGTCCCCAAACTGGGCCTTGTTTGAGGTTCACATGGGAACTCCTCCTGCCTCCTCACTCTTCACATCCCCAGAGGATGCTGCAGGTAGGCAGGAGAAGCCAGCTGCCTTTCCTCACTCTGAGAAAATGGAATTAAAGAGACCTGACTGAACCCCAAGCAGGGGGCAGAAATCTGGATTTGCCTTTTTCTGGACTGTGCCCACTCCAGATCCCAGCAGCTCTTGATGCCTGTCCCACCAGCACATCTCCGTGAGCTTCCAGTGAGTCCTGCAGGACAGCCACACCACAGGGAGGGTCCCTTGTCCCCAGAGACAGGACAGGGGGACACCTCCCCTCTCCTTTGTGGGTGCCAGAGGCGAGGCACAGGCAGGGAACAGGCTGCCCTCCCTCCCCTCAGCCCAGAGCCTCTGCTCTGACCAGGAGGAGCAGGGAGCAGGCTGCTGCTCTCCCAGGCACACTTCAGGCCAGCGAGGAGTACAGCCGAGTGCTCAACAGGCTCTGGAAATAAGTGGAAGTCAAATAAGTTTGCCACTCTTTGTCCCCCTTTCAATATCTAGCTTTGATCAAAATCCTTGGATACTCAAGTGGTTGTTGACTTAATGTAGTAATGAGACATAGCCTTAAGTGAGGCCATTTCCGTGCCCATTCAGGCTCTCTGAGAGCAAGGGACGCAGGAGGAAAAGCCTCTCCTGGTCTCTGGGAGCTGCAGCAGAGCCCAGAGCAGAGGCAGCAGGAAGGCCTGGTGGCCACAGCTACACGAGGCACGCTTTAACATTTAACTCTTCAACATCCATTTTGTGCAACAGAGCCTCGCTGGCATGGTGCAGGGTGACACCAAGAAATCCACTGAAAATACCTCCTCCAAAAGCTGCAGCAGGTGGCCAGCTCCAGAACACCACTGTCACCATTGCCTCCTCCTGGGGAGCACTGGGGAAGAGGGTGGCACCATCCCAAGGACGTGGACTGGACGATCCTAAAGGGATCATAAAGGGTTCTGCGATTCCCTGGGGCAGGCTATGGACCTGAGCGAGGCGAGCAGGGAGGGAAGAGCCCAGGAGCCCTGAGAAAAGTTAAAAATTCTCCAGGTGATGGGGAGCAGCTCAGCCAATTAGGATTTTAATTCCCCTCGTTATGCACAGCCAGTCAATAAATTCTGCAGCAAGCAGCTGCTCTAATTCTTAAGCCCATTAAGCCCTACATCTGATAGGCGGGCGGGAGGGGCTGCCAAGGGGCACAGACGGTGCTCCTCGAGATATGAAACATTTCCTCTTGTGCATCTGGGTCACCCCAGCCAGCCCCACTCCCAACGGGTATTTTATGGAGGCAGCGAGCAAGAATTTATAGAAATATCCTGCCAGAGACACACACACACACACCACATATGGAGAGAATAAAGAGGTGATTGCATGAGAGGCGGGGAGGGAGCGCTGGTGCTGCGATGGAGCAGGAGAGTGGAGTCTGGGATGGAGCAGCAGGATTTGGGTGTCTGGAAACACAGGGAGATGGTCCCAAAGAGCTGGGCAAGCAGCCAAGAGGGAAGAAAAGCAGGATCAGAGATGCGAGGAGGAAGAAAACTCCTGGAGCAGCATGGCAAGCCCAGAGAGGGCTGGCTGCCTCTGGGGTGGGAGGAGGCCAGGAGCCACAACAACAATTCCTGGAGAGAAGGGGCAGATGGCTGGATCGGAGGTATTCCCCCCACTGCAGAGATGAAAGGCAGCAGAGAAAAGGGAATACACTGGGAGTGGAAAAGCCTTTGGCAGCCAAGACGGTTTTGCTTGTTAATTGGCAACAAGCTAACACATTAATTACAAGCTAACACATTAATTACAAAGTTACTGGATGGTCAGGAAAAACACTGGCAGCGGAGCAATTCACATTCCTCCGGAGACTGAGCAGAGCCTGCTCTAGGAACACTGCCTCTGCCCACCCACACCCAGGATCTGAGCACCCCAAGGCCCCAGAGCCAGGCAGAACATGATCAGGGATTAAAAACCACCCCACCTTCAGCTGAGATCTTGCTTGTCTCAGATTAGCACGAAAGATTAATTGCAGGACACGTGCAACCGGCCAAAATTTAATTTATTCTCTTTTCATCCCTTAGACACAAATTTGAAAGTAAGCTGCCCACTGCACAGCAGGAAAACACCAGCCCTATAAGGCACTGCTCCCCCTGTCAGCTCCACAGGGCCCTGGATGAGAGAGCAGCCCTTAAGCCTTGATCAAGGCAAGGGGTACAAATGAAAGTTTGCCCTCCACTGATCTCAAATGGAAGAATATTTTGCTTTTCCCTGAACCTCCCAGCAGCTGGAAGGTTGGTGCACTTTGGTTTGGATTCAAAATCTTCTTCCCGGAAGGAGCTTATGGGTTCAAAAGCTCCATTATTAGGAAGAAATTCTTCCCCGTGAGGGTGGTGAGGCAGTGGTGGAGTTTTCCCAGAGAGGCTCCATGTGTTTATTGCAACTCCTGCAAACAGCACTAATGTTTGCTAATAATGGCACAGATCAGTGGCTGCTGCTGGTAAATTAATTAGGAATGGCATCACTGTGCTCTGATTAGTTGCCATCCTTCCACCTTGTAATTTTGTCACCAGCTCACATTTCAAACGCCACTAGAAGCCCACTCGAGCAAGCCCATCCAGAAGGGGGGACCTGCAGTGCTGGGCACATGCTCACAACTGAGAGAAAATGGCTTGAAAACCTTCAGAGCTTGTCAAGGCCAGTTTATTCAAGGTAATTAATCTGTCGTTTTGAGAGCGTTATGTATTTCCTGCACAAGCCAGCTGAGAACACGAGGCTGCTGCAGAAGCATCTCGGTGTAGCGGGCTCCAAGGAGCTCAGGGATCAGCCTTTCCCTTCCCAAAGCACAGCTTCAGCTGGAAATTCATGATTATGTGCATTGGCTTCTCTCCCTTGCCTGCTGGGGTTTGAACTCAAGGAATTAAGTGAAAGTTTCAATTCCAAAGCCCACTGAACACTCCAAATCCAAGGAATGCACCTCAAAGGCCTGTGGCTGCAGGGACAGGAGCCAATACTACAGATCTAGAACTGCAGCCCTCACCACCTCAGCTATGGCTGCAACACAGGTGGGGGCACAGAAATCTTTCTGTCACTTTTGAGTTAATAATTTAGTAGGAAACGGGGTTCCTGTGGGTCATTAGCATTAATTATTCTGCAATGCCTTGCCCATGAGGAGAGACTGAGGACACTGTGACACACCCAGTGATGCACTGATGTACCTGCCTGTCCACCTGCAGCAGAGAGAATTTTGAGTGGAACCAGAAGAGCCTTCGGAGGTTTGGGGGAACAGGCAGCAAACCCTGCCAGGGCCGTTTGGATGCTCCATGGTGCAATCCCCGGGTGCTGCCACAGCAAATGGAGATCAAAAGCAACAATAGTCTGCAATCAAGGATATCTGCATAATAGTTTTCCTGAAAGATGTTTGTGCAGGTGAGCGAGGAGTAAAGCATTGTTTCATCAAATGGTAATTTCCTTGTATCGCAGAGAATGAATCCCACTCGCTCGCCGGGGTATAATTCAATTAAAGGGGAGAACCCTACGCCAGGCAATGAAATCTATCGGCTTGACTGCCATGCTGCAAATCACACCAAGCAAGAAAATGGCATTTGGTCCTGACATCATGATTTATTTCCTACTCAGTATCTTATAATTCTTACAAGATAAGCCAAGACGAGAAATTACCACGTGCGCGTGGGGGTCACGCCTGATCCTCTTTTATTTTATTTTCCCTTCCCAACTGCAGGACTGGGTGTTTCAGCCTTATCTTTGAAGAGGCCAGTAAAATAAATGGAAATATTTCACAGAGGCCAAGCAACCCATGCTCTGCACCCATGGCTGGGTCAGGCATCTCCAACATCCAGGTACATGCAGCATGGGACCAGAGAGCCCCATGGCTTCTCCTCCCTCAGCCCACTCCCCTTTCCTCAGGAGGATAGAGAGGAAGGAATGCTCTGCTCCATGGGGAACTCTCTCCTCTCTCCCTCCACAGGGAGAGTCCCCAGCAGCTTGGGAAGGATGTCAGCTGTCCGGGATGAGGCCCCAGCATGGAGCCCTGCCAAGGGGAGGCTCTCTGCCTGCCTGCCAGCCTAGGGACACTGTCCGTGCCCCAGCTGTGCCCAGCCCACCTCGCCTGCCCACATTCTTCTCCCCTCCCATGGCAGCTGCCTGTAAGGGCACCTCAGCCCATCTCCCTGGCTACCAGCAGGAATGCCCGGGCAGGGGGACATGCTGTGGGGCTGCTGCCCTCCCCAGTGAGTGTGTCAGGAACCCTTTTCCATGGACAATCTGTGGGTTCATTGTCCACCCAACGCAGCTCGGCTCTTGGGCTGCCCATGTCACAGCCGCCCTTTGCATGGCACTGGGGGGAAGCTGTGGGCAGCATCACCAGACACACTTGGCTTCCTTCAGAGAGACTTTTTTAGCTATTTGACCCTCCTGCTCCTTATTTGCTTTCAGGATCTTAAAATCTTCCCCCTCCAACCATCTTTTCCTCTCCTTGCCCACACTTCAAATTCCTGAGCACAGGTAAACAGACATTCATTCCAGCCTGTCAGCAGGCAAGAAAAGCTAATTAAAGCATTGGTAGCACTGCTGGATGGCATTGCAATCCTCTGCAACTGGATCAGAAAGCTGTCTGGCCAAAAATAAGCAATATTTGAATTTATTGTATTTTTATTGTATGCAGTTTACCCCTTTAGCACCACTCCCCACAACATCTCTATCACAAAAATGTCCCCACTCCATGGAAGTCTCTTCTCCCAGACCTTCCTGAGGGCTGTGTGTCCACACAAACCTGACCTCCCGGTGAAGGCTGTTTTCTCCCAAGTGCCCCAAAAACTGTGCTAAGAATGGGGGTGAACAGGCAGGCTGGGGAAGCTGCAGCAGAGGACAACCCACCCCAGTGTGAGTCAGAGGAACAGATGGGTGACAGTCACCTTGTGCTTTGCACTTCACCTGTTACCTGCCCGTGCTTTTCCCTCTGGGAGACGTGGCTGCACCGAGTCACTCCAAGTTCCACTCCTGAACCAAAAGTTAATCTGAGTTTGAGAACAAAAGCAGTGCTGTTTGTCCTTGCACACCAAGGACTATGACAATTGAAAGGGTTCCTCACTACAGGCTTGTCACCGTCCCTGCTTTAATCTCCTCCTCTCCTCTGCTCCTTGCCTCCCTCCCGTCACTCCCGCTGCTCCAGAATTCTTGGCCAGGCCAGTGGGATGCTCTGGGTGAGCCCACGGCCCCCTCAGCTCCCTAACAAGATCATCACCTCCTGCCAGAGAAGAAACTCCCACCAAAAATAATTCTGATATCCAAACCCCGTTACGAACTGCTCTTTGACACAAACGGCCCCGGCAGCCCCAGCAGTTCCAAGCACTGCTGTGGGTCAGACTCCAAACACCTTTCCGGAACTCAGGTTTCCCTTTCCACAGAATTTATTGTGCTCATCTGCCGACAGAATGAGGCAAAACCCGCAAACAGCCATTTTTAAGACACCCAGAGCATTTCAGGAGCCGGGGCAGCGATGTCACACACATTAACAGCTGGTGACAGCCCAGCGCTGTCACATTAGTCAGCGCTGCAGCAGACAAGCATTATTTGCCCATCAGCCTTGAAAGCTATCGCCACAACCTGGGAAAGAGACAGAGACAGGGAACACATGGCTTGGATGGAGTCACACAGAGCATCGTTATCGAAGTGAAAAACAGCTCGTTTTCTAAAGCTGTTGGCGGCGGAATTCTAGGTTATCCAGGTTATCTCCCGGCCCGCACAAGGAAATCTTGGTGCAGCCATTATCTGAGAGCAAACTGGTTCTGTAGTTTGCAAAATTAATAATATTTAGCCCGCTAGTTTCCGTAGTAACCAGCCTGCCATCCCTCCCTGCCTGCCCGTGGCAAGGTCTCTGAAGCATTTCACATAGTACTTATCCATTTTCTTGCTCTCACCTCGCTCTCACCTTTACTTTCAGCGCAGAACGCAACACAATCCACCGCCACTAAAGACTAGGCTGAGAGTCAGATTAAAATTATCCCTGTTTGCCCTGACCTCTTTTCTCTGCAGGTGAGAGTGTCCCCATTCAGCAGCTAAATGAAGCAGAAATGATGGAGTGTTTGTTTTCCCTGACTTTTCCTCAGCTTGCCAGTAAATTTACAGCCACGAATATGAAGTGTTAATTTAATGTTCCCACTGAGCATCTCATTGTCAACAAAGGCTTCAAACCCTACGAGAGGAAAAGGTTAGCTCATGCAGAAAATGACCCTTATGGCTTGATTGCCTTCTGGTCCAGACTCGCTGCGAGCAGAAAGCGGAGGGCTTTGACTCGCAGCTTAATGCATTTGATGGCGATAAATGGGAGCTCTCTGCTCGGCGCGGGGACGGAATCACCTGTAATGCTCACTTATTTGTCCGCACACACAATCTCCGCAGCCCCAAAGGGAAGTGGCCTCCTCGTTGGGCCCCCCCATCCCCTCCTTCCCCCCCCAAACTAATTTGACAGAACCGAAAAGTTAAACCCTTCATTATCCCCCCCAACTTCAGCGGAAGGGGCTTGCTGGCTGCAGATTACAACAGGACAAATTAGCGGTGGCGTGAAGCATGAAATTGCTTTCTTCGCTTGGGTTTCAAAACTTTAAGGCCTCGGCTCTGGTGACGTGCAGGGAAAAAAAAAAAGTTCTTCCAGGGAGGAGAAAGAATGAAAGAAGGAAGAAAGGGAAGGGAAGGGAAGGGAAGGGAAGGGAAGGGAAGGGAAGGGAAGGGAAGGGAAGGGAAGGGAAGGGAAGGGAAGGGAAGGGAAGGGAAGGGAAGGGAAGGGAAGGGAAGGGAAGGGAAGGGAAGGGAAGGGAAGGGAAGGGAAGGGAAGGGAAGGGAAGGGAAGGGAAGGGAAGGGAAGGGAAGGGAAGGGAAGGGAAGGGAAGGGAAGGGAAGGGAAGGGAAGGGAAGGGAAGGGAAGGGAAGGGAAGGGAAGGGAAGGGAAGGGAAGGGAAGGGAAGGGAAGGGAAGGGAAGGGAAGGGAAGGGAAGGGAAGGGAAGGAAAGGAAAGGAAAGGAAAGGAAAGGAAAGGAAAGGAAAGGAAAGGAAAGGAAAGGAAAGGAAAGGAAAGGAAAGGAAAGGAAAGGAAAGGAAAGGAAAGGAAAGGGGAAATGGAAAGGGGAAAGGGAAATGGGAAATGGAAAAGGAAAAAGGGCAGGGAAGGGAAGGAAAGGAAAGTTACTTTGCCTGGAAAAAGGAGCTTAATACCCACTGTAAGTAACATTTACAGAACTAACTTGTGAACCAGTTGGAGCACAAGCAAGAGCCGCCACAATGTTTGTGCTACACTAACCCTGCTTGGGATCTTTAGGAGAAAAAAGAAAACCTGATGGTGGTGTGGAACAGGATACAACAATTCAAAAAAGACTCAAATAGCAGAATTTATTTTCCTTACAGCTAAAACTAAATCTGAAAGCAAGACAGAGATTATGACACATGCTAATGCACACATGGTGGGACTATTCACTGGGAAATCAAGCAAATCCCTCTATTAGCAGCCAAAATGTAAAAAAAAAATAAACATCCCAACCCTACCCAGAAGCTATTGACTCAAAACCCACAAAAATGCCTTTCCACAAGCTTTTCTGAAAGCCCAGTACCAGAGAGGATTAATTTGGGTGAAACCCAAATGCACTGCTGGCACCTGGACTTCCAAAGCCTGTCTGGAGTCAGAGGTATAGGTAGAAGAAAATGTCACCACCTGGCCCAGCAGTTTGCAGCCCATGTCTCAGGGCTTCCCAAGGCAGACAGGGATTTCAGAGGTCACAGCTGAAGCGCTGGCATTTCATCAAGGACCTAAATTACACAAACGAGTCTCTAACTCATCCCGCTGGCTGTGCACCTGCTGGGAGGCAGCCCCTCGCATCCCACATGAACACACCACTGAAATCCCAGCCTCAGGAAATCCAGGGGAAGCCAATGGGGCTCACAGGGTCACGGAAGCATTCACGAACGCAAGAATTGAATTCCACAAGTGCCATTTGAACAGAATTTCCTTCAGCAAGGAGCAGGCACAGGTCTGGCATGTCCCTGAGAGGAGCAGGAGTGTTTGCAGACACACAGCTGCTCCCAGGCCCCGATCTTTTATTCAGTGTGTGCCCAGCCACGCCAGGCTGGAGCTGCACGGGCTGCTCCCAGCCACGCCGCCTTTGGGAGCCATTTGCCGGTCACATTGTCAGTTAACAGGAGTCATTTTGAAAGCAGCAATTCAGTCTCTACACTCCTTTCCTAACAGCATTTTCAGCCTGCAATTTGGATGATAGGAAAATTACAACCCTGCTGCACTATATTATGTGATATAAATGTTATTGCAATTAAGCCGATGAGGAGAAACCCCAGAAAACAAAGATGCATCGTCGCTGCTTTCTCCGTGTTCTCTCCCCAGAAGCCGAGCAGTTATGGAAGGGCAGTGCAGGGGAAGAAGTGTTTCCATGAGCTGGAGGGGCTGCAGGAGCATGGGAGCAGCACAAAGCCCCGGGGACACGCTGGGATTTCAGCCAACAAGTGATTTCCCTATGGCACACACGAGGGAGAACTGCTCTGAGGAACAAGGAATGGCCAAAAGCAGTCCAGGCATCATTCTGGTGATGGAATAGGACACATCAGGGCACTCTGGAGGGGATTTCCCACCAATTACACCAGAAATTTTCATTCCTCATCTCCTCAGCACCCACCCAAAGATTCCTTCTCCCAGCTCAAGCTCCAGAGGCCTCTGGAGCATTTTGATGTAACTGGAGGACATCAGCCAGGTAGCACAGCATCACCTCCCTGTGCAGAGCAGGAAAATGGCATTACAGGATACCTGTGCTGTGGGTGAGCCAGCCCCAGCCCCAGTGTCACCTACAGGCAATGCCTGGGGACAAAGCCTGTCCCAGACACCAGCCAGCTCTGCAAAAACCTGGCACCTTCTCCCCAAAGCCTCAGCTGGGCGCTGAGCAAATGTTTACTGACAGGAGCAGCAGCCACAGTAAATGACTTTGATTTCACTGTTTCTGAAGAAGGGAAAAAAAATAAAGCAAAAAAGGAGTCCTAGCACTCATCATTTACTCCAAGGTGCTGTAACCAGGTAGAAACTTGTCTTTTATATGCTGAACTGTGTCCATGAAAACACATTATCTTTAAGTGGGCACTGGAGGAACCACACTCAACATTGACTTCTTCATGCCATCGCTAACACTGGATACTTCAATCATTTGAAGGTTTAAGTGGAGATTAGCAGAGACCTCACCTGCATCTCTCTCTGGCAGTTCAGCATGTTTTGGGCATGCTCTGCAGCAGCAAAGCCCCTGGAAGGCAAAGCCCTGCAATCTGCAGAACAAGGTCTCTGTCACAAAATCAGAGCCTGGAGAGGCATGTGCCAGATCCTGCTGCTCAGGCAGCTCCCAAAGGGTGCCCAGCTCTTCCCAGGCCTGGCCAGCACCTCAGCAAAAATCCTGTTTCCTCAGCAGTGGACAAGCTCAAATGCTTTAAGAAATATCCCAAGCAACTCTGCCATGCAAGAAGCCTGAGAAGCAAGACAGTTATTTCTTCCTTTTTATTCTTTTTTTTGGGCTGCCAGGCCTGGACACTGGAGGACTCCAGAAACTGGCAATGGCATGTGGCTTCTTTGAACATCAGGAAGCTGTGGAAAGCACTGGTTCCCATTATTTTGGGTGGAAGATCTCCAGTCCTCCAGCAGACGGAGCAGCCCCTTGCTGGCAGGGAAGCCGGGGTGCCCGGAGCAGGGCACGGGGCTCAAGCCCTGAAAGCTGGATGCTCCCCAGCCCTGTGGAAACCCTCCTGGTCCTGCCCCTGCCCTGGCAGCGAGGGGACTGGCAGCCACACGTCCCTAATGGCCGGCTGGGATGTGCTGCCACGTCCGGCTGATTAGCTGTGGGTGATCCGAAATGTCAGACCATTATGTGCGACAGCCAGCGCCACCGGCGCACAACGCCCTCCTAATCATGGCCTTGCTGGCTGTAAGTGGGAAAGGTGATGCTTAAAACACAGAGAGGAAATCAGCCTGAATTACTGAAACAAACCAGTGAAGCCCTTTGTTCCCGTCAGCCTTTCCTAGGCTGGCGGAGGGCTCGTGTCCTCGCAAGGCGATTTGCAATATTCTAACTAAGATTAAGGGCATGAAAAGCCTCCTGTCCCAGCCCTGCACCCAGGTACCTGCACACCTGCCCTGCTGTGGGTCCATAACTCTGCTCTGTGAGCACTTCCATCCCCATCCAGGGGTGGGAGCATCTGGGAGGAAAATCCTGCTGAGGGCAAAGGAGCACAAAGCTCCTCACAGCACCCGCAGCCCATGGAATAAACACCCCCTGGTGCAGGGCAGGACAGGGGCAATCAGCTCCTCCTCACATCATTTGCTTCCAAACACAGCTCCTGTCCATGTGTGCTCTCGCCCCAGCACTCTGGAACAGGCAGCCTGAAAACACTCCTGGCCAAAACCAGACCCAAATGATGCTGCATTCAGCTACGGTCATGCTTGATACTTCTTATGATTTCTTGGGAAAATGTTAATTTGAAACATTGCTATACTCCACGCCAGTGCCACAGCAGGGAATAATCGCCCCATTTCAAGCTCAGAGCAAGGCTCAGATATAGGGAAAAATTAAACAAGGATAAGAGCAAGAAACCGTTAAATGTCAAAAATATTTTACTGCCAGTTCAACAACAAAGTCTGGAGGAGATAAGTTTGTGTGTGTACTAATGTTATATAAAAAAGTGATTATTCAGCCCTGGGAACAGAGCTATTGATTCCAGTAACAAAGGGCACTATATACACTACAGTGGGTTTGCTCTTTTTAGCCTGGGAAAATTGATTTTCTTCAACTTTCCCTTGAACCTGCAGTAGGGTTTAATCTGAACCTAAAGGAGCCTTTTAAGAACTCCCATAAATTAAAATTATATCTCTTCATTTGGCACATTTTGGGTTCCTGCTGTTCCAGCAGAACCACGGGAAGCGCTGGAGAAAGAGGTGGGAGGAAGTGATAAGGGCAATTTGTGACATCCTCCCTGCACACGTTTGTTTCCACACATTAGAAATAACAGGTAGACATTGAGATGTTTGTTTCCATACATTAGGAACAACATGCAAACATTGAAAGTGACCATGGGTGAAGGTGTGACCCCCTCATATCCAATTCTGTGACCATGGGTGAAGGTGTGACCCCTCACCCCCCATCTCTGTGACCATGGGTGAAGGTGTGAGCACCTCACACCCATCTCTGTGTCACTGGATGAAGCTGTGACCCCTCACACCCATCTCTGTGACCCTAATTGAAGGTGTGACCCCTCACACACCCCATCTCCATGACCATGGGTGAAGGTGTGACCCCTCACACACCCCATCTCTGTGTCACTGGATCCATGGAGATGTGACCCCTCCCAGAGCCCCTCTCTGTGTCCCTGGGCCCCGTGGAGGTGTCCCCCTGCCAGGTCACACCATGCCCAGCCCCACACCCGTGGTGTGCCCTGTTTACAGCTCCCGCACACCGTCTCCTTTGTGGCCCCGCTGAAAACCCGCAGTGTGCAGCACACCACTGTACATTTACGCTCTTGTTTCCCCCCCAGTGAGGCAGTAAATGACCTTTTATTCAAACAACAATTCCTAAAACAAAACCAAAAGCCAGCCCCTGGTCAGATGTGTGCACGGCGAGGCAGGGTTTGTTATTTAAGCGGCAGCCAGACTGTGTGCTATGCAAACAAACCCCACGCTCTGTTCTCCCAACCTCCTGCTGACTTTGCAACTAATTTTGTTAGCGAGGAGAACACACTGAGCCTGACATCAATGCAGCAAAGAGCCCCGAGACATTTGTTCATAACTTTGTAACAAACATTGATCAATCGATTTTTTGCCCGCGTGGGGAGGGAAAAGCCCACAAACAAAACAAAACGCATATGGGGAGATTTTTTTTTTAATGGCACAAAGGGCAATTAGGAACCCAACCTTCCAGTGAAATGAGATTCCTTACAGTCGTCTGTGCTTTTAAGTCTTCCCCTTATGCTCAATGGAAGCAAAATCTACTGCCAAGCCTACAAAGGAGGAAAAAAAATCAGCTGCAACCAAGAGATGGTCGGTGGGCCTGGCGCAGCATTTCCGAACGCGACAGAACAAAGACAGGTGAAGGCTCCTGACAAAGTGAAGGACACCCCATCCCACGTGCACAGCCTTTAGCACCGTGTATCAGATCAATGCAGAACCAGCAAAACACAGAAAGCACTAATTAGCCATCCAAAATAACTGAGTGCTGTGCAAACAGCGCAACATGAGCATGTTTACCCGAGCTCACTCCTCCAGCTGTGCACCTCAGCAGCACAGAGGGACCCTGGAGGGGGCTCCTCACCTGGCCAGGCAGGACAGGTGGCACAGGATCCATGGAGGCACAGCTTATCCAGCCTGCATTCCCCGTGGTGTCTGGAACAAGCTGCTCCCCAAGCAGCCTCCCAGCCACTGGCACTGTGGCTCTGCTCAAAGGGAGCTCCCGGGCACGTTTGATCACAGACTTAGGCAAAACTTGATCTGAGCATGTTTCAGCCAAGCCTCAGCCCTCAGCTTGGACATTTCATCACCCTAGGCAGGTGCCCGGGATCCTGCCTGCCCTTTTCCCAAAGTGTTCCTCAGCACTATGGGGTCAGAAGGCTCCTACCCCTCTCCTACACAGCCCTGGGATGTTGCAAAGACACAAACCCACCTGGAATGGGAACTCCCACAGGAGGGACGCTGAGCTTGGAAAACCAAACAGCTCGGACACTGCAGGACCCAGGGAAAACACCCCCTGCATGCAAGAGCCCAGGGCTGCCTTACACAGCTCCAGGGAAAACAGCATTTTGATTTCAGATACAACAGCAGCCAATGGAGAAGAAAGATGAAGCAACACTCCCAAAGTTTACTGTTGCAGCCTAACTAACAGCTCACAACAATACTTCCTTGGCAAGCAGCTGTGACCTTATTTTTCCTTCGGAAACAGCCCTGAGGTTTCACTGACACAGACATCACCTGCTCATTAGCAGGTCCCTGAGCAGGGAAATGCCACGGGGTGATTCCAGCACTGCCAGGCTGCTCCCGGGGAAGGAAGGTGCCTGCCCAGACTGTGTCCCTCCTAGGGCCGGTGACATTTAGCAGTCCCTGGGAGCTGCTGAGCCACAGAGCCCCTGGCTGTCAATCTCCTGCTCTGCATCCCTGGGGGCTGTAAGAGCCCATGACAGCAGCATCCCCTCCCAGCCCTGCCCCTCTGGTTCCTCACAAAACACTGAGATCCTCTGCTCCAAGTCCATCCCTACAGCCACTCTGCCTGGAGCTGCCCGAGAGCAGGCGGTGCCTTTGGGCAGGGAGAGCAGGATTTTAAAGCTACCCCTGATAAAATGAGCTCTCCTAATAGTTCTGAGCGCTTCTACACTTATAGATCCTTACAATTTTTTATAAAACAGCACAGCCTAAAAGATTTCTGGTGGTGGCTGACAAGAGAAAACAGGAATGTTTTCAACAGATTGACCAGATGAGCACTTGGGTCTTGCTGTGCTTGCAGGCTCAGGGGCTCAGCCCCAGTGAAGCAGCCTCTCTCTCAGGACTTCTGCTGCTCAGAGTGACCCCGAGATGCCTTAGAAAGTCTCTTTTCCCAGCCTGGCACTCGAAGAAGGAGTCAGAACTCTTCAGTTCTCGGTCTCAAGGTTTTTTATTGTTTCTTATCTATAAAATTATTTCTCCTGGCCTGCCGAGGTCCATTCAGCAGGTCAGACAGAGGCACACTGACCACCTTGGGGTGGTGTTATCTTTTTATACTAATAACTACATGTACTTTATTTACAATAACTTCCCAATACCTATCACCTATGTTAGACAGTGAGCTTCTACCCCAAACCAATCCAAAAGTGCCAGCATCACAGCAGAAGACGGAGGCCAAGAAGAAGAAGAAAGACTGGACATGCCCAGATTCCTCCATCTTACCTCCTGAACCCCCATTCTAAAAACCCCCAAAAAATCTATTTTTCAGCCCGTGACAAACTATTATTCCATTTAGACTTTAGTGGCTTGCAGATCCTCATGTAAGGTTGGTAAATTTTTCCACGGGTCATAATCAAAGTCACAGATGTCTTGGGCTCTGTGCCAAGGTCTCTGAGCCCCCTGGCAGGGGGATGTCCTGAATTCCAACACCTCTCCCCAGAGGCTGCTGTGGATCGCCCAGTCAGGGGAGCACAGAGCACCACCATCCATGCTGGCTGAGGGTTTGGGAGCCCTGTCCCCTGCGTGCCCTGCTCGGGACAGAGGTGGCACAGGGACAGACATCGGCCCAGCCTGCGCTGCGGCCGCACAAGCTGCGCTCTGCCCTGCCACTATTTACTCACAGCTACAGATGTTGACAAAACAAAGAGCTACAGACAGACAGACAGAACAGCAGCAGTGTTGGGGTGCAGACACTGCAGGCTCTATTCTTCAGGGAAGCGCCTCTGGCTTCCCACTCAGCCCTGTGATTCCTTTGGGAATCATCTGGGCTGGTGAAGCTTGCTTTCCTGTCGTGGGACAAAGCTGGTGGGAGAGAACATCAGCCTTGCTGTTTGTCCTTGTGCTGAACAGAGCCCTTATCAACCCGCAGAAAAAACCAATTGTTTCAAATCAAGGGGCTGGAAGCTTGGGGATGCACTGGCAGCGTGCAGCTTCTGCTCGTCCCTGAGGAGCCACACAGGGAAAATCCTGGCTTTGCACTCCAGAGAGCCAAAATTAAAGGGATGACTTGTTCCACAGGGAAAAAAAACCCTCACAAGGTGGTGTGTCCCTAAATACCTTTTGGGACACACCACCTTGCATTTGAAAGCCACTTAACAACACAAAAAACCGTTCAAACAGCAAAATGAAAAAATTTTGTAAAACACAAGAGAGTGGCCAGAGGGGCAGAAGGTGGCAGAGCTGGGTGTGGGAGATGTGCCAGGGAGGCTGTGCAGCACTGCCCAAAGCAGCACTGCCCAAACTCTGCACAGACTGTGCTCAGTCCTGCTCTCCTCCTGGCCAAGCTGTGCTGGGATGTCCTGAGAGCCCTGTGCTGCCAGTGACAGTGACACAGGCACTGACTCCCACTCTGAGTCCATCTGGGAGAGCCAGAGTCCCACACCAAGCCCTGCAGCTCCAAGGCATTGCTGTGCTCACGGGCTGGCTGTGGGGACATGGCGCGTGAGGGGACGCGGCCTGCGAGGCCTCGGATGCCTCAAGCACCCTGCAAGCTGGGGAAGGGATTCAAGTTTTTAAACAGTTGCTTTTTTTAAGCTTCTGGTGTGAAGCAAAGTTCAGATCCTTCACAACTGGTAGGGAAAGATATTATTGCCTGGAACCATGCCCAGAAAAACTCAAAGCTGAGCTTCCTCCTGCCTGTGCTGGCTGCCAGCTCCCAGCGCTCCACCATGATGCCATCTGGTGCCCACAGGCAGAACGGCCAGAGAGCTTCTCCTGGGCAGATCTGGGAGATGTTCAGGGGGGAATCAAAAGTGTCCAGGCAATAACTCACAGCATTTGTTCTGCTGGAAGATTAACACCGCCCTTGTACTGCAGCAGTGTGTCTGAATGGCTCAGGCTGGGCTGCAAGGAGAACATGGGGTAATAGTCACTCCCAAGTTTGGACATGGGGTAATAGTCACTCCCAATTTTGGTGCTGCCTCCCCTGCATGGGGATTTGCAGTGCTGCACTGCAGACATCCATCCCTGCTGCTGGAGAGCTGCCCTGGCACAGCATGCAGCCCCAGAGCAGCTGCCCACCCCACAGCCACACACCAGCGGTCCTGAAGGGGCTGTAAAGAGCCCTTCTGAAGAGCAAATAAATGAGTTGACTTCATAAAGAAAAGCAGGGAGCCAAGTATCCTCCTTCCCTCAGAGAAATGAGACTGATTATGAGGTAGGTGGGCTTTGGAGGACTTGAGAGCAGCAGCTTTGTGCTATAGCCGGTGGCCAGCAGACCCTGTCCCAGGACAGTGCCACAGACAGGACAGCTGCTCTGACTGGCCTTGTCACCCTCCAGGGTCCCCTCAGCACCTCACAGGTCCCTTCCCTGTACTGGGTGTTGCAGCAGGCACAGCTGAGGACACGTCAGTCCTGAGAGAACCCAGAATTCCCTTAAGTTTAGCCCATTTTGCCATCTCCAAAGCAACACAACAGGAAATAAACTCTGCACCCTTTTGGAGATCTTGCAGGATGCTGTTTCCCAGCATCCCTGGGGATCATCAAGATCTTGATTTACACTGGATCTGCCACTTGATTTACACTGGATAAAACCAGTTTGTCCCCATCACCAGTGCACTATTGCTTGGACAGCACACTGGTAGGTCCTGCTGTACCCCAGAAATGCACTCCTTCCTTCACCACGCTCTGCAAACATTCCCCACCACAGGCCAGGGAAAGTGGAAGAGATGAGTGGCTGGGTGAGAAGCTGGAGAGCTCCTGCCATGAGCACCAGCAACGCTGGATGCACTGAAACCAAAACATCCCCAGAGAGGAAAGGGGAAACACGAGGCGAGATGTTTTCCAAACAATCCGCAGGGAGCATCCGAGCCTAAAGCAAACACAAACTTACTGAGTAGAAACAATGCAGGAGGAGGAGATGTTCAGCCCTACAGCGTTTTTTATGAGTCCTGGGAAAACAAATGTGCATTTTTTACAGGGAAAAGGTGCTCGGAATCCTGCCACAGCTCCCGTGGGAGGCCGAGTGTCCATTCAGCCGCATTTCAGGGCTGAGGGATTGATCCCTGAGAAGTGCCAGCTTTATTTCCTGGTGCACATTGCCACCTCGTGGCTTTCCTCTGACTTCCAGAAGAGCCTGCACGAGTCAGAAGTTGTTTGGAAATACTTCCATTTGTTCCATCACAACCTGCAGATGCAGAATGACCAGGCTCTGGAATATCACTGTTTATGGTTATAGAGCTCAACCTCAGCAGCTTTAATTCCACACCAATATTTTCCCCAGTTCCAGTTTGTATTGTCTGACATTATGGTAGGAGATAGAAGCAGGCAAGTAAAGAATTTCACACAGAAAAAATGATAAATAATTAATTAACACCCCCCCAGCAACTGCATCTTCTGCATTTCTCCTGTTCCTCTGCTAATTCCTGGGCAAGTTAAACAGGTATGTTAGCTGCATAATTATTTGTTTGCAGAGGAGGTTGACACTGGTTTACAGAGTACAGACAAGCATGTAATTCCTCTGTAGCTACATGGTAATTATTGCACTATTATAGAGTAATTAAACATGCAAATAAGCATTAAACCAAGGGGTCTGTATGGTTGCTGCCAACAACTGCAGGACAGAAAATCAATAGTAAATCAAATTACAGTGTACTACAGCAGTACCAGCTACAGCAGGTAGTTAAAGAGCATCATCTTTTACACAGCAATTTTTGTAGCTTTTCTGGCTGCATAAGTGTCCAGCCTAATGACCCAGGAGATATCTAATTTTGCAAGTTCTCTCTGTGGGTTAATCATTTTGTCATCCCATAATACCTTTCCTTTTCCTAAGGATGGGAACAAATCCATCACTGATCATGAGACTGGTACAAACCCTCCAGAGAAGAGTTCTCCAGAGCTCTGTGACACATGAGCTTGGCTTTACCCCAGTTGGTTTCTTTAAGAGATAAATCTGAATATGAACATACCCCTGTCCAGCTGTGAGCTGGCTGCCCTAAACACAAAGTTCTTTGCTGCACACCAAAGCCAAAATGTTCACAACATCCCTCAAGCCAAAATGTTCACAACAAGACCTCAGACCAGGTGCAGGGGTAGGACCTGACAAACTGAAATCTCATTTTTGCCCAGAGATTCTCCTCCTGCCTTTTTTACTTTTGTGAATGCTTGAGCACAACCTACCTCTAAAATTAGGGGTATGTGTATGAAAGTGAGATCACAACACACACTGGAACAGAGAAGCTTCCCCAAGTAAACCAGTTGTATTTTTACTCCAAGTTTGCACCCAAGCCTGCGAGCCAAGCAGGCTCAGAAGGATCTACACCTTTAACATCCTTTCCTAGGGATCTCTGCCCTGTCATGCTTACTGAAAGGGATATCTGCCCCAAAATAGCAGCTCCCTCCATTTAGTCAGCAACTTCCACTGCAGAAGCATCTCTGCTATGCCCTGGCTGTGGACAGTGACGTAGCTCTTGCACCAGCCCAAAATGCACAAAACCAGACTTGGGGCAGGCTGGCACGAGCTGTGGCCACTGCATTTTCTGGAACTACCTGAAACACGTGCCATGCTTCTCCAGCCATGACTCTTAATGTTTGACAAAGACAAATAAATACCATAAACCATTTACACCTAGGGCCAAAATACTGCAGTTTCCATCTTATTTTGTCCCCTCCAGTGGGCTCTTTGCAGGGCTCAATCCCACACCTGCTGCAGTCCAGGGGAAGCTCTGCCTCGATCCCAGGGGAACATGGATCAGGGCCTGATGTAAAGGCAGGAATTAATGAAAGCCATTTCCCTTGCACGTGTCTGCAATGAGCTGTTCCTCACAGCAGTTTCCTCTCCTGATGCTGTGCTGCCATTGCCAAGGCACAGGCACTCAGTTAAACCTTGTTCAGGAGCCTAGCACAATTTTAGACATTTATACAAATTCATTCCCAGTGACCAGCTGAAACAGACACATTTATTTCAACTACAGGCAAACTTTGAGATGCATGCCAAGGCTCTTCTGACCCTTGGTTCCCTGACTCTGTTTCCAAACACAGAAATCCTGCATGGTTTAAAAGCAGGCTCTTGCTACCTTTAATATATATATTTGTTAAGGCAGCAACCACAATCACAGCCACTGTTACCCTTCCCCTGCTCTGCCCCCTCACTTAGCAACCAGTCTGAGTGCTGCCAGAATTATTCTTGGCCTGCCAAGGAAACTATTTCTGTCCCCTGAATTTCATTTCCTAGCAGAGTTTAATTTATATTTTGATGCTTTCTGGTTGTCATGAAAACCCTCCTTTCCCTGCTAATGACAAGGAACTCTGCAGCCTCCTGCTCCCACTCCACAGATCCCAGCTTCTACCTCCATCCCTGGGGCTGCACCCACAGCTTGCTGAGGATCACTCACTTGTCAGCATGTGTGCCAAAAATAACATCTTTTCAGATTTCATCCATTGGTATCTCACAGGAGACTTCTCAGGAGAAAGGAGTTTTCCTGCCTCTATACCGAGGACAAACCCATGCAACTGGAGCTCCCTGCAGAGGGAGCAGGCTCTCCATCCCATCACAGCCAGGGATGGGAGTGGAAATCCCTCCTTTCAGATAAGCATCTGTCACCAAACTTACCTGCAGTCCCTTGCCAGCTCCATCAGGGCACCTTGCACTCTGTGTGGGAACCAAACAGAATTCTTGACTCGGGTTCCAGCTTCCCTCACTCAGCACCACTGGCACACCTGCAGAAGGGAAATAACTTTCCCACACTGCTGAACTTTTCTAGAATATTGGCCCAGCAGAGCTTTGGTCTGGAAGCAAGAGCTTTGGGCCAAGGGACTTGGAGGGGGTCAGACCGTCACATTTCTCCTCCCAGGGTGTCCTGCTCCAGCACGTCCTGGTTTTTGTGGATACCCACAAGAAAGGAGGGAGCTCCTGAAGGCAGGGGGGTATATTTTACCTCTCACACCCCAGCACAGGACCCCTGACTCAGAGCAGTCCTGCAGGGACCTCCCTCACCCTGCAGATGCCCATGAGCTCCACCTGTATCCTGCTCTGCACAGCTCACGGTGGGTCACTCCCAGGAAAAGACCAGGCCTTGCCAGTGGCATCACCAGTGATGCCAAAGGGATTTAAACCTTTCCAGCTGCCAAGAAGAAGGAAACACTTCTGTAATGGAAATCCAGCACACGCCATGCACGAGCGCTCACAGCCAGCAGCACTGGGGTACGCAGGCACACAGCAGGACCTGATTTTTAGGTCTTACCTGATTTTTACACCAAAGCAGCTCCTCCACAGGCTCCTGAGGACCTGCTCCAGCACCCCAGGCTTTTCTACTGCTCCTTTGTGCCTTAGGGCCCTCCAGAGCACACCAAGCCCAGCCCTGGGTTTTACCTCCTCTCCAGGTAACCAGGAATGCTGGCAAAGCCAGGGCAGAGCAGGGGGGAGCTGCAGCCTCTTCCCCTCAAACACAGCTTCCCCTAGCAGCTGGGCAGTGCATGGGAATAATTTGTCAAACACTGAACTGGAACTGTGGATAAGAATCATGCTTTTTGTACAGAAAATTGAAAATGAAATAGTGCCTAGAACTGCAGCTATTACACGGCACATTATCTTGGAGGGCTTTGGTGTAATTTAGATAAAACACCATATCTCTGATTTCAGAAATGTCAACATCATTCTAAATGTACATGTGTTTTTCCATCCTTTTCCTCAGAACTCAGAACTCCACAAGCCCCTCTCTCTCTTGTTCTCTCCATTTTCTTTTTAAATTGGCAAATGAGTATTCCATCTTTCAAAATTTCAGGTACATTGTTATATGTGGGAAAAGTGCATGTTCAGAGATGGCCCTGAATGGCTCCATTATGGATCTCATCAGCTGTGACACGCTCTCTGAAATAAAATCCATGCATTTGGATGAAACAGAAAAAATTAATACCAGAACAAGGATGAACTGTTTCACTTCCCTCCTGTGCCCCTCATATTCATGCTGCACTTCATCCCTAATGCTCTGCACCTTTTCTTCAAACCTCCTTCAAAGAGGAAAACACAGAAAGTGCAACACAGAAAATCCCATTCAAGCATACAAATCCCCCTTTTTTAGGTGGCCCAGGTTATCTGCAGAGGCTGTGCAGGCTCCATCCTTGGACATATTCCAAAAGCCAACCAGGCACAGTCCTGAGCTCCCTGCCCTGGATGTCCCTACCTGAGCTGATCCCAGAGGCACCTGCTGGCACCACCCACTCTGCGGGCTCCTGTTTCATTGCAAGTTCATTGGAAAATGTGCACAACCAACATGAATTTTATCTGCTTCTTGCCATCTCCAACCTCTGATCAGGTTTCAAGAGTGTCCTACGCTCTCCTGCTCATTGTCCTCCAATGGCTTCGCACTGTTCTCCTGGGAGAGGGGAAAACAGGGCTGGCAAATTAAAATAAAATAAAAATAAAATAAAATAAAATAAAATAAAATAAAATAAAATAAAATAAAATAAAATAAAATAAAATAAAATAAAATAAAATAAAATAAAATAAAATAAAATAAAACAAACAAACAAAAACCCCATTTTATTTAACTCTCCTTTCCTGACAAGGGAGCTGGAGCACACAGCCCAGGCTGTGGGAAATCCCACAGTCCTGGCAGGCTCTTATCCTGGTTGAAATGCCCTGGGAGTGGATAAAGGGGCAGATCCCCACCCCATGGCTGTTTGCAGTGACACCTGAGTACCCCAAGCACTTGTGGCTGTCCACCACTCCCAACAGTGCACGACAGGAATAAATAAAGGCGTTTCTAATTAGATTAAGGCTGATCAAAAATACACAATGAATTCCCATTCTTCTTTTTTACAAAGACAAACACTTTGTGAGATGAATGCATTGCCATCTAAGCCTTCAGCTTAGCCTTCAGCAACTCCTTACATTCAACCTTGCTACTTCCAAAGTGCCATGGACAGTTCTGGGCACCTTTGCTCCCTGCTCCTGCACACACACACACAGAATCCGCCCAGGGAATGTTTACAGGGATGCAAGCCTGCAGCTCCAATTTACAAGTTCATTAACAGTGTCCCTGCAAAGATCAGTTTGTTTTTTTTTTCAGTTGGAGCCCTAATTAGCAATGAATTCTCATTATTTTTCATTGAAATCCCAAAGCAGCTTTGGCACATTCCCTTTGTTCTCTCGAAAACGGGGAAGTGGAGGAGCGTGAGGAAGATAAAGACACAGCTGATGATATACTTGGGGGGTGTTGTTTTCTCCTTGAGCCATTAATACACTTTGCAGCAATTTTCCTTACTATTTAAGATTTGAAGAAATATCTATTTCCATAAAGAAGCACTAACACCACTGTTGGCGGCTCCCCATCCTTCCCAGAAGGATGTGTCCCTAGGATAAGGTGCAGAAGGATGTGTCCCTAGGATAAGATGCACCCTGTGATGAGGTTGGCTCTTCATTCTGTGCTCAGACAAAGCCTCCATCCATGTCCAGAGGCATTTTCCAAGTGTGGGGGGCACGAATCCAAACCGTGGCCATGAGAAAAAGCCTGAGAAACAGCCAAGCAGCCCCTGACTGCAGTGCAGCAGCAGCTCTGACGGGGAAATGTTAATTAGGGGGAGAGCTCTGCCAAGGCTTTCATTAGCCCTGATGAGGTCAGGGCCTGGAGCAGGCAGCTGGCACTGGCACTGTCCCCTGGCAGCTCCAAGGAGCAGGCAGAGGTGGCTCTGATGGTGGAGGGCTCTCAGAGGCTGCCTGCTCACTCTCATTCCTCCTGAGATGTAAATGCAAAATATCAATACCAATAAATCTAATTTTTCCCTGGGTTTGAGGCCTTTCGTGGTCACAGCAGGAAAACAACCAGTCCCACTAAATTTGATCTCTCCTTTTTAGTGCAGCTGATAAGTAAATAATGGAACACAGACATCAGTTTTCCCCACAGAAGAACAGTGCAGCACCTGGGGCATCTCTCCCTCATCCAACCTGCTCTGCATCCACTCCTGGAGCTGTGTGGCGGCACAGGGACATCTCCTGGCAGGGCACTGAGGAACACAGCAAGAAATGGGTGCCCTGTGCCCACCCTGGTGACAAGCAGAACTCAGGAAAGGACTTGGGCTGTTACACTGTGCTGGTGTCTGCTCCAAATCCAGAGATGTTTTGGGCTCTTGGCAAATTCTGATTGTTTTTTGCCAGGGGGATGGATAATCATCACATTGTTTCCACGGTCGTCCTACAAATTATTTTGATAATAAGGGACCTCCTGTGACATTAAGTACATTTTAATTACAACATTGTCTGTAATGCATATATCTAATTGCAAATAATTATTTTATCATATTTTGTCTGTAGGCCTGTTAGATGCATCAGATATTATCTTCTGACTCAGTGGTACAGGTTAATTAAAATTTCTCTTTTAATACTGTTTCAAAGCCAACCACATAATTTCATCTGAACACCAGCTGTGTCAGTAAAAAATTATTTTTTTGTTAGTTTTTGTCATGCTTGCCCATGGAGGAAAACCCGAGCTGTTTCTGCAGGCTGTAATTACTGCACTGCTTTCTGCAGTCGTTCATTTGCAAAGGAAGAAAAGAAGGAAGAATGTGAGCAACATCAGTGGCCAGTGGTTGCTTTGTGTGATACTGCTTCATTTTGAAGGATTTTTTTTGTTCTCCTTCTCATGTACAAAAAAGCATTTGAGATCTTCTCTTCAGAAGGAGAATTGAAGATACCACACAGCCTGGTTTGTCAGGATAAACTGCACTAAGACAATCAGAGTGGTCATTTTGGGTGCTAACAAAGCCCAGCTTAAAGGTGATCCCAGCCAGAGTGATCATTTTGGGTGTTTACAAAGCCCATCTTAAGGGTGATCCCAGTCAGAGTGGTCCCTCTGGGTGCTAACAAAGCCCAGTTTAAGGGTGATCCCAGTCAGAGTGATCATTCTGGGTGCCAACAAGGCCCAGTTTAAAGGTGATCCCAGTCAGAGTGGTGATTCTGGGTGCTAACAAAGCCCAGCGTAAGGGTGATCCCAGTCAGAGTGGTCACTCTAGGTGCTAACAAAGCCCAGTTTAAGGGTGATCCCAGTCAGAGTGATCATTCTGGGTGCTATAACAAAACCCAGCTTAAGAGTGATCCCAGTCAGAGTGGTCACTCTGGGTGCTAACAAAGCCCAGCTTAAGGGTGATCCCAATCACAGTGGTCACTCTGGGTGCTAATAAAGCCCAGCTCAAGGGTGATCCCAGTCAGCTGCTTCCTCCCTCATTCATTTTTCCTTTGAGTGATAAAGACCCAAAGCAAGATGAGACAAAAATGAAAGTATGAACATAACATTCAGTCAAAGAAAAAAGAGACTTCAGGTTAAATACACAGCAATGTAAACCCAAGAAAGCTGAGGAGGGGACAAAAGGACAACAAAAACTCTTTCTGCAGGTGGCAGGACCCTTCCTCTGTAAGTTGCAGGAACAACTGACCCTTATTTCCCCCTCTGAGCATCCTTTGCTGGGACCAGAAGTGTTTCAGCCCATCAGTGCTGTTTCAGACCCCACACTCTGAGCCCGTGTGCTCAGGGCTGGCAGGGACAGGGTTAACAGCGTCCCCAAAGGAGGGGACGGGGCTCTGCCTCACCCGGCCAGAGGTGAACGCTGCCAGGAGGAAATTGCTGCTGCAGCTCCAGCGAGCTCACAAGTGACCTTTCCTCTTGGAGAGGGGTGAAGTAAACAACACTTATCTGGATTTAATGCGCCCGAGACAAGCAGCGCTTTATCTCTGCTCCACACCACAAGGAGCAGGGAGGCACAGGGATGATTTTCCTGTTTTTACCACATAAGCCATCTCTTAGGACAGCCCTCAAGTTGAGCTGAAACGTTTCCTCATGGAAAGATCTCTCCTGGAGCAGTGGGTTATGGGCTTGCACAATGTGCCACACAAACTCCTTCGGGCAGTTCAACCTTTGGCAAAGGCACTCTGAGCTCTCCTTGGTGGGTTGATATTTTTACTCCATGAAAATTTCACTTCCTCCAGACTGTTTCCTTCAGGGACATGCAATCTCTGTTCTTTCTATTTCGGAATTTTTTCCATCAGTAGACATAAATCCTTCCCTTTTCCCCTCTGCACAGTTGGATATTCTGGCAGAAGGAAATCTGACAGGGATTTTTGACAGTGGATTTCTCCTGTCTGTCATTTTTACTATAAGAATGACATCTGACTGCCTCATAGGCTGCAATGGGTGGAAAATTTTCCAGCGGGATTTTCCTAAATAAACCTCCACAGGCCAAGGGATGGTGAGAACTCCTTTGGGTGCCAAATGAGAAGGGCTGGAGGAGACTCTCAGTGAGGGTTAAATGGATGAGACACCTTTGCCTCCATAAATTCCAAACCTTTGCAGAGGTTGATCCATGGAAATCACATCAGAGGATCCAGGCTTAGAAGAAATAATTTAGCAGAAATTCAGCACTTTCTGTGTGGTTTGAGCCTGAAGCAGAGCTTTGCAGGAGCAGGGATCCACGCCTGCATGCCCTAGAGGAACACTGCTAGGAAAATAACCCCTCAATTCTGGAGCCCACTGGAAAAATCTTTTCCATAGGCTTAGTCATACCAGGGCAGAGAGGGCAGAGCCTCATTTCATTATAGAGCACCGCTGGGAAGCATCCAGGGAGGTGATTCCAATGCAGGGATAAGCAGCTCCTTAATGGATGTGTTGGACTAAGGATATGCAAGAGGACACAAAACCAACTTTGGAAACGCAATTTGAGGCATTTGGCTTGAAGGGCAGAAAGCAGTGGCATTCCATGCTAAGGAAACCATTACCTCACCTGTAGGTTGTCTCCTGTATTTGCTTTTCCCCTACCTTTTCTCCTGGGCTCAGTATAAAGTGTTGTATTGACACAAGCAAGCGGAGGAGTTCCGTAATTTAATCTCTGCCATTAAAATTTCAGGCTCCACGGGAAAAGAAACCCTGCCTGTTCATCAGGTCCAGCGAAATTCAGGTGGCAGCCGGTGTCACATTTCCACAAACTCCACAAACCCTGCAGCACCAGGCTGCTTCCAGCACGGCGGGGAGGAAGGAAGGGCATGAGCTGTGTAATTCAGGGAGAGCGTGCTGGCCTGCGGTGCAAACTCATATTAATAATTCAGGCCACTCTATTTTGGACTGGGAATGCGCTGCCCCTCACCTGTACTGCTCAAGGCAGTGCCTGAAATAGAAGCTGCAGCAGGAGCAGCCCCGAGGGCAGTGCCAGCAGCCTGGCAGGGCAGTGCCAGCAGCCTGGCGGGGCGGGCACTGCAGGGCAGCCTCTGCAAGGTCAGCCCTTCCCTTTGGTCAGGGAGCCTTGGCTGAGCTGTGACAGCCCAGAACTCTCATCCCCTGATGGATGCTGGTCTGCCCTCCTGTGAGCCCAACCAGGAGGCACGAGGAGGATTTTCCCAAGGAATACTGAACCCCTGCCCAGTGCTGCCATGCCTGTGCTGGCATTGTCACCTCCCTCAGGACACCACACAGTGCTGGGGCCTTTAACAATTTAATTCTGCCACAAGTGATCACTGCTCTGCTGCCTGAAGTGACTGCTTTTTATAGATTTTACCTCAGATCCTGAAAGCTGAATGACCAAATCTCTTTCAGGAAATTATTCTACCTTAAGCACCGGCTTTCGGAAATGCATCATCTGACTTTCTGGAAATTGCAAATGTTGCATTGTCAGAAAACACAAGTCACAGGGCTTCACAAGTGGTTCTCCTGCACAGGCTGAAGTCACTGCTGCAGGTTTACTGGCATTCTCTGGCTTGTGCTGTCCTACACCAGCTCCTAAGTGAATCATTTGAAAAGTTGTATTTGGTGATGCTTGAACTCAAAGGAAGAGCAAGGACTATCCCAGAGCACGGTGATTCCAGGCATGGCATCTCTGCTCCCTGGAGCTTTTCACAGGCAGAATTTCCAGCACACCTCAAACCAGTGAGTGCCTAAATCTATGCTGTTTGGTGCTAAGCACCACAACCATGCCCTGCTTATCACACAAGTTATCAGACATCAGAAGCACCACAATCCCTGAATCTGCAATGGCTCCTTTCTTAACAAAGCAGAACATGAAAAAATGTGGAACAACCAGAAACTGACAGAAGAGACAAATTGGAAGCTGTTAGTTTTGTAAATCAATTAAAATAAAAGGGAAGGAAAAAAATTAACAAGAACAAGCCAAGAATTTAGCCATGTGCTTCCTAAACCAGCTGCAGAAATTGATTTGTGCCAATGGAAGGGGAGAGTCAGAACAGCCCAATTCACTCTCTCAGGAAGATGCTGATGCTGAAATCACACCACATGATCCAAAATTTGAGAAAATTGCTGGAGAATGAGAACTGCTCCAGAAGGAGATGGTGTGTCATGGTGTGATGGGAAGGGTGTGCAACAGGAATTATTCCCAATGATGGGAAGGGTGTGCAATAGGAATTATTCCCAATGATGGGAAGGGTGTGCTATAGCAATTACTCCCAATGATGGGAAGGGTGTGCTATAGCAATTATTCCCAATGATGGGAAGGGTGTGCAATAGGAATTACCTGGGACAGGAAGGGTGTGCAACGGGAATCACTGTAAGCCTGAGCCCGGTTCCACGGCAAGGGACGAAGTGACAGCAGGGAATTTTCTGACTCCAAGCATTCAGCCTTTCTGTGTAAGAAAAGGGATTAATCAGGTTTTTTTCATTTTCAACGCTGTGCATCATCACTACCCACCTTCCTGACTCCAGCAAGTGATTCCTCACTTCTTACCACAGGGTTTGGTGGCACAGCCAGCTCTTGCTCTGCCCCTTCCAGAACCCAGCTGTGCTGCAGAGGGGCAGAGCTGTGCCATGCTCTAAAGCAGGGCAAGCACTGCCTAGAGCCCCCTACTCCATTATTTGTGCATTTATTTGTCCACTGCGACTTCCAAGCAGAGCCTTTCCCTGCTCCTGCATGCACAGGAGGAGCTGGGACTGCCCTGTCCCCAGAGGGATGTGTTTCGGGCTTGTTGACCTGTTGTTTCAGTGACCTCAGGCCTCTGCAGCAGAAATGATCGCTGAGAGGGCTCAGAGGAAGTGAGATTTCTGCTTCTAACAATAGTAATTCCTGTGACGTTTTATTTTATACACCAATTCATGGCTGATAAAACAATTTCTATGTGATGTGCAAAGTGATTTTTACATCATTTTGTTAAAAACTAACAAGCATACACGCAAGCCATTTCCCTGAAACCCCTTGTTTTCTTTCTTAGGACCACAGCCTGCTTTGAAACGTACTAGAGTTTACTTTTTAGCCCAGGAATTTTACTGGGGGCATCTGAGGGCCTTGAACTGAAACCCTGCTGGCTTCTGCTTCTGGGATGGATTGTGCTTTTGTTGCGTAACCACGAGCCTGCTCTTTTACCTTCCCTGGGTGTAAAGACAGGGAAGAAATGAATAAGATGTCTTTACACAGAATATGTGCAAAGACATATTATTTATGTACTTATATATTTATATACTTACAGTGCAAGTGATTATTCAAAACCTGAGTGTTTTCCAGCGGAGATCCGCACTGGATATGGGGAAGAATTTTTTCCCTGTGAGGATGGGGTGGCACAGGATGCCCTAGAATCCCTGGAAGCGTCCAAGGCCAGGCTGGACGGGGCTTGGAGCCCCCGGGGACAGTGGAAGCTGGAAGGGCTTTAAGCTCCTTCCCACCCAAACCTGTGGTTCAGCGGTTCCGTGGCAAACCAAGAGCCTACCTAGGAGCCAGCTCCATTCCCGCTGCCCTGCCCGGGGCATTCCCGCGCCTCTCCCGGGATGCTCCGTTGCGCATCGCGGCGGTCCCTGGAGCCGCGCGGGGCCCCGCCGTGCTCGGGGGCTCCTCACGGAGCTGCCCCCGGTAATTCCCGGTAATTCCCGGTGGTTTCTCCCGGGGGTCCCGGCGCGCGGGCTCCCGGCGGCCGCCCCGGTGACGTCAGCGCACGCCGCGGTGACGTCAGGAGCGGGGCGGGCGGCAGCTCCCGGCGCGCCCCGCGCAGGGCGGGGGGAGGGAGCGGCGGCGGCGGCGCGGGGAGCGCGCCCGGCGCTGCGCCTCCATCCCTGCCCGCCGTGCCGCCGGCATGTTCTCCAGGAAGAGCCACGCCGACGTCAGGAAATCCACGCAGAAGGCGCTGGACCCCAAGCGGGACGTGCTGACCCGCCTGAAGCACCTCCGCGCTCTGCTGGGTGAGCGGGCGGTGGGCGCGGGGGGAGCCGGCCCCGGGGCCCTCAGACCCTCGGGGGGTGCCCGGGCAGAGCCGCGGCCGCGGGCGGGTCTGCGAGCGCTGCTCGCCCTCCGCTGCCGTGTCCGGGAGACAGCAGCGAGCTGTAGCAGCTCTCCGAGGGTAGCAGCTCTCCGTGCTGTGGGCAGGGAGCCTCCCCAGCCAGCGCCGGGCTCTCCCCGCCTCAGAGGCGGCCCCGGTGCGCGCCCTCCGTGAGGCGCTGCCGGAGAAAGTTTGGGGTGCCCGGGGAAAGCCGCGTGTGCCGCTGTCCCGGGGCTCGCCTTAGGCTCGCTGTGGAGCTGCGGGGAAATGCTCAGCCCTGGTCAGTTTCAGAGACAAGCTCGCAGAAACTCCGCTCTTGTCAATATCATCAACTCGGGGTGTTTGAACTCTGAGAGAAGTCGCGCTGTGGCGTTTTGTGGTGACTCCATGCTTGGGGCAAGGCTGGACGGCTCCAAGGGCGCCTTGTAGGTGGCGGCTTCCACCCTGATGGTCGTGGAAAGCCACCGATGGGTTTCGGCTGTGACCCTGCTGCAGGTGGAAAAGCCACCGATGGGTTTCGGCTGTGACCCTGCTGCAGGTGGAAAGGCGCCGATGAGTTTCGGCTGCGAGCCGCGGTTCGGGAGGGTTTGTGTGGCCTCTGTTGGTTGTTGACAGGCGGCGGGAGGAGCAGGGTGTCGTGAGGGGAAGAGGCTGTGCTGGGTTAGTGCTGTGCCCCGCTGGTTTGCAGGTGATGCCGGTTTGTTCCAGATGCGGGTGCCGCACTCGTTCCTTGGGAGCTCCTTAAGGAGCTGGCTGGGAGCAGCCGCTGGGGGACAGAGCGTGGGGTAGATTTGGCCTGGAATTCTCAATTAAAGGTGTTTGTGGGCGCTGATTTCAATTAAAGGATTTTGTGGGGCTGTGGTGTGTCCAGCTGCCCGGCTGGTCAGTGCAGGCACTCTCCGAGCAGCTCTGGGTATGCCCCTGATGTTTCTGCTCTTGGCAATTCCGGTGTAAACATTCATGGTAGCACGGGAGTGGCTTCTGGAAGATGCTCTCTTGATAGATACCCTCGCCTGGGTGTCTTCTGTTCACCACAGAAAAAAAACCTCCACACGTGGGAGTTGTTAAAAAAAAGTCTCCAGCATGTAAAGCTTTTGGTATAAAGGCTCAAAAGCAGTTGGATTTCTTTTTTTTTTCCTTCCCCCCAGATGTGTCTCTCCTTGCCCTGGCCAGGGGTAGGATTGTGTGTGTAACTGCTTCTCTCATGTTACAGTGCCACAAGTCCCCCAAATAGCTGTTCCTGCTCTCCTGTTTCCTTGGGAGATGCCAGCTCCTCTTCCTTTGTTAGTTTAAATCATGGGAATTTAATTGTAAACAAAATGTCAGTTACTCCTCTGTGATCCCACTGGAGCAGGAGGATACAGATCAGAGGGAAGACGATGATAGGGGAGGGATGAGCAAAAGGAATGTGTGTTTCCATAAATAAGGGCTCATGTGAGCTTTGGATTGCCTCAGGTCCCTTAGTGGCACCTCTGTAAGTTTGTCCAGTGCCCAAAGTGAAAGAAAATATTCCACTTAAGTTGGTGTTGGTTATGTTGGTATCTCTCAAGCCCCAATGGCCTTTAGGATCCGAGTTCCAGCTCTGTGGGGTGCTCTGTCCACATGGCAGGGCAAAATGCTACCCAGATCAACAGCAGGACTTAAAATTGGCTGTTCAGTTGTGTTTGAGAAATGACCAGAACATTTCCCTTATTTCTTTATTGCTATGGAGACATTCTCACGGCCAGAACTTCTGTTAACTTAGTGAAGTTCTAAATACAGTTTGTGGAAGTGCCTTTTAGTAGTGTGGCCTTTTTTTTTTTTTTTTTTTTTTTTAAGATAGACTTAAAAAGCAATGGCCTGACAAAAAATGGCGGGGATGTACAGATTTGGCTCTTCCCCACTGCCTGGCCACAAATGAAGCTTCTGCTCTTTCCCAGAGTGGTTTCTGTGGGACTTCTCTAGGACAAAACCAGACCACTGTTCCTTAAGAAGTTTTTCTGTGACTCTTCTTGGGTAAAAATACCATTTTTATATTGAAACTTCTCTTTCAATAGTGTGTTCTCCTTGGGCACAGGAGTCAGAAGTGCTGCTGCAAACAGATGTGGGATGCTGCTTTGTCCAGTGCTTTCAGCCTTTTCTCTGTGAGCAAACTCGTGGGAGACACACAGAGTTAAGACTAAATGTGGAATTTGTGAGGTTACCAAGTACAATCCTTAATTGTTGCCTTTAAAACGTACCCGTTAGGAAAGCCCATGCTTTCCATGGAAGTGCCTTGATCAGAGATGGGATAACAAAGGAGAGTTAGGGGGTTTTGGTTCTGGCACTGCTTGGCCTCTTGTAGTTTTCTGCACAGCTGCAGGACCAATGCTGGCTGGGTAGAAACTTTCCTTTTCTGACAGTCAAAAGGGGATGTGTGCACACTTCCTGCTGAATTCAGGGCTGGGATTGTTCCGTGGAGCTGCTGTGAAATTGGAGGTGTTAACATCGTTTTGGAAGTTGTTCTAGTTGGAGGGGTGTTTTGGTAACAGGCTGTTTCACGCTGACATACTTTTTTTGAAGATAAGTGAGAATTGTGCATTATTTCTGGGGTGAGGCTGGTCATAAAGGTTTATCATTAACCAGGGTGTGGCTGCAAAATTCTCTTCATCTCCTTTAATTTTTCAAGTACTTGAGGATTAAGAGAGCTTTGAGAAGATAGCATGAAGTGACTTTGGGAGTTCATGGAGTTAAGGGATGACTTGTAACAGGCGTCTGTGATAACATTTAGCAGTTAAGAGAAAAATAAAAGGCAAAGTTGTGTGGTAGGGACATGCTTAGTGTTCCCTCTGGGTTTTTTTTAGTATGAGGAAGAGCAATGAGGGTTTGGCAATAGACTCAGGCTCTTAAGTGGTACCTGAGTGTTACCCTAAATTTTAAATTTGTAGTAAGGCAGTTCAGTGTGACTGACAGTTATTGGTGAGCCAACATGTCCTGTTTATAGAGAAGAAATAGGGTGTGACCCTGGTGACTGTCTCAGTGTTTCCTGAGTGTGCTGCAGCAGCTCCTGTCGGGTGTTAGCTCAACTTGAGGGCTTGTCCTGTGTGGGAAAGGGGGAAAGTATTTGGGTTTGGGGTGGCTGCTGGTGCTTGCCTGAGGGGTGAGTGCTCTGGGTGCCTGTGTGCAGCTGTAACAACCTGGGAGACAATTCCATGAACTTACTCTGGGAGTAAAGATAAAAATAAACCCAAATTCCTGCACTTCAGCCCCAAGCTTGCTGCCTCATTTCCTCAGGTGCTTCTCAGCTCCTTCAGGCAGTGCACTTCCCCAAAGTCAGGGTTTTATCTTGTTACTATCTCAAGTGATAAATGGCACAGGAAACTTTCCCCGATGTTTTCCATGTCAGAAGCAGGAATGAGCCCTGCTGGAAGTTAAACACATCTGTGGGAAAGGGCTGTGGCTGTAGGGATGCAGCTCAAATCACACTCACCCCTGAGTCACCATCAAGATTCCACATTTAGAAAAAAAGGAGGATTTGCTTTCTTGGTGAGGCAGTTCCTTTCTCTTCCCGTCGCAATTTAGAGGGAAAGTTTCCTTTTTGTTTAGATTTTAATGACCTCATTCCCTCATATGAAATCCCTGTAAATGAAAGCCTTGTTTTCCCCTGGAGTTGTGTTTAACAGGATGCATTCATGGAGAGGAATAATTGCTCTTAGCTTGCAAATTCAGAGCAGTAGTTTGCAGGAAACAAATATCACGTTAAAGAGTTTCCCTGCTCTAATTGTTTCCATAGTACAAGCAGCCAAGCAGAGCCTTACTGCTGGAAAGGTACTAATTTAAATAAAAATCAGGTTGTCCAGGGCTAAAGTTATTCTTTCTTCTGTAGTTGTGGGATATTATTGAGCCTTCTTGCTGGAATCAGCTTTATTTTGGGTAACAGATGGGTTTCTTGCAAGGTGAGGCTTCAATGAGGATATTAATATTGATATTAATTTATTAATTTTGGCTCTTCATCTTCTTCTGGGGGAAATGACCCAACTTTCCTTGACCCAATCAGTTGCAGTAAGGACCAAAGGGAGGAAATTCATGTGTGTTTAGCAAGTGTCAGGCTTAGAAAACAGTGGACTTCTTTCTTTGTAGAAAATAAACTTATTTCAAATTTCAGACCCAAGCTAACACTTAGGAAGGTGCTGTGTGCTTGAGTTGCCATTATACTAAGAAATGAATTGATAATATGCTGTTTTCTGGTTTGATCTGCTTGCCTGATGAATGCAAAAGCTGAAATTGCATCCAAAAATTTTTGCTGGTGTTTTTCTCCAGCAGTACCTGCTTGTTTTGGTGGTACAGAGGCCATTTGGTTACACAGCTAAGATTCAACCCATCTTTTTTGTTTTCCTTTTTTTCCCCTTTTCTTTTCCTCCCTTCTTTTTCCTCCCTTCTTTTTCCTCCATTCTTTTTCTTTTCCTATTTTTAAAATTTATTTTTAGTGGAAAGCAAATGAGCCAAAGCCCCACTGCAGACTTTTGTAAATTCAGTGAAATCCTTTGCAAGGATGGACCAGCAGTTTGGTGCAGAATACTCAGTGAACTCACTAAAATAGTTTTTTATTGCATTTATTTCATTCTAAATTTGCAGAATGCCTGAAATTCTTGTCCTTCTGCTCTTGTGTAATTGCTCTGTTCCTCTTTTCAGATATTGTGGATGGAAGTGACCTCAAGCAGTTTTTTGACAACAATTATTCTCAAATTTATTTTATATTCTATGAAAACTTCATAACACTGGAAAACAGCCTGAAACAAAAAGGTGAGTTTTGGAGTTTTTCCAGCAGCTGTTGGTTCCATAGCTGTGCTCCAGGGCATTCCATTAAAGCCTGTCCAATGGTTGTCTAGTCCTCAGTTTTCTGTATTTACGCTAATAGTTTCCTGCAGTACAGTGTGAGTGTTAATCACTTTAATTTTATGGTAGCAGGAGAGATGAGCATGGAAAATCACTCTCTGAAATGAGAGCAGCAGCTGATCACATTTCTGGGTTCATTTCAGCATTTACATGCCCATCCTCTCAGCTTGCTCCAGGCTCCTGCAGCTCCCTCTGCTCAGCTGAGACACGGCCAGAGCAGAGAGGGGCACTGCAGCCTGGCAATTGGGATCTTTATTTAACATGAGAAATAAATTGAGTGGCATCTTTGACTACAGCTGAACAAGCCTCATTCTGCTGTCTTTTATTGTATGTTTCTGGCAAGCAACGTTGTTTTGTGTCTCCTTGCAGGGAATAAATCACAAAGGGAGGAGCTGGACTCCATCCTCTTTCTTTTTGAAGTAAGTTTTCCATACCATGAAAGCTAATTTGTGTTTTAAATCTCACTGTCATTCTGTGCTTGCTTAGAGCTCTGCAGTGAGGGGTGGAAGCAGGTATCAGTCACCTGGGTTAAGAGATGTTATCAGAATGCCCTGGAAATCCAGCAAGAACACCTCTGTCCTGAGGAACTGGGAGCTGATGCTCTGAAAACAAGCCAGGTGGAATTTGGGAGCACTAATGCAATCAGTATTTGGTTCTGTTTTAGGCTGAGGCTTTCAGAAAGTCTGCTTTCTGCTGTTTCTTTTCTGCTCTAACCAAACAAGAGTTTGCTCCTGTGTTTCGGGAGGGCCAGTTCAGAGCAGCAGCACTTTCCCCTCCTCTGTGTTGGTTTTGCCTGTGTCCCAGCAGGAGGCTGGGCTCTGCCCCCTCCCTTGGAGGCATTGTTGTGATTGCAGTGTTGGGTCTTGCAGCTCGAGGGGAATAAAAGGACAGGAGTTGTCAGCTACTGCACATCAGCTTGATCTGAGTGTGTGAAGTGCTGATTTGCTAATTTGGGTTTTTTGTTCACTATAACATCTTTCATTTCCATATCCTTCCCTCCTGCCCAGCACTGGCCACCAGAGCATTGGCAGTGTCTGGGGAAGAAGTGTTACCTAGTTAACTTTTGCATAATCAAATTAGGATTGCTTTAATTTAAGCAAGAATAGTCTGGGATAGATAATTTTCCAAGGTACCTCTTCGGAGTTATTACCTAAATGTATTTGGATGTGAGAAAATATCACGGGACCAGATGAAAGCCTGGCATATAAAAGTATTCTTATAATGCACACTGAAATTCTCTGCTTAAGCTCTGCCTGTCTCTAGTCGAATAGCTCTGGCAGTTAATTAAGTAAATAATTGGCCAGATTTCTCTCTTAAGGTTAAACACACAATCTATTGATTTCTTTCTCTTTTCTTTATTTCTTTCTCTGTTACTCCAACTACTAACTTTTTACCCGAGTATTGCATCACAGAAATGTCAATTTTGTTTATATTTTGGGGTTTGTTTGGTTGAAAAAAGCCCTTCAAACTTTCAGTGGCACTCTAGAAATTGAAGCTAAAGGTTAATTGTTGTCAACTCCTCTCAGTCCCTCTGAAACACCCCCCAGACCCTCAGAAGTATGTGGCTTCATGGTTTTGCATTAATGAGTAGTTTGTGGTTGAAATGGAATTTATAGTGACAAGAGGAATGATGCTGTTTAGCCTAATGTGCCTGTTGTGGGGAAAATGGCCATGAGAATGATGACATGGAATCCTGGAGCTTTGTGATCTTGAATTCTCACTTTGCTGTCTCCCTTTTCCTCTTCTCCCTCATTTCCCCCTCTGTGAGACCACATTTTCACCCTGAGATCCAAGCTGTGCTTTCTGCTCCTTGTGGCGTTACCACAGGTCTGCTCTGGGGTTGTGCCCGAGGCAGTGGCAAAGAACACGAGCTCACAAATTTGCCAGGGCTGTTTGGGGCAGGAGAAACTCTTCCTCCTCCTCCTCTTCCTCAGAGCCCAGCCCAGCAGAGAAGGTGTTGCTGTGTAGCTGAGCAAGGCTGTGCAGCTTTATGGAAGCTCGTTAATAGGCTGGGGCTTTGAATAAGGAGTGACATGGAATAGGAAGTAGCCAATGCTTGCTCATCTGGGTGGAGGGAATAACTGGGCATTCCCAGGGCTTGGAAAGGGGTGGCCAATCACCACCCCTTAATACTCCTTAAAAGCAGTGGGAGAACTTGCTGTCTGAAGGAGAACAAAATCAATGGTTATGTCTGAAGCAGGGGCTGCTTGGGGTCCCAGTGGAGGAGAGCTGTGCAGCAGCCTGGTCACCCTGTGGGAGAGGAGATGCTTTCAGTGTTTGTGTGGGAGTCAGAGCGATTCCCTTCATGATGGGGATCTGCTGGATTCAATGTGCAGTCCATGGATAGCTAACCCTGGGTGAGAACAGCCAAGAGCCTCAGCGCAGGACAGGGAGTCAGAAATGCCAAGTGATTAAACATTCATACTCTAAGCCATAGGAAACAGAACTAATTGATTGTTAAGCTTTCCATATTTAGTGTGATGTCAGCAGGAGCCAGGGGGATGCTGCATTTTCTGCTAATTAGCTAAATGGGTAGTTACTTAGGATTAACAAATCCTGAGTCCCCATGCTGAGGGTCAACAGCTTAAAAATCAATAAAAATATTTATGAGGGAATTGCTGCCTTTGCCTTTCCTGGAGGTTTAGTGGGATTGTGCTGCTGTTGTGGAGTGACACCTAGTGTGTGTATTGGGCAGCAAAGCTTTTCCCACAAATCCTCTGGAAACTGACTTGGCTTGGTAGTAATTTATGGAAGTTCTAATTTTACACATAATCTGCACAGCTTGACCACACAGCAACAACTTCAAACAGCATGTTACTCAAAGAAGAAATGTTAACCAGCAGGGAGGAATGCCAAGGGTTAACTGTTGCAATTAATACTGCAAAATGCTTGGCTCTAACTCTATAAGGTGCCTTGGCCTTTTCCCAGATAGATATTTGTGAAGTGATATGGCAGCAGTACTGTTATTTTTCCCTGTTTCAGCTAAAAGCCCAGAATTATGTGACACACAATTTTTTTCTGTTGAGGCATGGCTCTCTCTATTTGCAGTGCATTTGCAGAGCAGGTTGCTGTTGTTCCTTGTGTCCCTGTTCCCTTTTGAGGGAGCAGCTCAAAACCTCAGATTTGAGGGCAGCTCTGAGTCCTGTGTCACAGACCTGCCAGGAGGTGCACTGTGTTTATGTCCATTTTCTGACACCAATAACAGTAGTGTTGGTTATATATTGGTTATATATATATATATATATATATCTGTTTGTGAAAGTTTGGGGATTTTTTTAAATAATAAATTAAAAAAATACTGATTCCTCTGACGCTGTGGTTTTTTAATCTCTAATGAAGTAGAAGCAGATTGATGGTTTTGAGATACATAGATCAATTTCTTCCCATTCTATAATTTCTCTTCTTTAGTTAAGAACAGTCATATCTGTTGTGCTGGTGGTGTTATAAAATTCATTACATTGATCCAACAAGTTCACTGGATGAAATGTTTTATGCTCAGAATTTTTCGGATGTAGAAAAGCTTCCCCAAGTCTGTGTTTTGTGCGGAGTTTGTGCTTTCTTGAGCCTGGTGCAGATGTGAATGCTGAGTGTCAAGCTCAGTAGAGTAACAAAGGGGCTTTTTGTTTATAAAAGTGAAAGTGCTTGTAGCTCTACTTTTCTACAGATAGAAAATTACTTTTGGAGCCATTTATAGTTTGTTCTGCCATAATTCCAATAACATTGCTGCTATTTTTACGGCATTCTGTGGTAAATTCTAGCTGTATGTTTTACATGTTTTACATTCAGGGATCTTACTGTTTCTTGTTATGCCAGGGGCAGTGCTAAGTGCCCTGTGTGCTTTGGGCAGACATTTTCCCTCAACAAATAACTGTAAATAATTTATTAATGCAATAAATGGAGTATCCCTCCACTGAGCTTGAGCTGCTGCAGGCACACTGACTCTCTTGGCTTGTCTGAGTCTGCGAATAGGAGATGGAAAATTCCTAAATTCATGCAAGCTTTGGTAGTTGAACACCCTGAAACCACCAGCAGCCCTTGAGCACAGAGGCCTGGGAGAGCTCTTATGCCTGGGCTTGGCTTGAAGTAGATCCACCTGCCACTGACTCCTGGAAATTGTGAATCCATTCCCTCAGAGGGGACATGATGCAGGCTTGGCACTGGCACTGATTCTGCCTCCAGGGGTGGATTTGCCCAGTGAGGGCACCTTGGGGGTGGCTGTCATTGATCCAAGACCATCCTGGCATGTCCTGAGCAGCAGAACAGCATTGCTCATTGTCCCCCTGTGGCCATGGAGCTGGGGAACATCCTCTGGGATCCAGGTGAGGCTTGGGCCAGCCTCAGCCTGCCCTGTGTCCTGCAGCAGGTGATGGGCACAGAGCTGCCAGTCACGGTGAGATTCAACCAGGGGGGCAAAAGCGAAGGGGTTTAAAAAGAAATAGCAGTTTTGGTGAAATCAGAGGGAGTCTGTCAAAATATGAGCCTTAGTGGTTTTTGTTTTGCTTTGATAAAAGAGAGAGACACAGCTTTCAAAAAGCAGCATCCTGTGTAAACTAAGATTTAAAGTTAACATTATTCCTAGTCATGCAGGAAGTCCAAACGAAAAAGAACTATGGATAATCAGTTAAAAGAACTGACAGATACCCTGATGTGTTGATCAGTAGTAATACCTAATTTCTATTTCAAGTGTGTTATAATGGATTACCATATAGATGCAGCAAAGCACTAAGCATTAAATAGATCTATGTGTTTTCTGAAAAAGCAATATTATTTTGCACTGTGGGGTTTCTTAAAATATTTCTTATTAGTGTAGTGTGAAACCAGGAACAAGATGTCAATAGCCAGCTCGGATTCACAGCGGTGTGGCTGACAGCCTGGGCTGGAGGGGAGGAAACTCTCATTTGTTACATAGCAATAGCAGTGCATGTTCTTTAGAGCACCAGGGGTGGGGAGGGTGTACAAAATGTTGCTGGAAATGTGAAGTTGAAAAGGGAACAACTGGAGCTGGTTCATGATTTGTGCAGCCTCCTGTCGTGCTGCAACACCACCTCAGTCTGGGAGTGAAGGGCAAAAATCACCAGCTGGAAGCTGTACTGGTGGGACTGGGGCTTAGCTTGGAACCTTCAGAGTTTATGTTTAATGATGCAGACTTTGCACCTGGGTGACTTCTTTTTGCATTGCAAGAGCAGAGGTGGGCTCTGCATTTGTGTCATTTAGAGTGGCCCTGCTCTGCTGCTGTGCTGTCTGCAGTGCAGGAGGGGGATGAGGTTGCTTTTTGAGAGTGCCTTGCTGTGGGGCAAGACCATGCAGGTGATCAGTCACACCCCTTGCATTTTTCTAAAATACATATATTTATTGTTTTCCTGGTTTTGAGATGCTGAAAAGGAGAACACAAGGGAAGTGACTTAAGTGCCCACATTTTTTTTTGCTGTGTGAAAAGACTTTGGAATATGGGAGCTTTTCTCAGATAGGAACTTCTGTCCTCTTTCTGATGGTTTGAACCCTTGGATTGTTTTTGGTTCAGTCACCTGACAAGGGTGTTGGATTCTGTGTTTTGTAAAGAGAACAGAATGGTAAGCTTGTTGTTTTCTGCCCTGACCTCCCCAGTTTTGTGCAGTTTAGAGTTTAGGCTTGTTTTTCCTGCTCATTGTTGAACTGTGCAGCAGCATTTGTTTTTCTGCTTTTCTCTGGATACAACCTAAAGTTCTCTGAGACTTGGATGTGGAAATTGTTACCAAATTCTTTTTCAAATGGGTCTTTATTATGGAGCTTTGCAGTTTTGCAGCCTATGCAGCTCGTACCTCATTACAGCTCACTTTCTGGACGGGAACTTCGTGTTCAAATTTAGATGAAACTGTGTAACAGACTAAAACAATGGAAACAAAATACTTGTGCTTTTGTCTGATTTTCCATGATAAATGTGCCAGTGTGTGAAGCTTCCTTCCTGCAGTGTGACACCTGAACCCAGCCCAGTTTTTGTGGCTGGTTTGCCGCAGGGTTTTGTTTCCTGGAGCTCTTCCTCTCACACCTCGGGCACACGGCTTGTGGTGAGCCTGGGCACAGACCCAGCTCCCACGCAGAGCTCCTGGGTCAGGTTGGGTTAGGAGTGCTCCTGGGTTAGCTTAGGACTCCTTCCTGCCCCGTGCCAAGTTGAGTAATGATTAATGCCAGAAGTAGTCTGGAGAAATGGTGAGCTGCCAGTGTTTTAATGTTTAGATGGATAACCATAACTCCTTGTCCGTGGATCCTGCAATCTGATTGGCAGAAACCTGGTGCTTAACTAACAGGTAAAGCCCCAGTGTGAGTCATGGCCTCATTTTTAGCCAGTCAGATCCTTCATCCCAAGCATTCCTGCTGCCCACAGACAGGGAGCTTGACCTCTGGACCCTCTGCTCCTGGGGTCCTGCTGCCATGGTGTGCTGGGGGAGTGACGCTGAAACAAAGTACAAGGAACATGGAAAGGACCTGCCTGGTTTGCATTTGTATTCTGGTTAACCTTTCAGAAGTGCTATTTGCTGTGTGGGGAGCACATGCTATGGTGGAGGTGTGGAGGACCAGCCTGTCTGTGACTCGAGGTCTAGCTCCCTATGTCCACAAACTTGTCATGACTACCATCCTCTGCTGTGGAGAAAGGAATGTTCTGTGTCCAACAAGACTGTTCTGAGTGTTGAATATAATTTGCTTTTGACAATAAAGGACTTCAGAAGAGGTCTGTCCTGCTCCATGTCTCGAGCACACGCTCCGGCAGTGGTTGTGACTCTGTCACCCTCCTCCCAGGGGTGGCCCACAGTGCCAGCTGCTTTCTGGGCTGTGATGCTTTGTTTTTTCCTGTGAGCTTCTGTGCAGAACACCTTCACATGAGTCACTGTTGCTTAGGTGACCTATCATCCATTTCCATCTTGCATGTGGTATTACTGAGAACTTAGAGGTGCTTTGTTGTGCAGAAACTCGTGCCAGTCATTTTGTTTGATAATTGCAAGGAGCTCTGACTGTCAGTCACTCATAACATTGTTTAATTTCATTTGATTTCCAAATGGAAGAGTGTTCAAAACTAGTTTCCTGTTTAAGTATATCTTCCTAATTATTTCAATGGCTGTAAAGTTGTAAGTTGGAGATGGATTTTTGTGTGGAATTTATGTGAAGCCCTGTGTACTGCCAGACCTTTGAGGCAGCAGTAGGTGAGCTGTGCTGCTGCCACACCCGTGGTCAAGCCCTAGTCCATGTGGCCAGTAGTTTAAAATAAACTCTGTGTGTATTCCCATCTCATTTGTATGTTGTGCATCTGTTTCTCTGTATCCTCTGATGAAGCAGTTTTATTACAGAGAATTTGACTAGTTTTGTTTCCTGCAGAAAATATTGCAGCTGCTACCAGAGAGGATTTTTTATCGATGGCATTTTCGCAGTATAGGTAAGAAGAAATTGTTTTTTAAAAAATATGGACTTTTTAGTAGTTTTTTCACATCACTTTTTCTTTTAATGAGCAATATATGAGTAGAGTTAGGAATACATGGTATTTGTGCAAGTTTGTCCCCAGCTGTCTTTCCCAGATTCTCATGAAATGGGAGATTTTCCCAGCATCCTGTTAGAATATGCCCTTGGCCATGACAGACACAAGATACTCATGGGTGGCTTCCTCAAACCAAGACTGTTCTTTCCCCATGCTCCAGTGCTATGGAAGCTTCTGGAAGAAGGGAGGGAATAGGAGGAGTCTTGCAGAGAGCAGCCTTGGGTGGCCAGAACACCTTGAAATCCACTGAAGTGGTTTAACTTTATAATTTCCTCTGAATCAAATGCCTTGGATTCGTCAGTGCTTTTCAAATTCTGCTTCCAAATGCCACCAGTGTGGCAACAATGGGTTTTTATGCTGCTTATTAAAATTTTATGGGGGTGTTCTATTCCTTCCAAGTAGTGATTTTTGGTTGGGGTTGGTTTGCAGCACGGTCTGACCAGCTGCCATTTTTGTCATCAGAACAAGGAATTGCTTTTGCAGAGGAACAATGAGCGGAAGTTAAAGGTCAAGGGAAGGGCTGTTGTCACATTTCCACTCAGCACTGACAAAAACAAGAGGAGACATCTGCCTGGACACTTCACAACGGTTCAGCTGCACTAGTCCAGACCAAATTGGTTCCACTTGGTTGCTCTGTAGCTGATACATTCTCTATGCTTCTATTGAGTGGTCTTTGTGGCAAAATTTTTTATCTGTGTCCAAAAAGTGATGTACGAAATTTGGCAGAGCATTTATTTGCGCCTTTGCCATGTGATTTCCTTTTGCTTAACATGTCATGTGCATTAATGTGAATTTCCTATATATGTTAATAATTTTTACATAATCTTGTGAAATAGCAAGATCTTGCCATTATACGCACTCCTTAAATGGGAAGGAGTCCATTTAAGGAATGTGTATAATTCACAGATCCTACTAATAATGAAAATAATTTGAGACATGGTCCTCTGAAGAAAACCCAGAGGAAAGAGACATCACAGTTAATCTTGGGTGGTGGTGATTGTAGCTATATTCAGTTGGGGGTTTTCCCCTATAGTTGTCTCAATACTCAGTGCAGTGGCCCCAGAATAAATTAAAGTAGGTTTTTATGAAATATTTTTGAAAACATTGTGGTGGGACATGTCTGATAATGTCTACTTAATTTTCGTAATCCAGGGTCGATTCTGAAGAAGCTTTTGCACACTGGAAATTCTCTCAAGGTATCATGTTGATGTTTTCATATTTCTTTTCACTTAAATTCCTGTGAAGTATGCTACCTTGCAGCTTTCCAGTAGCAGTGTTTTCCAGATTGTTAGGCTTTGTAATTTTTTCTTGCTCACCTTTTAATCTCAAGTTTTATTATTGTTATCCTCGATTATTTTAATATGTGTTTTCAGTCATTTTGCTGCTCTCATGACCTTTGTGAAGTTACCTGGAGAAGGATATTGCTTAATAACTAATTTTGCTTAATACCTAATTGCTTAATTAGGTATTGATATTTCTTAATACCTAATTTTTTGAGCTTTCTCTGGCATTACAGCTAGGATTATATTAATAATGTGAATACCCTTGGTATGATGGCAAGACTTTGCAGCACCTAGCAGGGATGAAGCTCTCGCCCTGCCTGCTGCGAACTATTTACCCGTATTACTGCGCTTACAGACCTGTGTCACTGCCCTTTTTGGCCCCCTTGCAGCTCAGGTGTGAAGGAATCCGCCTGTTCCTGCTGTGGCTGCAAGCCCTGCAGACCAACTGTGGCGAGGAGCAGATCCTGATGTTCGCCTGCCTGGTGCCCGGCTTCCCCCCGCTGCCGTCCTCGCGCGGGCCCTGCACGCTGGAGAGCCTGGTCAGCCCCCCGGCCGCGCCCGACGGTGAGCCTGCTCTGAGGGGAGATTCGACCCCTTCTCCTCTGGGACTCATTCCCTGAAACAGTGAGAGAAGCAGAGAAAAGAGTGATCCAAACAATTCTTATCCGCTGCTCCTGTGTTGTGCCGAAGTGGAATGCAATATGGAGGTTGTTCACCCAAAGCGATGGTGTTTTGTTTCCTTGGCGTGTCCAGACTGTTGGTCAGCAGTCAGGAGGTTTTGTTCACTTGAGTTCTTCAGTTTCAGCTTAGATGTAGTGTAATATAGTATAGAACAATAGTATCATAAAGTAATTAATTGGCCTTCTGATAGCAATGGAGTTCTCCTCATCATTCCTCCCGCCAGTCGGGTGAAATTTCAATGATAGGGTGAAATCCTCCTAGGACTGTGGTGGTGTTCACAGGGGTTCTTGGATGAGGGAAGAGATGTAGATCTGACTCCATGTTTCAGAAGGCTTGATTTATTATTTTATGATATATATTACATGAAAACTATGCTAAAAAGAATAGAAGAAAAGGTTTCATCCGAAGGCTAGCTAAGCTAAGAATAGAAAGGAATGGTAACAAAGGCTTCGTCTCAGACTCTCTGTCTGAGCCAGCTGGGCTGTGATTGGCCATTAATTACAAACATCCAACATGGGCCAATCACAGATCCACCTGTTGCATTCCACAGCAGCAGATAATCATTGTTTACGTTTTGTTCCTGAGGCTTCTCAGCTTCTCAGGAGGAAAAATCCTAAGGAAAGGATTTTTCATTAAAAGATGTCTGCGACCTAGGACCTCCAAATCCTCCAGGGGGGCGTCCAGGTCCCCCTCCTGGAGTAAGGGACAATGGGTGCTGCCCATGAGCCTTCTCCTGGTGTGCCTCTCCTGGAGGAAGGGACAATGGGTGCTGCCAGCTGTCCCTAGAACTCTGACCTGGCCGCGGAGTGTGTCTGGCTGCTGGGCTGGTGTAGCTCTAGAGCTGCCCACTCCTGTCCCTCTGAGGGTTTGCTCTTTGGCTCTTGAGTGGTTTTAATTCAGATGCAGCAGCAGCAGGAGCATTTTACTGCCCCTCAAGCAGGTGTGGAGGTTTCCTCCTTGTTGGCTCACCACAACAATTTTTCACAGAGAAAATTGCTGGTGTCAGCCCTTCCAAGCCGCCAGGAATTTGGTGTCATCCTCACTGGGATGTGCCAGCACTTTGGACATCCAATCAGCTGCTGGACTTGAGCAGCTTGGTAGTGCCCTAATGGGTATTTTCAAGTCAATCTTTTACAGAAAATAGCTTTTATTTCAGTGTTTTAATGTGTTCTATGCTTAAAATATTTGATTTTAGCCAAGATATTTCCAGAAGAAATAACGCCGCTTTTGCCAGCTGTCTCTGGAGAGAAAATTGCAGAAGACCAGACCTGCTATTTTCTCCAGCTCCTGCTAAAATATATGGTAATTCAGGTGAGGAGGATGGATGTTTGAAACAGTTCATATTTGGAGGATGTATTTGTGGTAGAAATTAAGCCTACACTACATCTGTGCAGAGCTGGGTTTGCCCTTCCCCAGCACATTTTTTACTCTTAAGTGGAAAATCATCCCAAAGGTATTTCCTCGTGCCATTTTTGGTGAAAATAAGCAGTTTGTCACACTTCTGTGATAAGAGTTAATGAATGTTATCCAAACTTGCAGAATAATTGGCTGTTTTATGTGCTCGTGGTTGCATTTAGAAAATTGATGTGGGGTAAAGATTCAGTTTGTTCTCTTTGGACACATACCTAGATGAAAAGGAATGTAAAGGACCACTGGAGGAAGAGATAAAGAGAGATGGCTTCTGTGATGTTTTTAAAAGGATGCAAGTAACATGTACATAAAATTTAATTAGAAGTAGATCAGATGAATCTGTACAGGAAATAAATTAAGATAATGTATATATTTTAAAAGTACAAATTAAGCAACATTTTGAAATAAAGTGGAAGCTGTGCAGACAATGAACATTAAAGAGCCTTGTTATTAAAAAAAGATAAATTATAATTAAATACTTTGAGATACACTTTTTAGTATGAAAAGGCAAGACCAAAATAATATTTGGAAAGGGTTTTGTCATCTTGAATAAATGCTTTATTTTAAAAAGTGGCTGTATGAAATTATCAGCTTCCTCCACAGCACCCTTTGTTTTACATATCAGAGTCTCGCAACACTTCAGTTAAAGACAAAAATGTCACTCTTCTTTTTGTACTCTTGTTACCTGTGTGGGGTCTAAACAAACCTGCTTACTCTACAAATCCCATTGCATAGTGGTTCTAGTGTTCGTTTATTTGTGTTTATTCTGACAAAGAAAATATTAATGATAAAAGCAGAGCTCAAAGCGACTTTGTCAAAATGTAAGATGCAAATTTATTGGGAGCAAAACAGGACAGTTGCTCTTCTCTGGTTAGAACAGCTCAAATCCACTGGCTTCCAGTGAGCTTGCTGGCTTTGGGGGGATGCTCTGTTCCTACTTTCTGTTCTTACTACAGTTTGTAAAGGTAGTTTTGGAGCTGTGCTGCTTTTTCTTTTCTTGCTAAAGTGTAGTTGCTTGGGTTTTTTTGTGTTCTGGGGGAAACAATTGTCAGTATAACACATTAACTTAAAGTTTTTTGTTTGTTTAACTCTCTGACAAAGGCTGCCAGCTTGGAGTGGAAGAACAAGGAGAACCAAGACACTGGGTTTAAGTTTCTCTTTACTTTGTTCAGAAAATACTATCTTCCTCACTTGTTCCCATCTTTTACAAAGCTAACCAACCTCTACAAGCCTGTGCTGGGTAAGTAGTGGGTTTTGCCTTTGAAGAAGAAAAAGTTACTGCTCTCAGCAGCATCTCTGCTCTCAGCTGGTGTATCGCTAAAGCTCTGTGGGATGAGGAGCTTTTTCTCCCTGGTTTTGTGTAAAACTAACTTACATTGTAGCAGGGCTGGTTCTTTGTTTCAGCTTTTGCCCTTCTTTTTGCAGTCCTTCTCGTTTGCTTTCCTTTGTTTTGAGTGATACGAGTGATAACCTCAGGAAGGAGCTGTGCTGTTATGTTCTCTTGAGGAGAGATAAAGTTTGGATAGAATACAAGCATTAATAAAATAAAAGCAGTCAGTCATTGCATCTGTTACTTTTTTGGTGATACGTTCAGTATATTTAGCTAGAGTTAGGAAGCAATTACTAAGATTCCACTTTGTTTCTCTCTTCCTTTTTGTTCCCCCCTCAGACATCCCTGATATCAGGCCAAGGCCTGTGTATGTCACTGCAACACGGAACAATGAGAGTGTCTACTGCACCAAAATCCCCTACATGGCAGCTCGAGTGGTTTTTATCAAGTGGCTCGTTACCTTCTTCCTTGAAAAGAAGTATTTAACTGCTGTTCAGAATACAAAAAATGGAGGAGAAATGCTCCCTAAAATTATTCAGGTGGGCTTTAAATTTGACCTCTCCTCTTGCATGTGTGCTAACCTTACAGGTGATCTCACTGCACTGACAGCTGAAGCACAAAGAAATGCTACCCCGTAGTGAATTAATAATGTAGCTGTTTATTTGATTTTCTTTTCCTTTGATGGAGGAGGGAATCTCCAAGCAAAACCCTTTGGTAATTCACTAGAAGGTTTTTTTTACCCTCATAACTTGTTTCATTACCAGCTTCAGCAGTATTATATTTAGACTTTTGGAATTTGCTCTGTAAACTGTCATACTTGGTGGTTCCATGGACCATTTCCCAGTGACATCAAAGGCTGCTTTGTTTTCCTCTCAGTTATAGCAGCTGTTTACAGTGAGATATTAGAGAAATATTTCATTTATAAACTCATGGTTAAGACTCCTCTGGCATTAGATGCCTCACAATGAATTTTATAAATTGATGCTTTTGAGAGACTCTCCAGCTTCCTGTCAAGAATTTAGAATCAGTCTCAGCTTACATTTGGTCTTGAACCATAGGTGAGTCTCAGCTGTGGGCTCAGCAGAGAAGCAACACAGTTTGAAGTAATACTAGCCTTCTTGAGCAGGTTTCATAAGCTCTTGGAGGTCTTTTACTCACCCAGGATAGTTCAGCTACCTTTGGAGGCATAAAATCAGCAGGATGGCTTCTGTTGTAGTGTTGGAAACAAAAAGGTTTAATAAAAAGCAAAATAACAAACAGAGAAAAACTGAGCCAATTGCAAGAGGTTCTTGCTCTTGGTAAAACACCTCACAAAAGTGATTAATTTCTTTGTTTTCTTCTTTTTCTAGTAAATTGCCCAAGCAGGACTTTTTAGCTTCTGTCCAATTAGCTGTCCTTAAGTTTGAAGTGAAGTCTCCAAAGTCTTATGAAGTATCTTTTTCACTTAATTGAAGAGAGAAACTTCTGAGCTCCTTTCCTTTTTGAGAAGATAAAAGATAGTTTTGTCACTCCATCAACAGAGAGCAAATTCCTATAGTTTGAGAGGCTGCAAGACGCAGGCAGTGCCAGAGCAAAACCTGGCAGAAAGGTGTTGGGCTTTATAATGTGTAGTGCTATAATCCGTCTTTTCCCCAAGGTAAGGGGACTTGGGGATTCCTCTCCACTGTGCCTTCCTTTACACTCTTAGTGTGGCATGGACAATTCAATTGTTGTGTGCCGTCAGGAAGTGTTCAGTTTGCAAAAACCAAATTCCTTCTTGGATGGAGTGGCAGACTGATATCTGTTCTTGAGTGTTGTGCCAGACAGGCTATCCTGAGCTCTCCGTGAGGATCCCAGAGTGTGGTGGGTGCTGCTGCAGGGGGTGACAAAAATCACATTTTGGCCCCAAAAATCCCCTCCAGTGTTACAAGCTGAGTACAGTGTGGCTGGACAGTGTTCAGGCAGAAAGAGACCTGGGGGTGCTGGTTGACAGCCGGTTGAATATGAGCCAGCAGTGTGCCCTGGTGGCCAAGAAGGCCAGTGGCATCCTGGCCTGCATTAGGAATTGTGTGGCCAGCAGGAGCAGGGAGATCATTCTACCCCTGTACTCGGTGCTGGTGAGGCCACCCCTCAAGTGCTGTGTCCAGCTCTGGGCCCCTCAGTTTGGGAAGGATGGTGAGATGCTTGAGCTCATCCAGAGGAGAGCAATAAGGCTGGTGGGGGGCTTGGAACACAAGCCCTGTAAGGAACATTTGAGGGAGCTGGGGCTGGTTAGCTTGGAGAAGAGGAGGCTTAGAGGTGACCTTATTGCTCTCTACAGCTTCCTGAAGGAAGCTTGTAGACAGCTGCGGGTTGGTCTCTGATACAAGAGGACACAGTCTCAAGCTATGTCAGGGAAGTTATACGTTGGATATTAGGAAAAAAATTTTTCACCGAAAGAATAACCAAGTACTGGAATGCTCTTCCCAGGGAGGTGGTAGAATCACCATCTCTGGATGTGTTTAAAAAAACACTGGCCATGGCACTTGGTGCTATAGTCTAGTTGAGGTGTTAGGGCGTAGCTTGGACTCGATGATCTTAGAGGCCTTTTCCAATTCTGTGATGCTGTGCTGTGCCTGCAGACGGTCGCCGCGGGCCAGGAGAAGAGCACGGAGCTGGAGGCAGGCGCGGCGGTGCCGGCGGGCGAGCAGGAGCGCGGCCACTCCGGCAGCAGCAGCAGCAGCCTGTCGGACAGGAGGCTCAGCAGCTGCAGCCTGTGCAGCGTGGAGGAGCAGCACCGCGGCGTCTACGAGATGGTGCAGGGCATCCTGCTCTCCACGCGCGGATACGTCAACTTCGTCAACGAGGTGTTCCGCCAGGTCTGCCCGCGGCCGCTCGCTGCCCTGCTTCTTGTTTCTGTGTGAGACACACCCTGGGGGCTGGTGCTGGGCAAACTTGGTCCATCACAAAACTTGCTGGTCTGTCACTGTCAAGTTTTCTGAAAAATCCTTTTTGCCCAGTATTCTTCTCCTGGGATTCTTTCTTTCATTTCTCAGAGAGAAATGAAAACAATAATTATCTGATTGCTTCTCCTGTGTTTTGCTGCTTTGCAATACGGTCTGGAGATTGTTTACCAACTGGTCATTGTTTGATTGGTTTCATGTGAATTGTTTTAACTTCATGACCAGTCACAGTCCAGCTGTGTCAGGACTCTGGAAGCAGTCAGGAGTTTTCTTTATCATTCTTTGCAGTCTTCTGTCTGTATCCTTTCTCTATTCTTTAGTATAGTTTTAGTACAACATTCTATAATATATAATATAATATCATATAATATAATTATAAATTAGCTTTCTAAGAACATGGAGTCAGATTAATCAATTCCTTACTCACCAGCAAATACCACACTGGCACAACAGCAGCCTTTGAGGTTGGGCTCTTTCCTAGGTCTAGTTTAACAGCCAGATTATGGACTTTTTGAGGGAACTGAAGCTTGCTGCTTTAAATGGCAGTGTGGGTGGTGGTGTGTGCGCCTGTATGCACCACATCTGTGTCCTGTGTGGAGTGAAATCTGTGAACTTTCCTTTTCAGGCTTTTTTGTTGCCGCCTTCTGATATCTCCGCAACACGGAAGGTGGTGAAAGTGTACCAGAAGTGGATACTGCAGGAGAAACCTGTGTTCATGGAGGAGCCAGACAAGAAGGAGGACAGCCAGGATGCTGTTGCTCCCTTGGAAGACTCCTCAGTGCAAACAGACGGTAAACATGTATGGTATCCCTGTTCCTTACTTTGTCTGCTGCAATATGGGGCTTTTCACCTCACTGCGTAGAGGAGTAACATTTTAAAGTGTGGGGGAAAATAGAAGTTAAAAAATGCTTTCAGTTAAGGACTCACAGTTGAAATACTTACTGAGTAGCACTTAGAGTGCAGAGACAATTGCTGGTTTGAGAAACATCATTTGTGGTTATTCCCTGCATTTGTAAGTATGACAGCAGGAACTTAATGGAAGAAACACTGATGGGTTTTGCAGTGCTAAAATTTACTGTCTGGTGGCCTAAGGCATGGAGAGCTTTTTCATTTTGGTGGTGACAAACTTGACAATATGTATTAATTTCTGTATATTGTAACTGGATGCCTTAATCTAGAAAATTTACCTGTAGATAAAGTTCCTGTGCATCATCTTTTAATATCCTGTTTTGAACCATCAGTAAAAGTTCTTTGACACTGTTTAAAGGGAAGTTTTCTAGTACTGAGTAAGAAGTTTGATTTATAAAACAGTGAGAATTACAGGGTTTTTACTTCGTTTTGTAGAGAATTTAAAGTTTTGCCACACTTAAATCTGCGTATTACGACAATCAGTGACCATGAAAAATGGTGAAAAATATTTTAAGTAACATACCTTCTAAAACTTTTATGAGCCTTCAAATTCCACATGTGGAAATGAAGAAATAATAGCCAGGAATTCCCTGTGGAAATGAGTGCATGCCATGCCAGTTCCCCTGCTTTTGCTGCTGACCTCAGGGATGGTTTTGTTTGAGTTGTGGTGTTCCTTTGTGCCCTGCCCCTGACCAGGCTGTGTTTGGCAGCTCTCCTCAGAGCCCTGCGGGCACAAGCGCTCCTCCAGCTGGGGCAGGACCTACTCCTTCACCAGCGCCGTCAGCAGGGGCTGCGTGCTGGAGGATGAGGACAGGGACGTGAAGGCTGGAGCTCAGGCTGCACTGCAGGTGAGCTGGGTGGGAGTGGGACACAGAGGGGCTGTGAGCTGCCTGGCCACAGAACTTGCACTGCTAGTTCCATTAGACTCTCAGGGATGGAGGAAAAGAGCTACCAGGGCTTGATTGGTTCTGTAAGAGACAATTTGGACTTCATGTATCACTCTAAGGCATGTATATTAAACCACATGACTGTGTCTTAAGGCCAGAAATCTGTATTTTAACATAGAAGGGTAATTTTTTTCCTCTTGGGAGTACTAGGAATTAATCAGAACCATGCATTTACTATTTCTGAACTTGATTTATTGAAAATACTGGTGGCTGTTTAAGCATATGATGGCAGGAAAGGAATTGCTGGAGGAATGTCCTATTGCCTGCCCAAGCAGAGGAGACACCCACAAATCATATACTGAGCCTTGGTGGGTGTGTGATGGGAGCCACCGGGCTCCTTGTTGGAATAACAGAAAAATGAAGTGATGGGTAAAACATTAAACTTCCTCTAAGGAAAGGGGAAGGTTTAACTAAAGGAGCACAGGTGTTTTGTTGTAAGTCTTGCCTGTTTTCATTCCTGACACTGTGCAAATGGGCTGTCAATGCCAGGTATTCCTGACAAACTCAGCGAACGTTTTCCTGCTGGAGCCATGCACTGAGGTCCCTTTGCTGCTGAAGGAACAGGTGGATGCCTGCAAAGCTGTTCTCAGCATCTTCAGGCGCATGATAATGGAGCTGTCCATGAACAGAAAGACATGGTAAGGTTAACACACTGTCATTTAAGAGAAAAAGTTGTTACAGCCCACAACCAAACAAGCTATTTTACGAATGATCTGTGAAGTCTGAAGTGTGATTGCATTCTCAGTAAGTAAGGCTTTGCCGCAGAATTAATGAACAGGTACAACTAATGGAACACAATATTTTGTTTTGGAATCAGGGAACAGATGCTGCAGATTCTCCTCAGAATAACAGAAGCTGTGATGCAGAAGCCAAAGGAGAACCAGACAAAGGACATGTTTGCTCAGAGCATGGCAGGGCTGCTGTTCCGAGTGAGTGAGTGGGGCTGCTTGGTTTGCTCTGTCACAACTGCCCAGTTTTAGTTGAGTACTATGAAACCTGCTTGTATTAGAGTGAAGGAGGGGTTTCTCGTGTTTTGCTAGTAATTATTTTGTAAACTGTTACTGATGGAGGGAGAGTTGGGTTTGTTCTGTTACAAACTGTGGTAGCACAGATGGGATATTTTCAGTGAGTGTCTCTAAAGTGTAAGAATCAAATAACTGTTTTCCCAAACGTCCAGCTGGCAAGTCAAAACTGAGTCACGCTGAGTGAAAGAGACATTTATGCTTCCTACTATACTTCCAGCCTGGATAGTGTATCTGGGTGTGTAGTGCTGCCCCAGGGCTCAGTCATTCTGTGGGTGTAGGACAGTCATTCATTCTGCTGTTATTACAGAGTGTCTTATTTCAGTTTGCCAGACAACATTTAGCCTGATTTTTTTTTTTTAAATTTCCTTCATCAGTAACTTTCCCCATTATTTCTGGGAGTGTTTTTTTGAGGGAAAATGGTGAGGCACAACTGATGTGCAGCACCAAGAGCCCTTGCTGATGTGCAGGTTGGAGTTGTGGGATGGGCTTGGTGTGCTGAACTCATCTTGTCAGCCCTGCCCCAGGTGCCACTGGTGTCTCTCCCCTCAGACCCTCATTGTGGCTTGGATCAGAGCCAACCTGAGCGTTTACATCTCCCGGGAGCTGTGGGATGAGCTGCTCAGTGTCTTGTCCTCCCTGACGGACTGGGAGGAGCTCATCAACGAGTGGGCCAACATCATGGACTCCCTGACAGCCGTGCTGGCCAGGACTGTGTATGGTGTGGAGATGACAAACCTGCCCCTGGACAAGCTCAGTGAGCAGAAGGAAAAAAAGCAGAGAGGCAAAGGTTCGTCTTTGTGCTTCGGTGCTTTTTTGTATCAAACCGATTAAAAATTGAAGCTTAACCTTAAAAATTAATTTAATGATAAATGCTACCTAATCTGGTGTAAGAACCTGTTTAATTAATTGTGAAGCACTTGGGATTTGTGTGTTGTCATCTTTCATGGGGGAGGAGAGGTAGTTGGGGGCAGGATGGGGTCTGCACCTACAGTCAAGGTTTTTTGGATGGCAGAGATTAAATGTGGTTTCCTGTGCTGTTGGCTGGCACTGGCAACTCTGTAAAAATTCCTTTCTGTGTATTTTTAGTAAAGCTTCTAATTGACAGTATTTTAGCTGCATTTGCATGCCACCTTGAGATCAATGCACATAGTTTGAACTGCCAGTTGGTTTTGATTAATAGTGAAAGTTAACCTGTGTTCTGTAAAGTATTAATATTTGTCATGTCTGAGTCCATTCACACTTCAGCAGAAATACATACTGAAGCATCCAGTGCCCGAAAATTCTGTGTTCTTTGTCCTAAGGTGGTGTTTTAGAGCCTCAGAAGACAGCTGTAGTAGGAAGATCTTTTTCCTTAAGCTGGAAAAGTCACCCTGAAGTTGTGGAGCCAATGAGATTCAGAAGTGCCACAACCTCTGGGGCCCCGGGAGTGGAGAAAGCAAGAAACATTGTCCGTCAGAGAGCCACAGGTTAGACCTCAGCTGGATGCTTTGGTACCCAGGCACTCAGGCACACTCAGTTTTACATCTCCCTCTGAGGGGTGGCTGCTGCCAAAAGCAGCTCAATAATTTACTGCCCCAGCAGAGAGGTTCCACGTCCGTGATGTCTTGGCCAGTGTGAATCACAAAGTATCTTGGGAAATTCTCTGTGTAAGCTTTTAGTTACAGGACATTGAAGTGTGAGTTAAACCTGTTTGCTTTAGGGGTTTTTCTAGAGGTACATGGCTATTTTTATCAGTTCCTAAGAGCATTTATTACTGACAGGCAGATAGCAGATACTGATACAACTGTTTTCTGGGAGCACAAGGTAAACCAGATATATAATAAAGCAGCTATCAAAGGATAGTATTATTTATGTGCTCTCTTTTTCTTGGCATGATGAAGTTTTCCTCTCATGTTTACTTCTGCAAAGAGGAAAGCAGGAGGGAGACTGGGGAATGTTGGGGTAATGACTGAGACCCCAGACATGGAACAGATCTCAGTCTGTTCAAGCATTTCAGCAGCCTGAACCTGGCCTTTGTTTATGTGATGTCAGCGTGTTTCCATGTGCTGGTTTGCTGGGGCAGACTCCTGTGGAAGCCCCCTGCTTTGAGCAGGAGCTGCTGGGCTGCGCAGCTCCCTCCCCAGTTCCTTACCAGGAGGGCTGGAAGGAGGGAGAGCACTCGGGGTGGTTTGTGGCTCCATGGCTGAGCCAGGGCCTCCAGCCTGGATCACAGAGTGCTTTGGCAGTAAAGTCAGTTCAGTCTGAGTTTTATTTCTAAACTCAGTGAGTCCCTGTTTGTACTCCAGTGAAGGGTTCTCTCTCCCACTGCAGCATTTTCCCCTTTGACATCTTGCCAGAGCAGTAGGGAGAACCTGGATATGTTGATCCACAACATTTCTTGTTTGTGTGTGTTCAAATAAAAGGCACTTCCACACTTGCTGTGGGTCAGAAATCCTGATTATTACCCTTTCAGTGTGGGAGAGTGTAGTACAATATTAACTTACATCTCAGGGGAGAAGCCCCTGGGCTTGCTGTTGAAAAGCTTTATCCCAAAACTTAGGTTTTTGTTGTGTTGTGACACTCAGAACTGCAATATTTCACTGTATTCCTGATATAATTATTGCTCTATTTTTTCCTGTAAGCTAAGCGAAGCCAGTCTATCAGCAACTGTGTCCATCTTTATGAGGCTTTGCCAGCCACTAAAAGTGTACCTCTTCTGCTTCACACTGTGAGCTCTCTCTTCCCTGGTATCTCTTACACTTCTTGCTCTCACAGACTGTCAGGTACTGTACTTTAAAGTCATCTTTGATATCAATGTTCTTTATATTTTTAAACTCTGTCTGTTCCCTTTCTGTCCGGTTGGTTCTTCTCAGAATGTTTGCAGCACTGCAAGCAAAGCAATTTTTGTTCATGTTGATATTAAAGACTGCCATCAATTGCAATTAGATCTATGCTGCCTAGTAACTAAAGTAAAAATTCCCATGTTTTGCTTCCTGGGAGGGATTTGTGACTCCTGAGTCCTGCCCAGACTCATTACCTGCAGTAGCAAGAGAGAATTCTGTACATGGTGCTTTGGGGCCCTCTGGGGATTCCTGCTCAGTGAAACATCTTTGCTGTGTTTTCATCTCAAGTTATTTTGGGGGAAACACTAAAATTGTTCCAGTTGGTCAATTGCATTGAGTGTTTTATTTTATTGCTTTCTGTAAGACATTGAAAGTCTGCTGAAGTCAGTCAATACCAGAAATGTTTGTTTTTGTGCATGTGCCTCCTGAGATAACTTTCTGAAATACCTGTTTATTAAGTAGTAAAGCAATATTAAAAGTTGCACACTGCAGGATGGAAACACTGGAGTGATACTAGGTTTTTTTTGGGTTTCTTTTTCCCAAATGCTAAGATAAATTAATTTCTAAAAGTGCTGTGTTGCTCTGCAATCTCAAGAGTTCCTGTTCCTCCTTCCCCAGCATGTCAGTTTATTTTCTCTTGGGCATTTGCATGCCTCTGTCTCCTCCTTTTGTTTCTCATTTGCAGTTACAGCCAAACCAAAAGTTGCCTGGTTGGATTTGTCCTCACAAGCTAATCCCAAGTTATTTGTACCTCAGAGCTTTTTTTACTTTAAGTTTTTGCCTTTCTTTATTCCTCCTCCCTTCCTCTCTTTCTGGAGGCACTCAGGGAGCACAGCCAGCCTCTCCCCACACTGTTTTTAAGGGAGTTCTGTTGCCTCTGCTCTTTCTGTCTTGAGAGTGAACAGGGCCCAGTTGGGGTCTCCAGCACTGAAAACCCAGTTTTGTTCATGGGACCTGCTCCTCTTTGTTAACTCCCAAAATCAGTTCTCTCCTTTTCTAGACCTTTTATGCTGATCATGCATCTCTAAACTTTACAGTTTTTCTAAGGATATTTTACAGAACTTAAGTTATAACTTGTAAATTTTATTTTGGGAATTTTTAAATATTTGCAAGAGTTGCTTTTTCATAGAGCTTAGGTGAGGAGTTCACAGATGCACATATGAGCTCCTGCAAATATTTTGTGTTGTTATTAAATCAACAGAAGTTGAAGAATCTCAGCAGCTGGAAAATTCAGAAGGGACAGAAGCTGCGGGCCTATTTGCAGACCAAGAGCAGCAGCTAACTCGAAGCAGCAGCACTTCAGATATTGCAGATCAGATTCCATCTGATTTTTTCCAAGGTAATGCTAATAAAGTGCAGCAATACTGTGTTTTTCAAGGAAAAGATTTGAGACTAGTTCAGCCTCACAAATGCTGCTCTAAATTAATTTGGTTTCCAACTCTCCTCTAAAATATGTTTTTAGCTCATTTTCTTAGTTGCTGCATAGTTGGCAAGTTGTTGAAAGAACTTTTTTAAAGAAGTTAGAGACTGTCAATGCAGGATGTGACCTTTTGTAAAGCAGGGAAAATGAAACCTGGAATGTGTGTGCACTTTGTATGTAACTCTTTGACTTTTCACCTGACTTGCATCTGAATTTTGTGTATTCAAGCTGCAGTTGGAGTTCGCTTCCTCTCTTGTAAGTATGTTACGCTTCTGAAGGATTTTTCAAAGCTTCTTGTATCCCATTTAAGTGTTGTATGGCCCTTAACTATAAATATGTGTAAACATAGCTGAAATTTGCATGAGATCTCTTGTGTTTTGGTCCTGCAAATGTTTATAGTTCTTGTTTCCTTTCTGAAACTTCTAGGTAAAAAGGCTGGAAATTCAACTTCAGACTCCAAATCAGTTCAGGAAAATAAGGGATATGTAAAGGAGCACGAAGCTGAGCAAGTAAGGCAAATCCAAAAGAAATGTCTGTGAAGATCCTAGCAGTATTTTCTTTCTAATTAGAAGCCTTTTAGCATTCAGAAACTCTAGGAGGTGAAAGTGTGAAAAGTGATTAATCCCATTTCTGGTGTGGCATCTGGAAGTGAGCCCTGTAGCAGCTTATTGTCCTGCTGGCTGTGATCAGTTTGTGCCTCCTGATCTCATCAGCTGCTTCTGCAGTTGCATCTCTGCTCTAGTCTTACACAAGGCTTTGGTCTTTTTTTGAAATATCAACAAGAAGTTTGTAACTGTTAAAAGATAAATAATTCATGGCTATTACAGAGCTACAGTACACTGGAATAAATGTTTGATGGTTTAAAGCACTGATGAAAATGCTTCTGTTCAGCACAGCTCCTATCACCAGCCGTGCATGGCAGATGTTAGTGTGAGTTGACATCGGCACAGGCAAACTTCATACATTTTTAATGGCAACTTTTGACTGAACAGTTGAAACACTAAATGACTTAGCTTGATCATCTCTGTGAAATATGAAGGCTGAAAGATTTTTTTTATACCTTAACAAATTTAGATGTGTTTGAAAAACATAGGTAAAAAATCTTGCTTGTTGGTGTGAAAACTGAGGTTGTGAAAGGGAGGATAAGGAATGAAATGGAAAGCCTGATGTTTTCCTAAGGACACTGACAAGCACTTGGGTACTCTGAATATTCATGAGGATGTCTTGACCGGGTTGTGGCTAATTTCTAATGACTGTGTGGGCGTGAAGTTTGCTGGAGTGTGGTGTAGTGCTCAGAGCCGTATAAGCTGAGATGGATTCTTTCCCTGCAGGTGCTAATGCAGAGGAGCAGCAGTACAGCTGAGTTGGATCTGAAAGCAGACTTGCAGCAATCTCACGGGTATTACAGAGAGAGGGAGAAAAGTGAGTGCCCCTTTTGCCAAGGGCAGCACCTGAAATCTGCTGTGATTTTGGTGCAGCCACCTTCTGTGGGGTGCTCTGCTGCTGCAGGTGTGAGCAGCACCGTGCTGTTTGCAGGTGAGAGCGTGAGCAGTGACACGTCCCTGGGCTGTGGAGCTGACGTGGACATCGCCCTGGTGGCCTGGCAGGCGGCCGAGGATGAGCCCGAGGCGGGGCCGGCCGCGGGAGCGGGCGGGGATCCTGCGGCACCGCGCTGGCTCCAGCTCAGCCCCTCGCAGGAGCCCGCCAACCTCACAGGTACCACGGGCCCACAGGGTGGGAGCTCACACTGTGCCCCATAGAATCACAGAGTAATGAGGTTGGAAGAGACCTTTAAGGTCATGGAGTCCAACCTATGCCCTAACACTTCAACTAGACTGTAGCACCAAGTGCCGTGTCCAGTCTTTTTTTAAACACATTCAGAGAGGGTGATTCTACCACCTCCCTGGGAAGAGCATTCCAGTACTTTGTTATTCTTTCAGTGAAAAATTTCTTCCTAATATCCAACCTATACCTGTCCTGATGTAGCTTGAGACTGTGTCCTCTCAAGAGGAGTTGTGCCCCTCTCTTGGCTTATGTGGCACAGGGCACCAGGGACCCTTCATCATACTCACTCAGAGTGGAAGGGATTTGGATCATCCATTGATTTGCCAGTAAATGATGATCCAGAAAGTCACCACCCACCTAGCTGAAGATAACTGGGCTTCTTACAGTGGTAGCTGGGCACCCATGGGCCTGCCCATTAGCACACTAATAGATGTTTCAAGTGAACAGGTTTTATTTCATAGCAGCGTGGTCTGAGGAAATGTCTCACTGTATTTTCTGACTGATAGGAAAGAAATGGTTCATTCTTTGCCATTTGTAAAGGTACCCTTCATCTGGTAGTGTGAGTCAGATATTAGGTCAGGAGCTTAGTGCAGTAATGTAGGGATGTCTTACAGGCTGCCTTCCTGATGGATACACAATTTCAAGGGTACTTTTTTATGCTGACTTTTCCTTTGAAATATCTGTGCTTTAATGAACCAGCACACACCTAGTCCAACTGGGACTGCTGCTTTACAAAAAGGTAATACTGCCCATGGTAAGAACGATCGTGTATGATAAATTCATTGTTTGTTAATGTGGTGCAAGAATTGCTCCTTTGGGGGTACATAGACGAAGACCCACATGTAGCAACCTGGCAGGTAATGTGGAGTGAAAGGAGAAGTGGGTAACAGATGTGTCATTGCCCAGCGGAGCCAAAGTGCCCTCGACTGCATTCCTGCCTCAGCCAAGTCACAGCTTGCTCTGCTGTGGAAACCTGATAGAGCAAGGCAGAACAGCACTGACACTGCCACTGGGCAGCAGAGATGCCACTTCCCTCAGCACAGATCTGTAGGAGGGCATTCTAATGTGCTGAATAAATAACATGTGGTTTAGCACTTTGGGACTTTGTAATGCTACAAAACAAAAGGGAGGAAAAATCCCCAAAGTTGTTTTTTAAATATATTCAAACATAAAAGTATCTAAAACGCCTTTTATTTCACTAACCTTCCTTGAGTCCTCAGAGGACATGAGTTATTTCCTTCTGCCTGTGTAGAGGTTTCCTGCAACTTCCTTCCATGCCTTGCTTGCTGCAGGTATGCCAGGAGCAGCATGGCTGTGCTGCTGCCTGTGACAGGAGAGCAGCTACCAGCTCTTGTCATTAAAATGTGCACTTCAGTGTGGATTTGTACTGTTTAAGAGCATAAATCCCATTACAAATCCCTGACAGCCTTCTCCAGGCTCTGCTCTCTCAGGAGCTGCTCTGCATCAGTGGGGATGCCTGAGTACATTACTCAAGACTCTTCAGCTGTGGTTTTTTATTCCTTTGTCCAGTTACATTGCCAGGTCTTGCTACACTGTGTGATCTTAAAAAGAAACCAAAAAACAAAGAAAGGGCTTTTATAAATATAAAAATATTACCTGTAAGAGTGAGTTATTGATTGAATACATCCCTCAGGTACCTGAATATTGCATTTAGCTGAATTTGCCTCCCTGCTGTAAAGCCCTCTGGGGTGGCGACAGTGTGGAGTGGCAGTGCTGTGCCCTGTGGTGCTGTCACCTGTGAGCCCCTTTGGCTGTCATGTTTTTCTTTGACTCAAAAGCAGCTCCAGCAATAAAAGAGAGATTTGGGGGAGAGAATTCTTGTGAGATGGAAGATGGTTAGGAGGAGTAAAGACCAGATTTTGTTGACTAAGTTCATGCTTAGGCTGCATTTCTAACTTGTGGAAATGGCACACTTTAAATTTACAGACAGCAGTGAGTTCCTGGCTGATGATTGCAGTATAATTGCTGGTGGAAGCCTTATTGGTTGGCATCCTGATTCTGCTGCTGTGCTGTGGAGGAGAATCCTGGGAATTCTTGGAGATGTGAACAACATACAGTCACCTAAAATCCATGCAAAAGTTTTTGGCTACCTTTATGAGCTGTGGTTTAAACTTGCAAAGGTATGTGGTACTTACAGCTAATGATAATTACATGTTTCTTTTGTTGTGGAAATGATTATTAAATGGGATTTAGTGTTAGCACCTGGAGCATAAACATGGCATGGGAGGGCTCTGCTGTAAAGGAAGCTTTGTCTTGTTTGGTTTCCAGCAGAGAATCCTGTCCAATGACAAGAGAATTTAAATGGGGTGAGGAAACCGTAGCAAAGAAAAAAGAAGTAAAGACATTGGTATTTGTGTAAAGGCCCACAGTGTGACTCAAACTGGCAATGTTTGCTTTGGCCAGGGAGCAGCAGCAGCATAGACCAAGCTTTCCTGGTGGCTTTGGCTGAAGTGGGAGCTCTGTATAGCCCCAGGTGTAGTACCTGAATGTATATAAAGTAAAAGTAAAATGTAATAATGCAAAGAAAAAAAAGAGTGTTAGAAGAGATACTGGTTTTATTAATGCTGTTGTTTAAAACCCATCAGATCCGGGACAACCTCGCTATCAGCGTTGACAATCAGTCAACTCCCTCTCCTCCCGTCCTGATCCCTCCTCTCAGGATATTTGCATCATGGCTGTTCAAGGTCAGTTCTGAAGTTCTCCCACAGGAGTATTTTCTTCTATATCAGAGCTGGGTTGGGTGTGCCTTTAGTTGCCTTATTTTTAACTTCCACCATCGCTGCTGGCCAAGACAGCGCGTGGCCTCCAAAGGCTCTTTGGAGTTGAGCTAGTGCTTTGTGGGAGGGCTGCTGGGCACACATGGCATGGGCTGGCTGGTGGGGCAGGCAGGGAGTGATGCAGGGTGTGTTGTTGTTGCAGGCAGCCATGCTGCCCAGCGAGTACAAGGAGGGCAAGCTGCAGGCGTTCCGGCTGCTCTGCGCCATGATGAGCCGGCGCCAGGACCTGCTGCCCAACTCGGACTTCCTGGTGCACTTCTACTTCGTCATGCGCCTGGGGCTCACCAGCCAGGACCAGGTATGAGCTCTGCTTCCTGTGCCACTGCCTGAGCCATGCCAGGGCAGCAGGAGATGCTCCAAAATCTGCTGCTGTGGGCACAGCAGTTGTTCCGGGTCTCCCTGTCCTCAGGAATAAAGCGTTCGGTGCGAGGTGAGGGACAGACTTAGTTGGGCCGTTAAATGATGGTTGTCTCACAGAAGCAGCTCAGTGCTCATGGAAACTCTTAAGAAATATTCTTTGGACAAAATAAAGACTATCTAAGAGCACTTGCATGTTTTTATAGCTGTAGGAATAGGTCTTGCAGCTCTGCTGGGGTTAGCAACAAAGGGCACAGGGACCGCTCAGGAAATTCTGGGAGTTACTGGTTGTGCCTTTAGGAAACCAGACAGGTTTGATTGTTTCTGAGATGATAGAGGGAAAGAAGGAATTGTTACAAGATTCTTGCCCCCTGGTTTCCCTCCTGAAAAGTTAGAACATTTGGAAAACACTCCTTTTAAATAGATAAGAATAGAGACAGGGGTTTTCTCCTGGAAAATCCTACAAGTCCTTCTGCAGCTGCCCATCACTGCAGGGTTCCCCAGGTATTTTGTATCCCCCGCACTGCCCATCCCTCCATGGTTTCCCTGGATATTTTGCAGCCCCACACTGCAATCCTTCCATGGTTTCCCTGGCTGTTTTGCAGGCTGCTGCTGCTCTTTGTTCTTGCTCCCCACTCTGGTGGCTGCATTTGCCTCTTGGTGGCACACTTGACCACAGGTTGGCTGCTGTGTGTGTGTCCTTCCCGCCTGCTTTCCTTAGCTGTGGAACTGGATGAGGTGGTAACTGGCAGTGCCTTGGAGCAAGGTGTTGATGGGAAGCAGGATCCTTATTCCTGCTCCTGTGTTTCCAGGACGATTGGATGCTCGAAGAGTGGGAGCCTCTTTATCAGAGAGAGTGTGGGATCACTGGAACAGGGATCCTAGCATGCTTTCCAGGATTTCAGAAATAAAGTAAACTTCGTGTGGCCTTTTTAACACAGAGTGGGTTTGTCTGCTAAGCAAAGGCATAAATTTCTCCCTAGTAAGGAGTGTTCACAGAAGGAATGGTAGGAGGTGTCTCATGGAGGAGTTTTCCTTCTGTATAGATCACTCGTGCAACTTCTAGCATTTATGTGGGAAAGCCACAGAAAAACAGCCCAGCTCCAGGCAATCACCTTGGCTACTTCAGAAGAGCTTTTTTGGGTAGTTACATAATTAAAAGTATTACAGTCAGGAACCTCTTCAACCTGAATGGTTTTCAATATTTTGGTTTGCATGACAAGTGTTTTTTTGAACTGTATTTCTCTTCTTGCTCCTCACTCACTTAAGGATGCAAAACCAGGAAATTGCTGTTATGTTGTGTAGCTTTTGGTGCTGCTAGAAAAACAAAATAATCCAATTTTGAATATGCTGTAGATGAGTACAGAATTATTCCAGCAAGTGCAGCCCAGCTTTGCAGCCTGCTCTTGGGGGGTGCATAAAAGAGCAGTGTGAGGAGGGTGTATTTTATAGGAGGCTCCCTTGGCTCTCCGAGCCCGGGATGTAGCAATTAGCTCAGCAGAGGAGACAGCAGGGTAATGAGCTGCAGCTAATTTGTCCATGTGGAAGTGTCTAACAACAAACATCCCTGGAGAAGTGAACAACTCTGTGCAAGAATTGCATCACCTCTCCAGGTGGGAGAAGCTGGCTGCAGGGAGCGAGCCCAGTCAGGGAGCACAGGAGGGGTCAAGGGCCAAGTGACCATCTGCGGGGTGCCTCCCTCCTGAACTGCTCCAGCCTGTGGCACTGCTCTGCTGCTGGCCCAGTCTGGGCTTTTTTCCTGGTTTTTTATGAATGACATTCATTTAGGCTCACAGCCTTCCCTCCCTGGCCTCCGGCATGAAGGAAAGAGAACTGGGATGTTCACTACCACACTGGGGGCTAGGGAAGGTACTTTACCTATGGTTAGGGGGTTGAAAATCAGGAAATGTTCCTGGGGAGTGGTTGGTAGGGATGCTGTGGGATAGCCTGCTGCAGTTTGGGTGGGCATAGCTGCCTTCTGCTGCCAGGTGAGCCTGATGGTCAGAAAACTCCTGTTGGAGCAACTGCAACTGGGTGTGTCCTTTGGTTTGGGTAACAAATGCAGCTTTGTTAATCAGCCCAAAATTTGACGCTGCAATGCACAAGTTTTGCAAATACCTGAACCAGGAATAGAAATGTATTTTATTATTGCTGTTATATTACTGTTGCTGGCTGCTCACTGTAACATTACTTTTTGCTTCATTCACCTGAAAAAGTCAATAAGCATCTCCTTGCTCCACAACTTCCTCCTTTTTGCTGAGTAACAAAAGGACCAGAACACAATCCCAAAAAGCTACCAACTCTTCTCAGAAAATCAACTGTTGGCATAATTGGGATTCTTCAGCTGAGGTCTTTTTGGCACTTAAATAATCCTTTGAGGTTGCTGGTGATTGTCTCCTGAGAATTCTGTGGACTTTTGTGTTGCCGTTTCTTATTTCTGTCTAAATTTCTGCTCGTAGAGAGAAAGTGCAGGTGAGGTTCTTACCTTGTAGGCACACTGTAAAAAGAGGGAGGTTGTCAATCCTTTTTCAGGTTTCAACCCTCTGCTGCTCAGTGTCATTTTTTAGCCAGTCTCACCCTATTACCATGGTGAGCATCAGTTACTGTGCCTGGTGCCACCTGTCACCAACGCTGGGGTGTCACCTGGCACTCAGAGGTTACCTGCAAAGTGAGCAAGGGGATCACTTGTATTCCTGACTTTGGGAGTTTAACAAATAAATTTGAATTATAGTCATGCTTACTTGCCAGAGGACCTCTGGAGTAGGACACTTATGTTTTTGGAGAACATAATCAAAGGTAGAGACTTCAGAGGTTCTGTGTGGAAAGGACAGTGGATGGCCAAAGGGGGAGACTCTGCTGGTGGCTTTTTCAGTTCAGTGATATGGAGAGCAGAACAAACTTTAAATATGGAATAAGAGGAAAATCGCCGCAGTCCAGCCAAGCTGGCAGATGTCCTGGGTGATTAAATGTCAGCACAAGCAGCAGGCCTGCCTGTGGAGCACAGCCTGGCTGCAGCCAGGGCACTCAGCAGCTTTGTTTTAGTTCAGTTCTTTTTAGCAGTGCAAGGATGCTGTGGGTGAGAAGCTCTGTCAGTAGAGGTGCTGAGATACCAGTGCCCATTGTCCCAAAGTTGTCCCAAAGCCTCTTTATTTGTTCCAAAGGCACTGTAGGTGATGAGGGAAAGGAGGCTGCTGCAGCAGCTCCAAGCTTCTGTAGAAACACCCACTGGAGCTCTCTGTGGAAAATGGCTAATTTGTAATAGGAAGCATTTCTCAGCAGAGCTGCTACCAGAGAAGGCATTAATTACCTGTTTGTATTAACATTGGTCTGACATTTAAAAAAAAAAACAAACACCCAGCATTTGTGGGCTTTTATATCTTTCTGCCTCATGATGGAGGTACAACTGAGAGCAGACAAGACTGCAAGCATCAGCACTTTCTTATTCTTCAGTAGAACCTTTCATACCCTTCATCTTACGTGCATTACAACTGTGTGCCCTCTGCTCCCTTTGGTGGTTGGTCAGTGCACCTGGGCACTCCATGGCTCATTGCTGTCAGTGCTGCTCACCTGTCCTGCACAGCTGTACCCGTTGGTACTCCCAATCACTACAAACTGAGTGCCTGCATCTGCCCAGGTGTCACTCAGCAGCCAGGAGCAGCAGCAGCTGTGTAAAGGTGCAGTAAGTAGTGAGTAGCTTTGCTTTTGTCCCCTGTGGAACGGGTGCTCCTTGCCTGGGTTTCTGCCTGATGATGTTGAACAGAAACCATCATGCTGTTTAGATTCTTTAAACTGCCATTTAAAATGAAATAACCTTAATGCAGTCTATTAAGGCTTAGATTCCCCTATTTTAGCTTCTCGAGACTTCTTTCCAATGGATGCCATGATTTTCTCCCTCTTTTAATCCACCCCTTATCTCATTTCCTGTGGAAAATTTGCCTGTGTGCTCCCATTATGTGCTTTGAGTGCTTTGAAAAAAGTGTTAACAGACAGCATGTTTCCAGTAGGGACAAACAAAAGTCCAAATGCCAGGGTCTCATAGGAACTCTCACATCCCCCTCTGCTTGCCCAGACCAGGCTGAGTGGGAAGTGCTGGATAAAAAAGCTGCAAGATTGACTGGAAGCAGGGGGGAACCAGGTCCTGCCAACTGCAGGAGCTGTGCGCTCTGGAGTGATTTTGGTAGTTTTGTTCTTTTCTGTTATTTTGCTGTAATTCATTTGTCCTTCCTAAGCTTCCATCCCACCCAAATTCTGCTCTTGTGGTCTGTCAGAGCTTGGAGCAGTGCTGCCACAGGCACTTGGGATTGATGTGTGTGGGGGCACAAAGCCACCTCCACTTTCCAGGCAGTGCCATGGCTTAGCACCCACACCCTTGTACCTGCATCCACTGCATGCTCTGTGTGTGCACAAACCAAAATATTTATTCTAGTCCTTTATCCTATTGCTCTCTCCACTTGTGAAAGTATCAGACATGCTCCAAAATGGGAGAAATTAAAAAAAACCTCCCTCTGTTATATTCCAGCCTTGAGGGACTTGGGGTATAAAATGTAACTATTTTGGGGTTTGGTTTTACCTGGCACCTTGAAATGCAGCTTTCTGATAAATTAATCCTGGGTCTCTTGAGGTTGTCAAAATACTTAATAAATTTGTGTTGCAGCTTAATTTTTGACAAGTTAACTCTTACCTGAATCTTCATGGTAGGTAGGAAAACTTGACATACGTAAATGGAAGTAAATTTGTTCCTTTAAAGTAGAAAAGGGAAGTCTTAAGCCTTCTGTAAATTAATAATCTTTCCCGTGCCATAGATCTCAACTGCCAGTGAGGTGTCTGTTGGTGAGGAACAGAGTGAACTTTCAGTGAAAAATCCATGTTGTTCCTGTGGAGGGACAATTGGAAACATGAGGAAGGCAGCTGGCAGGCTATTTGGTTACACCTGTAATCTGCAAAATCTTCAACAAAAATTAGGTGAAGAATATTTTTGCAATTGACCTTTCAGTGAACTTGCATATATTTATTTCGCTTACTCAGTGGATGTTTACAACCTTATAATTTGAATTACTAGATTAACCTACACTGATATATGATGCCATTTATAGGGTTAATGCATTTGAGAAGGACATGCATGCGATTGCCTCCTCCTCTTCCCTCTTCCCCAGCTTTAACACCACAGAGCATCATTCTGAATTGAAATAGTCCATAATGGTCCTTTTTTTCACTTTTCTTTAACAACATGAACACTAAATTATAGCTGTGCAATTATGTAAACAATGGAAATGCTTCCAGAATGAATACTTCCTTTTAAATTTTCATTTTGTGTAATTGCTGAAAGGTTTGGAGCCATAATAAACCAAAATTATTTTACACATTTATCGTTCTAAAGGTCAATTATGAAAGAAGTAAAGCAACAACACTGTGCAGAATGAGTAAACCAATTTCCACGGCCATCACCATATGTTTTTCTTATGGCTTGTGTTTTCCAGTTGCTGTGTACATAGCATTCAATTAAAGTGATTCATTGACCAGCCTGGGAGCTGCTACCCGGAGTTTACGTTTGCAGGGAGGGAAGGAAGCCCGGCTCTGTTTGAATTACCTGATTTTGCCCTATCACTGATAGCACAGATGTCCTGGCTCCCTCGCCCTCTCACAAGCCTCTCTCTGCTGATAAGCTCCCTGAGCCCCCAGATTGCTGCCCCAAATCCTGTGGTGCTGTGAGCTGGGCTCTCTGCTCACTGGGAGAGGGGACACGCCTGGCAGGCTACCTGTGAGTGCTGTCCTGGGCTGGTGCTGACCCTCCCCAGGCAGGGGACAGCCTGCCCAGCCCCAGCTGAGGTGCAGTGACCCAAAATGCCCAGGGTGATGTGCTCAGTGTCTGGGGTGAGCCTGGCTGAACAGGTTTGTCTCCTGTCCTCCCTTGGGAGACGTGTGTTGTGCCTTCCCTCTGGGTGTGTGTGCCTGCACTGGGAATTTGAAGGGAAGCTAAGGACTGCTTCAAGAGCTTTTCAAAGGGAATTTTTGAAAGTTTCTCTCAATGGAAAATGATTTCTTTTTAGTATCACTGCATCTCGTAACTGGCAAGTAAATCCCTGCAGCATTTTTGGACCATGTGTGCTGTCACAGGATTTGTGTGTGACAGTAATGTTTTGTGGTTCTCCTTGCCTCCCTATGAGAAGTGTTGTGTGCAGGGATCCATGTCCTGGTGTGTGACAGATGGGAGCTCTGGGGTGAGGACAGGAGTTAATGCAGTTGTTTGGAGCAGCTCCCTGTGCCGCCTCGCCGGCCAGGTTAGCCCGGGCTCTTTTATTGTGGCACATGTCAGCAGCAGCCTGCTCCCATCTGCTGCCCTGCTCAGGGCCAGCCCAGCCTTACCTGGCCCTGCTGTACAGGTGTGCTGTGCTGGAGCAGCACGGAGCGTTAATCAGCCCTTAATTATAACAAGGTATGTCCTTTGTTCTGCGCCGACCGAGAGTTTACCACCCACTTTATGAGCGGCTGCATCCATCTGCTCTGCTTCTCAATGTTTGCATTGACCCATATTGACTTAAAATGTATCAAAGGAAGTGATTAAAACAAGTTTAAACATTAACTTGAGTGGCATTTTATCTTATTCAGGAAAGTGAAAGCATTATCTGCTACTATGTTAAAAACTAATACTGTTTATTTGAATATATAGCAGTTTCTTCATAGGATACTGGTGTTGCAAACGCTTAGTGGAACACGAAGTAGGAGCTGTGCAGGTCTTCAGAGGGCTTTGAGAAAATGGTGATGTTCAAGCATCTCTCTGAAGAGAAAATTTGGTTTGTCAGCTTAAGCTTCTGCTGTAGAGATTGAGCATGTGTTTGTCAGCTTTAGCTTCTGCATGAGATTGAGAGGACATTATGGGGGTCTCTAGCTCAGGCTGTCTTTGACACATCATGAAACCAGTAAGGATGGACATGGAAAAGGGTTTTCCTTTGCAACTTTTCAAAATTTTATTGAGTGGAAAATAATTATCTCCTCAGTATAAGAAATAGGTTGATGTAACTCTTCAGCAAATACAGTGTTGCAGGTAAAGGATTATATAGATTTTATGCCTAATTTTAAACCTGCTGAAAGCTTGCAGGGAAGAAATCTTAACCCAAATATAGGAACTTTGCTCTGTTTTTGAGAGACTGTGAAGACTTAAAATGTGGGAGGATTAGAGATGAAAGGCTTATCTGGAATGTGTTTTGTACCACAGGGTGATGGCAAACAAATCTGGGCCTGCTGCTCCGTTCCTTCAGGGCACCTGAAGCAGGGAGAAGGCCTGGAGGGGCAGCTCATCTTCTTGTGGCGTGGAATTCTGAGAGATTTGAGGAACTCAGTCCTCTGGACTGCTGCAGTGCTTCATCTTATGTCCATTCAGTGTTTGGATGCTTCACTCTGAAGTCTTGTTTAACAATGGTTTTGTTTAGGCGTGAAGAGACATGAATGGTGGTGTGGGCTTTGAACAGGAATTTAGGGGTACAAATGTTACCAAAATCCCAAATGCACTTTGGCTACTCCACACCCCTGAAGTGGGAGGTCATGATTTCATGGAGGTCACTTTGCACACGGTGCTCTGCTCTGGGAATTTGCACCTCAATCAGTGTGGGACTAGGGAACCTCAATGTTAAATCTTCTCAAACCTCAAAGTTAAATCTTCTGATACTCTCACTGTTGTTTTTGGGTGTCCTGGCTTTTCTCACAGATGCCTTCTCTTGCAGGACATCCTGAACACTGTCATAAAGCACTGCCTGCCGTGGTTCTTCTTCCTGGGGCTGCCTGGCTTCACGATGCTGATCGGGGACTTCCTCGGGGCAGCGGCGCGTGTGCTGAGCGCGGACACACCGGAGGTGAGCGCGGCTGGCTCGGCACAGCTGGGCTGGGAAATCCTGGGAGAAGGCAACAGAGGTGTTTGATCCAAAGGCTGAAGCATGAGGAAGGCGTGTCCTGTACGCCTGTAGAGCCCCCTGAGTGCTACTGCAGCGAGCAGACACTGAGAGAGAGCAGGGAACTCTCAGGGTGAGGCAGCATCTCAGACTAAATGTCAGCACTAACAGAAATGTGACTCTAAACGATTAAATTATCGAAGGATAAGTCAAATAGCAAGTCAATGAGGGGCTGCCAAAATAAAGGTAAAGGTCTGGCAGTTCTGGGAGAGACAGGAAAGCTCTGTTGCATGTGAAGCACCAGCTCACGGGAGACCTTTTGGTCTGTTCGGGCTCAGGGCTTTTGTTGCTGCTCTTGACATTTGTGTGGCTGAGCAGGTGGCCCTGTGCAGGGCCACAGCCCTCTCCTGTTACAGCAGAGCTGGAATGGTTATCTAGCCACTCTTCTTCCATCAGCTCTTAAATAGCTTAGTCAGCCTTCCTGTTGATCCAAAGCTTAAATGCTAATAAGAAATGGATGCTCAGTTTTCCAGGGAAAAGCCATAAACCAAAACACCCTCTTCATTTCTCCTGTGTGCATAAAACTGGGTGTGCATTGCATTTTTAACATATACACAGTAGTTAATGTGTTTATAGCTCGTGCTGTGGTGCTTTTGATGGCTCTGTTGGAGCAGGGATCTCTCTGCACATTGATATCACCTATTTTTTTTTGTGACTATTTCTGCCTTGCCCTTCGCCAGGCTCCCCGCTCTGAAGCTCACACCATCCTTGGTGCTCTTGTGTGCTTTCCCAACACCTACCAAGGAATCCCACAGCTGGGACCCATCTCAGAAGCTGGTGAGAGCATCACAGGAAGTGCAGATTTGAAGGTAAAGCCACATGTATTGTAAATCCTTAGGTAGCCTAACCTGATTTCCCTATGCAGTGACTTCATTCCTGCCCAAGTGGTTGCCCTCACACAAACCTCTGTTGCTTTTGATAAAGGTGAGGCACCACAGTGATCCACTGCTCAAAATTAGGGATGGCTGGGGAGGAATCTCTGAGTTCCTCATGTGTGGCCTGAGCAGGCAGAACCAAAGGGAATGCAGAAATCCCTTCACATGCTTGGCTCCTGTTCTTGCTTCTTCATCAGGCCTTGGAGAGTTGCTGGAGGTGTCTTACTTCTAAAATTAAGACAGCTTTGTGTACTAAATAATACACTAAATTTTTCATGACATATTTTGGTTAGAGCCTGAACACTACAGTTTGTATGGAGTGACCACCACTTGTTGTTTGTAACTGCCCCTTGACACTGTAAATGAATTGATTTCCTCTTGCTGCCTGTACATTAGTTGTAAGCTGATTTGATTTGTCCTCAAGGGCCTGTATGTTTGAGTTGTAATCAATGTTTCTCCCTTGACAAAATACAACTGGCATGAGGTAAAGATGCTTTAGCAACAGATGGGGAATTAAGTCACTTCACCTGTAACTGTCCAAATTCAACAACTTTAAAGTAGATGTACGAAAAAGATGCTTATTCTAATTTATTTTGTTATTTTAGTGTTGCCTCATAAATATTTTATTGAAGAATGCCACAGAGGAGCCATGTGAAGCTGCAAGGTAAAATACTGAGTAAAAGAAATGGGAAAATATCATAGAATTGGATAGGTTGGAAAAGACCTTTAACATTATCAAGTCCAACCATTTATGGCTTGGAAAAGTCTTTCTTGCTGCTTATCTTCTGCTGCTGCCTTGTGGTTTGGTCCTGTGAGGTTAAGCCTTACTCTGCACCATCAAGGTGCTGGCCTGTCGTGCTGGAGGGGAAAGAGAGATCTCATCTTTGTGCATTTATTTCCTTTTTTTACCCCTAAATATTGCTTTAAATCTCCTGCCCAGCTCTCTTTTCCTTTTCCCAAAGATGCATAGCCATCTGTGGCCTCGGCGTGTGGATCTGCGAGGAGCTCACGGAGTGCACGAGCCACCCCCACGTGAAGAAAGCCATCAATGTCATAGGTGTGACACTGAAGGTATTGCTGGGGTGGGCTCTGATCAGCGTGCTTTGGGAAAAAAAAGGCATTTCCACTTTGCAAATAATCACTGATAATCTGAGGCGTTGAAATAATTCAGTGCACAAGCCACCCCCATGTGAAGAAAGCCATCAATGTCATAGGTGTGACACTGAAAGTATTGCTGGGGTGGGCTCTGATCAGCGTGCTTTGGGAAAAAAAAGGCATTTCCACTTTGCAAATAATCACTCATAATCTGAGGCACAGGCTGCTGCTGTGGTGTCCTGTACAAGTGTGCAGAATATTTGCAAAAACAGCTTGTGTGCCTATAGACTCCTTCCCCAGCAAACTCACATAAAAGATCACACAGTGAGTGTCAAACCTGCTGGTTCCTAATGCTGACCATGTGATCTCACAATACTAACATTTTCTATTCTTTGCAAAGATGCAAAATAATGAAATGTAGAAAATCTAAATGCAGTGTATTGTATCTGAGTATTTTATTTGGCTTTCAATCACCTTTTTTCTTCCAGTTTTCCAACAAGCTGGTAGCTCAGGTAGCCTGTGATGTCCTTCAGCTGCTGGTGTCTTACTGGCAGAAGCTTCAGGAGTACGAATCCTCCCTGTGCCGGAAAATTACGGAAGTACGTCAGATTATTTAAAATGTTTGTATGAAAATCATATGTAAAGTTGTCTTAATCCCTTCATTGGGCTGCTGTGATTTTGTTAACTGCTTTTTTTTAATTGTGAGGGAGGTACTTCCTACACTCCCTGGACCAGTGTAGGTCTCTTGTTTGTAGCGACTTCTTTGCATAGTGCTCAGTAAAATGTTCTCATTGATTGGCACGGGCAGTTGGGTGCTCCTATGAGAACTTAACCTGTTCCACGCCCTGTGGAACTGTCTTCACACTCTGTGGAAGGTCTGTCTCTGCAGAGGAAGAAGCTGAGTGCCTTTCTGACACTTGTTTGTTTGTCTGCAGATCCTGGTGGCCACCATCGCGTTCCTCCTGCCCGGTGCTGAATACTCCTCCATGGAAGCAGATAAAAAGGTGTGTCACTGAAAAGAGCTGTCTCCATTCCTTGTGCTGTTTGAGGGAGGTTTTAAATGAGGTTGCTCCTAACCAGAGCTGAATTTTAAACTTTCCAATTCATACCCTAAAGTCTGGGTGAATTTAATAGAGTGTACCTAAGCACCGTGTTCTTGTTCAGTTCATAGTTTCACTGCTGCTTTGCTTGCTGGACTGGTGCATGGCACTGCCCATGAAAATGCTGCTGGAGCCTGTGTCTGCTGGTGCTGTGGAGGATCAACATGCATCCAGAGCTCCTTTGCTGGATTATATTTACAGAGTGAGTAGGGGAAAAGAAGGTGATTTGCTCTGCCTGGCTGTTTGAAGATGCCTTTCACACACCCAGATGGCACAGAAGCAGCTTTGTAGAGCACTAGAAAATCATGTCATCCAGGTGAGAAGTTACAAATGGAAAATGTTAAGAAGATAAGATTAGAGATGTAGAACAGACAGAGGATGGTGAAGACAAAGGTAAAATGCTTAAAACAACAAGCCAGGCAAAGTAATCTTTGCAGTAGTATTTGGATTATTTGAAGTGGGCTGTTAAAATACAGAACAAGCCCTGAAGCAAGCTGTTAAAAGCACAGAATCAGTGCAGATGGAGACTGTTGATTTAGAAATGCTGAATTTGGACACGGGTGGGTTGTGTAGTGTGTCAGAACTGGGGGTCCTGCTCGCTGGGTGTGTTGGGGACTGTCCCAGGTTGTCACTGGCTCCATGTCCCTGCAGGTCCTGCACTGCTGCATCAATGGCTCCAGCACCTACACACAGCAAAGCCACTATGTGCTGAGCCTGGCCGACCTCTCCTCCTCTGACTACGACCCCTTCCTGCCCCTGGGGAACGTCAGGAGCTCCTCAGAGCCAGCCCAGTGCCCCTCCTCCACCGATTTGGGTGACCTGCTCACCGTGGCTGAAGGTAAAGGCGTGCCCAGAGTGTGGGCTGGGCCAGCATGTGTGTGCAGCAGTGGGAAACAGAGTTCCAGGCACCATCTCTGCCTTGGAAACGTGCTTCTCCTTACTGCATGTAGCAAATGTTCCTTCAGAATTGGGAACGTCTCTCTCTGGATGAATTCCGGTTGCTTCTGTGATAGGATATTTGAGTTCATGGCCAATGCTGTTCCTTAGAACAAATTTATGTTTAGAAGGTGTAAAAGGAAGGAGAAACACTGTAAACCACAGATAAATAGTTTTACGCTGAATATGAAAAAACCTAGAAATGAGGAGGTTTCTGGCCATAAAAGGAGTAACATTCTCATGGGAGAAATGGAGGCACAGCAGTAGCTCAGAGCAAAGTCACTTAAGGAAATACCTGATGGATGTGCCTGGGCTGAGGGGGCCATCTGAGCATCCAGGAGGTCTCTCCCTGCCTCACTTTCCACCTGCCAGGGATGGAGGAGCAGTGCTTTGCAGTGACATCTCTGGTTTGCCTTGGCTTTTCTGCTGTGCCACCCTCCTGTTCTGATAGCTCTGGGGATGTGGTGAAGTAAAATAAAACTGTGGAATAGGTAGGATTTCTTGGAAAGCTGTTGGAAATATTTCCTTGAACAGGAAGGATCAGCAGGTCACATAGGGCTGCAAAGTGGGAGAAATCTGCAGGTGCTCCTTTTGTGTTGCCTCTTGCTGCTCTTACTGATCCATTGTGTTTTCCTTAATGGTTTCAGAAAAGAGGAGGAGGAATCTGGAGCTGATCCCCCTCACGGCGAGGATGGTCATGACTCACCTGGTGAATCACCTGAGCCACTACCCGCTCAGCGGGGGCCCTGCCATCCTCCACAGCCTCCTGAGCGAGAACCACGACAATTCCTACGTGGAGTCCTCCGAGCTGTGCTCGGAAGTGTTCCGCAGCCCCAACCTGCAGCTCTTCGTGTTCAACGACAGCACCCTCATCTCCTACCTCCAGATCCCCGCCGAGAAGAAGGCGGGAGCCGAGCCGGCGCCGCCGTCGGACGTGCGGGTGATCGTGCGGGATATCTCAGGGAAGTACTCCTGGGATGGCCGGGTCCTGTACGGGCCTCTGGAGGGCTGCCTGCCCCAGCGCAGCACGGCCGCCGCCTTTGCCATCTCCAGAGACCCACAGCAGCAGCAGGGCCTTTCCCAGAGCGATGGCTCCCAGCTGGAGGAGGGAGAGGACGCCCTGGACCAGCTGCTGGAGAGGATCGGGAGCAGCAGCCCCGAGTGCCTCCCGCACCCGCAGCGCAAGCTGAACGAGCCGGCGCCGCCGCCCTGCGGCATGAGCGCCGAGCAGGAGCGCGCCATCACCGAGGCCCTGCTGCAGCAGAGCGCCCAGGAAAGGGAGTTCATCCTCAAGTGCAGCTCGGACTGCAGCATGAGCGTGGCCCGCCAGGAGCCACCACCTCCTGTCCAGCCCCAGGCCTCCTTCTATTTCTGTCGGCTGCTACTGAACGACTTGGGAATGAACTCCTGGGACAGAAGGTAAGGAGAGAGGAACATTCTTAGGGTACCCTCCTCACTTTTTACCCCTGACACACTTAAGAAAATGAGGATCATACAGCTGGGGGTAAGAGCAGAGTTTTGAACTTCAGTGATGATTCATAATACACACCAATAGATTGTGCACAACAATAATTCTAAGAAATTGTGTCATGTTAATTCTCTTAGCTGTTTGGATGATGAAATACTGTGCCTCCATTGTGTTGCATTTGCCTTCAAACCTTTCCTATTTATTTTTAGGAAAAGCTTTCATCTGCTGAAGAAAAATTCAAAGTTGCTGCGAGAGCTGAAAAATCTGGATTCCCGCCAATGGTAGGTGATGTGTACTGAGCACACCAGTGATAAGGTTCGTGTTTCCCAAGGAAGAATGAGTCACCAGAACCAAAACTTCATTCCTGTTGAATCCAAATATTGGTATGAAAATTGGACTGTTTGTTTCTCCAGAGTTCTGTAGCCTGAATGGAGAAGCCACCTGCGCTGGTACATTCTCTGTGTACAGAGAACTCCAAATCAGTGGCAAAGAATAAGAGATTTTTTTCAAGTCTGCTTTAGCTGAGAGGGGAGGGAATCACATTGATTGTGATCTGGGTACAGCTGATACAAAACAGTATTTTTTACACAGTGATCTCTGTCTCAGGAGCAATGCCTTGAGGAGTGATCCATCCAGAACTGCTCCCCAGCCAGGAAGTGGCAGAATGAAGTTCTGCATGTTATGGGTTTCTCTTCATTACTTGACATAGAGCTGTTTGAAAAACATCTGAAGCATTGCAGAATTCTGAGTTTCTACATCAAATGCACTTTGCATGTTTTCAGATAAGCCAACTGTCCTTGTCAGCCTTGTAAAACTTTGCCCAGGGTCTGAAAGTCAATAATGCCTCTTCTGCCTAGTATGTCATCACCCTGTAATTAAAATTCTGTACGTCAAATTATGCTCCCATTAACACCTGTGCCACCTCACTGTCTCTGCAGTGCTGCACAGATCTGAGTCATTAACCCTGTAATTAGAATTTGGCCACCAGTTCTGTGGCTGATGTACAGGAGGACCAGGCTTGACTCTGCTCTCTAAGCTGGGGTGTCTCTGCAGTGAGGTTTTGGTGGCAAAAAGGGGGAGGAAATCTGAAAGTGACTGATGTATTTGTGTGCATAAAAGAAATTGACACACAGAGCTAAATGTGGGTCATATGTTTGTTTGGAGTGCTGGGGGATCTGAAAAATAATTTTGAGTTGAAGCTTGTTTAATGTTGATTTCTTTTTCTACCCTGTGGCAGTCGTGAGACTCACAAGATCGCCGTGTTCTACATCGCTGAGGGACAGGAGGACAAGTGTTCCATCCTGGCCAACGCCAGGGGAAGCCAGGCCTATGAAGATTTTGTGGCTGGGCTGGGCTGGGAGGTAACAGCCATAATTTAGACAAGCTACCTTGTTGCTGAGGACACTTATGCAGTTTTTAATTTAAAAAAAAAAAAATTTGCTACACACTGATGCTTAGCTGCTTTTAGCTTTTGCCATCGTCAGAGCACACTCAGCACAGGAGTTCTTTATGACATGTGTGAGTTTAATTTGCTTTGTCAAAATGGTGTGTCATAATCTAAATGCCATGGATGTTTTGGTGTTTGGGAAATCCAGAGTAGCTGCATGTCACATTTAAGGATCCAAGTGCCACAGCGAGATGCAGCATCCTCAGGCTGGTGCTGTTGGGAAAACAAACAAACCTTTGGACTCAGGCTTGACTTCAGAGAGGTGTTTCTTCTGAATGAACTTCTGGAATAATTTATTCTAAGGGTGTTTTTTCTGTACAAATCTTCAGTTTCTTTTGCAGTTTTTCTGTTTTTTTCTCTCTGCCTTTTGTGATGCTCCTGGCAGTGGGAGCTGCCAGCCCCACAGAGCCCTTAGCCAGCAGTCTGTGGCAGAATGCTGTTGTTTCCTTGCTGCTGTTTGCTGGAGGAAGGTAAAATAGCTGGATAGATAATGACTCAGAACCTAGTTCAGAGAGATTTGCTTTCAGTAAATGTCAAATACAGGCACGGGAAAGACAAATCTAACGGAAAGATCGCAGAGCTGTGGGGGAAGACTTCTTTTTGTCTGGGATGGAAAGACTTCTTTTTGTCTGGCTACAGAAACCTAGGGTGGTGATTTCATTAACCTTGATAGAGAAGCAAATCCTGGTGATGTGTCAGTGCTTTCAGGTGGCTGCTGTTTGTGCCTTTGGCTCCCTCAGGTCGACCTGTCCACGCACGGCGGGTTCATGGGCGGCCTGCAGCGCAACGGCAGCACGGGGCAGACCGCGCCCTACTACGCCACCTCCACCGTGGAGATCATCTTCCACGTGTCCACCAGGATGCCCTCCGACTCAGATGACTCACTGACCAAAAAGGTAAAGGCTTTGCAGGGTGTTTCCATCAAAATCAGAGCTGGAAGCAGCCTTAGCTGACTGGTCCTGGCAGGCTGTGCCTGCGTTGCCACGTGGTGCTTCTGCAGCTGGGCTGGCTGAATTAAATGGCATCTAAATTCTGGGTTCTGAAACACAATTAACATTTCCATGGTAGCCTCAAATGCCACCGTGGGTAATAATATTAGCAATAATTTCATTTGTACATTGTCTGCCTGCCAAAACTGCTGTAGGTTGGTAGAACAAAGCAACCAAATGCAGCATCATCAAACTGTCCTATGGGGAACAGTGAAGGGAAAAAGGGCTGACAGGCTCAGGAGCCCAAGCAGCCAGCTCAGAGTTCAAGGCAGCAGCCAGTTAGGCACAAGTCTGACAGGCAGCCTCTGCTTCAGACAGCCAGAACTCAGCCCAAAAGTCTGTTGGTATTGGTACTTAATTGTTCATCTTTCCTAGCAAGGAGCGATTTCAGGTTATGCTGTTTGCCAGCTGCTGCTTAGACTCAAAGATTTTTGGGGCAAATGAAATCTCTGGCTTTTTAATTAGGATGGGTAACTTGTCCTGCAGAGGTTGTTAGCATGCATCAGTAATGCTGCAGCAGCCATCCAGTTGGTTTCAGAATGATGTGTGTTTTAATTTGAAATATAAAGGTGGAATCTCTGATTACTGGTTCTGAAAAATTGCCCAGTGTTTTGTAATAAAATCAGATCTTGTCTTTTTCATTGTGATATCTGTCATTTTGAAAAAAGGAAAATCAGCAAAATGATGCATTCCTCTTCATGGATGCAAGGCTATGGAGTAAAGTATTCTGAGTGCTTCGGGAAGGAGCAGTGAGGTAGTGGTGTGTAGGACTGGGCTGTAGAATCTCTGTGACCATACCAGTGTAGAACTGTTTGTATTTTCATTATTCCTGACCAGTATTTGTCCAGCTGCTAGACCAAAATGAATGATTTACAATTGCCCTAGGCAACATATTCCATACTCCTGTGCTCCACTTCTTGTACCACAAAAAAATCTCTGGTAGTGCCTATTTTGCTTCAATTTAAGCCCATTGATTCTTATCCTGTTGCACATGGATATGAAGGGCAGATTATTTTGCAGCACACTTGTGCATGTCTGAGAACTGCTGCCATGTCTTTCCCAGACTTAGTTTTCCTACACAAACCATGGCCATTTGTTTAGTCCAACCTTCCCTTGCAAGTCCTGGGTTTTGTGGAAGCCTGGCAAAGGCACTGGGATATGGTCTGGCTGTTGAGTAATTCATCACCTGGGAGAGGAGAGCATAGTGTGGCAGAGCTACCACAAGGAGAAGAAAGGGATTTAGCTGCAAACAGTCCACTTACTCTCCTTATTTTCATCTATGTTATGGGTTATCACAGGCACTGAGGGTCTCGTTATTCTCTTTGTCTTCCCTGTGTTTGCTCTAAGAGAATTCCTTCTCTGAGAAACAGAAACCAAAAGCATTTAGTAGCTGTCAGTCTCCAAGTTTTGTAGTGCCAGGAAACCAGGCCAGCTCCAGCACATGCTGTCTGCAGAAAATAACTGCAAAGGAATTGCTCTGGGACCTTTTCAGAAAACCTGAGGTCTGCTCTAGGAATGGAACCCTGCAGGGATCAGACTGGGAATTCCAGTGAAGGACAAATCTCTGAGCAGGCTCATGGACCTGAGGAGTGGCTCAGATCAGATTACTTCCAGAAGGCTTTTCAGTGTGTAGTCATCCATGGTTCCACTCACAACAGTTTCATGCAGTTTGTCACAGCTTCTGTTGTGAGCACACATGCAGTTCTGTGCAGATCAGCAAGGATTGTTGACAGATTTTGCAGACCTGCAGCTGTGAGTGGAGAAAAGGTGCATTTCAGAAGCACTGCACTTTCTGGAAGGTGGACAACTCTCTGGGCTTAGGTCCTTGCCTCACATTGTTGGGGCAGAATGGCCAGGTTAAAAAGATTATGTCTTACTTCATATTTATTACTTCTTGCCATCAATGCTTTTGTTTTATGGGAGTGTGGAGAGAAAGATGGAAGCCCATGGCATTCATTCAGTTCCTGCTCCTACAGCTGAACTGTACCTGGTGATACAGGACAGTGGTGCTGGGAAGACAAAAGTTCATCAGGATGCAATGGGGGCCACAGCTTCTTTTTTCTTGCCCTCACTCTGGGATCTAAGGTCCCTCTAATCTCTGAAATCTTTGTGATTGCTGAGGTTTCTTCTCTGCTTATTTTGCTTCAGACCAAGAGAGGCTTCATCCCTATCAGCACACTCCCAGCTGAACAGAAGGACTGACCACCTGCTGCCCTGGGGAGCCACAGCAAAGCTGGGGGCTGGGGAATTTGCCACAGCAAATTCTGGGGGCTGGGGAATTCAGCAGATGTAGTAATTTTACTTAAATATGTTATTGTGGTTCTTTTTTTTTACTGAACGCAAGGATAAATTAAGTTCTGGTATGAATTTCCCAGAATAAGTGCATTTCCACTGGGGATGAGCTTGGCCCCTTGTTTTTGTGCAGTAGAGCTGTGATTTGCAGTCTGCATTTTTTTATTGGAGGTAAATGCTGACATTATATTGCTAATTCAGGAGGGAAGAAAAAAAAAGGAAAAAAGGAAAAAAAAGAAGAAAGAAAAACCCCTCTCCAAATAAGTCTTGGCCCTGACAGAAATCTTTCCTAGTGGAGTAAACAAAATTCAGCTGGTCTCTTTTGCTGCTGTAGGGCTCAGCATCATTGGTTCCAAACTTTATCTGCCTGTCTTGCGGCAAGAGTGAAAATCAATCCCAGGAATGGCATCCTACAGTCCCTGTCTCATTCTGCTCAAATTGTGCTTAACGCTTTAAAGATGTGCTGCCGAATTTCCCAGTGATTTATTTCATCTTCTCCATTGTCAGAGCAGAACTTTTTCAATTCAGAAATCTGGTTGCAACCCCATACTGAACTCTTGCTCCTTTGCTGCAGAAATTTGTTAGCTGGGGCTAGATTAGATTTTTAGCAGCTAATCTGACTGCTGTAGGGGTTTGCAGAGTGGGGACAGAGCTGTGCTATTGGATTTGTCCAATTCATTTGACTCCAGGACTATAATTGCACTTATGTCTTACAAGGCTTTTATGGCCTCGGGCTGGCGAGCAGCAGAAAAACAAATTGGCAGTGATACAGTGAGAGTGAAAGGGAATGAAAGGCACACATTATCAGTCTCCAGGCAGCCCTGCTCTGGCAGGAAGTTTCTTGCTTAATTTACAAATAAAACTTAGATTTTAGGATGGGCACACAGTCAGCCAGACAATGGGGATGTCAGGCCCCACTGTTACTTAGCAAAAGTAGCAGCCATGCCTCCCCAAAAGCAGGAATTCTTCAGTCAAACAGACGACTCCTCTCTGGGGCCAGCTGGCTGTGTAATGCAATTAGGAGGGAAAGGAGGTCATGCCGGAGGTGTGCACCGTGACCAGTGTCACCCACAGAGCCCAGGGCTGGAACTGCCCTCCCAGGGCTGGGGCTGGAGCTGGAGCTGCCCCTGCCCTCCCAGAGCTGGAGAGTGCAGCCCCGGGCAGGAACAGCAGGGCTGACCCATGCCTGGGGCTGGGGCTGTGTCCCAGCACCCTGATTACCAAACCAGGGCCAATTCCCGCGCCCACCAAAAATTCCTGTGCACAGGGGTGGACACTGCCAGTGCCACACTGCCTTCCCTCAGTGTGCACATCACTCCACACTGCTGTTGGGGTTTGCTTCTAAAGCCAATCTGATTTCATGTCTGCTTTGGGATTTTTTTAATGTAGTTTATCTCTTTATTCCCCCCACCCCTAAACTGGATGGGAGCACAGCCTGGAGCTCTGGCTCCGCACGCATCTACCATGGGGCTTTCGACATTTCTTGCTGAAGTCCTTCAGGGCACTGAGTTTGCCCCACAGCTGCTGTTTTGAATAAACAACCCAGGAAAATAGCAGCTGGCTTATTGTCACTGATGAGATTATTGTAACGGCTTTTTATCAATGGAGTTACCTCTCAGTAACAAATATTTTTGATTAATGCCAGTTTTTTCCTTGTAACGTTATACCTTGTAACTGTGGTGCTTAAGGATGTGTGGCTTCAAAACAAGGGCAGTAACTCAAGCTCTGAAACAAGTTGCTGTCATGCACTGGGGATTGTGGCAGAATCATGAGCACAGCAAGTGTTGGTTCAGCTAAGTTCCCTTCTTCACTGAATTTTGTTCTGAAGTGTGCAATATCAGTACAATATCAGTAAAAACTGTTTATTATCAGAACAGTTCCTTGGGATTTTACAAAGGGTCCCTCAAGCAGTATTTGGACATATTTTCTTGGCTGTTTTTATAGAAATATGTGTTGTTTCTCACCCCAGAAGCCATAGGAGGCACAACAGTACAGAGCCTTTTCTTCAGAAGAGCTGAGCTGCGTTTGTGAGCTGCTCTCCACACCTGGGCAACAAAATTGCCTTATGGAATTTATTCCATGTTTATTTTTTGGACTTCCTTCAGCAGAGGAAGGTTTGCTGGGTGCCACCATTGCAGGCTCTCTGTGCAGGGGAGCCAGTGCCAGAGCTGGCTTGGGCTCAGCCTGGCAAACATGGGCACTTCCAAATCCCTGGCGGGAGTTCCCTGAGCTCAGCTGGGCTGAGCTGGGCCCATCCTGGAGCGGGACAGCCTGGCCAGGCATCCTCAGCATCTGGGACCTGCTGTGCACAAGGTCTGCTCACCCAGATGGGTTTTGGGGTGTATCTGACTAAACCTGACATCTCCCTTCTGATCACTTTGGAGGTGACCTGGCTGCAGCTGGTCACAGAGAGTGAGATCAGGGTTTTGTCCTGTGGGTGAATTCCTGCTGCCTTTGGTATGTGTCAGTTTGTGACATTCCCAATGTGAGTATTTTCTTGTGTGTTGCTTTGTTTTTACTAAGCTTCTGCACAGATATCAAGGTGACCACAAGAACAGCAATTTCTGTTTGCTTTGTACATATAAGAAGCTCTAGTAATAGTATTGTTCATGTTCCCATGTTTTTCCAAGATAAAAATGGTTCATGTTTTCTTCAAACAGAGCTAAAATTACCTTTATTCATGGGTATAAATAAAACAGCATTATTATCTTCTATTTAATTTAAAATAAACTGAGAGTCTCAGCTCTTCTGGGAACTGAGCTTTACTTCATTCTGCTGGAGCATGAACTGTAAGCCAAGTTCACAGTTGTAACTTTTAAAATGTTTTCACAGTGTGTTGGTTTTGCCACATTTCTCTCGTGACTGAGGGGTCCAGTTTGTCACCAATACGTAGGAGTGAAAGTTTTTCCTTCTAAAGGCTCTGCCTGGCTCTGACTAGGGAAGCCTCATCAGCACAGTGTGGGCTGATCCAAAGCGTGTTGGGGTTAGTTGTTATTTACCAGTAAAAATCACCACCTTCTTTTCCCTTTTTTCTCTTCCCCCTACACAGAGTGAAGTAGCAGAGCTTCGTTTTGGCTTCTTTGTTCGCTCTGTTGTGCACATTGTTCTGGGGGTAGCACCAAATTGGAGGGGGGGAGTGTCTTTTAAGCTTTAAGTGGGACTTTAAGTCTCTTTATGCTTGGAGCTGGCATTGTGTGTGTGGATTACATTTTAACTTTAAAGCTTACAGTTGAAACCATTGTGTGAGGCTTGTACGTGATTGCCAAATAGTTTTTGCCATCTGTTAGATCACCTCCAGCTCCTCCAGCAGCAGAGCAAACACACACACACACACAGGCTCTCAGAGGCTTTCTATGTATGTCATGTTTAATTTTTTTCTGTATTTCATGCAGCTCTGCTCCAAATGAAAAGGTGTAACTCCCACAGTATTTCCCATTCTCCTGTACTTCACACTGCCCAGATATTTTGCTGACGTTTCAGGCAGGAGACCCCTCCAGACAGAGTCAGTGAGGAGATGTTTGTGGATAATAAATTCTGTTATAGTGGTTCATGACAGGCAGTTTCTTGACATTCTGAGTCAAGGCATTTTCATATTTCTGTGACAGCTGCCTTATTTTAGCTGGAATACAATGCTCCGTTGGTTAATGCTTTGTTCCAGTAATTCAGTTTTCCATCTTAAATCACTGTAGGTAATGTACATTTACATATCATGCTAATGGCTAGTTTGATAATGACTTAATTAAGCCATCAGACAACAATGAGTTCTAAATGAAGCAAATTATTGAGCCGATGCTTTCATGAGCAACTGGAGAAAAACAATATTTTAACTTTTCCGTAATGAAATATTCCTGCTATCGAGCATTGTAATTCAATTTGTGAGCCGTGACCCCTGGTGCAGCGTGGTTATCACAGGGATTAATAAAGAGCCAATTTGCTGTTGCAGCTCCGTCACTTGGGGAATGACGAGGTGCACATCGTGTGGTCCGAGCACACGCGCAACTACCGCAGGGGCATCATCCCCACCGACTTCGGCGACGTCCTCATCGTCATCTACCCCATGAAGAACCACATGTTCTTCATTGAGATCATGAAGAAACCCGAGGTACGTTCTGGGTGCCTCCCTGGCCCTGCTGTGCTGTGCCACAGTTGTGTTGCTTTCACCAGGGCTCAGTGGTTTAGAGCTTGAAACTGTTTGTTTCCCAAATCAGCCTGTCCATGTCAGGTGAAGGATAAGCTGAGCAAAGTGCCTTGCTGACTCTACTGTGCCACTGAGCAGCAGTTCTGCTGCTTTCAGCAGGGCTCAGGATTTAGAGTTTGAGAACTGTTTTTGCTCAAATCAGTCTGTGCATGTCAGGTGAAAAGCTGAGCAATGAGCTGACTTTAAAACTGGCTTTACTCATGGTGATCAGAGTGATTGCTCATTCATTTTATAGCCATACTTAGCACTGAGTGAAACACTCCAGAATAATCAACCTACAGAAGTTAGGCAAAGAACAGTGTTTAAGCCACTGTGAATGTTCTCTGAGGCAGTGAAGGCAAACCATTCACGATTTGAGCTCCTTGTGTGGTGTTGGATCACTGCTGTACACACGGCACCAAGCAGAACCTCACACGTCTGTGGCACTGTCATTGTCACCTGACTGGGTGGGATGATGCAGACATTGGGCATCCTGTCATCAAACAAAGTATGGGAGGTTCACAGCTGAGACGGTTTTTGGAAAAAAATGCATTTTTTTGCAAAATGTCAGAGGTGTGTGTATGTACATCTGTGCATGTGTGTGAAAAAGCCACTGCAGTCAATGCTCGTCTGGTACATTGTGGATGCAAAAATATGTGTAAAATATACTTTGTGAAAGTAGTCATTGTGATAAATTCCCTTTGCCTTAGAGGAGGGACAATATTTGTCCAAAGGGGTAGCCAACTGTGGTAAATGCCTCCATCATATCCCATATTGGCCAGGTGTAGACACTATTTTTTGAGTTGCGTGTGATGGAGTTGTTGGATACAACAGTGCTTTGTCAGTAGACATTTCAAACTTGAAAATTTTATAATAGTGGGTTGCTGGGATTTTTTTACGCTCAATGTTGAGCTGTGCAGTTTAGTTTTTGAGCGTTTTCGCTTTTAACTTTTTTTAATGTTCCATCAGGGAAATGAGAATTTAGCGTTAGGAACACGCTTGAGACTTCTCTGGAGCAATGGAGAAAAGCTGTGTCATCTTACATATTAGTCAAAACCACCCAACGGGCAGCCAGAATAAGAGCTAACTGGAAATTTAGTGTTATCCCTACATTTAAAGTACAAACCATTACAATGTAATAAAATTAATCCAGACATTTCCAGGGCAAGTGTGGCTGACCTTTTGTTCACCAGCTACTGACCCCGGGGTGAATGAACGAGCCTTGCAGAGAGAAATGTCTGTTGTTTGGCTTCAGTCCCTGGCATTTAAATTGCATTCCCTAATCGAATGAAAAGGCTGTCCTCTCTATCAGGTTACAGAATCCATGGCAACATTTGGCCTTTTATATCCATAATGTTAGCCTTTTTGTTTGCAGCCAAGTAGAGACACCTGGAGCAATGTTAACATTAACCGCTTTAGCATTAATAGCTTCATTATAGAAGAATTTCTGATCAGATAGCTGTTACTTTTGTTATATTGCTTCAGCTTGTATTGTTTTCATTTTTGATCTCCCTGCTTGGCAACCCGGCAATGATTTGCAAATTTTTTTGTCTTGATTAATTAAGCAATATAATTATCAGGAACTGTGCTGCAGTCTTTGCCCGACAAAGCTTGGGAGGGAAGACAATAGTAAGTCTGTTAGTGTGAATGCATTCCACGCGTCACAGATGCACGAGGATATTGGGAACAATGAGAGGAAAAGCTGCCTGCGAGAGGGGACAAAGCATGCCAGGCAAGCTCCGCACTGCACATACCGCCAGGGACATGCTGCGGGTTCCCTGGGACACAGATGCCTCGTTAGATTGCAGCTCGTCATCAGAGATTAATTCTCAGCCATTTGGTACAATAATTTACCCATTCCCCACTCTTTTAACTAGTGCTGCTTGCTGTAGAGGGGAAGTCTTTGTGCTCAGAAGGTTTATTTAACCTTGCCTACTTTTACTGCGGGCAACAGAAATAATGATTTTGCTGTTGGAAATTGGAACGAAGCAGGTGTTTGCAGTGGGCTGAATATTAATTTTTGCTTCACAGATAACTTGCAGTGACATTTGGAGTACTCACAGAAGGGGATCTTTCCCTCTATTTTTTTTTAATTGATTCCTGTCAAAGCAGGCTGTTTGTTTGTGGTGGCCACTGAAGCCCTGCTTTGCTGGCAGGGTGTTGGGTGCCGGACTGGGAGCGGAGCCGAGCGGGGAGTGCGCCCTGCACGTTCCACTGGCCTCCCCCCAACCCTTGTTAGGGCAGGGCCCCCGTGCAGATGGAAGCTGAGGAGAAGCAGCTCCAGTGACTTTAATGACCCTTGGCGAGGCCACTGTGTGTGCTGGGGAATGAATAATTCCGAGCCCTGCGCGCACCGGCTCGGATCGCGGCGGGCTCCGAAGCCCTCGGCTCTGCTGCTGCTCTCCCTAGCCAGGATACACTCACCCTGTCCCTGGGTTACATCTGTAAATTCTGTGGGGCAGGGGTGAGAAAGTCTGCCCCGCTCCCCAGCTCCTGGTGAGTGTAAAACCATGAATGCAAGTGCTGTAACCAAAACCTACTTGTCCAAAAAGCCCAGCAGGGAATTTCCCTGCCCCAGTAGCATCTGCTGATCTGACTTTACATATCTGGTATTTGTGTGGTGCTATCACTTCAATACTAGTATGTACTTAACCTCCTTATCTGTACTTTTGCATTCTTTTCTCTTGCTGTCAGTGCTTCTAGACAGTGCATGGGATAAAAATTTCACTTAAAAACATTACTGCCTAGAGAGACAAAACTTGATGCCCCATAATGTTATCATTTTGGTGGCATTGATTTTCCTCTGTCCCCTTTCCTTCCAACTGCCTGGATAGTCATGCCAGCAGTAAATTAAAAAAAAATTAAAATAAGGCAAAACCACTATGGAAACATTTTACACTTTTCTGTTTTATTGGGGGTGGGTAATTATTTGAAGTAAAGGAATGACAGAATAAGTGTGCGCAGAGACAGCTGTCATTTCCAGATGTTACATTAAACCAAAATTTCTTCTGTAATTCATTGCCACTTCTAATTAGAGGAATTCCCTAGATGCAGGGGATTTATATTATTCCCTTTGTCCATTTATTGAATGACTGTCACAGTCACCCACAAGCAGTTGGAGAAGAATAATAGAGGGTATTTATTTATGTGATAAGCCTCTGTACAGATGGAAAAAATCCGTAGCTTAAATATTGATAATTGTTGCTGGCTTCTGTCTAGGGCTTTAGTTGGGGGGTTGTTTTTTTCATTTTGAGTCTCTGAGAGGGAAATGAATTTGAGTACTTGCAAGTACTGAAAGTTGTGCATTTAAACATCAAAATTTTCTGGGTTGGGCAGGCTCAGGTCTGTTTTGTGTCTGCAGTTGTGGAGAAGGTTTATTTTTAGAAAGCATCTCTTGTTTGTAGTGTTGTCTTTATCTGCAGAGCCTCAGGTCACCAGAGGATGTCACACAGGGGTTTCCTGTGGAGGTGGCCCTGAAGGAGCAGCATTTGGGCACCTTGACCCACTGGGCCCGTTTGTGCCTGTCCCCACCCTGCTCAGAGCAGAGCCCCTGCTCAGCCATCACCTCTGCCTTCCCCACGCCTGATCTTGGACCAGCTCAAGGTTTTTTTCTCTTCTATGAAGTCCATGGAAGGAGTTTATAGAGGATTATCTGAAGTAAATACGTCTTTGCAAATCCTCCTGCCAATGCTGAAGTCAGCCAGTGAATCAGGGTCTCCTGTTGGGATCCCAGATGGAAAACAGCTCCTGACATTCACTGCCAAAGGCATATTGATTGCAAATTCATAGATGGCCCCAGTTTCTACGTGTAGCAAGCCTGTGCTTACCCAGCAGAATGTTCTGAGTCCTGTGTGTGTCTGTGTGGTGTGCTGAGGGCAGTCATGGGGAATTTAAACACTCACCAGCTTGGGAGACGAATGTCACACTGCAAGTCTCAGTGTGAGAAACAATGTGGTCACACTGTTTTTGCAGCAAAATGTTGTACCAGTCTCCTGCAGTGGTTCTGAATCCTGCTTTTCTCTTTTGGGCGCCCAGGTGCCGTTCTTTGGTCCCCTCTTCGACGGCGCCATCGTGACGGCGAAGCTGCTGCCCAGCCTGATCTGTGCCACATGCATCAACGCCAGCAGAGCCGTCAAGTCCCTCATCCCACTCTACCAGAGCTTGTATCCTTTTCCACAGGGCAAGGCTGCCCTTGGTAGGGTTCTCACTTGGAGCGTCATCCTGCAGAGAGGTAGGCTGGGATGAAAATCCTCCTGTTTGATTTCATTGGGAAAGGTCAGAGCTTTCTTTGCATGCCAGCTGGATGTTCTCAGTGGCTCACACGCAGGTGCCATCCGGTGTTTTCAAAATGGAATGGTAGCAGCACTGGAGTCTCACCAGCAGCTACCAGCTCGCTGCTGGTGGGCTTGGGCTTTGATCTGTGAGGAAAGGTTGCTTTCACACTGATAGAAGTTGTGGACTGTGTATGTCAGGCTGGTAGCCAGAGCTCAGCCATGTTCTTATCCTATCCAATTAACTTTACTTGGGCTCATTACATTAATAAGGCAGATGGGATTTGTCCTCAGATACAGATGTTTCAGGTCCCAAATTCCTGTTTCTTTCCAGTCACGCCCGTGTTTGGGCATTTTCAGAACCTGTTTTCCACCGGTGGCTGGAAGGCAGCTGGAGATGTGCTTCTCTGGGACAGGAGTTGTGACACAGACTGTGGTTCTTGGGTGCTACACAGACCCACAGTGTTCACCCATGCTGGGGTCTTCTCCTAATGCCATCATAGATTTCATAGCTTGTTTTGCTAATCACATCACTTACCTCAGGACAAACACTCACTGCACTTTGCTTTCTCTGGGGAGCATTTGATTTGAGTATTTTTCTAATCACATGACTTTGAGAAAGAGTTTGTGAAATGTTTTGATCTTTGAAAGAACCTTGAGGAATTAGTTTAAGATGCATATTTTTTAAACATGGAATATCCTCAAAGTACTTGCTAGGGTTTTGTTTTAAAAAATTAAACTAAAATAAATAAATTTTATCCAGTATGCTTTGCAAATGTCATCAGAAATTAAAAGTATCATTGCAGTTAAATAGATTTGTGTTAATAACTAATTGTTTACTCATTGTAAAGCAAATGGTGGTGGTTGTGCAGACTGTGACAATGCCTGACAGGTGAGTCAAGGCTCGCTCTGTTTTTTTCTGTTTCTTGAGAGAAATCTAACAAATTTCTGAAACTGTGCTGTGCAGAATTTATCTTAATCTGTTTCTCAGTATTTAATAGTAAAGTAACAGTGTATTAAAATAGATATAAGTAGCAGCAGTTATAAGAAGGAAGCTGTCCCATCCCCTCACTCCCAGCTGGAGTCCTCCCATGTTTTGGCACTGAGCATTTTGTGAGTTAGCAGCACTCACCAGCTGGCCGTGCTCCTGCTGTCCAAGGGGGTGTCCCCGAGGGTCCCCGTGCATCCCTGGGGGGACAGAGCTGCACAGACCCTGCAGCACAGGGCTCTGCTCTGCACAGGTCCGAGGCAGCATCTGTCCCCACGTTCTTTTCCGCCTTTTTCTGCGTCTGCTTCTGCACCTGTGCTGTCCATAGTGAATCAACCGCCACTTGTCTGTCTGATAAATGGAAGTGGATTGCGAAACTCCTGAAATGGCACAAAGGGATGTGGTGGGCAGGTCCCTCTGGGGCCATACTGGAGCAGGAGAGAAAGCTATCTGTAATTCATTCCCCAGATAGTGCAGACTCTGAGATGCACTACAGCCAGCAGCTGGAATGTGAGTCTGCGTAGATGTGTAAAAGGTGGTGTTGGGCCTGTCCAGTGCAGCTCCCAGAGGGTGAGTGACTCCGGTCTGGTGTTTGCTGTGCCAGCTGCTGTGAGCAGGACACGAGGCAAGCAGAGCCAGCAGTGCAAACAGTAAATGGAAGTGCCATGGTCAGGCTGGAGATGGAAATAACTCAAAAAATATCAGTGAGAGGGAGAAATAGAAAGCAATGTCCCTGGCACAGTGAGGGATGATGTTTGGCACACACCAGTCATACCTGCAGTTGGAATGAGGGCTGCAGGCTGGAGTGAGGCAGAGCTGAGGAGGATCTGCAGCTTCCCTTTGGCTCATGGGTCATGGTAAAAGGCAACATCCCTGCTAAGGGTCAGTAGCTGAAGCTGTTTGGACTCTGGTGTGGTCACAAACGGAACAAGCACTTCATCTGGTGTCCGTGTGGGTTCCATGAGGTGCTGCATCCGTGCTGGAGCAGTGGCAGGGTGTGAAGTACCTGCAGGGAGTCATCCCTGTTCTGCCCTGGTGGTGCTGGGAAGCCGGGGCAGCGTCTTGCCAGCAGTGACAGCTGAAGTCACTTGTTGGAAAGTCTGTAAACTCCGGCTACAGCTGCACTTGTCAGGGGCTGTAAGGGAAGTGTAATCAGCCACAGAGATTAATTTGCATCTCAATTAGGAAAGAGTCAGGAGGAAGCTGTAGGGTCTGTTGCTGGAAGGTTGTGGAAGAAATCTCATCAGGCACAAAAGGCTCCCGACTTGGTGCTCCATCGAGCGGAGGACAATATCGGAGTCTGGTTTCCATGGGGACCGGGACCGCAGAGCCGCGGGAGCATCGCGCTGCCCGCAGCCGCTTGGTCACGATGACACAAATTCCACTGCCGTGCCCAAATACACATTTCTGTTGGAAATCTCTTTGAAAATTAGGAAGGTAACTACAGCAGACCACATCAGATTTTTTTTTAATCTCTTTTTTTACATTTATGTAATACTTTTGGTTTTAAGGAATTCAGTAGGGCAAGAGATTAGTTAAAAAACAATTAACTATATTTAAACTTCAGTTTAGAGCCATTGTGGCTACAGGTTCTTTGTGTCCATGGAAGGGCACATGATGGCACTCCCAGGGTGCTGCATGCAGAGCTCAGTTGTCTTTGGAGCTGTGCTGTCTCTGCTGCTGCCGCAGTGCTTCCATGGGCGGGGATGATTGTGCATCAGTTTATGTTCCAAACTCCCATTTTATTCCTCCTTGGTGCCATGGAGCAGAGCGGCTGAGTGGCTGCAGCCCCTGCTAATTGGGACTCTTGCCATCCTTGAGTAACTGCTGAGCATGAGGCAATGTGCTCCAGCAGCCTCTCCAGGCTGCGTTTTTCAGGCAGTGTCTGACTTTTAATGTGACTGGGACTTAGAGAAATCATAAGAAATAAGACGACTTAAATTTTACAATAACAATAAATAATATTTAAGCTTACTATAATTGTTGTATTGAAAGGAATATATTTATGCAGGTTTTTGAGTGCATCCATGCCTCTTTTGCATGTGCTGGGGAAAGGAAGGAACAACCTCTCTTGCAAACAATTAATTACTTGTCATAACTAAGCAAGGGTCTGTTCTGTTTCTAGCAATGCTGGATTTTTCAAAACCTGGTGGGAGCGGGGCTGTAAAAGTGCATCTCTGAATGCTCTTCCAGCTTATGTGAAACAAGCTGTGTGCTGGGAAGGATTTCTGAACACTTGTGTGATCTGGAGTGCCGCGGCACTCAGCTGCAGCAGAGCTCCTCTCTGGGAGCTGCTCTCGTCTGAGGATAAATACTGGGGGGAAACAGGGTTTGGATTGAAGTATTACAGCTCTGATTGGCAGCTGCTGTCTAAGCTGACAGTTCCTACGCTCAGGTGCTTGTCAGCCTTCAGACATGAAAATGTAGCTGGTTTGGCAGGTATCAGGCCTTTTGGTTGGCCCACAATTCAGTCCTGGTCTCCAGAAAGACACTGGGATTTGGAGGTGGCGATGTCTGAGCAAAAAGCTCCTCTTAGAACGCCCAGGGAAATGCAGTTCTCATTGCCCAGGTTATCTTTCCAAATGGAGCCATTTCTTTTCTCCTTGGATTAAATTGGCTTAATTTAAAAATTGTTTCAGTGTTATTTTGAGTATCTTACAGCTTTGGTTTTTTATTTCCTCCACCATTTCAAATAACTCTTGTACTCTCAGTCCTTCCTGACTGGGATGCTAAGTGAATTTACAGAAAAGTAGGAAATACCTCAATGTGTCTGAAACATTACCTCAGCTTTGAGGAGCTCTTTGTAATCTGCCCCGGGGAGAGTGGAATGTGTCCTGTGTGCCAGTGCCAGTGGGCTTCTTCCCTGTGTGTGTTTTTCAGTGACTTCTGGTAGTCTTCAAGTTATGTTCTTAGCAATTCAAGCTACTACATGCACTTCCTGTGAATGGGTAAATAGGGAGCTAGTTCTTGTTGGGGTTTATTAAGGCACTGATTATAAAGTTATCTCTGTGCACAATCTCAGTTTTGGGATGAGTTGTTTGTTCTTATGGGCAGCAGAGGGGTTTGATCTCATGGTGCCTCTTGACTCCTGCACTCCACTTTGCTGTGACATTGGGCTCTGGAGGTGTCTGTGCATCAGGACAGGCACAAATTAGCATGGTGGGGATGAGAGCTCCTTATGTAATGTCTGAGCACTGGATGTCACCATTTCCCAGCTCACAGTTTGCACTCCTTTTTGAGGACCTGAGGAAAACACAGCCCTTACCCTGGAGAAGTAATTTGATACATGAGTAACTCTCTCACTGTTTTCTCCACTGTAGTGGCAGTGGTGTGCCTGTGCCAGCCAGCAGCTCACTGGGGTAAAGCCAAAACTCCATCTAAACACATAACAAAAAGACATTCATAACTTTAATTCATTACAACTCATCCAGATATTGACATACTAATATATCCTAGATGTGTTAATATCTGGAACCAAGAAGATTAAGCAAAGAACATCAGCTTCAAATTCTGAATTAAATCCCTTTCTTGGCTTAAGCCAATTTCTGATTAACCTAATAGAGAGTGCCCAATCTGCTTACCTGCTTTATCTGTGAAAGAAAGGTATTTGCTATGATGGACTTAATTGTGTGAATGGCTGTCAGATGTTCTGGAGGCTCGTGTGGTGTCAGACACGTTTTGTGTCCCTCTCAGTGTGTGTTTCGTGGCACTGGCATTTGGAGCTCTGCTCTGGGTACAAGGCAGCGTTTGATCCTGCCGGGGAAATGAGATGGAAAGCCTGTTATTCCTTTCAGAGAGGGTTCACAGTTTGTCCCCTTTATTTCATCCCAAGCAGTGGTGCCCTCCAGCTATATCGATGCTGATAGGAATGGCTATGAAATTCTAAAGCATGTGTCACAGGAGCTGTGACAATTTATGTGACATGGCACCTGACGGTGTGCTGCGAGCGGCCAGCCCTGGCTGGCAGGAGTGCCTGTCAGTGCCCAGTGTCTGTGGGCAGCAGCAGGTCCCTCTCCCTGCCCTTGGCCAGGGGTGCCCAGACCCGAGGGGGGCCAGGCACTGGCAGCTCTGCCCTTCATCCTGCACGGCCCCTGCTGCAGCCGATCAATGGCCGGGCTGGCTGTGCGCTCTGCCTTCCCTCCTCACAGCCAGAACCTTCTCCAGGCAGCGATCGATGCCTCTAATCTGCTCCAGCCTGTAATAAGTCATGCGAGGCAAAGCTTTTAGGTGGCATTACATGGGATTGTGGAGGCGGCTCCTCAGCTCTCATTCATAGAGCTCTTCATGGACTCACAGAGAATCCACTGCGTCCCCTCGGTGCATATCTAAAGAGTATGAAATGCTTCTGCAGGTCTAAACTCCACATGCTGCTGCACTATGCACACACAATGGGATCACATTTCTCTATTTTCTGTTTCGTGTCCATTCCTGAACCTGCTGGCAGGCCCTTGTTAGACACACAGCTTGTACCCGCATTGCTGGGGGAGCAGGGAGCAGCCAGGGGGGCTGCACGGCAACGGTGCACTTTATTTTGTCACTATAACATGGCTGGGAGCTGCCGTATCCTCCCCCCTGGCTGGGAGCTGCCAAGTTTGCTGAGGGATGTTGAGAAAGTCCCAGGCTGATTCTGACACAGAGTTTCTGTGCTCTTCAGTAGCACTAAATAAACCCCAGCAGTAGTAGAGGCACTTCTTTGCTGGCTGATATAATGGAGAGTTCCAAAGACAAACCTGGAATTAAGTGACATTGAGAATGTAATGTGTTTTTAAATGAAAAGTGAGTTCACTGTGTCAGGGGGAAAAACCCAACAAAACAAAGTTAATGTTGGATTTCTAAATGACATGTGTACTCGTATGTGTGTGCTGGTTGCAAACAAGGGTCCTGAACCACACAGCCATGCTTCTTTAAGCCCTGCCAGAGACTGGGAAGTTCTGATCTTGCTGGAAATGGTGTGGTTTGGGTGGTGTAATTGTGCCCTGCCAAGGCCTTGCCCAGGAGCCCAGGATGGGGGTGCCTTGCAGGCAGCTTGCAGGGGCACACAATGCGGGACAGGGCTTTGTTTATGAGCAGTAAATATCCCTTTCACGAGAAGGTGTACACAGAGGTGCAAACACCTGTCCTACCACGGTGCTCAGTGTTTTCTCCTGGGTTACACAAAGAGCCTCCAATTTGTGTTTCATGAGAGGCGCTCATTCTTTGGTTCTTTGACTGAAGCAAAATTGGTATATTTGGGTTACTAACAAGACGGGATGAAGTAGTTGTGGTAGTTCTTGCCGGTTTGCGAGGGCTTCACATTCTGTGTCTTTGCAAAGCAATTTTTGCCGTTTCCCCCCCCATTAACTTTGAAGGGATGCGCGTAGCTAAAGCTCCATTGTGTCTTTCAGGAACTTTACTGTGAATTCGCGCTCGGGTTTTGTCACAGACGGGTCGGTGAAAAGCAGAGTTGTGTTTCTGTGGCCGGGCTGAGCGAGGGGCGCTGGCAGGAGCGGTGCCGCTGTCGGTGCCGCAGCCGGAGCGGGCGGCGGGGCCGCGGGCCGAGCCCTCGCAGGGCTCCCGCGGGCCCCGGGGTCGCTCCCCCGGGCGAGCGGGGCTTTGTGCGGCCGGGCCGGCTCATTAGCATGCGGGCCGGGCGAGCGGGGCTCTGCTGGCTTACCAGCTGTTCCTGCTGCTCCCGACAATGTCCGGCGGGCCGGGCTGGCCGCGCTGCGCGGCCGCCGCTGCGCTCCAACAGCCTTTCCGCTGGGGATGCCCACGTGGCACCGCAGCGCCGGCCGGCCTCGCATGGCATATGGTGTCTGGATTCATACAAGATGCAAAACTATTCTGCCGCTAATGCACAATGACTCATAGCATTGCTAATTTTTCCAACAAAAGCCCACTTCCACACCCACACTTTTAACCCCTCAGGCTAAAAAGCCTCTTCTTTAGTTTCAAAGCCATGGAAATGTAAGGAGGTGGCTTCTGGATCAATATCTGAAACCCTATATTTATTTAAAGCATATGCACGCTCTAACGCGTATTTTAAATTTCTGTGAACGCCGGTTTGCAAATTGCCACTATAACGTGCGGCAGGTTTTTTTGTTCCAAAGTGGATTCGTTGTCAAATGCTGGGGTTTTTAAATTTTTCGGTAGTTAACGTATTAAAAAAATAATCTGAAAATGCCACCATAGATAATAAAAGGTTATTTTCATTTAAGAGGAGGGAATCCAAGCACTGTACCCAGTGGATCTACAAGGATTACGTATTCCAGCACAAGTTCCCAAGCCGCTCTGTGTAAGCAGTTTGTAGTATTTGGGGATCTTTGCTATTTACTGGCTCTTCAGGGACAATAATAATGCACTTTCCAACTAGAGGGAGCTGCTGGTATCCCTGATGCTGATTCTTAACCTCCCAGTCTAATTCCTTTGTGCGGAACGTATGGCGATCGTTCCGATGTTTAATAAAATCAAGTTAAATTACCCCGAGTCGTTTAGATTAAAAGGCTGCCTCTCAGTTCTTGCAGCGCAATCATCAAATTAAACTGCGAAATTCGAGGCAAACTGAAGCAGATCCTCGCTGCTTTTTGTAGAATTATATAGGTCATGAAAAGGCTCTGAGACAAAAAGCGTGCGGGAAGCGCCCGCTCCGCTCCCTCCGGCGGAACAAAGGGACAAAGGGACCTGTGGCCAGGCTCCGAGGTGGCCGGGCTTGGTGCTCAGGCTCCCCGGGAGCCACTTGTTACAGGGTCCCCCGCGGGCAGCGCTGCAGCAGGTGAAGGCTTCTGCCGGCAGGATTTAGGAAGGGTCTTTCCTAGGGAATGGTTTGAGGGCTCCTGGTGGGCTCCATGGTGGCCTGTGGTGGGATGCACTGTGTCCTAGCCAGGCCAAAGCCCAGGTGCTGGCCTTGGAAAGGCGGTTTCCATCCAGCAGGGCTGTTCCCTTGTCCCAGGAACAGCGGTGGGAAGGCTCAAAGGCTGCAGGAGAGCAGATCCGCGTGTGGGCATTTCCATGGGTACTTCCCAGCACTCCAGGGACTGGTGGTAACACAAACATGCAATCGCCAGTACAGGTTTGTGTCATTTTTCAAACTTCTCTTTTGAAGAGACCCTGACTTCAGTGTGTGGTTCTCATCAGCCATGCATGCTGAAATTGCTTAATGAAAAGTTATTCCTTAACTTTCTAAACAGGAAAAACATTTTTAGGCTTAGATTTGTATTTTCGTTATGACTTTGTTTCTCTGTTATTGAAAATGAGTGGCTGAGTTGAGTGCTGGCCATGCTTTGAGGAGGTGAGACAGATCTGACTCCCTTCCAGCCTGACTGGCTCTGTGCAGCTGATACCAAAATGAGGCAGGCACAGAAATTTTTGTGCCTGCTATATAAAACATACTTTGATGGGCAGCACCATAATCCTACATCATCCTTTTGAGAAGGAAGGCTTCCCCTCCACCTGCATCTGAAAAGCTTTGAAAGCCATCCTGTTACTGGGGACATGAACATGGTGACATCAACTGAGAGGAATAGGAGAAAGCTACTTTTTGTAGCAGGTTTTCTGGCTGGTATATTCAATTTATTGGGTTTTTCTCCTCAGCATTGTAGTTCTGTGTGTATTTCCCAGTGCTTTTAACTGTCAGGTTCTACTGTATAAACAGGAGCAGATGGCTTTTGATGATTTCTTAAACTTATGTTTAAGAGCAATCTAGTGCTGCATGTACAGTATTTCCTGTTAAACAAAGTCTCAGGTAATTTTCTGGGGTTTAGTACTTCTCTGAATTGGCCTGGGCCAATTTTTTGGAGAACTGTATCTGTAACTTGTGCTGAGAGCTGGATTTATAGCACCTCTTTAGGGTCCTCCATCTGGCTGGTTTTCACCTGTGAGACAGTGTGGATTATCTAACACCTTGCTGGCCTATGGTTTGTGGCTTCCTGAAGTAAAACTGGCCTTCCCCTGCACACCTTCCAGCTGGAAACCCCTGAAGGGCTGTTTGGGGAGCAGTTATTTCTCAGTTATTTCTCAGTGTCTCAGTCCTGCAAAGCCTTGACACCAAAATGTGCTGTGACAGTGAATCCATTGCAGCTTAGGGAGAGAGCTCAAGCTCCCAGCCCTTCCCCTGTGTTTCTGGAAGCTCTTTCCTGAACTTGTGCCATCCCTATGACCCTGACTGGCTTCTTGGTATAGAAAGGGACTTGTGAGGACTGTGCTTGCCAGAGTGGCACCCTTCAGGCAGTGTGGCAGGGCAGGCAGGGCAGGCAGAGGCCCAGAGCACTTTGGAGCACAAGCCCTGAGGCTGATGCTCAGACAGCCCCCAGATCATAAGTGAACAGGGCTCTGCACTTTGAATTTCTGTGTCCAGCCCACCACCTTCCTCTCCCTACTGCAAGCCTCTCTCAAAGCTGGGGAATGTGAGGCTCTGAAAACACCTTTTCCCACATGCAGCTCTGGTGGTAAGAAATAGATTTTTCTGTCCTTAACTGTTAAATACAAGTCTGTATTATCTGAATGTTTCAGGTTGTAGGAACAGCAGTTACACCCACATGTGCCAGGCTGAGTGATCGAGGGAGAGCACAACCCTCATTGTTAACTCCCCAAGCCTGGCAGGAGAGCGGGATTGTTCCACCCCAGGAGAACTGTTTGAATTCAGAAACCTTTCCTTTCTAGGCTTTTGCAGAACCTGTTGGGTTTTGTGCTCCCGTGTTTTATGACTTGTTGCCATGATAATTCAGCTCATCTTACAGGTTTCTCTAATTGTGATTGATGTGTAATCATTCATTTTATTGAACCTCATTAAGGTCTGTGAACCTCTGTCCCAACTTGCAGTAATTAGAGCCCAGATAGCCATTCCATCTGTTCCCAAGCACTGGTTAATTAATGAACTTTTAACGTGTTCTTTGCCTTGTAAAAGCCCTCAGTATTCTCAAGTTGCTGAATAGGATTTGCATGCCAGCATTTCCGTTTGTTTCAAATGCCACAGCAACGTGCAGTTTGGAATCCCAAAAGTCAACACACAAAGTCCCAGGATCTCGGAAAGCAAAGTGGAGAGATTTTACTTTCTGTTCCCACTTTGTGCATCAATTACAGTATCTGTGAAACTGGAGTTTGCAAACAAATGCCTCACAGGGTCTCTCCAGTGTTCTTTACTGCCCCAACCAACGGGTTTGAATCTTCTGCTGTATTGCTAAAGAGAATACACAGACATCAGTAAACCAGATGTTTCATTTTTCATGGTAGTACTTACTGGAAGAACATTAGAAACGTGATACCTACAGACACAGATTTTCCTGCCCTCATATTTCATCCTTTTGTTACATTTTGAGCATCAGGCCCGAGACAGCTTTGCTAGTTTTATGTAGCATTCATTACAAGGAGATTTTTAGGATGGAGCAGAATCCAGCACTGCTGCTGGAGTTGTCAGAGAGATTGCTGTGGTCCAGGACTGGGAGAAATCAGCAGGAGCCAAGCTTCTGAGAGTTTCTCTGCTTCACCTCTGTGCATTCTGACTGTGCAGTAAATGCTGAGTCAGTGATCTGTGTGCAGAGAATAAATCATTGCATTTTAAAACAATTAATTCCATTTCTGTTTTCTGAGCAGACAGGAGAGGCAGCATTTCCAGTGGCAGGAATTTAAAGAAAATGTTGGGGGTTTTGTGCATTGTTGTGTTTGTGATCTGCTGCTGGTTTTTACGCACAGGACTGTAGTGCAGGGCTGTAGCTGTGCTCTGCCTCATTTGGATTGATCTGTGTTTACCTTCAATATTCAGGACAAGAATTAAGTCATACTGCTCAACTCCCTCAAAATCCCTTTTCAGCATCCAAAGGCCAACCATCTGTCCAGTGCAGCCATTCTTTCCTCCCCCAGTATGAGTTTTAGCCAGTGCTTTGAGCAAGGCTGTATCCTGAACAAGGAAAATATGAAGGGAAATAAAGGTCTTGGGCCTGGGGCCATGTTTAGCAATGCAAACCCTGTAAATTGCAGATAATTTTTGTGAAACAAGTGCAGAGAGCCCCTGGTTCTGTGGTATTCAGTGTGCTGGTCTGTGGCATGGTGGGTGTCCAAGGCACAGGCAGGCTTCTCTGTGAAGAGATTTCCAGAACAGCTACTTTTAATCCCTCTTCCAGTATTTCTGTGTGCCAGATCCTCATCTCACCACTGATCCCACATTTCAAACAGTCTGCTTGGCAAATCCATGTGTGCTCCCCTGCTCCCTTTTAGGACTGAAGTGTTTTAAGTGACTGGCAGATCTGCAAGAAAAATGGATTTCTCTCTCAAGCATTTTGGGAAGTGCAGGTGTTTTGTCTGGAAATGTGCTGGCTTGTGTGCAGTGTCAGGTGTGTGGGGCTCAGTCATGGTGCTGCCTCTGCTCCATTGCTGATGTTCTGCAAGTCCAAGGCTGGGATTTTGTTGAAGCTTTTCCAACATGTTCTTCTTCTGGCTGATATTTAGTCAGAAACAAATCCATTCAGCATGTGCATTTACCAAGGTGTGTTTGTAAATCATACCACTCCATTACAGCTGATATTTAGGGGGTGCACTTCTGTTTACATGAAGAAAACTGGGATGTTCTTCCTGGGCAGTCCCTCTCCTGCTCTCCACAAGCATTTGCACTCTGTTTAACACATTTTCAGATGAAAAAATGTGCAGGCAATCTTGGTGAGGTTTGAGCAGCAAACGGGGCATCCAGGTGAAGGAATGAGAGCAGGGACCTCTTGCCCCTCTCTGGTGGGATCCTGCTGTTGCCTGTGCTCTGATTTTCTGGATGTGCAGAGATGTCCCCAGTGTTTACTTCTCGGGGCTGATGGATGTTGTTCCCACTGCAAGGACACCTACAGGCACAGATCTCTGCTTTAATGCAACAGAATGAGTTTTGATGCTGCATTTGTATTTTAGCAATATTTTCTTTTAAATCTGTAAGCAGGGGTTGCATTCCCTGGAATGGAAGTGCTAATTAAGGGAATTACACTTAAGGCTGTTCTCTGTCAGGTAACTGGTTTTATACAATAGGCATTTACATTAAGATTTTAATATTGCCTGTATTTTGTTTAATACAAACTTATTTTTATTTTTAGATTAAAAAGATTAAAATATTTTAGCAGCCTTTCTGCTATTTTAGGTTGCCTTTAAAATGTTTGATGTTATTTGGGTTTATTAAGAGAGATAAGAGGGATGTTGTTCTATCAGCTGTTAAATATTATTGCATGTTAATCCATATTTTAAAAGTTCAAAGTCTGTGCTAGCTCGTGCTTCTCTGTTCTTGTTGCTGTTGGTACAGAAGTGCTCGTATGGAGCATTCCCATTTGTGTGAAAAATAGAATTCAGCTCAGGCTATGCATAGATTGTCAGAAAGATTAAAGTGTGCATCGTGCAATTTTTCCTCTTTCAGAAAGGGGCCTTTGATGTGCTAATGTTCACTTTCTCTCTTTTCATGGCGAAGTGCTGGGCATTGTTTCGGGCTGCAGAGCAGTGTCTGCCTCAGAGAGGCAGATTCGAACGCCCGGAGCCCAACCTTGCAAGGTAGCAGCATCTGCAGAGAGACTGTCTGCTGGCATTGTCCAGGGATCAGATAGCAGTGTGCCTGCTCAGATAAACACCAGGGCAGGCAGCGAGGAGAGGTGGTGCCAAAACAGCCAAATATTTAATATCCAATATCCCACTTCTGTGTGCCAGTGTTCCTGCTGTTACACCGAGTCACACGCCGCAAGCCCAAACTGGAAAGCTTGGCAGTGCAAGAGGCGCTCACTGTAGGCTCTGAAATCACACCCAAGACAAGGCTGTCATGTATTTCCAAAGTTATTTGGCAAGTGAAATTATTTGGATGGGCTCATCTTGGGTTGCAATGGGCATTTTCCAGCTAATGGATGAAATCCTGCAGGCTGCTCACAGGGCCAGCTTGAGCTGATGTAGCAAGGGCCTGATGTGAGTGGTGACAGTCATAGTGACAAAGGTGTGTGGAGAATGAGCAGCTATGAACTGCCTTTCTAATGCCAAAAGAAACAAATTCTCCTTTTGTAATTGACTGGGAAGGAATGATTTCCCGAGTTCCTCAGAATGTAAGAATGGGAAGGGACAGTGTGTAACTGGGCAGGAGTGAGTGAGTGCTGGTTGTGTCCAGCAAAAGACGGATTAGTTGGTATTTGAATGATAAAAGCCTTTCTTTTCAAACTGGGTGAAATTTGAGACAGTAAGTTAAACAAAACCTGGAATAAAACTTGAATACAGGAAAACCTGACAGCAGCATGCAGTGTTCCTGCTGTGTAGCTTCTTCCCTGGGTCGCTGTCCCTGCGTATCCCCCCTTCTCCTCTTCCACCAACTTTGATGCTTCATTAAAAATTCATCCTGTGCTCCGAGCCTTCTCTCTGGGATGCTCACAATCTCCTTTTATACCCAACATGACTCAGCAGTTAAGGATGTCACAGAGCTTCAGAAGTTTAGCTTAAAGGGCACTGGCTGGAAGCAGCAGTGATAACACTGAGGCAGTGATGAGCTTCCCAGGTTTGTGCTTGGGCTGGCTCTATGTGGAGGCAGTGCCCAGGTGGCAGCAGGATGGAGCTGCTGGGCACACACACAGGCTGCTGCCCCAGGGTCCTTTCTGAGCTGTGTGGAGCTGCAGACGGTGCTGGGAGGCACGTGCCGGGGAAGGGTCGGCTGTGCTGTGATTTGTGGTGCCCTCACAAAGGAGCGGCTCTGTGCTGGCTGCAGAATGAGACGTGTCACAGGGGCCTGGCAGGAAGCAGATGGAAGGGGCTGTGCGGAGCAGAGTGCCTGTCGCCGGGGGCTCCGGGGCAGCTTTTTGGTAGCCTTGGAAAAATGACTGGAGCAGCTCACATGTCACCAGTTGCCATCCACCTCTCCTGCCTGCGCTGGCTTGCAGGGACCGGTGACTTTCCTGCAGGATTCCCCCCCTCCCATCACAGCTGTCTGTGCAGCGGCACTGCCTCGCTCATTTGCCATCTCAAATCAGATTAATTGTCCATTTTAACAAAGTGCTGCCGCTCTGCGAGCCGGCCGTAATCTCATCGGGGTGGAAGTGGGTGCTCCATAACCCAGACACCTCGGGGATGCAGGAGTGCAGAGCCCAGTGCTTGCAGAGCACTGTTGCTCACTGATGCTCTTCCCTGGTGTACCTGTGTGATCCCCAACCTTGTGAGCACCTGGGGGTCTCACATGGGCACAGGCCATTGCACATCTCACTTGGTGACATGCAGGGCCCAGCCCCAGCCTGCTCTGCTCCTGCACCGCTCTTCAGAAGCTTTTAACCTGAATACACAGAATGCCCCCAGCTGGGAAGGGCTCCAGCAGCATCTGAGCTTTTCTTTGAGACTGCCCTGTGATTTGGCACTTCTTGTTTCTGCCATATTTATTCCAATAGTCAGGAATTTTTCTTTTGCACTGTTCTGGGGTTTGGCACTTCCTTTCCCCTTCCCCTGTGTGTTAATACCTGTATCCAATATGTACCTGTATACCACAGTCTGGTTGCTGGTCTCATTCTCACTCCTTTTCAGAGCTGGTGTGAACATGGCCAGTCCTGGGTGCTGAAGCAGGCTGGCAGCTCAGGTGTGCAGCCAGCCAAGCACACTGGCTGCCCTCTCTCCACTTCCACCATCATTTCTCTTGTGCTTGGATTTAGAACTTGGTTGTTTAATAGTGTATAGCACTGCTCACTCAGGAACTTATCCTGTAATTAACTGTAATGCTAAGACTTCATGGCCATCCTGAATTACTAGAAACTTATAGGAAAATTTTTTCAGAAACTACAGAACATTTAGAGGAAGTTAACAGCAGTGAAAGCAATGCACTGAGTTGCCTTTTTGTGAAGGAGTCACTTATATTTTCAACTTTGCTCCCTCTCCACTCTCATAAGTTTAAACATCCCACCTCATAAGTTTAAAAAAAGCAGATTTTATAATTATGCACCAGAATTTTAATTACTCCTCTGGGAAAATGGGGAGCCATCACAGCATACACACTGGCTGAGCTGTGCTGTAGGAGTGGAATCCAGTTTCCCTACTGGGAGATCACTTTCAGGGGAAAAAAAAAGTTATTTTAAATGCTGACTTAATCATCTGCTTTTGGGGATGCTGTTTGGCCGAGGCAGCCGGCAGTGAGTGCGTGCTGCTCTACCTGTTGTGGGCTGTCTGTTGGAAGGGTATATTCATTTAATGGATTTTAAGCAACATTATTCAAAGATCAACAGAAGGCATTCTGTGTTATATGAATAAAAGATTTCCCCGTGCTCCTTGTTAACCCTGCAATGACAGTCAGTGTCATTGAAGTGCAGCCACCTGGCAGGGTGCTCTGGCCTCAGCTGCTGCAGGGCCTGGCTGGAGGCAGCACCAGGTGTTGCTGTGCAGTGCCAGCCACTGGTCAGCGTGCCCAGGGTGGCCAGAGGGACCTGCTGGGGGCACAGGTACAGCAGGGAAAGGGACACTAAAAATGGAGCCCTGACTGAGCCCTTGGTCAGCCCTGGGAGGTGTTTGTCTGTGCCACCCACAGCCCCATCCCCAGGGCAGCCCATGCTCAGAGCCTGCTTTGGAATATCCACAAATGCATCAGGTGATAATTTGCATATTCCATCCTCCTTATATTGGTTTTAGTTTAAAGTTGGGAAATCGCTGCTGTTCCTTGCTTGGCTTTCTCTTATTTGTTCTTCCTACATTGAGCAATTTCCCAGCTTGTATCACCACAGCAATAAGTCTGTTTTGTGTTAAGTGTCTTGCAAATGGTGTCACTCATAATAGATGTGACCAGCCACTGGTCAGGGTGGCCAGAGGAACCCTCTGTGGGACACAGGTACAGCAGGGAAAGGGACACTAAAAATGGAGCCCTCGCTGAGCCCTTGTTCAGCCCTGGGAGGTGTTTCTGTGCCACCCACAGCCCCGTGCTCAGGGCAGCCCACGCTCATTCCCTGCTTTGGAATGTCCACAAATGTCTCAGGTGATAATTTTAAACCTTCATCCTCCTTACAGTGGTTTTAGTTTAAAATTGGGAAATCCCTGCTGTTTCTTGCTTGGCTTTCTCTGATTTGTTCTTCCTTCCTGCCCTCTAACATCGAGCAATTTCCCAGCTTGTCTCACCACAGCCACAAGTCTGTTTCGTGTTAAGCATCTTGCAAATGGTGTCACTCATAATGGATGTGATAATAAGCCCCAGTTACTTGTCCCTGATTGTAATAAATGTAATATATAGACCTATAATAGACCTGAAACTGAGCCATTTAGTGCTAGACCCAGAAATAATGAAAAGGTCTGTAATAAACTAGAAGGGGCAAAATTACTTTGTGTAATTGTATTTTGTTCTGCTTGTAGCTGCCAGATCATCGTACCCTTATCAAACTGACAGGGTTTGGTAACATTTAGTAGGTGATAAAATATATTTATAAATTGAAAAGACTTGTTCCTTAATGAGTGAGCTTTGACAGTCAATCAGTTATATCCAAGGCACAGAGGTGCCTCTTTCTGAGATGTCGTTCCACAGGCTGTGATTTAGTTAAAACTAAATTAATTGAGCTTCTTTTAGCAACAAATTCATTTGGCATGTGCATTGATATTCCATATAATTCCAGGAATCCCTCTATCAGTGTGCTGCTCAGCAGCAGCTCAGTGAGGCTGGTCTCCTGAGCACACAAAGCCACCTTAGTGTCACTGCAGTTGTTCCATGGGGTGGGAATCACACCCCATGAATGGCAGCGCAGATAATTTTGTTCTAGACTGAATGTAAACAATTTTGTGGCATATTCTCATTTAGAAAGAGTCTGGCATTATCTCCCCTTCCCCTGTCTCTGGCAATTTAGGTTCAAAGCTGGGAATTCCAGAGGCTGGCACCTTCAGGTTCTGAATGGTTTGGAGTATGGCATTATCTCAGGAGATTCCCAACTGTGCTTTCACCTGAGTACTGCTGTGATGGAGCTTGACCTGTTCCTTGTCTCCAGGTGCACTATGGAGCAGATCTCATGAGGCAGGTGAACTCTTCTGGACAAGAATATCCTTGTGTTTAGGGAGAGGAGTGGCAACAAATGTAGGAATGTTAAATATATATGGCTGTTAAATTGGAGACACTGCAAGTCTGTGTGTTTGTGTATGTGCAATGACCATAGCATAACAGCACCAGTGCAAAAACCTTTATAACCCTCTGTTTTGGGTTTCTTTTAAATTATATAATTTTTAAAATAATTATATAAAATAATTATTATAAAATTTTAAGATATAAGTGAACACCAACAGCATTTTTTCATCAACGGATATAATTCATAAAATAAACTCACAAACCTTGTGGGCAAGTCTGTGCCTTTCCTACATGTCTGGGTATAGGACAGGAAGGTGTAGCTGGCCCAGCATCCCCTGCCAGCAGCTCCTCTTCATTTATAGTGGGAGAATCTCATTGCCCAGCTGTCCTGGCTGCACCACCTTGGGTTCTGGAGTTTGTCTGGATCCCTGTGAGCTCCACCTGGATTTCACAGTGGAGCCAGTGTGCATCCTGGCTGAATGGCTTGCTGTGGTCCTAGCATGGCTTCTTGCTCTCCCCAGTGCCCTCAGGAGAGAGGAGCTCAGCATCACTGCTCTGGGGCATTAGGAAGGTGGTTTTCAATTGGACCTGGGCAACTCCTGTCCCTTTATCTCTCAGAATTGAGGAGGGAACCGTATGGCTATTTCCAGAGAAAGTATATTTGGGGGAGAGATTTGCCCCACTAATTTGCTGATGAAAACCTTGTGCCAGGTGTCACAATACAGACCTCTTTCATAAGCAGTCTCTTGGTGGTTAGATCTTGGTGTGCCCTGCAGAATGAGTTACCAGTGAGGGCTCCTGCAGCTCTGAACTGCTAACAGGCCTTTATGTCATCATTGTAATTGAAATATTTTCATCCAAGCCATGTTAGTACAGTGGTAAGCACGGAATGCAGTGGCCGACTGGACCTTGGATGGGCAGAGGGCTGGTTGCACCATATAAAATGTAGACTGCCATGTTTTAGGCACAGTTGTGTGTGATTTGTCACCTCTGTAGCACATGAGGAACATGCTTAATGGGAACAAGGTTAATAAAGGGAATGAGGTGCCGGCCCAGCTTTTTTTTCAACAGAGCAGGTACAAGCACAGCTCTAGCTGGGAGGAGAGCATGGCAAGGACTCTGGTAGAATTACAGAGCTTTGGGTAGGGATGAGCTCTGGTGCTGTCACAGTACAGAGTGGTATGGGAGCAGGGGGTGACCCGGTGTCCCTTTGCTCCTGCTGCAGGGCAGTTGATCTGTCGTGGTACGTGTGTCTGCTCCCGAGGGCTCCCTGCCTGCAGGAGTGCTTGGAAATTAAGATAAAAGCTTCTTTTCTGCCTTATTCATAATAAATGCAAGGTTCTCCCCTGAAGCACTTGGCATGACTAATGTGCCACATATTCTTGCTATCCCAGAGCAGCAGGCGAGTGCTTCTGCCAGACAGGTGCTCACAGCACACCTTGGGCCCCGCGCTGCCCAGCAGCATCAGGAGCCAGGCGCCAGCATGGAGCTCCCCACAGGCAAGCATGTGCTGGAGCCTTTAGCCTCAGGGCACCTTCAGTATGGCTTTGCTGTTACACTGCTTGATTTCCTCAGAGATGCTCTGAAACCATGTGAAACGTGTTCCTGTTGTTGTTTTGCTGCAGTTTCCCCCTTAAAGCAATTACTGGCGACCGTCTGCGTGGGAGCCGCCATTTCACACTGTGCAGGCTGGGAAATGCTCCCTGTGACTCGGAGCACTCACAGGTTCCCTGAGACCTGAGGCCCACCCCCATCAGTCAGCACCAAGGTTCTTTGGTGATCTTTGTGATGGACCCAGGTCCCACTGTGGGGTGGAAGGTGACAGAGCTATGGGCATCATGCTGAGGCGCTGGGAAAACAAACGTTCCACAAATGAGGAATCCATTTGCAGGCCTCTCTGTGCCTGTGGGTCTCAGGGACAGTCATGTCTCTTCCACACCAGGGTGTTCTGGGCTCCAGCCATCCCCCCCAGCACAGAGGGCTGCCTGTCAGCGTGATTGGTGGCACAGCAGCAGAAAATTGTGCTGCAGAGAGGATGAGCTCTTGGTTTTGGCAGCAGAGAATCATCTGCCCGTTTTGGATAAGAAGGAGGAACAGCAGCCCTGGCACCGGCCGGCCCTGCTCCGCCAAGGGAGCCCTGGCTCCCCTGACTGCAGTGGGGACAGATGGCCGTGATGGGGGCTGGCCATGGGGACAGGGGCCCACAGACCCCCTCGGTCACACAGCCTCTGCTCTCGTGCATCTCGTGTGTTACATGGACCAATTCAAGGCAGGCATCGCTGGAAAGTTTCCATCTCAGATGCTTTGGTTTATAAAAAGCACACAAGTCTGTGGTGGCTGACAGGTACAGTTTGATTGCACCTGTTTAGTGAGGGATATACGTTACTAAAATTCCCCCAAAAGTTCTCGGTGAAATTCGTGCGGCAGTGGTGGTCACTAGACCGTAAACGATGGCGAGCCCAATCAAGCAGATTGAGTTTCACACCAAGACTGCCTAATACCACATTTTAAAAGCACAGTAACTCCATCCTCTTCAGAGCTGGGGAGGACAATTAGGTGCAGAAAGGTCATCAGCCAACAGATCTCTGCTAACCTGTTTCATGGTCCTGGCTTTGGTAAGTCCCAAACATTTATGTTCTTGTTTTTTTCAAACCGCTGTCGCAGTGTCAGGAGCAAACCCTTTTTGTGAACCATGATACAATCAGGAGGAAACTGAAATAGATATTTCTTGCATTTAACAGTAAATTCAAAGATTTTCTGCAGGTCTCTAATTGGATAAAGAAGGAATTGGCATTGTTGATGTATATCCAGCCTTGATGTCCGATGGGCTGGAAAGAGCTGTCTCCCTCTATACTTTGAGCTTCTCCACTGGCCTGATGCCCCAAAAGCCCTTCTCTGGGTGGGCTGCACGTCGCAGATGGGAGTTGCAGCAGGTCCATGCCAGCAGGCCGCATTAGGGTCCCTCTGGAGCCGCAGGAACAGGCGTTGCAGCTCCCGTAGACCCTGGCGGTGTCCTGGGTGCCAGTCATGGCACTGGTGCCCTGTGGTGTTGGCACAACCTGTAGGCATGGAGAGCAGCCAGGCATTTCTCCCCAGCCTGGGCACAAACCCACTAACAGTCCTGTCTTTTACTTGCCCGCTGTCTCAGCAGAGTGCACTGTTCCTTCCATGTATTGGTGACAGTATATAAATGCTGCCAAAATGTTTTTATTTTCAAACAGTAGCATGGGGCAGGATGGGCTGGCCATTACCATCAGCAGGAGTGGGGCCCTGAGAGCTTTGCTTGAGGTCAGCATGGAGTTCAGGTTAATAAGCAAAAGTTCTGTATTTTCAGGATCTGCTTGAGTTTCTCAACATGGCAGTTTGGTATGGTTTAGTGTTGTGTTTGTGTGTAGGGAGGGAAACAGTGGGAAGATCCTGGCCCTGGGATGGCTCAGGTCACCTGCAGAACCCAGATTTTGAGGACTTTGAAGGGTTTTCAAGGTCATTATGTTTTAAACTGTATGTCTGAAATTGGCTCTGTGTTGTAGAGGTTAAACCTGGAAGTGATGCTGGTGGTGGCTGGTATCTGCCCCTCCAGTGAATTTTCAAAAGCTTCTGCCTTTTGTGTCTTCGTTTGCATCCTCCATCTGGAAGGATGTCCTGTGTGTTTCACTTTGCAGGTCATCCTGCTGCTACAATAAGATGTTGTGGTTTTTTGCAAATAGTTGATGTTTACATTTTAATATGTTGGGGTTTTTTTCAAACAGCCTTCAATGTGTGGTTGAAATGTTAAAATAATTGGTATGCTGATAAAACACTACTAGAAGCTCATAATATTCAAATAATGAGATTTGATTGCTGTATTCAAATAGGACCTAAATTGCTGCTCTCCCACAGTTTTATATGTCAATATATATCAATAATTCACACCTTGTCATGGCTCTCAATGCCATTATTTCATATGAAATGAAAAAAAAAACAAACCTGTTTGTGTCTATCTAAAACATTTTGCTCTGGAGTTTTGCCTTGGCAGAAGCAAAATGTAAAATAATGAAGCCATGGAGGGGTGGGTCAAATTGCCGTACATATTAAAAGAGGAGCTTTTGATCAGCTTCTTTGAGGGTCTGGTATAACTCCATTTATCTGCAGATCTCAGGGGACGCCCCGAGCCCCCAGATAATGGGGGACTTAGTTAATCAGGGCAGCCAGCTGTCCAGCTTTCCACCGGGGTAGGGTTCAAGCTCACAGCCCATCCTGCGCATCCAGGCCTGCTGCAGCCGTGGATTTGTGTGTTCCCTGCAGCGCTCCAGCCCCAGGCTGCTCTAGGAAAGCCAGGCAGGCACTTGGGGCTCCCTCCCAGCTCTGCTTTGAGCTGAGGGGTTGCTGATCAAACCAGTATTTGTGTGGCACTTGATCTAAATCCTGCTTGGTGTTGAGGGCACCTTGGTGACAGAGCTTGCAGGAGAGCTGTGACACAAAGGTCAGGTTAAAGAGGTTCAGAGTGAGGTTCGAATGTTTGTAACTCAGTTAGATAGTTAGATAGTTCGTGGTTGGCTCTTGGGCTGAAGGCACATCATGTTTCTATAGGGCAGCCCTGACAGAAGTATTGCTCCAAAGATTTTCGGGATAGACTCATTCCTACAGGGCAATAAATAGGAAACCTTGTGATGCTTTTTTACAGAATGGAGGTGGGTTTTTTTTACAGCTTGTTCATGATACCTCCACATTCAAATTCCTAAATTTCAGTAAAATTTCAGTTGACTTCTTCTTTTTTTAATGAATCCCAAATGTGCATGTATACTGAGGCAGAGATAGCAGGGAGTTTAATTTCACTTTGCTGCAGTCACTTAACTCCCTTCTGATTAAGCTGTGAGCACAAACAAGCAGGGGCATCCCGCTCGCTGCCCGTATGCCAGGAGCCCAGGAGGGCACAGGGGGAGTGCCAAGCCAAGGTGGGTGGGTGGAAATGGGGTGCCAGGAGAGGCCTCGCTGCACTCGGGGTGTCTGCACCCACTCTTCTGCCTTTTCAGCCTTCAGGAGAAGGTGCTGAGCTGGGCTCTTCCTTGCGTGCCTCCAAAGCGCTGGTGGATCTGCAGGGCTCTCCCCACCTTGGAGTGTCCTTCCTCAGCTGCCTCTCCCGTAGCTGCTCAGCTGTTTGTCCAGGCGGCTTTTCCCAGTCCTTTGTGTGGGATACGAGCAGCATCCTCCAGCTCATCAATAGGATTTTACCAGGTGCAGGGCAAACCTGGGCAGCGTTTCCGTGCAGCGTTTATCTGAAGCAGGCAGCAATGCGAGCTGTGCCGAGCCGTTCTGTACCCAGCAGGGCATTATCAGGCAGAGCCGTTTCCTGGTTGGGAGCATCCCCGGCTGGGGCCGAGCGATGAATCGAGCGCGCTGCCGGCCGGCCGCAGGCTCAGGTGGCCGCTGTCCCCCGGTGTCGCCGAGCCCTTTCAGCGATTTGTCACGGCCGGCTCCGCTCCCGTTGCGGCAGCACGTGCCAGCTCCGTGTCACGGGGGCCGCTGCCAGACGGGCCCGACACCCCCGGACAGCGCCCGCCCGGCCGCAGCCGCGGCTCCGCACGGCCCTGGCAACAGCCCAGCGCCGAGGAATCAGCATCTCCATAATGAGGAGTGAATGGCATCCATCAGTCCCTTTAGAATTGGGCCCAGGCGTGTGCCTCCTCTCCGAGGAAGTTTGGCAGCCTATTCATTAACAAGAGTCATCAGGAGTTCAGCCCATAAAGGGGAGGCAGCCCCGCACGCTGCGGGCTGGCGCTGTCAGGAATGCCTTCTCTCCCCGGCTTCGGGCAAGGCAGGAAAACTGAGCAAATAACGCTGTCAGCAGGTGCAAACGCTGAAATGCTGGCTATTGATTTTCTTTCTTTAGGCTTCCACGGGAAGTTTATAAGAAGATTTATCACATATCAATCGTCCTCTGCGAGCGTTAAATGCAAAAGTCGTCCTTTCTTTCTCTTCCCTTTGTTGCCACCACGCCTGCAGGAACTCGCCGTGCAATGAGAAAGTGCTTTGCTTATTCCCTTCGAGGTCGACACTAGACCACTGTCTCCTGGTTTTAAGCACTGCTTTTCTCTGATTTTTTTTTTAATAGTGTTTCAGAGTGGTTTTGTTAATGTACTGCAAGTCACAAATGGCACTTCAATATTAATTAGTAATGCTTTTCAATTCTAAATACCCTCACCTGCATTCTGTTGTCACTGGTGTTATTCTCCTGCTCCTAATTTCTAAATTCAGCTTGGCCTTTGCTCCCACCGAACAGCCTTGCGGAGCTCGAGTGCATTTCCCCATAACAGAAACACAATGAGGCGCTGAAAACTTTTGTTTTCACTGAGGAAACGGAGAATGAGATGTCATCCTGGCTCCTGCGAGCCCTAATTCATAAAGTCATACATGAGGCTCTCCAGCCCATTGTAGGTTTGTCCCAGGCGTTATCCTGTTATTGGAAGTGTATGATTCACCTTCTGAGCAGACAGAAGCTGCACACAAAAGGGGAAGATTTGCTTTCTCCGCTGTGAAAGGCTGCCGCAAGCAGGGGTCCTATTAAGACAGCTGGAAAGTTGCTTCAGCTTGTTACGCTTGTAAGTTTTATTGGTGACTGGTTTTTGATTACACATTTGAATGCTGTGTGTTCCAGGTTGCCGAGTTTTAATTAAAAGGCAATAGTCTCGATGTTAGCTCGCTTTGTTGTCTGCATTATTCAGGCCATAATGCATGCAAGTTGTGGGCTGGGTTTGTCCACTGTGCATCATTTATTTGGGATACATAAGGTTGCACCTTCTAGCACCTGCCCTAAATACAACCGTCACGCTTTTGGAATTGGTTTATTGTGCTTAATTTCTTCCAAGAAGTCCAGTGATCAAATGAATGTGGAGGGAGGGGGGTGTTATCCCTCTGTCCTGTAGCATTTTTTCTCCAATCTAGTTACTTTTCTGGTCATTGGAACAGGAATATTGAGTGCCAGGATCTTCCCATAGTGCCACAGCCTGTCTGTGATGGAGGGTTTTGATCTGGGGCTTTTCTCCTGTACTCAGCAGCTCCCAGTCAGGAAGCTCAAGAGATATTATCCTGAATTTCCAGCCATGAATGTATCCCCTGCTTGTTGCTCCCATTCAGAACCACTGGGCAGTTCTGGTCTGGCTCCCTGCCCATTCCAGCCTGGTCAGTGTGGATGTGGGGCTGGGCCTGGGATGCTCAGGGATGCCATGGGACAGCCTTGAGCTCTGCACACACCTTTCCTTAACGGGGCATTGCAGCTACGAGGAGAGAGCTCTGTACCTCGAGGCCATCATCCAGAACCATAAAGAAGTGATGACGTTTGAGGATTTCGCCGCTCAGGTCTTCTCTCCCTCTCCCAGCTACTCCCTCGGTGGAACTGGTGAGTTCTGTGCATTATTATTCTTCTCTCTAGCCCAAAGAAGCACTTGAGCAGCAGATGTACACCTGTTTTTTGTAGATAAATGCTTGCAAATTTAAGACGACTATTCTTCCCCTGAATCAACTAATGAATATCAAAAGGAATAATGACATTCATTTTAATTTGTTTTGCATCAGAGCTATTCACACTGCTCCTTTCTTCAGCTATCCTGTTAACCTCCAACTCCAGCAAGGTTAATGAACTTTCTCACAGTGATGGGCTCGGGCTCATTCAGGACTCCAGGTTCTTGCTGAGCTGGGAATATGTTGTTCAAAAGTGAGGCCTGAATCGGGGCTCACTTATCAGAAATAGTTCCTCGCAGGGGAAGCTGCTGTTAATGCTAAATGGAGATTATGCTGCTGAGCTACCAGGGTCAGGGATTAATGCACAAGAAGCGCAGGATCGGTGCTGTTGGGGAATCGCGGCGGCACACGGGATGCAGGCACGGAGTGCGCTGCGGGCTGCCCTGCAGCGCCTGGCCTGGAGCCTCTGCAGCAGGGTTTGTGATGGGGTGTGGGTGTGAGGGGCTGTGTGGTGTCTCTGTGTGTGTGTGTGTGTGTGTGTGTGCATGCACATCAGTGCTCATCAGTCATCTGCCTGCTGAGAGGTGACAGCAGTGTGCCCAACTCGGGGAATTTACTCCTTGTGTGCCTTGTGGAGGGTTAGGTTAGTGTGCAGTCACTGTTGCTGTCCGGCTGGTTTGATTAAGTTTAACTGAACCTCTCCTGAAAGGGAGCTTTGGCTCTGAAATGCACATTTCTAGTGCCTTCATAATGTGTTTTTTTCCAACATCCAGCATGTATGTGGTCACCATGTGCTGGACTTTCTAACAAAGATTCCTTAATCTGTCGTTGACACTGCTAGGGTGACACTGGCACTTTCTCCTCATTCCCTGCTTCTCTTTTGGATTGCTGAATAGATTATTTCCAACCTGTATAAACGTTGCAGGACATCTGCTCTATTTCTCTTTAGCCTGACTTGTTAGCAGATATCTTCCATCTAAACTGAAACACTGAAGGAAGAAATTAAATTTGCTCACATAAATCACTTAGGAATAAAACCAGCCGTGCAGCATTGTCTGGCGTTGCTGGCTCCAATCCTGGGGTGCTTGGAGCTTTGTGAGGAGATAAGAGGCCTGTGCTGGCCGGGCAGTGGTGGCCAGGAGCAGCAGGCAGAAGGCTTTGGAGATAAGCACTGGCAGGAGGGGGGAGGAAGCCGGGGCCATTTACATAATCGCACCTCCTCGTCCTGGAGAGGCGTCAGGGAACACGGGATGGATCTATTGATCTCTGCTGAACTGGAATACTAAACAACGCTAGAAAAGCTTATAACTTAAAGCTTTGATTAATGTTTCCTACATTAAAACGTAGAACAGCTGTGCATTAAATTCTTTTATACACCCTGCCAAAAGTCTGAGACAAAAAAATCGCCCATTTCAATAGGAGTGCGGCACGTGCCCAGGGCTGGTTGTTAGCACTTGAATCGTTTATCTGTCGACGTATCAGCAAATAGAAATGTAGATATAGTGATTTGTTTTTGCTCTGTGCATAGCTGTGATTCATTTTCATGTTGTTCTTAGCACATGGTGTTGTGTCACATGTGGTTTGACAGGGCAGACCCCTCCCCAGCCCCACTTTCTGAAGGATAAGCTGTGTGTGCCAAACACATTTAAACTGTTTCCCAGTAGCTCAGGATTTCAGAACACTGTTAAATCAGGAGTACCCGGGTATGATTTCATTATTTTAATTGCTTTTAAGTGCAAAGCCTCCCCCAGTCAGGTCCCAATTTTCAGACTTGTGAACCTCAGAATTAATTTCCTGCTCATGAACTGGAGGCTGGCCATCACTTCTGGTGTCAGAATCTCTGCTTCAGAGAGTCTCCTCACATTACCTGCTGATTCTCCTGCATATTTAGTCAGTGATGAGCAGGGGCAGTGTCAGCTGTGGCCATGGGGATGTGTTTTCCATCAGATGCCCCTCAGCAGTCAGCAGGGAGGCTGGATGCAGTCCCAGCAGCTCCACTGTTCCCCAGGCGGGCCTGCTCCAGGCATAGATCCACCTGTCCTGCACCTGCAGGAATCACCTGTCTGCCACTTAGGAATGCAGGGGGCATTTTTCTATTCTGAAACAGAAAAAAGGAGTCAGGGAGCAGTTAATAAAAAGAAGCACTTTTCCCTGAAGGAGTGGTCAGGCACTGACACAGGCTGCCCAGGGAGGCACTGGGTTCCCATATCTGGAAGTATCAGGAGATGTCAGGAGATGATCTTGGGGTGATGATGGTGGTGCTGGGTTGGCCACTGGACTTGTTGATCTCTTCCAGCCTTGATGATTCTGTGGGATGCATGGAGCTGGCACAGGTGGCAGTACAAGCCAGCTGGTACCGCTGACTCTGCTGAGCACGAACTGCTCAGGTAAATTTAAGATTAATTCTCATCTGACCTGATTCTTGTAATGCCCCTCAGTGCTGCAAATGCATGTGTGCAGCAGAGAGGGTCAGGGAGCAAGGGTGCTGCTTATCCCAGTGCAGTGTTCTCAGCAGTTACCCCAGCACAGGGAGAAATCAAACTCAGCTCTCAGTGACACACTGGGGTCTCGCTAACTATGAGATAATTCTTGGAACTGGATGTTTTTGTGTTTTCTGATGCTGCCCCTGGGGATGCATCCCCAGACTCATGTGGGATGTGGTTTTCCTGCCCTGGCTTAGTCTCCCTGTCACCAGTCTTGCAGGTGCTGCATTTTCTGCAGGAAAATTGTCTAGTTGATGTCCTTTGCTGTTTTGTGGAGCAGAGCCTTATACTCCCTGTGTGGATTACAGATAGCCCTGATACCTTCAGCGTTGGAAGTGGAGCCTCATAGGCAGAATGGCCATCCCCAAACTCATGCAGGGGATGTGCAGATTAGGAACAAAAGCTGGGAATACGGCCCTTTGTTGTTAAACTGGTGCATTACATGCTGTATTTTAATTAGGCAGGGTTTGAGAGGCAGCCCAGGAAATCCTCCATAATCCAACACTATTGAATTATTCTCATTCTTTCCCTCTGCAGATTTCTCTCCTTTTAGTGGACAGGCTTTAAGCTGCTGCTCTCGCTCTCTCAGCCAAAACCAGAAATAATTATTCAACAAAATACTTGTGTGTTCTTTAAAAAAATTGGTGAAGCTGAAGTGGGCAGAGCAGCAGCACCTCGACTTCATCTGCCTCAGCGGCTCCTTGGGGCTTTGGTGTGCTTTAGTGTAAGATCAGCAGCCAGAAGCAGGGTGTGAACCTTCGGAAGTGTATTCCAGGAGAACTCTGCAGTCACAGAGGATCCTGTGCGAGGGGTTTGTGTGGCCAGGGCCGGTCCCTGCGTTCCAGGGAACCCCCTAGCGGAGCGCTGCCGCCGCCGGCGCCTCAGGGGTTAATGGGAACGGGCACACTTGACTGCTGAGAGGACTGATCTAATCACTGCCATATCCAAGTGCATCTGTTCACCATGAGGTCATTCTTGTGCATGCTAATGACTTGGAAAATAAAGCACAATGCTCAGCGTTATCAGGGAGGATATAGTGTAAATCTTGGCTTTTTTAGTTGCTAATGGCTAGTGTGGAACGGGCAGAGAAAGCATCTTGGATTCTCCAGCTTAATGTTTTTAAAGAATCCTTTTCAGTAGATCATCGGAAGAGCTGTGCTGGAAAACTTGGACATGTGGTATCTGTTGATAAATGGATTCTTAAATGAATATTATGGCATTGCCCAAGCGCAACACTTGAGTCGAGGAACTATTGAGGTTTTCAGCATTCCCTGGTTTTAAAGCCCCGGGAGCTGTGCCTGCTGATTTACATAAAACCGAGATTTTGCAGCCTTTTTGTTGCAAAGGTGACACATGCTTTCCTTTTGTCTCTGGACTTTTGCATGCATAAAGTTCTTGTAGAAAATATTTGAATGTACAGCAAACAAGATCTGGCTTATTTTAAACCACTTTTTGTTCAGTGCTGAGCTTTATCTTTCCTACTTTAAAGCAAAAGGATTATTTGAATTGGACATGCAGATTTAAAATAGATTTTTGACAGAAACAAAACCAAACCCAGAGAGTAATTCTTGTTTTAAACAGGACTGATGCTTTTAGTAACAGTAATTTAGCTAAGGATTCATTTTGCTTTAATTTGGTTTTTCTGGGTTTTTTTTTACTACTTTGGGGTTTTTGTTATTTTGTCTTTTTCCTTGAAGCTCTGTAAGTGTTTTGTCAGATCTGTGTCCATGTCCTGTGTGTGTATATATATATATACATATACACACACACACATATATATAGATATGTAGGATTTTTGCCTGTTTTCCTGGGAATTTTAAAAACATACACATCTGAAACTGAGTAGCTGTGCCATGGTATCAGAGCACGTGCAGTGTGTGCCAGGGGTTGGGTTTAACCCGTGTGTCAGCCTTGCCTGAAACGGAACAATTTGTTTCAAATATATGGGATTTAGGAAATTCCTGACTGTCCTGGTTACTGGCAGAACAGGGAATTGCTGCTAGCATGGAGCATGGCTGAGGTGGGACACTGTGCAGCGTTGGTGCCACCATGGTGGTGCAGGTTGTCCAGGCAGTGAACAAAGAGGAAAAGCTGAGGGGAGTGGAGCAGAGGAGCCAGGACAGTTATCACAAGAGGCAGGACTCAAGGGCTTTCTCTTGTTCCTCCTTTCCTGTGAGGACTATTCAGGATGAGGCACAGAGACCTCTCCATCTGTTCAGTCCAGGTAGTTCCTCATCCTCAGCAGACTGGAGCCTGCCACAGCCGGGCTGCCCTTGGGAAGTTCCTGCAGTGCACCGGCAGAGGTGGGAGCTGCTCCCTGCCTGTGTGCTCTTGCTTATCAGTGCTCTCCCATCATTTCCCTGCCTTAGTGTCCCCGTGAGGGTCAGGCATGTTCTGGCATTAAGCAGGGCAGGGTCACAGGTGCCACAAAGTGTTGGGGCAGCAGCTCTGCCCCCTCCAGCTCCCAGGCTGATTGATGCAGGGTATGCCCAGGAGCCCAGATCCTGCAGAGCCCCAAGGAAGTGGCTGCCTGCCCGGTGTGCTGGGGCTGTCCCTTGTGCCCCCACTGAGGGTGGACAGTCTGAACTTGTCCCCCAAGGCTGGGCAGGTGCTGGGACTGCTTCCCCCTCCAGCCTGATGCTCCCCTCGGGATCTCCAACAGTGCAGGAGGGTGTGAGAGCCACATCAGGGTTCTCAGCCTGGCCCCCTGCCTTTCCCATGTAATTAATTGGCTCGCAGGGTGCTCCCCCAGCTAGGCTCTCCAGGAGAGGAGGTGCTGAGGGAGGGTTTATCCCAGCAATCAGGGCTGGGATGGGCAGAAATATGAGCTTGATGGGCCATCTCTTCTGCCCAGTGACAGCTCCAGCTGCTCGAGCTGACAGCTCGCAGAAGGCTCCAGGCAATGTGGCCCCTTTGCATTTTCCCTCTGCACTGAGGGGCTGGCAGAGACCTGCAGCAGAGGCAGAGCAGAAATGGGGCAGAGCTGTCCTGCAGGGCTTGGGCTGCCCCACCTGTGACACCCACATAGCCCCCAGCACTTGGGGTCCCCCTGCCTGAGGCTGAGCCTTGCAAAACTAATCAGCAGCTGCTCCAACTTGAGAGTCATTAAACTTCAGTGTGTACATTTCAGGCTTATTTCCGAGGTGCTCAAACCCTGGAGGCCCACAGTGGTGCCAGGCACTCCCACCTGAGCTGGGAGCTGTGGGTGCTCTTTTAAGGCCCATTCTGCCCCAGTTATTAACTTGTAGTGTCAGATTCTCTTTACTGTGTCACTTACAGCTTTCCAGGGCACGGGAGGAAGTGTGTGGCTTTAACCCAGTTTCAATTATCCATGGGTTTTTCCACACAGGCTCAGGATGCTGCTTACAGTGTGCTTGAAGCCTGTCTTTGGGAGTTGGAAGCAGGAATACTGTGCAGAGTTATGACAACGATTCTCTCTGGAATTTTATTACCTTTGCGTTTACTAGGAAGGAAAACAAAGATTTCCACAGACCTGTCCTGGCTGAAAGGTTGATAGGGGATTGGAACAGTTCACAGCCCATGTGAAAACTTCATGGTTCTTCTCAAGTACCAATCTTCAGCATTCTTACAGGTTATGCTCTTACCCACCCTTGCTTTCAGGGGTGTTCAGCTGCTTCATGAGCAATGGCTAAAATGCCATTCCTAGAGCACATGCCCTGGGGAAGGAACCAGGTTTATTTTATGGACTGGATTTAAGATGCAATACACCATCTCTCTCTGGCTTCCTGCAGGGTTGCATTTAAAGTGCCATCATCTATATTTTAATTCTGTTTTTAATCCCTCCTGCAAGAAATGAATTTTAAAAGCTTAATGCTCTCTAAGCAGCCTCACCTGTGAGAGGCCCTCCACTGTGTGTGCGTGTGTGTCTTAGTGCAGGTGTGTGACTGCTCATGGACAGGTTTTCTGCATTCAAGGACTTCTCTTCTGACACCAGGATGGCTACACTGCTCAATTCCTGGAGTTTTAACCTGGCTATAGTGTCGCAGATATCTAGGTCTCCATGAAGCCTCAAATTTTAGTCCGTTTTAAATGGTGTGACCAGCAACAATGCTGGATGTGGAGCTGAGGCATGAAGGAGCTGCACGCCACCATCCCACAGCAGCACGTTTGACAGAAGCACAATGAATATTCATTCCAATTTTTGCCAACATTCCCTCCTTGGTTATTTCATTCTCAGACCCCAGAAGAAAGTGCATGGGTGTGTGTTTCTGCAGATCCCTGAGGGGAGCTCCCCTTCCTGCCTTTAATGGGGTGTGCTGTGTCAGGTTGATGCAACCACAGCAGTCACGGGGTGCTGGTCGTGCACTGACACGGTTTTGTTCCCTCATTTTGGTCCTGCACTGACATGTTTTTATTCTCTCCCTTTGGTCCTGCACTGACATGGTTTTATTCTCTCCCTTTGGTCCTACACTGACATGGTTTTGTTCCCCCATTCTGGTCCTGCACTGATGTGGTTTTGTTCTCTCCCTTTAGATTAGCGTGTTAATGCTCTCGGTACAGTAACATCCACAGGTAAGAGCGACGCTTCCCGCAGGCCCCTCTGCTGTGGTTCATCAAGAACACTCTCCTTGCCCTCCTCCTCCCTTGCTGCCTCTGCTCCATGCTCAGCTCTATCTCCTGTGCTCCATGCTCAGCTCACACCTCCTCTGCTCAGCCTCCCATGCTCTGTGTTCATCTCGTACCTCCCAAACTCCGCGTGCAGTTCTGCCTCCTGCGCTCCACACGTGGTTCTGCCTCTAGAGTGCAGTTCTGCCTCCTACAAACACCACAGTAATGCCTCCTGTACATTAATGCCCACAATATGTGTACAGTAATGCCATCTCATGATCTGTGAACAGTACAAACTCTCTATGTGCCAGGTAATGCCTCCCATGATCCACACAGGGTAATACGTCCCACGATATGTGCCTGGTAATTATTTTTTACTTCTAAGCTGCTTCAGCTTGTCCATTTGGAGAAAACTATTATTTTGACCATCTGCCATTCTGCCTCACTGCAGGAATGTCAAGCACAACACCTCCCTCGAAGCCCTTCCCTCCCCCACGCTTTTCTCCCCAGCCAATAGCACCACAGGTTTTGTTTTAATCCAAAGTTGACAGCTCTCCATTTTTCACAGAAAATGCCTTTACAGGCTAAGTCACACTTTCCACCTTTTTAAAATGTGCCATTTCCCCTCAGTCAGTTTTCTCAAAGAACCAATCTGGTAAGTAAAGGCTGTCTTTGAGATGCAAACACAGGGCTGCAGGCAGGCTGAGGGGGTTCACACTTCGGGCTGTGCTGCTGCTGTTCCACTCCTGCTTTCAGGCACTCAAGCACCCAGAGCTGCTCAAGCACAAGCACAGGTTACACCTCACCCTGGAAGTGCAGCCCAGAGCCAGGGTGAGTCTTTGTCCTCAGGCAGCAGCTGAGGGCTCATCCTGCTGCCACACTGACCTGTGGCCATGGCCCCACCTGTCCTGCAGGCACAGTGCCCTGCTCACCAGTACGCGAGGGCCAGCTCAGCCAAGGCCCTGCTGCATTTTGGGGCATTTTCTACACGTTTGAGATTTACCTGGGCTAGGAAGGTGAAGGGAGGAATGAAGAGCTGTAGCCTGTCCAGGCACAGCTGAGAATGGAGTCAGTTGCTGCACTGGAAGTGGGTCTGTGCTTCAAACACAGCCATCCCTCGAGGAGATTCAGAAGGGATGCCAAAGGTGCCAGCCTTCAGAGAAGGTTCAGAACATTCCTGTGCTCTCCCTGCCTGGTTCCAAGGCTGTTCCTCCCTCCTACCTGTAATAAAAAACTTGTGTTTACACTTCGGGAGAGAATTGCAACGTGGTTTAAAAAATACTGTTTCCTTAGGGAGCTGATGAAACACTCTCCCTGGGAAATGCCTTGGGACAGGTCGAGCCCTCAGGAGCAGGGCAGGGCGTGTCCCTCACAGAAGCTGCACCTGGATTTGGTCATTAGTGCCTAATTTAATGACCATGTGCTCACCTGTTCCCCCTCAGCCAGCCTGGCCTCCAGGGAATAACCAACAGGTGACTCCGCTCAACAACAAAGCATAACCCCCCATACCCACAGCCCCCCAAGACTCTTTCCCAGTGGTGACCATGAGCACCAGTTACAAGGGTACCTGTTATGTAGTGGAAGAAATTGTGATTCTCTAGAATTTTTCCAAAGGTTAGGGCACCTTCCAGGGAGAATTCTGTGCCAGCCCTCATGCTGGGAATGCTTGTTTCCAGCTCTCTGTAACAGTCCAAACACACAAGAACAGTTTAATGACACACAGCAATAAACAGTTTTGTATCACCCACACAGAACTATTTTATGTTGGAGCTTCAAGTGTGGAGGATAGGAGCTTCCCACCTCCTTCCCATGGGGCTGTTGGGGCCCTGAGAGCCACTGGGGGCTGAGCAGACCAAAAGGGGGTGATGCTGGGGGGCTCAGTGCTCACCTGAACACTCCATGGCTTCTCAGGGCTCCTCACTTCTGGGAGGAGCAAGCTGGCAAAGAGAAATCCCTGCTTTCTCTGGGAAGCACAGTACGGCAGTTCTTCAGCTGCCTACAGCAAATTCCTCCTCTGGAGGTCAAGTTCACCTGAGTGATCCCAGGGGAGGGGCTGAGCTGTGCCACACAGTTATTCTGAGGACACAGCTGGTTTTCCTGACTGGGTTTTCCTTGCCTGCTCTGTTTTCCAGGCTACCTCACCACAAGTGCAAGCGCCGACCTCGCTGACACCGCTGGCATCGAGCTGGTGGAGCTGCCCCTGCTGCCACGTGCCTCCAGGAGCAGGGTCTCTGGGAAGCTCTGCCAGCACCCTCAGCAAGGTGTCCACCCGAGGTGTCCACCTGAGACCCTGGACAACAGAGCTGTGGCTGGAGCAGCCCACAGCACCCGAGCACAGATCAGAACGGTCTGGGTGAATACGTCTTGAAGGGGCTGGGTGAGGGGTTTGCTCTGTGAAATGGCCCTTCTGCAGTCTGGTCAGACATGGCTGGGGACTGGATGTCACCTGTGTCACCATCACCACTGCACTGGCACCAGGTGAGCAAGGGCCCCAAGCCCCTGGGTGCAGGTGCTACAGCCAGAGGTGAACCAGCACTGAAAGTAGTTATTTAATGTACCCTTAGAGCATTGCTTTAGTCATTCCAGGCAGCACTTACCTGTGCATCAGGGAATTTCTTCTAAAAAGAGGCTTTCCTGTGACTGGCCAGGTAGCAGATGTTCCCTGCTGGAGCACAGGTGGATGAGGGAGGAGCACTCCAGTTGGTGCTGTCCCACTGTGGGAGTGCCATGGCCTTTCTGTGCTGTGTGCAATGGCTGTGCACTGGAACTGCTCCCTAGAGAAACAAAAATAAGCAAATCCCTTTTAGAAGAACAAAAGCCACACTCCTGCCATGACCCCTTCCCAGCACAGTGTGAACAAGTGGGTAACCTCCTCACCTTGTCCCAGCAGGCTGTGACCTGTCTCCAGCCAGAGTACAGCACAGCTGAAGGCTTCTGAGGACTCTGTGTGCCCTCCTGGCACCTGCTGTAGTGAGCACAGCTCCTGTTGGCAGTAGCTGATCTGTTTGGGTTTACACATTTCGTAGGCTGATGGGGTGAAAATTGTTATAGTTAAATCCCAGGTATTATAAAGCAGCAGAAATCTGAGATGCAGCAGCCACAGAGCTCTGTCCTGCTGCTGCTTGGTTGCTCCTGGGCACACACACACACACATGCACCCCTCCCAGCAGAATGGGAGCTGCTTTAAGCAAAGGGATTGCATTTTTGGGAAATGTGCCGTTGGGCCCCCATCTGTTTTTGCACTTACACTTGGTGTTACAGCCATCTGTCTGTCTGACCGTCTGAGTGCCAGCACCTGGCCAGAGGCCACCCTGTGCCTGTGGGGCACATTACAGCCATGGCCAGTGATGCCAGTGTGCTCTGTGCCCAAGGGGCAGCAGCTCAGCCTCAGTGCCCGACAGGAACTCACCTGGTGCAGCTGCTGGAAGGAGCCTCTGTCACTGAGGGCTTGGACAATTGGCTTGATTTTCTGCCTCAACCCACAGTTGGGTTTTACTTTCTGTTGATTTTCTGTCAGTGAAGGAACCTAGAAAATAAAACATGTATTTTAATTTATTTTACATTCAGGGCCAGACAGGCAAGGCTGTCTGGCACTTAGTTATCTAATAGCTGGTCTGAAACAATTTCAAAGGCATCCTTCTGAGTAAGGAGCCCTTTCTCCTTAGAGCAATATGTACCTCTAATTCAGGGAAGAATTAAGACATCAATGAAAATCATGTTTTCCTGATGTCAAAAAACTGTTAATTTGTACAAACTCCACTGTGGTTTTGCACCCTGAACTGGATGACAAAGCCACTCTGTTCCCCCTCACAAAGTGAATAAATCTTTGCTCACAATAAAATTCTCCCCAGAGCAATAAAAGGCAGTACCTGTGTGGTGTGTGGCGGCGGTGGGAGCTGCTGGGGCTGGAACTCGACGACACTGGTGGTGCTGCAGGTGCCATGGGTGTGCAGGCTGGCTCACAGGGACAGGGACAGTCCCTGCTGGACGTGGTTCTGTCCCTCTCTGCAGGAACAGCTGCCAGGTGTGCAGCAGGCAGTGGTGCTCCCAGACTGGAGTGCTCTTGAGGAGTTCTCACCATGCTGCGACTGGCACAGGGGCACCCACGCTCATGCCCTGCGGGTCCCACATGGCAGCAGTGCCCTCTGCCACCCTGCAGGGTGGCACCTCCTGCCAGCCCAGCCCTGCCCACAGTGCCAGGCACAGAGAGACTTTTGGGGCCTCCAGAAGCCACTGTCCATAACCTGCTTCCCTGCAATGTCTCACGACCCAACCACCCACGTTAAAAACGATGTTTTTAGTGGTGTACTCTACAGTGACATTCCTTAAGCAAATGCAGGGGGCTGCACTCAGCCATAACAATGTCTGAAAAGACAAAGGAAAGTTCCCTTCCTCTGCTGAAGAGCCACAGCAAAGTCCTCTCCTAAATTGCTTTCAGGTGCTCAAAGCAGAAATGGAGAGTGAATCCAGCTAGCCCCAGATAAAGCTCCCTTTGCAGAATTAACTGCACACACTGACAGGCTGCTGGGAACCCAGCTCCCACCTACCTGTCCCAAGGAGGATCCCAGACCCAGCACCACCACCCTTGGAGCGGAGAGGAGGCTGGGGCTGCTGTGTGCACTCAGGGGCTGTGCTGGCACCCCTCACCAGGGCTGGCACCCTGGCAGCAGGCAGACCAGGGCAGGCTCTGGCTGGAGGGCATGTGGCTCTGCACAGCCTGGCACTGGCACCCGGGGGGGCTGAGGACACTGGGGACACAGGCAGGACACTGCCACAGCCAAGGGGCTGCAGCAGCACTGGCAGAGCCAGCCCAGCATGGGGCAGGAACTTGGGCCCAAGGCACCCCCAGCTCTGCACCGATGGCAGCAGCTGCAAAAATGGCATTAAAAATGAATTAAATTATATATATATATATATATATATATATAAATTAATTAAAAGACTAGTTTATACTTACCATGGAGTCTCAGAATGGATGGTGTTGGAAAGGAACTTAAAGCTCATCTCATTCCACCCTTACCATGGGCAGGGACACTTCCCACTGTCCCAGGTTGCTTCAAGCCCTGTCCAACCTGCCTTGGACACTTCCAGGGATCCAGGGGCAGCCACAGCTTCTCTGTGCAACCTGTGCCAGGGCCTGCCCACCCTCATAGCCAAGAATTTCCTCTCAATATCCCCTCTAGTTATACCTTCCTTCAGCTTTAGAAGGATGCCTAACATTTTTTACAAACATTTGCATAGGTATTATCTTATTCCTACACCTATTAATATGCTCTCTTTAACTATAGAAAATATATTAGGGATCTCATCCTATGTTCTATCTATTGTATGCTACAGTGTTTCAAAATATATATCTAATATTTGATGTTATGCATGTCTATATGTTTCTATTAGCTAGAGTATATATTATAGATATTATATACACACAGATACAATATTACTACATTAAGAAAAATATATGCAATCTGTGATCTATAATCTAGGTATAATACAAGATATATATATATATAATGTGATATGCATTATATATTATACAATGTATTATATAATATATGCACTGGATGCATATATTATATAAAATATATGATGATAATAATAATAATAATAATAATAATAATAATAATAATAATAATAATAATAATAATAATAATAATAATAATAATAATAATAATAATAATGCCACATATTAATATATTCTATAAATATTGAATATAAAGGTAATAAATAATTTTAGGAAAAAAATGGTTATAAGTTACATAAATACAAAATATTACCTTTACATTATACATGTATATCTACATATGCACACATCCCTGGGATATATTTCAGCTATATGAACGTATCATGACAAAAACAATAACATTACTTTGCCAACTGTAATACTGTGTGCAAATACATGCAGTATACTTTTCTTTAAAATGTATATAAGAAAATCATATAAATCATATCAGCAATGTATGGATTCTATATAACATGATATAATGAAGATGTAATATTTAGCACATTTATGATGTGCATCATGGATTATTCAATGCACTACAAAGATAAAATAACATTTATTCAGACCATGACTCTCATGTATGTATAGTGGATGTGCCAGGTGTGCACACCTACACTCTGTCCTGCACAGCACACAAATCCTGGCTGCAGAGCTGACAAAACCTCCTGTCAGACAAGATTGTTTAATTACATCAACATTGGTACTGTATCAGTAATTATGTATAATGCATAGATGATATTATGTACTGTAAAGAATACATTTAATATGCATTGTCTAAGTGGCAATATATAACAGACATATATTAGTATCCATTGTATAATATAATATGCTTTGATATAATACATGTAATAGAATATTACATTTATACATAGTGTAATATATTATTACATGTAATATATTATTACATTACCTACAAATTACCTATTATTATTACCTGTGTTATTACCTACATATTCTGAAGTTTACTTATATAAATCATTTATATTGAATTTACTGCTATAAAAAGAATATATTTTTTACATTTATTTTATCACAGAATCCTAGAATAGTTTGGGTTGGAAGGGCACAATAAAGTCCATCTCATTCCACCCTTACCATGGGCAGGGACACCTTCCACTGTCCCAGGTTCTCCAAGCCCCATCCAGCCTGGCCTTGGACACTTCCAAGGATCCAGCGGCAAATGCAAAATATAATTTATTCTATGTAATAAATTCTGATGTTCTTCTGTGTGTAACTAAACCAAAACCTCCCAACTCAGACACCCTCAACTGTATATCATTTTCCTCACATTTGTCATTGGACTGATAATTCACTATAGGTAATTTCCCTCTAAAAAACTGTAGAAATGAGCCAGTAAAAACACCATGGTCCCATACCCTGGGAAAGCAGAACCTGATTTAACCTGCAGCTGAACCATGCTGCTTTGCTCTGGTTAAATCCTCCCTGTCACTCACCTTTCCCATTCCCTAAGGAAGGCTGAAAGCCTCAGCAGAGCCGTACAGCACAAGAGCCAGGCAGGAACAGGCTGGGCCGTGCATGCCCTCGCCTTCAGAGCTGCGAGGGGGCTTTATTAGAGCTTAAAAACAGCGCATCTTTTTAAAGAGGAACAGGTGGTTTAGCTGGGCCTGGCTGCTGCAAATAATGTCCCAATTACCGTGTCCTAGGAGGGCTCCTGTGCCGGTGTGGGGCTCCTGCTGCTGCCACTGTGCCCATCTTTGTCCAGCTTCAGTCCCTGGCTGCCTGCTGAGGAGAGAACAGCACGGTCACATCAGCACTGGGGGCAGCCCAGCACGTGGATCCAACGGCACAGCTAAGAACCAAGCCTGGCAGTGTCCAGTGTGGACAGCCCCCACTTGGCATGTCCCATCTCAACGATTAATGTTGCCAGAGGCAGACCTTTGTTATGTGGACTGTAAATGACATTTTATTTAAATCATTTATAGCCCCAATGAGGCTTCTTACCTGCACGGAAGGATCTGAGGTGTTTAATGCCATTTGCAAGGATGCACCTGCAAACCCAGATCCTTCATTGAGGGGAGATGCCTGGGTGCTTCAGGGAACTGCTGACCCAGCCTAAAACACTCATCACAACCCAGCACTCCTGACCTGGGAGCAATGGGCAGGAGGTGTGTTGGCACCAGCACACCACAGCACCCTGCAGGCATGGCACACCCCAGAGAAACACCTGTGACTCCATGAGCCATTTCCCAGCTCATCAACAGCAACACCTTTTATAAACAGGCTTGTGTTGCACGAGGAAGAGTGAAATCCAAGGCAAAAGCCAATGTTTGTCCTATTTCCAGGCTTGCCCCAATCCCATGGATACCTCCCAGCTGCCCACCCCAGAAACAGACCAGGAGGTGCTGGGCAGGGCCCCCCAAAACCCTGAGCTATGTTTCCCAGCGAGTGCATCCAGCAAGGCAGCTGACAGATGCCTTACTGCACTGATGGCTACGAGGGACAGTGGTGTTGGTACCAAAACTTGTAAAAACCTTCCCTGGGGACAAGCATCCTCCAGAGAGTCTTCCCCTGTGGGCAGGAGCAAGAGTAGGGCAAGAGCAGCTTGCCCCAGGTCCCCAGCACCTTTGAGCCCCTGGGGCAGGGATGGTGTCCATGCTGTATTTTCAGGACCCTGCAGGTTCCTCTATCCAATCTCCCTTCCCCTGTGCTCACAACACTCGGTCCCACACCACACATTTGGCTCTCAGCGTGCTCAGAGAGGAGGAAAGCTCCAGCACAGCAGGCAAACCCCTCTGCCTGAATGCACAGAGCATGAGCAACCTCTGCGCCAGCTGCCTCCACTGCGTCATATTTGGGGCAGGATCAGTGTTTTCCATGGTGCCCAGACCTGTTCCTGCTGGATGCACTGAGAGCCATCAGCAGTTGATTTGTTAGCTGACGGCAGGAGGCTTTGTTTGCGCAGCGCTGGCCGGCCGTGCTGCCAGGTGGCCGGGACGTGGCGCCCAGCAGGCAACACCTGCATTCCCAGGGTCTGCACTGAGAGCACTCTGGGCTCAGACACACTGCTCGGCCCCTGGGACAGCCACCCAGCCACAGTGGCCTTGGAACTTCACAGACACACAGCAGGAGAGAGGCCCAGTGCTGGGGGCCTGGGCAGTGGGACAGGGCAAGGCAGGAACTGCTGAGGGGCAAAGACAGATCCATCCCCAAAACACAGCCCAAAGGATACTGGTGTGAGTGGGAGGCTTTGTAACCTGTCATCGAGGTACAATGCCCTTCACTGCCAGGTGGCATGAGATGCAAAACAGAATGCTGATGGCTCCCTGCAAAACCCCTCGGGTTGGGGCTCACCCTCACCAGGAACCTCTCCAGAAACTCCTCAGGCCATCGGGGCTCACCCTCACCAGGAACCTCTCCAGAAACCCCTTGGGCAGTCAGGGCTCGGCCTCACAAGGACCCAGCGGTGCAGATGAGGGGAGAAAGGCTGCAGACACAAAGCACAGCAGCTCTGCCCAGGTTGCTGCAGATGTCAAAAGTTAATTCCATCCCTTTTACAGGATGTCTGTGAACAGAGCCATTTCCAGCATACTCCACTGTCACCTCTCCTTACTCCTCCCCAACACAGGAGTCTCCACTAATCACCCTTTCTGCTCAGCAGGAGATGAAACACATCAGTGCCATAGGTTATATCCACAGTTCAAAAAACCTGGGGAATTCTGGCCCTCAGAAATTTCAGCTGATTCTTATCAGGAGAGACGTGGATTTATCTGACTATCAGGAAATGGACAGCGGTATGAAGCTGTTGTTTTGTGGCCTGCTGCTGCCACAGGGATTGAGCACAGATTTCAGCAGGGACACTGCTGTGACAGTGTGGATGGAGCCATTAGGCTTCTCTGGAGGAAGTGCTGGGCATGGTCTGGAAATGGTGTCCAGTGGCCTGAGAGGACAGCCATGTGTGCTGGCAAAGTCCCCTCGGGGAGCAGAGAGCCCGCTCCACGGACAGCTGCAGCACTGTCTGCAGCAGCCCAGGATCTGGGGCTTTCCAAGGCCAGGGACGCCAGGAGAGGCAAAGCTGCACCTCTTGCCAAGCAGGCTTTGCTGCCTGCATCTCCCTGGCTGAGCTCTTTTCCAGTGTATTGATTTACAGCTAAAACCACAGCATTGCCTAGGTCTGAAGTCAGCCCTGGTACTACCGAGTTGGTTTCCATACACTGGTACTGTTCAAAAAAACCCCCAAAACCAACCAAAAAATCCCCAAAACCCCAAACAAATATTTCTCTAGAAAGATGCTCTTTCTCCACAAGCTTTGCTTTATCATAAAATACTCAGCCTGTTCCTGGAAAGGAGGTGGTGGTTCCTCCAGGAAGCTCCACCACCTGCCTTTCCCACAGTGAATCAGGGTCAGGAGTCTTTAGGGGAGAGAGGACGGCAGGAACAGGCTGGAAACCTCTTCCAGGGAGCCAAAGCCTCAAAGCATTGCAGCCCCTATGCCCACACCAAGCCCTCACAGCCCTCTGGCCCTTCACACAGCAGTTTGGGAGCAGGGATTTGCTCCTGGGGCTGCCAAGCAGATTTGCATGCTGTGAAGTTCACACTGTACCTGCTCCTGCTGGCAAAGGGGGAGATGCTGTAGGTGCAAACAACACCTGACTGTGAGAGGGGTTTCACAAACCCAGCATGCACCTTCCCCGCTTACACAGATTTTACAATTCTGACCAAACCCGTCAAGATTCCCACACACAAACACAAGCCCTGGAGATGGATCTATCTGCATAGATCTGTATATATCTATACATACAGCTACCAAGGGCTGCTGCAGGGCACAGAGGACCAGGCAGGAGCTGGCTCCAGCCCTGCCAAGAAGCAGAGAAATGCCTGGCCTTCCTTGCCCCAGCTCCACAGCTCATGGCCAAGGCAGGGTGATGCTGCTCTGCCGAGCCCCACACCTCAGTGCTGAGCACACCCAGCAGCAGGCACCCAGCAAACAGCACAGCCCTCCTAGGCAGGGATCGCTACAAGTTCTGCACTTACAGGTGCTGCCTCTCCTCGAGCTTTCCCTGCAACACCTTCCAGGGAAGGCACCTGGCAGCTCTCCCCAGCAGCAGAGCACAGGGCAGGCTCTGCCCAAAGAGAGCAGGGGCAGGGCTGGGGCTCCAGCCCACGGCCAGGGGACCCCTTTGCTCAGAGGGCAGCCTTCCCCCAGAGCAGCCATGCTGCACCCTGCTCTTCTCCTCCCTTTAATTCCTTTTTAATTAATCTCATCAAAGGGCATGGAGCAGGTTGGTGCCTATGGAGGCACCCTGCCAGCTGCAGTGCAGAGCCGGGTGCCAGCCCCCTCCACCCCATCCTCCCCGAGCCCCCAGGGCCAGCCCGGCAGGGAGAAGCAGCAGGGGTGGGGGCGTGCTTGAATTTGAAAATATTTTATTCGAATAGTAAATAATTATACAGTTGAAACAGTTCTATCGAAGCACTCTATAAATAGCTAACAGTTAAGAAAATAATGTGTGTAGAAAAAGAGATTGCATCTAAAAGTAAGAGCTGTTGGTTGCACGGGATAAAATGGTTAAGATCATGTGTTATTCTAGGTATAAAAGTTAAAACCTTTTTAGCAGATCCCTTAAGAAAAAAAGATCTTCTAAAACGCACAGTGAAATGGCAGGTGGGGAGACAAAAAAGCGCATTAGAATATCTGCAATCAAATAATATCAATCTTCATAATTAATATAAATAAATAACGAATAAATAACATAATTAATCAAACCAACATATACAGATAGACAACTCATGAGCTACCTTAGAAAGGGCAAACGAACAGAAACAGAAAGTTGGCATGTCACAGTTAAGGCAGTTTCTACAGCATTTTCTGGAGACCATCAACAGCAGAGTCAAGGCATTTGTGGCTACACTAAAGGAAACGCTTGTTTCTCTCAAGCAGTTTGATCTGTTCACATCGATAAAAAACAGAGCAAAGGAACAAAATTAAAAAAAAAATAAAATAAAGAAAAAAGAAAAAAGAAGAGAGAGACCCCGGGAAGGTAAGTGTAAAGCCAGATTCCAGCAGGTCACAAGCCGTATTAAAGCTAATCGTGTGGCGGCCCCGGGGGAGCAGCGCGGGGCGGCGGGGAAGGCACGGGCGGCTCAGCAGGCAGGGCGCAGCGGCACCTGGAGCAGGATGACCTGCCGGTTCTCCGAGGGGTGGCACTTGTTGATGTGCCGGGTGAGGCCGGGAGAGCTGTAGAAGGTGGCCGGGCAGTACTTGCAGGGGAAGACCTGGGCGGCGTGCAGGAGGCGCAGGTGCCGCTCCTGGCTGCTCTTGCTGGGGAAGGTCTCCCCGCACACGGGGCACAGGCGGCACTCGGCGGCGGGCAGCTCCTCGGCGCTGGGCTCCGGGGCCGGTGCGGGTACCGGGGTTGCCGTGGGTGCCGGTGCAGCGTGCCCCACCAGGTGCTTGCGCAGGTAGGCTTGCCGGCGGAACCGCTTGGCGCAGCGGGGACACTCGAAGAGCCCCTCCTCGGAGCCCGCCTCCGAGGCTCCGCCGGGGCTCGGCGTGTCCCGTTCGCTGCCGCTGCCACCGCTCGCCTCCTTCGGCGTCTCCTCCGCCGGGGCCGTGCCCGGGCCCGCGGCCGGTGCCCGGCCCGCCTCGGGGCCGCTCTTGGTGGCGGGCGGACGCGGTTTGTGCCAGCGGCGGTGGGAGGCGAGGTTGGCGGGGCAGGAGAAGACCTTGTCGCACTCGGGGCAGCGGTACTCCACCCGGACGATGCGGGAGCAGCGGTGCTGCGCCAGCGCGAAGGGGTCCCCGTACTCCTCCTTGCAGAGCTGGCAGATGAACTCGCCCAGCGGGCGGGCGCAGCCGCCCCGCGCCTTGGCCGGCACCTCCACCGGGCCCTCCTTGATGCGCAGCCCCAGCACGGGCGAGGTGGTCACTTCGTCCTCGAAGGTCAGCTTGCGGATCGCCTTCGTCTTCTTGCCCGACGGGGCCTTGTGCCGCCCGGGTTCGGAGGCAGCCTGCGGGCGCTTGGCGGGCAGCGGGCGGCCCGAGGCGGGCGGCGCGGCCGGGGCGGGCGGCGCGGGGACTCCGCCGGGGCCGGGGTGGGCGGCGGGCGGCTCGGCGTGGCCGGCAGCGGCCCAGAGCTTGAGGTCAGCCGGGGCGAAGAGGATCGGGTCCATGGTGCCGGGCACGGCCGGCGCGGGGAAGGACTCGGCGGAGACGGGCGAGCCCAGGCTGAAGCCGCGCTCCAGGTACTTGTCCCTGCTGACGGGCCGCGTGGGGCTGTACAGCGCCTGCACGGCGGCATCGGGCGTCCCGAACGGCACCGGCGGCGGCGAGTCCCGCGGCAGGGGCGGCGGAGCGGCGGGGCAGGCGGGCGGCTGCGCGGCGCCGGCGGGGAGCGGCGGTCCGGCGGCGGCTTCGCGGCAGCAGCGCGCCCGGTAGGACACGGGGGTGGGCCGCCGGCTGCGCTTCACCAGGAAGCCCCGGGGCATCTTCGCGCCGGCTCCGGGCCGGCGGCGGCCACGACGGAGGCTGCTAGCTCTGCCCGCGGCGCGGCCGCCGCCGCCGCCTTTAAGCGAGCCGGGGCCATTGTTCGGGCCGGCGGCGGCGGGACGGGCCAATCAGCGGCGGCGGCGGCGGCGCGGCCGCACCTGAGCCCGGACCGGCACACGCCCGGCCCCGCCCCCGCCCGCCCGGCACGCGCGGCCTTTGTGTGCCGCCCCCCGCGCCGGCAGCGGGGCCGGCACCGGGTGGTGCTCTCGGGCCGCCCGCCAGCCCGGGCCGCGCCGCCGGCAGGCTCGGCACGGAGCACCGTCCGCTCCCGGCGGGCCGACTGTTTGCGGGCTGCGGGGAGAGGGGAGTTCGGCGCATGAGGAGGCGCTTGTGGCGGCGGCACAGAGGGGAGCGGGGCTGCCCGCCGGGGGTGCTGCCCAGCGGCGGCAGCAGGTGGCCAGCGACGGGTCTGTCCGAGCGGGAGGAAAAACGAACGGGTCACCAGGGCCCGGCCGAGCCGGCAAACCTGCGAACGGAACAACTCCGCGCTGCTGCGGAGTCGGGGCAGGCGGAGCCACTGCCCCGGCCCGCTGGTAACCGAACCTGTTACTCTAACCCTAACGGGTCAGGCCCGGTTCCCGGTACACGCAGGCGCTCGGTTCCAGCCCGAAGCGCTGCGCGTCGGGTACGAGGTGCGATGGGGAACGGGCAGAGGGGTAGGTGCCCAAGCAAACACGCCCGGAGCGGCCGAGGATGCGGCAGGTGCAGCCGCGGCGGGCAGAGCCCCGGGCCGCGGCCCTGCTCCCGCAGCCCTTTGTCCGCGGCGGCGCGGGGCTGCGCGCGGGGGGTCGCGGGGCCGCCCCGCAGGTGGCGGGACCGGGGGATGAGGGGCGGGGGGCGAGCGGAGCCGCCGCCAGGCCGGGGGCGCGTGCGGGCAGCGCCCTCCCCGCCCCCCGCCGGGCCCATTGTGGGGGGCGCGGGGCACGCGGGCGGCACGCGAGCGAGCGGGGCCCCCCCGCGCGCGCCTTTGTGCGCGTCATTAGCATAAAGCTGCGCGACCCTCGGCACAAAGGGCGGCGGGCGGGGGGGCGCGGGGGCCGCCGCTCCCCCGGACACCCCCCGGCGGGCCGGGACAGGCGGCGGGGCAGGCAGGCAGGCAGGGAGGGGGGGGGGGCTTCGAGGGGCCGCCCCCGCCCGCCCGGGTGGGACAGGCGTGCGGCGCGGCGGGGCGGGGCGGGCGGCCCGCGGCGCATTAGCATACAGCTGCGGCCCCGCGGGCACGCGCCGCCGCCGCCTCCCCGCCGGGCTGCGAACCGAGACTCCCCTACACCGACGGGGCTGCGAACCGACAGCTCCCTTCACCGACGGGGCTGCGAACCGAGACCCCCCCATCACCGACGGGGCTGCGAACCGAGATCCCCATCACTGCCAAGGCTGCGCACCGAGACCCCCCCTGCCGTCTGTCTCTTACCTGCAGGCGGGAGCAGTCTGTAGGGATCGGTCGGGGCGTACATGGGCAGCTGGGCGCGGTGGTGCCGCAGGTAGCGCAGGACGGGCTCCCGAAGCGATGGCCGGCCGGGTTTCAGCCTAGGCAGCTGCCCGGGCACCTGCAAGACAGAGATGTCTGTCAGACAAACGGGACTCGGGGTACACGGCAGCGAGGTCCCAACACGGCCTGAAAACATGTCGGGGTTAGGATACAGGCAACAGTGGGGTGTGGAATGGGGCTCACACTGAGTACACCCTGGGGCCGGTGGTGCTCGACTGTTTGTTCACCTCTCCCTCACAAATGACCAGCCACAGGTGCAAGGGTTGTATGGAGCAGACCCGTGCGGAACCCCTCTCAGAGGGGTTTTGCCAGAGGAATTCCACACTTCCCCTCGCCCCCCACATGCCCTATATTTACTGTGGCTGCTTTTACCCGAGCCTCAGCCCGGCCCAGCTGCAGCCAGAGCACCAGGCCATGATTGCTGACGGACCACAAGCGCTGCTCCGGTAGCTCTGGCACGGCACGTGTGCCCAGGGCGTGCGGCAGGCAGCATCCAGCAGCTGATGGAGGTGCAGCCCCCAGCCCAGCCCTGCCATCTGCATGTTTGCATCGCCGGGGCTGCCACAAACACATGGCTGCGATCCCCGAGGGGTAAACACGGCCCGTGCCAGCGGCCCTGCCAGAGCCCCGCGCTGCCAGGGCAGCCTCGGGTGACAATTTCAACACAGGCTAAATGCACAGCCCGGCCCAGAACATAACTGGCTTTTCTGTGTCTGTGCAGTTAGTGCTTCGATTAGCAAATATTTCTGTAAATATTATCCCCAGTGCAGGACATTTTCTCTTTTTTCACTTTTCACTTTCTCTGGAAACTAATCAGAAATATCTGACTTCTGTGCATTTATGCCCACAGCTCTTAAACATATCTCTCCCTCATTTTTGCACTTCATTAGTAATTTTTCTGCATGCTGAAATGAGCTAGAATATGAGCATCAGGAGACAAAGACAGTAGGTCTCTTACTTCATACAGAAATACAACCAGTCCTGAGGCATTTAAGAGATATTCCAAGAGCACATGGTACCAGCTCTGGATCTGGGAATGTGCCCAGAAGGACCACCCAATGAAAACATAAATTGTAACATTTAGCAAATATAGCTAAAATCACTGTGAAAAAAAAAATAAAAGTCCAAAATGTCAAATTTTCATTCAGATGGAAATGAATGAAATCATCACCTATGTCCATAGGAATCCTGACTCACACAGAGCTGCTTCCAGGCTTTGCAAGGAGGCTCTCTGTGTCAGGACTGCTGCCACAAAGGGTAAGGCAAGCAAGTCCTTCATTTGTAGGGCACTAATTCCCCTCTCTCCCAAGCTGTTCACACTAACAGCATGATAAATAAGTTTGAATGATGGCAAGAAAAATACTTCACATCAGGGCCCTCATTCTGCACAGAACTTAATTTTGCACTCTTTTATAGAGGTCTTCCAAGAGAACCCAAATTAAACTGCACCATTCCCTTTCTGGGTCAGGACAACAGGAGGCAAATAGCTCTGAGCCCTTTGGGGACAAGGCAGGGCTGAGCACACATGGCTGCAGCTGGGATACAGCAGCATTGGGCTCTGGAGATAGATGGGCTATGGGCTCCACTTCCTCCTGCCACCCTGCCTCCATTTACACTCAATTCCATTCATTTTCTGCACAGTTAAAAACTCAGTGAGCACACGTTTAAAACCCAGTGCCACCGTCTGGAACCACATGGGGTTAAACAAAGGCAGAGCAGTGTGAGCAGGGACAGCGTGAACTGGTCCCGGGTACTGGGCTGGAAGCACCAAAATCAGACCATAAATTCTGTTTGGGATCAGCCAGAAGTTCCTCAGGAGGTGGGGAAGGCAGCTCTGGGGGCTGCCTGGCACCTGCTGCTGTTATTAGTTCTCCCCATGGAGAGCAGAGTGACTCTGGATTTTGGGCAGGCAGTTCCTGGCTCCTGAGGCTTTATGCCTCTGTTATGGTGCTGGGGCCAAAGCTGTAAAACAGCATTAGCAAACATTTTAATTCCACCCTTATTCAGGAAATCCACTTATCACTGAAAAAGCCACTTGCTTTCACCCTTTGGACTACAAAAGCCATTCCCTGTGGTTAGGTGTTGAAAAACCTACCCAAGGCTCAGCTAAGAGAGGTGTAGGACGGCCCATAGCATATTCCTGTTAGGGAACACCCCTAAACCCAAGGGGGATACATGGACAAGCCAGGCTCCTGATTCCACTTGTACAAAATTGCAGCTATAATGCAAAAATGCAGTCATGGACAACAAGGCAAGTTTGAGTTGCACTGGCAGATTTGAGAATACACCCAAAGCAGAAAACTGAATGCTGTGCTGTACATGGTGACCCCCCTGTGAGGTACACAGTCTGCTCTGGCTTCCCCGAAGAGAGAGGTAAACAGAAACATAAAGCTTCAGGATACAGATGGGAGCAGAAATCAAAGTGACCAACACCAACAAATTGCCTAAATAATAAAATGCACTCGCCAGTCATTTTTCTTACCTCTTCTGACATCAGCATTTGGTGCAGTTCCTTCTGCAGATCAATAAACCGATCGTGATAGATGGCCAAGGACCAAGGTTCCCTGAAGTAGCTGGGTAAAAAAGAAGAAATTTAGTTATCTTGTGAACCTCTCATTAACCACTAATAAAGTATTTACCTGCTTTTTTGCCTTTATAAATTACAGTTCTGGACCCATCATGATCGTTTGTTCATAAAATGCCTCCTTGTAACAGCATGGTCAATCAATTCTTTTAATGGATGTTCCTGATGTACAGCCAGCTCCAGTAATTACATTTAAAGTGGCTTAATTCAGAGCTGTGGCAAGACCCAGTGAAGAATCCTGATTTTATCAGAATTTAAAAGCCTGAAGACCTGTAAAGAACGGTGTCTCCATTATCTGTCCTCATTTGAGAAAAGCAGATTGCAGGATTAACTGAACTACTGCATAAACAAATTAAATTTGTGTAGACAATGACACAAATGTTGTTCATCATTAAGGTTTCTGGATTAATAAAAGCCAGAAAAACAGGCCACCACAGCGCTGCAATATGTTCTTTGCACTAGTGTGATGAAGCTAAATTGAACCGATTCTAGGAGGAAGCTCTTGTAACTTTTTCTTTTCAGTGACAGCATTCACAGCAGCATTCTTCCATGAAAAAGGAGGAAAAGGATGGAGAGGACACTGCTCCCTGTAGAACCTCATGGCTGTAAATATAACTGGGGGCAGCCAGATTACAAAGCTGTGATTTACTTCTCTCTATAATGAAAGATAAATTTTACAGCTCGGGTGAGATGCTGGGAGTGTAATTCTTGTTAATGCTCACAGTGGTCAGGAGGTGCCCCGTGCTCATCTTCATAATGACCGAGCAGATGTCAGCAGGCTCACCCAGGAAATTGGGAGAGGGGGGAATTTGTGTGGTTGCCACCAACACTCAAGCCTTGGGAATGGCAGCAGACCCTGGCACTGCCCTCTGGAGCACAGGAACCTTCTCACCTGGTTCAGCTGTGCGGCCTTTAAGTAAGCACCTACATAAGGCAACTTAAACATGCTACACAGATTTAACAATCCTGAGATTCCTGTCCACAGAGAACTAACGTGAAGTTTCCTCTCTGCAGATTTTACTTCCTCCATGCCCAAGGGCAGGATTTCCCCCTCCTGCTCCAAAGACACCTCAGCTCTCCCTCACACCCATTGAAATGCTCTGTGCACCTGGCACAGCTTGGCTGGATGTCCATGTGCTTGGCCCCTCTCTGCCCCAGCACCTCATTCCCCTCTGAGTGCCAGGCTGGCTGGGGCTGCCTCTTGGAATCTGCTTGATCTGCAGCACAGCAGGGCTCTCTCTCCCCCACAGACCTTTTCAAAGTATAAATATTTATGGACACCATTCCAAGCATCACATCCTTGCTATAGCAAGTGCTGCCTAGCCCAGGAGTTACTGGGACTGACACCTGCTCATTTGGATATGCAGGTTAGGATGAGCTCAGTTTTAAGGATTCTTGTTTCAGTAACTGCACACCCCAAAGGTGTGCAGAGAGCTGGAGAAAAACACAACATCCCCCAATATTTAAAACCTCTTCAATTTCAGAAGAAAAACCCCACCCAACACAAACCTTTAACTCACTGTTGATAATAAATAGCAAAGAGAGAAAGGGAGGTGTTATACAAGAATACATTAAGGTAATTAAAGACTATTTTTACTGATATGCTGTGGTAAAAGTCATGTTCTGCTGGCCAATTGTTTTGTCTTCAAACTGGCATCTTAAGACTATAATCCTGAGCAGATGATTTCCTCTCTCAACTGAGGGGCAACCTTCCCAACTGCCTTACCTCAGTTAAGGGGCTCACCTGCCTCACTGAGGCGTTGCACTTAATGCTCTTTATAAATGTTTCAGAGGTGCTACATATTCCTGCTATTGTCACCAGCTCCATCTATAATCACAACTTTACTGTTCTGGTCAATTTACACAGATTTGGAGCTCAAAACCTGAAATTTGAATATTAAATGCAAATAAAATGCCTGGATTTGGGGAGCAGAGAATGCCTTGTCCATATTTTCTAGACAGACTGCCAGAAGGAGCTCCTAACTAACCAAAATTTACTCCCAGACTTCCTTCACTTCCCTTCACCTGAAGAACACCAAGGGCAATTTAGAGATTCAGCTCACACAAAAAATTCACTTTCTTTGCCGGCTCTGTGCTTCCATCTATTTATCTTTTCAGTTCCAATCACCTTTCTCAGAGAGGGTACACAGTGTTTTTGACAGAGCAGCTCTACATATGGCTGCTAAAGGGAAGCTTAATAATGAAAAACCCCATTTGAAACCAACAAGTTGACTTTCTGAGGCTCATTCTGAATTTTATTACCACTTCAGCAGCAGTCCCTCAGGGCAAGCCGTGGAAGGCTTCAAAGTATAAAGCTCTTCAGTGTACGAGACGGAGCTGGCACCCTCCCAACAGAGGCTCAGCGGCTCCTCCGCTATCACAAGAACGGCATCTGCCACGTGTGTTTCCACCATTTAGTCTTTCATAACCTGCCAGAGTGATCAGGCTAAATGTGTACAAGATGACAGTGTCTGCCAGGAACATAAGGGGTGTGCAAACTTGGTCACTTCCTAGCGGGGATCCCTGCTGGAAGCCTTTCTGGCGATGACAGCGATTGGGGGAAGGCGTTTGTGACGGGTGGGATGGAATGGGCTCCTGCAGAAGACAATGAACAACATCCTCTGCGTTGCTAAGGAGCTGGGCTCACCTTTCATTGACAAACAACATCTCAAGTCTGTTCTGCCTCATTTGTGAGGTGTAGCCTACATTAGATGAGAGGCAAGGAGGAAGGAAATATTTTGTGGCACAGAATCCTTCCCTTTGCAAGAAATATAAATAAAATGGACAGAGCTGAGCACTGCTAGCAAGCAAAAATGAGTGTACACACAGCTGTCCACCTGAGAGCTGCCTAGAGTCACTCTCCATTTCATTTGCAGGAACACACCACATTGGAGAAGAAGCCTCTGCTCCTGTGGAAGATGGTTTTATGTTCTGGCAGCAAGGACCCAACACTGACCTGCCACCTGAGTCAGGTCTGGTGGCACGGTGGTATAGCACTGGAAGATACTCTGTCCCTTCTCAAATCCTCAGATTTCAGGACATACAAAGTCATTCTCCAGCACGTGTGGGTGGCTCTGGTGGTGCCTCCCAGTGAGTCTCTCAGTGGTGCCTTTGGTGATAGCCATGATAGCCAAAGCTGGGAGCCCAGTCAGGCAGGGAAAGGCTGCTGCTCACACATCCCAGGAATCACCCCAGGAGAACAAGCACAGAGGAGACTGAAGCTGTTCAGCTGACATGGGCTCAAGTGGAACACAATTACACCAGGAGTGCCTACACAGAGCAGGGACTTCCACTTCTCAGGAGTGGGAAGAGTAAAGTGTTATGGAGCGATGGGATGCAATGCAATTTCAATTTTCAGGCCATCCTGACAATACTTCCCAACCACAGCCTGCAGATGAACAAAAGTCTTTTCTCCAACACAAGCACAAAAGATGGAACATCCCATCTTGCCAGCAAAATTAAAAATGTGTTGCTTTGAGAACAAGATATGTCTTTAAGACTCTTAATTACCAAGATATGGTAATACCAGCAAAAGATACCAAATGTTTCCTGATATACCTTGGATAGCTGGACCAGGAATCATAGTGTGTTAATTTAAAGACAATATAAATAAATGCTCCAGTGAGCATTTCCTGCATTCATACGACCAATAATTTCAAAAGACAGCTTGTTTACATAGGTAAAAAGCAAGACCAATTTGTGTAAAATCCCCTAGAGCACCACCTGAGAGCATTGTTCTTCAGCACAAAAGACATAACATATTCCCTGACCTGCAATTTCTTAAGATTCACCTACAACTGCTGAGCAGCAAATGCAAACCAACAGCCTGTTTGTAGCAAGAAGGGCCTTTACTGCCTTGCTCTGCAGTTGTGCTCCCTGAACACCTGCTTGTCCAGGTGTTTGAATATCTCCTGTTAAATTCAGTGATCCAGGACTGTTACTGCTCTCACTCAGTAATTAGTGAAACCAACAGCCTTATGGACAACAAATCTGAGTGAATCCACAGAGCAGGTTCACAAAGTAACAATAGTGCTCACAAATTCACAGGCTGACATTTCTTTTGTTCCTTTTGAGAAGCAAACCCTGGAGAGGAAGGCTGTGCTTTTTTACCTCTTCTCGCATAAACTGCAATGTCTTGTCTTTGGAAGATGACTGGTTTAAAACTCGTGGTTTACAATCCCCTTGTAAACAGCACTGCAATGGCAAACCAGTGCAAAGGACAACTGCTCTTGCAATTCTGTTCTGGAAAAATGGCCACTGACTCCAGACCTCGTTGAGGGTGACACTGCTCCTGCTGGTCCAGACCAGCCTCCCTGGGGCTGCTGCAGGGACCTGCTGACGTCAGGGGGTGACACTGCACCACTCACCAGCATCCTCCCTCCCAATATGCTGGTGATCCATCATGACTGATAAATCAGCTCTCCTGCAGTTTTAATATCCTGGAAATGTTACAGCACTGTACCCAGAGGCACCTTCAGAAAGCAGATCCTGGTATTGAGATAATGCAGCCCTTTCCTGTTCTCCTAAGTGGCCTCAGGAGAGACTCCCTGTTATTTCAGCACTGGTATTTGGTAAAGTTTAGACACCTTAGTAGATCACAGCAGTTGTGGTGTACCAGCTCTCACTGAACTGCTCTCTGAACTTTCTAACCTCTGTGCTTTTTAAAGCTGCTGTCTGTGCTCTATGAGCACTTTGTGGCTGACCCTGACATCAGGCTTACTGCATTTTTTTCACATAGTGTTATTTCACACATAATGTATTATGGAAAATTATTTAAAGGAAATTAAACCTGAGGCACAAAACCATCAAACAGGCTGTGTGCAGGAGTATGATTGCTTTTCTGTAATTGTTTATGGATTCAATCATTCATAACGGTTTGCATAATTACTTGTATGAATCAGGTTTGGCTGCAAATTAATGTGACAGGGTTCAGCTGACAAGCTTTAACTTACTAATTTGAATGTGGGGTTTCTTAGTAACATGGCTCTTCATTGGCAAGTTAGCTGCTCCTTTAAAGCTACTTAATATCTGGAAATCTCCAGCCATTTGTATCGATTTGCTCAGTAAGTGCAGCTGTAGCAGAGCACTGCGGGGTGAGCGGTTAATTCCGGGAGCGAAAAAGCCCTCAGTGCTTTGATATCCCTTCAACGTGTTCCTCTTTCCTTTCCCTGTCTCTCTCTCCTCAGGAAAAGCATACACATTTCCCTCTAATTAGGCTGCAGAAGGTACAGAGCAGCACTAGTCCCTCTCAGTCATGCTCACTACCTGTTACTGAGTTCCTTTCTGGTCTTTTTTAACCCTGCAGAAGAAACATCTCAGAGTCTGCCTGATGAACAAAAGCCTACGGTAGAGTCCCTCAAATGTAATCCCACTGTGGGTAATGGTGTGGGATCCAGCAGATTCCAGACAGCAGCAGGGCTTTCTAGTGCTCCTCTTAACAACCACTCTTCATTTCAGAAAGCTTGGGTTAAAACCAGCTTTTCCATGCTGGTAGCATGCATTTCATGTTTAAATAATCACTGATTATCCAGCCTGTAAGTAATGAAATTCTCACTACCTTTCAACAATAATGCTGAAAACATTAAATGTTGTTCTTTTCCTTAATGCATTTGTTATATTGTGAGCTTTATTAGTGTTGCGTCAATAAACAGTCCAGTGTGGTGTTTCTGCTCGACAGTCTCATTGAATGACACTGCTTAACAGATCACCTTCAGCCTGATGTTAACAGCACCAGGATGTGGGAGGTGAACTTCAGTGGAAAAACCTAAATAATTACTTCAAAATAAGAAAATGCAGTTCATGCAGCTCAAAGTACTTTTGAGCATACAGCCAGTATGAAAATGCAACGTGAAAATAAAAGACAGGGCTTGAAGAGAGCAGCTAAGGAAACATCTGGTGCTGTTATCCATGTTTACAGTTTCTGGGTGGATTTTCCAAAGCCTCTCAGGGAAAGGGAGCCTGACTCCCTTCACATATTCCTGCAGCATGTTTGGCAGCCTCATGCTCCATGGCCTGGTGCAGCTGAAGCTGTGTCACTTTGTGGATTTTCTTCAGTGTCCCCAGCTCCTGGACAGCAGCACACAGGCCTGCTGGGAACCACCTGGCATGGATCTCCACAAGTCCATGCATGCATCACCTGTTCCCTTCCTCAGGGAAAACTGAATCCTACCTGCATTCTGGCACTGAGGAAAAAATATTTCTTTGTGACTACAGTTTACCTAAATCCCCTGTGCTTTTTGTCCTACACTCAAGTACTGCCACAAAACTCACTCTCAGCTCCTTCTTGCCAAAGAGCCCTGGTCATGTCTGCTGGGGGCTTCTCCCCCCTTATGGTGCCCAAGACCCCTGTGCAGAGAAGCAAATTTCCAATTTGACAAGTCCTGGAAACAAAGCTCTTGAAACAAAATATAGCCAAGTGTTTTTGAGCCCTGCCTGGATGACCATGCCTGTGAGGTTTCTCTGCTCATCCCTCATTAAAACACGCCCTGCCTTTGTGCACTGCTCCCCTGTGCCCCTGCCTCGTGCTGCCCTCACCCCACCACTGCTGTGAGTGCCACACAACTGAGACACAACCAGCATCTTCTGCAGGTCATGGCTAACAACCAGTTCATTAACACACAATTACAAAATCCCAAGTAAAAGCCACTCACATCTCATTTGCAAAACAAGCTCCTTAAGTATTTTAGAATCTAGTGGGTCAGATTTTTATGCATTTATGTTAGATTTGATTTTCATTAATGCCAAATGAACCTTACATAAAGCACTTCTATCTCATATTAAAGGCATGATGCCAGTGAGCATCCAGTTGGTTGCTAAGTATCAGGAGATCTTCTAATTATCTGTTTTGTACTTAAGATGCAGCAGAGGGAGATTCCACTGCTCTGTGGACATGTTCCATAACTTGGCAACTGCCTTGCAGCTGCCCTCAGCTCAGGAGGACACAAAAGGAATGCTGGTTGCATTCCTCCTCTGTGAAGTAGTGTGGAGGACTGATGACCAGTAAATCTATAAACTTAAAAAGAAAAGAAAAAAAGCTTCAGACCTCTCTCTCCACCCCTCTCTTTTATCTGCTGCTAGGGCAATAATAATGGAAATATTCTGAAGGCCTTTCAGCAAGTGAGGAGGAGCCAGGAGCATGGCATACACCATGGTATCCCTTCAGAGCACATCACCAGAATTCGCTTCCTTTTTTCTTCAGGAAAAAAGACTCCCTGCAAGAAAGAGCCTTGCTCTTGGGGACTCAAATTCTAGTTGACTTTTTGAGATGCAGCCTGATAGGAAATGAATAAAAATTGCAGAAAACTCCTTCCTGAAGTGGATTCCAAATCTAGTGAGTAATGCCATTGAACTCACAGGTGATGAGCCTTTGGCTCCTACATTTTTTCCTGCCCTGGCATAGAAGAACTGCAGTGTCAGGCCCCTCTGCTGAGGAACGCACTGGCTGCAGGCCCAAGTGCAAGGAGAGCACCCACTGCATGGCACAAGGCAACTAGAAAGGAGGACAATGTGTGCCTCACCTCCTCCAAGAGTCCAGCCAGTGACCAATCCTTCCTTTGGTTGTAGGTCAAGTCCTGCAGCTTTTAAATCCTGCTGAACTCACACCCAAATCAATGGAGCTATTCTCCAGACAAAAGGGAATGTTGTTTCCCTCATTATTCCCATTAGCTATGGCTCCAGGCACACAACCAGAAAGAATGACTTTGTCAAGTTTGCTAGATCTCAGGGGCCTGTTGTTAAAGCTAATTTGAGAATGGCATTGGCACATTCTGGCCAGGAAATCCAGTACCATGGGGTTAACTTTCAGCTCTTACACCGAACACAAATCAGTGAGGAAATTCACTGCTAGGTGCAGTCTCTAATTATTTAAAAGATAATTTGCATGCTACACAGAAATAAATTAGCTCCCAGGTGACAGCTGTTACACTGTGTCCATTCCTGGAACGAGATGCCATGCTGGGAAATCTAAATGCAGACCAAAAGATTAAAACACTGCATTTTCCTGCCTCGTAGGAAGGCTCTTCCCAAAACAGAGGCATAAAGAAGAGAGGAGGGGAACAGATGTTTCCAACCATCAAGTTTACAAGCTGAACTAGCACACTACATTTTCACAGTCTATATTTTCATTTCACTAAGGGCACTTCACATCTTGCCAGTAGATGTGGATGCAAGTGTAACAGGTACTACTTTAAAAGGAAGGTTTTGAAATCCAAAGACAGGAACTCAGTCCTCACATCAGGTTTGTGTTCATGTGGGATCCTTACAGACCACATGAACGAGGCCAAAACCAGTTGTTTTATCACACACATAGAAATCAGTGAATGCATTTTCCTATTCTGAACCAAAAGCCAAACAGGCACCACTTTTTCTCTACATAAAAGTCTCAGGACAACTCACAAGAGTTTTTCAGTGGGTTTTCTAACAAACAGTCTTCTCATGGTTTGATTTTAGCAGTGTCTGTTGCACACTGCACACACATGTATGCACATTTTACGTGACACTGTACTGTGGGGAGGTAGATGTGTTGCAGATGTGATATATTATGAGAGTACATTATACTGCCTCTGTTGCTCCACATTCTTCTGAAACCATCAAGTTTCTTTGCCAGCTTGCTGTGTGCCAGGACTGCTCCATGGGGATGCCAGGGAGTTTACCTGTTACACCTGCTGGAGAATGCTCCCTCCTCACAGGTTGGACATGTGTAACAGGAACACCAAGCTGGGATGAGTGGGAGTGTCTCTGTGTGTGTTAAAGCGCCACAAGAGCCACACAAGCAAGGATTAAAGAGCAGCATATGTTCACTGCTGCAGAGCAACATATGGGATTTCATTCATAGGACCAAGGAGCAAGAAGAGAAGGAACAAATCTATCTAAAGATAAGGTAGAAAGAAGAATGAAAACAACTGGAGGCAATAAAAAAAAAAAAAAAAAAAAAAACAGATAAGAAAAACCTGGCAACTGTAATTCAGGAATTCTGCCACAGGCTAATGAGAGGCGAGATAAAATAATGAGGCAAAAGGTCCCAAACAACATCACTGTCTAATGGCTGTAAAAGACAAGTCCAAAATTAGCTCATCATCACTAATTAAGGAGAGCTGAATGGATGTGATGAGGCCCTGATACATGGTATCCCTCTGTGCAGCACACCAGGGATCCTTTGGTCAAGGTCAGGAAAATACTGCTACCTGTGCTGCAGGCTGAAATCCCAAAGCAGGATGATTTATTCTTCCAGATGTTACTACTGGTGTGAAACTTGCTGGTGCCTCTGACAAATGCCCCATACCACATGTCAGAGTGGTTCACAGAAAAGGTGAGCTCACAATGTGTGTGTGCACACTGTGATGCCCCAAAAGGACTGATGGCACCTTGCACAGCCAAGGAGTTCTCCGAGTGCTCCAAATGTACCAGCAGCATGAGCCGTGACAAGGAGAGGAAATCAACTGCTTAGCCCATCTCTCATGCACTTGTGTCACCCTCCTTCAGTTGCTCTTTAACACTCACTGACAGTGAATTTCACATCTGCTGTGCCCCATTCCTCTCTTGTAAAACAACCCCAACATTTGCTATAAATCAAGCCCTACAGCAGCAATATTCACAAGCATCTTCTGGACCACAGTACACTCTTCACAGCAAACTTTTACAAACTATTATCTAAATAACAACATTTAATCTGAAAATTTTGATACCATTTGTGTCTTTCTTCTAATCACTTGTAAATAGAAGAAAATCAAACCTGGAAATGTTTCAGGCACCACTTTGTATCACAATAAAAACTGATCATTTGTTCCTGAGCCTGGCTGTCTCTACCCAGCGGATGTAAGGCAGTACTTCACTACTCCATCTGTGACAGTTTCTGTTCCAAAGCACCATTTGTGAGGGATTTCTTCAAATGAAAATCAAAAGCAATGAAACATTCTCTCAGAGGAGATGGCACATGACTAGAACTAACCAGGCCTTCAATCTCTCTCACCAGATAAAAAAAAGCAAGTTGCTGAGTGTGACTATCACCATGAGTTATTTAAAATCTCCCTACGAACCTCTGACTTAAAAATTTGATTCAAAGCAACAAAAATACTTTTAAAAGCGACTTTTGAACATGAGTTCAGTAATAAAGGATTGTTCAAGTTCAGCTTAATTATTAACCTACTGAATATTCTAAACAAAAGTGATAAAGACACCAAAATGCTCATTCAGATGAAAAATAATCAAGTAAACCATTGCTCCTCCTCTAAGTAAATCTTAGACACAAAGCTCTTTCCAGGAAGGTCTTCGGGACTTACATTTTTACCGACAGTATTGCTAAATAATGGAAAGTATTTTTAAATCTGTTTTTCTACCTTTTTTTTTCCAAGGGAAAGCAGCCAGAAGGCAAAGCACAATGAGACAAACCTTAAATTCTGCCAGAAGGAAGATTTTGAGCACAACAACGAGCTCCCCTCACCTGTAGAGGTCTGTGAGCTGCCCGGCCCCCCAGCGGTAGTACAGGTCATTGAGGAGGCGCTCGTGCTGCCCGTACAAGCAGATGTAGTTGGACACAGGGAAGGGTTCCTTGGAAAAGCAGGTGATGCTGTCCACCATATTGTATCTGCTGAAGTGTATCCTGAAGTAATTCCCCTGACTGGCCTCCCCAGTTACAATCTCTGTCCCCTAGAACAGAAAACACCAGGAAAGCTGTGGAGACACGAACACCTGACCTGGCACATGTACAGGGTCAGCGAGGGCTTCCCAGCCTGCAGCTCTCACTGCTTAATATCCACAACCCTCCTGTTAAAACTGAGAGACCACTCCTAGCACAGCAGTTCATTGGGAATGTTGCTGTGGCTTGGACACAGATATTCCATGTGGTTTGGTTTGGTTACTGCCCATCCCACTGTTACTGCAGACACCTGGGGAAACCCAGGCCCTCTGGCTGTGCTGGCAGCATGACACTGGATCCACAGAGACCTGTGACCTCCTGGAGCAGCTGCTGGAGTCAGGAAAGATGACCTGGGGCATCCCAAACAACACTGGATAGCTCTGTTTGGGTAACTCAGCTGAACTCTGTTCAGCCTCCTTTATGACACAGAGCACACACATGACTCATCACATTTACTGTGATGAATATTGAATGTTCACACTCAAATTGTAGCACACTCAAACTTCAGCCACCTAAATCAATCACTCAGACAAAAATGTAAAAATTTCTTTCAAATCTCACATTGCAGTGGGATGATCAGATTACTTGGAGCTATTTTTTCCAGTTGTATTCCTGTCACAGTTTTATACATTTGTACAACCTGTTGCTAGGCTACAGAAACCTTTAGTATTTCCACACCTAAGCCACTACCTTTCACTAGCTTCTCTTACTTCTTTCTTAGAAAATTCTTTTAGGATTTTTACACAAAGTTTCTGGAGTGGCTTTAAAAAATATCATCCCTTTTCAGGTAATCAGCAGGTAATCAGAGTGGCACCAAAATAAGTCTAATCATATTCTAGCAATTTGGAGTAACAAAACCAATTCCTCTCTCTGATAGTCCTTTCTGCTCTCCACTACATGCTGCTCTGGATGGCTTATCGTGGATCTGAAAAGCAAGGTGAGCCATGCTTTGATTCCCCTCCCTAAACTATTTCCTTTTTAAAAAGCCCATTTGTTTCACTGCTGTTCAGGTTTTAGAATCAGCACTGAAGCAGCTTTTTAAAAGCTGTTCTTTAAATCAACTGCAAAAATGGGCTTGATGCAGAAATTCCCAAGGAGAAAGGTAGAATCTACATGAAAGAGGATCTTGTCTAGGTGGAAAGTCCTCTCTGGCTTTAAAAGACATTAATCTAGACCTTTTCTTGCCTCAAGTTCTCCAGTAAGAGAATGCAGCCCAGCATGGTGAGTGCTTCCCCGTGCCCTGTTCCAAGACAACTCTCACAGCTGCAGGACTTGCTATTTTCTAGCAGCACAGAGCATCTCTTCCACAATACTTCCTGCTCTTCTAGAAATCAGCTGAATTTCCCTGCCAGACTGCCATCATCTGTATGCACTTGCAGCACCATACTGCAGGGAGTAAAGAAGGCTGAAAGCATGAAATGCTGCTAATACTGTTCTGTGTCCTCTGCATGGAAACCAGGGGTCTTTGGAGAAAGCCAAATACTAGGAAATATGGAAAGGAACACCCAAGAGGTTCAGTTAGCTGAACTGAAACCAGAAACCAGACTGCTCCTGGTTTTCTCTCCAGCTGTACCTGGTGGGTATTGTGCCTCCAGAACCAGCTATCCAAAACAGGAACACCTTTTCAAACAAACAGGGAGGACAAAACAAGAAAAGTTCCATTATTTAACTTACACGATCATATGGGTCAATTTCTACATCCAAGGGCACAGGGATTCCAGGCTTGGAAATGTGCAAGTAGTTATAACCTCCAGGAAGAACACCACCTGCCATAAATGAAAATATGAGGTTTATTAAGTCATTAACAATGAACAAAATAATGTATTTGTCTGTCCTCCTTCTGCCATTATCTTTTTCCAGTACATAAGGAGCCTTGAGTGCTGTACTGCACTGGTTTAGATGATTTTCAAATGTTTTGAAAAACCATCATTTCTAAGGTGAGATAGACCTGCCTACACTATAGAAGAGCAAAAATACCTGAGAGGAGATGGAAGTGTGACAGAAATCCAGCTGGACATACCTTGAACTTTACACCTCCTGTATACGGGGATGAGTCTGTCTGAGCCTTCTGGTGGCTCAGAACTGGGCTGAAGCTTTGAATCAAAGAGACTCAGCATGGAAACAGCAAGCTCAAAGCCAATCTCCTTGGAGTTGAAGTTGCTGTGTGTTAATTCATCCCTGTAGTATCTCCTGGAGAACTTTGTCAGAGGACCTGCAGCCCTGATGCTGGCATCATTAGTGTGGAACTCAGTATCAATCACAACTCTTCCATCAAAAACAAGGCAAGCATCAGTGACAGCCTTAAAGATGTCATAATCCAGTGTCCTGTAGGCAAAGCTAAAAAATGCCTAAAAAGAGATGTAAATAAGTGAAGATAATTATATATTACTTATTGGTTGACTTCATACATTAAAACCCAGATCTTATTCTGAATGTTATTTTACAAAACAAGAATGTGAAATACAGTGTGATTTTAGCCACACTATAACAGCAGAGAGATCCTTCTGATCCAGCATTTACAGCTACCAAAGTTAAGACCAAGACAGCAGAAAGGAGAATTACTAAACTAGACTCATCTGGTTCTGGTTATTAGATAGTTTAAAAACTCCAACATTTCACTCCTGTGAAACTCACAGCAGCAAGTTTCAGTGCCCTTAGCACATACTGTGTGTGCCCTCAGCTTTTAAAACCATCAGACAACAAGTTGCTGTCCCTCCAGCAAGAAATATTCCTTTACTGGCTGAGGAAAGGGTGGAAGGGTTTCAGATGAGCACATTTTCCCTTGCTGCCTTCATTCTGAAAAGCCCAAGACTTAACTGTGCCAAGCCAAAGCAGCATCTGTAATCTGTCCTTCCATTAGCACCAGCTCAGGACAAATCTGTGACTGGGGTAAAGTTGTTACCCAGTTGTACCCCCAAAGAGCTTTCCTGGGGACTAAGGGCAAGTATCAGATACTCAGCTGCTGAAAGAAAAGGCACAGGGAGCTGGAAATTTTAGCAGCACTGGCATAAGCAGAGATGTGACAGTGAAGGAGACAGAACCCCTGGGCTTGTTCATAGATAAACTGAGTGATTAACTATGCACAGCTAAGGGAATTCTGGCCATCTCAGGGAGCCAAAAATCAAAGAAGCTCTGCCCATGAGTGCAGGAGGACCACACAGCCCCACATTCTGCTGGCTGACAGGCAGGACAGGGTCACTGGAGGGTGAAACCTCCAGGTGGGAGCCATCTGTCAGCCTGGGCAGGAGGTAGGGAAGAGGAAGGCTGCTGCTTTAGGGAAAGAAGAGATTTTCTCCTGTTGTTTTTATCCTGCAGGACTCAACAAATTAAGCCCCCAAGAACTGCCAATCAACAGTTGATACTGGCTGCAATCCCAAAAGGCCCAGAGCTGCTGCAGAGATGATTCCTGCAGAGCCTGGTCTCTCATGAATGCAGCTGCCTTCCTGGTGGGGCTGCTCTCCAGAGCCTGCTCCTCCTCTGAGTCCAGCCTCCCACATGGCTGGAGGCAGACACAGCAGCCTTGCATGGCAGCTGAACTGGTTCTGGAGAATACAAAGCCCTTGATATCACAGGTAATTGAGGTCTTTCATCTTAGAGGCTGTGAAAGAGAGACCTCCACAGGGAAAGACCATGGATGGAGGAAGGAGGAGCATGGGGCACAAATGGGCAGGAGAAAGAAACCCCAAAGCAAGGGGCACCTGAAGGAACAGTGCAGGACCATGCAGAGAAGGTGGTGGGGAAAAGGTGGGGCTGGAGGGGAGCGGGTCAGTGGATACCAAGTTACAAAAAAACAACCACGTTGAGACGTTTGTGGAAGGATAAAAATAGAGAGATTTCAAGGAAAAAGAAGAGAGTGGGAAGAGCGTCATTACTGATATGAAGACCAGGAGACTGCTATGGATAGAAGTGCTGTATGAGGTCTTCACCCCATCACAAAAGGCTTTACCATCCCTATGTGAAAAAGAAAAGGGCTGCAGAGCAGGGACCCCAACACCTGAGGAGCTCTCTGGGAGAGAGAGGCACAGGGCTCATCCTCTCCACAGTTAACCCCAACAGTTGCACAGAGGGGAGTGCAGAGGGTCTTGGTGGCTCCCCATGGATGCAGGTTTTGAAGTGTCTCACTCCTGTGGATTAGCCCAATAAAGGAAAACAGAACTATGCTGGCCCTTAGGAAAGGCTAGAACCTGCCCCCAGGCTCAGAGCAGATCCACACCAACAGCTTCCATAAAATATTGGTACTGGAAGTGAAAAAAACTGGTGTAGAGGGAAAGGAACTTGCTTAAAATAGATTTTCATTAAGTTACATACTATCCTAGTGGTTTTGGCTTCTACTATGACAATTAAATGCACATAACTATAGACAGGAGTAACTGCACATTTAAATAAGAAAAGGATTTCTAGAATTACTTTGAAAATGAATTAAGAGTATTTGTCACTCAGCAGTCACAATTACTTGTGTGTCAGGTGACTTAAATACATTTTAATCCAAATCAGTCAGGACACTAACAATAGGTTTATTTGGATTTTTAAAAAATAATCATTGAGACTAACAAGTTCAATCTCCTAGAGACAATGAGGAAATAGATAAATCTGTGATGGAGCAGGTAAATGTGATGGCTTTTTATTGGAATTTACCAATATAGCTGGATGGGATGTGCCTAAGCTTGTCTGGCCCTTGCTGCTGAACTAAATAGTGGCAGCTGTGGTGTTTTACCCCAGAGACACTTTTGGCTGGCTGGATGTGTGGTGTTTTACCCCAGACACTTTTGGCTGGCTGGATGCTGCAGCTGGGCACTTGGAGACAAGTCCAGGCTTGCAGGAGCTCTGGTGGTGGCAGGATGGAGCCTCCTCCTTTAAGAGGGTCTGCTCCAAATGTTTACCTTTGGTGGAGAAGCTTTAAGGGAATGGTGAAGGAAAGGAGTCAGTTCTGATGGAGGGTTGTGATTCAGAGCTTTTATTATTCTGGCCCACAGGCCTCTGAATCCAGCAATAGCTCCAACAGAACTCTCTGAACAGCATAGTTGCTGTTCATTTTAACCCCAGGGAGAGGGGAAGGGAAGGGGTAGGAAGCCACCAACCAGGTACAGGAGGGGAGGTCTCAAGGGACAAAGGACACCTGGATGGCCCAATGGCCCCCAGGGGTAGAGGGCATCCTTTCAATCTGCCAGTCACTTCTGGAATTCTAGGACTGACAGACAGTGCTTGGCAGGAGAAAGGAGAGGTGATTGATACACCTGGGAGGGAATCTTCAGGGGAAGGACCTGAAATCACAACTCAACAGCTTTCCTGTTAAAAGCCCAGCCTGAAGGGAAGGCACGGGCAGCGCGTACTTACAGAGCACTGCAGGTGGAGGAGGGTGGAGGCAGTGGTGAAGGCAGCCCAGGTGAGGAGGCCGTTGTCACCATGTCCCCACTGTGCCAGGATGCTGTTGGGGTGCACAACCACACGTGCCCCTTCCAGGGCCTCGCACACTGCTTGTTCCAGGGCGGCCTCGAGCAGGCAGGGGCTGGCAGAGCCCGGCGGAGCCCACACCAGATGGATGCGGGAACCCTCAATCCCAAGGGATAAGAGGCCTTCTACCGTGGTGTACGTGTCAATTGTGTTCCCATAGACAATGATGTTCTCTAAGAGGGAAAAAAACGGCAAAAGATTTCTAAGACATACAATGAAAACCTTATTAGTGTAACTCAGATGATAATAATGTGGAATTGCACTCTTTGACCCTCTTGTTTCTCTGATGCTATGAAGCAAACAATGTTACCTAGCAACAGCAGCTAAGATAATTTAGTGAAGAATCTGTACAAAACATCCCACAAAGTAGGCAAATACTTAACACAGAAATATGATATTCATCCTGACCCCATAATCTGAATTACTTTGATTGAAAAGCCTCTAGGGCTTATAAATAAATAAATAAATAACCATTTTTATTTTGTTCTCCCCCTCTCCCTAATTTTGCTCATTCAAAGGACTGACAGAGGGGGGAGCAGACAGAATCAAATTCAATACAGCTTTCAGAAAACCCCCACAAACCATGGAAAGGCCAAATTACAGAAAACAAGCCCTTGTGCCACATGGGAGGTCACCAGTGCTGCCACTCCCTTCTGCCAAAGCCTGATCTCCAGAGAACAGGGATGTACCCGTCCCTGGTGGTGAGGAGAGCTCAGCACAACTCTGAGGCAGCTGCACATGGCACAGAGCCCAGCCCAGAGCCAGTTCCATCCCTGCTCACTGCTGGGAGTTCAGCAAGCTGCAGGCAGCCATCCATCCCAGCAGCTGCCATGACAGCAGCGTGTAGGAACTGCTGCTCCTTCTGCAGAGCATCAGCACCAGCACAGAAACAGCTCCTGAATGCAGCCCCATCCTCCTGCCTAGGGCAAAGAGAGCTCAGACCTGATCAATCCCTCCTGCCTGGCACTGCAGGGCAGGGCCCTGCTCATTCTTGTCCTGAACTGCTGCCACTTCAAATGGTACAGTCAGAGCTGAGCAGGAACATGAGGAGGGGAGGATCTGTTCTATGTGAGCATGATAGGGCTCTCTAGCCTAAGGGCTAACAATAAGAGAGGCAGAGCTGGGAGGCAGCAGAGCAGCTGTGTGTTTTATCTCAGGATGGCTTCATATAAAACCCTGACATTCCTCTGAGCAAGACTGAGACCTGCTGCTCTCCCTTTCATTCCCTCTACCGTCTTCTTGGAACAGGAAGCATTTGTCTGTTGTGTGATCCTCTAAGCCTTTAAGCAACCCAGGCAAAATGGAACTCCTCATCTGAGGGCCAGAGCCCAGCCCTGCAAGCTCTACTGTGTGCCACACACCCCACAGCCATGCCACACTCAGCTGCCCCAGCCCTGAGCAAGTGGCAGGGTCTAGAGGGAGGCAGGAACACCCCCACCTGCCTGCCCATGCCCACATCAGCTCCTCTGTGTCCTGTCAGTACAAGGATGCCCAAAAACCACCTTCCCAGTGCTTTCATGTTTCTCACCTGGGCAGTGCTACAACCAACCCATGTTTGTCTCAGTGGTGGCATTTCCATCTTGTCACAAGTGACAGCATCCCCAATGCCCTGAATTGTAATTTTTTATGGGCTAAGCTAATCTCACTGGACCATGTTTTACTGCATGAGATGCAGGGCAATACTAATCTGAGCAGGCACACAGCCCCAGCTCCCAAGAATATTAATGATAAAAACGTTAACAGATGTTCTACTATTCCCCTTTGACTACAAGGTTATTTCATTTGTCCCCATCAGTTTGGCTACTTGTAGGTGCCAAAGAAACATCTCTCTTCATAGCTGCCAGAGAAAAGACTTGCCCCATGAGGACACTGCACACCAGTGACAGAAAACATGCTTCTGCTGTTCACAGCCATGACCCGAGGGACAGAATCATTTTATCTGCAAATGTACCAATTTGAAAACATGTGAAGAAAAGATCTTACTACTTCCATAAATATCATATAGAATACAGGAATGTTCCAGTGTGTCCATCACTTCCCAAGCCAGAAGAATCTATCCCATAGCTTGTGCCTGCCAGGACACCTGTCTGCAGCTACACTGGCCTCAGGAGAGTGCCAAAAGAGAAGACAGATGTAAGCCTGATTGTTTTTTCTCTGCTGCAGCAGGGTGTAATACAAGAAGCAGCCCAGTAGAACCCCTGGGTAAAGACCAGCTTTGCTCTACTCATTTTTATTAACTCCACGTGCTGACAGTGCAGGCCAGGATGTGGTGTGCAGGTGCTGACAGCCTCGTGCTACATTTACATGTTTTCAACTTGCAGGGAGTAATAAGATATGAGTGAAGAGGATGCTGTGGCTGGAAAAGGAGGATGAGGAGGGCTTCCCTGAGGCACAGCCAAGAAAAGCTCCATTCTGACTGCAGGGCAAGGCTGGGCTGAGACCCTTCACGCTTGGGCAGCACAGCCCCCTCAGAGAGAAGCTCAGTTCCTGCAGTAGACACTGGCATTTGGGGATGGACAAGATCAGATGAGAGTCCTACATTTCTCAAGGAAAATTAAAATTCTGGTTTATATGGTAATATTAAATACAACTGCATTAGATCAGGGAAAGCAATGCTCCTTTATTGACCTCTTGTAAATCAACAATTTACTGCTTCTGCTTATTACAATATTAGTGGCTTTTTAGATGACAGTGCTAGTAGTCTAGGAACTGCAGATATTCATTATGGACTGAAATTATGTCTACTGAACAGAGAGCAGTTCCTCAGGATGCTTTTATTATTTAACTACATGAAAATGTATGTATCTGTGAGTAAACATAATAACCTTCTACAGAAAAAACAGCCATAAATAAAGATCATTACAGTAGTTTTATCGTTTATTACCTGAATGTCAGCGTCCTGCTGCAGAGCAGACTCATTAATTTTCCACAAGTAAGAAGCACAAGATTTCAGTGACCCTAATGTGACCTGAATCTTTGCAGTTTGCAAAAGCCAAAGGAGAAACCCAGTATGAGCTAAAGCATTGGTGGCTTCAGTCAGTGATTCATGCACTGGAATTTTAATGCAAGACTATTCCTACAAACACACTTTTAATAAGGCAGTAAACTATGCTTAGGTGAAGAGAAAAAAAAAAATAATTGCTTCATTTTAGGCCATTAAAGCAGTTTTGTTCCTTACTTTACTTCCATCCTACTTTTATTTTCATGGAAAGTGCAGAGCTAATAGGAGATGAATTTCAATTAGTCCCAATTACAGCTGTAATAGGTTCCATGCATTAGGTGGCTGGGTTTATCAGTAAATCACAGTGGTAGCCATGGGGCCAGTGCTTGCCCTGGTCCCAGGCCCTCAGCAGCAGAAAGCCCTCCCAGAGCCCTGGCACAAGTGTCAGGACTGAAGGAAGGATGTTGGTAAGAAACACAGCTGGAAGAAGGAGCAGGGTGAGGAATAAGAAACTGAGATCAGTGGAGGAAGACTCTCCAGCTGGGCATTCTGCACAGTAGCAGAGAATGTGATGGGAAGAGCAAGGAGAGGGAACTGAAGCCAGAGCAGGGGGAAAGGGGAAGGTGTCACATCTCTCCTGGACCACATCTCCAGAAGTGCCTCCAGACCAACCCTATGGTGGCGTGAATTTATCTTCTCTACACGTGAAGCCAGGCCAGGGCCTCATTAAGAGATGCAGCTCCACCTTGCAGCCAAGGCCAGCAGCAATAACAAAGTGAAGATGAGCATTCCATGACTCCAGCACTGCTGCTGGAGCAGGTGCACTCATGCCAGGGCAGGTGAGACAACCTGACTGTGCCATTTGCTGCAGTGACTGATCCTCCTGGCACTGTGCATCCCAGCCAGCAGCTGCTCCCAGGCACAATCCTGCACAGGGGCACCAGAGCACATTCCAGGACTGGGCACACAGGCAGTTACATGAAGGACTAGCAGCAGCAAACAGGGAAAGCTAACACTCTCATGTGTCTATGCAAAGTCAGCTGCTGTAGCAGCTGGATGCCAGGTAAGGCTGTGTGGGCAGGGCTGGCACCAGCTGGAGGACAGGTGGAGGCCAGGAATCTGGCCAGAAACACTGCCATGTTTATGAACCCCTGTGCTGATCACAGCAAGACCTGGAGGATGATAAAGGAATTCCCAATGCTTTTAGAACTTCCCTAAAGGACTGCCAAGCAGGTGTGAACCTTGCACCACACCAAAGCACTGCCAATTCTCATCACACTCCACAAACAAGGCAGGTAAAACACATCTTGAGCAAAGTCCTGCTCTTGCACTCTGCCAGCAGGAATTCCCCACAAGGACAGCTTTCCTGCTCTGAACTGTCCTGACTCACAGCCAGCAGGAACTGACATTTCATCAACTCATTGACTCTCTGGTCTCTGTTTTTCTAGCTCAAAGTGGACTCAGAAAGCTGGATGGTCCCAGGTATTTTCCACAGTGCACACACTAGTGAACATACAAACAGAACACACATGAAAAAGGCTGAGAAAATACAGGGACGGTGCACATCAGCATAGATGTCTGATTTTAAGGGTTAAAAAGTACCAGGAACTTGCAGTTCTGTGTGAAAATCTGTCACTGATGCAACTGAATACGATGCTGACAGATACTTCCTAATTTATGCCGATTTTCTTTGTGTTATGCCACAAATCTAGATATTTTTCTATACAGTAGAAAACCACATCCACTAATTAAATTATTATTTCACTGGTGAATTATTGACCTTAGACAGATTTGCAATTGGGACTCATTTGGTTTTCCATAATAACTGCAGATAATTAATCTATCTGAAACCTTTCTTTCCCAGCTAAATATGCTGGGTATCAAAAATAACTAAAAATTATAAATTAATCTGGAAAACAAAGCCCACCAGATGAAAGACTGTTAGAATTCATCAGGCACCAATTATACCAGGGAATAAAGGAAGTAATAAGCCTAGGAAACATTTCTCTGTGTGTGCTTACCTGTGGACCTGATGAGGCGGTGTTCCTCCAGCCAGAGTGCTGCCTCGAAGCAGTCCTGGGCATCATTGAGAGTGAAGAGATTGGAAGGGACTTTCTCTGTGTATCTCTGTGGCCACTGGCTTGTGACTTCACTGATATATTCTCCCATGGGAGCCAAGGCCTGGAGAAATGAGTCAGTGAGTGGATATGGCACAGACCTTGGAGATGTTAAAACACACTGACACTCTCACTTTGGCTACCCAAGGACTGCTGTTCTGGCACATCCCAGCCCTTTGTCACACTCAGCAGCAGCAAACACACCCATGGCCACAGGGAACATGGAGTATACACATGTGCATGTGGTCCCTGTTTCCTGTGGGATGTGGGTGACCACTTCAAACAGCACTGCCAGTGCAAGTGCACGTGGCAAATGCCAGGGACTGCACAGCAGAAATGTCCCAACACACGGAAGGGGATGTCAGCAGCTCTCTGAACGACAGATCACGTTTAACAGCTCTGCCTCCACCTTTTGTCAGCAAAAATCAACCTTCTACAATGACAGATTTTGTCCCAGAGAAAGGGATCAAAACCTGCTTCATAGCTCAAATGAAGGTTCAGTAACATGGTCACTGTGTAATGTTGCTTTACAATAACAAACTCAGTTTGAGCAGAAAAAAGCAAACAGGGAATCTCATCTCTGACTTCCTCAGCATCACTGAGCCATGTCCTGAACCCTGTTCTCACTGCCAGCCAGATCAACTGAAATATTGCTGGGTCATATAAAACCAGGCATGACACCAAAAGGCCTCACTCAACAAGTAAATCTCTAAATCATAACATTACTAAGCATTAATTTGACTGCTTGCCAAATAAGGAACAACTTTCAAAAAGGATGGACTAGAGCTCTGTGTAATAAAACAGAAGCTACTAATTTCTTCTTATTCTTTTGTATAGCTTGAAAATGAGAATAGATGATAATGATGGAATTTCTCCTCAAAGGCAGATAAAACCTGCCTTTTCCCTTGCTATCTTTACCTTTCTCTCCCACTGCAGGTACTTGCCATAAATTACTTTGCAAGTCAGAGTGACCTCCAAACACCTTTACCAAGGAGCACTTTTCCAGCCCACACTTCAGCTTTTGTTTCATGCCTGCTGAGCAGTGCCCATGTGCTGCTGTTTAAGTGTGCCTCTGCTCTGAGAAGGGATCACAGACCACACAGCCTGCTGCACACAGGCAGACAGACACTGCTGTGGGATGTGGTGCAGCACTGCAAAGCTGCACACATTGCTAACATCCATCTCCTGATTTTAAAGGCAAAATGCCTTGCTCACAACTTCTACCCACCCAGGTAAGGCAAAGCCCTGCAATAAAAGGGCTGTACCAAGCTGCCTGTTTGGTTATGGGGCCTGATGGCCTCATGGGGATACAGGAGCCAGAAGCCACCCTGCCCAGGGAGTCTGAGTGGAAGCTGACCCTGTGGAGCTGGAGGTCAGCTTGATTCCACATCTCCCATGCAGCTAAGGGTCTACTTCAATCTCATTGGAAACTCAGCTGTGTGCTACAACACCAAGCAGCACCATGGACGTGCCTAGGCACGGTCATCACATGAGATGAGTAATTAATTTGATAAGGAATTCTCTCCATTTCCAAAACTAGGTCAAATGGTGTTAGACCAGCTGGAGTTCAGTCTCCTGTGGCTGGGACCACATGTCAGTTGAGCCTGCTCCTCTGCAGGTTTAATGGTGATGGTGGCAAAAACACCAGCAGCTTTGCCTCCTGCCCAACCCTGAGCAGTAAACTGTCCAACCCTCCTCTCCTCCAGCTTCAGCACCAACAGAGCCCTACACCCTGCTGCACTGCAGGGCTGCAAACTGCTGGTGCTACCCTTGCTCTGCCTAATCCCAGGAACACCACTCAGTGTGGAAAACCTGGGAATACTGCTCACCTGGTAGCTCTGTCCCGTGCACAGAACCAGGTAGTCGTACGGCACTTTCTCCTTGGAAACGACGACGTATTTGGCACTGCGGTTTATGCTCGTCATTTTACCAACCACAACGTTAACCCAGGCACAAAGTGACATCTGTGCATAATCTTCATCATTAAAGCAGTGGCTGCAAAGAAAAAATATCTGTAAGTGACATTTCGGCAGCTGACAGCAGGCATTAATTAGACATCTGGTGAGCTCAGCCCAGGCCCCCAGTGGTCCTGCTCCCTTGCTGTGAGTTTACTGCAGCCTATGGTAAAAGATTAGGCATTAAGAAATACTCAGTTACAAATTGACAGCTTTCTGCTGAACCCAAACAAGGCTTCCAGCACTGGGCCTTACAATCACGTCGTTTAAGAACAAAATCAGAAATCTATGCTTTACTGTGCTTTTCCTTTGCAGGCTGATGGGAGTTAGAAGCTTTTGAACCTGCAAAGAAAATAATTCAACAGTCCAACTCTTTCTCCAAGACAAGACTTCTTTATTCAGCTTTTCCTCAACTTTCCTTCCTTTGCTATTCAACTTCACCAGTCATAGCTAAGGTGAGACACAAATGCAGGGAATGCATCCTCCCATTTTAGCATCCGTATTCCAAAGTATTAGTCCATAAAGTTTAAAAATAAATAGAAAGCTAGAAAATGGTTCTCAGAACTAAAAGCAAAAGGCAGAGTTCTCAAGTCTCCTATTGGTAACCCTGTTCCAAAAGAACTTTTCCACAATGCAAGAATGACAAATACCAAAAGCACACTAAACTGGTTCTGAGTGGTGCACTCCAGGATGTTCTGGGTGTGCATGGAGCACACATCACAAACAAGGTGCTCTGACAGTGTGAATTTCATATCAGTACCCTAAAAACAATGTGTTTGCTTTGATAGTCTCAGACAAGTTTTGTTTTTCTCATGTTTTAGGGGTGTTACAGCCTCCTCCAAGCAAAAACCATTGGATATCCCTAAGCATTGGAGAAGTATAAAAGATATCTGGAAGCTGCTCTTTAAAAAAGCCAATTTTAAAGCAAAATCCAAATGGAACAAAACCTCTTTTAATGCCTCAGCAATGAAAATTACAATTATTTCCAAAGGCTTGGAGTGTGCCCCCAACCAAGGATCTCCAACCAAGTAAATACTAAGACATTTCTTACTGCATTTGTACCACCCTCTCTGCTTAATAATAGCATTCAGCAAAGACAAAGATTCCTGAAGATAAAATACTTCCATACAGATGTGCAACAAACACTATAAAACATGAGGAGAATATTCCCAGCTAGGTTCATTGTGACCCCTGAATGCCATGAGCCTGGCAATGGCCCACCATGGAAATGCACAAGAGGTTGCTGGCCACTGTGCAGATCCAGCTGGGCTCAGCTCCATCCCTCCCCAATACTGAAAACCTGCACCAGGCAAAGCCTGTTCAGTTAGGTTCTTTCAGTAGAACTGGACAAACCCATTCATAGCTTTGTAGAGCAATAAACCCACAGGATCTAGCAAAGAGAATGCAACAGGTTTAAAACATGCAAAAAAAGAATGGCTGGTGTCACACAGATGTCTGGTTTTTGAGACCAGAGCAGCTCTATAAGAAGAATCACTGTGAACAAACAAAGAAGCTGAGTCTTACTCCTGCCAGGAACTCAGGAGGGGCATGGCCAGCACAAAGACCCTGGGCTTCACCCAGGCTGTCAGCTCAAGTCACCACAGAAAATACATGGCAATTTAGAGGTCCAAAACCTTCACTTTCTATGTATACTTAGTGATGAAAAATATTCCACTTTCTCCCATAGGACTCAAAGTGATTAAACAGAAAGGGCTGGGCCCATGCTCAAGCATTTGATGCTTTTCTGTGGCACCAGCAGCTGCAGCAGAGAGTGCAGACAGAAACCAGCACTGACAGCTGCTGCTTTGCCATTAATACCAGGACACACATCCCAACACAGAGCTCCTGGTTCCATGTTAATCATTGCTACTAAACTCCCAAAACTGGCATTCAGGATGCCACAGGAACAAACACAGTTGATTTTACAACTGAGGAATTTTAGGATTGAATTGCCAGGCCTTCTGTGATGCTCTGCATCCTCTGTACTCAGAGATACCAGAGGGAAAAAAATAAGGGAAGAAAACCACTGACAGTTCTGAACTGTAACAATGCAGAAATCTGTAAATAAAATGGACATTAAGGACAGAGGAAGGTTTTCAAAAGCACCTTTATAATTGAGGTGCACAGCTCCCAGGAGATTGACACTTCAAAATCACTGGGATGCTTTTAGAAATCATACCCTGCAGAGTTCAATTTTCACTCTTAATCTACTTTCAGATTTTAACAGCTAAATCTGTGAGGTGGCTCTGAACTGCAACTTTCTGTCAGGAAGGATGCTTTGTTAGTACAACTCTTTTCTGCAGTGAACTTAGGAAAGAGACTATGTGCATTTATGTGAGACTATAATTCCTTCATTTGCTAGATTTGCACTTGAACACACCCCTTTCTACAGTAGAAAAAGTAATACAGGCAACTACTTTTACAAAATCTCTTGTTCAGAGCAAAATGAGATCAGAAGGTTTTAAACAGGTTCCCACTACATTATTTTCACATCTTGGTAGAGATTCCATTTGTAAGGTTCAGCAAGCAGACATGGAGCTGTTTTGTCATTTAAAGAGCCAGTCCTTTAGTGCACTGCAGCTCATGGAGGAAAAGATTTGGTGAAATACAATGTAAAGGCTCCAAAGAGTCACATGCCAATTCTAAATAACTTAGTATATGTTCATTCCCCAGCTATTCAGAATAACTGATCCATTTTAGTTCTATGCTTCTCAATGTTCAAAACAATCATGTTCAAGTCCACAGTGATGATTTATCCAAAATAAAACCCAAAAATACTGTATTTTAATGAGAATTATGTACTTTGAATTTTAAAGACGTAAGATCTTATCTGACTAAATGGAAGCTGTTATATTTTTTGAAAAACAAGGATGTCTGAAAAGTGTTTGACAGTCCCTAGACAAGGCTCTTCCTCCATTTCCCTTCAGCTGTACACTGCTCTGGTCTGGACAGACTGCCACAGCCCAGGGACTGGCACTCACAGCCCACAGCAGCAGAACTGATGCAGAACAGTTCTGCCAAACTGATCAACAGCAACAATTCCCCTGTACCCAGCAAAATCCCCACCAGCACTGACGGACTCTGCCTCCCACCACACACTGCCCAAAGTCAGTCCCTGTCACGTTACCAATATTAATTCTTGTAGGTTCTTCAGTTCAGTATTATTTAGAACAAAACTCATGGAAGTTAAAAACCAAACAAGATTTAAAAAGTAAGCAGACATCTTGTGTCATTTGGCTTCAGCATGGAGATTTAAACAATCTAAAAAGCCTCAGAAAGCAGGGCCCACTTCCAAGGTATAACACAGTGAATTGCTGTCCTGAAGTTACTGCTTTGGCACTATTTCCCTATTCATAATTCTATCCAATTCCTCTTGTAGGTGAGTGCATGCTGGATAGACAGACTGGAGTATTTTGGGGCTCTCTACGGATGTATCTAAAATTTAGGACAAGTTCACAATAATTACAGAGTGTTATGTTTTCTGCAGGAGTTACGGAAGTGTTTAGACATGAAGTCAAACCTGTTAATTAAAAATCTTCTGTATTTGGAGATCAGTGGGTCTTTTCCTGGAAGGCCATGAATGGAAATCAAGGTCAGGTTGTTGAACTTCAGACGTGGCCTGTGGAAAGAAAAAGAAAGAGTCCCAGTTGGAAGAAATTCAGAGGGCACATCCAAGGAACAGTATAGCTCAGAATTCCATGTTCAGGAGGATACAGAAAGCAATTCCTTTACACAGGGTCAAAGTGTTTCACTCTGCCCAAATACAGGTATCTCTGGATACAAAGAGCAGAACAATTTCCACCACAGTTTCAGCAATGCTGGGGCGAGAAGGGGGACAAGACTGACAGTATGTTGAACTAAATGTGATCTGACATTTGAAAACAAGTAAATATGATGAGTGATTAAGCCTTCTAATCTTCAAGGCTTTCTGTAAGTTAAGGATGGACTGATGCAAATGGTACAAAGGAATCAGAATGTTTTTTATCAACCAATGTTAATTTGTTATTCATACATTTAAAAAATATATTCAAACATAGTTAAAGGTCATACTTAAACCAAGGAATTTCAAGGTTATGGCTGCCCCTCTCAAAATGCATATTAATAGTTTAATTCTGGATTATGGATTATCTGTGGTAAATCTCCATGCATACTCAGGCCAAACACAAAGTAATAAATAACCTTAATGTAACAGTGTGCATATATTTATACAGATTATGGGCCTGATTCTCATTTAAATTAAGGTCACTCTGCAAAGGTGGATGTAAATAGAATTTGCTTTTCATTTATGGCCACCTTATGCTGCCTGAGTGATACAAAATGGTCTTCATGTAAATGAGAGTGAGCCTGATCCACAAGGCTGAAAGCAGAGTGTTGAAGCGATGCCATCTGCACACCGGGAACGTCGCTCGTGGGGTGCGAACAACAACTGCAGGAACTTCACACACCAACAGAGCACAGCTCCTTGGCATTTATTTACAGGGGATCAATTGCATAAACACCCTACACATCCTCCCAACCTCAGAGCACTGAGATTTCATTTCAGAGTGGAGCTGAAGTCATCTGTACACGCTGCATGGTCTCTTACCAAGAAGTGCCCAAATCCAGGGGCTACAGTCACATTACATTTAAATACTGTTAATACTCAGGATGGAAATCTTGTGAGCTAGCACCAGAAACATGGCATAATCAAAGTTTCAGGCACTATTAATGTGCCTCTTTTGCATGACTTCACGATGATGCACTTTATTGATCTGGTCACATACCATTTTCCTCTGCAGATGCTCTATCTCTATTGAATCCCCACGCAGGCATCCAGGATTTCCCCAGTCATATGGTATTTGTTCCTTCTTCCCCACTGAGTGGGAGGCTTCAATCAGACCTTCCAGTCAGTATAATTTACTAACTAGTGATTTACTTCTACCTCAGCACTCCCATGGCATCCCCATATTAATTCATGTTTCCCACTCATCTCATAGGCATCAAAATGTTGATTAGCATCTTCTGGGATGAAATGAGAAAAAATGAGTAGAATCTTTGATTTCCCCTTCACACTGAGGAAAAGCCAGGCACAAAGCATGGTGGCTGGCAGCTCCCCAAGGGCAGGGTGGTTCAGGGGCAGAGCTGCTGGGGCTGGTGTCTGTACTCTGAGTGCCACACGCTGCCCCTCTGGCTCCATGGTTCCACACAGCTCCAGGCAAACAATGGCCCCATCTCCACACACAGACAAACCTCTGCTGCTGCTAAGTGTCAGAATTTGGTCAGTGTTTAAGCACAGGCTGATGGTATTTGTGCAAATTATCAGAATCTTTAAATAAGTACCAAATGTCCTATCTTGTGTTCCAAAGGCCTGGCTCCAGAAGCGTAGCTGGCACCTGTGACCCTAGGATTTAAAATACATTTACACACACACACAGGCACTTAAGGACAAGCCTGAGCACTAGAGGGGAGCTGCAGCTCCTGCTGGCACTGGCAGAGTCACCACAGGGTGACAGGTGGGGGATTTTGTGCTTTATTATTTCTAGGCTAACAAAAGGATGGCTCATTTACTACAGCTTTGGAGTCCTTACTGGTGCCTAAAAGCTCTTAACTGGAGAATAACCAAGGCCCTGGACATAGGCAGTGGTGTCAGCACAAGGACTGACTTAGAGGCTGCTAATAACAATGTCCAACATGAAACAGGGTTCCCATTTGATGAAAAAGCCTTCAAGTTAAGAGCCTGAACCAGTGCAACATTAAACAAGTGCACCTGCATTTTAGAAGCAAATAATTCCAGCAGGGATTCACGTTGCTGTGGATACAGAGGGAAGAACAGCTCAAAGATACTGGTAAAGCAGGGAGGGATTAGAGTATCTAGGGAAATAAGTAAAAGGTGTTAGGTTTCAGCGCAGAGCTCTAGAGGACAGCTACAAAAAGAAACTGAACACGCTTGTCCTCAAAATAAAACAGGGTTACCAATCTATTGAGCATAATCAAAAGGACACAGAAAAGTTTTAGTAGTTTTTACATACATCCTGGTGTTTGTGAATTTGTTAGAGCATTCCTTGCTCATTTTGCTGCATTTTTTTGCCTGATGTCTGTTTGGTTTTTTTTTCCTTCTGTGTGTGGCATAATGATGGAGGCTTAGATGGTGGAAACTGCCTGAGCAAATAATTTAATTACTTGCTTTCATTTAACCCCTCATTATCACAACAAGTCAAGTTACTTTTGTTACAAAAAATAAAGTGCAGCAAAGCAGTCTCCATGAACCTGAGATCTCAATTTATTCAAAATCTTGCACTTTATAAGACTCTTTTCCCAGTTATCAATAAAAACTAAAATAAAGGAGTGACAGAAGATAATGTTTTATCTGTCTCCTAAAGTTGGTAACTATGTGAACTGTTCTCCTGTGTACACAATCTTTAAACAATAATATCTGAAATTATAACCTATCCAAAAGTAAAGTCCTAATGACACCGGACCCTCAACTTCACTGCAGCAGAGCCCTTATAAAAATGGCAGCTCGAGATCATTTTGAAAATGGTAAAAAAAAATCTGATTTCAGCACTAAACACCAAAAAGTAAGATGTGATAAAGTCTTGCATTAACAAAACTTGGAAATCAGAAAAATCTCTGTCCTGAAACAAAAAAGGAGCCCTAAATTTTTGCAGGGAGGAAGGAGCCCAGAAGCAGAGACGATGATGAGTCCCAACAGGCCATAACCTGAGGTCAAGGCACAGGGGCTCAGCATATCCAGGTGTCACTCTCAGTGTACAAGGCAGATGGAGACAGTTCTCCTTTCCCCCATAAATGTAACAATTTATCCAAAGAAGGACTTTTTTAAAAGAAAACATTTCAAGAACACAGCAGCCAGAAGAGAGAAGACACTTCTCCAAAAGGAAAAGAAATCCAACAGATTTCCCAGCTCCACACCAAACTCACACAGCTTAACAAAGGTTTCCCATACAAATAACTAGAAAGAAACTCCGCTCACTCAAGTTGTCCCTCTAGGATAAATGTGCTACTCAGTACCACAGCCCTGCTTGCAGCCCCTCACCAAGCAATGTGTTCCCATGCTGTCTCTCCATGAATTCCTTTGCCAGCCCCAGTGTTTTCCTTTCCCTCTGCTGCCTCTGCCTCCCCAGACAGCCACACGTAGCTGCAGCAGAAGGGTTTGTTGTTTGTATCAACACCTACCAAAAGCAGCTCTTCTCAAGAACCTGCTCTGAGGGCATCAATTACAGCCCCCAGAGCAGGATTCCAGATTCACTGTTGACCAACAGATGTCCATTTCCAAGGTATCCCTCTTCAATTACCAGGAAACAAATATTAGCCAGTTCTCCCTTGGACTGACCTTAGGAAAAAGTGTTTAAATTGTGAATGAATTTGCTCAACAAAAGAAGGGATAACAGCACAGTGTTCACTGGGACACTTGTCAATGCAAGGGTCAAGGAGGGGCTTTCCACACAACCTGGCCCATGATCACTCTTCCTCTCTCAGTAAAATATTTCATCATGCCCCAGTTACTTATTCCTGGTATTAAAACAACAGAGTCCCTTCAAAAACTTCTATTTTGATGAAACTGTGCTTTGTTTTTTGAGTTTTTTTTCTTTTCCAGAAACTTCCTGCCAGGTTTATTGGCAATTTTACCAGATGCTGTCATCCTAAGAAGAGCCACCTCTAAGCCCAGGCCATGAAAGCCATCAGTGTCACAATTTTCAACATCTTAGCAAGAATCCATTAAACAGCTAAAGAACATTTCCTTCACCCTTTGACTAAAACCCTTCAAGGATGCTTAGGAATCCTTCTCCACCACTGGTAGCTGGGCGTCTCACCAAACTTTGAACTTGATGGTTCACACCTGAGTAACAATTACGTCAGCGAGTTATCAATGTTATTCTCATACTCAATCCAAACACGGCTACTAGAAAGCAAATTAACTCTATCCCAGCCAAACCCAGGGCAATCCTGTCTTAGAAGCTGTTCCTCTCCAGTTAAATTTGGATTCTCCTGCTAGGTCTACTCCTCTCACTCTTCCCCCTTCAAGTGGTTATTTTACTCAGGTTATATTGCTTGTCTCATCCTCTGTGCTGATCCTTTTCCTAGGTAATATAATTAAAAACACCAGCAACTCTGACTCTGTTGCCTTCCAATTCTTTACTAATTCTTAGTTTTTTAGGTGGCTTTACATCAGTCTACAATCTTGATTTCTTGCTGAACATTACCAAACATGTTTTTTTACAGTTTCTTCTTTTGAACTCCCATCCACCTTATAGCTCCATCCACCTTGTCCCCCTCCTGTGGCTTCACTGTTTTTGTCCCTTCCAGTCACCTCTCACTTCCCAGAAACTGGTTTTGCTTACAGAAACTAGAGCGTCCACTCAAGATCTGCAGCATTTTCACAATCTAGGTTACTAAAACAAACATGGCCAAGTTTCTACAGTATGAATTTTTCTGAAACAGGGCAGGGAAAAACTAAAGAGCTGTTTTCCTTGCCCAATCAAAACACACAGATAAATCAGACCCATCCATATCCTTCCACAGCTACAGCATTCACAAGGGCAGCCCTGCCATCCCAAATATAAGTTAGCTTTGAGTCTGACCTAATCAAAGCATTATCCAACCACTGCTTCAGTGAGACCACTTCCTCAAATTACAATTTCCATTCCACAACTGTTCCAGCATTTAATTTTCTTCATAAATGGCAATTATTTTTCTAGATATAAAATGAGGGATACCTGATGATGGCCTTGGTAGTTACAGTCTCTTGCTATTTAATCACCTTGCAGATTCCAAACTACATCTGAGAGACACCATTTCCCACAAACAAAGGTACCATAAATTGGGCAGTAAAACTGAAGTGTGGTAGAAACTTCATCACTCTGCCCACTGCTGTGCCAGTGCTTCAGTGAGTAACACACAGTGCAGATTCCAGCTTGTTAATAGGACATTTTCAATATTATTGGCCAATTACCTATGTTTAAAGCTAAGGTGATGGGGTTTTTATGGCTGTATACCAGATTCCAATTTTTCAAACTATTGGAGAGAAGATAAGTATTCTGACCCCATGATGTCACCTGGTGTAAATCTGGCAATGCTGCCTTCAGAGTAGGCACCCTTGAAATATTCCCAGATGCCACCAGGCAGACAGCCCTTAAACCTAGAAAAAATTGAGGTTTAACCACATGTGCTCCTCCTGCCAGCAGGAGAAGACAAAACTCAAAGTTGCACATTCTGAGGCATCCCTGCAGTGCCAAGTCCTCACAACATAAGGCTGGCAGCCCAGGAAGGACAGGGACACAGCTGGCAGAGGAGTCAGCTGTGCCAAAACTCCTGATCCCAAACATCCATTTTTCAGTTATTGACCTCCACATCTCAGCACCCTCACTCTGGCCCTCACAGTACACACACAAACAGGAATTAAATCCATGCTAATCACTACTGGGAAGGATCACAGCTTAGCCAGACAATTTTTTCTCCACTGCAGCAACTTGCCCAGTCTGCTGCGCTTCCAAAGCAGCCTGGAGACTGCTCTGGAGGGCTCAGCACGGCACCTTCTCCACAGCTCTGGGAACAAACTTCAAACCAATGAACAGAAGAGAAAGTGGTGACATCTCCTCCATAGCTTTAGCAGAGAGCTGGAGAAGCTGGGTGCAGTGTTTGCACTTGGAATGCTGCTGTGTTTGCTCTGAACTGGATCAATCAGAGGTACCAGGTTACCAGGCTCAGAGCTGTGGATGTCCTGCTGAGTCACCACGAGGAGATGACAGATGCAGCTCAGCATTCTATAAAAACCCTTGTGACTCATTCCAGTTCTGAGCAGGCTTTTTATAAGAAAACTACTATTTCCAAGATCAGCTTTAATACTCACCAAGAAGTAAGGAGTATTCAAATAAAAATAGTAACAAGAAAAAAAAAATCTACAAATACTTACAAATTTCAAGTGTGAAAGAACAGTTCGGGCTCAGAGATGTGTTTGCATGTTCCAAGGGCAAGTATTTCAAGTTGAAGTAATCTTATTTAAAACTGCAGACAGTCTCAAAAGCAAGATTGTAACTATAAAATAAGCCCATATTGATGCTAATTGAGCCTCATTTTCTGGCAGAGGCTGTTAGGAAGGCTGCTCCTGACCCACATCCTCTGCCCTGTTTATGGCTTGTATCAGTCACTGCCAGCGCTCATTGTGATGCTGACTGCGTGACAAGGCCGGCCCTGACCCATCTGATTTATCTCTGTCACAACTTGAGCTCTGCCCACCACAAGTGATGGAAGGCAAACAATGACTGAGGGATGCAGCCTGGTGACACTGAGCACATGGCCTGGGCTCGCCCTGCTCTGAAGGGAAGGCAGAGGGAAGCACATGTGTGTCAGCTCACGTGGCAAAGACAGATAGGACAAAACAGTGGGCATCACTAACCCATTCATTGCATGTTAGCTCTGTGATCAGCAAGTAAGCACTAACTATTTAATTAGTCAACTAATTAGTGACCAGCAACATGGAAGGCTTCAGATGTTCCCAGACAAATGCAAAGATAAAAAGCCTAATTAACGATCAAGCATTATGCTAACTGCAGCCAAACAGGCCAGATGTGTGGGATATTGCGTGCCCCGGTGCTGCCAGATAACGGGCTCTGACAGGAGCCCTGCTCAAACCCTGCCACCTCAGAGCTGATCCTGGGTGCTCCCAGCAGGAGACACTGTCCTGCAGTAAAAAACTCAGGCTTACTGTGCTGGATTCCAATTCTACTCTGAGAAAAAAACTCAGCCCTTTGATTAAAATATACTTAATTCTATCTCGGTCTTATATGCAATAATTGTTTTCATGTGCCCACAGGGAGAAGGAAATAAATTTCATAACAACTTCATATTAAATATTGTGATTTTGGGCACCATTCATTTATGGCTATCTGATGTAGCAGGTTATGTACAATCCAACATCCTCAGAGATACATTTGCATCAGGGTTTGGATTAAGGAGGTTTTCAAGACCGTGGATTAAAAATGTTTTTCCCTAAAATCAAAGACAATAGTAATTTCCACAGCTATATGCTAAGAGGTGGATAAAAGCCAATGGGTTCCCTGCACTGGAACCAGTGACAAGACATTGCTGGGAGCGTGCTCCACAATCCTTAAACCAAACTTCCACCCCTGCATTCTGCTCCAGGAGCCAGGCATTGGGACTAAGTGGAAACACTGGGGTTTGTAACCCTATGTCCTTCTGGTCTAACCCTGCTGCCCTGCCCATCCCTTTGAAACTAGCAAAGGAATGAAGAAAAAACCCAAAACAACCAAATAAGAACCCATTCACTGTCACACCTGCAGCCCCAGAGCTGCTGTCACACCAAGAGCTGGCCAGGCAATGGGTCTGCCACTGCTGCTGCAGTGCTGCTGCCTCCACTGGGCACCTGGCCCTCTGGCAAAAAACCAAAAAATCCCTGTGCATCCTCAAGAAAAGCAGCTCTACAGCTAAAAACATATACCTGCACATGCTGCCTGAGCTGCATGGAGAAGTCCAAAGCTCCTTTGGAGTTTGGGTGGGTGAGCAGTGGTGCCATGGCTGCCCTGTGGCACTGCACCCCAGGATGTGCTGCCCATGGCACAGTGGGAGGTGTCCTGCCATGGGGCAGCAGAGCTCATTCTCAGGGTCATTTCTTTGCTTAATGAAAAATGGATCTCTTCAGTCTCAAAGAAGTTGAAAACACTTGCAAGATCAAGTTCCAATAATTGCCACATCAGTAAGTGAATTACATTTATGTGTTTCCATGGTGACTGGTAATGTAAAATAATTAAGTATGAAGAATAATGATGAGAAAACAACTTCCTCTTTTTAAGGATTAGGGCTCACAAATTGATTCAGTCCAGCTATTTTTAGTGCATGTAACCTTTGCAGGGAATATTAGAAAATTATGAGTAAATTAAACTAAATTGTTTTAAAAGGCCTTCACACTGATCAGGAGGCTGATGTGAAAATTAAAACCTAATCTTCTGCAAATTTATCCCTCTATTAATATACATTTTGTGACACTGCACTAAGTGCTGGTTCAGAGGTTCTCTGAGCAGCACCCCATGTCTGAGGCTGGGTACCAAGACAAGCTCAAGGAGGATGTGTCCTGCAGCAACTCTGCCACAAATTCAAGCCCTGGCTGCAAAGGCTCTGCTGAGGGAGCTCTGAGGGCAACACCTGCAAAGGCCTGTTCACTATGAACAGACTCAGCTCTAAAGGTCAGGTTTAACTGAATTTGGGGTGGAACTGAAAGCCTAAAAGGTGCTGGAAGCAAGAGGATGAGGGGAAACTATTTACCCTGAGATCGTATGCTTTACAGGAAGTCAAGAACTAAGAGAAGGGCAAGAAGCAGAAATTTTTTTCTACACTGCTCCAGCAATACAACATCTATAAAGCACTTAAACTTATTCCTCTCTTGGTGCATTGAAAATATTATTTGTGATGTTATCAATGGCTGTTGTAGAAATGTTAACCATGTCAGTTAAGCTAACTCCTGGCTTAACTGAAAAAAGAAAAAAAGGCAGAATTTTCCATTCTCTGCCCCCCATAAAAGCACCAGACAAATCTCAGTTCTTGCTGCATCTTGTAAGAATCACATTCAGATTGAGTTTTATATTCATTTATGCAAGTCTTTTAGTATTTGATTAAACTCTGCATCAAAGGAACTGCATTCTCACAGTCTGACTGCCCAGTAAGCCCCTGGGGAGTACAACAGAGAGGCAGCAGAGAGAGCATCCTGTCCTCGTGTTGGGAAGGCTGTTAAACAGCAAAACTCATCCACAGGTTTCCCTCCTTAGACTTAGGGAAAGGGAGATCCAGACAAGTTTGAGATCCCACCAGGAACTACTGGCTTTTAAGGACAATACTGCTCGAGGGGATTGGCTCCACCTCCCCTCACAAGACTGCAGTTTAAGAACAATGGCCAAAGCAACTTTAGGTGTTTTCAGCACACATTTTCAGCATGCCTTCACCTTAAGGGTTCACATGCAACCTTAAGGGTCACCTTAAGGGTCCACATGCAACCAGGAGTTGCTTAGAATCCGGTGACTCCCAAGGCATCCAGGATGCCAGCACCCATCTCTCCATTCACACGTGCTCAGACTTTTAACACCCAGTACAGTGAGACAGACTCAAGGAATGCTTTAAATGCAATAAACAACCACCTTGATACAAAAGGGAACACATTCTTTTCAGCAAAGGAAATAAAATTAAGAACTTACCAAAAAATCAGTGTTTCCAGAAAAGAGATTCCAACATCAGATGCACCAACCACCACAATTCTACTGTTGATACACACTTTTGGTTCCAGCACCAGCTTTCGATTTATGAGGTTCAAAGAATATTTCAGCTGTTAAAAAATAGGTAAGACATAGAAATGCATTAAAAAACCAGTCAAAGCCTGCTAGGAATCATTAAACTCTCAGTGATGCATTACCTTGCATTCACACAAAACTGCTTATGGCTCACTGACATGACTAATACCATTTTTCTGTGCACAGCACCAGATAAGTGGTACTAAAATATGAGGAATATGTGCATGTTTAATAGGTCACAGAAAATTACAAGTGCTGAATGGTCTGGTTTCTCCCGAGTAAGATGCTCTGTAATCCTTGCAGGAGAAGGCAAAACACTGCCTCTGCTATCACTCACTGCCATTTATCAAACACCTCAAGAACTGGTATTTACATACTGCTAAGGCCATTTTTATACCTCCTAGAGCATTTTTTACTCTTACTGGTTTATTTATAGAAATGGTTTTACTTATAAATTAATTAGGAACTTGTGTTTTGAGTGGTTGTGTGTTTAATTGAAAACTCCCTTTCCAAAATTATCCCTTTCTTAAGTGCAAAGTAGCTACCTGGAAAGCCAGGTTGCCACAGTAGTAAAAGTGGCTTAATGCCACTGGGACCAGTTCTCCAGTCACAAATCTTACTGCCATGCTGGTAGTTACTAATTTCAGCTTCCACATCACTTCATGCACATTCTGGCTAGGGGAATAACTCCATGTGGGTTTTTCCATGTGTCTCTAGGTCTCACTACCTAATAGAGATTCTCAAAGCAAATATACAGCTAAGAGACAAGAGATATTATTGCATTTGACAGGTTGTTTTTTTTTTCACCTTGACTATATTTAGCTTTCAAATTTCTGATGAAAGACAAGGAAATACTTTCCATCTCATGGTACAACACACTTTGCACTTTTCCTACTTCTCTGGGCTGCCTATATTCCCATTTCACAGAATGGGTAACTGCAGGTTCATAAATGCACTGGGAAGACCAATACAAAATGGAGCCACTTTTGTTATTTGTCAGACACTTCTCCTATAAATTCCTGCTGTGGCACTCAAGAAGGAAGCAATCTAAGGCTGCTTCTAACAGGTTTTCCTCTACTATAAATAGGAGACCACACCAGTAAAATTAAGTCCTCTAAATTCCTCCTAAGGTAGTACAGTAGAAATACATTCTCTATATATCAGCTGACAGAGTAACTCACTAGATGAAGAGTACTCTCTTTAAAAGCTGTGGTAATTATATGGACCTTCTCAATAAGTACATAGCACATTGAGATCCCCAAGAGATCTTTAATGCCATGTCTTTGCACTGGTGGGGCTCCACAGCTGAGGTTTCAGCACAGCCCCACTACACTGTGTAATCACTAGAGTGCTGTCCTGCTCCCTTAAGGAAGCATTAGGGATCAATTCCCTGCCCAATGGCATGACTACACAGCAAGTCATTCAGAATGTTGCAAAATTAAATGTCACCTTCGGTCAGGCAGCATTATTTTTTACTGCCAGATAAATGTTCTTTGAGCTGCACTTCACCACAGTGCAATGATGACATCCAGTGGTGAACCAGATCCATCTCAGAGACTGGACTGCCCTAGGAAGATTCCAGAAGATATCTCAAAAAGCATGCCAGCCCAGGGTGACTGCTTTATGGTGGTCAGCTGTGTGGCAGCCAGCACAGGCCCACAGTGAAAAATGCCTTGGTGAGGGACAAAACCACCCTGCTACTCCAAGCCAAGTTTGCACAGGACACAGGCAAGTCCCTACAGAGAACCTCCATCATCCCATTTAAAGCCAGTGCTCTTGAAATGGTTGAACACTTCTTACACAAGGCTCTGCCAGCAAAAAGGGTTTTAATCATAAATTAAATAATACAGACTACATCTGTAACATTTCCACATTTCAGAAGCTGAAAAAGCCCTTTGTATTTCCCCAGAAGTACACATCTTCAAAAGAGATTTCAGGAAACGAGAAGAACCAGTGCCAAGTATTACAGACATCCCCCACTACTTAAAATCAAACTCAGACTGCATTTCTCATAACACGCTAAATGGTTATGCCCCAGCTACAGGAGCTGTTGCTCTGCTGACACATGTGGAGCTCTCCCAGTGCCACAATCAGCCATGGAGGACTCTGTGCCCTCACCTCAGAATTCACATTCCTGGGATTGGCAGACAGCAATTCTGACAGGCTGGGTTTTGCTGCACACACAGACTTGCAACTTCCTAGAAAAGCAAGAGTTTTCCTCCTACTGGAGGAAAAGTGATTAAGTGATATTTGTGTTGAAATGCAGCTCTTAATAAATTAATAAAATGGTAAAACCATGAAAAGAAACTACTTGTAATGTACCCAATCAATGAAAATAGGCAGGAATGCCAGCAGCAAACAGCATAAACCCAACAGGCCTCAAGGCAATGCCAAGCTCAAACATCTCCTTCTGCTGCTGTGCTGGTGGTTTATTTTAATGCACTGCAGCAATGAAAGCAGGAATACGATTTCCCTGGAAAGAGTTGTCTAATTTACAAAACAGCTCCTGTATCAGTGACACAAAGGCAGCCTATGAGCAGAATATAACCTGGTTTGTTCCCCACACAACAGCCCCAGCACCAACAGCTGTCATGCTCCAGAAATCACCTTGCTACAGCTAAGTACACTAAACAGCCCCAGGGAGTGAGGAATTAGATGGACTGGTCCCATAATACCACCTAGTTTAACAAAATGTCAGGACAAACAGCTACCTGTGCTCCCCAGAGGGGTAATCAGACATCATAATTGACAGGTCAATAGCAAACTAACATGTTTGTTTTGTATCCAATCTATTAAATAAACCAGCAATCATTAACTAATGCAAGGCAAAAAGCATTAATTGCCATTGGCAGAAAAGGCATATGTAGAAAGGAGGATTTTCTTTGGTTGTCAGATGATTATTTGGGGTACTGGCACCCCTTAACCCCATGCTGTTCCTGTCTGGGTGCAGAGGGACAGAGGAGCTGGCAGGGGTGGCCATGGGTAGTGGTGGCCTTTTGGCATCAGCCCATGGGGCTATTCCTGCACACAGATAGCCAGTGCCATCACTCTGAGCCTTCACACTGGACCTTGTTAAAGCACTGATGCAGCCCCCAGACAGTGACAACACACCCCCTGCATGGAACCACAGCTTTCACTTACAATCTCACAGCACAACATGGGCCAGAGCAGGATTAATCTATGCCATCCACAATTCACACATCCTTCTACCCCAAGCAACCAATGGAAAAAGAGTCATGAAATATTGATTAGGTTTCAGCAAACACATTATTTCCTTTGCACTTTCCAACCACATACAGCTTCACATCCAGCTTTTCTGTTTGCTTTGTACATGCCTTGGGAATGGATTCATGGTACATTTACCCATTATTTTACATTAGATGTTGATGGTACAAACTCACACCCAGAATATTTTGAAGGTCCTTTTAGTTCTGATTTTAAACATTGGACCCTGGGATAGCTGTAGTTTTTCTACATATATTTATAATAATTGTTCTACAATAGGTCAGGGTTTATATTAGCTTTGTTCTAACAAACAAAACAATGGAAATTGAACACCCAAAAATGTGAAACTAAAAATTTGGACAAAGTGTTTTGGCCCTGACAGGAAGAAAACAGCCCTGTGTTCTGAACTGGGCACTGGAAAGTCTATCCCAGTAACACTCAGTGGTGTGTCACAGCTGCTGCAGTCCACTCTGGGGCTCCATAATGCTGCAGAATTTGCAGCATCACACAATTCTTTTGTTTGGAAAAGACCTCTAAGGCAATCAACTCTGACCACTAAACTTAGACTTGACTTTATTAGACCCAGAGGACTTGGGCTTTGCCCAGCTAAAAGCACTGAAGTGTTGGCTGCAGTTCAAGCACCTAGCAGTGGTCCACATTCAGAAGGGCTGCTCAGGGCACTGCCTGGCAAACATGGGGCAGCCTCATTTGTTGTGTTCCTGGTGCCTTCACTGATCCCTCACTACTGCTTGGAGGGGCCCTCCCAGCCCTGGCTTGTGGGATTCCACATCTGCCTGCAGTGCTTTTGTTTTATTTCAACATTTATTACTGAGAAATCCCAGTGATAGTTACTGCTCTGGAGGATCCACATGATCTGAGCTGTTACTGCAAAAACCACCAGAAGCATCGAAAGCAATTAACAAAGCTGTTAGCAGAAGAGTGCTGAGCTCAGCGACAGTGACAGGCAAACAAGAAGGTGAGCAAACAGAGCTATTTTAATTTCAAGCTCCATTTGAACCACAAGTTAAAAAAAGAAACATCAGTGTTTACCAAGGCGATATGAACCAAACTGATTGGAAAATGCAAGCTTTTCCAGCCTGCATTAGGAATTGTTTTCTAAATACTAGCTACATTCCAAAAAGCCTCATTAGAAATCTCTGCAAACATGTTTTCAAAAACTGTTTCCAAGCATTCACAGATTTATACAAACACCAGAAACAGAAGTAAAAGAAACAGTGATGAAGAGTTCAGCCTTAATTATTTTGTCTTCATCAAAGAACCCTTCTTTAGGTACTGTGGCTCAGACAGAAAACAACTCACCTTGACAGAATATTTTCATCCACAGATCCCCAAAGCCTTTATGGATGAAGTCAGTATTATTACGCCATTATTATGGCTGTGTGGGTAAATGCTGATCCTCAGTTTGTGGAAAAAGCCACCTCTATACTCATAACCAATCGTATGCCAGTCCCTATGGCTCCATACAAAACCAGGGATTTCCTGCTTGACTCCAACCAGCAGCAGAAGAGAGCAGAGCATGGACACAACTATTTTATTTCCTCACAGAACCACTGTTACCATGGTAAAAAGATGCTCTTTTTCCCTTTGAGCACTGACATTTGGATCCCCAGCCCAGAGAGGGCTGGGCAGTTCACACTCACCTAAGGACCTGACTATTGCTTGCTGCTCTCCTTCAAAGGCCAAAGAAATGAACTCAGAATGGTGCCACTTTCAGAGAGGTCAGTTTTCTCCTGTTTTTCTGGGAAGAAAAGGAAGGACAGAAAGGCACAGGAATTCAATCAAAGCATTCAAGCTGGCAAGGGGGTAAAGCACATGGCTGGCTCTAGTCCTCTGACAGCAGCCATTGCTTCCCAGGTTATCTGTCTCTGATTATTCTTCAAGGCAGGAGGAAAGAGAGTGGCAAATACAAACTTGGGGCTTTGGCCAAGGTCTGACCGCATTAGCTCCACATCCCTCTGAAAGAGAAGCAAGCCTGACAGTCCCTGGGGAAAGGAGCCCTACAGGGACCCCTGGCCTGAGCACAGGAGCAGCTTACATGGGTCTCTGGGCACACTGAGCCAGCCTGCACAGGCAGCTGCCCACCCACACCTACACCAGCAACAGAGCAAGAGAAGGCACAGGCACCTCATGTACAGACTCAGGGCAACAGAGGAACCAATTCAAATATACTGAACTCCTTGAAAAACATGAGGTATAAAGTTAAAAGCTTGAAAAAAACAGAATAAAAATCTTAACATTTCATACTGAAAATAATGGACGCGAGGTAACATATAATAGTCTAGGATATGAGGGGAGATTGATTTGTAGGGTCAACAAATCATGTTTTAGTGAAAGCAGACTTCTGTGGCAAAAATAGTTGTTTCCTCATTATGAACTGGAATTATCAATCTAACAAATAGCTTAGAAAAAGCTTTAAGCCAAGTCTGACCTGTTTGTAAGCACAAGTGCCTATTTCAGTTTACTGCAAATGTCATTAACACCTGTACAGCACTGACACCACGCTTTCAAAACAAAGATAGGTCATCTTACTTTTAATTTCACACATGCACATAAGTGGTAAACATTCCTGTTAATGATGCCATCTGGTGCCTCCCACAACGGTGTGACACTCAGCCTTCCAAACAAAATGTAATGGCAGCATCACACAAACCCCACTGACATTTACAGTGAGGAAATTTGTTATCAGCCTCACTTCAGAACGCCTGTTTGTGTGCCTACTGGTGCCATAAAACCATCACCTTCACCAGTCAAGGGGAAGAACAATAAATAATGGATTTTCATCCATGCACATACTACAAAAGCATTAAAAATTCATTACTCAAGCACATGAACATTTTAAGCAACAGTTACTGCTTTAAAATTTAATACTACTCCCCTGGTTAAGTGAAAACTATCCACAGCAAGCCTTTGTTTGTGATCCCAGCATCCACACACAAATTGTAACATGAAGGAACTCTGCCATTTTAACTTTGATACATGAGCCTTGATATTTAAAATGCAGGGAATTCTCTTGTCCATTCTCCTTAAGCTCTCTGCTATATTTGCTCTTTATCTTAGTAGCGGCCTGATGATGAAAATAAACCCCAAACCCTGAAAAACCTTCCATATTTTAGCCACATTCAGTACATTCCAGTGCTTCAACTGCACATAAATAGAACTGAAACTGCCAGAATGAACCTTTATTTGCTACAGGTATGCTACCAAGCCAGCACACACTTAGCTCCAAGGCAGACAGAGGGTACAATAGCAGTGACTGCTTCCCCTGAGCTACTCCAGGCTCTGCTGTTCCAGAAGCACCTCCAGGAGCAGAGCTGGCTGTTCCTGTGGTCATGCCAGCAGACCAGAACAGGGAATGGCCAGTGCCCAGGATGGGCATACACTTCAAAGCAGAGGCTCTGCTGCTACACAAAACTTGTGCCTCTCCCTTTCCACCTTCTTGACATTTTTCTGTGGACACATAAGGTGACAAACTGTGCGTTTTGCACTCTCAGCTGCAGCTGGAAGCAAAGAGCTTTGTTTGCTCAGAAGAGATTTTTCTGTGGCAGCCTCTGTGAACAGCCTCTCCCCCATATTTTAAAATTTTATTTAAGTCCTTTGAATTACAACTGAGCTAAAATTTTCAGGCTGTGAACTGGCTGGGACTGGAAAGCAAGGTGCTGTTAACAGTCAAATTATCAATTCTGAGTCCTTTCTGTTCCTCTGCCTGCACAGGTCAAGGTAAAGGCTTCTGCTCAGTCTGGGCACTAATGAAAGGTTCAGACAGCTGGTAATGAACAGGTCTAAACACCAGAAAGCAGAAGCCACAGAGAGTAAGTAAATAGAGCCCCAGGAGTTTGTTGGAGGGGACAGCAGCATCTAGGGATGAGTTTTCCATTGAAACACTCCTATAGATCAGTTTCATTTTTGTTTTTTAAACAAGCTTTCCCACAAGAGAAAGTTTGTCAAGTTCAAAAACATTTCAGACTTTTTTCTGTTTTGATCTGATAGCTAATTTCTCCTTTTCTTTTTACAAAGCATGGTAAATATATACTTTTTTAAAGTCCTGCAATTTTATAATGGACATAAAAAGCTCAGAGAATAGAGAATCTCATCCAGGATGGCTCCTACATTCACAAATCATTTGAGTACGTAGTTGTGTACATACACTGAAATGGAACTAGTTCTAGGATGAATCTAAAAGCAAGCATCTACTATCCTCTCATGTTCTTGTTTTAATTATTATTTTAAACTGCTCTCAGGCCATTTACTCAGCCTTTACCATAACCATCATTGTGGAATCAGAGAAACACAAAAATACCACCACACTTGCACTGGAAACTGTTGACTTTGCAGTGCCTTGGCCTCCATTTTCTATTTGAACCTCACACTGAACTAACTAAATTTATACAACACTTCATGGGTTTCAGCAACTGTTCTGTCTTTTTATGAGCTGGAGCAGAAAAAACAATTCTAAACTGTGCAATAGAGCCTGACAGCTTGAATGTAGCCATGAAATAAAAACATAATAAACCCAATAGCATGAAAAATAATAAAAGGGCAAAAACAAGGAAATAATTCAACAGATGTGTGCCATTTTTGTTCTTCATTGTGGATCAGTTATTCTTGTTAATTATATCACCTATTCTTCCCTTACATTGATAATTACATGAAGCAGATGGAGAACAGAATGTTCCCAGATGGTGAGAAAGCAAACAAGTTTATAAATTGTTTATTTATGAAGAAATAATTAAGAATTATTTCATTACCTATAGCTTTCTACTCTACCAATAATGACATGCATCATAAAGGCCAGCAGCACTTTATAAGATATTCAGGATTCTGTTGTAACCCCCTGTTTTTTGGGTAACATGACTGCAGTGACTGACAGATGTGCAAACCAGAATAATAATCTAATCTGTTTTAACACTGAGGGAATTAGGAGTTTGGATCTCCTGCCAGTTGGCACTCCAGCACTGGTTGCTGATCCAGAATACAAAAATTAGAGATTTCCTTTTGCTCTGGCACAACTGTACAAAGTGTTTGATCTAATGAGTAGGCAGGAGCTCTGTCAGGTCTGTGCCCTGAACCCCAGCAGAGCAGATGTGTGGCTGATGCAATTCTGAGCCAGGATGTGGCACCTCTGCCACACTTGCTGCTCAACAGGTGTCCTAAAGTGTGGACACCTCAGGACCAGATGCAAACCAGCAACTGTGTCCTTCCAGAGGGCTGCAGGACTTAATGGGAGGCAAGCTTAACATCTCCTGCTTTGTGCCTTCTCAGACTAGTCTTACCCAATTTATCCAAATCTCTTCAGCAGAGCAATGGGAGACAGATTTTGGTAGGAACTGACACACAAAACCAGCAGCAAAATCTATTTCTAAAATGTATTTCCAATCTCAAAGTAAGGAAGAATTTACAGCCCTTCAGGAAATGGAGACACTGCCCGGGGAGTGACAGGGTTTCTGAGGTAAAGATGAAGCAGCACAGAGCTGTGGTTTAAGAGAATAAGTGAAAAAACATGTGATGGCCTTAAAACTTACAGCAAAGCATGAATGAAAAGGATGGCAAATAGGGGAGGAGCAGGGAGAGCTCCTAAGCTCTGTATTTCTCTGGAGTCAGTCATTTTAGCAGTAAACCACAACACACACCAAAAGCCTGTCTCAAAACAGAAACAAGATTGAACCAGGGGAAATGCCACAAGAGCCTGGAGAGAACAAGGTGAGTGGAGAACTGCATTTAAATGGCCACAGAGGCAACAGTTGGCTGTGGAGTTATAGGGTAAATTCCTGAAGTTTAGGAGCATCTTTCTCCAGCTGACACCTAGCTCTGACAGACAGCCCACAGGAGGAAGGATCTATGCTTCCTTTAAAACCACATAAACAGTTCATGCTCCCTATATGAGACAGGAGGGAGCAGGCCAGGAATCCATGGGAGTGGCACTTCCCCTTTGGTGGTTTTTCCAGACACCATAGAAGAACAGAGAAAGTTGACAGAGGGACAACAAGAACAAGTTGCCACACATTGTGCTCATCTCTCTGTAATAAATTGATCCAGACCTGCAGGAAAAGCACCTCTCCAGCACAGAGAAGATCCATGTGGACTGGCAGTGCTCAGGAATTAGTTGAGAGCAGAGCTCCTGTGGTTTAGATGGGTGGTTTCTCTTCTGGCTTTGGAAGAAGGAAGTAGGAAAGAGCCCATGCATGCCCTGGATCTGTATCTATGAGTGAATTCCCTTTGTGCCCTCAGCAGGCTGGAATGTCCTGGGGAGAGCTCCCACCTGCACTGAGATACAGAGCCAGTGACAGCCACACACAAATCAGGAGCTGTGCCCCCACACAGAACTGCTGAGCTGCTCAGCCCCAAGCTCTTACTGGGGAAAAAGGCACTTTGCAGCTAGAAAAGGGGAGCAAGAGCTCAAAAAGGGCTGGAATGAGAGGAAGGCAGCTGAAAAAGCAACAGATTAGAGGCAGATGTTGATTTGTTGATTACTAGGTATCAAGGGCATCTTGTGGGTATCAAAGCAAGAATATCATCACCACAATTATCCCCATTACCAGCAACAGATACTCAAGCAACCAATTAGGGCAGGCAATCAATGAAAATTTTACATTTCTGAAATCAACTTGCATTTACAATCCTCATCCTGTAGTTCATGTGAAAAATCCTGCCACTACTGCAGAGCACTCTAAAGCAGCAATTACAGTGATAACCTGCCCTCCAGCTCATGGGAACAAAGTGGGCACAGATTCACCTCTAGAGGAGCTGCTTTCAAATAGGAGAGGACAAAGCCCTCTTGTTTTAAACCAGCTTGTTGAGCTGGAATAGGGACATGGGATAAAGAAATGAGGAGTGGTCTCAAATGCCTGGAATCCCTGCTTGTCCAATCCAAACATCTTGCAAGATCCTGCCCTGGTCTCATTTGGAACCACCAAAACAAAGATGATAGGAGACATTTTCTCCTTACTCCTCTGCAGGTGCTGGCCTCAGACATCTTCCCACTAATTCCTACTCCAGACTCTTTGTCTGCCTTTCACCTTTCTCCCTCTCTTCTCCCCACTTTGCTCACAACATTGCTCTCCCATGTCCTTTTCCCCTCATTTTCCAGCCTGTTGGCATATTCTACAACCAAAATGTGTTTCACCTTATCTCACTGTATTTCCTAAGGTGACACTTCTCAGCCTTTCCATTCTGCTAGCACATTTATCTCCTTGGTGGGACAAGTTGTTCTCTGCCTCACAGATTGTACCTTACTGTTTACAGTCGATCTGAGAAGCCTTTTAATCACTACAAAAAGGCAGAAAGATAATATTGTGCCAACTGAAACTTGGTTATATTCATTTATAAGACACACCTGAGTTTATTTGTAACTTCACTACAGTATTGGGCAAGTAGTGCAAGACCATTGATGGGGATCAATCTTCTTTTACAAGGCATCTGAGCAGAGAGAGGGCAAGTGCCTTGTGCCTGGCTGCAACCCAAGGTCTAAAAGCAGCACCAGCTCCTTACTGAGGAGTACACTCAGTTTCCCATGGCAGCCTGCTCCTTATGTTACACAGCTTCCCAACGTAGGGTGGCCAAAGGTCACTTCATTCACTCGACAGAAGAGTCAATTTAGCTTTACATGGTTTCAAGTTCTTGGTATTTCAGAGAAGTCAGCAGTAGCAGCAGACTAGCTTTATCCTCAAGTTACGACCCAGCACTTAGCCCCAGATGTCCATTCTGATAGAGCACAGTCTGTCAAAAATCTATAATTCATGTAGAGGCAGATGCATGGATACTTGACTGGCCTTGAGTTAGGGTTTTTCCAATATAACTTCTTAGCAAAGATTTCACCCATTCTATTAAACAGAACTCTGAATCTGAGATTTCAAACCATTATGCCACTACCCACAGAGAAGCTCAGAAAACCTCAGGAAGAACACAAGCAGACAAAAGATTTGCAAATTTTTCAAACACAGGATGTCTGTGATTTCCCAGCTTTAACAAAAATGCTAAGATGAGCTCTTTTAGGAAGAGAGCAATCACTTTAAAGGTTAAGAATAAGAAGCAGTTTAAAGAAAAGCAAGAGTCCATTCTGCAGATAAGACAAAGGCAGGGATGTACATGTGAAGGGAAGGCTGTTGAACAAAGCCAAGCCCAGACCAACAGCCTTAGCCATGTTCTGGATTTTGCTTTGCCAGCTGCTGCCTAATGAAGAGTTTTAGGTGCCAAAACCTACTGACTAACTGAGAAAAGGACAGCTCTAAAAATATTATATGGAAGCCCATCTCAGCCAACTGGAAGTTAGTAGACAAACATAAAGCTCCCTAATTATGTTTCTCCACAAAATTATGACTACCTACTGAGAGAACCCATCACTAATTGTGGTTTTCCTAATATTTCAGCCTCACTAGTTACTCTTTTGAGGAATCACCTTCATGCCAAATTTTAGTTACTTAAAAAAATGTAAGAGAATGGGGTGTAAGTTATTTTAAAAATGAAATGAAAAGAGACTTTTCATTTAGACTCTCCAGGCCACACCAGTTCTTTGCAAGTAACCATTTGCTAGTGAAAACAACCTTTTCCTTTACTGTTAAGTCACTTGGTGTTTTCAGAGTGTCATGCATGGAAGAAACCTGACTTTGGGACTGAAAAATAAAACGTACTGAAGCAATCTCTACAGAAAGGCAACGTCATGCTGTTGACTCTTTTTTCTGCTTGCAGAGCACGACACCTAAATAAAGCCAGCAGGAGCAAGGGCTCAGCAGCAGGCAGAGCATTTAGAAGGCGCTGGGAGGCCACGACAAAGCTTTGCCATGGTGGGCAGCGGAGCGGGAAGGGCTCTGCTCCAGCGGCTGCCGCGTGCGCCGGGCGTGGCGGCGGAGCGGGATGGGGATCGGGCAGCCAGCGCGGCTGCTGTAATTAAGGAGCAGCCCGTGAGCACTGGGAGGTCAATGCCAGCCCATCTGCCAGGCCCTGCACGAGCTGGCACGGTGCCTCCCGCCTGCTGCCACTGCTGTTACCCACCTGATCCTTGGAGACTTGCTCCGACGGAGCGCTCACGCCAAGCTCTTGCAGAGGATAGACAATCTGTCGTCTCGGCCGCACGGGAGCCATGTAATGAAGGGCAGATGTCAGGGAATGAGCACAGGGATGCTGGAACTGAAAGACAGCAATCCATATTTCAGCAGAGAGAATGTCAGAGCAGTGTATCACAGATGTCTGCTGCATGGCTTCACAAACACACACTTCTTAGCTCTGTTGGCTAAATCTGAGACAAAAATCAGCAAATAAACAAACATACTCAGAGCAGAGAAATGAATTGCAGATAATTCCTGACACTAATGAAGATAATTATGAGAGTAATTACATTACTATCTCTGTGGGAATGACAGATAAACAAGTGGTTTGGTTTATGGGATTTTTTAGCACAAGTATTTTCCCCAGGAGGATATTTTTCTCCATAGTGATCATGAATCAGCTTGATTTGACCTCATTAAGCTGTGTTATCTGCTCACTGCTAACCTTTGCTCACCTGGCAAGGAACAGAGATGAATTTATATAGAAATTCTATACCAACTGAAATGTCTGGTTCATCCAAGTGATAAATGTTAATAAACTGTCAGAAATTTGAAAAGAACAAAACTCTGACGCTCAGCTGAACAGCCTTAATCATTAGAAATAGCTGTATCTGTCTATTACACCATGACTGCCTCTGGCATAACTGACAACATGGAAGGGAAGAAAATAGGAGAATTACAGGAAATACAGAATTAACATTAATGCAAACTAAATTACACTCAAGTGCCATTCCTTCCACAAATACTAAAAACTTGAGGTTACTATGTTGAGAACTAAGTAAAATATCACACTTTGCAGTTATTAGATAATAATATTAGATAAGCTTAAGTAACTTAGAGTAACTCTGTAGCCAGGTAGCCTGGAAACAGTCAAAACTGGAATCATTGGTAAGATTTAGTTTCTCTTCCATCCAGTGCCATTAAACTGCATTTTTGTGAGTGCCTCTTCAGAATCTGAAAGCCTAATGCTACACAGGAACATTGGTTCCTCACGGGAACACTTAGAGCTCCACAAAAGCGCATGGGAAAACAAATCCTCCTGCAAATGTACCCAAGTCTAACCTGTCAAAGAGTTCCCATGTGAAAGCCAGTGGTGGTTCAAAAACACCCAAATCACCAAGGACAGCACCCATCTCAGTCACCAGCTAAACACCAGGTGCCCAGTCTAGCCAGCCAGGCAGAAGCCTGAGCTGGTGGTCAGTCTCCAGGGGAAAATTCCATCTGTCTCAAGACAGCCAGGTATGACCAAGGGATGAACTGCCCTTGGGATGCACTGTGTGTTTCCATCAGAGGTGCCTGGAGCTTGGGTGATTGCCCAGGACAGGCAGCAGATTCAGACAGTTCGCAAATTTTATCTGGTGCTGCCTTTTCTGACATGAGACTGATGACAAGACACGTGTGAGCGCTTCTGAATTACGTTCTTCTTGGAAATGGATTTTCTCCATTGGAAGTTCAGCTCTTACAGTTCTCCCATGATCCTTGCAGGAACACAGGTTCCCCCCTTCAAAAGCTAATGAGGTGCCTGGGTCCCACTGACTTTTGGTGAAACACAGTCTAGAGTACCTGAATCTCCTTGGAAGGGTTTTTATAAGCCACCTGACCTGGATGTGTTCAGGATGATTCCCTTGCATTTACTCAGGCTGCATCACCCTTGTGCTGGGCAGGGAGCCAAGGCCATTTCCACTCTCTGCTCCCACCACACTTCCTGAAGACACTGATGGACACCATGGATCAGCCCTGCTATGCAAGAGCTGCGTCCATGGGTCCAGAATATGTCAGGTGGGAAGAAAAGAAGGTAAAGTTTGCTGCAGATTGACAAGAAAATCCCGTCATTCATTGAAGCAAAGAAAAAATAAAGTGAGAAAATATGGCAATATTTAATACAAGAAACACTAATCACATTCTCCTTACCTTGCTCTCCACATATTCTGGATAAATAGGGTAGTAAAGAGAAGATTTGTGACCCAAGCGAAGAATCTCCTTTAGAAAGTATTTTGCATAGTGATGAAATACAGGATTTAAGACAAAGTGGAAAAGATGTCCATGTTCCTCTTGCTGGTGGTCGTTAAAATTAATGAAGTCCTCAATATTGTAATGTGATCGAATATACTCAGTATCCTGGAAAATTAGGAAATTCTGAGTCAGCAGTGATCAGCAGCTACCTTGACAGGATTTTAGCAAATACCAACCAATGAGTCACCTTCTGTCAATCAGGGAACTACATTTGAAAACTGAAATCAAGTGTCTTTGACAGCTGTCCTCAATTGAAAGGCACTGACTGAACAGATTTTTCTTGAAAATCTTTTCATTGTACCAAAACCTCTCCTTGCAGCTTGCCCTTTTTTACAATTTACATGCACACCCAACCCTTACCCCACTATGCCTAATACAAGTTAGACATCCAAGCTGGGGGGAAAAACCCCAATTGTTTTTCTGCATTCAAGGCACAGAAGCCCAGGCTGTGCCTCTCACCAAACTCCAGCTGAAAAAGGGAATTCCACAGAGCAGAGCTGTGTAAGAAATGCCCTCCAACAAGTCTTCCCTGTAGAAGTGATAAGCTGATATTTTTGCATGTTTATTCACTCAATCTGTCCTCTTAGCTCTTAATATAATCAAGAGAATTACTCTCAGAAACAGGAGTTACTGTTCTATTGTGAAAACTAAGCATTAGAACTGCTGAACAACCTAAAATCCACCTTTTCAGTCCTAGCAGAATGTCACAAAAGTAAGACTTAGAGAATGTTTACTATTCAATAATAATATGCAATGTCTTTTTTTACTCCATCAGGTAATATGCTTTTGTTTTCAAGTACATGATTCACTATCACTTAAAACTCTACTGTTGAACAAAAAAGTTAGGAAAGCAAATCTAAAAGAAGAATTATTGCTCTTAGAATTAGAATTTAGAGGCAGAATGGCTTTGTGCTGAAGTACAAAAAAAGTGCAGGAGGAAAACTTTCAGGACATAGCAGCAACTTCTTGAAAGTAATAGGATCTTTTTTTCATCTGTGTGTCAATCATTACCTATGAGCAGAGAAATAATACCGTGGGCATAGGGTAGACAGCTTCTACAAGTAGCATTTTTACAGACACTTTGTTAGGCATAAGTACAGTGCCCAGCACAAAACTCAGCCTTACTGTGAGCAGAAAGCACCACAGAGTTCATGGAACACAAACTGAATTTACCATTTCATCCCTAGTGACAGCAACACCAACGACTTGATCCAAAACTTCTGCTACAAAAGCCTGTAGTGGCATCCCATCCTGCAAGGTAAAGGCAACAGATGCACATTTTGAGTTTCAGTAGAATCTCTTCCTAATGGTAACTGTGTATTTCACCACAGAATCCCAGTTAAAACACTCTCCTCCCAGTGCAGCTCCCAGGCACCATCCCAGTTTAACCAGCCGGCTCCCCAAGAGGGAGCCAGGCATGTGGCTGCACTCTGGACCACACAGACCTTTCCTCACTGACACTTCAGTTGGGGACAGCTGCTGCAGGAGTGCTGCAAGCTCAGCCACTGCTCCAGTCCTGATCTTAGGACAGAACTGAGCACATATCACCAACAAATACTCACTGGATCCGTGCGAGTCTCAGTGAACAACTTTGAGTCATTCCACATATTTTCATTCAAGCTAAGATTTTCAATGAGCCTTTTGACACCCTCCAAGTCACTGGTTGCTGCTTTTCTTACATTAAATGACCTAAAAAAAAAAGGACAAAAAATAATTAAAGGTGACTCTGTGACAAAATAAGGACAACTGCCAAGCTTAAGACAACACCCCTTCAGAAGTACCAACAACACCATTCAGAAACTGTAACTGATTGCTAAATGACACTTGTTCCAAACGCAGATATGAACTCATTGCATGTAATAGAAAAAAATCAGAGCACCTCCTTGAGGCAACTCCAGAATCCTGCTTTATCTGCTATTAAACACTCAGCCCAATCTATAACCCAAGGTACCACCTGCCTTCAAGTGAGTAAAAGTCAGCAATAAAGGCAGGCAAAGAACCATAAAATGAATGTGGAATCTTAGTTGGACACTGTGGCACATGGGGAACAGAGCTAGATTAAAACAGGGACAGGCAAGAAAAAATGACAAAAAGACAGAAAAATAAAACTGAGCCAGCTGTCATGGTACAAAGTAAAGTAAGAACATAAATTTTTCTGAGAGCAAAATTACTAATTTTTGTGTTAGGCCTTGGTGCCTCAAGCAGTAACAAAAGAGGATAATCCTACATGATTGCAACACCTCTGCTAAGTGTGAAGTGCCAGTTTGTAATGACACAGTAGTGACCTGGTACCAGAATACCTGTGCCACACATGGAACACCTTACCTACAGACAGCAGTAACCTGGCACTTAGCTCATTTACATAATATTAGCAAACACCTTCCCACCTAGTAGTGAGGAAGAAAATTCACTTCACACTGACAGTCTACAGCAGCTGAGGAGCTCTCCCAGTGTCTGTCAAAGGCAGAACCCCTTCCTAGATACACACAGCTCATGCAACCCACACTAGTGGAGTGTTGTTCAAGAAACTGAACTACAGCTTCAGTTCCAAGAAATAAGTTCTTTCACCCACACACAAAAAGTTGTGATTCACATAGTATAATCTTTTTATTCCTGTTATTCTGGCTTTCCATTTAAAAGTGGATGTGCTGTTCTTCAGCCTCAGTCACACTGAGAGGCATCTTGTGGAATACAAGCTTAATGAATAGCACTGGTACCTTAAAAAAACCAAGATTCTGGTATGTTATGAGAAATTTCAGAGCTGAATTCACTGACCATTTTTCAGGAATTCACTGACCATTTTTCAGTGCTCAAAAGCACACATTTGGTTACTAAACTACAAATTAACCCTGACCTAAGCGAGCATCAGCTGAGCCTCACAGCTTCTGACATTTCCACTGTGGATTGCAAGACCCAACAGTGCTGAGAGCTTCAGCTCACTCTAAAGTGCATATTATATGGCTCTACACAGATGTTTACTATATGTATTATGTTGTATTGATTAGTAGTGCTGTATTAACATTTTATTAGTATGGTAAATGTAGTTTTGTAATTAAAATGTAACTTTTGTAGTTAAAATAGAAACTATGTATGTGGGATATTTTTTTAAATAAAGGAATGAGGTACTCACACTGAGAGAGCAGCCACAGGACACCTAAATCTTTCAGAGAAAGAGAATTTATTGCTCCATTATCAGAAGAAATGAACTTCCCACCTCACTCAGCCTTGAAGATGCCATCAAGATTAAGAAGAAGCTGACACTGACCAGACAGAATCCTTGGTTTGAATGGAATTTATGCATCATGTATGAGGTGTATGAATATGCAATGAGCTATTGCTTTTACGGGTTAATCCTCTGTTAATGTGTGTCCTTTTTTGGGCTTATTTTGCCCAAGAAAGAGGTACCTGGACGGCTGTAGCTGTTTGTTTTTATTGTCTTGTATGGTCCTAATCCCAAGTGTTCAAATTTTTATTACTCTAATTACATTGCTATTTTTATAACCATTTTATTACTATTAAACTTTTAAAATTCTAAAAATAAGTGATAGGTGGTTTTCACACTCTGCAGCCCAACTCCTCCCATCACTGCCCTGCCCAGCCCACCAGCTTTGCCCCACCCCTGCCCCAGGGAAAGCAGCTGTGCCTACAGGGAGCTGCATCTGGACCGTGTCAAAAACAGAAATGTGAAAAGTTGAAACTGCGTTTTTTAAAAAGAGCAGATCTACCAGCTCCACTGGGATTATGGAACAGGAGGAAGGACTATCCAAGGTCTGTACTCATTTCTCTCCCAGCAATGAATTAACTCATTGTAGATGCTCAAGTCCTTTAACTGCTCAGAGACAAGGACACTATTATTATTATGCCTTTTAGTGAAAATTGAGGGAAAGTGCCCATTAAGAACCTCAGCCTATGCCTTGTCATCTGTTATTTTTTTTGTCCTTCAGTGTTAAGTAGCAGACTCACAGTTCCATTTGCTGCACTCTTGCTTTTTGTGTACTTAACACTTTTTCTTATTCCTTTTTACTACCTGTACTAATCAAGAGTTCATTTTGTGCCTGTGCCTCTTCTGACTTTGCCCTTTCACATCCTCATATTCCCCTCTTCTTACCCCACTTTTCTTTTAGTCCATTTTCTGGGACTTCCTTTTCACTGACATGCTTTTGAAAGCCGTAGGTGCAAGTACAATGTGTTGATCTTTCACTTTCACAGATTTTGGTTATTTCCAAGAAGGTATCTGCTGTTGCACCCTGTGGGTTTTGTTCTGCAGAAACTTTCCAAAAGCTCTCTGGTTTTTCCCAAAGCTTTTCTGATCCTGAACTTCAATAAGCAGCTATTTTCCCTTACTTTCCTGCAAAGCTGCAGGGGGATTTGGAAAATGCTACTGATGACCCTATTTTGTTTTCATGAAAGGATTGGTGTCATTTGGAATATGCACAATGTAATCAGGATGGTAACTTTTTTTTAAAGAGCCTTGATAACAAGTTGAATTTTGCCCAAAATTGCAAGAGGACATATTACTCCCAGCCCTACTGGTGGATTACTGAGCAGCTGGGCCTGAGATTATCAGGAATTACTCCAGCAGCTCTCTTCCCAGCCAGCTGGATTTTTACTCAGGACCCAGAAGGAGAAGATTCATCCCAGGGCAAAAAGCTTCTGCCTCAGTCCAAGAGTAGCTGGCCAGCTCTTGCATGAAGTATTTGTGTACCACCAGAGGTGATTAGGTACACAATTAAACCTAGAAGGACTTTGCTAGAAACACACAGTATTTGGTACATTAGGACCAAAACAAAAAAAAAAATCTCTAACTATACCACAATTTAAGCTCGGTGTTTGGGCCAGAATACGCTCAATATGCAAGCAAAACATTGGAAAACTCATTCCATGTAACAGAAATCACAGCAAGAAAGGTTTGGTGTTGCAGTTCACTGATATCTCAGCCTACAGAAGTTTTCAGAGCATCACAGAAACTGAAGGTGTGAAATAAATGATTCAACACCAAAAGTAAAAGAGAAATTATATAGAACAGTTAGTCAACAGTGTTCCTGCTTGTGATCTGTATGTCCCAGAAACATATGACTACAGTTCTCTTAAGAAAGCTACAGCATATTTCCAAGAATTAAACCTATACCAGGCTATCAGGTGCCAGTGTCACACAGCCTGACCCACATCCCTAAGGCCAAACATAGCACTGTTGTAGTTATAGTGCAAGAGTTCTATTGTCATTATATTGCAAAGGTTCCATATTGCTAGAGTCTCATACCTCCTTGAGGTTTCTTGTGGGTAGCTCCTCTAAGCACTGGCTCTTCTTTGTCGTCACAGCAGCCAACTGACTCCAGCTCCCCCTCAGCCAACCAATCCACTCTTTTATAACACTCTTCTTATTGGTTACAGCTGTGGCCTGTTAAAATCAGGCCTGCTCCTAAGCTTTAGTAATTGGTTCAGCTGCAACTCTTTAGGGGATAAGATTACATTCTATACCACCTTCATTTACCCACACAGCACCACACTTCTCTGCTGGCCTTGGCCCACAACCAGGGAACTTGGAGCCACTGGTCTATACCAATGTCCATCTTCCCTACCTTAGTACTGCATACACAAATCCCAAATGAATCCTCTCTCACTGTGCTGGGGTTTTACAGAGAGGACCCTCCCTACAAATGCTGGCAGGGGTGTCCCACAGCAGGGCTGTTCCAAGGCATGACTCACGTGAACAATCCTGCCCTGTGGAACACGTACAGCTCCCGACCCAGCCTGGACGGGCAGGAAGGGACGGCCCGAACAAAGCTCCGGATCAGCGGGAACTCGGGGACATGGTGTGGCACCAGGATGACACACAAGTCTCTGTCCTGAAAGACATTGCCAGGCAATAAAAGCATTCTCTAAGCCATCTGAGGGGACAGACAGCCCTGAATGCAGGGTTTACTGCACACCACCCAAGCACTGCTCTGCCTGGGCAGCACCAAGGAACTAACAGCTCAGAAATGGCTTCACTTTAAGCAAACTATGGGATGAACCTTCCTTACTACATCTGGTGACTCCATTGTGACATTTTATTTCAAAGACTGATATTGTTGGATGGATAAATTACATAAATTTAAAATTTCTGGGTCAGCTCTCTCTAGGAACTTTCTTTGGTGGTAAGCAGTGTTTTTGAGTGTGCTGCTTCTTAGAGCCACGACAGTGTTTCTGGTACCCAAGGCCTGTCTCTAAGGCACACTGCCATGCAGCTCTTTGTTAGATGACTTTACAACACTGGTGTGCATTAGAAAGTCTCAGAAAGTGGACGTTGTTACCTCAGACAGAGTAATCACACAGGGCATGAGTGGGAAACAGCTGCTGCACTGTGAATCCACAGTGCCACAGTTCAGTCTGTAGGTAAATATTATGAATCTCCTTAATACCACTGTTTTATAGGTTTTAACTCCATCTCCTTTAATAAACTTTGCTGATTTTGTTTTTTATTGTAGGTACAGTCTGGATCTGCACATGGTTTTAAAGGAGTTTGAAGCCCTTTTTCTAAATTTGCATCTTAGAGAAGTCCCTATGGAACATAAACTGGCGAGACTATTTACAAGAGCACACAGTGACAGGGAAATGCCTTCATACTGACAGAGAGCAGGTTTAGATTACATGGTACAGAACAATTCTTCCCTGTGAGTGTGAGGAGGCCCTGGCACAGGCTGCCCAGAGAAGCTGTGGCTGCTCCATCACTGGAAGTGTCCAAGGCCAGGTTGGACAAGGCTTGAAGGAATCTGGTCTAGTGGAAGGTGTCCTGCCTATGGCAGGGGTGGAACTGGATGATCTTTAAGCTCCTTTCCAGCCCAAACCATTCCAGGATTCTAGGATAAACAGAGGACTTAGGTATGCATTCCATGAAGTCCAGAAGCAGCCAAGGAGGGGAGTAGCTCAGCACAGGGTAACCAGGCCCAGCACACACATGTGGGGCAGACTCACTGGAGCAGTAGACCCCAATCCCCTGGCTGCCAGCTGTCCTACCACACAAAACCATTCCAACTTTCATTATACTCACTGGGAAAACATTGAAAGCATACTGCAAAAAATCCAGTGACCTGCAACAAGAGCAAATATTAGCAAATAAAGCACATATCAGAACGATCTGATACACTATGATATTGACATCCCTGCAAGTGCAGGAGCATTTATTCAGCTGATCAGAAAATTCCAATAGATCATCAATAACCAACTGCTGATGTTGCATGCTGCACAGCAATTTCTGACTTCTAGTGCTTAAAGCATCACTATTAACAAGAATAACCAGGATGTTTGACGTAACACATGAGGCTCCTCACTAAAAGGGTGGGGAGAGGAACTAACAAAACATTGGCTCCCATGTTGTTGACTCCAGCCTCTTCAGAAGCCATTCCTGGACTATCACACCAGCATTAGTATACAGCAAATATTACTTCAGGTCACAAACAGTTGTTGCTATGTTCTACAGTACTTTCAGTCAGCACCAAGGGCTCTGTGACTTTGCACTCAGGAAAGCCTGCCTCATGTGCTCTGACAGACTAACAGGAACATCAATACTTAGAATTGTTTTTAAACACTTCTTTTCACTTCTCACCCACTGACTTAGAGCTGTCCCAGTCTCTTTTCCATGGTGACAGCAAATTGTGACATTTCAGTTTAAAAAGACTTGAGAAATCTCACCAAAGCCCTGCTGTTTCTCCCATGTCTAAGGCTATCAAAGAGCTCAAAAACCCAGTTATGCTGAAATTTCATAAAACAATTTTCCACCACACAAGATGTATATTTTGGAGAAATTCATACAGATAACATGTTACCTTATAAATGCTGATAAATCCTCTTCTCCTTTCAGAACTGTAATTAGGCTCCCTTTAATTACCTCTTTCATAATATTACTTAAAAGAGAAATAATTTCTAATTGCAATATCTATGCCTGAATAAAAAAATTAAAGCTGCAAGTACAGATCAGGATTTGGGCATTATATATTATTCTATATAATACATAACTAAGACTAGTTAACAGAATAGCTAATCAGGGGAAAGGAAAATGCCAGTGCAACTATACTGAATTGCAATTTTCTCTCTGGTATCCAGGACAGGAAGGCTGTCTCCTCCTGATACTCACCTTGGAATCCACACTGCTCCACAGGTAAAAAAAAAAAAAAAAAACCAAAAACTGGGAGCACAGCATTGAATGATAAATACAGTGAGAAACATCTTGAACAGAAACAGCAAACAAAGCAAAGAGCTCAGGAGGCAAAAAAAAAAAAAAAAAATCAACAGATCCTTAGGACAGGAAACCATGAGTGAGAACTCAAGAAGCCTACAGTGAGATTATTTAATCTCTAGCAAAGCTCTGAACTGCTGTTTCAGTATAATGAAATCATTCCATAGCAAGCCCCTTGCCTCACTAATATTTCAATATAAATCTTTCTTATTCTGCAATAAATATCTTGCTCACATTTTTATACTAGATTGTCCCTAAATTAACTGTTCTGGCACAGTCTCTCAGCAGTGCATCACACAGCTCTTATCACACATTAGTTGGTCAATGTTTCCAAGTACAACACAAATCTTTTATGTTGACTTCCTGCACTTCACTAATTAAACTAGTTCTTAACAAACTTGAGCCATATTTCTGGGTATATAATTTTGGAAATAGGTACATAAAAGGCAATGTCTTTGCTCTGTTTTGGTAGCCTTGTATATTTGCATTTGCAGCAGATTCAGTGCTCGATCCCCTTGGGTAGGTGCCCTTCTTAATCAAAAAACTGCTCAAGAAATAGAAATAGTTTAAGAAATTCTCATTTTTCCTCTCAGTGAAGTTTACTCTTACACTTCTTTTAAGCCAGAGTTCAGAAGTTGCTACTCACCAATGACTGAGCAGATAGATGTTTTTTCAAACTGTACATGTTCAACTGTACACATGTTCAGTTCATCTATCAAGTCCTTATCCTGATGCCTGCTGTCTGCAGATATGACATGGATTTGAAAGCATGGAAGATCCTGGGTGTGCTCAGCTGCTTCATCTATCCCGTATCTTCCTATCTACCATCACATTGAAAAGGAAAAAAGTTCCTGGAGAAGTTTCTGCTGGTGTGGTTGAATATATTCAAGTGTGGAGAGAAATTTTAGAAAAAGAGTCTAAACCTCATTTATAGCCCTATTCTAATCCATCAGGATCTAAGAGTGTGAGGTCAGCAGCAGCAATCAAAGAGAAAATCCCTTTGTCTCCCCCAGCTGTAGAGGATTCTAGAATACAGAATAACTTCTTTCAGTGACTGGAGACAGTGTTTAGAATGGGAAAATTTACCTGTAGAGCTAAGAACAGCTTTATTGCCCCATGCAATGAGATGACAACTACTGTAACATGTAGCTCCTCTTGCAGCTAGCCAGCTTCAGATTGTCTCCATAGAAGGAAACATTAGCCTTTTTCCACAACCTCAACTCACATTTTTTCCAACAAAACTTAATTCTTCACATTTTGTCCCCATAGACCTGTCAGAGCTAGGAAGTTGCAAGTGGAGGTTGAAACATTATTACTGAAGATAAAAAAACCAATAAGAAAGAGGTCAGAAAAAAATCCCATCTAACCACTGCAGGTGCTGTCACTTTCTGATTTGTCCTGAAAACATAACCTTGACAATGGTTATTAATGGGAAAGCAGTGACTCTTCCTCCATACTTACCTACTTTTATACTGCTCATCGATACAAAACAGACGGATACTGAAAACATTTGAAGCTCCTCCATTCACAGGATGCAAATCCCCCTCCTCACCAGTCTCCAGCAGAGGTGCTGCTGAGCCTTGAGAGTCTACCAGCGGTTCAGTCTGGGAAACGGTCACAGCTCCGTCTTTCTGCAACAATAACAGACAAGGGCTCCCTTACAGCACTTCAAATTGTTTTGATTAGTTAAGCCCCATCCTTCCTCTTCTCTCTGTCACTCTTTCTTCCCACTCTGATGGCTGCTCATGGGGAGCTGGATGGGTAAACTCACCCTGACCTCCTCCCTCCAGACCCGTGCCCCACAGCAGAGGCACACCTGGGACAGAGCAGAGGATGGGGCAGGAGGGAAACTCAGCAGTATTTGCTTGTCCTCATCTCTGCCAGCCTTGCTCTGTATCAGCTCTGAGAGCCAGCAGCACTGCTGGGTGTGTGCACAGCAGCACTGTGCAGCATTACCTGCACAGCTGCATCTGCACCAGGAACATGTTCCAAGTTTTGAGAAGAAACAGGCTCTGGCTGTTGACTTGTTTGGTTGCTTTCATCTTCATCTAAGTAAAAGAGAAGGTGCACAAGGTTTAATAATGTGAGCTTTACTCTCAGAATCACAGCAATAGCTGGAGTGGGCCAGGCTACCTCTATCAAAAGGTTTCATTTTAACAACAACAGTTAAAGCAGACCCTCCTACAGTTACCAGGCTAGAGCTTCATTAGACCATTTGATTTCAAAGCAAAAAACAAAAAAAAACCCAAAATCCAAAATTAGACCTGTACAATGTAAAATTAGACCTGAACACGAACATTTGGAAGCATTTCCTAACTTGTGTTTATCCCTGTGTCAAATCTTTGCCCTATCTAAACTGAAAGACAGGAGTCAGTGTATTGACTGATATCTTAATATCTGATATCCCATGTGTTGCTAACTTGCTTTCTGGTGATCACAAAGACAAGCAAGGGCTCTTGAGTCTCAGATTAATTGTCCTAAAATAATTGCAATTCAGGTTAAATCCCAGCCAAACCAGAGCTCACACTGGTGCAGTAAGAGACCAGAAACAGGGATTATAATTCCTTTATAAGTTTTACACAATAAACTGCTGAGGTGTAGGTGTTGCTGCTGAAGAAAACTCATCAAGCAAGGACACCTTTGCATTTGGAAAATCAAGTAACATTAAGGAAATAAAGGTTTCTGAGCTCCAAGAAGAACACAAAATAAGCTTCAGAAAACAACAGAATTCATCCCTTCTCCCTCTGAATTTTACCTTGGGACACTCACATAAGCTACATTCATAGACAGAAGCATTTCTTCACACAGTAATGGGCACTTTGTAAAAAAATACCTCAAAGGTTTAAAATAAGCAATTAGAAGAAAAATTTAGCCAGAAGCAATTAGAAAAAAAAATCTTGTCTCAAAATCTGTTTCTCTGTCAATAAAAGAGTGCAGATGCAACATGCAGGGCAAGGAGAAATGCGGGGGTTAGGAATCATGGATTCTCTGGGGGTATCACAGATGTGAGCCTTCACAGAAATGATCAAATGTCGTCTTGATTAACCAGCTCCATTTCTCATTACCAACAGCCTTGCAGGTGTCAGAAGTTAATTAATACAAGTCTCTTGTTGTCATGTAAATATTGATATGTTGTTCTGACTTCATACTAAAATGCAAATCCTTAATGGCTCCACCATCCACTCCTGTCAGATGTGGCTGTATTGCTGTTTACAGACACGCTGTACACGAGTGATGTGAAGAACTGCAATACTATCACTAAATCAAGTAAAGACCACAAACAAAGAAAATTAAAATAATTCTGTGATTGCTGGTTTGTTAGCTGAGGTACAGTCATCAGGATCAAGAAGCCAGTTCACCATGAGGCCTGATGAAAAGCCCTTGAATCATTCCCACTGCATCATGTTTTCTAGCAACTAATTCATGACACCATATAGAGTAACAACCAAATTACTGTAATTACCCTGAAACCTAAGTGGCATATCAGTACAGACTGTTGTATACTCTTTCATTATTATTCAGCATTACATTTTGAGAGGAAAAAAAATATCAACCTGTGGTCTCTACTTAAAGCTAAAGAGCTTGAAAAATGACCTTTTTATATGTAGGAACATAAAATTATGAAGGAATGCAGCTTACACTTTAAAATTTCCAAGCCTTCAGATTCCATAAAGCCAAGTCCAGATCTTCTATTGATGTCAGGTCACTGAACCTGCTTTGTCCTCACAGCAGGACACCACCCAGCAGCAAGCTCTCCATGCAGCCACTAAAGTAGCCTTCATGGAACGGGCAAGGCTTTGCAATACCCACAAATGCAAACCACATGGCACTAACACCACAACAGATTTGAAGGACACGGGCTGGCCTTCATGCTGGAAAGGCTTATCAACTCCTGAGATGCAACTCTTTTATTCTAAAATGTACAAAGCTACAACAAAAAATTTAACTACTATTTCATGATAACGGAATTGACGTTTCTGAGCAGTGAAGGGACAACTTTCAACTTTGCTATCAGGTTTCTCGTGTAGTAATAGAAAAAGCCCTGTTATCAGAGATTCATTAAAATAACTTCTGTTTTTATGCTAGAACAGCTCATCCTTAAAGTAGCACCCTAATAAGTTGACATGGCCCATGAAAGCAGCTGTGAGATAGCCGCAAGGTATAGGAGGGACTTTCACACAACAAGCAGATTTTTTTCCTTTCCTGGGCAGCTGATTCGCTGTGACATTGAAGCCCCAAGAGAATTGTTTCTTGTGGCAAAATCTTCATAGCATAACAAGAGAGATTACTCTCCCTAAGCAGACTGAAGAAAGACTATTATAAGTTTTGTCTTACATTGTCAGTGGGAAAGGAAAAAGGTGGGGAGGAGAAAGGTTTTAGTCTGTTTTATTTCTTATTATTTTTCTCTTAATTGTGTTAATAAAGTTTTCTTTATACCCTTTAATGTTTGTGCCTGTTTGGCCCTCCTTCTCTTAATACTGATCTCTCAGCAAGAAAATAAGTAAATAAATTCTAGTAAGTGCACTGGCACTTAGCCAGCACTAGACCCACTACATAATTGGGGCATTGGCCAGGAAATCAAACAATTGGCAAGCCAAAACCTCTACAATCATTAATGATTTGCACTTAAGCTAACTGGAAATCTACAGATAATTATTTTTCCCCAGAGCTGCTCTTGTTATTCCAAATAAAGGGATACTACTACTTTAAGGAGTTTTACCTGAAGGCAACCCACAGGGTTGCAACTACCATCAAATCTAATGAAGTTTTTAAATGAAGAGAGAAAAGAAGGGAGATAGATTTACAGAACTGCTAACCATGCTGCTTAAAACATTTCTAAAAAGCACACAGATGTCAGATTCTGAACAGAACAGCTTATGCTAAGTTTTAACATTTATAAAAAGTTCCATAGATTTTCTAAAATTATTAAAAAAACACATAACAGCTGTACTGTCAAACTCTGTAACCACATTCTCACTGAAAAGCTCAGCAGCACAGAATTTGCCAGAAAACACAGACCTACAGTTTGCAGGCTCTGGAGAAGGGAGAGGACAGGAGCAGCCCTGGGATGGGTAAGGCTGGGAGAGAGCCCTGGTGGTTGGTCACCTTGCCCAAGCCTCTGCTCAAGCAGGGTCACCCAGGACTGGGCTCTGGCTCCTAAGTCACCTCTCTCCCTCCTCAGTCTCATTCCTCCTCCTATCCACATCTGTCACCTCTTCTGAGCTAATACTCCTGGAGTTGCAGAAGCACAGGATCAAACAGGACACAGGCAGCTTCCTCCATCTCCCATGTGCAAGATGCTTCCTTGCAGGGGAGGGGAAGTCCACGGGAGCAGCTACAAGACCCATTTCTCTCCCTTTTTTGTTCTGTGACTGCCAGCTTTGAGGTACCAGCTGGTGACAGCCCTGCAGCTCCCTGGTTGCCTTTTTTGCCTGCTGCTTTGTGTTCAGAAAAGCAGATACATAACCTAGTGGTGGAGGTGTTTTATTCCACTACTGATAATTAGGAGATAGCAAGATGCAGCCCTTCTGCACAAAATGCCCTTTGACACTGAAAAATAAAGACAACAACAGTAAATCATTTACATGACACTTCTGTTCTACAAACAGGTGACATATTTGTGCTACTGGTTTTTATCACTCACAGGAAGCAGCTAGCACATGCGTTGCTATATTGGGCCCAATATAAAAGCAGAATAAAGAGACAGTCTCTGATCTCCCAAAATCTTGTAACCCAGGAGACTGCAAACAGTAAGCAACGAGCAGAAGCTGAACCACAAGGAAAAAAGATGACATAAGTCAACAGGACAACATAACAGGCACAGTTAGGCCAGCTGCTCAGCTACCAACAGACCTCGCTTCACCACCAGATTTTACAATCTCATCTTCCTTTAACAGCACAATTGTGTCTGATAGACAGTATACGCCACACAACAGCTTTCTGAAACTTCAAGTCCACATTTATCCCATAGTTATCCCACAGGGCCGCTCCCCACAAACAGCAATCACTTCTGAGTCAAAGACCAGGGCTATCAAAATTCCCCTCCTCAAGCAAAAAAAAAAAAACCCAAAAAAAAAAACAAAAAAACCCCCCCCAAAAAAAAAAACCCAAAAAAAACCCCAGGCATCCTACTTCAAGACCAGGGATGTTAATTTGTGTTTTCTTCCTAGTAAACCTATACATGCTTTTCCAACCTTCTGCAAAACCTACTCAGAAGCTAGACACGAACACACCTTGTATTTGTTTAGCAATATTTAGAACATAGATACCTCCTTGAACACTTGGCTTCCGTGGCACTTCGAGAATATCCTCAGGATGTGGTTTACAGAGTCCATGGAAAGGCCCTAAGTCAAAACACTCTTGTAACAAGGAGATGTTCACATCAGAACATAAGCTCATGAATCCTACTGCAGTGCCACCAACCTGGAAGATAAAAGCCATGTCACATGAACCTGCCATGCTAGGAAAGCACAAAAAAAACTGAACAAAAAACTTCTGAAACATCAACTTTTATATTCCATCTCTGTGGAATGACTGTATAATGAAAAACTATAAAGGAATTATTTCAGCAAAAGTTAAAGATCCGCTTTAATTTTTTTTTCCTTGTAACATAGGTACTAGGACCTCCACAGTACATGTTCAAATTCCTTTTTTAGCTATGACTTGCAAGAGTGTTAGGCTTATATATATAGGCCAAATAATGACCTGGAGTTTCAGTAAAACATTTGCTATGGCAAATACACAACATACTTCCAAAAACATAATTTTGTTTAAAGTTACAGTGCAGCTAAGCAGAACCTCATTCAGTTATCTGTAATAGCTGGCTCATTACTGGACACTGATTTGGACCCAAATTGGGGTCAAACTGAAGGGTGTATTTAATTCTCCTAAGAAATTAACTCAAGAAATCAATTCTGTATAATATAAGGAGTACCTAATGCAGTACCTATTTGCAGCACTTGTAAGCCCCAAATATTTCTGTGTTCTGAATAAAACCCAAGAACTAGTCTTAAAACCCAAAAGCTCTGGCAGACATGAAAGTGATGGGATCCCTGCAATGCTGGCACCCATGGTACTCTGCATGCCTGATTGCTGCTGGAGTTCTCAGCAAGCTGCAGCCCTCAGCATGACACACACTGGGATCAGAGAGAACTGGCATGCTGGAGAGCTTCTGGCTTTAACTGGGACAAATCTAGAAGAAGGAAGCTCTTAAATTTTTTGTAGTGTATGCAACTCTCTGGTGAAACACATTATCAAAACACATTTTTGTTCCTCCTCAATGCACATAATGAAAGCCTTTATAAACCTAATGAAAACTCACATGCTGGATTTGTACAGCTGTTTTATCAAGCCATCAGCACATCAATAAAGACTTGAAAAAGTGTGACGTTTAATTTTTCTGCCCTCACACAACAAGTGATTGTTTGTTTGCCTTGTTTGCGTAACCAACAAAGCTGGGGTGCCACAGTTGCCTGGCTGCTGTGTAATTTCAGGCCCAAGGCTCAGCAGAGGCTGATTAACCAATCCATCTACCATATGTGCAAAAAGAGGCTGCCAGCTTCCTTCTCCACAGGGGAAGCTGGCATCCATCATGGTCTGTGTGGAGGTGCTTTCCCAGCCCACCGTGGCAGTGGCAGCTGGGATAAACTGGGGCTTGGAACACCTTTTGGTGGTCTCACATTGAGCTCTGAACGTGCCACTGGAATGTCTTATTTATAGCAACAGCCCTCTGCAATGTGCCATTACACTAATGGTGCATTGTTTCCCATTTGGCTCCCAATGGCAGTGATTACATGTTGCAATTTTATAAAACCATTTGCCACAAAAAGCAGATTTTGGGAATTAAGGAGGTTATATTGCCTATCAGTTTGCACTACCATGCACAATTACCAACACATGAAAATCAGAAATTTTCAGTAGGATAACTATTACCATTCCTTTCTTATTTAAATTAATTCCTGGGTTTGTCTACATTTCAGCAAAAATTCGTTTGAACCAAGAGAAAGAAAAATTATCTACAGGACTTAAAACTGTGAAAGAATTACTGGCTACTCATTTTCACATGCAATATTAGCTGTCATTGGGAATGAAAACAGGTCAGCTATAATGCAAATGTCTAAAATGACAACATGGCTTCATCAAGACAGCCTGTCCAAATTACTTGAAAATTACTGGGAATTGCTACTTCGTTTCTGAACTGGAAACATCACTCCTGAGGACAGACATAAACTACATTGAGAAGGGCACTCACTGTGAGGGTATAGAGCATGAATTCTACTTTTAACAGGTGGGCTGCTGTTTTTGTCCCCTGAGCTAGAGTGGCTGTCACACAGGACATCACTGAAGCTATGATCCGACAAAATCAGAGGTCATGGCAGACTGACCTCACAAACAGCTGCCTGATTTTCTTCACCTTCACGTTCTATGAGATCAACAAGGAGATATTCACCATAGGTTTCCTTCAGAGTCTCACTTTGAGGTGTCCAGATTAGCATGAGATCATCATAATCTTCCAGCCTACAAAAAAAGAGATCAGGTAATGTCCTATGGCTCTGCCATTAACAGGCCCTGATACTTCTGCTCCACTCCATTAATATATGGAAGAATATTACAAATACTTGTTCCAAAGCCTGCACCCACAAATCACTTCACCTAGGACACATTCCCAGTGCACACTAAAGTGGGAGTCTCAGCACCAGAGACAGATCCACACCCAACAGCCAGCAGAACCCACCAAAATCTGCACTGCTCAGTGGAGATGCTTCTCTTGCCCTAAGAAAATATACAAGAATCTCAGCTCAAGATTCTCCTGCCTCACTCTCCTACAACTGTAGTGGAGGACTCATACAGGTCCCAACCTACATAGATTTTTATTTAAACAGGCAACAGGGACTCTTTCCCACTAGGCTGCTATTTATAGCCAGGGTCAATGTAACTGTGAATGAGAAAATCCAGCTCTTTTACCAGAACAGTGGCACAGTTCCTGAGTCACCCGTGCTAAGACTATGGCACAAAGGTGGGTGGCAAACCAGCTTTAGCACTCAACTGCTATCAATAACATGAAGCCACTTGTGTTTATCTCTCAGGAAAACGCTGGATTGAGTGGTACAGCCAAAGACAGCAGAAACTTCGGCTGCGTTGGGCTGCCAAAAGGAATAACTGCAACAAACTGCAGGGGAAGCCCTCCCTGCTCCGGGCCGGGAACAGGCGGCTACCTGGGCTATCACACCGGCACCCCAGGAACACTCGGAGAGGCGGCACCGGGGCTGTGGGAGCCCCGCACAGTCTCTGCCGCCACCCGGCGGCCCCGCCAGGCACGGGCAGCGGCTGCTCCGCTTGCTCAGGATGCTCAAACCTCCTCCTCCTCCTGCACGGGAACCGGGACCGGCCCGCGGCGCTTCCCTCCTTGTCAGGGATGCACAAACGTGCTGCACCAGGGAGAACCAGGAACTTCGGAGCTTCCTGGGGTTTTGGGGGAAATTCCTGCTGTGTTCCAAGGTCCCACTGGGTCCCCCATGCCTGTATGTAATACCGGTAAAGTTGGAGATCATTGCTCCACACAGGCAGGAACCCAGAAACAATAAACAGATTCTCAGTGCTGCTCTTTATGTGTGTCTGGATTTGGAAGGAGCCTTAAAGAAAACACAGCTGGGCCAAAGAGGCTCTGTTTCTCGTTGTATCAAACACTGTCCAAGTTCCTAAGCACTGCCTGACTCCAGCACAGGAGAGGGGATCAGGGGGTCTCTGGATGCTTTTGCTGCTCCTGTACACCAGAATGGATGTGAGCTCTGGGTACAACCACCTTTGTAACCAAGGCTAGGGACCTCTTGGATTCTAACATTGTTCCTGCTTCTTTTTTCCCCCTCAACTAAAATGAAGCTCTGGCAACAAGGAAAACTCCATAAAAACTTACAGTAACTCATTCCTTACCCCTCAAGCCAAAATAGTTACCCTCATCTCCTTCACAGGAAGTATACCAAGGGAAAATCTGCAGGGAGGTTTTCTATTATCAGAACATCACCACCTCAGCACAATTAATTAGTTCAGCAAATCTGTTAATAAGCTCTCGGACCTCAAAAAAACAAACGAAGAAGGGTAACAGAAGAAGCCTGTATCCTAATTGTACCCTGTTATTTCATGGAGTCCATAACAGACACACACCCCCTTCAAGTGGAACATTGTGCCAAGTGTTTTGAGTGCCCTGTGTCATGCTGCTCTGTGGGACACAAGACAAGATCACACACAAAGGTGCAGATGCCCATTCCTGAAGACTGACCCTGTGACAGTCAATGGACTCTGCACACACCCATTCATCTCCCTGTACACTACTCTGTAGGAACACAACCATTTCAACTTGTTTATTCTGCTTTTAGTATCTTCCACCACTACCACAATATTTAACAAAGTAAAGAAACCCTCCAAACCTCAGTAAGCTTTCCAATATAAAAATGCCACTAAATCCCTCTACTGTGAGTGCAAGCACAGAGCTGCAGATTTGACTCTTGCCTACAGGGCACAAACCCAAGAATGGCAGGATCTAGACAAAACACCAGCAAGAACCTTAAACATCAAAGTTTAGTGGGCTGCATTCTGACACATTTTCACATTATAGAGGCCAGATAGAGAGTAAGTTCGAAATCGATGGTTAAACGAAGTATCAGTTTACAGCTGCTTTTCACCCTCTGTAAGCAGGGGAAGAGGGACAGAGATTAGGCTAATCTCCTCTCACTGCCCCAGAACATGTTGCTAGGCAGGTGGCTGCAGACAACATCCACAGAGGAGTCTCTAAGGGCTCCCACTGACTGTTACTATGGATGCCAGTGAAGCACAGGGCAAATGCAGAGAGAAGGGAAAGGCAGAGCTCCTTCTGCAAACAGAAATTAGCCTTACCTGTTATCCACTGATGGGCAACGCTGAAGTATGAATTTTGTACCACCACTGTGTAATTTCAGAGGCAAACTGGTTTCCCAGTTAATTTTCTATTAATACCAAAGCTAAAGCAATTTTTACTTTTTATAACAAACTACCAAAATCCCAGGAATATTGCTATTCTTAAGTGACACTTCCAGTCATGCAAAAGAATATTTCAATTGACAATATCCAACGACCACAAAAAAAAAAAAAAATTAGCTTAAACTGAAAAAAAAAAAAAAAAAGGACAAACGTGATAATCAGAACCAAGACATTTGGAAAGATTTTTAATCTTCAGGCATTAACTCACCTACTGATGCCTTCTCTATATAAAAGTCTATTCACTTACAGGTGATACACAACTCAAAAGAAACACTCAAAAATACTAACAATTGTACATCTAGTTAGCATGAGAGAGATTTTTAACATATTGAAGTATCCAGAGCTACAACAGGAGGATGTGAAGTGGCAAAGGTCAGGCCTCAGGCCTTTTTCTTAAAATGCTCAAAAACTGAGCAACAGGAGGAGCACAAGCTGCAGATTTGCTTCAGATCCATGTGGTAAAATTTAATACATGCAATAAAACACCTCTCAGAGACAGGCTCCTGTCAGAATGCAGCCCAAGCTGGCAGCATGAACCAGCCCATAAATAAATGGTGTGGGGCTTTACCAATCAGACTCATTCAACGTGGCATCACCATCTGCAGGGCACTGGTCAGTACAGACTCCCCCCAAATCCATACCATGTGCTGAGTCTCCAAGGAACACCCTTCTCCCTAAACTTCAGTCTCCACTGCAGGCATCAGAAATGCTAATTTAATCACCACTCTGCTACCTAGCCACAAAACAACACTTACATTTACTACCGGTAAAAACTCCAGAATAAATCAGTTAAATCAAACTACTGCTGCATAAACCATTACCCTACCAGAGGTTTTCCCACAGTGAAGAGGACAACAAGTAACTCAAAATTTGATGGATACATGTTCTATTTCAACCACACCACAAGGAAGCATCTCCACAGCAAGAACAGGAAAAGCTCCAGGCCCTTGGGTCAGAAAGCTGGCATTTCTCATGTCCTGGACACAACACTGGCACAGGCAGAAGGCACATGGCAGGAAAAACCAAGAGTGGCAACAGCAGTCTAGTTCTGCCAGCAGATCACAGAACAAACATCACTAACAAAAAATAGTCTTCCTACATAGCTAACTAGCATTCAAAAAAATACATCTTGTGATGAAATAGAATAAAACCAGCATAATCCTAGAACTACCTAGTTTGGTTATCACAGAAAACTATCACCAGCTGGGGGCTAAGTACAAATCATAAATGGGATGGGACTGCTGGGAACATGCCTTGAGCTGTTTTATTTTCCACCATCAGTATCATTACATGGTTATGACAATGCGAGGATGCTGTCAGCTCACATCTCAGGCAGCAGACAAAGAATGTTACAACTTACTTTAAAAGTTCTTTGACCAATCACACAAAGCAAAAGCATACTGACAGTAGTGCTATCCAATCACCATAAGCACACATTCCTTGGTTAAAACAATGCTCCAGAGCATTGTTTTAGAGCAGCCAAGCTCAGCTACTGATGCTGCAAACCAAAGAAGGAAAATGCTTCAGTTTCCCCCAGCCAGATGTGCTCAGGGAAGCAGGATCAGGGAGCTGTGTTACCTTGCTTGGCGCACGTACAGCTGTGGGTGCCAATGATGCCTCGGGCATGCCAGCAAGGTGAAACGTCTCTCTACATGTGAGAGTGGAGCAGGCACAATTCTTTCAAAGACATCCCCCAGGTCCAGCTCTGAATGGCTAAAACCTTCAGGGCAACAGAGAAACTTCATTATGCAAGCTTTTAATTAGCAACAAAAATGTCTGAGGAAAATGGAATGTCAAACTTAAACCACAGATAGTAAAATGCCCCAAGTCTTTTAAGTTAGGCAATGAGGCTGAAATGACAGCAGCATAAACGTGTGAGAATCATCACCAAAGTCATCTAATTAACCCAGCATTCCAAACCTGAATAAGCTTCAAAGCAATCAGAAATTGGTAGGAAACAATCCCATAAGAATAATATAGCAAATTCTCTATGCCTGCGGAGAGTCTCTGTCAGGACTCACAATGCTAAAGGAAACTAAAGGAAAGCTGATGTTAGTTGATAGGGTGGATTTGACAAAACCCTTAATTCAAGCCCTGTTTTCTGTAGTTGACACACGACTACAGTCTTTTAGTGTGACTTGGAACCAATATCTCTGGACACCACCATATCAGAAAAGTTCTAGCTTCCTTTTCAGCTCAATCAAGTGCATGCTTGGTTTATCAGTCAGAATTCAGGACCAAAACTCCAAAATTCCACATCTGGTGCTACTCTCTGCTTAACATGTGTATTCCCTACCTTTGTACTTCTGTTCTAGAGGAAATAATCTGAGTTTCCTTCTATGTCTCCAGCAGCCCCTCTGAGTCTCACCAAAGTGTTCTCTTCCAATCTGCACTGGCATGGCTAAGTAAGAGAAAGTGCCCAATTTCAAGTCTCTTGGCTCTATTCAAACAGAAATCTCCACAAAACTTGCAGGTGTTGATTTTTGAGCTCTTTATTCCTGCCTGATGTCCTGTTTCTGGCAAATTTAAAGATTGCATGGAATGGACAGAATGCTGAATGGCTGCTAGAGTGAGCATGGAACCTCTTACACATGGGATCTTCACAAGAAGATACTTTTAGATGATGGTTTTCACATGTCTAGAAGCTGATAACTCTTCTTAGTATTAAAAAAAGAACACCACAACAAGTTCTCAGTGTGCATTAATTAGGTAGGCAATAGCTCTCACTTCAAGAATAAAACAGTTTTAAGCTCTTACCTAACCTCTTCTCAGCTGGTATAAAGAGAAGTATAAACTGCAGATCTGGTAGTAAGATGAAAGCTTTCCTGGACAAATAAACATATTCAGTCTTTCATTATTACACTCAATGACAGGCAGCAACTAGCTTTTTCAATATATACTTTTTCTTTTCCCTCCAGTGTCTCTAACCTTCCTTCGTAAGTCCACACGGCTCAACAATTTAAACATTTCTGACAATATCATGTGAAATTTATCTGGGTAACTTTGACTGGCTTTTCCTACCTTACTTCTTTCAAATTTCCCAATCTTTATATTTCAAACATCCTCTTTTTTACAGCAGTTTCCCAGTGGTGAAATAGTTAAGATATCAGGCCTCTGTTGGCAGATCTCTGATGGGGCATCTGAATGAGACTGCTTGGCTTGATAGATGATTTGGCAGCAGGAGAGGACATGTGCCTCACTACTCAAGGCTACACAGGAACTCACCTGACAATTTCTTGGGAGCATCCAGCTGCATAACCTTCCTTTGCCACAAAGAGATGCACAAAGAGCGTGTTCAAAGGCTGCAAAACAAGGAGTGAAAGTCTACACACCATGTAGAAACTCATGCTTATTCCATGAGCCCAGGCATTAGTACACATAGACATTTCCAACACACATGATCTGCACTCAAGGAGCAGCAAAATACCCATAAGTGACTTCACAGCATGTGTGGATAAAGTTATGTGATTAAAGTGCTTTATATAATTTTATGCTTCTGCAACATTATTTCTTTGTACTCAGTTTACTATTGTTTACTAGAATGTACACTCTACATTTCATATTGAACAGTATTAATTCTTAACTGACAACATTCAACCACATTAAACATTCAACATGTGTCTGGCATTCTTTTAAAGTTCAAAAAAACTCCAGCCAAAAGCTCACCTGCTTCTCATAATCCTCATAATTTAAAGGTTTTCCTTTAAAGGTAGTAAGAAAAATTACATATGTTAAGATGACATCATTAGACACACAAATACCAGGCAGAAACAGGGCAGACTAACAGACACCTTTATCTTGTGCACCTCCAGTAAACATGGAAAAACCCTGTGCTGGAATGGCAAGGGCTATTAAATCAGCTGCTCTCTAGCATATTAATTACAAGTGCTGGGTCAGTGAAGGTCTGCCTGTAGATAAAAATACTTTAAATGGAAAACCTGAGATGTTCTGAATACTATAATGTTCCATTAAAATACCAGAGCTAGAGGCACCAACAAACTTTAGCAATTTAAGAGCAACAATGATTTCAATAGAGGCTGCAGTACATGGACCAGCATGAGGACAACAAGCTATTGTAACTAACATCTAAAGACATCCCTAAGCATCAGGCAGTTCATTTTTTAGAAGCAAAGGGAAGAAATAAAAATATATATTACTGTTGAGGTCTGAGAGGACACCAAGTAAACCAGACATGGACTGTAACTGTTTCTGAATAGTGCTGGTAACCAGACAATCCAGTAAAGCATCTTCACCTATTCCTTTCTGCACAAGTCAACTCCCACTTCAGACCCCAAAACAATTTCTGTAGTCTAGGAAAGACAGGTCAACTACACTTCACAGAATTCCTATGTTGAGATTACCTCAGTTTTGAAAAGCACACCTGCACGGATTTAACCTACAGTTTACCAACAACATCTCATCAAGTTATACCCCAGAAAATGTTCAGAGCTTCTGCCAATGCAGAAGCATAAAACACTGAATCTTCTACGCCTCCTTTAGCAAATAAACTCCATTCTAGGAAAATTGAATGCTGCCTGTCTGTTTCAAGGTATTTTTCACTACTGGTTCTGAGCAGTAATTAATTTTTCTTGTCTTTTCTCTGCAGGCCCCTACAGCAGATCTGCAGAGCCACCAGACAGTCTGAGGGACACCACAGCACAGCAGAACCCCCCCAGCAGCTGCAGCTGAACCCTGAATGAAGTGGCTGCCCACAAGTGCCACTCAAGGGACAAAGTCCATGACAAGGAAACCACAAGACCTCTTTGCACACTCACTTTGGTTGTACTGGTGGCGTTTCCTTTAAGAGTACATATTTTTAAACACTGTTTTTGTCAGTTTACCTCCAAGCTATTGCTTATCACAGATGACTCTGGGTAAGTGATGAAGAAAATGCCCAGAGATAACTGCAGCACTGCCAACACCTTGTTATGGCATGTGCTGCACACCTTAGAGTGCTTGGGATTTAACATTTTCTGTATTTTCTCAACAGTCCCACGATCTAGTTCCCAGCTGGACTTGGTGAAGGGTCAGCATTTGAGTGCTAACTTGTAAAGGCTTGTTTCTAGTCTGAAGATCCTACCAGAAAGTCACAAGCAGAAGTGTCCCCACCAGCACTGACCAAGCTCACTGCAGAACAAAGTTTCCACTTGTCAGCACCAGGGTTTGACAAGGACTTCATCACCTTCTGTACCCAGAATGCCTCAAATCTACTGGAAACAGACTGTAGACACCCACATGTGTTTGCCATACCTGAGCCTTAAATGAAAGCTCAACTAAAATCACACAATTTACTTACAGTGCACTTATTGTTGGGGTAGTTTTCATGCAGGAATGGTTCCCATTCAGCCTGATCAGTGATGTTCCAATTTGGATAGTCCAGAAAGGCAGTATGTGCCATAACCTCATTCTTCTCATTGCAGAGTGTCAAAGCAAGATTTGATAGTTCTCTATTAAAACAATTTAATTTTGCACAAGTTGAAGAAATTTCACATAGAAAAGTGACTAACTGTGAATTCAGTCTGCTGGAACAGCAAAATTAGCCATGTCCAAGAGGGTTCCCAGGATGAGGCCTCAATAAAACTTAATAATCCACATGCTAACTTGAAATTGTTGCTTCAGTTCTACCTATTTGTATTCTAGCACTATAAAAATTCAGGTGAGTTTTCAAACCCTCAATCATATTAGTAAATTTGAGATGCAAGACTCAAACATTCCCTTCCATTTGTATGTCTCTTCACAGATCTATTTTTCCCCAAACAGCTGTTATCTGGGATGTTTGCTATTAAGGGGGAAAAATATAAGTGACCCACCAGCACTTATCTGTCACACAGCCTGTCTGCTGATTGGTTTTTTTTCCCAACATTTCTTCTGCATTTCTTCTGAGCTTTTACAAAAGGAAGCTAGTAAAGAATTAAACCTTGTCCACCATGGCAGAGACCCAGGTTTGCAGTCATGCACGCGACAGACATAAAAGTAGATTTTCTTTCCACTTTTAGAAACGGCATATAAAGTCATTATGTCACACCATGTCAAGGCTCAGAATGTTTTCTGCCATTTTAAGTGTAATTTCCCAAAAGGTGACAACCCAAAACACCATTACTTACAAGAGATAAGTGACATCCATCCTTCCAAACACATCTTCTGTGACAGAGCTGAAGAGGCTGATAATGGCTGGGACATCCCGTGACTCCGTTCTTCTGACTGTGACCACTTCTGTATTTCCACTTGAGGAGGTCACCGTGGCCATCCCACCGGCTGCCCTGAGAACCAAGGAAAACACTGCTGGCTCCAGCCATCCCACTGCCATCCCCTGCCCAACACAGCCACTTCAGAGGGGTTTTCATAACAACTCTAAATTGGGGCAGCTCCTATGGATTTGGTGCCTGGTTCCTGCATACCTTCCCACAGACACACTGCCTGTCCAGTGCACACCTGAAATGCAGCAGGCAATCACTCCTATGGGCTGGATCCTAATTGTTTTAATAGGCTACAGCTGCTTTCTATTGATTCATTTGCATGCAAACCAGCTCATCACCAAGAACTTCAAGCTCAAAGGCCTTCAGTGGGAGGCTCAGCTGCAAACAGTCAGGGACACAACCTCCTGATTAAACAGCAGCTTCAGGTGAGTTAACTGCATTTGGTGCAAAACCACTCCTCGAATTTCTTTTGAGGTCAACAGCAGGGCTTAAATTCCTGAAGGAATTCAAAGTTCTACTTTCTGACACAGGAAAAAAAAGAAAAAAAGGTTTAAAAAAAAAGAGGTTTTTTTTGTGGTTCTGCGTTGACTGATTGGTTGTCCCGGCCAGTAACTTTAGAACACACGGGGCAGCAAATCCTCAAAGCACCTGCGAGCATCCCCTCGGGTCTAACACCCTTCAGCTGTGTGTCTCTGCTCAGTACTGCAGCCAACAATCAGACATGTGAAATAAAGCGACCAAACAACGGCCTCCCGCAATTTCTTAAATGTGTGTGCAAAATATAGCAGCACTAACTAGAAAAAATAGCAAAAAAACCCCAAAGCCTAAACCAACACACGTAGACCAGCGGAGAAATCTCAGCGCTCTACCAAACGCAACAGCTAACAGTGACTCCAAATACAAATGTGATATTCAGCTATATGGCATCCCAATTCCCAAATAAAACGAAAAACCAAAATAAATGCATATTTTCGCACCTTTTAAACACAAATAGAGTTACATGCACTCCTACATCTTTCACAGACAAACAGGACATCCCAGCGCCAGTCCTGAAATTAACCTGAAGCGACACACCCCCTGCAAACACGCGTCAATTTAACAAATGAAAACCAACACGGACTTTAAAGGGCCATTCATCTGCTGAGCTTAGCGCACTAAGATAACTTTAACTGAGGAAAGCCGCTTGCTGCATTATCAGTCAATTGTTTAACTTAACGCAAAACCCCAAAAATACATCCGCATCTCCACCGGCTCCCCTGAACGCTCTCGCAGACAGCAAAACCAGCATTTTCACAGTAAAAATATATCGTTCTCGTAAGGAAATGCGCTGTTCCTACAGCAGCTCCTGCCCTTGTCCCACGGAGCAAGAGTAGAGGGTTCCCTCCCACCTCCTCACACAAACGCTCTTGAAGCACAAATAAGATTCTACAAGGGTTTTTTTTTTTTTGTGTTTATAGCACAGACCGCATACATACCTCAGGAGGGCTCTGAAGAGCTAAAGAAGGCTGCGGACGGGCGGCTCTTAAGAGGCACCCCCGGCGGCTTGGGGCGGGGCGGGGCCAGGCCGGGGGCGGTACCGCGGGGTTGGGCGGGGCCTGGACACGGAGGGCAGGACACCGGGAGCTGGATACCGGGGCTGGATAGCCGCGCTGCCCATGGACACCGGGATTGGACACCGGGGGCTGTCCATGGACACCCGAGGCGGCCTCACGGACCCCTGGGCGCCAGCGGCCCCCTCAGGCAGGCGGGCCACGCCCCCGCACGCGCACAGACCCACACCGCCGAGCCGCCAGGGGGCGCCCCGCAGAGCGCCGGCAACTCACCTGCCCTGTGCCCGGCGCGGAGCGAAGCGGCCACAGAGCGTCCCAAGGACAGGAGAGCCCGGACAGATGGAACAGACGAGCCCACGGACGAGACAGGCCGAACAGGCGGTCCCACGGACGGAACGGACAGTCCTGCCGCTGCCGCCGCTACCGCCCGGGGACGCGTCGCCGTTACCGCGGCAACGACGCACGGGCGGAGCTGCGTGAGGTCAGGGGTGCCGGGGCGGCGCCTGCGCGCACAGCGGCGGCAAGATGGCGTCCACGGCGGCCGGGAAGCAGCGCATCCCCAAAGTGGCCAAGGTGCGCGGTGGGGACCCTCGAACCCCTCGATCCCCCTTAACCCCCACTCGCACCGAGCCTTCCCGTCCCGGAGGACTCCGGCCCGTAGCGAGGCGCCGGAGGAAGTTGATGGTCTCGGTGCTGCGTTGGGAAACGTGAGCTGAGCCCCCCCCCTTGTATTTGCCTTGCAGGTGAAAAATAAAGCACCCGCCGAAGTTCAGATCACAGCGGAGCAGCTTCTGAGAGAGGCGAAGGAGAGGGAACTCGAGCTTCTCCCACCGCCTCCGCAGCAGAAGATCACAGATGTTGAAGAGTTAAATGACTATAAACTCCGGAAGAGGAAGGTACAGTAAAAAAACAAACAAACTAGTTTAATCTCGATATTCACATAAGGCACTACAATTCCACTGTTTTTAGCTTAAACAAGATGTAGTCCCTATTCCTTGTGGACTTTCTGGGTGGATACCAATTCTTTAAAACCCCTTTTTCATGCTATTCTTTAGCAGAACCTGCGATTTACAGATGTGTTGCTCGACAAAATCTGGTAGCAAGCTACATCTCCCCCGTGTCTATGTTCAGAACACTGAAACAGTAATTACTTACACAATTAATAGGTGTTTTATTCATTACCAAGTATTTGGCCAGCCATTATAAAAACACGAACAAACAAAGTAAATAACATTACAGTAATGCTGAGTCATAGATCTTATTTTGAAATAACTGCTTTACTTTTGCACATTTAACCATGGTTTTGCTTGGCTTTTTGCTTTGAAAGTGCCTAAACAAAGGAAGCATTTTATATATATTATAATACCCCATAAGCCATTTTTTATATGAATGGGGTCTGCAGAAGGATTTCTGACTTACAGATGTAACTTTTTCCTCAGACTTTTGAAGATAACATCAGAAAGAACAGGACTGTTATCAGTAACTGGATAAAGTACGCACAATGGGAGGAAAGCCTGAAGGAAATCCAGAGGTAACAATGCAGCTGCAGGCATCTCTTACAAACCTTTTTTAGACCCACACCAAAGCCTGGGAGGCACATTTTACCTGCCCTGTGCTCCTGTTTTCCAGAGCCCGTTCCATTTACGAGCGTGCCCTGGATGTGGACTACAGGAACGTCACTCTCTGGCTGAAATATGCCGAGATGGAGATGAAGAACCGCCAGGTCAACCACGCCAGGAACATCTGGGACCGGGCCATCACCACCCTGCCCAGGGTGAACCAGTTCTGGTACTGTGGCTGAGCACTGAGATCCCCTTCTAGCCCCAAAAACCCATCTGGGGTTGTGCAGATTATCCTGCTTCTCCAAGTGTTCAGGCTAGTCTGGGAAAAAATGGAGGAAAGTTGAAGTTTTGGGAAGGTTTTGTACTTTTTAAGTGGGAGAGCCTTGGGAGAGAAGGATGCTGGTGTGCCTGGTGCTGCCAGTCACTGCTGTGCTTACAGGCATTTCTGGGGTGAGGGGAGCTCAGGGATGCACTCCAGAAATCCCTGGAGGGAGGTGCTCACCATGTGATGGCAGAACCTCCATCTGCTTTGCCCAGGTACAAGTACACGTACATGGAGGAGATGCTGGGGAACGTTGCTGGCTCACGCCAGGTGTTTGAAAGGTGGATGGAGTGGCAGCCAGAGGAGCAAGCCTGGCATTCCTACATCAACTTCGAGCTCAGATACAAGGAGGTGGACAGAGCACGAAGCATTTATGAGAGATATATCCTTTCCAGAGCCTGGGTTAAGGTGTCCATTCTGTATTTCCTTCCCAAGTATTCCGCATCGTTGCTGTACTTTTCCCTGTGGTGTGCTGGGAATGAGCCAGCAGGAGGTGTTAAAAGCATGTTTAGGGAAAGCCTCCAGATGCAGTGCAGTGGCTGTGGGTCCAGCCACAATAGTGTCTGTTCAACTGCACTGCTCATACAACCAGCTTTTGTAGCCTGCTTTGTTTTGGATTTCTCCTCAGATTTTCCCTGACATGTTGCAGACATCTTTTATGAAAAATCATTTCCTTAGGATTTTTCGTCCTGAGAAGCTGAGAGGCCTCAGGAGCAAAATGTAAACATTGATTATCTGCTGCTGTGGGATGCAACAGGTGGATCTGTGATTGGTCTCATGTTGGATGTTTCTAATTAATGTTCAATCACAGCCCAGCTGGCTCAGACAGAGAATCCAAGATAGAACCTTTATTATTCATTCTTTGCTGTTCTATTCTTAGCTGGCCTTCTGATTAAATCTTTTCTTCTATTCTTTTAGTATAGTTTTAATGTAATATATATCATAAAATAATAAATCAAGCCTTCTGAAACATGGAGTCAGATCCTCATCTCTTCCCTCAACCTGAGACCCCTGTGAACACGGTCACACTGACCCTTATCCCTTTTTAACTTCACAGTAAGGCACAAAACCTTTTCCATGCTAATACCTGTTAGTGTCTTCTTCCCACGTGTGTGCCATGCTGGGAGATGTCCCTGGGAAGAGCCCAGCTGGGGCTGTGCCACTCAGGCAGAGCTGTTTCCTTAACAAGAGCTGCACTTGTCCTGGTTCACCCCGAGGTGAAGAACTGGATCAAGTACGCGCGCTTCGAGGAGAAGCACAGCTACTTTGCCCACGCCAGGAAGGTGTATGAGAGGGCAGTGGAGTTCTTTGGGGAGGAGCACATGGATGAGCACTTGTACGTGGCCTTTGCCAAGTTTGAGGAGAACCAGAAAGAGGTAAGGTCTTCATTTGAGTCATGCCAGTGTTTTTCATCTTGAGTATCTAAGGCATTTAACCTTCACTGCAATACTTGCAGTTCCCAGCACCTTGTGACTGCAGTCTGAGTTAGGGGGACAGTTTTTGTTTTTTGCTCACCTCTAGTTGCCTTTTGGTGACATCAGTAGAATGTGCTCTAAGGGAGATCTGCCAAGCCCAAGACCAGCAGCATTGGCTCAAACCTGTATCCTCACACTGGAGAGGTTCTGAGAGGTTTTGTGCCTGCATAATAAAAAATTGGATTGGTCCAGATGTTTTTCACAGTCTCTAAGGTTCCCAGGCTGTTATGAAATTAAAGACATTCTGTGAACCCCAAACCACAACCTCTTAAATTTAAATATTGTAAACCTGTAAATGAATAAGAGATGATGGGGGCTGGCATTTTCAGATTTATTTTTTCCTTCTCAAAGTTTACTCTTCAGGGAAATCTGTTTTAGTCCTGTTCTAAAACAATTGCTTACCTTAGGATGTCCCACAGTTCTGTGTTCTATTAAATATTACCAAAAGCTCATTGAAAAACTGTCAGGGAGGACAGAAACTGCTTCGTAAATATTTTCCTAATTATATTTAATATTTTCAGTTTGAAAGAGTGAGAGTCATCTACAAGTATGCCTTGGATAGAATTCCGAAGCAGGATGCCCAGAATCTCTTCAAGAATTACACCATCTTTGAGAAGAAGTTTGGGGACAGGAGGGGAATTGAGGACATCATTGTCAGCAAGAGGAGATTCCAGTATGAGGAGGAGGTGAAGGTATGTGGAACAGGTACCCTTCAGGCTCACTGTTAAGCCAGCTGGTGATTAAGGGACCATGAGTATTTTGTGATATCAAGGCTGATGAGTTTCAAGTTACCCTTGAAAGTCAGTCAAAAAAAACCACCAAGTGAATGTTCATTTTAGAGCCAGAATTCCATCCGTGGGGCAGAGAACGATATCTGCGTTCACTGCTTTTTTTGTTTCTGCTTTCTAATTTAGATTGTGCCAGGTGAGGGTTTTGGATTGAACTCAAGGCTTGGTACCTTTAAGGATAATGCACTTTAGCTTATAGTTACTACTTAAGTTAGGGAATAGTCATTACAGGACACCTTACCTGTGCATAACAACCTTTTTTTGAGGAAACACCTGTGCCACACTTGTTAAAAATGGAAACAGACTCCTGGTACTAAAGTGTCTTCTATTTGTTGTAATAAAAAGAAAAGCCTAAAGCATGGGAGCCCACGGGCAGAGCAGGAGCGTTCCCGTCGCACTGGGGCTGCTTCAACAGCCATGTCCCCAAGGTTCCAGGTGGAGCTGCACTGCTTCCCTGGGTCTTTTTATCCTGTTTTATGTCCCTTTGGATTTTTTGGATTGGTTTCTTTTTGTATCCTTCATTTCCGTTAAGGTTTTAGGTGCTTGATTGGCCCATTAAGTTCTGTCCAGGTTGGCTTTTTTTGCTTGGGGAGTGATGCACTTTACTTAGGTGAAATACAGTATGTTGAGTACTGTATTTCTTATAACTACCCTTTTTTTAACGCCTTTTACCATAACCAAACTAACAGTACATGCTTAACAATTATCAACTGTTTTATAACAGTTTCTAACCTATTTTTAACACACCTGTCTGCTGTTCAGACCACACTATGCATTTCATCACTCCTCGTCTCTTCTCGCACTTTACTTGGATCGCCTTCATTGAGACAGTGCTGAGGGCAAAATAACAACAAAATTTAAAGCAAAGTCAATTATAACCCAAAAGCATTTCATCACTCCTAATCCCTTCTCACACTTGGATTGCCTTCATTGAGACAGTGCTAAGGGCAACATAAAAACAAAATTTAAAGCAAAGTCACCTATAACCCAAAAGCTCCACCATCAGCATCCCCAAGAGTGACAGTTTTCGTTAATATTCCATTGATCCGTTTTTAAAAGGGAAATTTAAAGGGGAATTTACTTATCTAAGTAAAGGATGGGGCTCTGTCCATTGTACTGACTGCAGTTTGCTTGCTGTTGCCCCTGTCCCCTGTGTGTGGAAGGCCAACCCCCACAACTACGACGCGTGGTTCGATTACCTGCGGCTGGTGGAGAGCGACACGGATGCCGAGACCGTGCGGGAGGTGTACGAGAGAGCCATCGCCAACGTGCCCCCCATCCAGGAGAAACGCCACTGGAAGAGGTACATCTACCTCTGGATCAACTATGCTCTCTATGAGGAGCTGGAGGCAAAGGCAAGTAGTGACAATTTGGGGTTTTCCTTTCCTTGTAGGAAATAGCTGCTGGTGTTTTAATAGCTAAACCGAGAGCTAAGTGTTGTCTGTGTTACGAGTTTTGTGTAACGTGCTTTACTATTTAAATATAGAGAATTTTTCCTCTTCCAGTTTTCCCTTCTGTGCATAAGGAAGGTGTGAGAAATAGCTACTCACTTTTCATAGTTTAGGAAGGTTCATTTAACCTTATCAAAAATACAACAGAAGACTGAATAGAAAAAAAAGGTTATGCTGCTGGGAGCAAAAGATTTTCCCTGCCATGTGCTCACCCACAAAATGGAGGTTTTTCCCTTTTAACCCTTTAACCCTTCCCAAAGTTCTGTCCATCCACCCCTTCTTTGCTGTCCAGTGGTGGAGATCTCTTCCTCAAATCCTGACTGGAGGTCAGATCTCACCATAGTGACAAGCCAGCCCTCCCAGATGTCCCAATCCAGCTGTCCCTTGATAACCACGCCAGGGGTACAGCATAATTATAAATCTATAAACTTTTCTTAACCTATGTACATGATATTTGTCCGCTAATTGTGAGAGTCAATCATTGCTCATCTATCACAGAGGGAAAAAAACAAACTTGTTTTATCCCAATTCATTCAGAAACAACTGATAACAAAAGCAGGAATGGGGATTTCTGGTGGCCCTGGCTGAACTGCCCATGGCAAACTTTTACCTGAACTTGTGAAATAGTTTTATAGTTAATAAAAACTGTTTGTGAAGCAGCCACATTGTTGCTCTTGTGATCTTAGAGGCTATGCAAGTATTGGAACATTAGAGCTGCTCTGAGTACAGAAAACTTGTTCTGTGACTGTTAAAGGAAAAGACTTTTTCCTCCCACAACCGAGACACTCCTTGTTTTATTGTTGCCTTCCCAGCACTGAGCTTTGCTTTCAAAAGGTGAGTCTTGTTGATTCAGAAGCTACCACCTTTGATTTGTGCAAAGTAAGTAGATAAGCATTGCTGATTCTAACCAGCTTGACTGAGATACTGTTCTGCAGTTTTGCAGTCACTGCAAGATTCAAATTCAGCATGATCTCAGCTGATTAACAAAGTGTTTTACATGCTGCCTGTTCTTGCAGGATGCAGAGAGAACCAGACAGGTGTACCAGGCATGCCTTGAGCTCCTGCCCCACAAGAAGGTATGGCTTCTTCATCAGTCTGGCTTGACTTTTGGGGTTAAATGCCCTAGATAAGATCCTTTAGTTCTCTTCTTCTGCTACATTCAGGGGTGTAAGTAGCTCCAAACAGCTGCTAGTGGGTTCATGAAGACTTTGCTTAAAACTTCAAGTATTCCTTCCAGTTTCTCAAAACATCCACCTTCCAAAATGGTTTTCCAGTGGGGCCTCCATGGTCATCACCCCTGAGGCAGCTGTTTGACAAAGCAGCTTTCAGGTCTGTCTTCCCATTGCAATCAGTCTTCAAGGCTGATTGATTGGGGTTTTCTGGTTTTTTTTTTTTGCTTGTGAACTTAAACTAAAATATCCCTGTGGCCAAACCTTTTCAACTGCATTGCCTTGGACTGTCAGAAAATCCTTGTTCATATTTGTCATTTATTATGTCATCTGAGTGTCAGAATAATCTCAGTTATTAAGAGCTGATTAGCTATTAATAACTGAGATTAACTATTAATGATTAATAGCTATTATTGATTCAGCAATAGCTTTTGTTTTGCCCATTGATGATTGCTTAAAAAACTTTTCTGCAGTTTAAAAGTCTTCTGTCCTGGCCATTTTTGCTTTCATCCCAATATATTGTCCTGTTTTAGATAATGAACCCTAAACCTTTCAGCAGGAAAACACTGAGATCAAATGAGATTACCTGCAGTAGCAGTCATATCTTATATAGACAGAATGCTTATTTTTTAAAGCAACTTGTACAGTATTATATACTGACTTTCCAGCCTAAATAGCACTTTGTTCTTTTTCTTCCAGTTTACATTTGCTAAAATGTGGCTGCTATATGCACAGTTTGAAATTCGACAGAAGAACCTGCCCCTTGCCAGAAGAGCTTTGGTAAGCTTTTGTCAGAGCCATAATTGACTTCTCTAACTAATAGTAACACAGGAACGGCATTAAAAGATCTTAAATTGTCCTTTTTAAATTGCTGATTTAATCCACTTAAAATAAAGCATCTAAGAAGTCTGCAGGGGCCAGCATTTACTGTCATGTATGATTTAAAAAGAAATGTAGCTTGTTCTGATGAATTAGCCCCGGGCAGAAGCACAAAGTGCTGCTCTGAATGCAGAGCACCCACATCAGCTCAGTGCTCTTACAAGTTCTTAGTTGCTGCTGATGGCTTGCAGTGATACTTGTTCTAACAATTGTGTTTTAAAAAGCGTTGTAGATGAATGGGAGGTTTGCCTCTAGAAAATTAGGACCTGCCAAGCTGTGTGCCAGTCCCAGCTGCTGACAAAAGCAATCACTGGGATTTCAGGCAGGCTCAGGAGCTGCTGAGCAGGTTCACTCTGAGTGTCAGCATGAGGGGTTAGCATGGTGTGATGGGGCAGCAAGAAATGGCATCTTTTGAAATGAAAAACTTCCTTTCTTTTCAGTTCAGATATTCTTAACAAGCTCAGGGATAGCATCAGGCATTTTGAGAGAAAGCCAGTGTTGGTAACAGTTGGGGTGGTTTGACTTTCAAGAGCAAACTGGTGGGGTTTCCACCCAAACAGTGATTGAGGGCACATGGAGAAAAACTGAGCACATTCTGAAATACCAGTGGCATCTGCAGAGCTGGAGGCCCGTAACAGTGACCAAACTGATAATCCCAAGTGGTGGTTTCCTCCATTTTTCATAAATTCCAAGGCACTAAACATTAAGGAACATAGTGCAGGAGAACTGTGGTAAGGGAATTCTGTCTCAAATTGCCTCACATTGGCTTCAGGGAGCAGAAGCCACATTGCTTAGTAAACAATACTAGTCTACAGAAGCGACTCTAAGGCCAAGCTCACTACAGCCTGTCTCAGATATAGCCCATTCTTAACTCTTGTTTTAAGAGTTTCCCAGACTAAGAATGCAGAATTGCCTCTCACAGCTTGGCTCAGGAGAGACAGTTTTCTTCAGAGACTGAGGTGCATCAGAAAAAAAGTGCTTTGTAAAGACATTATTCTCCACCTGTCCATTGCTGCCAGCCAGCAGGCAGGGGTGGGCAGCCATTCTCTGTTCCAGGAGGAACAGTGTGGGCCCACAGTTTATTTGGTGTAATTTGTTTTATGAGATGCTTGGGAACTGCTTACCTGCCAGGCTGGTACTGTGCAAAAAACCAAGTTGTAGTTCAAACACTTAAAAAATCAAGCAGGGGTTTTATTTTCCTGCAAGATCACTAAGTGTTTGATTTTTTGTTTGTTTTGTTTTGTTTTTTTTTTTTTTTTTCTTTAATGCACAACAGGGGACATCCATAGGCAAATGCCCAAAAAACAAACTGTTTAAAGGCTACATTGAGCTGGAGTTGCAGCTGCGCGAATTTGACCGGTGCCGAAAGTTGTATGAGAAATTCCTGGAGTTTGCACCAGAAAACTGCACGTCCTGGATTAAATTTGCTGAACTGGAGACCATCCTTGGGGACATTGACCGTGCCAGGGCCATCTATGAGCTGGCTATTGGCCAGCCCAGGCTGGACATGCCTGAGGTGAGCAGGGAGGGACTGAGTTAAGATAGTCATTGCACAGTGTGGCTGATGAACGTGTTGGTAGGAAAATTAATCCACAGACACCAGAGGTTTATGTCCAAAAAGGAGACAGAGGAGTCCTTTTTGGCTTTGTTCCCCTAGGATCTCTCAAATTTTTGGAGGATGCAACCTCCCTTTTTATCCCAATTTCCCAGCCACATTTCCCTTCTCCCTTTCCCCATTGGCTGAGGTACTTGAGAGGTACAGAATCCCCAATACGCCTGATTCCAAAGATTTCCCTCTAATGTATAACCCTCCCTTTTAATTTTTAATTCTTAAGGAATTTGGGGGTTTTTCTTTCCCCATTGTTTCTTTCATCTTTCAATGTCTAATTTCATTTTTAAGCAAACTTAGGGTTTATTTGTGAAAGCAAATATCTTTTTCCATTCATCAATCAGTGGAATCCTTCCCATTGTTTCTTTTATCTCCCAGTGCTGGTTTTATCTACCAGCAGACCCACAGCTTGTTTGTAAAGACAAATCCACTATTCCTCTCAATGTCAATAATCCACCAGATGAAAGATGAAGTGAAAGTGAGTGGTTGATGGGCATCAGGTTTGGTGCTGCTCAGCCCTGCCACCAAACACCCTGATCCCTGAACCTTTTCTTGTGGTATTTTCAGAATTCCCCATCGTTGGAGAAATGATTGAATCTGACTCCATGTTCCTAGAAGGCTATTATATTATATTATATTATATTATATTATATTATATTATATTATATTATATTATATTATATTATATTATATTATATTATATTATATTATATTATATTATATTATATTATATTATATTATACCAAGCTATACTAAAGAATAGAGAAAGGATACCTAGAGAAGACTAAAAGATAATAATGAATCTCGTGACTCTCCCTCCAGAGTCTGACACAGCCTGAACATCATTGGTCATTAAGTTAAAACAATTCCCATGAAACCAATGAAACAATGACCAGTTGGTAAACAATGTCCAAACCACATTCCAAAGCAGGAAAACACAGGAGAAGCAATCATATAATTGTTGTTTTCATTTTTTTCTGAGGCTTCTCAGCCTCCCAGGAGAAGAAATCCTGGCGAAGGGATTTTTCAGAAAATATGATGGTGAAGTTTTCTCAGGGAAATTTTACCTTTATCTGCTTTTTTCCCCTCCCAGTGTGCTAAGGAATGGACATGATGAGAGGCTTCTCTGTTGCAGGTGCTGTGGAAATCCTACATTGACTTTGAGATTGAGCAGGAGGAGTTTGAGAAGACCAGGAACCTTTACCGGCGGCTGCTGCAGCGCACCCAGCATGTCAAGGTGTGTGGGGGCTCCCGGCACAGGGAAAGCCTGGGCTCACATCAGCCCAGGTTCAGGCTCTGAAGGGGGGAGGGAGATTCCTGAATTCCATACAACAGGCCTATCTCAGGCGAAAGAAGCTTTTCCAAGCAGCCCTCTTTGCTGAGCAGCTTTGGTTGCTAAAACATTGCAAGGAAAACTGATTTTTCCTGTGTTGCTTGGTGCTGTCATTGACAAAATTCACACAGATTTCTCATGACTTGAAACAGACACAAGAAATTGTTCCACATGTGTCACTCTTGTGCTGAGAATGACACAGGAACAGGTGAGAGGCAATATTGTAGAAAGAACAAGACAAGGCTTTATTCAAGAGAACACGTGGTTTTATAGAGTGATACGATAGATTCTGTTGGATTGGCTAACTAACAAAAACACCTTCCTCATACTTCATCCTTGAGGAGAACAGAAAGACCAAGTAGAAAAACACTACCTGCAGATTTATACTTAACAATCAAGTTATAACATCCTTACAACTCCCTAAAAGTTCTCACAAGCCCCTGTGAGAAACTTGCTGTTTCTCTCTCTCTGTCCCATGGCATCCACACACATGCCTTCCATGGATACTGTGTCCTGTCACAGACATCTTTTATGAAAAATCCTTTCCTTTGGATTTTTCCTCCTGAGAAGTTGAGAGGCCTCAGGAACAAAATGTAAACAATGGTTATCTGCTGCTGTGGAATGCAACAGGTGCATCTGTGATTGGTCCATGTTGGATATTTATAACTAATGGCCAGTCATAGGGAGCTGGCTCGGACTCTCTGTCCGAGACACAAGCCTTTGTTATCATTCCTTCTTTTTCTATTCTTAGCTGGCATTCTGATTAAATACTTTCTTTTATTCTTTTAGTATAGTTTTAATATCATATATATCATAAAGTAATGAATCAAGCCTTCTGAAACATGGAGTCAGATCCTCGTCTCTTCCCTCATCTTCGGGCCCCTGTGAACACGGTCACAGAGTCCTGCTGAAGTGGGGCGAATCTTGTGTGAAAAAAATTATTTTCTGGGCACCTGCTGGCCTTGATCTTTGCTTTTTTTATTATTTTCCTTTGCTGCTTAGTTGTTTGTTGCCTGTGCCCTGTGTGTGGTGGCTCAGAGGAGGGCTGGAGCTCTGTGTGTGTGTGCTGTGCCCGCAGGTGTGGATCAGCCTGGCACAGTCTGAGCTGTGTGTGTCCTGTGCCCGCAGGTGTGGATCAGCCTGGCACAGTCTGAGCTCTGTGTGTGTGTGCTGTGCCCGCAGGTGTGGATCAGCCTGGCACAGTCTGAGCTGTGTGTGTGCTGTGCCCGCAGGTGTGGATCAGCCTGGCACAGTCTGAGCTGTGTTTCTGTGCTGTGCCCGCAGGTGTGGATCAGCCTGGCGCAGTCTGAGCTCTGTGTGTGTGTGCTGTGCCCGCGGGTGTGGATCAGCCTGGCACAGTCTGAGCTGTGTTTCTGTGCTGTGCCCGCAGGTGTGGATCAGCCTGGCACAGTCTGAGCTGTGTGTGTGTGCTGTGCCCGCAGGTGTGGATCAGCCTGGCACAGTCTGAGCTTTGTGTGTGTGTGCTGTGCCCGCAGGTGTGGATCAGCCTGGCGCAGTCTGAGCTCTGTGTTTCTGTGCTGTGCCCGCAGGTGTGGATCAGCCTGGCACAGTCTGAGCTGTGTTTCTGTGCTGTGCCCGCAGGTGTGGATCAGCCTGGCACAGTCTGAGCTGTGTGTGTGTGTGCTGTGCCTGCAGGTGTGGATCAGCCTGGCGCAGTCTGAGCTCTGTGTGTGTGTCCTGTGCCCGCAGGTGTGGATCAGCCTGGCGCAGTTTGAGCTGTCGGCGGCGCAGGGCGAGCGGCTGCAGCGCTGCCGGCAAGTCTACGAGGAGGCCAACAAGGCCATGCGCAGCTGCGAGGAGAAGGAGGAGAGGGTCATGCTGCTCGAGGCCTGGAGGAGCTTCGAGGAGGAGTTTGGCACCGATGCCACCAAGGAGAGGATAGATAAACTGATGCCTGAGAAAATAAAGAAGAGGAGGAAGCTGCAGGCCGAAGATGGGGTAAGGAAAAGTGATGGCAGTAGTGGCTGTGTGCCCTGGGTGGATTTGTGCCCATGTGCTAACGTGGGCTTTAATTTTCTGTTATTTCTGTAATGTCACCCTGATTTTTTAAGATTTTCTAAGCCTTCTGATGTTTATATTCTTGTAACAAACTTTCTCACACACTTTCTGTAAAGAACTTACTGTTTTTGTTAGGAAAATTAATCCACAAACATCAGAGATTTATGTCCAAAAACGAGACAGAGGAGTTGTTTCTGGCTTTATTCACAAAAAGGGAGAGGCCATGGAGCATTCCCCTGGGATCTCTCAAATTTTTGGAGGACACAGCCTCCCTTTTTATCCCAATTTCCCGGCCACATTTCCCTTCTCTCTTTCCCCATTGGCTGAGGTACTTGAGAGGTACAGACTTCCCAGAACACCTGATCCCAAAGATTTCCCTCTAATGTATAACCCTCCCTTTTAATTTTTAATTCTTATGGAATTTGGGGTTTTTTCTTTCCCCATTGTTTCTTTCATCTCTCAATGTCTAATTTTGTTTATCAGCAAACCTAAAGTTTATTTGTAAAAGCAAATATCTTTTTCCATTCATCAATCAGTGGAATCCTTCCCATTTTTTCTTTTATTTCCCAATGCTAGTTTTATCTACCAGCAGACCTACAGCTTGTTTGTAAAGACAAATCCATTATTCCTCTCATTTTGCATTCTTTTATAGAAGAGGAGAAAAGTGATGGGACTGTTGGTTTGTCCAGTGTTATTGGAGAGGTGGCACTGTCACCCTCCAATCCACTGTCACTTTCAGAAATCTGTAAATGTTAGAGTCAGAAATTAAACTCCCCTATTTTCACCTTGAGAGCAGGTTTTTTCATGTCCTACAGTGACACTCTAATTTCTCTTTCTTGTTAGAAGCACCTCCTAATAGCCAACATTAACATGCAAATTAACCTCACTCTGTGGTATTTTTCTCTCTAGTCTGATGCTGGATGGGAGGAATATTATGATTACATTTTCCCAGAAGACACTGCCAATCAGCCCAACCTCAAACTCCTGGCTATGGCAAAGCTCTGGAAGAAACAGCAGCAGGAGAGCGAAGCTGCAGCCATGGATCCTGACAAGGACATTGATGAAAGCCAGACTTAGTTCCTTGCCTTTTCCCTCTCCTTTCTTGGGCCATTGTACAGTATTTTCATTGGTGATAAATAAATGTATTTGGAGAGTTTTAGTATTACTGACTTGAGGTGGATTTTGTGTGGAAGACAAGCACCATCTTGGGGTGGATTCCCTTTAACATTCCTGCAGGTGTCCATCAGTAAAAGGGCTCTGCAGCTGGCACCAGTGATGGGAGAACTGGGCAGTGACATCACTTTGAGCACAAGGACCTGTCCAAGGCTCCCACAGCCTATCCCAGCACTGCTCAAGGACATCACTGTGCCAGGGCAGCAGACCTTGAGTGAGAGAGGTCTCCAGCCATCATCCCTGATGAATTCTCCAGTAATTCTGTTAAATTCAGTCTGTGTGTGAACACTTACCTCCATGTGCTGGCAGACCCCAGCAGAGCTTTGTCACTGCTCTGGGCTGGGCATCAAATCACTCTGACCTGTCCAGCTGTGGCCAGAGCAGATTTTTCTGCCCCTCCTGCACCTCTAATAACACATGCTTCCCCTCCCCTTCCCTCTCATCCCTGAGTGTTTCTGCTGACCCACACCCCATTACATTGTAAATCCCATTTCTATTTTCCCTCTTTCAATCCCTCCTGCTGCTCTGTGCCCCACTGCTTTTCACAGTTCATTTTGATGTTTCCTCTGCCCTACTCCCTATCTCTGCTTTTTAATTTCATTTAATTGAATTTGTTACGGAGTTTTCAGCAGTGCTAAGATTGTTTTCTTGTGTATATTTTGGTGAGGGTTTTTTGGGTGGCTTTTATTTTGTGTTTGTGGGGAGAGGTTTGTTTGTTTCTTTGTGTTTGCACTGCATTTTCCAGGAATTCCTTCCTTTTTTGAAGGTGGAACCTTGACTCTTTTTTTGCCAGCTTTGCTGCATACTCTGCCAGTTGCTGGTGTTATCTCTCTTGATAAGGGCAATAGTGAGGTTGTCAGCAGGGGCTCAGGTGAGCACCTTGCCTGTGTCAGCACAGAGAGCTTCAGCAGCTCTCCAGAAAGCAGCAGGGCTGCAAGGCACAGGGTCTGCCAGGGGAAGAGCCATTGTTAATCTGAGTTAAAAAACCAAACTTTCGGATTTTCGAGCCAGGTTGATTATCGTGGGGTGGTTGTTTGTAAGAACAGGATTTGGAATTTTTTGCCTTTTCAAACCCTGAAACTCCTGTGAGGAGTGATCTGGACTGACACCCTGAATGCAGCACTTCCAGGAGTGAAACCATTCCCCCTTTGGAATAGTGGGACTTGGGGGTTTGATGGATTTTTCTCCTCCCACAGCCGTGTTCCCACCCCATTTCTCTCCCTCTGCCCTCTCATTGTTTCAAGCCCATCTTGAAAAGGGCAAACAGGACATTTTAATTCCACAACAAGTAAAGCAAAACATATCTGCTCCTGTGACTTCTGGGCAGTGAGTTGTCCCATGGTTGAAGCATGACCTCAGGAGTGATAAATGGACACAGATTTCTGCCCTCCTTTCCCTTGGAGTGTGTGAGGCCACTGTGGAGCAGAAGCCTTGTGCCAGAGATGTCACAACTCTCCAGGAGCACTTGCCCATGAAACTCATGCCTCTGTTACACCCAGCATGAACCTGAGGTGTTCTCTGAACAATTCAGCATTAATCTTTTTGCACATTTCCAAAATGAGGAAGCCAAGCTCAACAGTGGGGCCCAGTTTTCCAGGGATCTACAGCAACAGTTTTCCCTCACATTGCTGAACTGAAGAAGGAAGGAATTCTTCCCTGTGAGGGTGGTGAGGCCCTGGCATAGGGTGCCCAGAGAAGCTGAGTTTTAAGGTCCCTTCCCACCCAAACCCTTCTGCGTTCTCTCAATGCTTTGTAGCCTCTGTCCTCTCTGAGCTATTGCTCTAATAGGTACTGAAATATTCCTGCCCATTTGATTTATGTCCACCTGCCTTGCTCCTGCAGAGCTGCTGTTCCCATGTTTAACTTATGAAACCCCAGTGCCCTCCTGGCCTGCCTGGATTTATCACCAGGCTGGGTGGAAGAGAAACATTCCTGCTGGAAAGGCTGGGGAAGGAGAAGGGGGACACCCCAGTGGGGAAATGGCACCCCAAGGTTTAACCCTGCAGCAGCCTGACACCTGAGGGGCTCTGGGAGAATGGCACGCTTTTAGATCTTGCAAAAGTCAAGATTTTTGCAAAAATCAGGTTTTCATGTGGAAGAGGGAACACAGAGTGTGGATTTGTGTTGCGGAAAAGTGATCAGCTCAACTGCTACCTGGTCCACAGGGTGGGCAATGGAAATTTATGGGATTTAGGACGCATTTATTCTGGCTCAGCTACTTTCAAACCAGATTTGTACATGGAATTGCTTGTTTAAGAGAGGGCTGACTCCATCACTAAGTTAGGAGTAAACAGATTTTATGCTCTGGAACTTGTGAGGCACAACTTAAACGATCCCTGTCTCCCACCAACTGAGCAACAGCTGCTGCTGTGTTGGGGTCTGGAAATTAGTGACTTCACAGGCTGCAGGCTACCCTTGGGTTTATAGGGAGCATATTTTTAATGTCCTGACTCTGTTCTGCGCAGTATCTTTTGTGAAGCCGCCTTTTCACCTGTTTTCTATGAAAAATATCCTTCTCCATGAAGGATTTAAAGTGTTTGTGCTCATTCCACTTCTGTAGATACCATCAGTCAATAAAATGCTGCACTTGAAAGAAGAGAAATGCTTGTCTGTGCTTGGAAGTTGTGTTCTATCAGTGGGTGGTTTGTCTGCTGCCACAAGAGCTCAGGAACAAGATAAATCCGAGGACCAGGATGGAATATCCTTCCTCAGTGGGAGGTGGGAGGTGAGGGCTTCTGTCACTCTCTTGGTGGCAATTTGAGGGCAAATTTAAGGCAATTTGAACTGTTTCCTCCTACCTGTGCCACAGGCACAAGAGTGGGCAAATCCCTGGTGGATACAAGGATGTCCAGGGAAAGAGGAGGAGCTCAGCAGTGAGACCCTTGAGTAGAAATGGGGAAAAATCTGAGCTGTTCCATGGGAATCTGAGTAAATTGAATGTGTAACATTAGAAGAGACAAATTCAGGGTAGCATGGGTGGGAGTAAAGCCATTGTTGTTGGGGAGAATTCCCAAGAAGTCATCTTCCAGAGAGGGGAAGATCAGGCATTTCTTTTTGCTCCTGGCTGTGATAAAGAAAATGTAACATCTCTATTAATGGTCTGCAGTAACTTAGCAGTTCCTTCCCAGCATTATTCTGTGAAGTGGGTTCAGAGAATGCTTTTTGGGAGTTAGGTGTATCCATTTGGATGACATTGGGAAATGCTGATTTTCATGGAGAGGGTAAGGGCCTGGGGCAGAGTCTGTAGCAAATATTTCTGCTCTCTCCATGAATGTCCATGTAGTGCTCAGCTAAGGTTGATGGTGATTTCTGATTCTTCCCATTTGGGGGAGGCTGGGAGTGGAGGAATCTGTCAGTTTTGTGGGGAATTTGCACCCAGTGAGAGGCAGCCAGTAAGGAAGGAAAGAGGAAGAGGTTTATGAGGTTTCTCAGGAAAGTGATGTGGTGACATCTGAAAAGAATAGAAACCTTTGAGAGCATTATGGATAACTGTAGAATTCAAATTGGGACTGTTCTGTGCATTTTTCATATCCCTACCAGGAGGAGCATAGCAGTTCTAATGTTTAATGCATGTAGAGTAATAGAAGGCTGAACTGAACTCCACAGGCCTGTTTGTTCCATCACTGTCCAGAAGGAAATAAATTAAATTCTATTAAATTCTAAATTCTATTCTATGCTATTTGGACCCAAAAGGTGCAGAGGGAGAGATAAGAAAAAGGAAAGTTGGGTTTTTGAGGGGTGATATTTGGGTGGCATCAACATAACACTCCCAAGGTAGAGCTTAGTTAAAACCAACACCAGTGAGTGCTCTCTCCTTTGGGAGTGTGCACAGCACCCTTAGGCTGAGCTCAGAATCTAAAGGTCCTCAAGAGGAACCATTTTATTTATAAGAGGATTTTACATTTGGTTGGACTGACATGCTTGGTGCCCAGCATGCTCCAAGTCCCAGAACTGAAATTATGGGAATATTTCGGAGACAAATGATTGTGCTGCTCAGTCTTTAGAGAGCTTGGTGGAACAAACCTGGGTTTTCTTGTTGAGTGTTGTGACTGAGACTGTTGAGAAGAGTTTGCAGAGGTGTCTGTGGACTTCTGATCTCAGAATGGGCATCAACTTGCACAGAAAGACCAGAGGAGATTCTGGACAGCTTGGGGTATTTTAAAGCATCAGCTTCTATGCCAGACTCTGTCCAGACAGAGGATCTTCTCCACGACAAGGAAATCACCCTTTGTACACGCTTGTCTGCCCCATTTTAATCTTTCTTTCCCAGTTATGTAAATAGCACCAGACTAATATTCCCTGTGTACCACTGGTAAGCTGATTCGCTCACTCCACTTTATCAGACACAAAAGCACTGCAGGGCTGGTTTGTAAATTGAGTTGGATTTTTTTTTTTTTTACATCTGTGTTATTCCAAGCTCTTATGTAAATACTTGGAAAGCAATTTCTATATATACTCCGTTTGTTATGCAACTACTCTGTGCAGTGATGCCAAAGGGATTTAATTTTCTTATCGGTGGTTTTTAGAAGAAGTGATCAAGCATTCTTTCTGTGCAAGGCTCAGGGAATCACAAAGTGAAAACCAATAATAAGTGGCAGAAAACAAGGGCAACTACAAAATTAAAAAGAGGGGAAAAAAAAAAAATGTTCCTGAGTTACAGAACTCTTTGGGGAGGGCTTTCACTGAAAGCCTGATTATTGCTCCAGTGTGAGTTGCCTTTGTTCTTTATGGAAATTATTGAATGATCCAATCCATACATCTGTGTGCCAGCCTGTGTGTGTGCTATTGATGAAACATCTTAGAGCAGTTGTTGCTGGGCTGGCCACTGCTGGCCACCGGTCTCCCAAAAACCTCTTGGAAACCCGAAAACTCCTTGGCATGAAAATCAATTTTTAACTGAAACCGATTTAATTTTGCCATCAATTAATGCGCTACATGCTGAAAAGAGAACACTGAAGGAGAAACGAAGGCTGAAGCTCTGAGGCTGCTGTAGCAAATGTTCCTTGAGCCCCAGAGGGCTTTTCTACCCATCTTATCTCACAGCCACCCCTAGAAAGCCACTGGAGAAACCCAGTCCTGATCCCAGCAGGCTCCTGAGACAGCGAGCTCCCTCCCTGCATCCCGAGCCTGCAGGATGCATCTGGGTTGGGACATCCATGCCAGGTATCCCAGAACCTGGCTGCTGCTGAGCTGGGCTGCTCCTGGAGCTAGCTCCAGGCTCCCCATGAGCTTCAGGCTCAGTTTTAGGGCATTACTATTATCCAGGAGATGATGAGGAGATGCTTCCACCAGGACCCGAGCTTTGGCCATCAGCTGATTTAGTTCAGCATCCTCAGTTGGATTTGCACAGCTCTTTTGGGGAGCCCAAAGTCCAACACATTGTGACAGATGAGTAATGCAATGATTGATTCTCATAATTAATGGACAAATAGCATGTATATAGGTTTTTAAAAGTTTTATAGGTTTATAGTTATGTTGTACCCCATCGTGTGGTTATCAAGGGACATCTAGGGTTGGGACATCTGGGGTTGGGACAGGATTTGAGGAAGAGATCTCCACCCCTGGACAGTGAAGAAGGGGTTGATGGACAGAACTTTGGGAGGGATTAAAGGGTTAAAAGAGAAAACCTCCATTGTGAGGAGGTTTAGCACATGGAGGGGAAAATCTTTTGCTCCCAGCACTGTAACATTTCTTCTTTATTCAGTCTTCTGTTGTATTTTTGATAAGGTTTAATAAAACTTCCTAAACTATGAAAAGTGAGTAGCTATTTCTCGCAACATCATTTGCTTAATCCTTTGGTAGCCAAAGCAAACACATACTAAGTGGATTTTAGAAATAAATGTCCATAGGTTTATATATTTCTCTTTTCAAAGCAACCATGCAAGTTGTAGGTTAAAGTGCAGCAAAACCTGTGTGTCTTTTGCCCCCAGAAGGTGTGAAAAACACCAATCACTTGTTTTTAAAATTTTAAAAGTTTAATAGTAATAAAATGGTTATAAAAATAGTAATACAATTAGAGTAATAATAATTTGGACAATTTGAATTAGGACAAAGTGAGACAATAAATACAAAGAGTTACGGATGTCTGGGTACCTTTTTCTGGGCAAAAGAAGCCTGAAAAAGGACCCACGTTAACAGAGGATTAACCCTTAAAAGCAGCAGCCTGTTGCATATTCATACACCTCATCCATGATACATAAATTCCATTCAAACACAGGATTCTGTCTGGTCAGCATCAATTTCTCCCTCTTAATCCTGACAGCGCCTTCAAGCCTGAGTGAAGCGGGAAGAAGTGGAGCAATAAATTCTCTTTCTCTGAAAGATTCAGGTGTCCTGTGGCTGCTGTCTCAGTGTGAGTCCTTCCTTTAGAAAAAAATATCTTACATAGCATAGTTTATATTTTAACATTCTATTATAATCTAAAACTATATTTAACACACTACTTAAGGGAATTAATACAGCATAACTTTCTAACACAACACATATAATATCCATTTTAATAGTTGCAAAAACACAATGAAATATGCATTTTTCACAAAATGGGATGGGAAGAGGACAGAACTGCATCCCTTGTGCTCTGGAGTGGTCCTGCTGATGTGGCTGCTGTGTCCTGTAGGAGCAGCAGAGCTGGATGCAGGGGCTCTGGGGCATCAGTCAGGGAGATTATCCAGCAGCTGCTCCATCTGCCCGCGTCTCCGCTGGGAATGACGCCGCAACTCCACGTCATCCACCCAGGCTGCTTCCCTCCCTTCATCAGGGATGTGCCTCATCCAAACGCCATCATATAAACCTGGGGGGTGCCCGTGGGGTTGGTTTATGGTTGCCTAGAACCCAACTGGCTTTTTTCCTGGTTTACATAATGTTTAGTGTCCCAGGACAATCTCTGCAAACTCAGATGTGTCTAAGTCGCCACAGGCTGTGGGCAGGAAATAAATTTGCCTGTTCCTTCTTGAGGCTGATGTGAATTTCATTTAAATGGGAGCTAAAATGATTTATTTTTAACTTCATTGCTGAGTTAACAATTGGACTCTATGGTCTTAGATGTCTTTTCCAATTTAAGTGGTTTCCTAACTATAATTTTCTGTATTTGAAAAAGGAATACATTGCCCTTTTACGACTTATAAACACTGCTCCTTCTGCATTTTGCTCTGTTTCGGTAATATAAATAATGGCATTAACTTAATTTTGTATTAATTTTCTCATGCATGTAATGAAATCCAGTTCCCTTGTTAATCGAGTAGTCTAAGAAACAGAGTATAGGACCATTACAGGAGAACACCTAACCCCCCTCTTGTTTCTCTCTAATGTGCTTTTGACGTTTTTAAGGGTGAAATGAGAGTGTTTCTGTGCAGACAAGGCTAGGTGTTACCCTTCCACCTTTACTACCCAATTTAAGTTGTTAATGTTGCTGATGCACATCCAGCAGGTGTTGGTGGTTTCTGTCTGTGCAATTTCTGTGTCTGTTGTGTGCAACTGAATTTTGTCAGGTTAAAATTCGGCAGAGGAGCTGTGAGCCCAGTGGCAATCCTGGCCTTTCCCAAGGTGGCTGCTGCTCTGTGTTTAAATAAGAACCAAATACAGAAACCCTGGGGTTGGGCTGAGCTAAAGCAGAATTAAGGCTCTGCATCGAAGTGTCACAATATTTTCTGAAAAATCTTCTTTGCCCAGGATTTTTCTCCTGAGAAGCTGAGAAGCCTCAGAAAAGAAATGTAAACAATAATTATCTGATTGCTTTGGAATGTGGTCTGGAGGTTGATTACCAACAGGTGCATCTTTGATTGGTTCCATGTGAATTGTTTTAAATTAATAACCAATCCCAGCCCAGCTGTGTCAGGACTCCGGAAGCTGTCACGGGTTTTTATTATTCATTATTGTTTAGCCTTCTGATGTATCCTTTCTCTTTCTTTAGTATAGTTCTAGTATATCATTTCTAGAATAGAATAGGATAAAATAGAATAGAATATATAAAATATACCATAATATAATATATATTATATAATATATAATATAATGTAATATTTAATATAATATATAATATATCATATAATATATAGAATAGAATAGAGTAGAATATAATATCTAATATAATATATATTATAACTATATATATTATTATATATTATATATAATAATATATAATTATATATTATATATTATATATTATATATTATATATTATATATTATATATTATCAACCTTCTGAGAACATGGAGTCAAATTCTCATCTCTCACCTCATCCTGGGGATCTCACAACACCACATAGATCTTACCCACTTGATGGTCCTTTCTGTAGCTCTGAAACTCCAAAATCCACAACCTTCATTACCTCTGCAATTTGATTCCATGGGGGTGCCCCCCTGAATATGTCTGCTGGCCCTGAAATGATTAATGGCTGTGCTGGATTTGAGGTGCCTGTGGTGGAAGCAGCTGAGGGATGCAGTAGATCAGAGAGTCTGGCCAGGCTGGTGAAGTGTCCCAGCACAGCATCCACAATCACTTTAGGAGCTGCTGATCTGTGGCGTCCCCAAGCCTGTTGCACCCTGCTCCTGTGAGAAATGGGGGAGAGGGGAGAGACAGAACTATCCCCACCTGTCGCACATACCTTTTATGGAAATCCTTTCCTTAGGATTTTTCCTCCTGAGAAGCTAAGAGGCCTCAGGAACAAAATGTAAACATTGATTATCTGCTGCTGTGGAATGCAACAGGTGCATCTGGGATTAGTCCATCTCAGATGTTTGTAATTAATGGCCAATCACAGCCCAGCTGGCTCAGACTCTGTCCGCCACACAAGCCTTTGTTATCATTCTTTCTTTTTCTATTCTTAGCTAGCCTTCTGATGAAACCTTTCTTCTATTCTTTTAGTAGAGTTTTAATGTAATATATATAATGGAGTCAGATCCTTGTCTCTTCCCTCAACCTGTACATTCAGCACGTGTCAGGCTATCTTCTCAGGCTCATAAATAATGAATTGTGTGGATCCGAGGCTTTCTCTTGAATCAGAACACCTAAACCTGCGCACTCAAAATGTAATTTAAACTTCAAATTTGAAGATCATCCATGCTCCCATCTAATTTTAGATGTTAAACTTGTTCCCACCTGCTCTTTAAAAAACAGTGGAGATGCCTGAGTGGGCTTCTCCTCTGCTGACTCCAGAGCAAGCCTCAGGGTGGGCTGCTTCTGACACCCCTGGAAGAAGGTGCCATGATCTTGGGAAGTAAAGGAGAGCTGTGAATTTCAATCTCTTTAAAATTCTGTCAGCTCCCCAAAGTGCATAAAAGCAGACCATCTCCCTTTTCCCTTGTTTTTTGCTGATGATGCCTGTGTATTTTCACTTACTGGTTCCCTCATTTGGCTTCAGTTCTGCCAGATGACTCATGCCAAAAGCTCAGAAAGCCTGCAGTAAACAGCCTACTGTTCATCAGAGCAATTTGGGAGCTCCTTCTGGGAATATTGCTCATGTTCCAGCCCCAGGGGTGCTACAGTACTGCTGCTTTTAAAATCATTGGAAATCCTTGTGTGCTCTATATTTTATTTCCTCAGATGTCCAAGTTTGATGTTTGGAAATTAATAACTACACCCCTTTCCTTTTGGCAGCAATTCCTGCCCCCTGAGTGTGGTGTCCTTTGGACTTGAACTGCTCCTCATTTTTGGAGGCGTCCATAGAATGGTGACATGGTTTGGGTTGAAAGAGACCCCAAAGTCTACCTGGCTCCAACTCCCTGTGCTTTCAGCACTTATGTCTGGGCAGGTGACTTGTCCAGCTTTCTGTCCAGCTCTCTGTCCTTCCTGAGTGAGAGGAATAGCAGATTTGTCTTTACAAACAAGCTGTGGGTCTGCTGGTAAATAAAATTAGCACTGGAAGGTGAAAGAAACAATGGGAAGGATTCCACTGATTGATGGAATGGGAAAAGATATTTGCTTTTACAAATAAACTTTAGGTTTGCTGATAAATGAAATTGGACATTGAGAGATGAAAGAAACAATGGGGAAGAAAAACCCCTAAATTCCATAAGAATTAAAAATTAAAAGGGAGGGTTATACATTAGAGGGAAATCTTTGGGATCAGGTGTTCTGGGAAGTCTGTACCTCTCAAGTACCTCAGCCAATGGGGAAAGAGAGAAGGGAAATGTGGCCGGGAAATTGGGATAAAAAGGGAGGCTGTGTCCTCCAAAAATCTGAGAGATCCCACGGGAATGCCCCATGGCCTCTCCCTTTATTCAAATAAAATAAAGGGAATCCTCTGTCTCCTTTTTGGACATAAACCTCTGGTGTTTGTGGATTAATTTTCCTAACATGAGAAACCAAACTGGAAACCCTTGTGAGGGTTGCAGGGGCTGCACTTCCTGCACTGTTCCTGATGCCTCCTGGCTGCTTGTGGATGCTCCTGGACCCTTCCAGCCCCTTGCTCAAACAGCCCTGATTCCAGACTGTCAAACATGCATGGAAATGGTGCCAGGCACTGAGGGATCAGTGCTGCTCTCATCTGGGTAATTAAACTCTCAGCTGGCTGCACAGTTGGATCTGAGCTGCTCATCAAACCCTTCCTTCCTATTCCCACACGTGCAGCTCAGCCTGGGCTGTGATTTACACAGCCCAACATCAAACACTGCTCACAAAGCTGCTGGGAATTTTATTCTTTATTCCTTTTTAAATCCTCCCTGGCAGTCAGAGATGGAGGGAGGGGGATGCCTGCTTTTACACAGGGTCATCTCCTCTGTGTGGCATCAATTTGAATGAATTCACACAAGGTGTTGAGCAGACTTCTGGGAAGGCGAGAACTTGTTCGGGATGGAGCTTCAGAAGGAATCAGGACAACTTCCAAGCCACTGCTCCTGTTTTCCCTGGGCTCAGGGAGCAGCCCTGGCCACATGGGAAGGGCTGTTCACTCCCTGGGTTGGCTGTGACACTGCAGTTGTGTAACACAGCAGCTGCATCAGATGGGCTCCTGCTCCTCTGGGCTTTGTGCTCCGCAGCCAGCAGGCTCATCCGTGCCCCTCACCAGGCCAGGGCCCTGCTGGGAAGGAGAAAGTAACCTCAGAAAACAAAGGGGGAAAGGCACCACTGATCAGCAGCTGCTGGGGCTTCCCCTGCTGTTCCTGGATGTCTGCTGGGAACAGAGCACTGCCATCAGTCTCTTCTTCTCAGCAGCATTTAAATACACGGGAGCTGGGATGCTTTAGCAATGTTAAGTAACAGTTCAGCACTGGTTTTCATGCCATGGCAATAACATGTTTTTTTTTTTTTTTTTTTTTTTTTGCAGCTGAAAGAATCCCATTTTCCCCTCTTTCTGTTTGATTCTCTGCAGCTCTTCCTCATGCAAAATCTCCAAAGGACCCTTGAAGGGGTGGCAGGAGTCCTGGCCACTGCTCCCCTCAGGGCACTTTGGAAGGGGATAGAAAATGAGGAAGGAGCAGCAGGACCTGAGGCTTTCTCAGGGTGCTGGGATGTTCCAAACCAGGTGCTGAGCTTGTGATAGATGAGTAATGCAATGATTAACTCTCACAGTTAATGGATGAATATCATGTATATATAGGTTAAGAAAAGTTTATAGATTTATAGTGATGTTGTACCCCCTCATGTGGTTATCAAGGGACAGCTGGGGTTGGGACATCTGGGAGGGCTGGCTTGTCACTGTGGTGACATGTGAGCTCCAATCAGGATTTGAGGAAGAGATCTCCACCCCTGGACAGCGAAGAAGGGGTGGATGGACAGAATTTTGGGAGAGGTTAAAGGGTTAAAAGGAAAAAACCTCCATTGTGTGGGTGAGCACATGGAGGGGAAAATTTTTTTGCTCCCAACAGCATAACCTTTCTTCTTTATTCAGTCTTCTGTTGTGTTTTTGATAAGGTTTAATAAACCTTCCTAAACTATGAAAAGTGAGTAGCTATTTCTCACAGGCTCGTGGTTGAGAGCAGGAGGAAGATGTCTGCAGGCAGCTGCTACTGAGAGAAGGGCTCCTCCTGCTTCTGACATAAATCCCAGTTTTTCCTTAAACTCCAATCCCAAGCATGTTCCATGCCGAGTCTCACTCTGCAGTGCCATGTCCTGCTCATCCCTGTTGCCACCTCTGGATGCAGAGGGTTATCACTGGGCTGTGCCATTCACATTCGCTGAAAAATTCCCTTCTCCCAGGATTTTTCTCCTGGGAAGCCTCAGAGAAAAGGAAAACAATTCTTATCTCATTTGCTTCTCCTATGTTGTGCTCACATGTGGAATGTGTTTGGAGATTGTTTACCCACAGGTGATTGTTTCATTGGATTCTGCTGTGAGTTGTTTTCACTCATTGGCCAATCAGGGCCAAGCTGTGTTGAGACTCTGGAAAGAGTAACTAGATTTTATTATTATTTTTATAACCATTTTATTGCTATTAAACTTTTAAAATTTTAAAAACAAGTGATTGGCATTTTTCACATTCTGAAAACTCCAGCCAGGGCCTCTTGGTGGGGTGTCTGTGAGCTCCCGTGGTGCCCACGTGTGCCAGTTTTTCCTGGCAGTTTTCCTGTTGGAAATGCCCGCCAGTTACCAACACAATGCCAATCTGAATACAAACCTTTTTTTAGGACTTCTGTTAAGTGCTGACAAAGCACAGAGTGGCTGCAAATTACTGCTATTGAAATTCACATTCGCATTCCTGCTTGAGCAATTTACTGTAGTTTTCTTTAAAAACTGTTTTTATTTTCTCAATAGAAAGTTCCCCAAGGAAATCTCCATGGTAACCAGAGATTATGTTAGGGGTCCTATGAAAATGTGCTGCAGGTTTTCATGGACTCTTGGAAGAGAAAATAATCTTGCCAGTAAAAAATCCTGATCAGTTGGTATCTCCCAAATGTTTTGGTCCAGGTGCTGAATTGAAAGGCCATTTCACTCCAAAAAGGAGGATTTTAAGGATAGAACAGCATGAAGAAATGATGCTGCTCTGACAGGCCAAAAGTACTGGTAAAAAGGATTGGAGGGGTTTAATTTGATGTGTAAATTAATTTGAGGACTAAAAGGGAAATAACTTCTGGCTCTCAGTCAATAAGACCAATCTCCAAGTGCCATGATTAAGGTGGAATGGATGAGTTTGCAGGTTCCAATCCTGAAGACACTGTGAGCAAGGAAATAAAAAATGGTCTGATTTACACAGGGAGGGAAATAATTAGCATAGACTCCATAGTTCACAGAAAGCTGACCAATCTCTCTTTATAATATTATTGTTATTGTTAAGAAACCCATTGCTTTTATAAACAGTTACAATACAGGTAGACCTAATTGGTCCTCCAGTCCAAACACCATCACCACTGGCTAATTAAGAAACCAGCCTTTGGTAAACAAATCTCCATAACACTTTCCACATGTTCACAGCAACAGGTGCAGCAGGTTAAGATAAGAATTGTTTCTCATTCTTTTCTCTGATCTTCTCACAGACTTTCTGAGAGCTGCTGCCACAGGCGTAGCTCATGTTTGATCTCAGTTGGGAGCATCATCTGCCCCTCTCCATCCCACACCAGTGGCTATGTGACAAACAGGTTTCAGTCTCACCTTCATTTGTGGCACTGCCCTAAAATCCATCTCCAGGTGTTCCCCTAAACCAGGGCAGCTGTTAGTCTGTCTGGAAGTGTGCTGTAATTTCCTGCTGAAATGAAGTGTTCCCAGGGTGCAAGGCAGCGCAGAGAGAAACTCTGGCTGCTTTAGGGCAACTGGAATGGGAATGGAAATGGGAAAGAGGAACCGGTGCCCCAGGGCAGGGTTGACACCACCACCTTGTCTCAGGTCTCCATGAGCTCCTTTCTTCTACTCCTTCCTTTAGAACTGCCCTCCTGCTCTCCTGCTTGTCCAGAGAGGTTCTTGGGGCTCTTTAACCTCTTCCCTGCTGAGAATAGGAATATATTCAAACATGGTCGTGAGAAGGAAGGCTGGCATACTGGTGAGGCAGAGCTCAATGAAAGCAGCCCTGGACAGCAATCCACTGCCCTGGATCCCAGGGATTTCTGCATCAATGGGCAGTGCTAGAGCCATGACTCACTGGACCACCACTACTGTTGTCTAAAAATACCTCAGGAGAACGTTTCAGTTTCAGATGGATTTTGCAAGTGAGTCACTCTTCCCAAGAAAAGGGCTTCAGGAGAAGTATGTGTGCTGATGAAAATGACTCTCATCTCCAGGGCAGAGGTTTTCAGTGAGCACACACAGGCCTTGGGCATCCCACTGCATCCATCCCAGCTGCTCCAGGCCCTGGAGCCTCTGTCCTAGAAGAATGAGAACCTAATTAACATCAAAGGTGAAGGGATCAATAACCAACAGGAAACCAAACAGTAAGAACTGTGTGACTTGGGACCAATGAACATTGAACCAATTTCTCTGAGTTTAGACTGTGTAAGTATGGGGAAAATCTAGTAAAAATTCTGTATGATGGAATGATTTTCTCTGCACAACCCAGGCAATGTGTGGATTAAATTATTTGTGTTGCACATCCTGGCCAATACAACATCCTGGCCAGAATAAAGTAATGTCTTCATTTTTTAACACTAAAAATTGTTGTTGGAGAGTTTTTGGTTTTAGTCACAGTTTCAGTGACATCCTTGGAGCAAGGCCACTGTCTTGGTTTGGAAAGACAGGTGTCTGCTAAGGAAGGCAGGAGCCTCTTCTGAAATGGAAAATGTAAAACTCCTCCCTCTGAATTGTTATAAATTTGAAATTAAGGGGCTCTCAGGCAAAAATATGGGAGCAGGAATAACAGTTCTTTATTAAAATAAAAAGATAAAATAAACAATGCAGTGAACTAAAACAACACTGACGGAGTCAAAACCCAACCTGACACCCTGTGGGGTGTTGGTAGCAGTCCAATTGAAATGTGGCTGCAGCCCTCCTGGAGTGTCAGGGGTGGTTCTGCCAGAGCAGGGATCCTGTAGAAAAGGTGGAGTCTTCCTCTGAAGATCCAGTGGAGAAGCTGTGCTGATGTTCCAGAATCTCCAGACTATATCCAGGTAGGAATGTTTGGCTCCTCCCTCTGGGCTCACATCTCCCAATGGGATGCTGTAGTTCTTATCAGTCATGCAGTGACATTCAATAGCCTGTTATCAGCAGATGTCTCTTCAGAGGTGGAAGAGATAAGGACAACTGCCCATTTAACAGAAGACAACTGCCACACTGATGGTAAATAGAATACAATTTGCTTGACAATCCAGGACAGCCACCAACAAACCTGGACCAGCAGAGGAATGTTCCTTGCAGTCCCAGCCCCTCCCACGAGCCTTTTTCCTGAGGGGTTTCCAGCACACCTGATGCCTCTCAGAGTGGGCAGCTTGGAGATCCTGCTGCTCTCCAAGCTGGGAAGCTCCTGGGACAGACAGTCCTGGATTTTGAGCTCTAGGAGCTCATAGTGCTGCCCAGCCTCGTGGCCACTTCCATGGGCAAACAGGGGTTTAAAGTGGAGGCTTAAACCCTGTTTGTACTGATAAAAACCCAGAGTGTGTCCAAGGGAGACTCCTTCACAGTGCCAGAGAGGCTGTGGGTAAGTTATTCAGTTTCCTAAAGACAGAGGAGCAGCTTTGGAGGCAGGCAGGGAAATGCCAGCTGAATTCAGGCAGCCCCATTTCCTCCTCTTGCACTGGTGCCTCCCATCCAGGATCCTGAAAATCTGCACTTGAAGTGCTAAAATCTGATCTTGGAATGCTAAAATTTGATCTTGGAGTGCTAAAATCTGCTCTTGGAATGTTAAAATCTGCTCTTGGAGTGTTAGCCACAGCTTTAAAAAGTTTTCCTGTGCCACTGCTCACAGGGGCTTGCTGGAGCCCAGTGCTCAGCCTGGACAGTTCTGGAGCTCCAAGTGCAATTTATGGTGTTGTTTGGTCACTTTCTGACATTACTGTGCTCCTTGGAGATTACATTCCTCTACAAAATAGCTCCCAAATGAAACACTGCTGTTTTCTATGAGTTTTTATTGTGGGTAGGAAAAGAATGGGATGGGCTGGGATCTCGCCTGAGGCAGTTTGTCAAGCACAAGGAGAAGGCTTATAAACAAAAGGACATTGAGGGGCTGGAATGAGTCTTGGGGCAGATTTAAGAGCAAATTTCGTAATTTTTTCCAAACATTAAGAGATCTTTTCCATCTCTCCAGCTACTTGAAAGGAGGCTGTGAGCACAGGTGGGGCTCAGCCTCTTCTCCTGGTTAACAAGTGGCAGGAAAAGAGGAAATGGCCTCAAGTTATGTCCAGCCCTCAGACACTGCCTGGAGAGGGGTAAAATGAGGGGCCAGCACACACAAATATGACATCTGTGCAGAAGCCCCCTTATTTAACTGGCTGGCCACTTAAGGAGCAGAGCTAGCACATGGATGCCTTTACTTATTTGGGCTGCTCCCTGTGCTCCCAAGCAGTGGAAATGTCCTTTGTTCCTTGTGGCAGGGTACAAACATTCACCCTCTCCTTCCTGACCCTGTCACTTTGATCCCTGTGCTTTTCCAGCCATGCCTAGTGGCCATGGAAAAACACATCAGCCTGAGCTGATCTGTTTTTCCTTTACAAATCAAGTGAATTTAGTGCTGGGACGCGGGGCAGGGAAGGGAGATCATGGAGGGGCAAAGCAGCACATCCCTGACGAGGCTTCAGGCATGTTGGTTATTGCAGGCAGCAGAGATTTTGGGTCATGGCACCTCTGCTTCTTAGAAAGATTTGCTGTTTCTTCTTCGGTGCCAAACAGGAAGATGTTTGTTGCTCCTTTTGCCATAAGGAAAACAAACCCTAAGGTGTGTAATGACTCTGCCCTCTCTGAAGGCTCTTTTGCTTCAGCAGAGAAGATAAGGAAAAGAGAAACTTAGGAAATTGTATCAGCATAATTCCTGAGGCCAGCCTGGGAGTGAGCAGGGATCAGGTGCTCCTTTTCTGGATCCATTCTGTTGCTTTTGAGTGCTTATCCCCATCCCTTCCCTCCCTCTAAAGCTTGTGGAACACGAAGAATGAGCCCTGCTTTGTGAATCTCACAGCCCTGAAGGGAGCCCCAGGATTTGGGGGGCTTGACACATAATTTCTGCATAGCTGGGGCTGGCAGCTCAGCATTTAATAGCTGTGTGCCTGGAGGAGTGACTATAAAAAGTCATGTTTAGATTTCTGCAGCATTCATCATTTATTTGAGAAAATACAGCAGCAAGCTTGTAGGCAGCCCCAAATATGGTAATTACTCTGCCATCTCTGTCCCAGACAAAGGAATAATCTGGGTTCCAACGCCTTCTCCTCATGCCAGCCCACACCTGACACTAGCCATGCATCTCTTAAGGCTGTTCAGCAGCCACCATTAACCACTGAACTCATGGAAAAGCAGGCCCAGCAATTAGCAGTTTAATGCTTAGAGCTTGGAAATATTTTCTTGTTTTGTTTCTGGTTTGTTTTTGTTTTGTTTTTCTTGTCTATGTAAGTGGATTGCTTAAACTGAATTTAACATACACGGGGTCAGTCCTCTCTGATTGAAAGCTGTGTTAATATTATTTAAGTTTGGAAATGACTGGAGGTAAATCAAATTTAGGTCATTTTGCTTCTGAATAAGAACTTGCATTGAGGGATTGAATGCATTTTAACTAATCCACTTAAAGTCAAGCAGTGACTTAATTTAGATTATTTTTCCTGAGCAAGTCTGTCTAGGTAAGACCTTGCACTGCTTTCCAAGCCATCCTGCTTCACTCTGGAGGAGCTGTGTGCCACCAGCAGAATGAAATCCACGTACACAAATCAAAAAGTGTGAAATTAAATGCAAAATATATATCTGGGAGCGTGAAGTCATGGTCTGGATGAGGTTTTATTTCTCTCCTTTCTAAACAGACAGTAGAAATACAGCACATGCCTATTTGGGGAAAAATACAGTGCATAGGAGAAGAATTTGAAGCAAGTCCAGAGACTGTCTTTGCTGTCCCCAAGGCAGCACACGGTGCAGCAGCTGGGTAAGGGTCTCAAGTGAATTCATGGTCTCACCTGCCTTCAAAACACTTCTTGACCTGTTTTTTACAAAATAAAATGTCCTGATGAGTGTCAGCTTCTCCTATGTGGTGTTTGCATGGCAGGCTGTTCCAGGTCCCCCAGAAGGACTGGGGCTAATTTGTCGCTGAAACAAATGAGAGCACAAGTGGGTGATGTGGCTGCCTTTCTTCTTGGTGGGGTGGGAGATGGTTGTTGTCCTTCAGTGAAAGTGTTGTCCTTCAGGTGAGCAGAAGTTTTGTTTAGTAGTGCAAACAAATGGGATCCTGAATGCTTAGTTAGGAGCTCATTTCACCACAAATTAACCCTCTTTGAAGCAGGGATGGATTGTACTGCTTTTCCAGCACAGCTTCTTTACACAGAACAACTTAGGTAGAAAAGCCCTCTAAGACCATTGAGTCCAACCATTCCCCCAGCCATGTCCCCAAGTGCCACATCCATATAGCTTTTAAATCCCTCCAGGGATGGGGACTCTGACACTGCCCAGGGCAGCCTGTCCCAAGGCTGGACAGCCCTTTCCATGAAGATATTTTTCCTATTACCCACCCTAAACCTCCCCTGGCAGAACTTGAGGCTGTGTTGTCACATCAGGGTCTCCCTGGGCAGTGCCAGCCCTGGGCAGTTCAGTGCCACAGCTCTGGGAGGAACAGCCCAGTTTGAGAGAGGTGTTACATGAAAAGGGATTTGAGGAATAAGCCCAGGGCTCACAGACTTCCCTGGCTGGCAGCAGAGCTCGTTGTTTGGGCTGGATGTGCTGGCTGGTTCCTGCTGGCCCTGATAGCGTGTTGGGAATTGGGAATGGCGGTGTTGGGAGCCAGCCTGGGATTATCAGCTCCTCACAGGGCTGCTGCCCTCTTCCCTGTGGCTAAAAGTGCCAGAGGGACTGCATGTGCTGCATGCTGAAAACGTGCTGGTAACAGGAACTCTTGAAAACAGAGCAGAACTTTTGCACTTGGATATTCATTTCTGAGAGACTTTGGAAATAAAATTTAATTTTACAAAAAAGATTTGAAATAAATTTGGCTAAATTGCAGATACATTTCTGCCTGAGAACTAGTGTCAATCTAGTTTAAAAAAAACCAGTAATGTATGTCAGAGTGTAGCTGTTTTATGTAGGTCAGTTCATGCCACTTGGGAAAGTGACAAAGTGTTGCTCCAAACTGTCACCTCCTGACATCTGAAGCACATTTGTGTCAGAACCTGGGCCAATACTTTGGCTAAATTAGGTGTCATTGAGGAGACACAAAGGAGCTCTCTTCTCTTCTCTTCTCTTCTCTTCTCTTCTCTTCTCTTCTCTTCTCTTCTCTTCTCTTCTCTTCTCTTCTCTTCTCTTCTCTTCTCTTCTCTTCTCTTCTCTTCTCTTCTCTCTTCTCTTCTCTTCTCTTCTCTTCTCTTCTCTTCTCTTCTCTTCTCTTCTCTTCTCTTCTCTTCTCTTCTCTTCTCTTCTCTTCTCTTCCTTTCCATTTCCATTTCCATTTCCATTTCCATTTCCATTTCCATTTCCATTTCCATTTCCATTTCCATTTCCATTCTTCCTTTCCTTCTTCCTTTCTTTCCTCCATGACAAATGCCAAACAGTGGCTGTGACACCCTGGTATATTTTGTTTCTGGAGTGCTGAAGGGCTCAGTGACCAGAAGTGATGGAGCTGCTCCCCCAGCACTGTCCCAGACCTCTCCCACAGCAGCTCTCCCTTCCCACAGGGACGTTTTTGGGTGCCTGTGCTGGTTTGCATTACGCTGATGCCTCACTAGATGTCTCCAGGAGCAACCTGAGATTCATTGCCTGATAAATCCGGGGCTGGAACTGAGTCCAAGCAGGAGCTGGCCTGTCTGCATGCTGACACTGCCTCTCCTGGAAATGAGAACCCACCTCTGCAGCATGCTTTGTTGCTGAGAACTGTGACAAATTCTGTCATGTAACACATTTATAGGCAGAGAAGTCAGGGTTAGGGTTAGGGCAGGGGGAAACACCCCAATGAACTCTGTCTTGGTCTTCTGTCAACCCAGAGAGGTTTCACTCATAGTTTAGGATGCCAACAAAGCTTCCTACATAAACTACCCCTCCATCTCCTCCTCTGTCTGGAAATGAGGAAAACGAATGGTGAGCAATAAACCATATCTCTGCTCACAGGAAGGATGATCACAGCTTCCTTCCAGTGACTTTAATTAAGCCACTGTGGCTGGGCCAGTAAGTTCAGCTGCCTCAGCCAAGCAGCAGCACTTCTGCTCCTTGTAATTGTGAATTATCTCAGGAGCTGCAGCCCTGCACTCCGATTGCATCAGCTCATGTGTGAAGTGCTGATGAGCTGGTTTCAGATAGGGACCCAGGACAGTCCCAGGGATCTCAGGGAGCTCTGTACAGGAACTTCCAGTGCTAAGGGAACAAACAGCCCCCGAGGCTGGAGGCTCTTGCACCTCTCCTGCAGACCGTGTGCTCCTCTCCTGCTGGCAGTGGCCCTGTACAGCCTTCCCTAAATCCAGGCATGCTGCTGGGAGGGTGGAGGGGAAGGAGGAGAGGAACACTGATCTGCTGTCTGAAGGGAACTCAAATCACCCCAGGGCAGCCACCTCTGCAGAGCAGAGGCCATGGAGACCTGGAGGAGTCACAGGCTCACAGGCTGGAGCTGCTCAGTGCTTATGAGAGACCTGGGGATGGTCAGAGCAAGCCCAAGCTGGGGAAGTGACCAGAGCTCAGCAAGGAGGCAGAGCTGCCATTGAGGGCATGAGGAGAGCAGTGGGCTGGCAGGAGCAAAGTGATGGTCTGCTGGATGTGTCCCTTTTGTGGTGGGCAAAGCCCACCCTGTGCTTGCCTCATCCCATGGCATCCCTCATGGTGTTTTTTGGAGGGACAGCATCCCTCACATCCCTCCTCTGGGGTGGAGACCAGCAATAAAGGGAGGCAGAAGTATTGGTGATTATCCAAGATTTATATTAGATTTCTTTTTTGTTTTCTCAGACTTTTACAAGCTGTAAACTGTGAGCTCTGGATATACCACAATGTTAGGATTCATTCTGACACTGCTATTTTCAATATTTACACAGCTACCCATCCTTCTTCTGCATTTCTGGATTTCTTTTTTGGCTTCAGTAACATCTTCCTGTGGCAAAGGGTCCTCCAGGGCAATTTCACTGCGTGTAATAGGGTTTCATTTGCATTTGTTTTGAATTGTCTGCCCTTTAATTTTATTAAGTGTTGCCTTTTTTTTTTCCAGTGCCATCAGGCAGGTAGAAGAGCAGAGCTTTCCTCTGGAGCAGTTGTTATTCCCTGGGCTTTCCCAAGGTGGGATGTGCACACACACACCCACGCACACACCACCAGCCCACAGAAGGGGAGGACAACCCACAAGGGGACACAGAATCACTCTGTTTGTAAACCTGACCATTGATTGGAGAGCAAACAGGCTTCTGCTAAAAGAAAAAAAAAAGAAAAAGTGTCATCCTGAGGCATTCAGCAATGAGCTATGCAAGGCACAGCCTCAAACCACAGGAAGCCCTGACATCCCATGAAGTAATAAATATTTTTCTATAAATACCAGCGTTTTTATTGCCTCTTTCATCCAGAAAGAACCCTAGTTGGCTTTTATGCACTGCATACTCAATTTGGTAATTGCTTCTCGCCACTGAAGCACAAGATATTCCCAAAGATTCAGCAGTAGCAGAGGGATAATTGCTGGGACAAGCAGCTCCAGCAGGGGAGGGCTGTCCTGCTCCATCCTGCCTCTCTGGCCTTGGTAAGAGAAAACAGCACCCAAAACGAGGGCTGCAGGAGAAAATACCTCCAAGCCTCAAAAAGGGACAAATAAACATACAAATGCAGGGTATACAGTTTTATTTAGTCTGTTTGTTCGTGTGTGTGTTTAGTTGTGAATCAAGAAGAGAGGACGTGGAAAGCTTTAGAAAAATGTGCACCCTAAGGAAAGGGTACAGACCAGAAAAGGAGTGAGGAAACTGGATGCTGCTGCTTTCCTTTGGCTGCCAAAGACCCCAAAACCCTCTGGCAGAAGGAGAGCCAGAAACCAGCTCTGTCACAGCCCGGTTTGTTTTCCTAGAGAGCTGAAACACGGTGAGTGTGTCCGCTCTGCTCCCTCCTGTACCACAGGCCTCCCTGAAACCCTGAGCTCACCACAAAACCTTTAAGTACAAACACTTTTCTTCAAGCTTTTCAGAGAGAGGAGAGAGCTGCCAGCCCTCAGGAGGAGGACACCCAGCTTTATCCAAGGCTGTGACCTTAAGCTGTTTTATCTGAACAGATGCAAACTTATTTAAATAAGTTCCTAAATAAAACGGGAACAGGCGTAACCTAAACTCCTGTAAACTATTTTTACATTAAAATCCCATCAGCTGGGCAGCCTTTTGAACCAGCCTGAACCTGGAGCACGAGTGTGTGTGACTGGCAGGAGGAGGTTTGTCCTCACTGCAATGACATCCTGGTGCTCCCTGGGCTCCCTCAGGGCACGGCTGGCTGGATGTGCTGAAACCAGCTCATTCACATGGGCAGCTCTGTTAAAAATAGGTTAGAAACTGTTGTAAAAGAGTTGATAATTGTTAAGCACGTACTGTTAGTTTGGTTATGGTAAAAGGGGTTAAAAAAAGGGTAGTTATAAGAAATAGCTACTCAATGTATCACACACAAGTAAAGCGCATCACTGGAGAGAACTGTGATGGGCCAATCAAGTGCCTAAAACCTTCATGCAAATGAAGGATCCAAAAAGAAACCAATCCAAAGGGACAAAAAACAGGATAAAAAGACCCAGGGAAGCAGTGCAGCTCCACCTGGAACCTCGGGGACATGGCTGCAGAAGAAGCCCCAGCACCGGTGCTGCAGCATCCTTGACAGGAACACTCAGCCTGCAAGCCCCCATACTTTAGACTTTCATTTTTATTATAATAAATGCTGAAATCACTGTAGTTCTGGAGTGTGTTCCCGTTTTCAACAGCTCTACCTGGGAGCAGGGCACTTGGGCAGGGTTTCAGCTCGCTGAGCAGGCAGGATGTAGAGAGCAGGGGCAATCAGCAGTGTGTTTAATTGCATCCTCCCTGTGGCTTGCAGAGGACGCATGAGTGTGTCTAAGGTTTGTGGCTTGAACAGCTGGCTTAAGCCAGCCCCTCTCACCTCACAGGAGAGGCAACCATGCCAAGCCACCTCTCTGCTGCTTTTAACCTGGAACTGGAGCTCGGCCACAGCCCTGGCACTGAACCGCTCAGGGAGGAGGAACAAGCAAATATCACACCCAGCAGCACACACCTGAAGTGTGGCCACAGCTTTTCATGTAGGAAGACACTGGCAAGGGAGGGAACAGGAGCTGTGATGCAAAGGCAAGGCCTAGGACTGGAATTCAGGACAGGGAACCCTCCTGCTGTCCTCTGAGACCCAGCTGGAGCGCCTCTGCAGCAGTTCCTTTCGTGTGGAATGCAGCAGCAGTGAGACTTGGTGATTCTGCCATGCAGGTGCTCTCAGCCCCAGCCACATGGTCCCCCTGTCCATGTTTGTCCAAGGCTCCAGGGCCACTTCAACCCTTCAAAGTGGCTTGGGGTGCTGCCCGCCAGCTGGGGATCACCCTCACTGGCAGCTGGATTCTGCCCGGCCAATGCGCATCGATTGTGCTCTGCTTGAATCCCAAATATTTTTCTCCAGGGTTGAAAGCTCTTTGTGAGCATAATCTGCAAGTCCAAACAGAAGAAAAATCTCTGTTTGGTCTGAAGCTCAGAACTTGGCGTGGCTTGCAGGGGAAGATGCCAAGTACGCGAGGGCTGTTTGCTCTCCTTGCAACAGTCACGGCTGCTCCTCGGCTCTGCTAAGGCACATCTGGCTGTCATCTCTGCACATCTGTATCCTGTGATTTACACAGTTTTCTCCCAGTGCTTTATGTGGTTTTATGTGCACTGTGGAAGGAACAAAAGCACATCTTCCTGCCCCTCTGAGAGCCAGCTCTGTGGGAACCTTCCAGGGGCCTCTCTCCAGAGCATCCATGGCCCTCCATGGAGAAAGCTCTGCGTGGCACCAAGCGTGGCAGAGGTGCCACAAAGCAAACCCTGTAACCCTCATCAGCATGCTAGCATGCCTGGTCTTTAGCAGGTTTTTTTTTTTGTGTGCAGAAGACTCCTGTAGAAGGTAAATATAGAGTGTTTCTCTCAGAGGAGTAACATCCACCACGGTTCCCTTCCTTCTGTTTCTTCCAGCAGACAGAGCTTCTCAAAGCCCGCTCCACCCACACACCAGTGGGAGAGAAGAGGGAATTCTCCTGTCCTCTGCTCCCCAGAAATGCATATGCTTCAGGAGCTAGTACTCACTACACTAGTAAGGCATTCTTGTGATTCTGAGTGGGAGATTTGCTCCTGAGCTTCTCAAGACAGTGAGCTCTCACCTGGTATTTACAAGCAGCCCTGCAAAGGGACCAGAGGAGGCTTGTGATGGAGGCACGAGTAATGATTTTGCAGTGACTCTCAGGGTCACATTTTCAAGAAGTTATAGACTTCAAAGGGACATTTAAATTTAAAGGGAGTACTTTGGGAGCACTGTCACGGTGCACTGTGGTGTCAGCAATGGGAACTTTCACTCCCAAGCCTCTCTCACCCATGACTGCTTTCCCATGGCATCAGTTGGTGACAGTCAGGATCTCTTTCCTCACCTGGAGTGACTTGCTGAAGTGTTTGACAGTGCTGCAGGTTTCAGAGCTGTTTACTATGGGATAAAACCTGCCCTGCCAGGGGGAAGGGAGTGTATCCTACCCGGAAAAAACACAAACCAAAACAAAACCCTTCTTCCATAGTTACATCCTAGGCCAGTTCTCAACTCCCTTTACTGTCTGGGTGGGAGCTGGCTCTGCCTACACTGGGCCAACTGAGACACCTGTGTTGTTAAAGTTGTGTGTAGGAGCATAAGCAGTGAATGCGTAAGAGTTGGAAACTGACATCCTGGTCAAGTTCAGAACTGGCAGAAACCCTTTCAGGAGAGGGTGGGTGAATGTAATTTGTTGCTGCCCCAGAATGAGACTGTCTTCATTGAGAAAGGTTGGTAACTGACCAGAGCTACTGACAGTGATGTTTACTTTCATTTCACTCTGTGTACAGCATACCATGGCATTTCTTGGGGAACAGACAGATCTTGGTAACAGATGTATTTGTTCTGTTGTCCTATTCATCTCAGATGAAGGTGGCATTCCAGCCAAAAAGGTCGATTGCTTGCGAAACTCCAGGGCCTGGATAATGGTGTGTCTCCACAAGTGTGGGCCCTGCAGGGGCAGCTGTTCCTTGGTGTGTGCACAGAGCCCAGGGCTCAGCACAGCCTCTAGGCGTTTGTGTCAATGTTCCAGCAGAATTACGACATTCCAAGAAAGAGGGGAAGAAAGGTTCTGGCTGGCCCAGGTTTCTCGAGCACGGCAGCCCCAGCAGAGGAGGGCTGGGGTGGCTGTGCGTGGGCTGTCCGGATGGCACAGCTCTCCAGAAGTGTGCGAGCCGGGGTGCCAGGGTGCCCAGTAGAATGATGAGAGGCAAGAGGGCTCACACAGGACCGGGATGAAGGGCAGGTGGCTGCTCACCCGGCAGAAAGTTGAGGGCAGAGTGTGAGAAACGGGAAAAAATCCCCAGCCAGCCGCAATGAGAAACCTCTGAAAGGCGCAGGGGTGGCAGCGAGGGCTGCCTCCCGCCGTGCCCGGGATCACAGGTGAGGGGTCAGCGATGCGCTGGGGCTTTTCTCTGTCCCACACAGCACAGGCCGTAGCCCAGGCGGCGATGCCGCGCGGTCCCGAGCGGTGGCGGGAGGTGCGATGGAGCGACGCCGAGCGCAGGCGATGCCCAGCCAGCCCCCTCCCAGGCAGGCAGGCAGCCGGCAGCGGGCACCACGCCGCTGTCGCGCCCGCTCCGAGCGCTGCCCGAGGAGGGGCCGAGCGCCGCCGGCCCCGCCGCCGCCGTGCGGCCCCCGCCCCGTCCCGCCCGCGGTGGGCGGGCGGAGGCGGCGCTGCGGCGCCCGGCGGGGCTCGGCGCGGCGCGGGGAGCGGTCGGAGCGCAGCGGAGCGGCCGCGATGGGCGCCCCGGGCACGGTGGCGGAGCGGCGGCGGCGGCGGCTGCTGCGGGGGCAGCGCTGCGCGCTCTGCTCGCTGGCCCTGCTGGCCCTGCTGCCCCTGCTGCTGGCCGGCTGCGCGGCCGGGCGCGGCGGTGAGTGCGGGGCCGCGGCGGGGGGCGGCGGCCGGGCCAGCCCAGCCCGGCTGCGGGGCGGAGGGCGGCGCCGCGGGGGCCGGGGCTCCCTCCCTCACGGGGTCCGCGCTGGCCGGGGCTCCCTCATGGGATCCGCGCTGGCCGGGTCTCCCTCACGGGGTCCGCGCCGGGGCCCTCCCGAGCCGCGGTGTTGCGCGCCGGGGGCGGCCGCGGGAGCAGCGTGAAACTTGGCGGAGCTCGGCGTGTGGAGCGGGGCCCGCCTGCCCCGGGGGTCCCGGCGGGCACCGAGTTCCCGGAGCTCTCCTGCGGAGCCCCGGGGTTCGGGGTTCCAGGGGTGCCCTGCCCGCCGCGCTTGGGCTGCGCGGGGGGCGGTGGGAAGCGGTTCGCGTTGTTGCTCTGCGGAGCCGCGAATGTAAGCAGAAATTAGGCAAGGCTTATTTGCCTTTAAGGAAAGAAGAGCGTACGCCTCCGTGACTCGAATTTGCTTTTTGAATAAACAGACGTGTCTGAAGGGTTTCACGGTGTCCAGCATGGTGTAAGGAATGCTCTGATGTTCAGGGAAGAGCACAAACACCAGCTACGGCTTGAACGCAGTGTTTCTTGTGGAGTGTTACGATGTTGGGATGTGTTTTTAAGATTCGGGACTTTTATGCCTTCAGTTTAATCGAATTGTCTTTTTTTTTTTCACATGTCTTCTAAAACTTACGCTTTTTCTTACAAACGTGGTGGTTGCTTCCAAGAAGTAAGGCCAGGATAAACATGAGCGACGTTGTAAGTAAACAGGAGTTTATGTATGTACTGAGGTGTATTCAGGTCTGCCAGCACGGAAGATGCAGATGTGTGACACAAATATCCATCCTTCCTTTACCTAAACTTCAAAGGCTGCTGGTGAGAATGGCTGTGGTGCTGGGGCCACACCTGTGCTCTCTTCAGCGGGAAGATGGAGATGCACTCCTCTCTCTTAAGTGCAGTGCTTCTTCCCATCCTGTGATTTGGGGTCCCTGCCTGTGCAGAAGGTGCTGATGCCACAGGTGCCTTTGTGCTCTGCCTGAACTGCCAGAGTGTTCCCCAGCTGGTGCAGCAGACTTGTGTCAGGGCTCTGGCTGCTTTGCTTCTGGCTGTTGTGATCAGTTTGCTCAAAGTTAATCTGAGAGGTGAGGAATGGCATTTGTCACGCAGAGCCAGGAATGACAGGGAGAAGAATCATGTCACAGGGGGAAATTTACCACAGCATCCACTGCATCCGCTAGCGCTGCATGGGACCAAAGTGAGTGGGCTCTTGGGGAGCCTCAGATACAGCCTGATGCTCTCCAGCATTTGTGTTGTGCTCAGGAGGTGGAAAGGTGTGTTTCTCTGTAGTTGTTTCAGTATTTTTCCCACATAAAACCAGCATTTAGAATCCACAGTAGAAACTTGTGACTAGACTGTGGTGCTTTTCTGTCGACTGGCATCTCTTTCTCTGCTGCCCTGGCAGCAGGCTCTGGGGTGGTTTTCAGTGTGTGCTGTTCGGAGTGCGTGTGGCATAAGCAGCTCCCAACATCCCTGGTGCCAGAGGGACCGATGGCAGTGTCAGGTTGGGCACAGGCTTGCCCGGGGTGCTGCAGTGACTGCTGCTCCTGGAGAGCCTTGGTGTCGAGGTCTGATCCAGCTCAGAAACCTAGGCTTGAATCACCTCTTTGCATGATGCACGCTCGCTTTTAGTGCTGCAGCTTTTCTTTGTCAGTCCCCTTCCCCTCAGGCACCATTTCAGCCGTGGCCTGGATGTGGAGGAGCCAGGCTTTTGGAATCACTGCAGACCTGTGTGTGTGTGTGTGTGTGTGTGTGTGCGCGGAGGGTGTTGGGTGCCAGAGCCTCCTTGTGAGGTGTGTGTGCTGGCACGTCTCCACAGGAAACAGGCAAGAGGCAGGTAACCACAGCAGTCTAGTTTATCAAGCATCTGGAGCAGGCAACTCTAGGGGACAGGGCATGAGCTCTGGGATTCTGCTCTGGTAGCTCCCCCTGCTTTTCTGAGGGTCTTAATCAAAGCTCTCCATGTCTTGTTTGGCTGGGTCTCGAAAATAAGGCTGCTTTGTGAAGTGAGTTTGAGATCTCCTGTTGCTAAATGATGTGTAATAACAAAGTGTTAAAACGTTATAGTGTTCTGTGAGGCTCATTCCAATGATCTCTCTATCCCACAAGGGACAAGCTTTTGGAAATAGATCTGGTGCTAAGAAGAAATCCAAGTTCACAGTTTGTCTGGGCAGTGATCATGCAGCTGGGGTGCCCCTTTCTCACTTGCTGGCAGTGTAAGTCTGTGGTTGTGCTCTGGCATTAAGGAGGTCACACTGGTTACTGAGAGGTGTAACTGAGACCAAACACAGCCCTGCAGACCCCAGATCCAGCTGTCAACCTCTGGCTGCCCGACTGCCACTCGTGCAGAAAGGGTTGAACAAAGTGTGAAGTTGGGTTTATATTTTTTCCCTCTTTATCCCCCCCCATCAATGTACTCGAGTTCTCTGTTCTAAAGGGAGGGAGGAGTGGAGACTTCATTATATGAGCCTGCCTTCTAAATTGTAATGATTCAGGCTTTTCAAGGGAGGCTTCTGAGTCAGGCCTCTTACCAGTTTGTAGTCACGGACAGCAGAAATAGCAGGGGCATCAGTCAGTGGGATTTTTCTGCTCTCCTTTGTGTCTGTGTCTTTGGCAGGATGGTGAGGAAAAGCTGGGTCTGATTCTGCAGCCCTTACTCATGGGGATGGGCACGTCCAAGCACTTGGAGTGGCCTGTGTGATTCAAGTGTGGAAGATTCAGGTTTCTTTTAAGTCTTGTTTTAACTTGATGGGAGTGAAGTGTTCAGCATGGTGGAGCAGGGCCCGCCAGATGCGTTTTGACTGGCTCTGAGACTTACCCTAAAAACGAAGCTCAGGCTCCTTTATCACAGGGCTGGTATTTGCCCGCTCCTTGTGGGCTGTGGTGTGTTGAAAGCATCCATGTCATGAGAGCACACTCTTAGAAAGCCTCTGAGCAATCCTGGGTGGTGTGATGAGAGATGGGGAGCAAAGATCCCGGGGCACGTCCGCCTTCCACCCCTGTGCTGGTTGGAGGAGCTGCAATGAGCCACGCAGTGTGCTTGCTCCTGACCGCTTTGTCACGGGCCCTGCCTCAAAGGGCTTTTCCTTACAGATCTCCTGCCTGCCAAAATAACTCTGAAGAACCTTGGTGGGACAGATCCCACTCCTCTAGCTGAGAGTTCAAGTGAAAACTCCCAGATCGGAGTGTTTTGGTTTGTGTGAACCGAGAAACCCAAACCGAACTTTGGAGGTCACGCAATGAAAGCACACAAGCAGTTGTTTTCCTCACTTCTTCAGCGGAGCGTAATCCTAGCTTCAGCGTGAGTAATCCTAGCCCAGATGTATTGCTGTAATTGTTGGACCCCTGGATATGGGAATTTACCCTCACAAACTCGGGAGAGGCATCAGGCCAGAGCGTGGTATGTGACCTCTTTGGCAGGGAGCGTGTTTGGCCTTGCAGGAAATGACTTGTTCATTTATTTAGTACTTGTTCAAGGTCCTGCACCCACAGCTGGTTGAGACTGAGCCCTTGTGTCGAGCAGCAGGGATGGGACATGTGGTGCTGCTTGCAGGGCTGAGGGGACCTGACCAGAACCAGCTTGAGGTGCTGGCAGAGCAGGGCTTGCACACCTGGCTGTGGCTGAAGGACTGCCTTCACAACTCCCGTATTTCAGAGTCTGTGTGCAGCCCACTTCATTGAAGTGCTGAGGGAGTGCCAGGCTGCATGCCAGGGCTGAGGTGGACCCTGGCACAGCACCTGGAACTGCAGGGTCAGGGTGCTCAGGATGCTCAGGAGCTCTGGCAGCAGGGTGTGAGGGCAGAGGGCTGCTGGCTGCCCCAGCTGCTCAACAGCAAGGAGAACAGCAGGCTGGCAGAGGGTGAGTTGCAGAAGGACTCAGGAGCTGATGTTCCTTTGGCTTGTGCTGCACACCTGCCTGTGCTAATGGAGCTGTGTGAGCTCAGTCCTGCCCTGTCCATGGCTTTTGGCTGCTCCTTGCCCTTATTGGTGCCTCCTGCCTGGACTCTGGCATGGTGGTGGCCCTTAGCTGAGCCTTTCCAGCAGGCTAACCCAGCAGAAAACTAGCCCAGGATAAATAAAGGAGGTTTATTGCCAAACCAGCACGCTGAGATGACTTGGTGAGAGGCATTAACAGAGAGCCCTTGGGTGGTGGCTGTGCTCAGAACAGCAGAGCTCATGAGGAGGGCTGGGCATGGTTGGTTGGTTCTGTCCCAGCCCTTTCCCAGTATTTCCTTCCTGCTGCTAATCTTCAGTAGTCCATAATTAGAAAAGGCAGGCTGGTCACACTGTCCATTTTTGGTCAGAGATGCTCAAAAGACTCAGCTGAACCTGTCATATATTCCTGTGGCAGGTATTTGTGCCTGCATCCTCTTGGGAGGATACAGACATTAAAAAAAGTCTGTGCTGGGACTGGGTCATTTAGGACATCAGCATCCAGCCCTGCAGTTGGAAAACTCCCCTCACCCTGGACCTGACCTGCTTCTAGGTGTTAGCCTGTCTGTTTTGTCTCTGTTCTTTAAATTGATGGCAACTCTCTGGTAGTTAGGAAGATCATTGGATTTTTTTTCTGGTTTCTGTTCCTTTGGAGTGGTTTAAGTTACCCCTTCTGGACTTCCTGTTGACGAGCATAGAAAATTTAGTAAAGCCTTAATTTCATAAAGCCTTCTCTAATACTAAAAGCTGAAGAAAACAGCCAGGTTTTGTGAAACCTGAGCCTGAAAATGTCAGAATTTTGTGGTTTGGAATGGAAACCATATGAAGTTGACAGGAGTGCAGGGTCTGAGGGGTGCATCTTGGTGATGGGAGCTGTGCTGTGCTCTCTCTCCCAACTCCTTTCACAGCCCCCAGTTGAGCTACAGCAGCTCATTTTTAAAAACAAATTTAGAGAGTTTAAAGCTTTTACTCTTTTTCTAGCCATGCCTTTCTTGCCCTTCTCTAGAGCAGTCTTTAGGCTTTGGAGAGCACTGGGGATGTTGAAAAGCTTTGTTCTGCTCTGGGTTGTATCAGCAGGAGCCAAGTCAGACCCATGCCAAAAGCCACTGGTAACCTCATCCTAATTTTTTTTCCGCTGCTGTGGCTTCCTGGGCAGGAGTGGTCAGGCATGCCCAGGTGTGGGCAGCGTATTCCAGGCCCTTCCATGCTAATCATCCCTTCCTGCAGACATGCTCTCAGGAGAGCAGGGCTGCACGGTGAGTAAATCCTTGTGGCTGCTCGGCATTACTCACAGCATCAAAGGGAAAGCCTGTGGAAGCAAGGTGGTAAATGAGTGTAATTTGCAGCTCGTGAATGGGTTCTTGGCTGACCCTACAGGGATGCAGGTGTTCTGCCTCTCCTCCCTGTGGGATCCTTGCTGGACTGGCAGACTCCTGCTGCCCTGGGCAGCCTGTCCTTGTTACTTACTGCCAATGGCATCTGGATGGGGAATTTGCAGTGAGCTGATCCCTTGGGGTTGGATCCCTCTGTCTTGTCCCATGGCAAGGTTCACATTCCCTTTCCTTGCATCACCTCCTGCAGGAGGTCAGGTCTCCACAGCAGTCAGCAAAGGAATGTTCAGGTGAGAATGAGCCCTGATTTTGTCACCTTGGGGTCCATAGCAGTGCAGCTGCTGGGACAGCAAGGTGGCCAAGGGATGAGCCTGCTGTGCCCAGGAATTTGGGAGGGTGTTGAGGCCTCCATCACTTTTGGGAGGATGTTGAGGCCTCCATCACTGATTTAGGAGACAGCTGAATGAGAGGACCAGCTGTACCTGTGTGAGACAGGTGAAATCCCTGTGTCCGTACTGTTGCATGGCTGGATTTCAGCTTCATGCTCAGATTTTAAAATAAAGTGGGCACAATCTCTTGATGCTGAGCTTTTCTTTAGAAGCAGGCTGAGAAGACTTTGGAAATAACAGGATTTCTCTGTGTGCTTGATTGTTGGAGGCAAAAAAAGGGAAGGGAGTGGGACAGGATGTTGCATCCAGCAGAAAGGACTGGACTCCATGCCAGAATTAAGACTGAAGCTTGAGGTGAACTGGAGATGTTTAAGCTGGGTTTTTCTTGCTGTCTTTCTTTTTTAGTTTGTTTGTTTGTGGGTTTTTGTTTTGTTTTCCTTTTTAGGTTTGATGTTTTTTTTTTTGTGGGGTGGGGTTGGTTTTTTTTTTTTGTATTCCTGGGACTAGGAGCATTGTGCCAAGGACTCCAGGGAAAGGTCCTGGGCCTTGTTCTTCTGGAAGAAGGGAAGCATTGAAGAGGAGTCCAGATGTGGTGTCCAGGGAGAAAGCTGTGTGAGACAGGACTTGCTGGGACTTTATTTGCCTTTTATGGACTTTTTTGGCTAAGATGGAATGTCATTTGCCTATAAGCTTTGCCTGTGGGAAGCAGATGGTCCCCAGGTCCTGGCTGGAACCTGGGAATGGCCTGGAGGAGAGGAGGGGAGCAGTGTGTGTTTCCAGCTGTGTTTTGTGCCCCACATTCTCCTCTTGCTCAGCTCTACAAGGCCAGGGCACAGGTCCTGTGTTGGTGGATGTGATTGTGTGTTGGCAAGGGGAAATATCTTCTTTTAGTAGGGGAAAAGCCCTCTGGGGCACACAGGAGTGTCAGGTGGGGTTTGGAGGCATGGGTTTGGTTGTTTTGGGACATTCCAGTGCCAAGCTGTGTAAAGTTGCTGGGATGCACAGCCTGGCCTGAGCTCACTGCTCCTCCAGTGGTGTGCACAGAGCTCAGCTCAGGGCTGGGTTTGTGTCCACAGGCAGTCAGGATCAGGGCTTGCCTTGCAGTGTGTCCAGTTCAGGTGGTTACCCCAGCCCTTCCTCACTTTGGCCATTCCTCAGCCCCCAGTCCTGCCGGGGGAAATGGGAGCAAGCATGACAACAGACTGTGAGGGAGGGAAACTGAGGCACGAGAGAATTTGTGGGGTTCTCCAGGCTCAGGAGTGACAGGTACCCAGGTGGAGCTCTGGTCCCCAAGTGTTCTGCCCTGTCCCTGTGGATTAGCCCTGGGAAGTGTGCCTGTCCCCGTGGTGGCTGAGGAATTGCAGAGCACAGCAGCAGGCATCACCTATCCAGGGAGAACTGCAAACAGATTTTAATGGTTTGATTGGGAAACAGCTTGCTGAAGTCCAGGAGAAGAATCTTTTTGATATGTAAGCCAAAAACATGCTAACTGAGCTACAAACAACTGAAGGGTCTGCTATTAAAATCATCCTTATTCAGAGATAGACTCAACTGCTTTTTTTCCCCTAAGATGGCCTGAACATCCTGTAACATAAAGCAGGAGGAGAAACGAGCCTTACATGGACATTCCTTTTTCCTCTGACAAGAACCTACCCTCCAATTCTCAGTGCACATATACAGGGTGGTTGATTTGTGTGTTGTTGAGAGGATGGGGCAGAAAGGATCTCTTGTAAATGATTGCAGCAGTTCACTTCAGGGAAACCTGGTCCCAGCCATGCACAGCTTGTTGTTCAGCAGGTTCCATCCATCAGCTGTGCTCACCCCAAGGTGCTGCTGGCCCTGTGCTCCAGCTGGGACAGCAGTGGCATGGCAGGAGAGGCAGCCAGCACTTAAAAACACCCTCAAGTTAGTTAACTTTGCTGCTGGCTGTTGACAGAGTAAAACAAATTGAGTTTCGTGTTCTTTGGATTTGTTCTTGCGCTAAATCGGAGGAGGCAGCAAATGAAGCTTGTTCAGAAGTGGAGGAGTTGTCCAAGAAAGTAACTGAGTAATGAGTAATGTAAAAGCCTCTTGAATGAAGAAATGATCCAAAGGGAGATTGCAGGGTGCCTGTCTCCATAGCAGAAGCATCTTTGTGGCGTTGCTCCCACAGGTCCATCCATCCTTCTGGTGTCCGTGGAGCTGAGTTCCAGGTGGGGCCTCACACAGCAATATTTCTAAAGCTTTGATCATAAGGCTATTTTAAAAAATCCCCAAAAACCAAACCAGGCTTTTTGTTTCATTTTATGAAAACCAGGTAGTGTCCAAGGGAAGCATGAGTTCTCTTCTTGCCCCCACTTGGTGCCCCTGAGGCGTGGGGGTGGCGGAGCTGCTCAGGAGAGGGAGGCTGAGGACCCAGGGCTCTGGGGCTGGCATCTCAAATTGTTTAAATTGCCTCTGGCGGCACAGTGCCAGCTGACACCAGCTGAGAATCTGGACAGAACAACTTGTCCAAGGTCACCTCACGGGCTAAGAGTAGAGCAGTGAATTAAACCTGGGTCTGCAGTGTCTCACTTCAGGGTAAATAAAGAATAAAGAGCTTCTTGGAGGGTCTGCCTGGCTTAGAGCCTTATAAAGAAAGGACAGCCTCAAACACTTGATTCTGGTATGATGTGGAGCACTATCCTTTTGTTCCAGGACCTCTGGTTAAAAACAGTTTTTTTTTTCCTCTCTGTAGTGTTATTTATTTCCTTAACACACTTTGTAGCATTCCAGGCTGGCTTCATTTCTCAGAGGAGGGCAGGGTGCTGCTGGGGACTGGTACCTGCTGCCTTTGTGCCTGTCTTCTCCAGCAGGCAGGGAACATTCCCAGGTGGAAGAAGTAAGAGTGCAGGTGCCAGTCTGGGTAGGGATTGCATCCATGTTATCTGCTTTTAGGGACATTTCAGGGATCTGCTAAGGAGCCTCTACAAGCTTCAGCCAAGCCTTAGACAGATCTCCCTTGGAAGCCTTCAGCAGCTTTGTGCTCCTGGCCCACCCTGATAAGGACCAGCGCAAAATCTGCTGGGGCCAGGGATAGTTTTTGATAATTCTCTATATTGATCTGTGGTGATTTATGAGGAGCTTCCTGGTGTGTCCAGAGTGGGAGTGTCCAGAGAGGCTTTCCCTTTTTCCCGGCCCCTCTTCCCTGGCCCCTTTTCCCCGGTCCCTCTTCCCTAGTCCCCTTTTCCCCGGTCCCTTTTTCCCGGGTCCCTTTTCCCTGGCCCCTTTTTCCCTGGTCCCCTTTTCCCTGGTCCCTTTTCCCTCGTCCCTTTCCCTCATCCCTTTCCCTCATCCCTTTCCTTTCTTCCCTGACTACCAGATTTATTTCTAGATGTGTTTACTTACTCCTAATAAATATAAGAAAGAGATGTCCTGAGGCTTATAGATATATTTGTCTGTAATTAAGGTAGGATTAATTGCTTAAAATTGTGTAGAAGGGCCTGTTATGAGATCAGAAGATAGGAGCAAGGGATAAAATGCATCATGAATACCATTATGTTATAAATAATGGACACAGCCAGTGTACTGGCATCCCCGAAAGGTAATAGCTCTTTCAATATTTAATGGAGTGGCTACCTGAGGGAAAACATTCTCTGTCACTAAGGTGATTTTCAGCTTGGCTTGGGGACACACAGGTGGCTCTGAAGGAGGGCAATGCTTTTTTTTTTTGTGGGGGGCACTGTTTGTGGTGACAGAGGGGTGTGGAGTCAGGCTTTCCATGAGGATGCTTGGTGGGATGGGTGCTCCCTCCTGCTCTGAGAGCCACCAGATCCATTGCTGGCCAGTGGCAGGGAACAGGACCACAGGCAAAACCTGCACCTTGCTCTCCCATGTTAATTCGAGCTGTTAATTCCTGGGAACCAAGCTGCTGCATTGGTGTCAGGAACTCGGTTCTCCTGGGGAGGAAGGCACAGCATCAGTTACAGGCTGCCCTTCAGCATGTTGTCAGCGCTGACAAGGATCATCTCAGGGGTTTTCTGAGCAGAGGCAGGAAAAGGGGAATTTCCAGTGCTCCCTCCCCCTGCCAGGCCCTGTTCACACCTCTGTCCCCAGCTGCTCATTTCACAATTCCCAGCTCCTCCACACTCCTGTCCCGCTGTATTCTATCCCGGTCCTTTCACTCTGTCCCTGCAGCCCTGCACTGCCTGGGAGGGCTGGCTGTCAGTGAATTTTCCCCATGTTAGGAGTGCTTTTGGGCAGCAAATCCAGACTTGGTCCCAAACAGTGGGGTTAAATACCAGAGCCAGTGTCTTGTCTGGGGCTGAGGCTTGTCTGTGTTCCCCAAGTGCCTTTCCAGCACCGTGGAAGCAGTAAATAACAGCAATTAAACAAATACCAGTTACAGATTCATGTGGTGGTGGTGCAGGGAAACACAAGGGCAAAGGAGATGTAGGGCAAAAGGACAGGAGAAATAGTCTTTTCATCCCTCATGCTTGTTTACTTTTATGCAAGATCCAGTTTTTTCATCATCTCTTGTGGAGAAAAGCATGAAAAAAAGATAAATCTCTCTTTTGTGATGTTTCCCCTATCATCAGAGATACCAGAGTGGGAGCCAGGGCTTATGACAGCCTTTTTTTTTCTTTTCCTTTCTTTCCTGGGAGTAGTAGCTTGTTTTTAGTGCCCCTTCCACTAAACCATGTTGCTCCAAGCCCTGTCCACCGACAGAAATTGTTCAGGCAAATCACTTTTCAATTTAACTGGGATAAAGTCATGGTTTCCCCCTTTTTTTTTTTTTTGTTTTGGTTTTTTTTTAGTGGTTTTTTTTTGTGGAAGAGTTGCTATGTTTCTTTTCCCAGCACATTTTACGGTATTTTCAGACTAAATTTAATTCTGTGGAGTTCTAGTTAGCCAGAAGTGTAAAAGACAGCAAACCAAAATGAAATATTTTATTCCACTAAAACATTTCATCTGACCCAAAACCGTCTTTCCTCCCACTGTGTCAGCTCAAAATTAGGAGAGAAATTCAAAAATGTGGGGGAAGGAGCAGTGACTGCTCAGCTCCTGAGCACAAACCCCAGGTATTCACCCCTGTCACAGGGGCTTGAAATGCAGTTTGTTTTTTCTCTGCTTTTAAAAGTGAAAAACCGTTTTTTTTTTTTTTTTCACTGCTTTTAAAAAGATAAATGCCTTCTCCAGAGAGTTAGCTCTTTCTGTAACACGTTACCCAATCCTTCCGAGAAGCAAGGGTCTGTCTGGTAACAGTGAGCCTCTCAAGTGCTGCCTTTCCAGCCTTGTAAGGTCATGATTGCCAGGTTCAGGCAGCCACAGGATCTTGGAATGGTACAAAAAGTAGCTCTGTTAGTGATGGAAAGTCAGCTGGAGATTAATTCATTGCTGCTCTTTTTTTTTTTTCTCCTCTCTGTCTACCATGAAGAAGGGAAATGGTGATGGATGGTTTTGATAGGGATGACCCAGATGTGCAGCCACCTGTAGCACAGCCTTGCTGCTGTGGCTGCTGCCTTCTGTGAGCAGGGTTTTCTAGTGGAATGAGCAGGGTTTGTTAGTGGAATGTGGGAAAGGGACAGAGCAGGGGGTCTGGATGTGCTTTAGGATTCCCTGGCATCCCTCACAGGGAGCAGGGATGAGGGCGAGATGCATGAGAAGGAGTTTGGTCAGGGAGAAGAGCTGCCTCAGGGATGTGTTGGAAAGGGGAATTTGCTCTCCATCTCCCTTTTCTGCCTCTGAAAATTTCCTTTCTGTTTGTTTGGGGCAGGGGGGAAAGCACTGGTGCCTGCAGCAGGGTAATGTGAAGGATGCTGCTTCACCTACTCCTGCAGTTTTCCTTTGTGACAGCCACAGGAGCGGGAGGAGGCAAAAGCAAAAGCACTTTTCTGGCTTTCTGGCGTTAGGAGACTGTCCCATGCTTGGGACAGAAGGCAGAAGGAAACAGCAGTAACTCTATCAGGGGAAACATGCTATATTGTGTTTGTGAGGTCCCCAGGACAAAGTGAGAGATGAGGAATCTGCCTCCGTGTTCTCAGAAGGCTGATTTATTATTTTATTATATTATATTAAAGGATGCTATACTAAAACTATACTAAAGAAAGAGAAGGATACAGACAGAAGGCTTAACAAGAATGAATAATAAAAACTCTTGACTGATTCCTCAGAGTCTGACACTGCTGATGGTGTTTGGTCATTAAGTAAAAATAATTCACATGAACCAATCAAACATGCACCTGTTGGATAAACACTCTCCAGACCACATTCCAAAGCAGCAAAACACAGGAGAGAAAAAATGAGACAATATTGGTTTTCCTTTTTCTCTGAAGCTTCTCAGCTTTCCAGGAGAAGAAATCCTGGTGAAGGGATTTTTCAGGAAATGTGACAGTGGCAGTGCTGTGCCAGCGAGCTCTGGAAATCACGGCGGGCAGTGCAGGGCTGTGAAGCACAGAGATGGTGCCAGCAGTGCCCAGACTCTGCACTGTGCCAGGTGAAATGCTAATGGGATCAGAGTGGCAGCAGGGAGTGAGATATCCCTGAGAAACCAGAGCAGGGAATCACAGCAGCCAGTGCTGCTGTACAGACCAGTCGGAAGCTGCTGCCTTGAGAATTATCTGAGTTTGGGCAGGGTCACAGAGGGATGTCCCTGGTAAAACTATGGAATAGTTTTATAGAAATAGAAGCATGAAAACATTGTCAGGAGAAGTAAAACCCTGTTTACTTTAGAGAGGAGTCAAGTCACACGAGGCTGTGATAGGGAGAAGTAAAATGTGGTATTTTTTACCAGATGCAGAACTGTTCCTTTTGCACTTAGATGTAGATCAAGGAGAACAGAATGGTCGATTTCATGGTCAATCTGATACAAATATTAAAGAAAACATATGTTTCTGCATAAACTGGTAATGAACAATCATGGAAGCTTGGAATAATCACATATCCAGTAATAGTTTTTGGCACAACACAGAAGGTCATGATTGACAGAATTTTATCTTCACTTAACTAAGCTTAATCCAGCGCTCTTTGGGATGCAGGAACCAAGGAGTTCTTGGGGAGCCTGTTCATCTCTTGCAGGGATACTTTTCCATCCCCTGGGCTTTGCTGTGTGAGGTGGTGCAGGCACTTTACCAGGAGTTTGATGAGCCATGGGTGCATTTCTGCTGAGCTCTGCCTGTCCTTGAAGTTGCTTTGCTCTCAGGGTGGAGCAGAGGCAGGCCCCAGCAGCATGCGTGTGGAAATTTCACTTCCAGAGGTTGGGCAGCTTTTCAGAGTTAAAATAAACCAAAAGTCACATTTTGCTGTTGCCATGAGAACTGTGGAGCTGTTCTTGGACCTTCGGAGTGTGCTCTGCCCTCCCGACTCCAGCTGGGCTTTGTTGAGAGCAGTGCTGGGCTGGGAGGGGCAGGAGCTTTGTGGGACCCTCAGCAGGCTCTGTGCTCCTTAGGAGGGAGCTGGGGAGCCTCCCCGGAGGTTTTGTGGGGGCTGTGGGGTTTTTTTTTTCTACTGGTGGTCACATAGAAAATACGTGAGAGGGTGTGTGGTGAGGGGCTGTTGGTGCAGGGACCCTGCCCTGCCTGGGTGCTGCCTGCAGCTTGGCTCTGGTTCTGTGCCTCACTCCTGTGGTACAGATATTATCAGCAGTGTGCTTTCCCTGCCCTTCTGCACCTTTCCGTGTAGGTCAGGATCCATGGAAATGCAGCTTTGAAATCCATGGAAATACAGCTTTGAAATCAGATGTAAGGAGCAGGCTGCTTGTCAAAGCCTGGTGTAGGATTTCTGGGGCTTTTGTTGTTTGGGATTTTTTTTTCCCCTGAGGATGTTACGTTTATGGTCCTAGCTGCTGATGATTTTGGAAGAAAAGCATCTCACAAATCAGCCTAGGCAAAGGGCTGATCCATTTATGAGGTGTTGATGCAATCACAAGCTCAGATCCTGTGGTGGCTGTCTGCAGTGGGTCTGGTGGTGCAGGGGCTCACTGGACATGTCCCTGAAGGTCTGGGGACACAGGGACAGGGCTGTGGGAGGGCAGATGTGGAGCAGGGCTGCAGCTCCTTCAGCTGTGTGCTGATCTTTCACCAGGGTTCATCATTCTGTCCTCAGGCCACCACACCACTGCTCTCCACCTCTGTGTTGGCTTATGCAGAAGCTCATGCTTGTTCCAGCTTTTTTTCTTCCCCCGAAACATTTCCCTGTTGTAATAACTGCAGGAACGATTCAGGGAGACAGAGATAATTCAGCTGGTTGTGAAACCAACCCTCCCAAACCCAAAGCTGCCACCATGAGAACAATAGATAAAAGGGACAGACGAGAGAGGAGGAAGGGCAAGCATATTTCGGAAAAGCTGTGCTGTTTTTGGCTCTGGCCAGCAGTTTGCATAGAAAGTAGTTTATTGTCAGTGGGAGCTGTGGATACCTGCCAGCTCTCCTGTGCAGCAGTGCTGTGTGCCAGAGAAAGGCCCTGCCTGTCAGGTCTTCCCTGCTCCAGCCCCCTGCCCATCAGCTCTTCCATGCTCCAGCTGCTCACAAGCACTTTTACATCTTTGTTGCTTTTATTCACCTCAGCATTGTTGAGCCAAGTCCTCCACTGCAGTAGATGAGTTTTTTTCTTCTCTTCCAGCTCTGGGGTTGGGTGTTCTTGTCTTCTTTGGCTGCCTGGAGCTCCATGTCCCTTGGGACCCCCATCTCCACGCCAGCCTGCTTTGTACCCTGTAGGAGCTGGTTATCTGCTCTGAGGTCTTGGTGCTGTTCCATCTCATTGGGGTTCCTGTGCCTTGCTTGCTGCTGAAAATAAATGTGCCTGTGAGATCAGAGTGCAATGGGGAACGTGGGGATGTTGTTGAGCATTGTAAGGTGGTGTTCTTCGTGCTGGGAAGTGCAGCCAGGATGAGTTTGGCTGTGTTTCTGCAGCACTGAAAGCTGTAAACCCCAGCCAGAGCCATCTGGAATAGCGTAAGGAGCTCCTGAGTTCCCACGTGGAGATCTGGGTCACACACAGAGCCTTTCCAGGAGTTCTGAGCTGCCTGATCCGTCCTTTTTTCCACTCCACCTCACTTCCATGCTGGAACAGGTGAGCAGTGTTGCTGGAGAGGCTGAGCCTGGCAGGGACAGAACTCCCAACAAGCACACACTCGTGCACTCCCTGCCTTATGGAAAGAGGCTGCTCGAAATGCACCGTCTGCATTGTCTTAGCTCTGTTATGAAATGCAGGGCAGGCACAAAGACAGGGAAAAATGACTCATGTGCTTATTGTCCATGGGAATATCTCGGGGAGGAAGTGCAAGTAAAGCTCTCCAGAACCTGGGTTCTGAGTGTGTAATGTAAAACTGGGGCTGGGGAATTGTGGAGTTGTGGAAAATACCTTGTTGCGGCGTTCAGTGCTTGGAAAAGTAATTCTTTCTCTTTGAAATGTGCTATGGTACAGAACTTTGGAAAAACTCTTCATTGTACCAGGGCTTTAGAGGGTGTCACAGTGTTGCTTTAGTATAAAGCCAGCAGCTTTATACATTACTTTATGTATAGAACATTAATAAGAACAGCATTCCATCTTGCTTGCCCAAAATGGCACTGCAGGTGAGGCAGTTTAGCAGTCTTTACCTCTGCTGTATGAAGAAAATGAAGACAACTCTTTGTTGTGTTTCCCATTAAAAATAATTCAGTCCTGAATAACTACAGTTGAGAAAGAAAACTGTTAGCTTCCTTTTTTGTAAGTTTTCCTGCTTTTCCTTGGGAGGAAGAGTTTGGCCATGGTGGTGGTGTCCTGGCAGCCCTGCTGTGGAATTCTGTGGCTGAGGTGATGCCCCTGGTGCTTGTGCCTTGTGCCAGCACCTAAAGCAGGGCAGGCCTTGAGCTGCCTCCACCCCAGCACAAGGAGACTGGTGCCAGCACATGGGGAAACCACAGGGACCCTCTTGTGTGTCACTGAGTGTCCTTGTTAGCAAGGTTAAAAATCTCCACGTGTCCCTGTTTTCACAGGGAAATCCTTGGGAGGCCAAAGCTCTGAAAAAGGTTCATCTCTAACTTCTATTTTCTATTGCTCTGTTGAGTGAAATGTGTTTTAGAATGGAAATGCCCTAGGCAGGATTTTGGGGATGATGGGCTGCAGATTCTGCTATGGTACAGACAGCTGGCCCTGCTCCAACCTGGAGGTGCCAGAGGAGAGCTTTTCCTGGTCTCAGTCACTGCATCGAGCTCAGGCCGTGGACCAGATCCACTGCTATTTACTCTGATTTTTGTCAGTGCTGGATGTAGCCTTTATAAACACTCCTGTTGCCAAATTAAGCTTTTCCCCTTCCAAAGTCACCTTAAATGACATTGTTCTTCTTTACCCCTCGCTTGGAAGAGTTTCCCACCCAAGAGAGGCAGAGGTTCTGCAGGAGGTTGGGGGCCATCCCTGTGTCCTCCCTCCCTCCCTCATGCCATTGCTCCATGCAGTGACACAGAGAAGCCTCTCTGGCTTGGAAAGGAGTTCCTCTGCTTTGAAAGCAGCTTGTATGTGGAACTGAAACTGCTTTGCTCAGGCTAGCAGAGTGTTTGTTGTTAGGGGAGATCCCTGATGCTGCATTACCACTCGTGCTCCTTCTTGGAAATGCAGCCTGCTTCCATCAGCTTCATCTTACTGGTGCTCACAGGATAAACTGACAGCAAATTCCATTCTCTAACATTTGTAAAGCATTGAAAGGACAAAGTGCTTGAAGCTTCAAATGATGGCATTTGGTTTACCAAGGTAAATGGGGTTTTGTTGCTTAGAAAACAGGGCTGCTTCAGGCTGCCCAGGCTGCTGTGGCTCTTGCCCCAGACATGCCCCCAGATGATTCCTCTGTATCCTGAGAGAATTGGTCCCAGTTACTGCTGGTGGCCTGGGTTGCAGATTCCCAGGCATCTCTCTCCCAAACATTCCCTCCTAGTGTGGCATGGAGGGGCCTGAGCAGAGCATGATCTGGGCACGGCAGACAAGTCTCAGGTTGGGCAGCCCTCTCACCTGGATGTGCCAGGGAACCAAACACAAGGGTTGGTACCTGCAGAGAACCTTTTCCTTTGTCCTTAATCACCCTCTGGGGCCCAAGATCTGAATTTCTATCCCACTGCTTTTTTGCCTGTGATCTGTTTGCAAAGTAATGGACAAAACCGGGAATAATTCAGGGATCCTTGTGAGAGAGCCCATGTTCTGCTTGTTGGGAAGGGGATGAATGGCTGGGAGGAAATCCCTCTCAGATGCTGTTTGTTCCTGGAGGCCTGCAAGGTCTCCACTGCAAGAGGGCTGATTTGGTGTGTGGATATCTTATGGTTTAAAAAAAAAATAGTTGTTTCTTCCTCCGTTAAATCTGAACCAGCATAGAGGCATGGAACTGACACATGAGCACGTTTGTCCAGCTGATTAGGCAGACATGGCATGTCCAGGGCTGACCAGCCTCGTGCCAGAAATATTGTAGAAACCAGCCAGCTGTCTTGTTGACATTGCTAAAACAGAGCTTCACTTAGTAGCAGCACCAAGGAAAAGCTGAAGGGGAAGCAGAGCAAGGGTTGAGGTAGTGAGACAAGCACTGCCCCTCGTGTTCATGGATGTTTCTTGTTACTGGAGGTGTGGAAACGAGTCAGAGGCATGCTCTGGCTTCAGTCAGATGGTGCTGGGTGGGAAATCAGAGGTGCTCTCCTAGGATGAACTTCAGGAGCTGTGGAGGAATGCACTTGGCTCCCGTGGGATGGGAAGCTGCTGCAGTGTCCCATTCCAGTGGGCTTAGAACCACTGCCCTTTCAAACCCAAGGGGCTGTGGAGCTTTTAAAATGCAAATATTCTGGCTGCTTCAGGATGATCAGGAGTTGCCTTTCCTCATGTATCCACTGCTCTTTTCCTTCAGGTTATGATGCCCTGAGCTATTCTGTGGGAGATGGTGACAAGTGGAGCGGGCGGCAGCTCCTGCAGGCGCGTGAGCAGAACGTGAGTGACGCTCCAGGGGATGGGGGACAGCAGCTCTACATCAGAAACTGCACTGAGCCAGGTAGGAATGAAAGCTGCCTCCAGCTCCTCAGTCCTGCTGGGGGCTTCCTCACGTCTGTGCTGCCAAGGCTTGCTTATTTTTAAATCCACACATGCATTTCCTCAAGTTTTGGGGAGAGGAGGGGAAGGGTTTTTTTCTCTGTTCTTCAGGACTAATGTAGGTTACATGCCCCAGGAGAAATTCTAACAAATCCAGTTCTGGCTGCACTTCTCTGCCTATAATTTTTCCTCTGCCATAATCCTTAATAACATTTCTGGACAGATGGATGATTATGGTGTTTTTTAGACAGCAAAAACTTGTACAAAAATTCTTCTTCCTCAATTTTTGCTTGTTTGCATAACTCTGGCACTGTGCAGACCCAGTGTTGCAGCCTCATATCAGCACTGGCAGTAATATTTTCCCCCACTGTGCTCAGCACCTTCTGTCTCACCACTGCAGCTGTTCTTGCTGCCCTCATCAAACAGAGTGGTCTGTAGGAAGCATGGGAGATTTTATTTGTGGTGAGATTTTATTTCTCCTGGGTTTTCCCCTCCTTTTTTTTTCAGAAAGTAGAACAATAACTACTGGGCACCCTGTGTTTTCTCAGGAGAGAGAAAGCAGAAATACCTAGATATGTGAAATTACTGTTTCCTCTTGAAATTGTCATGGTGTGACATCCAGTAGTAGAAACTGCTGCAAATTACTACAGAAAGGAAGTGAAAGTAACAGAGTTAAGGTCCTGCCTGTGGTTTTGTCGATTTTGTTTGGGTTTGTCACAGTGCAAATGCAAATAACATTAAGTAGCGTTAAGTGCTGTTGGGGTCAGGCCAGGTGGCAGTCAGAAGCATTTGGAAGTGTTCCACTCCCAAAATTCAGTGTCTGTGGGAGTTACCTGTTGAGCTCAGTGGGATGAGGATGACCTGCAGGATGCACCAGTTGTGCTGCTCAGCAAACAAGTGAGTAAGAGCTGGCAGGAGGGCATGGGCACATCAGTGACAGTGGTGTCAGCTGTGCTTTCCTGTCTGAAAGTGTGACCAGCAGTAGGGTGGCTCAAATCCTGGCTCAGCCCTGACAGCAGAAGCTGTGCTTGTCAGGCAGAGCTGCTGGGAAGCTCCATCCCAGGGCAGCACAGTCCTTCCCTTTGGATCAGGTCCCAAATGGTGGCACAGCACTTGGGGGTTCAGCAGGCATGGCTGCTTTGCCTTCTCCAAGGGCTGCTCAGGGAAACTGGGGCACTCTGTGGTGCTGCTGAGCATAATGCATCAGTGCTGTGTAACCAAAGCCTGGGGGCCCCTGTGACCTGGGAATCTGCAGAGCTCAAACCTCCCTCCAGTGTTGGCCTGCAGGTGCTTCTCCTTCCCTTGAGCAGGTGTCAGGAGGGAAAGGCTGCCTGAAAAGGGGATTTTTTCCTGCTTACTTCCCAAGTGAACCTGTATAAACACCTTGCAGCTTGGCAGAAGTGGGTTGTTTAAGAAAGCAGTTTTACCTCACCTGCTGGTGGAGGGGAGTGGAATGCCTCCTGTTAAAACGTGCTGTGTTTTTTTACAGTGCTTGGCTTCTGTTGGCAATAAACACACCTTGACCTGCTAAAGGGAGGATCTGTGTTCTTTAGCTGCTGGGTGATTGCAGGCTCATTTGAATGCCTGCCATGACATTTGCCAACTGCTGCTTTCATTTCCTAATGGTTTATCCAGTGACCTATCTAGTATCATTTCATCATCAGAGCTGCTCCAGATAGTGGAGGTTTTGCTCCCTTTGCCTTTGCAACAAAAACTGTAGAAATATTAGAGTGCTGAAATGGGCTGATTCCAGCCTAAAGACCATTTTTAGGATTTTTTTTGACGTTTTTCTGAGAAATGCCCATCATGGGCTCTGGCCTGGTCCTGTGGCTGATTGTGGTTGTTTTGAGTGGAAGCAGAACCACAGAGCAGCCTGCTGTCTTTTCTAAGGAGTCCTCTGAGTGTCCAGTCCTGCAGTCAGAGCTTCTTGTCCCCTCCCTCTTGGATCTTGGTGGCTTCTTATGGCATTTTCTGCTGTCTCCTACCCATCCCCTTGTCCTTGTGGTATCCACATGAAGGTGTGTGGAACTAGAGATGGACAAAAACAAATTGGACAGTTTATTCACTGGAGTTAGTGATACTGTTTAAATGAAACACTTGTGATTCTGGGCCATGTTTGACAGCTTCAACTCATGCAAAAGATGACGAGGAAAGAGTGAGAATGACTTGTGTCAGTTCAGGCAAAGTATCATTTACTCACCCAGTCCTGTTCAGAAATGTGATTCACCCACTGGAGGCCAAGAAAAAGGATTAAGCTGGTTTAATGTTGGGTCAGTCCCTGTGCTGCCTGATTCAGGACTCAAATTGCACTGGAGGAGCTCCAAAGCTTGCTCTTCTTTCTTTTATTGGCTGCCAGAAGGTGACGGGCTCTGGGGCTGTGTCAGGGTGGCATGTCCCATGTCTGGAGGTTCAGGTGGGACAAGGTGGCCAGGTCCCTGTGCCAGCTCCTCATAAGCTTCCTCTGATGAGCCATCATCACCTTCTTTCCTCCCCCTCTTTAGCACTTACACCTCAGAAAGGCTGAAAATAAAGTAACAGCCCTGCTTAAATGTGCTGTTTTAAAGTCATTATCAGTAATGGCAGGAAATACTTGATTGCTGCAGGAACAAAAAGATCTCCCTGTATTCATTCAGACCCTCAGGCATAAAAGTGCTTAAATTAAACAGCCTGAGAAGTTTTTTGTGCAATTATTTTTTTTTACATCTCCTCATGTTCTTTCAAAAGCAACTTTATCAATATTTCTCCAGTGAGTCACAGCTCGTGGTAGTGTAATTTGTAGTGCTTGGCTGTGGAGCAGGTAACCCTTGCTGAATACTTGTGGCTGTGTTTTTGGAGCCCCTTTGGCACTGAACCACACACCCAGACCCCCAAGGGTGGAGCTGAGCATTCTGATCTCTTTCCTCATTTTTGTTTATGCATGTGGTGTGAGTTCTGCTGGGCTGTCATGTCCAGAGAACTGCAGAGTTTAGAAAGGCCTTCTTCCCAAGCAAATACAGCACCCTATTCACTCTTCACATGAGTGATTTAATGTTTTGTTTTCCTTTTTTTCCTGTTCCTCCTTGAGCCTCAATCCAATTGAAAGTTGCCTTCCTTCAAGCAAAATTAATTTTATCCTAGCAAAAATGAAAAGTAAAAATTTGTTCCTGCCTTGCAAGTTGCCAAACCTTGCTTTCACTTGGGGGAACGTTAGCAAAATAAATTGCTGTAAGTTTAGTAACAAAATATCCTTGAGGAATAGCAAAAACGGTGTTCTCCTCTCACTGAGCTATAAGTTTGGTGAATTTGACAGGAATTTGCTCGAACTCCTGCTTCCACGCTTTGCTTCTGTTTGTCAACTTCAGACCTAAAGCGTCAGAAAAACCAGAATGTTGGGGTTGAAACCTCAGGAATAGAAACAAAAACATGCTTGTTTCTTCTGGGTTCTTGTGCTGGCAGGGAGCTGGGTTGTCCCTTGGTACATCCAGGAAGGAGAGATGTTCTTGTGGTGGGGACCAGGGGCTGAGCTTTGGTGCTGGGGCTCAGGGAGGTAGGTTCTGTTCCCCAGGTTGTGTCCAAACACTGGATTTGGCTGTGTCCCAAAGCTGCACTTCTGAGTGAGTGAGGGCTTTGGAGCTCTCCTTGCAGAGCTTTCTTTGCTAGAAACCACGGTGGGTGTTTTCATTTTCTGTGCTGTGCTCTGGGCTTGGAGCTTGGGCTTTGCCTTCTGGGCTGGGGTCTTTGTGGGACTGCTGGATTGTAGGGTCTCCTAGCAATGAGAGGTGGTCCCAAGTATTTTCTGTAGGATTTTCCAGCCATCCAAAGTGTGGCTGAGTGCAGGGGAGCAGGTGGCTGAGCACCATTGCTCTGAGGCAGGACCTGGTGTGTTCTACAGCAGGACCTGGACAGTGTGCCAAAGGGGGAGCTCAGAACAACTGCTTTTGGCTGGGTACTTGAAAACTCTGATTTGATCACCACAACCATGCAGTTCCCTGTAAAACAGGCCCCTCTGGGCATACAGGAGGCCAGTGGTGTTCTTTTTGCTAAAATTTTGCCAGTGTTCCCATGTGATTATGTGTGCAACTCTTAGAGCCAGAGCTTCAGGGAGGAAAATAACACAAAGCTGGTGAGATTAAAATCAAGAGGTGGCAGTGCTATTACCCAGTTCATCCTTGGTGTGTTCTGTTGCATCAGTGAAACAAAAGGAGGAGAAAGCAAACTCCAGATTCCAAAGCCAGCTTTGTCCCTGCAGACTGAGGAGAAGTGCTGAGCTCCAGAGTGTCTTCCCCAAAAAGCTGCTGTCAGTTTTTCCAGAATCCATAACTACACATGTATCAAACGGCTTTCAGCCCTGAAACTTGAGTTAATGCTTGAGGCCCCTGCTTACACATTTATGTTTGATCTGGGAAATACTATATTCACACCAACATTTAAAGCATGTGCGGGTAACTACTTGCTCTGATTTCCTTCATTATCAAGCTTACTCCCTCTACCCTTCTAGCATCATAGAGAAACTTTCAAACAGCTTAGGAAAGACACTGTCCTATATGAGATCTGCTCAGGAACCTCATACTCTGTCCCAGCAAAAACAACTCTCACATTTTACATGGCCTGGGGTCAACAGGCACTGAGGCAAATTCCTTCATTCCCAAATTTCTTGGTGTACTGCAAGTCTAAAATTTTCAACAACCAAAAATTTACAGCAGCACAGTAATTAAACTGCTTGTTCTGAGGAAAAGAACCTTGGCTCAGCCTTCAGTTCAGCCAGGATGTGCACCTGTAGTGTGGGCAGATCTCTCAGGCTGGGACTTGCTTGCTCCATTGGTGATGCTTGTGCTGAGCCTGTTTTAATTGTTTAAGTGTTTTAATTCCTGTTTTAATTGCTGTTCCTGGTGGGAAATGCTGTGTTGTCATGGGCTGGCTGTGCAGGGAGGGCCCACAGAGCTCTGGGAGAAGATCAGTGTGGCACCCTGCACAGGGAGTGAGGAGCGCCAAAGGTTAATTGCCTGTTGCTGCCCAAGAATCATGTTTATAATCTTGAGAAATGATGGCAAGGAGGGAGGAAGAAAGGAATAATCCATGTAGGTGAAAAAGAACAGAAACTGTACACTTGCTGCTGCCCAAGGCACAGGAGGAGGGGATTTGAGAGTCTGTCAGAAGTGCAGCCCCATCTGCATGGTAGCTCTCCAATGGTGGAGTAGGGAAGCCCTGTGTCCTTTTTTATGATTATGTTTCCCCCTCTGGAATAACTTTAAAACACCCAGAAATTTTCTTGGTTTTTGGATTTATTTTGGCTTTTTTTCCTCCATTACTTTTTTATTTGTTCTTTGTATCTGGAGGAATGAGGCTTGCTTCCTTGACCTTTCAGCAAGCTTGGGTTACTGTGTTGTGGAAAAGGCAGCAGAGAGGCTTGAAATACTGAAAGGGGACCCTTGCTTCCAAATCTTTAAATGCCTTTGCATTTAAAAGGTGTTAAGCAACAAAGCATGACTTCAAATGTGAATAAATATCACATTGTGCCTCCCTGAATTGGGTTTTACTTCTCTGACACTTGAGGATGCCAGGCTGCTGCTGTGCATCACTCTGGTAATCTGAGAAGTCTTCCATGAAGCCTGTGACCTGAATTTCTAAGGAGGCAGTGAAAAAAAAGAAAAAAAAAATTGTCAAGTCAGACTTGCTCCTTTCTCTGGGAGGAAAATGCAGCACTTGGATTTTCACATGCTGAGCATGGAAAGCAGCACCAGTGGAGGGTTTGGGGCTGGCAACTGGGAAGAGCCAATGTGGTCCCCTTGTTTGGTGGCTCTGGTTGCCTCAGGACATTGCTGAGGTGCAGATGGCTGCTCACAGCTGCAATAACATTGCAGTGATTGTGTACCAGATGTAGATGTTCTAGACTGGCCAGGCCAGATACCAAAATGGTTTATTTTTTTTTTTTCCCACACCTGAATCATTTGCCTGGCGTGATAAATGCAAATTGTCCACTTAGCATTGAAAAGTACATTGCTGCATTTTTGTAAAATGTCCCAATTCTCCCCAGGAAAATCTGTGCTGCTCCAAATTTTTGATTGTTAAAAATTTTAGACTTGCAGTACCAAGAAATTGAGGAATGAAGGAATTTGCCTTGGTGCCTGTTGATCCCAGGCCATGTAAAATGTGTGAGTTGTTTTTGTTGGGACAGTGCCTTTCCCAAGCTATTTGAAAGTTTCTCTATGGTGCTAAAAGGGTAGAGGGAGCAAGCTTGATAATGAAGGAAATCAGAGCAAGTAGTTACCAGCACATGCTTTAAATGTTGGTGTGCCTGTAGTATTTCACAGATCAAACATGAATGTGTAAGCAGGGGCCTCAAGAATTAACTTAAGTTTCAGGGCTGAAAGCTGATGTAGCTCTAAGATCCAGGACAAGCCATTCTTAGAGTGCTGTTTTAAATTTGGTATTTTTGAGCTATTACTGCAAAGGAAGAAAAATAACATCTGGCCCCATGTTGCAAACTGGATTTTTGTTGCTTGTTTTTTTGGTTCTTCCCAGTAGTTAGTAGTTAAAAACCAAAGGTCCAGATTCTCCACCAGTGTAAATTATTATTGGCGTCATTGACTTCATTACATTTACACTAGATTTAAATGACCAAGAATCTAACAAACCATCCCAAGTCAGGTTTTAATACAGTCAGGGTGGAGTTTTTATCATCTGCAATCTGCATTTTAAGCAGTGCTTAATTGTGTAGTTTTTATATACAGACACGTGCGTAAATTCACTTATGCATGCACAGAATAATGGCTTCATGTATTAATGCTGAAGCAGTCTGATTTAATGTGCAGCAGTGGGTAAAATAAAAATATTTAATTAAAAAGCCCTTTTTTTGTGGACTGCATTAAAAAGAGCTCCCAGATTAGATACTGGCTGCCCATATGTGCAGGTCCTTTGTCATTTCCCTGCTGCTCCTGTTAGAAAATGGAGAGGTGAGTGGTTTTTCTTTAACAAAGATCCCAAGATGCCAGGTGCTGGCAGAGGGATGAAGAACTCCTGCTTCAGCCCGTGCTCTTCAGGGGCTCTCCTGTTGGGATATAAATCTTCTGTGCTGGGTGTGATGAAACCACACAGAAAGGGAGAACACCCCTGCAATCCAGAACTGTCCATGCCAGCTCCGGGCACATGGGGGGAGTAACAGAACAAGGTGCCAGCTGCTTCATGAGCTCTCTGGCAGCTTCTCTCTTGGGGGTCCTGCTGCCCCCCAGCTCATTGAGTGCCTTTGCCAGTGACCAAAAGTAGTGTCCAGGCAGTGCCACAGCTTTCTGTCCTCACCATTGGTTTTTGGCAGTGTCCCTTATAGGCATGAGCTTGGATGAGGATCTGCCAGAAACTCTCAAGGTTGTTTGCACAGTCGTGGTTGTGCCTCTCTGCTGGAGGGGGAAATGCTTTGGAATAAACCCTTTCCTTGGTTTTATGTGTATGTGCATAGAAAAAAGAGAGGTGTGGGATAAAGGGAAGTGAGCAGTCCTGAGCAGAGTGAGTGTAACCAAGGCCAGTCCTGGTGAACACAAACAGCCCAGGCACCTGGTGATGGATGGATGGGCAGCTGCTGACAGCCTGAATGGCCACTTCTAATTAGCACTCATTAAGAAGAAACCAACTGGAGGATCAGCTCCTGCCCCCATGAGTGTGAGTCCCCTGTGACCCAGGCACTGTGTGGCCCGGGAGAGCATCCCAGTGATTCCCCAGCACTGCAGCTCCACTCCCAAAGGGCTCTGAGGACCCATGAGCCAGAGGTGTGCTGCCTTCCCATCTCTTAATGGGCAGCAGAATAGGAGGAAAGAGAAAGTGATCATTATTTTATGTTAAAACAGAGATAATTACTGCTCTAGAATTTCACCAGAAAACAAAGCGGCGATTAATTATTGATGGTCAGAACTCCAGCACAGCTCAGCAGAGTGGGGGTTCACGTGTCCTGGGGGCTGGGGCACGGGGAGCCCTGTGCCTTGTCACTCTGCAGGGATGGCTCCCTCAGGGGGAGGCTGCTTTGGAGTCTCTTGGGGCTGCTGCCCACGGGAGCTCAGCCTGTGGCTCCATAAAACCTGGCTGCAAGCTGGGTGCCTGATGGCATCCCTGCCTGTGCTCGTGGTAGAGATGTCAGTGTGCCACAGCATGCCTGGAGAAGGGCCCTGCAGTGGCAGAGGTGGCTGATCAGGCTGGAGGGCTGTGTCTGACACTGCCTTCTGGCTCCCTGTACGCCCAGGGAAAAAGAGCAAGCAGAGTGTGAGATGTGTTTGCCCCTGGGATGGGGCCAGTGGCCTGAGTGACACTTTCCTGGTGCACTCTTGCATCTCCCAGTAAGTCTGGTATCTCTGTATGAAATAGCTCCTTGTGTTTCCTTTTCCCTGGGAATTTGAGTGTTTCCTGTACCCTTTGTGCTCTGCAGTAAGAGTTGCTGAGCTTTGTGCTGCCTCTTGAGAGGAGGCCAGTGTGCTGAGGAAAAGGGAAGGAGGGGGCATGGATTTCCATGAGAGGACATCAGAGCCACTCTTGAAGCAAGCAGGATCTCAAGGATGTTCTCCAGGGCAATTGGTTGCTGCAAGGGCCCTCAGTGAGGCAGGATGCTTCATGCAGGGATGCAGTGACTTTCCTGTAGCCATAGCAACAGCTGGAGATGTGGTGGTGGCTGCCAGCATCCCTGGACTGATGGGCCTGTGAGAGAGGTGTGGCTGCAGGGCCAGGCAGGGGAGGCACCCACAGCCATGCAGGTGAGCAGGGCAGGTGTGCTGAGAGTGTCCAGCTGTGCTGCCAGATCCCTTCTGGTCACTGCACTGTGCCCCCAGCCCTAAAGCTGAGGGACCAGACAGGAGAGCTCAAAGAGCAGTGGACAGGGCAGTGCAGGTGGATCCCATGCCATGAACTATGTCCTGGAGTGAGGTTGTTGGATCCCTGTGGAGCCAGGCTCCTGTGGGTAATGCTGAACCTCACCCTCTCCCCCATGCCAGGTACCAGGATTACAGATTTAATCAGGATGCAGGAGCTGACAAATACCTGGACTGGGAGATGGAAAGTTCCACTGAGCCACCACTGCTGTGCTTGGGGGGAAGCTGGCAGTGGGGGAATGGAGCTGTTCATGCTGCCTCGGCTTGAATTAATTTTATATTCTTCTTGCACTTGGGTTCCTCCTTTGGAACCCAAAGGTCTGTCTTTCCAAACTCACTTTTTCTTAGAAAAAACCCATAAATTCCAAGTGAAGCTTCTGCTGAAAGCCAGTACATCTTCTGCCCTACCTCCACTGCCTCCGTGCTGAATGGTTTGGATTGAATCTCTGTCTCCTGGGAAGGACTCACGGGGATATTTAACCTGCCTCAGAACAGAATCAAAGAGCACACAGGGAGGCAGGAGGACCCAAAAGCCCACAGAGCTATGTGATACATCCTTACCCATAACCTGCCTGGCCAGGTTTCTCTGGAGCTCCTGGTGGTGTTTGGTGGCTGCTGGAGGAGCCCTTGGTGTGCAGGCACCCGTGTTGGGGCACACATGTGAGAGCCTGGGTCTTGTTTGCTCTACAGAGCACTTGGAGTGCTCTGCCCAGCCAGGGACACCAGAGCTGAGGACAGGATTGATGTCTCCCCTGGCAGATTGTTCCATGTAGGAAATTCCCTGCTGCTTCAGGCCTATAAATCAGCATCAGATGGCCTTTTAAGGGTGTGTGCTGTCAGTCAGTTTCCCATCCTATCTTGATTTTGCAGATCCATGGCACGTTCCCAGTGGAGGTGCAGACTTGCCTGCAGCCAGTGGAACTAGAGAAAGTCCTGTTGCTCTGATTCCTTGTCCCAGCCCCATGGATGGGGGTCCCACAGTGATTCTGCTTCTGCAGGTGGAGCTGGGGTGTCACTCTGGGGGACAGGGCTGGTGCCATCCCCTTCTCCCACAAATGGGGTGCTGCCAATCCTGCTGGAGCTTGGGAAGCACAGGGCTGGTGGGGTTAAAGCAGAGCCTGTTGCCCAATTTCACAGGGAGGAGGTTTGCAAGCAGACCAGGTTTAATTTACTGCCTTGTAATTAATTGTTGCATTGTTGTTGTGGGTCTTGGGATGAGGTGAGAGATGAGAATTGACTCCCAAGTTTTTAGAAGGCTGATTTATTATTCTATTCTATTCTATTCTATTCTATTCTATTCTATTCTATTCTATTCTATTCTATTCTATTCTATTCTATTCTATTCTATTCTTCTAATGATATACTAAAACTACACTAAAGAAAGAGAAAGGAGACATCAGAAGGCTAAAAAAGAATGATAATAAAAAACCTGTGACTGACCAGAGTTCCAACACAGCTGGACTGGGATTGGTTATTAATTTAAAACAATTCACATGGAACCAATCAAAGATGCACCTGTTGGTGAGCAACCTCCAAACCACATTCCAAAGCAATCAGATAATTATTGTTTACATTTCTTTTCTGAGGCTTCTCAGCTTCTCAGGAGAAAAATCCTAGCAAAGGGATTTTCATTAAATATAACAGTAACACTGCCTTATTTTTCTACTCCCACAAGACCAGTAGAGGAAACATTTACTTTGTAGTTTATCTGTGTAACTCAAAAGAACTAAGTGAACTGCTCAAAGGATGCTGCTGTGAGTGTGTGGAGAACTGAAGCAACCTGGAGGCTTGTGCTGGGAAGGTGTCAGGCTGTGTGCCGTGCCAGGTTTGTGCTGGAAATTGCAGAGGAGGGAGGTTCTGTGCTGTGTGGGAAGCTCAGGAATGGTTTGGGGTGGTGTTGCCCATCTGACAAGTTTCATGGCACAGCAGCAGGGCTGGGGCACTCAGGGCTGTGACAATGAGGTCATCTGACTTTTGGGGTAAACAGAAACTGCTGGGGAGGTTCTGTGTGGAGCCTCAGGTGTGGCTGTCAGGGCAAATCCATCCTTATTTCTTGACATGCTTAGCAGCAGGCACAGTGGGATGGCCTCAGAGTGCTGGCACAGGCAAACACACACTCTGGAGTGGCTGTGCAGTGTTTATGTGGAGGTGAAAATACTTACAGGAAAGTCAGAATAAATACTTCCCTCTGTTGCCTTTATTGTTCTCTTTAAAAAAAAAAACAAAAAAAAAAAAAACCAAAAAAAACCCCACACGTTTAAAGGCTCTTCTGTGTAATGCTGTTTTGTTCACTCAAAATTTAAACAGAACAGCTTCACCTGATTTTTAATTTTTGGGTGAAAACACTAGAGACCCTCATCTTCACATTTCAGCATGATGGTGCCACAGGCGATGCATCCTCTTCCCAGCCCAGGAGGTTGGGAGCAAGCTCCAGGATCTTGTGGAAGGCTGGAACAGCTGAGGAGAAACCTGTGCTGTTCCAGCTCTCCTCAGGCAGTGTGTCCTGAAGTGGGAGATGGAGCTGCAGTTTTTGGATTGAAACTCTTTGTTTCTAACATTGGCTGCAGCAAACAAGTCTGGAGAAGCATTAAATCCTGAAGCAATTAAATGTATCTGCAAAGATTTATTTTTTTTCCTTTTGTGAGATACTTTGCCAGCTGTTGTTTATGGAAAAAATCTCAATCTTTTTTATGAGAACTGTTTTTAGGTTTCTTTGTGTTTGGGCCTGATTTATACATTATGCATTAGCTCGGGAAGGCAAAACATTTATTTACCAGCCTGAATATTTAGAGGAAGAATAAGTGGGAGTCAGTGAAAAGCCTGTATGGATAGCTTAGCCAGAGATTCAGAAGAGCTTTCCTGGTGTTAGAAATGGCACAATTAGCTTGTAAGGGAAGAGCCAGGCAATAAATGGACTTTGCTGTGCCTATGTGGGGGTGACCCCTGGGGTGGTGTTCTCAGGGGTCCCAGGATAAGGGAAGAGATGAGAGAGAATCTTGACTCCATGTTTCATAAGGCTGGTTTATTATTTTATGATATATATTATATTAAAAGTAAATTATATATTAAAACTTTACTGAAAGAATAGAAGAAAGGATTTCATCAGAAGGCTTGAAAGGAATAGAAAGGAATGATATTAAACTCTTGTGGCTGATCAGAGAGTCCAGGACAGCTGGACTGTGATTGGCCATTAATTAAAAACCACTACATGAGACCAATCACAGATGCACCTGTTACATTCCACAGCAGCAGATAATCAATGTTTACATTTAGTTTCTGAGGTCTTTCAGCTTCTCAGGAGAAAAAATCCCAACAAAAGGATTTTTCATAAAATATGTCTGTGACAGACCCCTCTGCCTGCAAGGCCTTGTGCTCCATGGCTGATGCACAGAGATTACAGAGAGAGGGATTTTGGGGACTGCTGGATTTTGGGGACTGATAGCAGCTGGGATTTCTCTGTTGCTGGAGGTGTTGGCTTCATGGAGGCCAGGGAAAGAGGGGACACGTGGAATGGTTCCTGACTGGGCTGGCTGTGTTTGGGAGGAACTGAGGAGGAGTGGGGTTTTCTTTGTTCAGGTTTGCTAAATGGTGTTTTTGAGGGAGTTCATTTCTGAGGCACTGTGCTGAGAAATGCACAGTTCTTTATGCTGTTCCCTTTTCTTTTTGCCTGTGAATGAAAGGATGTTGATTAGAGCTGGGGCCAAGCAGCATGCCCTTGTCTGGGATCAGGCATGCCATAGGGATCCTGCTGCTACAGAACGAGGCTCTGAGGTGATTTTATTGCTTGCTGACTGCAAAAACTTGCCACCAAATGATAGTTTATGAGAGCTGGGCTGTCTTGGGAACAAATGGAGTAAGTGGGTTGGAGCTGTGAAGAAAACAAACAATACGGGGGATAATACATCCTTATAGTTCAGAACATCAGTTTCAGAACAGGGAAGTGACTTCCCTGGGAGCAGGTCCTTGGCTGCCTCAGGAGCTGGCAGGGAATTGTGACGTGAATTTGAACAAAATGCAGCAAACTGAGCTGTGAGACCTGTGAGCTTTGCTTCAGCATGATGGCATTAAACAGAGGAGCCGCAAACCTTCCTGAGCGTCGCTGTGGGAACGAGGACTGAGCTGTGGCAGTCACGGAGCAACACTGTGAGCTGTTCCCTGGAAATGCTGCAGGAACACACAGCAAGCAGCCAGGAATAAGGGCTCAGAGAGGGATTTGGTGTGGTCAGGGAGGGGACCGTGTGTGGTCAAGGCAAACTCCCATGGGCCCCCCAAAATCTCCCATTGTGTTTGCCACTGGTGCTTGGCCATTTCATTGCTTTTCCAGGCAGGCTGTGTGAGGCTGCTATGGCTTCACTCATCCTTTGCTTGCACTGAATAATGATAAAAGTATTATCATTAGGTGCACTGAGCCTGGCAGAGAACATGGGGGAGAAAGCAAAGCAAAACCCCGCCCTGGGCTTTGTGTCTGAGGGTGTTGTTCATTTCTTTGAGGGGGATGCAAGTAAACCATGCTTGGTTGGCAAGAAGCACATGGTCCAAAGCAGCCAGCCCCCAATCCAGAAGGGTTCATTTATTTGCCCCACAGCATGTCCTGAAATAGTAATGTTTGGATAATGTTTTGGGGGTAACTAAGCTGGAACATGTGTATAACTGTTCAAGTTGTGAATGCCAAAAAAGGGAATCCATGTTAAACTCAAAAATCTGGACTCGTCATGTAATTATGAAAAATGTTACAATTGTAGTTGGGTTTTGTTGAATTATGCTATAGGCTTTTTGGCAGGGATTTCATGGGAGATGAGGAAACAGCAGCTTGATGCTTCCCTCAAGCTTTTTTGAGCCTATTCTCTTTTTGGCCAAAGTGTACGTGATGCATTCTTAAAAAATCCATCTTGTGTTCCTCAACCTCTGCTGGAAACCACTCTGGAGGGTAAATGTGGGACAAAGCAGGTCTTGGATGCCCCTGCTCCCTGCCAGGGCTTTGTCTTTGAAAACCAGGGTGAGGTAAGGAAGGGTCTGGCCCTTCTGCTCAGCTGAACTGGTGTTCGGGGAGACAGGAGAGGTTCTGGCCGTCTGTGCTCCATTGGGGAGCGTAATTTGTGTGATCTGCAGTAAAATCATAGACATGTGGGGTGGTCTTCAGTGTTGGGGCTGAGCTGAGCTCTCCCAGGGGTTTCTGACCCAGGCAGAGGCACTGAATGTCTCTGAGCACATGGAATGGGTTTGTAACCCTTACATAAGGGCATGCCCTGCATGGAGAGGATGATTAAACATGCAGAACCCTTCAACAGGGGGAGTTTCTCAATTTCTTTGAGGAAAAATAAAGTCGTAAGGGCCGTCCCTTTGCTTGCATCTTCAGTTATCCCAGAGTTTAATTTGTTGCATTTGTTTTAGTTTGCCAGCTGAGCTCGGGCAGAGATACATCAGAAATTTGTGCTTTACTCCTTAGAAAAAACCACAAAGCCTTACAGCTGCAGGAGTAGCAAGGCTGGTGGAAAGGAGTGAGGGGGGAAAAGCAGATTTTTAAAGCCAGTAGATTTCTTCTTTTAGTTGAGAAACCTGAAAAACCTGAGGTTTTTAAGCTCTTTTCTGCAAACACGGGGATTCAGGAGCGCTTTTTGACGTTCGCTTGGTTTTCCTGGTTTTGCTCTTTAACTTGCTTGTGATGAAAGTGGGTTTGACCCTCTGGCAGTGCGAGGTGGCACTGAGTGAGTGCTGCCAGGCCGTCCTGCAGGGCAGCTGGCATGTGGGATGGGAGCTGGGAATGGGGACAGGGATGTGCCTCAAAGGGAGCCAGGACGGAGTGTCCCCTTTTCACAAGCATTGCCTGCTCCTCTAAGGAGTTCTGATGGGGAAATCTCTTGGGCACTGATGGTTTTTATGCTGGCATGGCTGGCTGGGGAGCAGGGGGAGCTGGGGTGCACCTGGCAGGCTGCAGGAATTGCCTCCCAGCTCTCCCCAGCTGTGGCGGTGCCGGCTGGGGCATTGTGCAGAGGCCGCTGGGCACTGGGAGCCACAGGCATATGGCAGCGGTAGGAGGGGTTCCCATGGAAACCTTTCAGCTGCATGACATCACCAGCGCTGTCACATTTAAGCTTTTCAAGGCTTTTTGGATTTTAGGGATTACATAACATTGGAGGGGTTAGGCTGGGGCTTAGATCTAATCAGTATTCAGGGTCTTAGTTGAATTAAATTTTTAGAAAATCCAAACACCCCAATCCAAAAGTGGCCAGCAGCAGCAGCAGTGCTTTTTTAGTTGTCTTGGGCACATTGTGTGTGAACAATGCCAATCACTTGTTTTTAAAATTTTAAAAGTTTAATAGTAATAAAATGATTTTAAAAATAGTAATACTATTAGAGTAATAATAATTTGGACAAATTGAATTAGGACAATATGAGACAATAGAGACAAAGAGTAACGGACATCTGGGTACCTTTTTCTGGGCAGCACCAGCCCAAAAAAGGACCCACGTTAACAAAGGATTAACCCTTAAAAGCAGCAGCCTGTTGCATATTCATACACCTCATACATGATGCATAAATTCCATTCAAACACAGGATTCTGTCTGGTCAGTGTCAGCTTCTTCCTCTGAGTCCTAACAGCGCCTTCAAGGTGGGAAGAAGTTGGTTTATTCTGATAATGGAGCAATAAATTCTTTTTCTCTGAAAGATTCAGGTGTCTTGTGGCTGCTATCTCACTACCAGTCCTTTCTTTAATAAAAGTATCCTACATAACATAGTTTCTATTTTAACATTTTTTATAACCTAAAATTATATTTAACACATTACTTAAGAGAATTAACACAGCATTACTTTCTAACACAACACATATAATATTCATTTTAATATTTGTGAAAAGCCAATCATGAAATACATGCATTTTTCACACTTTGCAAACCCTGGAGCCTCAGGGGCTGGGGCAGCAGGAGCTGCTAGGCTGGCCACTCACACTCACACCCACCTTTGTGTAGCTGAGTCAAGGTTTTTTTTGCTTGGAACAAAAGAAGAATCTTCATCTTGCTTCTTGGTGTCTGTAATAATTTCCTAGTAGCTGTGTTCATCTTTCTGCCCAGTAACTTGTCTTATATGTGAACTTGAGGAAAATACTCTGTGGTTTTCTGTGAAATGTAACTTGGTGTTTTTGTGAGGCATTCAAGACTGAAGAGCCTTGTGGGAAATTTGGAAATAACGCAATAACATCTAGTGAGGCAGCAAAGCCTGCAGATAACACAGGGAAAGTCTTGAAAGATGATGGATTTGTTTTTAACCACAGCACAACTGCTCCAGACTTGGGGTTCCTGACTCAGCATTCCTGATGGGAACAATTTCCAGCAGTGAAAGGCAAGTTAGCTCTAGGATTCCCTGGAACAAAAAGATTTACTGGGCTGGAAAGGAATGGCTTCTCTTGCTGAGAGGAGGTGCAGCATGAAATGGAGGGGAAGGACTGAAATCCACAGTGAATGCTATGAAGACCTTTCCTGGTGTCTTTATTCCAGCTGAAGGGCCCAAAGCTCTTCTGCTTTCCAGGTCTCAGGGCCAGATGTGCCCCTGAGCCACAGCAGCAAGTGCCAGGCAGGGTTTAGGACAGAATTCCTGATTGCTTTGGTTGGGAAGGGACCTTAAAACTCATCTCATTGCCCTGCCACAGGCAGGGACTGCTTCCACTGTCCCAGGTAGGGTTTAGGACAGGGTTTAGGACAGAATTCCTGATTGCTTTGGTTGGGAAGGGACCTTAAAACTCATCTCATTGCCCTGCCACAGGCAGGGACTGCTTCCACTGTCCCAGGTTCCCCCAGGCCCCATCCAGCCTGGCCTTGGACCCTTCCAGGGATCCAGGGGCAGCCACAGCTTCTCTGTGCCAGGGCCTCAGCATCCTCATTGTAAAAATAATTTTTAAATATCTCATGTAAACTCACCCTCCTTCAGCTTAAAACCATCACTCCTTGGCCCTGATTGAGGAATGCAGGGCTCTGTGGCAGCTTTGGGGGTTTATGGAATCTTACCTGAGGGAAGGCAGCTTTTAAGCATTATTTCTATTTATTTATTCATTTATTTAGTTATTTGTTTTAGCAAAACACATTTGTGTATGTCAAAAGATGTATCGTCTGCCAGAAGAGTGTCATACCTGGAATATTATTCATGAACCAGATGGCATTTGTCTGCCTCTGGAGAGTTAATCTCCTGATCTGTTTGTCTTTTACCTGCAATTGTGTATTGCAGATGGTTATTTTAAGGGAAAATGATCAAACCCCCTCTTTTTACTTAACTAATACCACTAGAGTGCACACAGAAAATTTTGGTTTGCTAACAAGATTCCTGGGACTGCCCCCAGTGAGAGAATTATCTGTGCAGGTAGCAGAATCTTTTCTGCAAAAGACTATGGTTAGGAGAGATCAGGCTGCTTTTCTTAAGGAGTCAAAAATGTTGCAATTCAGTAATTGCAGCTAGAAATAATTGCATCTACCTTGTTGGAAAAGAGAATAGTTATGTTCAGTAAAAGAGGGGTCAGTTGTAACCTTTCCAAGCCAGCCTTTTAGGGGATTTACTTTACTTTTGTTACCATGTGCCAGCTCTCACCTGCTGTCCTCCTGTGTTTGTGTGCTCTGTCCCCTCTCCCTTGCTGCCATCAGAAGCAGCTCTTCACTCCTGACAGGAACACAAGGAGTACCTTCGTGAGGAGCCAGGTGGGTTTTATTGCAGCCTGGGCATCCTCAGGAATGTTCTCTGGTCCCTGCTGCTTGGAATGAAACACAGCATGGTGTTAGTCATGTATCAGAGAGGGGACAGGTCTGTGAGGTGTGGCCTGAGCCACTTCTCCACGTCTGAGTCACTTCTTCTGTGGATGGCCAGAAGGAATGCCCCCTCCATGCTGGCCATGGGCCTGTGTTCAAGGTCTTTTAAACCTAAACCATCCAATTAAGAGCTGACACCTGGATTGTTTCCCTTTTAACCCAATAACTGATCCCAAAGAGCCCACAATGTGGACTTTTCTGCCCAATTACAAAATGCCACCCAAACCCATGAAGAAGCATGAAGAAGAAACCCAGATTGACACCCTGTGCTCTCCATCTTGCTTCCATCCACCACATACTAAAAATCACAAAACCTGAATTTCCCACCCAAGTGTCATACCTACACTGCTCTCTATTTCTCTATTTCACACTTTTGTGGATTCCAGTCTATTCTGGAGTCTAGGAAACTTTCTCCATGAGTGAGGGTCAAAGTCAGTGCTCCCCTGGGGGTCAGGGCACCCCAGAGCAGACAGAGAAATATTCCCAATACCCTGGGCTTCCACATCTTTCCACAGCACAGGGAGAGAGTCACTGTGAAGTGGAACTTGTTGGATAAAATGCACTCTGAGCTCTTATGGACGTGTGAAGTAGGGAGAGGATGCACAGGGTGAGTCCATGCCTTTTCCAAACTTGCTGGGGACCACTGGGGGAGTAAATCAATCCCTCAGGCAGGATCTGCACTGCCCAACTGAAGTTTAAGCTATTGCAGAAGCAGGCAGTTTGGAAACAATTTAATAGATGAGTTAATCCAGATTTGGGTCTTGGGATTGGTTGTTTTCCATGTATGTGGTGGTTGTTTGTGTACAGAGGTTGGAAGGCGGCAGCTCTGAGCTGGGATGGAGCGGACCCAGGTTGCCATGAGGATGAGCACAGGAGCCACAGCTGTGAGAGGAGCTCCCAGCACAGCCCCTGCACAGAGGGCAGCCAGTGCCTGAGCTCTGGCACGTGAAGCATTTCCAGCAGGGATCAGAAAATGTTCACAGCCCACAGCTCTACCGGGAGCTTGTTAGGACTGCTCGCTGCAGCAGTGTCAGCACACTGAGGAAGGAACTCAGCCTGGAGCAGGTAAATGGAAAATACTGGGATAATCAGGGGACTGTGGAGGCTCAGAACAAGAAAACAACACCTTGGCCTTATTTGGTGCAATAATTAAAAAAAAAATCAAGTGTTATCTGTGCATACCCAAGGATGAGCACTAAACTTGTGGGCAGGATTGGCACAACAGCGAGGGATGGGAATGGGCAATGGATAAACACAGGCTGGAAACAAGAAATTTTAGCCACAAGATAGGCAGTGGGGAAGAGCTTCCTAGAAAGGGTTGAGAGGGAAAACCAGCCCAGCCCCAAACTGGGACCAGTGAGGTCCCAGCTCAGATCCAGTGTTGTGCAGAAAGGCTTTACAAGAGTACAGGGTTCATGGTTCATGGAGGTGCCAGACTGGAGCAGCTTCCTTGGGTGGAGGAATCCCTGCCTTGGGAGCTGAGGGCTCTCAGGGACCCTGTGGATGCTCTGCCCCAGGCATTCCTGGAGCACCAGGAGAGAGCTCTGGCGGCTCAGTATTCAGGTGGGAAGGTGTTTCTCTTCTTTTTAATGAACTGCCATGAGACAAAAAGGGGAGCACAGCTTCAGGTAACTCCATCACTCCATGGGCTGGTACCTTGGTGTGCTGAGAGTGCTTCATCTCCTAGAAAAAAACCTGCCTTTTGCTTGCAGCCCAGGGTCCCATGTGCTCACCCACGTGTTGAGAAACAGCTTGCAGATCATTATCTGATTGGCACCCAGCCACTAAACTTCCAGTGACCTGCCTGCTGATATTATTTTGTGTGCTGCGTTCTCCTGACATAGCCTTGTTGAGCACGTTGTGTTGTTTTTGGAATAAATATGAGGGTAAACAGTAAAAGCTGCAAAAAGCTGCCAAGGATGGAGGTGAAACATAAACTTTGTGGCTGGTGTTGGAAATAGGATCTTTGGTCTGGCTGCCCTCTCTGGAAAGGGGCAGGCTTGCTTGAGCAGTGCCAAAACAAAGCACACTTGACCTGTGCCACTGCTGGATGCCAGCTCAGAAGGCATTGTATGCACAATCTGGCTATTTTTGGATCTTGCCCCACAGGGAAAGTGCTGCAGGTGTGTGGCTTGGTGTATTTAGGAGGTATAGAGAGTTTGTGCAGTGGTCTAGGCCAGAGGTTGGTTTTCTATCCCAGCTCCAGCAGAACTAGTTGCTCTTTAGCAGTTGTGTCCAAACTGAGGAGTCTGATAGGCACTGACAGGACCAGTCTCCCATGAGTTAGTCTAATGTGCTTTTTAAATTAATCTAAACTTTCTGGTTTTAAAAAATCTAAACCTTTTGGTCTCTGCAGTGCACTGAAATGCAGCACCAACACAATGAGTGTCGGCCACCTCTAAAATCACAGGGAGCTGGGGCAGCCTTTTGTGCCACACAGGGCTCGTCAGATGTAGGACTGGCAGCCAAAATAAATCAGCAGAGCAGGAATTTTGAAGCTTTATCATTCCAGATCTGCCACCAGCCAGCTTGGTGACACTGGGAGAACCCTTTTGCACCTGTATTTTGTTGAGTTATAAAAGGTGCAGAGTTGGTCCTTCTCTCCATGCCGGGCCCAGCAGAGCGCGGTCGGTGCTGAGGTGAAGTCTCCTGACTCTTTGCTGAGCAGTGAGGATGTTAACCATGGGTTTTTTGTGTCCTCATGTCCTCTTCTGGGTGGAGAAAGGTCTAACCAGGAATATGCAGTGAGCAGGAGTGGCTGATTAGCAAATCCCTGTCGTGTCTGTGATGTGACAGCAAAAGGCAGATTGCTGTTGCTGACTGCGCTCCTGTGGCATTGAGGGTGGCCAGGCAATAAAAGTAAAACTGTAAATTGCACAGTAGGCAGCAAAGGACAAGAAAGAGGTGTGATTTGGGAGTGCTTTGTATTCCTGGTGTTTCTCCAGTGTTTATGAGCTGTTGATTTTCTTGTGTTGAGTGATGGGACCCTAGCAAAGAGTCTGGGGATTCCCTCCGTGGCCTGGTGCCAGGGAGATCATGGAAGGTCAGCTCAGGTAAAGCCTCACTGAGGAGCTTGACAAGCACTGAAATACTGCTGAAATGGAAATTTCAGTGTTAGGGAGTTTGGGTGGTTCTTTCTTCTGTTTGAAATATTGCTGTTGTTAGAGACGTTTCAGCCAGACCTGCTTGCCCTTGTCCCTGATATGGGAACAGCTAAAGCTTCACAGATCCCTTGCAAACCTTTCCACTTCCAGTTTAAATGAACTCATTATGTTTCAGCTTGGCAGCAATAAGAGGAACAACAGGGAAGAGGGGAAAAATCTCAGAGTTAAAAGAGATTTCAAAAACACCTTAGGAAATGTTCCCAGCCAACCACAAACCCTCCCTGGGGATCCTATCCACATACTAGACCTCCAGCTGTGTATATCATACAGCTGAAAAAGGAAAACTTGGCCTCTGCAGTGCTTGGATGGAGAGCAGGCTGCTGTGGTGGAGTGCCAGAGAGCCTCGTCCTGTACAGCAAAACCTTCCCTGCTCAGGGCTAGGAAGCCTTTCAGGAAACTCATCAGAAAGTGCATGAGGTGGGGATGGTAATGCCTTCCCCAGGCATCATCCAAGGGCATGCTGCTTTGCAGATTAATTCCTTCCCCGTGGCTGGGGCAAAAATATTCTGCTTTGCTGATCAATGGAGCCTTGCTGTGGGAAAAGCACAAAGTGTGTCCTGTTTTCATGGCAGTGGCACAGTGTCAGCAGCGTGTGCCTTGGGAAGAGTGTGTGCTCTGGCATCCAGGGCTCTGTCCCAGGCACCTGCACAGTGGGCCAGGGAAAAGTCAGGTGTGGGAAGGGAAGAGGGAAAATGTGCTTCCCTGCCTTGCACCAGGGTGTTCCTGCTCTGGTTTGGGCCGGGAACTTCCTTCCATCCAGTCACTCTGTACAAATGGAGATGCCTTTGGGTAGTCCTGGGGGGTCACATGCTGCTCTCAGTCTCAGCACTAAATTATGGCATTGACAGCAAGCTGAAGTGTGCATCCCAGATTTCCACCAGAATAACCCAGCACTGGGGTGGTCAGATCCTCTGTCCCTCAATGCCTGAGCTGTATTCCACATCCATGTCCCCTCCAAGGGGTCCAGACCTCTGAAGCTGTCCTATTCCCAGCTTGCACTCTTGCCCTAAAAATCAGCCAGCCCTATATGTTTAGGGCTTCAGGTGGATTAAAACAGTCAGCAGAAAAACTTCCCTTGGTTTTGGTTTGCTCCGCCTGAGCCAAATTACGATAGGGAAATTCTCTGCAGAGACCTGAATAAAATCAGGGCTTTTGGAGGCAGGAGGGAAGTATTTAATGAAAATAATTTAGTTTTCCATAAAAGCTTTGTGGTTTGAGTCTCATAGCATCAAGCTTGAAGGGTTTTTATTGGGGTTTGGAAGGGGTGGGGCTGTTTCTGGTGATGATGCTGAGCCTGGGGGAAAGGAGAGAAAGCATTTCAGTCTGTGAATGTGCAAGGCAGTGCCTTGGTTTCGTGCTGCTTTGCCATCTCATGAGTCACTTCACCCCCCTGCACCTCTGTGCTGCTCAGTGGAGTGACAGGGGTGATGCCTGTGCCTCGAGAGGATTGTCAGCTCTTTGCAGCAGTTTGGGAAATCTCATGGAAGGGAGCCTTAGAAGTGGAACAGATGGGTATCTGTGATCCAAATACTTGGTTGCTTCTTGCTCAGTTCCAAATTTGCAGCTGCCAGCAACTGCTGTGTGCCATCCATCATTTTGGAGCTGGTTTTGTGCAGGAATGCAGGGATGCACTGATCCTGGCCAGCAGCAGGCTGTTACCCTCCTGGTTTGGTGACCCCAACTCCTTGCTGGGCGCTGTGTCACCAGGGATGTGCTGGGTCACTCTGGTCACTGCTGTCACAGGGCAGGTTTCTGTTGGTTGTGTTAATTATCACAGAATCATGACATTGTTTGGTTGGAGGAGAGCTTATTGGCTTTTAAAGCCTCTAAAAACTCAGGCTGTTTTGGAGAACAGAGCAGGAGATTGCCAAGCACTGTGGTGTTGTCATCTTGTTTTCTCTGGGACGTCCCTGCATCTCACCTGGGTGACAGTGAAGTCTGCTGCTGCCCCCTGTGCTTTAGGAAATCCAGTTTAGCCACAGAGATGCCAGATAGAATAATAAAAGATAAATGCAGATAAGTGTAGATAAATGTAGATAAGTGTAGATAAATTTAGAGCTTTTCCTTCCCTCACCAAGAAAACCTGAGTCGGGAGCTGTTCACTGCTCTGTTCCTGTGTGGATCTCATGGCTGTGCTCGCTGTGCTTTGCCCTCCACTTCCCTTGGTGGGGCTGAGAGGGGTTTGCAGCCCAAGGAAGAGCCTTGGGTGTGGAACTGGGAGTAGAAAGGTGCTGCTGTGCAGAGTCCCCTGCTGTGTGTGTCTCAGGGCACGAAGATCTGTTTGCTGCTGTGCCTGTGGTGCTTCTCCTCTGGGAGTGCTGGGGCTCTCTGGTGTCATTCCAGCCATGGAGGGCCCTGCCATGCAGCAGGTTGTTAGCATGCACAGCCATGCCCTGCCTGGCTCTCAGCAATCCCCTTTTCCCACTCCACTGCAGCCCCAGATTCACTGTTTCGTGCCCAAGGTTTGTACACCAGCAAAACCCCGTGCCCCGAAGCTTGGCAGTGCATGGGGGTGTGCTGTGCCCTCAGTCTCTGCAAACAGCCAGAGTTTTCCCTGCTGAAAGGGCTTCCAGCTGCTCTGCACACACATTTCTGCATCTCCACTGCATCCTCACCTTGGTTCTGACAGAAACCAGGCAGAGAGAGGTGCTGTGCTTTGGGCTTCTGCATGGCTGGAATGGCACCTGGGAATAACACCCTCAGAAACTGCATTGGGGTGCACAGGGTCCCTTAGCAGGTGTGCCCCTGAAATGGCTCATGCAAGGGAGATGAGAGGCCTTTTTGAGGCTGTTTGCAGATTATTGATGGCAGGGAAGTGTAACAGTTATGCAAAGGTTATGCCACCAAGGGAAACGTGGTATTTAGTTGTGTGATTGCCACTGAAATCCATTGCCCTTCTGGCTAAAGCTCCCCAAAGCTCTTTGAAAGTGTCTGGCATGTGTTCCCCGAGTGTGACACAGCAGTGTATAGGTCAGCAGAGGAAATTAGCCTGGATCATTGTGTGTGGCTGAGGGAAGCCTCCTCCTGACAGGATGAATCACTGGGAGCAGCTCACAGCCTGGTTCTGGAGTGTCCCCTCTGTGTCCCTGCTCACATCCCAATCCGGTTTGTGTCCCTCACTGGGCTGTCTGTGCCTTTAGCACCTCTCTGGCTGTGCATCTTGAGTGGTACAGTGCTTTTCTGTAGCCTGCTGAAGTGCAAGGAGATGCTTGCCATCCTCCCTAGCTTTGCTTTAAACATCTTCTCTCTCCTTGCAGCCATTAAAACTAAAAGCCACATGTTGTGCAAGTGGATTTTCTCTATATTAATGCTTTCAGGGGCTCTGGGCCACTTCTTAGTGCAGCATGTGTGTGCATTGTTAGGAAGTGGAGTTGGGCTGTGAATTTACAATACGAAATGGCTGAGGTTTAAGCATTTGCATTTTCCCTGTGGCCCAGGAAGATCCAAGTCCTAGCTGAGGAGCAAGTCTCCATAGCAGATTGTAGGAACCAGCACTGTCCTGCCCAGATGTTTGTGCAGCAGGCAGCAGGGGTGGTTTTAATGAGCTGCTCTTATGAGCTGTGTGTTGGAAAGGGGTGGGATTGATGGATTTTGTGTAAGGCAGCAGCACACAGTCAATATTTGGGCCCAGCAGCTGGAGATGGTCGGTGCCCTGTGTGGGAGCCTGTCCTGGACCCAGTGAGTGCAAGGGGGTCCCTCATCCTAGGAGTGCATCCAGAGCTACCAGAGAAAGAAGGATGTGAGCTCATGGCCCTGGTCTTTGGGAATATCTGGAGTTTGCTCAGTGAGAAGCAACATGCAATGAGGGATTCTTGTGCATGATGTGACCCTTTTGCCATTCCAGCCTGTGCAGAGTGTGTGTCATGTCTGGCTTCCTTCACACAAAGGAGGGAATTCCTTTCCTTGAGGATAGGAATGCTGCCTTCTTGTTTTTCCATCTTGGAAGGCAAGGCAAGGTGGCAGGAGGGGGGAACAGGGTGATGAGGTGGATGATATTTGGTGTAAAATGGAAGGTATCAGGTAAGGCATTGGTGGAGAGCATCTCTGGGGTGCTCTTTGTCTGTCTCCAGCTGTAGCTGCAACATCAGCAGTGCCAGCACCACCCTGACAAGCTGGCCTTTCCATGACACAGGATTTTGCTGTGCAAAACAGACCTAGGAGGCTTTTAAGCTATTTCTCCTCTTGCAAGGAGGAGAAATAGTTTAAAAGCCCCCACAGATTGCTGTGTCATGGTTCCCTCCTGCTGGCCGGTGGCCAGTGGTCCTCTGAAACCAGGACCACACTCTCCCTTCTCCTCCTTCAGCAGGTCTGGAGCTCTGGAGGAGCACCAGAGGGAGGTTCTGGGCTGCTCATCAAAGGAGGGGCTGGAGGCACTTCCCCTGAATGCTTCTCATTTTTTTGCCTGGTAAATGTAGGCGCTTCCAGAATAAATGAAGTTGTAAGTGTATCCTCAGGAATTGATTGAAAGACTGGCTCACCGTTTTAAGGTATTTAAAGACTTTAAAGACTCTCTCATTTGAAAACATAATCTTATTTTAAGACTCTGGATATTAGCAATGCAGTGCTTCCATTTAGGGAGGAAGGGGAGGAAAGGATATAATTGGGATAAAACAGAAAATTAAAAAAGAGCCCAGTAGTACCTTAGTAAAACAGATGGTCCTTTCTTCAGCCACACATAAAAGAGTTCTGCCTGTGTGGGGATTTAGATATAATTACAGCTGCCCTTGGAGCTCCCTCTGATTGTTTGGAAGAACAAATTCTTGGAGGTCCACTGAAATCAAACCTTTTTTGTGTCCAGCTTTGTCTTGTCATGTGAGGGAGGTGAGGGGGTTCCTCCTTCCTCTCTGCTTCTCCTTTCTTCCAGCAGACAGCAATGAATGCTTTTTTCATGTCAACACAGAAAGTGTATAAATGTTTGCATGTATAAAAGACATGAGAAACTTAAACCATCACAGAGAAGAACTGTTCTTTCCCTTCTTCTTCATTCTGATTGATCCTTTAAGGTCAAATTATTTTGGTGGGAGGGTGTGGAAGGAGCTGCCATTGATGATGGCCCAGTCAGCATTGTCACCTGCCATGGGGCACGTGTCACTGCAACGAGCAGGGGGTGTTGCCTGTGTCCAGTGGCCACTGCCACCAAGGAGCTGGGACTCTGCTGAGGGCACCCAGGGGCCTGGAGGGAGGAGGGATCACTGTAGGAGTGATCTGGGGTACAGCTCCTGGAGAGGAGTCCCACCTTTGGGACAGAGCTTCCCAGCAGCCTGGTGTGGTCAAGCTCCAGGGAGCTGGCCTCGTGCACATCATCATTTGGGAGCTAACAAGCATGAGGCATCCAGATGGCAGGAGTGATGTGTGTATTGTAGCAGAGCTAATGCTGAGGCCCAGTGGTATAGCAATGTTCCTTGGGTATCAGTAGCGATGTTCTCTTCTAAAATGGTAATAAAGGGCACATTTGCTTATTAGTAATGAATGTCAAGCCATTCACTATCATGAAAATATCCTATTCCCATGACTTTGATAAATAGCTGCTGAAGCTCATGAATTTTTAACAGTAGTCCTATATTTAGGGGCTTTCAGTTTCTGGGTGAGATGAAAGGCGCTTCGGAGATGGAGTTCTGGAAACGCCTCGTCTTCTGCAACCACTGGTACCTATTTAAAGCCAGTATTGTCTTTCTGATGTATGAACAGTATGTTGACATTGATTGATGTGATTTTTATGCTGGAGATTGGGCTCTAAGCCTGCCTGTCACCATAAAGCAAAATGCATAACTGCAGAGGGACCTGCTGTGTACTTTGCTTCATCTGCATGAGCTGCGTGTTCACTTTTCCCCACAGTCACAGAATAAGCTGAACCACTTCTTCTTCCCTGTAGGAACCAGCTAGGAGGAAAAGAGGAAAGCAAAACTGAAATCTGTCAGTGGGACCCCAGAGGAAAGGGCAGGACCCAGCTCTGCCATGTGACACAGAGTAAAGCCTGGGTGTGGGTTTTCCAAAGATCTGGATCCTGATGGTGCTCGCTCTCTGGCTTGGTCCCCTCAGCAGCACTGAGCTCCCCCATCAGGGATGCTCTTCTGGACAAAATGAGAGTAAGAAGGAAGAATGGCACTATATAGATAATTACAAAGGAGACAAAAAATCTCTCGAGCTTCCTGTGCAGTTCAGAGGTGAGGTGTGGGGAACAGAAAGTGTGTGCTCTGTCAGGCTGTGCTGGAGAGCCAGAACCCCCAGTTTCACTGACCTCAGCCCTCTGAGGGCACTGATTCCAAAGGGTGTTGTGACAGCCTTGCTGTGGGAGTCACATTGGTCCTTAGTCAGTGCTAATTGCTGGAAAGCAATTAGTTTGTTCAGACGAGGCTGTGGTGGTTCCCATCCATTGAAGATCTTGCTTGCTGCATCCTCTCCTTTCCACAGCCATCCCCAGTTCCCATCTGACTCTGCTCAGCAGAATGGTGTGCAGTTGCCCAGACTCTTTTTAGAAATATTGTGTTTCATCCCATTTCTTGGGACAGCACGTGTCCCAGTCTTCTCTGAGATGGTCATTGCTGGGTGCATGATGAATGCATGTAACACTGAGAAAATTGTTGAAATCTCAGCCTGGAGTAAGGGAATCGCTGGTGGCAGGGTAATAAGGGGGCTGAGAAACCTCCCAGTTGAACCTGGACATTTTCAGCTACTGTATCAAAGTGCAGTAAAACTGGAAAAATTGGATTAAATAATGGCCAGACCATGAGCAGGTAACTCTGGGGAACCTGTCAGGTGTGAGCTGAGAGTCTGAGGTACGCTTGGAGGAGCAGAGGGGTGTTCAGAAATACCAATGAACTGCAAAAGGAGCTGGAGATGTGATGAGGGCACAAGTAAGACCCCTGTGCTGTGGGTTTCAGCCAGGCAGAGAGCTGACTGCAGCTCTGTTCCAGAAGAGCTGGGCTTGTGGCTGATCCAAGCCAAGCTGAAGCCAGCGATGTTGGATGCTTTGGAAAAGGTTAGCTGTCATCCTGAAAGCTTTGTCACCTAAAAATCCCTCCCATGCTAATGTTTACACCCCCAAGAATTCCCTTCTAATGTACTTTTATTGTTCTATCAAAGTAAAGAATTGCTCTAATTTCCTTTTATAGAAGCTTTAGGTAGGTGTAGCATTTTAACCTTGCAATCTTGGAATGGAAATTTTCCCTGCCAGTTTTACATGCAAAGAGCTAAATGATGGATGTCTGAAGTATGGAACTGTCTCTGATTTGCTAAACATAATTTCCATAAGATTTAAGTGCCTGAGCACTTTAAGCACCTTGTGTTGGAAATGGGAAAGGAAAATTGCTTCTGTTGTGGCTGAGAGGGAAAGGAACCAGATCCTCTGGGTGTCATTTAAGCTTAAATGGAAAATCCTAACACGTTCTGGGTCCTGTCCTGTGCTCCCCAGGGTGTCAGGGGCTCTCTGTCATAGCAGGGCTGCCCTGCCTTTTCAACCAACTCTGGGTCTCTAGAGGAGACAGGCCATGTGTCCTCATTATCCAGAACCAATCTCCAAATAATGGTAAACACTGATTACATCAAAGTAAGAAAATAGTTAATGGGATGCCTAATGTAAAATAGCAGAGATTGTAATAGCTTTAAGCATTTATACATTCAGTGGAGCTTAAAGCATATTAGAGCTGCTCCACAGATGAACCTGGACAGTTCAAATGTTGAAATTCATTTGCAGGCAGTAAATCCCTGCCCTGATGGCTTTGGGGGAGGCCTGGAGCAGAGGCTGCTTTGGCAGGAGGGCAGTGCTGGCTTGGGGGCTGCATTCTGTGACCTGTGAGGGCTTTTCCAGCCCAAAGGGTTCTGTGACTCCAGGGTCTCTGTCCCCCTCACATCCTCCTCTGGCCCAAGGTGCTGTCCCTGTGCCACATTCCAGGTGCTCACAGTGGCATTGCCCTGCTGCTTGCCAAAGCCAGCCCGTGTTGAAGCTGCCTTTATTCCTTGACCACATGTTTAAGCCACAACTTTAAACATGTTTCTGGAAAAATCCAAAAGTTTGGTTCTTTGCAGGAGGTTGTTTTGGGTTTTTTTTTTAATATGCTCCAATCCATGTTCCCACCCACCCCTGTATTCCCAGGGGAATTTGCTCCCCTCCTTTGAGCTCATGGCATCCCTGCATCCAGTACTTGGGATGCTGAGAGGTTAAAAAGTCCCTCCCTTTCCCACCCCCCCAGAAAAGCAGAGAGGTGACAGCAGCATCTCTTCCTTTCCAGGTGGCTTTATAGAAGTGCTTCTTGTAAAGTTGCCTTTTTTGGTTAGCCTGCCCATGGATAGGAGCACAATATAAATATTTGTTACCCAAAATAAAGCTAATGAAAGAGGGACTGTATTCCGTTCCAAATCAGAAGAAGTCTGGGAACTCCAGAATAGCTGTAATTAAGCCAGTAAATTATTAGGAATTTCTGGCAGTTCGTTTGAGGACAGGAACCAGCCAGGGATTTGTTCTGTTCTTGCTTGGTTTTTGTTCTTCTTGTTTGATTTTGTTAAGAGCCTTCCTTGTACCAGCTATTTCTGCCCAGAGTGCGTGGCTGATAATGGATCACTTTGCAGGAGCATTGCATTTGTCAAGGGTAACATCTTGATCCAGCACCAGCTGCGGAGCTTTCACTCAGGTCTGTAAAAGTTGTACCACTGGCACTTGTGCTGATAGCTCCCTGTGCTGCCTCTCACAGGGAGCAATTGCTGCTCAGGATGGGGCACAGAGCAGAGCAAAATCTGCTGCAGATAGATAATAGAAAATATATTATATATTATATATAATATACAATAGATAATAGAAAATATATTATATATGATATAATATATATAATATACAATAGATAATAGAAAATATATTATATATTAATTATATATTATATATTATATATTATATATTATATATTATATATTATATATTATATATTATATATTATATATTATATATTATATATTGTAATAGAACATATATTTATATATATTAATATATAAATTTAAAATATAAATATATATATAAATGTATACTTACATGTAAATATATATTTATATCTAGTATGTATTATATATATAAGATACTATATATACTATATATACTATATATATATATATATATATATATATATATATATATATATTTATGTATATGTATAAGCAGCCTAACTATAGCATGGTCAAGTGAAACACGGGAAGATAAAAGCTCAAAGATCCTGGGAAGCAATTGCCAGATTCTTGCTGTGACAGAAATTAGTTCCTGTACTGAACAAAGGAAAGTATAACCTTCTCTTTAAAGGTCACTTGCTGCTGTTATTTGACTTAAACTCTCTCTGACCCATATGCTGTAGCATATTATTTATTATTTCTGATTTCTCCCCCATTTTTGCTAAGATATATGTGCTTGTTGTCCTTGGATCTCGATGCACCTCTGACCTTGCAAGCAACTCATTTGCACTGCAGCCAAGGCAGAACCTTTTTGACTTCACAAGGGCTCTGCTTGTGTTTAGGGGTTTGTTCCTTCAAGGCTGTGCTTCCTGCAGTGGAGGAAAGCACCAGGAGAGTGTGTGTGCAGCTGGCATAGGGAAAGAGCCCCATGATGGAGCAGGACTTGATTCTGGGGAGTGAGGAGTGTGCAGGGCTGGGCTTTTCACGTGCTTCTTTCAAAGGAGATGCATTTTGCACTTTCTGCACAGTTCTGAACATGTGAAATTCTGGAGAATTGTCAGCCAGAGGTGTAAGGAATGACAAGCTGCTCAGATTTTGGGGACACCCCACAGAACCATGCATGCTGTGGCTGTGTGCATGTTTACACCCAGGTAAAACAGCCCTCCAGCCTGGCCAGAGCTACCCTCCCTGGAATTGGTGCTGAGAGGCAGCAGTGGGGCTGCTCCGTGGGTGCAGGGCCCTGGGAGCTGCTCTGGCAGCTGCTGGGATTTCTCTCCACAGTAGCAGGGAGTAATGTTTGTTCTCACTTCCCATGCAAATGAGCTGCCAGCTCTGAATTCCCCGTGGTGCACAGGGTTCACCATCTCATATTCCTCCATCTCCTCCCTCCTTTCTTCCCCCAGCCCATGCGTAAGTTGCTCAGTAGAAACACAGACCTCTCCCATTCTGTTCACACCTGCTCTGTCTGGAACAGGTACCTGGCCAGCCTCAGTGGCTCCAGCAGGGATGCTCCCACCCCTCTGCCTCTTGCTGCCACCTCTGCTGGGTGACTGTCCCCCAGGGGCCAGGCACAGAGCCTGGAAAAGCCCCTGCAAGGTGTGGGATGGTGTCTCTAGGCATGCTGCATGATTTACTGTGGGCTCTGTGCCCCGTGCTGCTTCAGCTGCTGCTTTGCAGCAAGGTGGAGGCAGGAGTGAAACATTAGCAAAATGTTTTATTATTGATGTATCACCATAGTTTGGCTCTCTTTGCATTTTGGCTTATGCCACTGCGATGTAAGCACCATTTTCACTTAGTACAGAGTAAAACATTTATATATATATGTGTGTGTGTGTGTGTGTATTTATATATTTATATTTATATATTTGTATATTTATATATAATTTTATATTTTATATTTTTATATAAAATATATTTTATATATATTTACATATATATTATATTTTATATATTACATATAATATATTATATGTAATATATATTTTATTTTAATATATTTATATATAATATATATTATTTATATATTATATATTTAAATTTATTCTATATTTATATATAGAATATATATGTTATATTATATATATTTATATAAATAATATGTATATTAAATATATATTAAATATATATATTATATATTTAAAGGTACATATATATATGTGTGTGTGTGCGTGTGTATATATATATATATATATATATATATATATCATAGGTGACAACAGCAGAATTCACAGAGAAGGAATTGTGAGGACAGCATGAGAAAACGAACCAAGGCTGTAAATTTGTGAGTTTTCTGTGCTGGTAACTCACTGGGCAGGCTGAACATCTTTCATTTCTTATAGCTGTGGGAGATTTCCCAAGGGTTTTCTTGTCCCCAGAGTAGAAACACTGGCTAGCAATATAAAGACTTCCTAAAAAAATAAGTGGATGTCACAGCATTGGGAACTATTGCTCCAGTACAGTGCTGGATTTTTGGAAAAGTAATCCTTTTGGAGAGGTGGGAACATTAAATGTGAAGAGGGAAAGGAGGAGCTGGGAAGAGGGTTGTGAAAAGTGCCACCCCCAAGGAAAGGTACAGCAGCACCTTCCCTGCACACCTGGCCTGGGCAGAGACAGGTTTGTGTTGTGTCAGCCAGTGCAGAACCTTCTGTGAGTCACCTGTGGCCTGGGCTGAACAGGGTTCCAATTTTGCACGTTAATTGAGAGTAACAGGACAAGAATTAATTCCAGCTCATTGTATTATGACTAAAATAATTTTCTCTTGGCAGGTGCAGATCCAGACTTTTCCTCTGAATCTGGCCATACCTTTTTGATGGTATCCCCAAAAGGTGTGGGGTCCATGTGCTGCACAGCAGCCTGTCAGAACACCTGGGGTCAAGTGCAAAACAGCACAGCTTCTCACACCTAATGCTCATCTGTTCCTGCAATATTTACCTCCTTTTTCAAGGCCAATCCATACCTTGCTAATGGCCATCTAATTCCAGTTATGTGAATAATCCTTATATTCATTCACAGTTCTACAAGTTGCCCCAGTGCAAGGTAGAACTGCACCCTTGGAAAGAGTGTTGTTCAGCCCTTGGTTTTCAGGGAATGTGACCCTCAGGAACTGAAAACTGAGACTGAGTTGTGTATGTCCAAGGGCTGGAACCCCCTGGGAAATGCACCAGGAATTGTGCCTGATGCCCACAATGCAGGAGGGAACTGGGGAGGTGCTAAATAAGCTCTGTGAAGATCCTGCCCTTCCCCTGCTCCAATCTGATACCTGCCAAGTCTGCAGGACCAGAGTGGATTATCAGGCAGAAGTCTTTTCTTCTTTGAGTTTAGGTTCGTTGGCAGGGTGGTTGGGGTTTTTTCTGTGCAATCAAAATAAACCTGGCAAAATCTGCACCTATTTTCTGACAAAGGCTGGGGACGCTTTTAGTGAAATAACAAACTGTCTGGGCTTTTATAATCCACTAAATAGGGCAGCTGTTGTTGGAGTGGTGTTCCAGCAGCACCCTTTATTTCTTCTTAGAAAGGAGCTCCTGTGTTTTGCAAAGCTCTCCTCTTATCTGTACTCATCTGCACCTGATGCAGCTAATAAAAATGCAGCAGATTTCAGATTTGCATACATTAGTTTATAATTGCATGTTTCCCAGTGTAACCCTCTGAATGTGTTTGTGTTGGGGATGATGTTGTGGAGGATGTGCTGATGGACATTTTGGATTTTCTCTGAATAGCAGGTGCATTTCCTGCCTGAGGGAGCACTGGGCATTTCTGCTGTGCGCAGGAAGGAGGGCCAGGATTCCCAGCCACTACCCTAAAGACACCTTATGCTATTTTTGTACTGTTTCTTCCCCATGTGCCTTTACCTTAGGTGCACTTCAGGCCCCTTGAACCTCCCAGAGACTCTTGATAAAGGGATTGTATTTTTATCATCTGTCTGTAATGAATGTAAAGTCTCAGAAGCAGCTGCAGGAGGAGGGGAAGCACACACACGTGTATTGGCAAACAATTCTGCATATTGCTGCAGGCACACCTCCCTTGTGTTTCCTGTGGTCAGGAGTTTTTCTTAAAGCTTTGAGGGAAACACTGGATTTTGACATAATGATGTTTTGCTGAGGAAGGATGAATCCTTTACACCTCATTTACCTTTGCTGTCTCTCAGCTTCCACAGTGTTTTGTGTTGCTTGTTGGGGTTTTCCTCACTCCTGTCCTTGTGCTGGTACCTCCCTGACTACTTCCTTAGGCTGCACACCTAACACAGGGATTTCTGGCAACCTTTGGCAGTTCTAACACAGCAAATGTGCTGGGGTGGGAAGGGAGGGCAGCCTGGCAGGACTTGTTCTGCCTTGGAAGGAAGGAGTCACAGCTCCTGGAAGTGGTCACAGCTCCTGGTGGGTGAGTCCTGACTGGTGATGAAAAGTCACAGGCATTGCTGGTTCTCATAAAGGAGAAGGGTATTGCTGTGTTCCTCTGTTGTGGATATTTTAAAGATGCTTCTGCTAATTTGTTAGGACTCCTTATAGAATTTTCCAATCCATAGGAATACAATTAACGGTAATAAGCTGAGCCTTTGGGTAAAAGATTGTATGTAAAAAAGAATGGTTTCCTCCTCTGGTGCAGTGCCTGGGTAGAGCTGTTGCTTGCATGAGGAGCAAAATTAAAATGCAGCTGCCTTTTGCTCAGTTATTGCTTCAGAGGCAGCAAAACCAGGAGAGTGAGCTGGATTGTTTTTCCATTTAATCTTCTGTGCAATTGCTAATTAAGTCCCTATTGCTGGAGCTTTATTAATGCTAAAGATGTGAAAGGCAGAAGGAGCCTGCTAAAGATGTGAAAGGCAGTTTGATTTTTTCCAGCTGATGGCTGAATGTGAAGAACTGACCATTAGAAGAAAGCTGTTGTTTCAAAATCTGGAATTACTGAGAAGCACTTGAATGCTAGACCATCATCTTCACACTGGCTTTTTGATTTATAACCCAAAGCCATTCCTGCAGCCTAATTGCCAGGCTGTTCTTAAGAGCTTTATAATCCAATTAACATCCAGAGCATAATAAGGCATTTGAGCAAATGGAGGGAATTTGTCTTTTGGTGACTTGCAACAGTGCATTTGCAGCAAAGGCTGTGAAATGCTTGCTGTGCTCCTCTCCATGGTTCTCTGGATTGCTGGGCAGTGGGAACAGAGCTGCCAACCCCTGCAGGAGATGTTGCACCTGCTCTGAGTGCTTCCCTCGAGGAAGGAGCCGTGCTGTGCTCTAGGGGGGCATCTGTGGGTCACAGGGTGGTGCTGGCCACAGCAGGAAATGGCACAGTAAAATTTGGGGAAGGAGGTGCCTGAGTTCAAGGTAAGCTGAGCCCCAGGGAGGTGAGGCAGAGCCTGTGGCAGCGGCTGCAGGGCTGGGTTGGGCGCCTCTTGCTGTGCTACTGAGCAGCTCGTGGGGTGGGTGTGAGGAGCTGATTAAACATCTGAGCTTTCTTTCCCCCCTCCCTGCTTTTTGCAGCTCTCCATGAGTTCCCCAATGACATCTTCACCAACGAGGACAGGAGACATGGAGCTGTTGTCCTGCACGTCCTCTGTGTAAGTGTTGTGACTTTGCCTTTCTTCTCCTGCTGGCACGGACAGGGCCTTGTGTGCTCAGGAGCTCTGAAGTTATTTTCTCTTCAGTGCATTTTCATCTCCTGGATGGACTGTGAAGTCAGGGATGTGATGTTTTTTGTTCTTGGGATCTTCTGATATAAAGGAGTCAATAATGGAAGGATGGTTTAAACTTGCTTCCCATTTTTATTTTTTCTGTAGACACCATCAGAATGTCAGGCCACAGTAAAAAGAAAGTTGTCTCTGAAAATGGGACAGTTTAACATCTTTAAGATGAAAACCAAATGCCAGAGAGCTAAAAGATACAGGAGTTCTGCAAGAAGTAACTCTGGGACTCTCTGAAGTTTATGGGATGGAATAACTGACATAGAAATATCCATGGCATTACATGGATTGGAAAGTTTGCTTTATCAGCTCTTTGAGTTACATCAGAGGCATTCTTAAGCAGCCAAGAAAATACCTGCTCCTAATGCACGTTTAGAAGCTTTCAACAATTTTTAGTCAAATACTTTTAACAATTTTTAGTCAGCTTAAATGAGCAGTCACCATTAGCTGTAAGAAGTGATTCATGATTTCTTTTTGAGCATAAATTAGATTGCATTGTGTATTTTAATGTGAGCCCTCTGTGTAAGGATTTTATTTTGGCTAAATAGCTGCAGAAATTTGTTGAGTAACGTTGCTATTGACCGTGCCTGGCAAGTTCAAGAATCTCAAGTTTCCATGGGAACATTGAGCTTTGAAATGTTTTGGAAACTGAGCACTGGACCCGAGCTGGATTTTATACAACCAACAAGAATACTCCTAAAAATTCATATATAAATTCAGTTGTGAATATGCCCTTAACATGTACCAAAATGGAGTCTGGAGGACTGAACTGTCTAGTTCAGAATAAAGAGAAAAATCTGTTTTTAATGAGAAGTAGAAAAGCATCCACTGTCCCAGCAGAAATGTACTCAGTTTCTTCCCTGCTAGCAAACAGCAAGGCAGCTCCCTCCATCCATTGTTCCATGGGTGCTCCATTGTTCTCTGCAGCAGTTTGGTGGACTTAGGAAAATTTACTGACCACTCTTTGTCTTGTGGTCCTTGAGGTGCAGGACCTGGCTGGATTCAGCCTCTCCAGTACTGAGATAGCTGGAGAAAACCTCTTGTCAAAGTAAAAAATTATACTCAGATAAAACAGAAAATGTTAGCATTTAACAGCCTGCCTCTAGTCTGGGTTGGAAGGGGTGCTCTGAACGTCCAGTTCTGTTTTTTACCTCCCAGAAATAGTTACCAAACGTGTGATGAAATCAGAGCAGAAGCAGAAATGCACTTTTTTAGGGGAAGGAGGATACAGACACAGAGTTTTTTTTGCCTCTACTGAGGTTTCTTCGTGGGTTTGAGGAAACTGGACTGTAAAAGGAGCTCTGTAATGGCGGGGAGAACAATGCAGTGGTGATTAGAGGTCATCACCATGCTTCTCATGTTAGTGACCTCCCCTTAAATAGTTTCTGTTCATTGCAGTAAAAATGTTGTTCTCTGCCCCTTTGCCTGTGCTTTCATGTTTAATTCTGAAGGACATCAAGGCAAAGCTGGTTTTCCAGAACCCAGAGGAATGGGACAAAAGCTATCACAGAGACCTTGGGAAGAGCAGGAGGCTTCCCAGGGCATCCTCTCCCTATTGTTTAATTAAAAGGGAAAAAAGACGCCAGCAAATCTTCACAGTGGGGCTGTGTGAATTACTAAACATGATCTGATACTGCACAAAAATGAAAGTTAATCCCTAAACACTTGAAAAATGTAGGAAAAATGGGCAGGTCAGCAATAGTTTTAGGCTTGAACTGAAAATACTTTGGTTTGAAGAAGAAGTGGGCCACTGAGGCCATAATTCAGGTTAGAGTTATGGTGTTTAATTTCTTCTGGATACCTTTTCAGAGCTCAGCAGCTGACTGCTTCACTGCCATTCATCATTTCCATGAGCTGCTGAGTAACTCCCCACTAAGTCACTGGTTTGGGATGTTCATTTTGGAGGGGCCAGGGTCTGGATTTTAAGTCTGATGCTGTTCCTACAGCCTGGGAGCTCCCCAGCACCCAGGGGCTTCTTTTTGCAATCTTAACATCACTGTTTGTAGAATCATAGAGTAGGTTGGATTGGAGGGAAGCTTACACATTATCCAGTTCCAGCTCCCCTGCTATGGCTTGGGACAACTTCCACTATCCCAGGTTACTCCAAGCTTTGTGCAGCCTGGCCTTGGACACTTGCAGGGACCCAGGGGTAGCCACAGCTTCTCTGGGCACCCTGTGCCAGAGACTCAGCACCCTCACAGGGAAGAATTCCTTCCCAACACCCAATCCACCCTGCCCCCTGTCAACATGAAGCCATTCCTCCTTGTCCTGTCACTCCAAGCCTGTGTCAAAGTTCCTCTCCAGCTCTCCTGCAGTCCCTTTGGGTGCTGGAAGGCTGTGTAGGTGCTCTCTTAACCTTTTACTGGGTTTCATTTTGTTCCTGATGTCCCCCTGCAGATCCTCAGCCCTGCCATGCTCTGGGGCACTGGCACCAGTTACCCTCTCCAGACAGGAGGGAAATGGCTTTGCTGAGAAATTCCCAAGGGGAATTTGAGAGAGAATGGGGGGGTTTGGGTCTCTGCATTACCCTGGTGTTTTGACAGCACAGTGTTGCTTCCTCCTTTCCCAGCCTCCTCCAGCAGGTCTGGAGTGCAGAGTCAGGATATTTTGTCTTGCCAGCGTGAGGAGCCTGTTCATGGTCAGAGCTGAGCCTGTCCCTGGGCAGAGCAGGGTGGAGGAGCAGTGTGTGTGCTCAGCCATCCATCCCTCCTGCTCCTGCCTTGCCACTGCCTCCTGTAGCCATGGGAACAGGCTCTGACAGCCCCTGCCTCCCTCCTGCCAGGAGCTGGGGAATGTAGGTCGCCCTGGACGGGTCCTGTCTCTGTTTCTGCATCGGGTCAGTAGCCAGACACATCTCATTCCTGCAGCACAGGGCTGTCTCCTTAGGGGCTTCATTTCTCCAGTGCCCTGGCCGTCTGTGGGAGCACTGCTGGGCACATCATGGTACACAAACTGCTGGGCACATCATGGTACACCAACTGCTGGGCACATCGTGGTACACAAACTGCTGGACAGAGTCAACCCAAGCTCTGTGGCTTCCTGCTTTGGTTGGGGTTTTTAATTTCCCTCCAGCAATGGAGTTTTAGGTGGGTTTGTCTCGGAATCTCTGCTGCTCAGAGTGACCCCAAGATGTCTTAGAAAGTCTCTTTTCCCAGCCCGGTGCTTGAAGAAGGAGTCAGAACTCTTCTGTTCTCATTCTCAAGGTTGTTAATAGTTTCTTATCTATAAAATTCTTTCTCCTGGCATGCCAAGGTCCACTCAGCAGGACAGACAGAGACACTCTGGCCACCCCTGGGGCGGTGTTACCTTTTAATACTAAAAACTACATGTGCATTATTTACAATAACTTCCCAATACCTATCACCTATGTTAGACAGTGAGCTTCTACTCTAAACCAATCTAAAAATGCCAACATCACCCAGAAGATGGAGGCTAGGAAGAAGAAAAAAGAAGGAAAGGGCACGCCCAAATTCCTCCATTTTTGGGACCCTGAGCCCCCATTCTAAAAACCCCAAAAAATTTCTATTTTTCACCTGGTGACAAACTAACTATTATTCTAATTAAACCCTTTTAACTTGTAATTCTTCCTATAAGGGTTGGTAATTGTTTTTTCCAAGGGCTGAATCAAAGGCACAGAGGTCTTGGGCTCTGTGTGAAGGTGTCTGAGCCCCCCAGAGCCGCCAGAGGAATTTCCTGGGTTCCCACAGGTTTGTGATGCAGTCAGAGTTGAGAAAAGCCCTGTGCTTGGCTAAGGTGGTTTCAGGGGTGGACCCTTGCTAGTCCTGACTCCCCAGGGCAGGGTCTGTGGGGCAGCAGCAGACACCCCACCCCTGCTTTGCTGCCAGCAGCAACCTCAGCCTTTCACAGCCCCCTGGGAAGGAGGCAGGGCTGCAGGGATTGCTGCTTCCACTGCATTCTGCTCTCTTGTGAAAAGCTTCCTTCACTCAGTGAAGCGAGGTTGAGTGTCAAGACTGTCATGGGAAGCTCAAAGGACTGCTGGACAAACATGAAGAATGACCATTTCTGTGCTGTGCAGTGGAACAAGTATTTTGAGTAAGAAACTTAATCACCTTTGATGCAGAGATTGCATCTCTGTTTGTTAGAATCGTCATTTTAACATCAGTCCTAATGTGGTACTTAATCTGGCATTTATAATCCTTTTATGCAGAGCCATTGCATTTTCCTAATTTTTTAATGTCCCTTTTGACGGGGAGGAGGAGTGAGTGTGTTTTTTGAAGTGTATTGCCTGGCTAAAGACTCCCATATCATCACTTAGAACTGAATGAAACTGGGGCTGAGCCTTATTTAGTGTGTTGAGTCCTCCGTGTTGTACTCTGCTGCCATTGCACAGGCCATATTCTGTGTCCCCCAACCAATTCCTTACTTCCCAGTGGCACTTCCAGGTGGAACACACTTCAGTCTGTGCTGCCCTGCTCCTTTCCAGAGCTGCTGCTCCTGTGGTGCCCATGAAGACAGGGGGCCATGTGCTGAAGGAAAAATCCATGTGATTCCTTGATGAAATCACAGGATGACTTATTTGAAATCTCAAGATGTGATGTTGGCCCTCTCCTCACAGGACATGCCATGCAGACTGGCCTCCTTGATGCTCCTGCCTCTCCTCCCTCTTGCATAAAAAAGCCCCCTCCTGCTTGTGTTCCTGCTGGCCCAAACTCTTAATATTGCTTTGTTGTGTTTGTTTAAGAAGCAAACAAACAAGCCCCACCAAAAAGCCCGAAGAACTTCCAAGGAAGTCACAGTTGCTCTCCTCATGTGTTCACTGACTGTGGGCAGCTTCCAGTGATTTAGGCTGTGAACAAGGCTGGGGTTTAGCCAGATACTCCTTCAATTCTGACACTTTGCACTTTATTGCACCCACTTGAATGAACTTAGGAAGACTCAGAGCCAAAGCCAGCTTTGTGACAGCAGTGAGGTCATTAAAGGGAATGCTGGAGTGTGCAGGTGCCGTGGGCTCAGCCTGGTCAGTGCACTCTGTCCTGAGGAGTGCTGTGGGTTTGCTTTAGTGCTTCCAGCTCCTGCAGCAGGGATACAGTCCCCACTCCTGGGGGGAATGAGCAAGAGCCTGGAGGGGCAGTTCTTTCACATTTATTTTTCTGTTCCTTACTCATTTCAGTGCCCTTTTTGCCTTTTGTCTTGTACCTGATCCTACTAATGAGAAAGCATGGGCAGACAAAAGCAAATTCCCTTGTCACCCTTGAAGGTGGTTGCTGTGCCCTCTCAAAACCTGGACACCATGAGACTCCACTTTGATGCTGGGATGCTTGGGCAGTCTTGAGTGCACTGGAAGCGACACAGTCCCTCCCCTGGCATCATTTGAATGTGCATCTAAAATTCCAGAGTAGGAATTGTCTAAACTGAAGAACTGGTGGCCCTGGTGCCTCTGTGAGCCCTGTGGAGCGTGGCATCATCTGTGGACACCTACAGTGCAATGCAGTGCATGTGTGGGGGCATCTGGGGTGAGCTGCCTGGGCTCTGGGGCATGGGATGCTGTGGTGGCTGCCTCCCCTTCGCCCCCATTACCTTGCCTGCCTCAGGGAGGTGCAGGAAGCCCAGCAGCCTTGTGGAGCCCTGTGCTCCGTGGGTGTGGATCGTGTCAAATGGAGAGGACATGCTCACTTTACAGGAATGATGCTGCTGCACAGATTAGCCTTCTTGAGAGGCATTACTGTGTGTTGGGGCAGGGCACTGAGGGCATGACTCACTGCAGATTATTATGATTAGCAGATCAAAAATCTAAGCTGAAGTTAGGCACCCTTTATCTGTTATGTTTCAATGGAATTTGGCCACATCACTCTCTGGAGCCCGTTCTGATCCTTGTTCCTATCTTCCTTTATCTCTGTTGATACAGTTGGTATTGTGTCAGCAGCTGGTGCTCCCTTTGCAGGATCAGGTTCTTTGCTGCACCCAACAGAGTTGGAGACCTGGAATTTTGCTTACTCTTGTGGTCCCCGGGGCTGTTTTGCAGTGTAAGATTTTCTAAAAGCCTAAGTTACACTTACTCATGTTTATGACAAGTGACAAAGAAGCACAGAAACTATCCAAGTGACATTCCAGCACCTCTTGTGTCAAGATTGTGTCAAAATCATTTGTTATAATTAAATTCCCAACTCTAATCCTGAAAAAAATACACTTGAATTATTTTTGAGCTTGAAAAGTTTTCATGGCTGAGATGTACAGTAATTATTGATTTTTTTTGCAGCAAACTTGTAACTCTGGCAAAGTAGAATCTGTGTTTTTGATGGGGCTGGGGGATTTAAACCTGTTCCTGGAAAATCAAAACAAGAACAAAAAAACTGGAGGCCATTTTTATTTCTGCTTTCCCTCCAGAGAAAAGTACTCTGGTCTCCTCACATTGCCTGAGCTTCTGCAGGACTTCATCAATAAGCAAAGCTAGAGGATCTGTGGGTGATGTGCTTGGAACTATGGTTCCCTAGGATTAATACACTGTTTTTCTACAAATATTGGCCACTTCTCTCAGCTGTAGTCAGTCACTGGAGCTGCACTGCTTGTGGAAGTAACTCTGGAGTGAGCTCCTTCCCCGTGGGCAGGATGGGCCAGGTTGCCCTCCAGGGCTTTGCTGTGTGCATGTGAGCCACAGTGTTTCCCTCTTGGGGCAGAGATCAGGCCCCAGCACATTCTGTTTAATAGTACAGAAACCCAGATTAAGTGTTTCTTGCATGAAATTAAAGAACTGATTGGCCCAGTGTCTTTTCGAGTCCTGTGTTCCCCCTTGGTTATATTTTTTCCTATGTGAAGTTCAGCAAGATTTACTGCTGGGACCTAGGTGACATGGCAGGGCACTTCAGTCCAGAAAAAAAGCTTCTTTTCCAGAACACTAGATTTCAAAAGTTACTCCTCCAGGGTTTAGATTTTTACAGAACACAGTGATAGAAAAGCCTTGCACTGCCCAACAGGGAAAAAAAGGAAGGCGAAAGTACTTCAGTGTGGCTTAGTGATGTCCAGAGTAAAAAAGAAGGAAAGCAAAAATATTTCAATGTGGATTAGCAATGTCCAGAGAATTTTAAAAAAGGGAAAAAAAAGAGCAGCCTTTATGGTGAAGATAAAATGTTGGCAGTTTTTGATAGTTTATAAGAACTTTTGGGTAAATACTCCACGATCTTTCAGTTACATCCCGGACAGCTCTATGAATTCTTCTTGCAAGAGCATTTTATTTTCTTGCAAAGTCTGTACCAAATGAAACCTGGGATGGGTTGGGCTGCTGCCATTCAGTTGTGTGTGACAGTCTCCAGACTCAGCCCTCTCTCTCCTCCCTTGCAGGCTGTGTACATGTTCTACGCCTTGGCAATCGTCTGCGATGACTTCTTCGTCCCTTCGCTGGAGAAGATCTGTGAAGTGAGTGTTAGATGTTCCTTCCTCTTGTGCTGCTTTCACAGCACTTCTGGAGAGCCTTGGGCTGTGGTGATGGTGTATTTATTTGCTGTTGTCCTGCAGTGCTGCCTGTGCTGCTTGTCTTGTTGCTCAACATGACGTGTGTGTGCGTTGACTCAGCTCTGTGTTCTTCCTCGCAGGACAGGCTCTCCAGGTGCTCCAGGCATTCCCACTGGGGTGGTTCTGCTGCCTCCTGTTTTTGTGTCTTTGCAGATGTCTCTGCAGAAATACCAGGCCCTAGCCTTAGCTGACAGAAATTAAAACCTCTGGTGATTTATCCTGGTAGAAACCGTGGATCTTGTACCCTGCCCTCACAGTCATGATTGTCAGACCTTGTGTTGTGTGGGTGTGAGTTGTAAAGCAGCAGGGACAGCTAGGTCAGCTGTAAAGAAGCTTGTGAATGCTTCCAGCAATTACAAGGGACTCTGTTTCTCTTTGGTAAGGTCAGGATGCCTAAATTTTAGAAGACAAGGAGAACATTTTTGCCTAAATCAGCTCGGACAGCCACAGAGCGAGCACAGACCATGTGCCCAAAATTACTGCGAGCCATATCTGCTGTCAGTTCCAGCAGTGAAATCTCTGTGAGGGGAGAATATGGCTGGTTTTGGCAGTGAGAGATCTGTGCCATTTGTAGAAGACACCTGTCCATGTGCCTGGGAACAAGTGTCACCCGTCAGGGCGTGGGCTGTGCTGGCCCTGGGAGAGGTGTGGGAGCTGACAGGGCAAATAATTTGTGCTGACAGCACTGACGGAGGCTGTCTCCAAATTAATCTGATAGTTAAAGTTCAGCACTCTGCTGTGTGGGCCTTTTTTGCATCATCAAAGAAAAAAGCCCCCAGGAAACTCCACTTTTGATGCTTAAGTATAGAGGTAACTGAAAGGTAGCAACATAAGGCAGGAGCTTCTGTCCTGCAGAGTTGCTGCACCCTCTGGGCCTGAATCTGGGGAACCCCATTGCAAGGTTCAGGAACACTGGTGTGAGAATGGGGATAGGAGATGCTGGGGGTTGTGGACACACTGTGTTCTTTGACTTCCCCTCTCCCAGGCAAGTGAACCTGACTGGTAACTGTGGCTCTAGAAGCTGGCTCAGATGTCTGTGGGTGAACAAAACCTGAGCTGAGTGAGCAGTGTCCAGGAGAGGCTTGTATTTTGGGGTGCTGTCAGTATGCCCAAGGGCAAACCACCCTGCCGTGATGTCAGCACAGCTGTCTGGTGGCTGTGCCACCTTGGCTGGTGGCTGTGCTCTCAAGAGGCACCACCATGAGTTCCAGCAGCTATTGTAGGATGGATGTTCCATAGTTTCACAGAGCATCCTGCAGAAGAACCTGGCCTTTGAGGATCTGCCTCTGGTCCTGTGAACTTCTTTCATGATAGTTTTAATCCTGTTTAAAATAGTTTTCCATAAATCTGTACTTTATCAGGTTCCACAAGCTTTATAGCACTCCAGCAGTACTGTGGTCTTCTGCTTCAAGGGCACTCCTGGTGAGGGCACATCCTGTCCTTTTCCCTTGTCCCCATAATTTATGTACAAAGGGTTGTTACCTCTGTGTGGGCAGTGGATAGAGTTACCCTCCCTCAGGGGTGAGGAATACCCATTGTGGAATCTTCAGAAAAGGCTGCTGTGATGATTTCTGTTCTTGTCTCTGTGCAAAGGTACTCAGGCAAGGAGGAAACAGCAGAGGAGCCCTGCAGTGTGCAGGGGAATGGGGACAGAGGGAGGTTTGCTGTGTCCTGCCAGGCTGGGGGGCAAGCCAGCTCTGCCAGGGACACTTCCCACCACCCTGAGCTGCCTTCCTCATGCTCCTGGCTGCCTTTCCTGTGCTCCCACAGTGGCAGCTGCTGCCTGGGTGTAGTAACAGCTCAGGGTGGTTGTTGCTCTTCTTCAGTGCCTTGTGGCATCTGCTGAGCAGATGCAGATGGGTGTTGGCTCAATGGGAGCCGGTGCAGATGGAACAGTGGGAGTGCAAACACAGAGGGTGTAATTAACCAAGGAAATCTTTGGAAGCAGCATATGCTGATGAAGTTTTTGTAGAACAGTGGGTCCTTTCCCTTCCAGAAGCCCCAGGTTTTAGACAGTCCCTGGGTACTGCTGAGGGACAGGTACAGGAGGTCAGTGATGTAGTCCAGGAGAAAGGGGGTAAGGAGAGGGTAAAGCAAGGCATAACTTGTGCCAGGGAAGGTGGCTGGAGGTGAATGAAGCCTGAGCCCTGTCCCTGCCCTTTACAGGTGAAAGTGGGAAAGATGAGGTGTGTGGTGCTGGAGTTGTGGAGCACACAAACCCATGAGTGGTGAACCTGCCTTCCCTGTTGGCTGCAATGGTGATCTTTCCCTCCTCTCTAAAAGTGTCTCTGGCATAACCTGCCCTCTCTGCCAGGCGATGCTCACTTCAGCAGCCAGTGCCTGTGGTGGCTTTTCCCCTATACTTAACCTTTGTTTACACAAAACTTTACAGGTACCCACTCTCAGCAGGCAGGTTAACGTTGGGACTGGAATTCCTTCAGCTGCTCAGTGTGGGATTCCTCAGCTAATCAGTGACTGTGTTTCTCTGCAGCGCTTGCATCTCAGTGAAGATGTGGCTGGGGCAACTTTCATGGCAGCAGGAAGCTCTGCTCCTGAGCTCTTCACATCTGTCATAGGTAAGGAGCCTGCTGCTGCTTCCCTAAACCTTCCAGTTTCCCTGGCTGTTTTCAGGGCTGAAATGGCATTGCTGTGTGCCTGCAAGGTTTGTTGTAACACTGGGCACACATGGCACTGACTGTGGGGAGTCCTTGCCACAGTCAAGGTGAACTGACTCTGGGGGTACTGTTGTCTTGACCCTGCCAAGCCAGGACAAGTGGGCATTTTACCATAGCTGCCCATGAGCCGGGTTTCACCTACATTATCCTCTCCTGTCCACTTTCCTGCCTTGTCTGCCACCCTGCTCCAGGGCCCTGTGGGAAAGGATTTCCCCCAGATTTCCCTCTCTGGTACCCTGGCACACTGTTCATGTCCTCAGTGGCAGGTTCTCTGCCATCACCTCCCCTCTGGTTAGTCTTCCAACACTGCTTTTCCCTGGAAAAGCCAGAGTGGGGAGGAGAAGAGGATTTGAAATTATTTCTTACAGCAACAGCTTGTCAGAGCATCACATTTCCAAAGCAGCTCTCTGCTTATGGAAAGTGTGATGAAGGGATTCAACCATCCTTAAGTTGCAAAACCTGGGAAACTCTCAGAGAGGGACTGCAGGCAGTGCTACAGAGTGATGTTCTACCCAACCACATCAAGAGGGTGAAGTGTTCCTGCTGTAAAGCTATGTGCTCTGCAGAGGTCTGATTGCACAAGCAAAGCCTTATCATTTGGGAACTTAAATTGCACCAAGTTGGGATTGTCCTTTGGTTAAGGGTAGTGCAGCACCAGGGTGAAAATAGTACCAGATTCCTTCAGGTGACTTAGAGAAGCCCTGATGGTCACCAGGATCATTTTCCTGCTGTGGTGTAACCTGCCAGGTGCCCTGTGCCACTTGGCAGGTGAGGGCTTCTGTGTTTCTGAGAAAAGGATGAAGCTGGAGAAAATATGTGAACTGGTGTTGGAACCTTAAAAGCAAGAGGTGAATTTAAACAGACTGACAGCTAGCAGGAGATGGAGTGTTATTTTTAGGCTGTCTTCCTAAGGAAAGGATTTTGTGCAGCACGGTGATGCATGTGTCTGTCAGTTCATCTCCCTCACCATTAACCTCATTGGCCAATTTTAACCAAATTTGACAGAAGAGCTCTGAAAAAAGCTTGTGGCATAGCCCCATAACTCATCCTGAGAGGCATCACTTGGCTTGTGAGTAGCTGTGGCCAGACAGCTCTGAATCATCTCCAGCTTCTACTGAAGCTTCATCCCACTGAAGCCAGTTGGGATGGGGATATGGGAAGGAGCAGAATACTGCTCAGGGAATATCTTAGGGGAGACAGCTTCCTGTGGATTTGTGTCCCACCAGCTGCTACCATGAGCTTGCAGTGTTTGTGGTGTGTATTGCCATAATGTTGGGTCACAATAGCAGGAAGTTCATAACTTGGATGTACTTGGTTTCCATCACACAATCCATTCAAGTCCCCTCAGAAAACAACTCTCTGCAGTTTGCCTTTAGAGTCATTAATAGGGTATGAGGTCTGCAATTTTATGTGAAGAAAAGTGAGCTCTTTCCCATTTACACAGCTTCTCTTGAACTTGTTTTTCAGGTGTTTTCATCACAAAAGGAGACGTGGGCGTTGGAACCATCGTGGGCTCGGCTGTGTTCAACATCCTCTGTATTATTGGTGTGTGTGGGCTTTTTGCAGGACAGGTAAGAGCATTTAATGATTCCTTACAGTTCTTGCTTCACCCTGTGCCTTGGCTGAACTGCAAAATCAGATGCCAGGTTCACCACCTTGCCACAAATTTCTCTGGTTTTGCTGTTTTTAATCGCACCCTGTGCTGTTCCTCCTGCATTTTGGAAATGAAAAACAGCAGCAGCAAAGGTCAGCTCAGGCATTTTGAGCTGCCCAAGGTGTGTGGGTGGGCAGAGGAATAAATGTTGGTTGTTTGCTCCTCGTGTAGTTTGTGACTGCTCTCCAGCATGTCAAACCACTGCTGACAACACAAGCTATTCATCTGAAATTAAAGCAATTAAGCTGTGAGATCTGAGCTGCTGTCTGAATTGCAGACATGATTGACTGTATAATTAAATACCTGAATCTGCATTTACCTTCACACTTGCCAACATGCCAAGTGTTTTTACAATCTCATAAATGTTCTCATAAATGCGTGTTACTGTGCAGACTTATTTGTAGAGAGGAGAAGCAGAGTCATGTTACCAGCACAGGGCAATGGAAGAAGAAGTGAGAAGACCTTGGTCAGTGTGGGAAAGCATGCAGAGAGATGGGGTTTTCCTTATGATCCAGTTCTGTTTTCCTTATGATTCAGTTCTGTTTTCATTAGCAGGGAAGTTTTGCAAGCTGAAGGTGAACATTTTCAGTGTGAGGAGGCCTCAGGATAAGGTCACAGCAGTACTTTTTAACCACCCACGTGCCCTGATTTGCATGCAGCATGCAGCTGGCAGCTACAGATGCTCGGTGTGTCAGTGGTTCTGCTGTAACTCTTACTGTGAAAACCCAGTTAATTGAGGTAAATTTTTAATGACCAAAGCCTTCCCAGGGCATGAGGCTCTGCTCCCCAGAGGTATTCTCCTGTCATCAACAGGACTTCCTTCTCAGGCTGCTTTTTTCATGCAAATGAAGGTGATTAACTGTCTAGCAGTTAATGATGGCAGAGGAGTCAATTCTGATTTTTATTCTCCACAATATTGATTACATGCCTCAAACCTGCTAAAAATTGGCTACAAATCACAGCTTTGGAAAAGACCTGCTGGAGTTTGGGGCTTGACAGAGAATGTCAGAATGTCAGAGGCCTTTTGCAGGTGGGAGATTGTTGTTTCGGAAGGATAAATCACAGCCAAAATGCTGTTGTAAAACATCTTCAGCCATGGTAGCTTTCAGAAGTTCAAGTCATCCTAAGCATAGGCTGTGAGTTTCTTTCAAGCCAAGCGTTGAGATTTTGACTGCTTTGCCCCATCTTTGTTTTCCTTGGGACTCTGCTGATGATTTGTGTGTGGTTTTGTCAAGTCACATAACCTCCCTTTGCTGCAGTCCAACCCTCAGAGGGTGGGTGAGCACTGGAATGATTGACGTCACCGTGTGGAACTGTGATTTTAGTGAGCAAATAAGAAATGTCAGTGTCAATAATTGCAATGTTTTAGATAAAACTCTGGATCAGTTCATGCTTTTCATTGTTTCCCAGCCTTTCACCAAAAAGTCATTCCCTCTTAGTGGTGTGATTCATGATTTGCTTTGTGTTAGTGTGAGTAAGAGTTTGGTTTTATTGTCAACAATGTCTCTACAGAGGCACTAACATAGGTGGTAAATGTGGTTGTTGGTGAGATTTCTGTTCTGCTGGGGCCTGGATCTCAGTAGTGAATTGCCAGGTGAGTCTGGGGTTGGTCAAAGCTGCTTGCTGTGCTCCAGGATTTTTTTTCTTTGAGCTCAGACCTGTGGATTGAGCAGCTGGAGCCCTCGGAATTTCAGATGTATTGCCCCTGAACTGGGAATCCCAGAGGTCAGACCTGCAGGGGCCTTCTGCTGCATTTCTGTTTTTTATTTTATTTTTGACTAGTAAACAGTTGAATTGTAAAATACTGTCCAGCCCTCTCCAGGATATGTTTTATTTTTAAATTAGATTGTAGTTTGTATGTGCTGTGTTGGATGTATTCTTCTTTGGCCTAAGAAAAGACTGGACTTGGTTATGTGCACCATGTTTAGAAAAAGAAACAAATGCACAGCCCCAGAAAACTGGCATGCATTTGCTTGAGCCCCAGCCCTAATTGTTTATTCTTCCAAGCCTTTACTGGCTGTATGCACACACTTTTCAGGATAAATCAGAATAAGCATCCCACTGCTGGAACGGGAGAAGGGAAGCGTGCCCACGCCTCTGCACACCTAAAAAAGGCATTGAAAGAGCATTGTGAAGGCTGAAAGTCAAACACTGCAAAGTTAGAAAATAGCAGTGTGAGGGTTCCCTGTGCACCCTTAATTTGCCCCCCCAGTGTGTGTGCATTATTATCCAGGCTTTAATTACGGAGTCTCTTGCCGGGATCTCCACGGGCTCCCTGCCTCCCTCTGCACACAGAACGGACTTTGCTCACTTAATGAGCAGATATTCAGGATTTTGTTTTCTCTTATTGTTCACTCTGTGCCCTTCTGCCTTATTTACCAGGCTCTATTCAAGCCCTGTTCCAGAGGCAGAATTATTAATTTCCTCTTGAACTTCTGCCGATCTCGGCGCTATTGTATCTGGGCAGTTGATGAGCAGTTAATTAATCTTCCCCAAACCTCTGTGAGATGAAGGGATGCTTTAAAGATGGGGAAACAAAGCACAGAAAGATTAAATAAAAAAGAATAACTTGTCTTTTTAGGGGCCAATTAGAGCTGGCACAGGCCTGCTCTTTCCTGTGGTGCATAGGATTCTGTGGCATGCATAGGATTCTCGTGGGTCCTGGTGCTGCTCCTGCTGCTCCACGAGGCTTTCCTTGCTGGAAAACCATGGTTTGAGTGGCCATGTCAGTCTGCACACAGCCCAGCTCTCCTTGGAAGCACTCAGCTCCTTGAGCCATATGAGCCCCTCTTCTCCTCATTCCCACTTCCTTCCACAGAGCACACACAGAATGCCTCTGTCCTGGGCCCTCATCCCCAGGGCTGTTCTTGTCTGGAACTAAGCAATGACTTAACTACATCTCCTAACATTTAGTGGTTACTCTTGCCTGTGTGGTGGGGATGGTGTTCCTTCTCCCTCCAGCTCTTGAGCCTGAGAGTAAAGCTTTCACCAGATTCCTGCCTTGGGTCATGCATCCACCCGTAGCAGCTTTCTTCCAGTGGTTTTGATCCCTTCTACTCTCCCCACTCCTCTGCTCTATGTCTCCTTCTCCTGGCTGATGTTAGCCATGCCAGGCAGGCACCTCTTGGGATGCAGGAGTCTGCTCTGCAGTCAGGGAAATTGTATTTTCCACTGTTTTCATCTCCTCCTGAGATTTTGGATCGGAGGAATTAAAAAAGCGACAGTGGTTGCAGGCTGCCCATGTGTTTGATGGCCAGACAAGCGCCATCCCCTAAAAACTGGGTTTTCTAAACTAGCATCCACACTCTGAAAATCAGAGCTTGCAAATATAGCTTAATCTGGGTCTCTCCAGAAGCAGAACTTCATGTCTGGTGTGTATTGAGATGTTTGATCAAGGCATGTTTGGAGAGAGAGCTCAAGTTTTCCCTGTGGGTAGTGAATGCTGCCCTTGTGCCTGTGGCAGTGAGCCTTAGAAGCTCCTCCTGCTTTCTTCTTGCAGCCTGTTGAAATACTCTGCATAGCACTCACACCCAGAGGAGGATTTCTCTTATTTCATCCAGGCAGTAGATGCAACTTCTAAGCTGTAGATGATTTCAGGGTATGGAAATAAGTTAGGAGCTGTTCTCATTCCCCACTTGTGCAGTGCAGGCTGGATGTGTCTGCAGCTGTTTCCTCCTATGTCCCCACACCTTGGACACCAGCACTTCTCCTTGCAGGTAGACAACTGCTAAGGCACATAACCCAGCTGTTGTTTTTCAGCTGCTGTGTGTGCTTTGCTTCCTTCTGGCAAAGGGGGAACGAGGAGGTCAGGGAACACGGAGGGAGAGTGAAATGGCAGCAGATGCAGCCCTTCAGTCAGTAGTCCAGCAGCATTCACGGGGACACAGGCTGGATAGCGGCGAGGAGGCTGCTGTCTGCCTTGTGATGGATTGCATCGGGCTTTTTCCATGCTTGCAAGCCAGCTGTGTATGGGGAGCTTGACCTTAGCCTGGGGTCCCCTCCAGGCCTTGGTTGAGCTGTGCTGTCTTCTCTCACGCTCGTGTTTGTGCTTCCCAAGCCCTCCCCTCCTTCCCCTGCCCTCTCGCCGTCCTTGGCGGCAAGGACGCGGCATTCTCGGAAGCCGTCCTTGCTTCATTCAGCTCTCATTCAGGCCAGCACAAGCAGAGCTTGTTCCCTTTTGGACATTCCCCCATCCAGATTCGTCTTGTTTTCACAGCTCTGCTGCTCTCTCCTCGCCATGCTGTCCTCCCAGAGCTGACCCACAGCGTTTTGCAGTGCTGCAGAGGAGGCTGAGAAGTGCTTGTGTGCTTAACCATGAGTTGCAAGTCACTCCAGCATTACCATGTCATTTTGAATGTGCATGGCTTGATTTGTTAATTAGTGTTTAATTGCTCTGATTTTCAGTTGAGTCAAAGTTTCTCTATTTCACCTTTCCCCAGAAATAGACAGGCTTCTCTAGGTGGAGCAGGGGACCAGGAATGCTGGCTTGTGCTACAGACCCTCTTCAGTTATTGGTTCTGTCTTGGGGCATCATTCCTCAACATACTGGAGCAGAAAAGGATGACAGTGACTGTCTGACCTGCCTCCTTCTCCTTCTTTTCCAGTGGGATTCTTTTACTTCAAGAATTAAACTAATTTCAGCAGGCTCTCCTTTGTCCAGGTCACAGAATGCTTGTGCCAGCCGAGGTGCCTCTAGGAATTATCAGCTGCCATGGGTTATGTCAGTGGAAAATACACCTGTGTTGACCAGGACATTAAACAGAGTTTAATAACCTGGTGGAATGTTTTTTAACGAAGCAACTGGGACTTCTGTAATCTGTTTTACCCCACTTCTGCCATTCAGCCAGCTTGCATGCCTCTTAATCTTTTAAGCTTTAATTTCACTCACAACTCAGATTGCAGCCATTACTGACTTTGGGCTTTGATTGCATTCGTGAGCTTTTTTATTTTCTTCTTCTTGACTGTGGAGAAATTTTAAAAGGTGAGAGTTGAAATCCTGTTGCTTTTTCTTCATTGGTTTGTGAATGTTGGTGGAAAACATGTAAAACTCTGGGGAAGTAGTTTAAGGAGAGCTTAATGCCAGCTGTTGGGACTGTTCATTGCTCTCAGAGCCCAGGGCACATTGGAGTTTGGTGCTGGCAGTGTTTTATAGTGACCATTAGCCTGGTTTTTCACTGACAGGCTGTGTTGCAGACATGGGACACACTAACAGGTCAGACTGAAGTAGTCCAGAAGCCAAGGCTGTGGTCCTTGGGTACCTAAAGCTGCTGGCATGGCACACACAGAGGTGTGTGAAAGCCCAGGTACAGGGAAAGCAGGGGGGACTGATGGATGATGGCAGGATGCTGTGGAGAATCAGGCAGTCTGTAAGGCGCCGAGAGTGCAGCCAGGACAGAGAGGCAGGGATGGAGTTTCAGGATGGAGAGATACCATTAATTCAGAGGTGCTGCCCAAGGCAGTCAGAAGAGTGGCAAATGGATTCCTATCAGCATCAAACCAAGGCTACTTCCTAATTGTCACAAAAACCATCACCATTTTCGGTTAAGTTTTCTCTGTCAGAATTGACACACAGATCAATACCATGGATGTACCATTTGTAGGATATTTCCTCAAATCATTTATAGTGTAAATAAGGGAGATAATAAATTCTGGTTTTTACTTCTGGCAAGAACTGGTCAGTCTGAAGAGACTGGGAGATGTTTACTCTGTGCACGCCTTCCTGTCTGCAACTATCCTTGAATTCTGCTGTGGATCTTGTGGTCCAGCAGAGGCCTTGGGGTCCTGCTGCCTCAGCACTGTGGGAATCTGAACTAAAGAGACATGCTGGTCCAAATAACTCATGGATGATTATAACCACCAGTTGAGCAGGGAAATATTTCTGGCTTTGTCCTGAGGTTTGGAGAGTGTCCACTGTTTCCATTCTGAGAATGTCACATAGACAGATTGCTGCAGCAGTGATGAAAATATCAAGAGAGGCCTAAAAAAGCAAATATTCTTGGGGAAGTAATGAGAATAGATGGAGTTGGTGCACAGTGTGCAGACTGGGAGCCAGAGTGACAACTGAGCTCTGCAGAGAATGGCAAAGCAGAGGTGAAATTAGAGGGCTGGTAATTGGGAGGAGGCTTTCCTCACAGCAGGTCCCTTAGATCATGGCTGCTTTAACTGCCTGAGAGAGAAGGATTAGGCCTGACCTGTGCTCATATTTGGTGCTTTGCTGAAGCTGGGAGTTGTATTGGTCAAAGCCTCAAGGAAGCCCAAATGCTGCATCATGAGACCCTGAGGCCAAAATTATGATCTGGAGACTGAGCTGGATGCTTGTAGTGTCCTGGGATATTTAGGCACGCCATGGGGTATAGAGGGAGTGTCACTTAGTGCAGGACATCCTGCTGTGCAGTCTGTCCCAGCACAGGGCCCTCTGGCTGATGCTCACTTCCTGCTGGAAAGCCTGCCTGGCTTTCCTGGGGCTCTGCACAGGAGAGCAATGGCTTTCCATGCAGGACTCTGTCTAAAAAGTCTGCTGTGGCAGAGTGGTTCAGTGTGCCAGGAGGGGATGTGGGGTCAGGACTCCTACTGCGCTGGGAGATGGCACCTCTGGGATCCTGTTGGACCTGCTTGCCTGATTTATGGATGTGCCAAAAGTGCCATCAGGAACCCACCACCCTCCAAACCATACCAAGTCCTGCTCATGTCTCCCAGGAAAGGTGCAGAGGCTCCACAATGGCTTGTTGCTGACAGCCACAGGTGGATCTACAGCCTTATTTAATGTAAAGATGAGTACAAGTCACTCTCTCCCATTAATCTGTGATGCTTCACTGATACCTTGACCAGTGAGAACGAGCAGGCAGGTGCCAAGGTCCTTGGAATTACCTGAGCTGAGCAAAATAGTCTGCTGCAAAGTTTAAAGGCAGAGCTCGTACCCTGATACCTGACATAGAGCCCTTTTTATTTTTGTATAATTCTGAATGCATAAGACATGGATTAACTGCAAACTGTGGCCAGCCTGATTCCTTGAAAATCTGTTCCAGACCTCCACCTGATCTCACTGCTTCCTGTAACAGTGGCCAGCAGTTGGTCATTTCTCTTGCTTTGGCACGAGATCCTGCTGTTTTACCGTGGGGCTGATTTGAAACCACATTGAGGGTTTGCAGAACAGCGGTGTGAGCACCACAGCCCTTTCTGGAGGGGACCCCAACAGGCTGGAGAAGGCTCCTCCTCAGCTCTGAGGGCAGCTCCTGCAAGCCAGGAGCAGCGTGTGAGGAGGTTCCACAGCACAGCTGGCTGCAGCTCACCCAGGGGGCTGACACAGCACTTGGGGGCTTGTGAGGGATCACAGCGGGCAGCAGCTCTTCAGGCAGCAGAGAAAGCCAGATCCCTGCATCTGCTAGGCTGGTGTAAGAGCTTCCCTAATCACCTCTGTGCAGTCCACATCAAAGAGGGGCAGCATGAGGAATGACCCAGATTCTCTGCTCCCGGATGCCTTTTGATGGTGGTGGATTCACTGCTGGCACATCTCTGCTGACCTCCACAGACTCTCACAGCTAATCGCTTGCAGGGATTGTCTTTAATCTTTTGACACCCTAGTCCAAGCATTCCTGCCTCTCCACATCAGCAAATTAGATTATTAGCTCTTAATACCTTGAAATCTAGACCTTATGTGCCAGAGGGTAACAGAGAAACAAGATTAGGGAGATTGTTTCCAAAGCCTGGCATTTCCCAGCAGGGTTAGTAGATGATCAACGCTTGAGAATGTCAGGCAAAGAACCAGCCATGAGATGAGGAAAACCCTCAAAACAATTCAGAGTGAAGAAGATCCCTGAAGAACATGGATGGGATTGCATGCTTCCCCTGGAATTTTAGCAGCCAGAATACTCAGAAGTGCACATGCCTCTGGACATCCTTGCCGAGGAGGGAGCAGCAGCCCTGTTCTGCCACATCTGCTTTGTCTTGGGCCCATTGTTGCTGTGGGCAGAGCAGGCTGGAAAACAGCCACCAACAGGGTGGCTTCTGGTGATGGATATCTCCTGGGTGGAGATAGAGCTTCCATGCTCTGAAGAGCAGAGAAACAATTTGGATGAGCAGGAGAGAGAAGGGTCAGTTTTACAGAGGATAAAAGGTGAACTCCTAGGATGAAGCGTGGGGCATATTGCCACTGAGGTCCTGGTTGCCCTGAGCCAACTTCTGTGCTACAGGAAGCAGACCCCAGTGTCTGATTTTAGGGAAATTTTCCCTCTGGTAGCTGATCTCTACATTGTGCTAAGTGGAGAAGGTGGTGTGTGCTGCACAGGGTCACAGCTTTGGGAGTTACAAACCTCAAAAATCAAGCTAGAACTGAGAAAATCTTGATTTTTCTGCTCCCCGGCCCATCAAAAAGGGAAGTAAGCATTCTGAGTAGTGAATTTTATATGTGGGATTTTGCAGGGTGAAAGTTTACCTGTGAGAGACCAGGTAGCTATTATGGGTATGTTTACACTTAGGAGTGATACTGTAGCATGCAGGGGAGCAGGCTCACTGTGTCTTGTGTGGAGCATCAGGGGATGCTCTCGTTCAAGCCTTGACTTCAGAGCTCTTCTTTTCAGCTCAGGTAAGCTGGGTTCAGTCCCCACTAAGTGGTCAAGGGATAACTAAGAGGTATTTGTCTGGTGTTTGGATTTCAGGTACTCACTTCAAAAGGAGGAAACATCATTGCACTGACAATCAGTGGCTCTACAGATGCCTCCTTATGCTCAGCTCCCACAGGACCAGCTCACTGCTGGGTTACAATATGACAGTATTGCTGATTTAAAACTCAAATTTGATCATGTTTTTACCCAAGCTGGTTACTTCCCTCATTTCTTTTCTGCCTTGCTGATCTGCAATTTCAGTAGTTTCCAGCATGTTAAGGTTTATGTGGAGTCCTCGGTACATGGTTGCCCTATGTGCATGGCTTCCCTGTATCACATGGATCAAATGGTTGAGAAACTTCAGATAGGTGATTCGGGCCCCAAAGATGTCTGAGATTTAGCTGCCCCACAGTTATTGCATCAGGGAGACCTACTCTGATGTCTGTGAAATGAGGGCAGCCTGTGCAGGTGCCGGGCATGACCACGTTCCCCTACAATCCAATCTGGAATCAGCACAAGGCTCCTTGTGATTCCCACAGGATCTTGGTCTGTCAGTTCTGTGCTGTAGGTCCCTGCTAGAAAGCTGCATTTAAGCATCTGGATCTTACTGTGCTCAGGAAAATGCCTTGGGAAAATATTATCCTTCAAGATCATTGTAGAATACCAAAGAACAGGAGGAAGACTACTTTTGACTCCTTATAGCCAGGCACCTTGCTTTCACAGGTGTGCTGTGCTCCCTGGTGACACCTTTAAGGCCAGGGACACAGGTTATGAGACAGAGCCTCTTCCTGTGGGGGCTGTCCTTGGCTTCAGAAAAGTGAAATTTGCAGAGTTGCACTTCTTCTGAAGTTTGAAGTTGCACTTCTGTGTGCAGAGCTGAAGTTACAGTTGTAAAATCCCCACCAGGATGCATCCATGCTGAGGCAAGTGCAGAGGACCTTCAGCAGCATCCTAAAGCTGAGTGGAATAGTTTCCTATAATTCTATAAACTTTCTCTCAAAATTTGCTCAATCAGAATGAAAGGGCATGCTGATGTAAAATGTGAGATTTAATTGAGGATCTCTGAATAGAATTATGAATCCAGCTCCATGTTCCTACATTTGGAAATTTCCATCAGAAAGCATCTCCATTTATCTATGTCTGTGTGCCTTGGAATGTATTGTCAGCTGGTAGAAATCTGGTTTGACCCAAGGGCTTTAAAAGCCTGCATTTTTTGCTTCATGTAGGAGTTTCTAACATGTAAATGGTTGCATAAAGAGAATTTGCACTGGGCATAAATGACATCAATTTTTTAGAAAACGATGCTACTAAGAGACTGTAGAGATTTTTCAGGTATAATGGACAGTATCTTTTTACAGCATTTGTTTCATTAGCAGTTTTGGAAAGTTCCAATATTGGAGAAATTTGGGAAACTATTTTTGCTGACACTGAAATAGAACTGAAAATGATGTTACTGTTCATGTGACTGAATTGATGCACAAGTATGACTGGAGGGTACAGTCAGAAAATTAATGTATATGTTCAGATCCAAATCAGTGAAAATGAACCATCTCCCATCTTCCTCCTTCAGCTATGCACCTTTGAAGGATTTGATCCAGAGTGTTTGAAATGCACTCCAGGACTGGGAAATACAGATTTGAGGAGAAGCTTATACTGAGGGGACTTCATAGAGCTGCAAAAAATAGAATCATATTGAAGATGTTACCTCCACATGAATGCTTTTAATCTGTCCTTTTGAATACTATTAATGAAATTAAAGATTAACTCACTATTCAGTGGTATTTTCTTCTGAGTTGCAGGCTCGTGCAGCCTGCAGTGAGAATTCTTCCTCATTTCTTTGGCTTTGGAAGGTCACAAGTGACATGAACTGCACAGTGATCCCTTTTTATTCTCCGTTGCATCCAAATTCCTGGGTTTTGTTCGTTACACTTTGCTGGAGTGTTGACTTGAGTGTTTGTCCCAAAACCTGTGTAGGTGCACACAGAGCTGTAGTGATGCTCATCAGTGTGGTTGTGCTGGTAAAACCTGAGCTTTACCTTCCTGTAAAGCAGCAGCCCTCACAGATTTTGTGGGGACACACAGCCTGACATGAGGGACAGGTGAGTCCACAGGTTCTTGCTGTGTGGCAGTTCCTGTCTCCCTTGCAGCTGTCCCTCCAGCAGCCACAGAAAGTGTTTCCTGTCTTAGGCCTCTTCCACGAGTTCCCAGCATGTGTGGGGACATCTCCCCACAGAGGTGGCACTGGGCACACTCTGCTGGTGTGGCAGTCGTGCTGCAGAGCCTGGCTGACACCTTGTCTTTGCCTCTTTCCCCAGGTTGTTGCACTGTCATCGTGGAGTCTCTTGAGAGATTCGATCTACTACACGCTGTCTGTTGTTGCGCTCATCGTGGTAAGTTTCTGAAGGTTTTGGGTGCCCATGTCTGCTGTTTGTGAAGGTTTTTCATCTGTGGGAGCCCATGTTTGCTGCCACCTCTAAAGGTGGCATAACAGTCATGTAGCTGACATCCCAGCTCGAGCACTCAGGGGGATTCCTGCTTGTGGAAAGCTGCTCTTGGTCTCCCTGGTTCTGCTGGGAAGCTTGGCCTGAGAGCAGGAGGTGGAGGAGTGTCATGGTGGCCCTGTGCAGACATGGGGACAGAGCTAAACCCACGTTCTGAGCCCCCAGGCAGGCCTGCAGTGGAGGGTCAGTGCTCTCCTGGCCCTCATGACTTCCAGAAATGCATGTCACTAACCTGTACGGAGGCAGCACTTGTGCCCAGAGGAGAGGGATCCTGAGCAGCTACTGCAAAACCTTCAGGTTAGTTTTCCCACACACAATAGGGGCAGGTTCAGTGCATGCTGACAGCAAGTCCTCAAACAAAATCTACACTTTCAACAGTTCTTAGTGCCTACCCCGATTTTCATCAAGCTCAGAAAATGCTCCAGATCTCTTCAGAATTGGGCTATTCTTTGAAAAAAATTTGGCACAAGAGTTAAATAAAGACACTGCTATCATTTTAGCATTACCTTTGCAACCAGTACCAAGCAGTGCCAGGAAATGTAAAAATTGAGTTTTCATGTAGCAGTTGCATCTCTTTTTTTCCTCCCACCCTAACCTAGTACCCTAGATTCCCTAAGGCAGGAAGAGTGATTCTGGGAGGTTAACTTCTATATGTCAGCAAGAAGGAGACTTTAGAATCAGAAGAGGGTTGCTTGCAGTCTGGGTTACTTTGGTTGGTGTGTTTCAACAGGGGGTTTTGGTTTGTTTCCTGCTTCTCAAGCCCTGTGTTTCCAGATATACTCTGTATCTCCAAAGGTCTCCATTTGCCTTGTCCCAAACAGGGGATCTTTCTCTACCTGTTTGTACTTTTATTCCCCATAGTGCAAGGCCAGCCATTTTTTACCTGGTGAAAAATAACTTTTCTACATAATTGCTAGCAATGAGGTGCAAAACAAAAAGCTTTTTTTTTTTCGGTTTTGTTTTGACAGCTTGACAGTAACCTCTTAGAAGACACTTCAGTGCTTTGCATGCAGGGATAATTTTTCCATATGAGGGCATTGAGACTTCTCTGCAGCTGGAATAGAGTAATCAATCTTAAAGAATTATATTGTTTGTAGGAGTTTGTTCTCATGGTGTTTTAAACAACAGCCTGTGGTGCTGTGTTAAAAGTTGCACTCCACTGGTATCTTTAGTAATCATAAATACACCTGAGGGGAAATAAATATATTCCTTCCAATGCTGAGATACAGCAACTTTAAAAAGCTTGATACTGTGCTGGAAAAATCAATATGACTTTGTCTCTATTTGCACTAGAAAAGGAAGTATTTCTTACAATGCTCTTGTAAGAAATAGAGCAGTATAGACTCACCTGTTTGCTGCTCCAAGCCATTTAGTGAACCCTGAACCACAGAGGTTAGAAGTGGATATAAACCACATTAACTGTACTTAATTCATCTTGATTCAGCCCTATGATTTTTTTAACTTTATAATAGTATTATTTGTCTTCTAGTAGAGTTTGGCAAAACTTGCTCCTTGTTCTCTTGAAAGGAAAAAGATGCATGTGCATCTTAACTTGAAGGGACATGGTCAGAGTCATTAGAGGCAAAATTGAGATGGGTGTTATTTTTAGTCACAGAAGTCAGTGCACACACTTTCACCTCCCATCACACCAAAACATTGTAACCTAAAACAGGCCCTGTCAGATTAGATCACAGTGACTGGGAACTGTAATTTACAACGCTTTGTGGTCATGTTTTCTTCCAGTAACCAGTGTAACTCTTGCCTCATGCCGGCTGTCACACAGGAGTTGCTATTTACGGCTGTATGGCCAAGGGGAAGTGTTCACTGTGCTTTCAGGGCCTCGTTCCTTTTCCCTCCTGTTTACCTGGGGCACAGCCATGGATCTGTAATCCCTGGTGTGGTCACACATTTCCCTGCTGGTGCTTTGGAAGGGCCAAATGGACCACAGCCTATCATGGGGCCATGAGGGCTGCATGTGATTCCAGCTTCAGCCTCCTGTGGAGGCAGCGGCACCATGGGGCCCTCTGCAGCCATCCCGCTGTGCTGGGAGCAGGACTGGAGGCACGGGGAATGGCAGGGTATGACAAGGGGAAGGGCCTGGACATGGAGCATGGCAGCCACTGTCCCTGTGAGCCTTCAGGCATTGCCAGTGTGGCCCTTCAGCCTCTGCCGGTGTGGGCCCTTCCCTCACCCCTTGCCATGGTGCTGCTGCTTCCTTCACAACTCTCACCATGGCGTTGGTTCTCCCTTGACACCTCTCACCTAGGTGCTGTTCCTTCCCTCATGCCCCTTCGCCATGGCACGTGTCCTTCCTTCACACCCCTTCCCTCACACTCCTCAGCATGGTGCCTGTCCTTTCCTCGCGCCCCTTCCCTCACCCCCCTCAGCATGGCACTGGTTCTTCCTTCATGCACCTTCCCTCACACCCCTCAGCATGGCACTGGTCCATCCCTCACACCCCTCAGCATGGCACTGGTCCTTCCCTCACACCCTTCAGCATGGCACTGGTCCTTCCCTCAGACCCTTCAGCATGGCACTTGTCCTCCCCTCACACCCCTTCCCTCACACCCCTCACCATGGCATTTGTCCTTCCCTTACACTCCTTCCCTTACACCCCTTCCCTCATGACCCTTCGCCATGGCTCTGGTCCTTCTCTCACGCCCCTTCCCTCACAACCCTCAGGATGGCGCTGGTCCTTCCCTCACACCCCTTCCTTCATGACCCTTCGCCATTGCTCTGGTCCTTCTTTCACACCCCTCAGCATGGTGCTTGTCCTTCCCTCACCCTTCCCTCACACCCCTCAGCATGGCGCCGGTCTTTCCCTCAGGGAGGAGGTGCATCCCCAGCACTGTTGGGGAAGCCACAGTGCCTGTCCATCGGCAGGTTGCCAAAGGGGCTGTCAGTAGCTGCAGTCAGCTGGGATGATGGTCACCCTGAGCTGATGGGAATAACACCCTGGGCCCAGCAGGGCATGGCAGCAGCTGCAGAGCTTGCTGTGGATCTGCTGGTGGGTCACTTGGCATCCAGCTGGGAGCTGGCAGGGAAGAGGCCATGTCCAGTGAGAGAGCCAGGTGGGTAGGTGGGTCAGAGGGGTGCAGCCCTGTCTCTAGCTCACCACTGCTTTCTCTCTAACTGCTGCACAAGGACCCAGTGCCATTTGGGAAAGGGGAACCTGCCAGCCTTGAATAGCTGAGACAAACTATGGGTTAAGAAGTTCAAAGGCTTGGCAGGAGGGCAGTGCCAAAATACACCCGAGCTTGATGCCATTGCCATTGCCACGAGCCCTGGCTTGCTTTACTCTGTTCCCTGCCTCAGGTGATGAGCTGTTTTCAACTGTTGTTTTGTGTATAACATGCTATTTTTAAATCTTTTCTCCACAGTTTATTTATGATGAAAGAGTTTCCTGGTAAGTGAATCCCTTTTCATTTTTTCTGGTTATACCACAAAAGCTGTCATAATTAGTGTTTATGAGGAGGAGAAAGCTAAAAAGTTCTGCAGGGCAACTATTTGCTGCTGTATGAGAAACATCAGCACAAGATGGGCCAGAGTAACTAATTTTTTGAGCTAGAGAAGAAAGCCCAGGAGAATCAGACTGTTCCTGGTACAGTGGCAGGAGTCAGTGCCCTCTGCATGCCCTGCAACAGTCTGGGGATGACAGTGTGCTCAGCAGAGCTGTGGGTGTGCAAGCAGTCATAAATAAGTGTATAGTTGGATTTTTCATAATTTAGTGAATGGCCAGTTAAAAGAAGTAATTTAAAAAAAATCCCTATTAATGTGTTAAAGAGCAGTGCAGTAGGTATGATAGTCTAGGAGGGCTGCAGATACTTTTCAGTTGCTTTGGTCTCATGGTTTTGTTTCTGACACATCGCAGAGGTGATGTGGTGACATCTGGAGGTGACAGTGGAGGTGACAGCTTTGGCTTTGGTGTCACTCCCAGCTGGTGTCATTTGGATTACAAGCACTAGGGAGCGTCAGGCTGCTTGGGTTGGTGTTTTCCCTCACTGGCTCTTGCCCATTTCAGAGGCAGGTTTCAAACACCCGTTCTTGGCAATGGCCTGGTTTCCTTTGTTGATTTTTTGTGTGTTTCTTTTTAACTGAAATTCTCTCGAAGACCAGTTGTATTTAACTGTGGTCTAAAAAAAACCCAAAACACACAACACAGAAGCTGAGTGTTGAATCTTAAGAAGCAGGGAATGAGACATGGATATAGTTAGTGCAATATCTCAAAATCCTTGTGGAGAAAATGCTCCATGAGTTTAGCATACAGTAGTTTGATAATGATGATTTCCACAAAGACTAGCAGTTTGCCATGGGGAACTAAGCAGAATGCAGCATTTTGGACAGTGAAAAAGATCACCTAGAAACAAGCTCTAAAAGCCATATTGTAATTTGTTTTCATACAAATTTCATTATTCCATTAGTCTGACATGGAAAGAGCAGAGGGAAAAAGCTTGTCTGTATGTAATCAGCAGTTTGAACTGCTGCCTGCTGCATTCTCAGCACACATGCAGCAGCAGTAGCAGCAGAGCAGCTGCCCCTTGTTCAGGTTGTCTCAGCACAATTGGTTTTAAAAAGCGCAGCATCCTGCTCAGATTGTCCCAGCACAGCTGGCTTTCCAAAGCCCAGCGTCCTGCTCAGGTTGTCCCAGCACAGCTGGCTTTCCAAAGCCCAGTGTCCTGCTCAGGTTGTCCCAGCACAGTTGGCTTTCCAAAGCTCAGCATCCTGCTCAGGTTGTCCCAGCACAGTTGGCTTTCCAAAGCCCAGCATCCTGCTCAGGTTGTCCCAGCACAATTGGCTTTCCAAAGCTCAGCATCCTGCTCTACACTCCTGCAGGCAGAGCAGGGTGTCTGCTCCCCTCCCTTGGCCACATCCCATGGTCATTGTCCTTATGGAAGTGTTGGTGGGCCTTGGGTGTGTAATTTGCTCACTGAACTCCTGGGTTTTGTCACTTGTTCTTAGCTGACAGGTCAGTTTGGCCAAGTAAAGTCACAGAAGTCAAGAAAACAAAGAAGGATGCGTGAGCTGTTTCTTTGTGCATCCCTTTTTTATAGAGGAATGTTAAGACAGCCTAGGAGGCTTGAGCCTTTCTGCACACTTGTGGCATGTCAGAAACATGGGGGAATGGCTGAACTGGGGCTGCTGATGCCATGCCCTGCTCTGATGTGTTTGTGTTGCTCTTGTTTCCAGGTGGGAGTCCTTAGTCTTAGTGCTGATGTATGTCATCTACATCTTTATAATGAAGTAAGTCAAATGTGCCCTCAGTTTATCTAATTTCTAAGGCTCCTTGCTCCCCTTGCCTCACCTAGGCCTAGAAGAAGCAGCCTCCAATTCTATTAGGGAAACTTTCTGGCTATTAGGGAAAAATTTCTGCACCAAAAGGGTTGTCAGGTGCAGGAACAGGCTTCCCAGGCCAGTGGTGGAATCACTATCCCTGAAGGGGTTTAAAAGATGTGCAAATATGGTGCTTAGGGACATGGCTTAGTGGAGAGCTTGGCAGTGCTGAATTAACATTGGACTGGATGATTGTGGAGGTTTTTTCCAACCTAAACTACCCTGTGAATCTGTGCTTTATGAATCTCATCCTGTGTGAACTAACCAAGGCTAACAGCAAACCTGTGGCAGAGCAGAGACCTGGATCCATCCTCAAGTCCCACCAAAACAGTCTCTTCTGACTTCACTTGAGCATCCCTACTCAGAAATAAGCAGGAGTGAGATTCCAGTCTGCTTTTCATGGGTGCAAAGCTCTGCAGCAGTTCTTGCTTGCCTGGAGATCTGTGATAAAACTACAGCGCAGTCAGCAGTGATTTTCTGAGCACATTTGCACATCTGGCCTGTGTGACTTCTTCCACACAACTTCTTGCTAGTAAAACTGGTCTGTTCTGCTGTTTTGTTCACCTCCTCCTGTCTTGTTTTCAAAAGACAGTGGAAAGGAAACCCAGATTCAAACTGGAACATTCAACAAAACCTTCCAGCTGCCAAACACACCAGTGGTCTTGTCTCCACAAGTAAGACTGGAGATTTGTTTTGAAATCATGAATAGAGTAATATTGTGAGAGTAATTCTCAGTGAGAACAGCAAAACACTCAGGCTGGCTGAAGGAACACAAGTCAGAATTCATCTATTAATTAGAAATTTTGACATGGAGGGTAGCTTTTTACTCTTGGAACAATTAACTGACCAGCAAGACAGTTGTAATGTGTACTTTTTTTTTTTTTCTAAAAACAACATTGTAATGTGAACAGGCTTTTCAGACCTGTTTGGTTATAGCTTGAAAGGTTGTCAGCCTAGTTAGGGACCTCTGCCAGGTGTTTATAGGGGTCTGCCCTTGCCTCTGAGTGTCATGGGGAGAGCCTTGACTCTTATTTGTGTCAGCTCCCAGATGCTCCAAGAAGCAAGGATTATTCCCCACCCATGCCAAAGCTGAAATGAATTTAGCATAAGGTGTTGTGTTTCTGGGTTGAGTCCTCCCAGTAAAATAATGCTGGTACTCAGGTGTGATAAAAAAATATACTTGGATGATGACAAGCAAAGATTCACACCTAACACATAAACATGCATGTCATTCAAGATCTATGGCTTCTGTCTTTCATAGTCTTGTGGGTATAGAGAGATTGTTTAATGTGCAATTTAGCTGGAGCTCTGGGATCCTCCTTAAATCCAGAGGAGTTTACTTCCCTCCCTTAGCTGTATTGCACAGGATACAAGGCTAGGAAAAGAAGACTTTCCTAGAATTCCTTTTCAAGAATTAAAGGTACATCCTGAGTTTGTTTCCTTTGTGCAGGTACAACTCAACCATACATCACTTCTTTGAGAGGAAGACAAAAAACACTGCAAATATGGTGAATGGTTTAGCAAGTAACACAGAGATGGATGACAACAGCAACTGTGATGCCACAGTGGTGTTACTAAAGAAAGGTAACTGTTCCAGTAAGTCACCCTGTCACTTGCATCATTCTGGGTGTTCTCTCCCTGCTCACACAGTGGGAACTGCTACTCTCTTGTAAGCCATGAAATAGGGGGTGGCAGGTGGTCCTTTTGGAGCCCCTCTCCCATATGTGGGACACAGTGTGGTGATCCCAGCCACCACAGCCTGTGCCACTGGAGGTGGCTGAGGCCTCTTGTGGCTGATTCTTGCTGCTGGACAAGGTGCTTGGCTGCAAGGATTCCTTCAAGCCCAGGGGCTGCTTATCTGGCCTGTTACAGCCATTTTAATTCCTCCTGTGGGTGCTGTTACTCTGCACCGAAGTAACATGTCCAGTTAAATTTAACTCCACTCCAAAGGGACATCAACTGAGCAAGAAAAAAGGCCCTGCTTAGACCAGTATACACATATCCCCACTGAAGGAAGGGCAGGGACTCTCTGTGGGTCTGAGTGTTGTGCTTTTACTGCATATGCTGACTTTACCATGCACAACTTTTCCATGTGAGTGATCTTTAAGGGTATTTCACTTTTGCTGAAATCTGTTCCAGTTTGACTTTAGTCATGATCATGTATAAAAGTGGTTGTATTTCTTCAGCTTAAAAAAAATTCCCCCATCCCATAGCTCAGCAGTTGTTCAGTGTTTGCATTTGCAAGGATGTCCTGAACTGTATTCACAGTGACTTTATTTTGTCTTTAAAACAGTCAACAAGCATGTGCAGTATCTGCTTGGGATGTATGTGTACCTGTTCTCAGGAATAACACCTCCCATTTTCCTGAGGCCCTGACTTAGCCTGAGAAGAAGCTCTGTCTTGTCCAAATCAGTCTTGGTCTCTGAGCACAGACGGGTTGCCTCTTTTGTTTAGCTAGTCTTTCAAAACACCCCAAGCAACCGCTCAAAAATAGGTCTCTTTTCCTGCAAGTGGAGCTTAGTCTGTATACAGCAAGCAGTTAAGCATGAAATGCAGTGGAGTTTATTTGCAGCAGCCAGCTCTCAGTTTCAGGCCTGTTGCAGAGGGAAGGCTTTCACCAGTGCTGTGCACTCTGATTTGGGGAAGCTGCTTTTTTGGGGACAGCTCTCTGTTGCCTGGAGCTCTCCACAGCAGACCTATGCTGGCAATTCTGTACCAGGAAATCTGGATTGGGAAACCTCAGTGAGCACAAACTCAGGCCTTGCACATCCAACTTGACCCAGTGGGATTTGCTTTAAATACTCCCACAATGGGTTTTTTGCCTACTCTGCTGATAACTTTTTGATTTGGACACTTGTGGTTACTCACACTGGCCCAGGAAGGAAGACAAGAGGGTTGCTTCATCTTCTTGCAGATTGTTCCTGTATTTCCTGGGGACTGGGCCACAGGAGGCCTGGAGAGGCAAGTGGTGCTGCTTTGTTTCCCAGCCAGGGGTGCAGGGCCACCAACAGCACCTGTTGCAATGGCATGCCTGGGGATTTCAGACTTCTGAAGCCTTTTCTGAAACCTTTTCGGAACAGAGGACCAAAAGTCTGAAACAGAAAGATTCCTGTGTTTGGCAGTTTTTCCAGGTGCCATTCAACAAGTGCCAGTGTGGAAAAAACTCACAAAGAAAAGCTGTGTGGTTGGTTTTTGTTGTTGGTTTGCATTTTTATTTTTTTAATATGGAGGAGCTCACATATTTACTCCATGTAAGCCTCAGTAGGCAAAAAAAAGCAACATAAGGGCTGAGGAGATAGTCAGACTAACAGTGATGGTTAAAAATGGTGATGCCACAAAACATCTGCCAGTGTTTAACACTGGTTTTAATAAACCTGTGCAGAAGTGTGTTGGAGAAGGCCTCAGGTGTCACTGCTGCCAAGTCCCAGACCTGGCACAGAATTCAGAGCCCAAGGTGTCATCCAGCTGAAGGAAGGATGATCCCCAGAGGCAGCAGTGGGCGCTGGCACTGTGCTCCAGGTGGAGCACGATCCAGGGACTGGCTCCCTGTCCCTTTGCTCCCACACTGTGGATTGCTCTGGCACATGCAGTTGCTGCTGGATGTGGTGGCTGTTCTTAGCCATGAGCTGCAAGCCCAAGGTGCAGGAGTGTTCTTTTCATTTGTATTTATACCTTGCAGGAACACAGCAGTGGATGAGGACAATATCCTCACAGAAGTGCAGGTTGCAACTGGGAGTAGCTGCCTGGGTGGGATAGCTGCTGTTGAAGCAGTGGTGTGCCTAACACAGGCCTGTGATGAAGTGTGCAGAGCAGATTTAGTTCTGCATGAGTGGTCATACTATGTTGACAATTTATTAAAAACCAGGAATATAAGGTGTGTAGAAGGCACAGATGAGACTTTAGGGACAGATGAGACTTGTTTTGAATGGTGTAGCTGAAGGAATGGTTCTTACAGAGAACTTTGGAACTCATGGGTTCATTCTTCTTAGAGCAACATAGAACAGAAGGAGAGACTGCTGAAAGAAGGCCTCAATTTGTTTTTGTTCCTTGGCTGCAGGAAATTTCCACCGAAAAGCCTCAGTGATCATGGTTGATGAGCTGCTCTCTGCCTACCCACACCAGCTTTCATTTTCCGAGGCTGGGCTCCGGATCATGATAACCAGCCATTTCCCTCCCAAAACACGGCTCTCCATGGCCAGCCGCATGCTAATCAATGAGGTGTGTCTCTTATCTCCCCCCCTACCTGCCCTGCTCCTCCTGAATTTGCATTTTCCTGTGGCAGTGTCTATCTTGAAATGAAACTCTGGTGTTTCTTCTGGATCCTTGATTAGCGCTCTCCCAGATTTTATCCTTCTGGCACTGACTTCACTGAATGTCCCTTGCTTTCTGTGCTCTTGGAGGTTTTAGCAGAGGTTGTTATGTAGCTGTTACGTGTAGCTGTTGCTCACAGGAGGTGTCCTCTGCATAGATCTGTTTGATGATATGGTACTACCCCAAGACTGCACTTAGTGTGTCACTTAGTGGTCTTGGAGTACTCCTGGAGTCAATTCCGCTGGAATTGACCTTGTAAAAGTTGGCCACTGGACCTTCTCTTGTAAAAGTTGTATATGTAAGATTTTTCTAGTGGTCTGCAAGCAAGTATCATGTTGTACCTGCTGAAAATCATTCTTTTTGCTTTCAAAGATAAATTTGTAAAGACTTCTACACACCTCTTTCTCTGTTCCCCCCTTTTGCTTAAAAAACCTGCAAATTTTAAAAAGTCTTATTTTTCATCAAGTCTGCCTTTATTTACAGAGACAGAGGCTGATCAACAGCAGGACTTACACCAACGGGGAGTCAGAGGTAGCCATCAAAATCCCCATCAAGCACGTGGTGGAGAACGGAACGGGCCCCAGCAACTCTGCCGAGCGCGGCGTGAACGGCACGCGGCGCGACGAGGACGCGGCCGAGGCCAGGAACGAGAACGAGAACGAGGACAACGAGAACAACGAGAACGACGAGGAGGAGGAGGATGATGATGACGATGATGACGACGACCATGAAGGGCCCTACACGCCTTTTGACCTCCCCAGTATGAAGCTCTCCTGTGTTTGTGCGGTGTTTGTTTGGATATGGTGGAAAGCATTGCGGGTGGATGTAGAGGTGGAAGTGTCTCTGAGGGCTTCCATCAGCTTTCACTTGGCAGTGAGGGTCCTGGCCACATGTAAAAGAGATGGGGGACTGGGAAGCAGCAGGAGCCTCTCAGGATTCCTTTGAGTCACAGTTGCCATAGCTGGAAAGATTTGCTGTGTTGATGTCCAGATGAGCTGGAATACTGTAAGGAGTGGTCCTGCCCTTTGCAGTCTAGATACAATTTTGGAAACTCTTGTTCAGGTCTCACTCAAACAGCATTTCTGTAGTTTGAGTGAGGAAAAGACCTGAGCCTTAAAGAGAGTAGTTTAGATGTCCTGTGGACTTCCATAGTACGTGAAAGGCTGGACCTGTGAAGATCTCTGGTTCCAACCCCTGCTCAGAGCAGATCATCCTCCAAGTCTGTGTCCAGTTGAGTTTTATTATCTATAAGGATGGACATCCCACAGACTTTTGGGTACCTGTTCCAATGTTTGACCACCCCAGTAAGAAAAAAAGAGAAAATGCACAACTTGGTGTACTATCTGTTCTGAATTTCCCTTTTTGGAAGTTGAGTCCATTGGCTTTTGTAATTCCCTTGTGCAAGGAATTTTGTAATTCCCTTGTGAAGGGCCTGCTTCCATCTTTTCTGTACCCTCCCTCAATTAGGTGATTGAAGGTGAATCAGATCTCTTTCTTGGACTTGCATTTTATGTGGTTTTGTAAGAACTTGACTAGGGAGCACATGTGGTCTGACCTGTTACTTAAACTCTCAGGGAGGCCCTTCATACTCCTGTGCCTGTCTCTGCCCTCCTGTCTGCCATCACATTATTATCCTCTAAACAAGGAATGACATTTTAGCATAACAGACTGAGGTGTCCCTGGCATCTTGTTTGCACATGCTGACAAAATAATAACATTCTGAAATGTGATTGTTTCCCTTTGTTTTGTTGTTTGGCAGCTGGCAAGATAGAAATGTTGAAGTGGGTCTTCACATGGCCCTTGAGTTTTGTCCTGTACTTCACAGTACCCAACTGCAACAAACCCCACTTGGAAAAATGGTTCATGGTCACCTTTGCTTCTTCTACCCTGTGGATTGCAGCTTTTTCCTACATGATGGTGTGGATGGTACGTACCAGCTAACCCAGAAACCACTGGGAGAAGCAGCAGGAGGGGGTTTGTCAGTCTAGAGAAATGCATAGGAAGTTCTACACACCTGAATTTTCAGGTGAGAGACCCTAGGTTTGCTTCTATTTCTTTTGGACCTGTCCACACTCAGAGAAGAAAATTAGGGACCAGTAGGCATGGCCTTTGAGCTTGATTTAGGGCTGGCATTTCATCCAGATTCTTTATCTTGGGCAACAACTGCAGCTGCAGCAGTGGAACATCTCCTAGTCCTGCAGGGCAGTGTGAGGGGTGCTGAGGGACAATCTGGCCCCAACAACTTTTCATTCTCTTGGAGCAAGCAAGCTCAAGAGACATGGAGTTGTGAATGATCACACTTTGAATTTAGCATGAACAATAGCATGACATTCGGTCAAATTCCTGCAGAACTAGAGCCATAGGGTGGATTTGTGTCTGCTTAGCTGGTATTTGTAAATAACAATGTTTACAAACCTCATCCAAGCTATTTAAAGGAAGTGTGAGTTTGCACTGAGAGATACCCTCTGTCTCACAGGATCTTGCAGATTTGGGCCAAGTTGGTGTCAGGTCTTAATTGTTGTAAACAGCTTGACAGTTTATTCCATGTTCTGTTTAGGTGACAATCATTGGGTACACCCTGGGAATTCCAGATGTGATCATGGGCATCACTTTCCTGGCAGCAGGAACCAGTGTGCCAGACTGCATGGCCAGCCTGATCGTGGCCAGGCAAGGTGGGTCACTGCAGGGATGGCTTCCTGCTGTGGGGCTGTGTCCTGACATTCTGCTCCTCCTCAGGCAGCACAGATGTTCCCTCAGCAGAGCTCTTTCCACAAGCCTGTAATTTAAAACAAGAGCAAAGAAGGAAATATATTGTGCTGCTATTGCAAAGCAGCAACAAGTTCTCAGCAGAGGTTCTGGCAGTATTGTCAGCTTCAAGCCTTCCTCAATAATCAGAGTAATTTTCTTAATTTGAATATCAGTGGTATAGAACTGTTTAATGGCATAAGGATCTTTCAGGTCACCTTCCAGGTTTTCTTCACAGTCACAAGGACTGGAAGATACTGCTGGTTTTAAGGAAAGCAGCTCCTCAATATTTGTGGCACTTGAAACAAGTGTGTAAAGAGGAAAAGCCAGAAGCCAGTACTGCTTTGGGGAGCAAAGCCAGTGGCTTGTCACTGAAATAAGCAGCTGCTGAAGAGATGATTCAAAGACCTTTTGCAATTAATCCAGTGCAGAAACTCATGTCATGGTCACAGTAAAGGGTCAGAAGTCCTCCTGAGCATGGCACCAGAGGCCTGGCAGGTCACAGCCAGTACAGCAGGTTCCCTCAGCAGCAGAGGATTAGTGGAGGGGAATTCTCAGATGATCCTGGAAGGTGGATTAAGCCCCTTTAAGCCTGCTGGCCTTCTATGATGGGGGGCAAAGGGAAGGGAGGGAGTGAGGGGCATCCTCCACAAATCTTGGCCTTAATCAGGGGAAACTGCCTGGATGACTGCAGATTAAAGCTGCAGGACTTTTCTGAGACATGTCTGAGTGTTTGTGGTTTCCATTCCTGCAGGTATGGGGGATATGGCTGTGTCCAACTCCATTGGAAGCAATGTTTTTGATATTTTAATTGGCCTAGGCCTTCCATGGGCTTTGCAGACTCTAGCAGTGAATTATGGATCATACGTAAGTCCTGCATTTGTTCACATCATTGTTACTTATTTATTTCTTTTTAATAAGCCAGATCTATATAGGGGAAAAAAAAAGTCCAAAATTCTATGGATTTTATTTGAAAAAACAAGTAATTTTCTCTGTTATACGGGAGAAGTAGAAATTAATTGTCACTGGACGTTTCCCATCGTTTTGAGGACATGTACTTCCATTTCTTCCTTGAAGACAGAAGTCTGTGCTGAAGTAAGCTAGCTTTACTAGAGTGCACTGGATTTTCATGCTCTTGAATGTATTCTAAGTAAGAATGACCTTGTTTTTAATAAGGTAGAGGGGATAAACACAGAGGTGAAATATAAAATGTAGATGAGATCTGTAGACCTTTTGCTAAGAAAAATTCTGGCATTACTAAACTGTTAACACACTGCAAAGTGAAGGAAACTGTTCAATATTAGATGGTTCAGAGCGTGACCATCAGCAGGAAACTCTACAGAGCTTTCCTGTTTAAGACAAAAGTACCAAACACCAATGAAGTTATCCTTTACTTCCCAAGTGATAAAAGAGCCAGCCTCTGCCCCAGAGCTGCTGCAAGGCTCCCTCTGAGAAGTAAAAGCAGGAGATGCCACAGAATTCTAGAGGGAGGTCTCTGTGGCTGTTGCTGTTACCTGGACCCCAGTCAGACAGCAGGGTAGGGCAGAGAGAAGAGTGTTGACTACAGTCCCTGAGTGAATGCAAAATTAAAAGGCAGGAGAATGACAGAAGTGCTGAGCTTGATAAGTACCTCTGGAGATTGTCCAGTCCCCAACCCTCTGCTCAAAGCTGGGTCAGCTAGAGCAGAGTGCTTAGGACTTTGTCCTGTTGGATCTTGAGTACCTCCGAGGAGTCTGCACTGCCACTCTCAGCACTTTGCTTTGGTTTTAACCACTCTCAACAGTCAAAAGCATTCTTACATTATAATGGGATTTCTGTATTTAAAATTGTGTGGTTCCTCTTGTCCTTTCAATGGATATCACAGAAGAATCTGGCTGCACCTTCTCTGTGTTCTCCCATCAGGTATTTGTGCACATGGCTCAGATCTCCCCGAAGCTTCTCTTCTGTAGGCTGAACAGTCACAGCTCTTTGAGCCTCTCTGTATGCCAGATGCTGCCATCCCTTAAATCTTCCCTGTGGTCCTTCACTGGACTTGCTCCAAGAACTCCATATTTTCCTAGTATTGAGGAGCCCAGAACCAGACCAATGTGAGCAGAGCAGGATCATCTTCCTCTCCCTACTGGCAGCACTTCTCCTGATGTAGCCCAGGATGCTGTTGATGCTCCATGTCACAGGAGTGCATTGTTGACTTCAGCTTGGTATCCACCAGGATCAACAGGTCTTTCTTGGCCAGTCTGCTTTCCAGCTGATCTGTGGAGTTATTCCTTCCTAAGTGCAGGGCTTTTCATTTATTTCCCTTTGTGGATATTAATGAGCTTTCTGCCTGCACATTTTTCCAGCCTGTCCAGCTCCCTCTGTATGGCAGCACAGTTCCCCAGAGCACGAGCCACCTTCCTTGGTTTCGTATGGGCTGTGAACTTGCTGAGCCTGCTCTTTCCCCACCATCCAGTTCATTAAATAAGGCACCAAAATCTCTCTCCCCATCATCCAGTTCATTAAAAAAGGCACCAAGCAGTCCTGACCCCTGGGGTGAGGCCCTAGTGACTGGCCCCAGCTGGGCTTGGAGCACAGTGCTTTGGCTGCTTATCAGGCCACTTCACTGGCCACTTTTCCAGGCTGTTCTTCCTCTGTTTGTCTCTGAGGATGTTTGGGAGAATGCCAGAAGCCCTGCTAAAGTCAACATAAACAATGTCTGTTGCTCTCCCCTCACCCAGCAAACCCCCCTCATCCTACAAGGCTGTCAGGCAGGGTCAGAGGGATTTCCCCTCCATAAATTAAAACATGTCTGTCCTTTGTGTATTTAGAAGTGGTTCCCATGATTATGTGCTCTGTCTTCTTCCCAGGGATCAAGGTCAGGCTGACCAGCCTTTAGTTCCTCACATCTTCCCTCTTCTTGGATATAGGAGTGCCACAAGGAAGCAGTGCTGCAGGAATAAAATCCCTTTCTTTCATGAGCAATTTATCTGTAGCTCATCTATATTTTTGTGAAAAAGGATAAAAAGAAGTGGCTGAACAGAAGCAGCCAGCTTTCAGGGAGGCATAACAGTGTCACTACTGTTTTGCATACCCAAAATGTCCTTTGTACAGTGTGATCACATGGTTAGAAAAGGCAGTCTTGGAAACTGCCCCACAATTAGCAAAAGAGAGTTTCCTCAGTTTTTACTTGCTGTTCCTGGATTTCTCTCCAAATTCTTGGGTAATTGGACTTTAAAACAAAGCAAGCCCCCTTTCCTCACCCCGTTATTAGCAATTAATTTTTAAAGTATTACTCCCTTGCTAGCAAAGCCTGGCATTAGCTGGCTCAGGTGTACCTTGGTGACAGTGCCTAGAGCTCCAAGATGCTGGTTGTCATTCCAGGAGTGTGGCATCATCCCTGGCACCCAGGTCAGAGGGGGCAGCACACGTAGAGCTCCAGCTCCTGAGGTCTGTCAGGCAGGAAATTCCCTTTGGGCTGCATGAGCAGACCCTGCTAACTGCCCTGGGGCTCGTGGGCTCAGGCCAGCCTGGTTGTCCACTGAATAACTCTGGGAGTCAGAAGTACTGGGTTATTTCTGAGCTTATACAGGATTTAGTACTGCTCTTTTGGTGTTTGACAGGACCCAAATGTGTCTCTCTAGTATCTCCTCTTTGTAAGTGGCTTCATGTGGAATCAGGACTTCTTGTTTATTCAAGCTTACTCCATGGGATGGTGTCTGAGTGGGGAAAAGGCAGCTTTGTGATCTAGCAGAATGAGTCAGGAAAAGAGCAGGAGGGGGACCTGTCAGAGAGACAAATGGGCTTGCTGGAGTCACAGTAGGTGAATGCCAGCACTGGAAATAAGCTGTGATTCCCTGGGGACATGTCCTGTGTCTAAATCTCACTTTGATTGAGTGCCTCTCTTCTGACTGCTGCTTCCCCAGCCCCATTGTCAGTTTATGCTTCAGTTTAGTATTTATTTTATTCTGTCTTCCTTATTACAAGAAGGGAGAGGAAAACCATCTTATAATTCTCAGGCTGCATCTTGGAGGCATCTGTCAGGAGGTTTTCCTTCTGTGTTCCTGCTTTAAATGAAACATCTTCCCCTAGAATGTGGTTACACTGCAAGTGCTTCACCCTTTGCCTTCAGCTCAAGTGTTAGTTCCAGAATTCCTGGCTTGTACCAAGCCACCAACCCTTTTTCCATGAAAAGGCAGATCTATTCAGGATTAAACTTTCCACATCAGATCCCTTCTGTTTTCACAATGCCAAGTCTTTAGCCCAACCATATGTTTATTATTTCAAGGGCCCTTGTTTCTGAGCACTCAATAATGTCCAGGTACTAACTCTGCCTTCCTCTGCTTCCCATTGGAGCTTCCACCTCCACTGCTCACTTGGCCACCCTCTTGCAGCAGCTCTCCCCTTCTGTTGTGTACACAGCTAATCTGGCAGGCTTTTGGAGGAAAAGCAGCATCCTCTGGACCTTGAGAGTCCTTTGACATTTTCACTCTCTCCTCTCTTCCAGCACTGAGTCCTGGACACATTGCTGACTCTGTAATCCAGCAAGCATCCTTCCCTAGTGCACCTGGTATATGCAGAGTGGAAGGATTTTTCCTCCTTATTTTCTATCCAGTTGCTTTCTTCTGGAATATTTTTTTTTTTGCATGTAAACCAGACATCATCTAGCAGTATTTCAGAGAACAGGAATTTTAGCTTAAGGATAAAGAGCCAGGTTGATTTGATCACATCAGTTTCAGCAGAATTTGACATGAGAGAGACCTGAGAGACCTGATATTCCTTCTACCCAAACAAGCAGCCTGAGACAGCAGAAATAATCCCAGTGCAATCATATTTAGGCATCAGAGGATGCAGAGGGAAGCAAATGCTTGCAAAGCACAGATGGAGATGGGAAGCCTCACTGCTCTGCTCCTCACTGACCAGTTGATTTGCACTGGTTAAATTCCAAGGCACTGTTTGTTAGGACAAAGCTGGCTCCCTGGCTTTGTGGCAGAGAGATTTTTGGGATGATTCTGCTGTAGTGGAGCAAAATTGTCCCTGCCAATCCTCCTATCACTACAGGAGTTCTCTCCAGTTACAGCTCCTGCATCTCCTGCATGATATTCTGAGTGGCCATGTGCAGCACTCCAGGTGTGTACCCTGTGCAAAATGAATTTTGTGATATGGAGCAAAACAGGGACACTTTCTTAAGAGTCTAAAACAGGTTTAAGAAGGAAATTCCATTTAAACATGCAGCAATGCATCAATGTTTGAAGTTCCAGTTTGCTTAGACCACTGTCTCATGGCAAGACCTCAGGAATGCTGGATTTAGACTGAATTTGCACTGCCAGGGAGAGACACTGAAGCAAAAGGATACCCAGACATGCAGAAGACCCGCAGCTTTTTCAGCTGAGGGACTGGAAACAAAGCATAGCCCTTCTGAAATTCCTTACTGGCGTAATTTCTGTCATATTAAGGCCCTGAAGCAAAACCAGTGTGGGTTTTGGCAGTGGCTCCTTGTTTTCCCTTAAGCAGCTGCCAGAAAAAAAACTTAAGAATAGAATAACTTTTATATCCATTGTTTTTCCTCTGCTGTTTGGCTTCAGCCTTGGTTACCACAGCAGCATGGGAATGGCTGGAGCTGGTGGCAGCCTCTTAGCATTTGCTGCAGGAGCAGCAGGGAGGTGGCCCCCCTCAAACTCAGATTCACAGAGGAGGCTGTGAATGTGCAAACCTCCTGTGCATGATCAGCCAGTGCAGCATTTTCTGCCTTGCTTCAGCCCCTACACACAAGCCAGTCCTCAGAGGGGAGTTTGGGAATACTGATTTTTCCTCCTTGCAGCATGAGGGAGTGCTTCTTCTGCAGCCCCTTTTCTCTTGGGGAAGAGGCATTTCCTCCTCTTAAATGAACAGGGGACTGGGCTTTTCCTTATGCAATTAAAAGGACTCCAGCTGAGACTCATTTTCCAGTCTTTGCCAAAACCTGAAATTATCTCCTCCCTTACTGTGAGTTTTGAATGTTTTGCTGCCCTTGTTTTCCCCGAACTTGCACATTTTCACATATCCCAAGGAAATGTATTCTGTTGCCTCTTGCAGGAAATGCCACTTGTCTCATGAGAGGGCTGCTTGACTATTTCTGCCCTAATTTGACAGATCAAGGACACACTTTTCTTAAGCTTCTGTTTCAAATTTCAGCATCTTCTGGGCTTCTGTGCTCATAATTAAAAGTCATGATAAGAAATGGGGTAGGCTGGTGATCACCACAGGAGTGGAATCAGTTAAATCTGCATTTCCAGAGCTGTAGACTCATGGGAAATCTGTGAAACAGCAGAGGGTAGTCCAGAGTCAAATTCAGGAAAAGAAAGGGTTTGTCAGGAAGCTCATTTGGCTGAACTAGATACACATTACAGCTGGAATTTCTGGAAGAAAAAGTGCAACTGTTTGAGTAAAAAAAAAATTCCTGGTGAGCTCAAACTACTGGAGAAGGTGTGAAGGATTCCAGATGCTTCTGCTGAGGCTCAGGAGGTATGCATGGCACCCCCCTGCCATGGAGCAGATAGAAAAGGGATAGAAAAGGACAGAAACCACATGTGAAAAGGGCTATAAAATAATTGAGAAGCAAATAAGAAATAACAGAAGAACAGCTGGAACAAGTAGTGCTCACACTGCCACATTTGCTTGGCCCACATAGGAACAGCATGACATGTGTGGCTCTTACTGCTGTAAATAATTAGCATACATTTTCTGCTTTTGAATTATCCCTAATGGCATCTTTTATTCCCCTAAATGACCTCCAAGGAAGAGCCTTGCAGATAGTCTGAAGAAAGCAGCACCAAACTTCTCTTTTTTGAAGCAGTGTTCTCAGCAAATTAGACACAGAAGCCTTTGGAATGCTCTGCTGGTTTTATGGAGCATGAAGTTGTAACTGAGAAGCAGCATTAATGTTAAATTTTTGCACTTTAGGTTAAATTCAGACATTTTCCATGGTAAAATAATTCCATCTCCTTAATTTGCTTCTTTTTCCTGTAGATGCCTTTCCAATTGGTACATTTTATACTGACAGATTTTAAAAATATTCGCACTAGTCATACAAAATTCCTGACCAAAATCCAGACAGGAATTTATTGTAAAATATTATCCCTTTCCTAGCCAGCTGCTGTTCATTTGAGATATAGCAGGGAAGGCAGCTTTAAGTGTGTATTTCAGTTTCAGTACACAGAGTCAGTGTAGGGCTTTTTTGAGCTTCATAATAATGGAAATGCAGGTTGACTGTTACATGTGGGCCATTTGAACTTTACAATAGTGGAAATGCAGGTTGACTGTTACATGTGGGCCATTTGAACTTTACAATAGTGGAAATGCAGGTTAACTGTTACATGTGGGCCATTTGAACTTTACAATAGTGGAAATGCAGGTTAACTGTTACATGTGGGCCATTTGAACTTTATAATAATGGAAATGCAGGTTGACTGTTACATGTGGGCCATTTGAACTTTACAATAGTGGAAATGCAGGTTAACTGTTACATGTGGGCCATTTGAACTTTACAATAGTGGAAATGCAGGTTAACTGTTACATGTGGGCCATTTGAACTTTACAATAGTGGAAATGCAGGTTGACTGTTACATGTGGGCCATTTGAACTTTACAATAGTGGAAATGCAGGTTAACTGTTACATGTGGGCCATTTGAACTTTACAATAGTGGAAATGCAGGTTAACTGTTACATGTGGGCCATTTGAACTTTATAATAATGGAAATGCAGGTTGACTGTTACATGTGGGCCATTCTGATGGGTGGAAGCAAGAGAGGAGGAGTGGATGCACAGGAATGACTGAAGCCAAGCAGGCTGGTCCATCTCTGAAGTTTACGTTAGCAGTGGGATCATGACATTTTTCATCTTCTGTTAGGCAGACAGTCCCAAAATCAGTGTCATGCCCTAAAACAATCCAAATCCTCATTTCTTTGAGCAGTCTGATGAGGATATTGTATTTAAGATGTAATGACCATAGGAATGGAATGGTCCTGCTGTCCATCCATACCCTTACAGCACAGTCATCCTAAAGAAATCCTCAAACACCCTTCAGAAAAAAAATATCATCATGGTTGTAGCCTTTTTTATGGTGTCAGCAATCAGTAGGGAACTCAGCACGTGTAAAGGGAACAGCAATGCTCAGTCAGCATGGATTGGCTTAGAAGAACCCAAATCATTACTCTGGATTTAGGAGCAACAGTGGGGTGAAAATGATTTCTTGGCTGTGGTACAAAATGATACAAGTGTATCTGTATTCCTGCAATCTTAAAATTGTAGTGTTGCTTGACATGTTAGCAATCCCCACTTCACTTGCAATTGGGATTCTTTATAATCTGACTAGAAGGATGGGAGCACTGAGAAGCCAACCTTTCTTAGAAAAATGTCCCTTCCACACAGTAGCTCCTGGAGAAGTGGCGAGACTCCAGAGTGCTGCCCTGATGATGCTGCTCTGATGATGCTGTCTGAGGTCATATAACAATGCCCAAAAGGATAATTACTAAGTTCCACAAGAGAAGGATGGGAAACCAAGGAGAAGTGTGATCCTAGCTGAGGAGCAGGATTGGAGAGATGGCTTTACTCCCTGTAGCCTTCCTTTGTAACATTAGGTTTATGTCTCACAAAAATCACATTTTAAGAAGTATTTGGACCTTAAAGATGCAGGTGAGCTCCTTAGGTTAGGCTCAAAGCCTCTAAAAGTGGCAGTTTAATGGCTTCCCAGCTTTGTGGAACTGCATCTCAGTTCTCTTGGGCAGTTACTGTAACTGGGGCTCTGCCTGAAGACAGCTTGCACCAGAGCCTGTGATGTGCCTGTACACAGCCCTGCAGGCAGTAAATTGTCTCCTTGTCTGATCTGCCTCAGTGCCAAATCATGTCCAGCCTATGTTAGTGTGCCATGATGCACTGATAGACAACTTTTCAGCACCTGAGGTTTTGAGATCACTGACTTGTTCCCTTCACCAAGAGGAGTAAGATAAGGGAAGAAATAAGATGAGAGTGGGGAAGAAATCAGGCACTTGTGTGTGTCCTTGTTTATTTCCCCCACTGTGAAGCATTAATTGGTGACTGAATGCAAAATTTCCTTTCCCCTGTTGGTTCTTACAGGGCTCATATAGGAGCTAGAAAATGTCATTATATAATAGTACGAGGGATGGCAAAGCTCACATGGAACACTGTGAAATGTTGTCAGGTCCAAAGGACTTTCCTCTAATAACACTCCTTCTTTGGCAAAATAGGGAGTAGGCAAATTTATCTGCCATGTAATGGCCTGACTTGGCATTTACAGCTTGCAAGCCACTGTTGAGCAGCTCAGCAGTTTAGGATTATGGAAATATAAGCAGAGAGGAATATTGTGTGAAATTCTGAGATGGTTTGATGAACTTCCTTCTTTTACAGATTCGGTTAAACAGCAGAGGACTTATATATTCTGTTGGTCTCCTGCTGGCATCAGTTTTTGTCACAGTATGTATATAGACTTTTGTTCTTCTTTTCCAAAAGAGGGATTTTTATAGATATTTTCTTCACCTGCTCCTTTCTCACCTCCAGCTGAAATAGTGGTTGCAAAGTCTGTTGTTATGGGATAGGGGTGCTCCCTGCTTGAAAAGCTTCCCAAGGCCTTGATTTGGCTCTTTGCAGGAGCTGTCACTCCATGCGAGTTTTCCATGGGAGGAGCCTGGGAGAGCCATCAGGAATTTCTGTGCTAGAGCTGAAGCAGGTCCCTTGATGCATGATGAGATCCATTGTCCTGTGAGACAAGCAGCCAAAATGCAGGTTGCTTGGCCCTCTCTAGGATCCTTCTGAAATACAGCACAGGCCACAAAAAACAGTGCTGACAGTGTTTCTGTTGAAATCAGTACTTGGTGTTCCCTGACCTTACCCAGAAATGATAGAATGTGACATCTTCCAAATCTTGAGGTGGGAGGGGCGTCCTGTGCAATGCACACCAACACAATTCCCACATACACAAGATGTTAATCTTTGCTGGGAGCAAACTATGCAAAGTCAAGCAGTCTTAGACTGTGTGGCTCTAGATTGAGATGCAGAGGAGCACATGAAGCATTTTCAGTTAAAAAAAATAAGGGAACCTGGTCTTTAAATCCATTTCTGATTGAATTAAGTGGGATTGTTCTTGCCAAAATGAAATTTCCTGCAGAAACCTAAGGTGAGGTGATGCAAGTCAGGGTGGCTTTTGTGACTGCTGCTCTGATTCACTTGAGCTGTGGTTTTCAGCTCACTTGGTGCAGTTTGTGATTGCTTCCAACTAATCATCATCAGTAAGGGCACAGCCCTCTTTTGGCTCCTGTAGCTGAGGAGAGGATTTACCACTTGATTCAAAATGTTCCTGCTGTGGTGGCTTACTCTGTGTTTATTGTAGGTTTTTGGTGTCCACATGAACAAATGGAAACTGGATAAGAAGCTAGGGTGTGTGTGCCTTTCCCTTTACGGCATCTTCCTGTGTTTCTCCATCATGACAGAATTCAATGTTTTCACTTTTGTGAACTTGCCAATGTGCAGAGATCACTAACCCAGGTGGCAGACTGTCGGGAGGAGCTTCCTTTTTTCCTGTGCAATACAAGCCACGGCTGGATTTCCTGGATGCAGTGCACCTCCAAGTCGTGACCTATATCCTGTTCACTGTTCATAGGACCCGTGGCCCCGTCTAGGTTTGCCCTCTCCCTGGCCCCCACAGCCTGGAACAGTCCTTCATCCATGTGAAGAGCTTTTTTCTCAACATCCATGTGATTTCCTTGCTCAGTTTTTGAACAGTGGGACTGAGACTCAAGATGAACTGGCTGCTAACTGGCGTTAAGCCAGTCAAAACTGGTCTGCTACAATTCCTTCTTTTTTTAAGTTATTTGATGGAAGACTAATTAATTTATGACTTAAGACTATTGCTACAATGCAGGAGAGGGTACGTCGTATGGAGGCTGACTTTCAAGGAGAATAATTGTTTTTTTTTGGTTGTGGGGAGTGTTTTTTGTTTGTTTTTAGCTTTTAGTTTTGGGTTTGCAGGGTTTTTTTGTTTGTTTGGGGGTGGGGGTGTTGCTTTTTTTCTTTTTTTTTTTTTTTTAATTGCCAGAGATCAACGTCCTCTCTTGCATCTTCTCCTCCTGAGTGCTGGGTCTCCTGTAACAATCCAAAGGCCACAGGGCAGTGTAAAATGGAAATGCAATTCAAGGTACTCAGCATAAGAATGGATAAAAGAAGATTGTCAAGGAACAAAACTGATGACTTTTTACTACAAATAATTAACCTTGTACAGGTTTGTTAAAGAATGCAAGCTAAATGTGGATTCAAAGGGTAAACACTGCTACCATTTTACTATGAATGTTGGAGTTTTATTACTAGGGTGTTTGTTATTTCCAAGCAATAGTTTGATCTCCAGCCCAGAAGGGCTACCAAGGAGGTGGCCTGGTTTTTAATGGTCTGTACATGGAAATGGAAGGTCAGAACTTTCTCTGCTTCATCAGATTTCTTGTTTTGGGGGGGATTCAATAGTTCATGTCTTACTTGTTCTGAGAAGGACATAAGTACATGTGAAAACTTTTCTAAATGAGTTACAGACACTGGTTTCTTTAAGAGGAAAGAGGCATATTTTGCACAGACATAGTTACTGAAGTCATAATTTGCCATTCTTTAAAGAATACACTGGACCTGGCCAGATATTTTTCGTCTTTAGCAGCTGAACTTATCTGATAACAGATCATGTGGATTCATCACCTCTCCCTTTTGGGAGGGAGGAAGACACAGACAGAGATGGCACATTTTAAAATGTGGAATATCTTCAATGCAGACTCGCTCACAGATCTTAAGTTATTGTGAAAGTTTAGCTATTCATTGTTCCAATATCCCTGCTAGATTTTGTATAATTCTGTATTAATATGCAGGCAGATTCCACCCCTGAGAAACACCATCACTGCTTCATTTGTATGTATTGATACTGTGCGTTCCTGCCACTTGTATTTACTTTGAGCACTGATCACTTCTGATCCTCTTGTATATGTTCTGCTATGAAATGTATTAAGAGACTACCAGCTAGGTGAATGTTTTTGTCTATGGTACAAACAGTGGCAAATAATAGTAAAGGTACAGCAAACCCTACGGAACAGAAAGAAAGGAAAAAACCTGAAACACCAAACCCTAAACTATAGCAGGAAAAGAAAGCGCTCCAGTTTAAAAGAAAAAAGAAGAGAGCCACGTTGTGTTCACAGATGAAAAGCCAATTTTTTTTTTCATTTGCACTTTTGGAATTGATTTTTTCCGATCTGATTTTCTTTGGGCAAAATGTTGTAAATGAAAATATTTACACCCTGTGGTTTCCCTTCAGCTGAGAAGCTGGTTTTCTTTGTTTGTTACACCAAACACGGGGAGGCACTGGCAGCTCTTGCGCTGTGTGTGGCAGCGAAGTCCTGTGGAAAAAACCATGTCCCACTGGGAACAGCGTGTGCTGGTGGATCCCTGGCAAGAAGAAGAAGAAGAAAGGGTCCAGGGACAGACAGCAGAGAGAGTGAATGACATGCCTGCTTTGCCAGTTTCCATCCTGGAAAGCAATTGTGTTGCTGCTTGTTGAGCTCTGCAGCTGAGGTTTGAGCGGCCTTCTCATACCTGTGCCCACGGGACATCCCCTTGTGTTAGCAAGCCCACTGTACCTTCCTGTTGTTGGGTTTTTGTTTCTTTTGTTGTTGTTGTTAATGAGATGAATAATAATAATAGCAACCACTAAAATGCCTAAAATACTTCTGTAAGTCAAATGATGTTTGCAACGATGTGGCACACGTGTCACTAAAGCCACCCCACAAACACGCAGCTTCACTTCATAGCGAGTTGCTCCTAAGCAGAGTGTGTCCTTGCTGATAAGGGGAAGGAATAAAAGAAGTTTCATATCAGGGCCTATTATTTCTTCTATTTTGAATATTTATACTGCTGCTCCAATGGAGCCAGTTGGATCTATTTCTGCGAAATAGCCATTACCTATCCCATGGCACAAAAACTACACGTGTATTTCTTAGGAACTTTTCCTACTGGTGTGCGTTAAATACTGTAGCAATTGTAGTTTTGTGTTGTGTGTAAAACCTGAAATACCTTGCTTTGTTACTTGTGTGTGTTGCCAGAATGTTCTGCAAGCAGCTTGTTCTAAGCAGGAGCAAAAGGCACTTTGAACTGCTGTTACCTGTGCCGTAGATGGCTCGATAAGCACATCCTAAAGCGATGCTTTCTGATAGATGTGCTGATGATTTGCATCAAAGTCATCAGGTCCAGGCCTGCTTTGGAACAGAGCAGACCAACTGAGTGTGCCAGGAGAGAGAACACCTCTCATTCTTGTTAGCTCAGTCACAGCCTGTGACTAGAAGAGCATAAAACTGGCAATTTTTGGCATCCTTCCTGTACGCTGCCTCCAAAAGTGGCATGGACAGTTCTCTTCCAATGCAGGGCATCCTCAGAGCTTTACTGGGCCTTGCAGAGGACTGAGTCTCCCAGGAGTTCTCTCCTCCCAGGGGGTTCTCTCTGCCCTCCCGAGGTCAGGCTCTGGAGGACAGCCAGTGCCTGGCTGAGTGTCCCCGTGGGAGGCTCTGCTTTGCCCATGGCCACGAGCCATCAGCGCATGCAGGGCTCAGGAGCCAGCCAGGCTGGCACAGCCACTGGGGCTGCAAAGAGGGAGCTGAGGGGCTCTGAGGCTCAGGGTTGGGGGCTGCAGGGAGCCACCAGGGAAGCTGGGTTGTGTTGGGTATTTTGAGCATGACTGTGATTCATTTGCAGTTTTCATCTTCTGGAAGCAAGGGTCACCTTCACATCCGAGGCTGCTCTGGTTCTTGGACCAGGCAACTGTTTTTGTTTCCATTCCTAGCAATTTCAGATGATCTTCAGTGAGTATTTCAAAGGGAGATTAAAGAGCCTTTTTCTCCGTGGAGAGGCTTCACTGCAGTTCTTACTTTGACTTAAATATGTGACCCTTGGCTGGCTTCAGATCTGCTTGACATGGATGGCCTTCCTTTGACAGTGGTTCAAAGGCAGAATGACAGGAGAGGGTATGATAAGAGATGGTCTTAAGACATGCTGGGAAAACTGCTTTTGTCCCTACCAAAGGTGAACTTTTTACTTGCCTTTTTTCTCCTCCCCTCTTTTTGTTTTTAAATTTTAATTTGCATGTACTACGCTTTTTAATAGACTTTTTCTGTGATAGGAACACCAATATGAAATGTGCATGGGAGATTTTAATTTGCGTAATTTTTTGGTTTTGCTGTGATGCCACTTGCATGCTTAGTTTCCAGATTTCTGTCCTCAGCTGTGCCACTGAAATCAATTGATTAACTTTGGATTTGTGGTGGTTGTGCTTGTGGAGAACAAGGTGCAGGACTGGCTTTTTTCCTTGACAAAACAAATCAGGTAGAACGGCAGTCATGCTTAGGAAAAACAACATTCAAGGCAGGTGGAGTAACCTGAAGGTAGCTTTTAATACCCCTCTGTCAGAACAGGGATTTTTATGTCTTTTCCAATTGATACTTGTGAGATAAAATGTACATTTAGTATTGTTGAATAACTTTTTAGAAAACCATAGCTTTCTGCTGACTGACAAATATTTCTTATATTAAGATTTTTGGAAACCCTAATCCTTTCAATTAAAGTTCACAGAGATGCAACAGTGTGAGGTTTGTCACTTTCAAAGTTACACCACTGGAGCTTTAAACTTGTTTAAAAATATATTTTAAAAATCAATCTCAGTGGACCATGCTTACCTGAATTTAATTCTGCCTTGTGCTTTCAAAATTTTGCTTGATCAGCAGCCACTGCAAGTTAGTCTAAAAATGTCCCTTTTAGACTGGTACAACTTCAACTGAATCAGTTTAAAGCCATGGTTTTAAGGAAAGCAGTGGAAGTTTGAATATTTGAAAGACCTCAGCCACTTCAGATTTAAGGAGCTGCAGAATCTGAGTGTGCTGAATGGATGTTCCCAGCAGAATGCAGGGCTTAGTTTCAGGAAGGGATTGTTCAGTATTCAGGGACTTGCGTGAAATCTGACCTTTGTGAAATCAGGGGCAGAACCCCTGTGACTGTTGTAGGGTCAGTGCTGTGTTTGTAGCAGAGTCCTGGAAGGGATGAGGACACTGCATATTTTTGGGTGAGTGGCTTTTTTATTTTCTTACCTGAATAGATAAATGACTATTAATTAATAAGACCAAGCACCTTTAAGGGAATTTACATAAATACTCTGTTACCACTTAGTGGCCTCAAATCTGAAGCACAGTTCCAAAAAGCATCAACTTCTGCCCAAACTGCTTGCACTTGTCTGGCTGAATCTGCAGAATCAAGCTCTGGTGAGGATTTGATCCCTGCCTTTTGGAGAAGTTCACTTTATTCTGGTAAAGAAATAGGGTAAGGAATTGAAGTCTGTTTAGTTGTGCCCTGGGGATGTAAATTGGCTATGAAATGGATTATTTGCTGGCCTGAAACAGTCTGACATCTAGGCCAAGCTGTCCAAGTTTGGGTAGAAGCACCTAATTTCAGGAAGACCTCCAAAAAAAGCAGATTGTTTTAAGCAACACATTTTAAAATGTATTTATGTAGCAGAAATTATTTTATTGTGGTACTTTTTAGATAGGCTTCTGTTTTTCTAATAGACTTGCAGAACAAGTTTGAAACCCCCCACACCAGAAGAACCTGACAGAAATCTTGTCAGTGTAATCTGTCTCTGCCAGGTAGGATTTGAATGGTGCTAAAAGGCAACGTGATAATTTTACAGCAGCAATTCAGCACAACATTTTTACTGCCAGCTGAGGAAAACCACACCACTGTATGCCTGCCCCTGCGAGGATGTTTGTAGCTGGTTACAGATCCTCTCCAGTGCTGAGCATTTGTAACTGAGGTTTTCCATTGGTGTGCCCAAAATCTCTCCCAGGGGCAGATATATCCCTGTACACCCAGCAGCCACCCACTTTGCTTCCTTATTTTATCTTGCTCCTTGTGTTGCCAGGATTCAGAATTTTGCTTTGACTTCCTCTGTATCCCTCTGGCCCACGTGTTGCTTTCTGTAACACAGAATTAATGCACTGGGCCAGCACAAATAGTGTGCAGGTTTTGATCCAGTAAGCTGGTGGGAGAAAATGCAAGGAGATCCTTGCTTGGCATACCAGCCTTTGAGCACCTGGCTCCAAACAGCACAAACTGCCTGCCTGGAAAGTGCCTGGAATGTTCCACTGGGATAATCAGGCACTGCACAGGACATGGGAACACTTCTCACGTGTTTTCAGAGACCCCCTCAGGGGAATTCTGCACCCTGTGCAAAGACATGCATTATACAATAAATATAACTGATCTAATTAAGGGATTTTAGATCTGACCTGGGCCTTTTACACTTTATGAAACCAGATTATACTATGGGAGTTTTACTGAGGGACTTGGTCACAAGTTTATATAATTCATTGTCAGGTTTTTAGTGTTTTTTTTAAAAATATATGGACATAAATTTGTATTCAAGCAAAATAAAATATTTATACATATATATGTATACACTTTATCTAGTAAAGTATTTGTGTGAACTGTTGTTAAATTGAAGCCCTGTGGTAACCAGCTATTTCTGCATAGGAATAAGTTCTTACCATGGTAAGTGCTAAGATACTATAGGTGTATGAGTATTTAAGACAGTCTTACACATGCCTATTTATAAACTCAAGCAAAGTTTTGTATTTGTTTTAGCAAGGTATTGTGAGTGGTGCATGGCAGTTGCCATGCATCTGTGTAATACATCTGTGTACATTGAGTAATATTTCTAATTATTGTTAGTCATTTGAAATTCCAGTTCTATTGCTGAATATAAAGTCAGCTTTGAGGGAAAAAAAGAGCATGTGTGAGACATTGAGGAGGTCAGAAAGTTCTGTGCTGCAGTATTTGTGCATTTTATTTATTTATTTATCAAACACAGAGTGCTGAGCCCCTGGTTCAAGAAAACATTTCCACATGCTGGCAGAAGATTTAGGAACCTAATTTTGGTCCCTTCCTAAAGCCAATGCCAGGTTTCCCTGGATCAGGGGCCAAGCAGACTGAGCTATTTAAAGCATCATTCTGTCCTTTTAAGTGGCCACAAAAAGGGGTGAGACCTTCTCAAATGGTTCTTGTAACTTTTATTAGTAGAGAAGCTGAGAAATGCTGAGAGATCCAAAGATGCTTCTGCAGGTGATGTAGAAATATGTAAATAGTAAATACTCCTTGCACTTTTAATACTTGTAATATCGCTGTCACGAGGTACCATTTGCAATAACCAAAATCCATATTTCCTAATGTCTACCCACAAGTAGACTTTTTTATTATTATATTTAGAGGTGGGGTTTTTTTGTTCCCCCTTTCTCATTAAGGAATTAATCTTCCTTTGACTTGTTTTCCCCAATTCTTTTCAACAGTAAGTGATTGGCTCTGGTTAAATGTGAAGATCCCCCTAGACCAGGTGTCATGTGCCAGCTAATGCTTGGGGGAAGCTGGCATTTATTGTCCCAGCTTTATGGCAGGGCTGTTCCCATTTACAGCAGGCAAGGACCTCCCACCTTGAAATCCTGCAGTAAAAATGGTCCCGCCACCCACAAACACAGCTCTCCCCTGTTTCCACCACACTGGTTTGGTTTCAGGGGGTCAGCAGATCTCCAGTGTAGAGAATCTGTCACATCATCACTATCAGGGGGGATACAGTAGGGTTTCCTGGGGGAACACACAACAGCAACAATGGAATCCTTTTACAGATGTAAAAGGACTTTACAATGTATTCAAGGGGACTTTATTTTGCCATCTTTTAAAGACATGGGGCAATTTTAGATCAGGAAAGAAAAAAAATGGAAGATAAAGCCTGATTGTACAAAGTACAGCCTCAGTCTTTCATGAAGGTTTGTGATAATGTTTTTAATAATGTTTATGCAAGTTTTGCATAGAGTGAGCTCCCATATTCTGTCAAGCACAGAGCTCAGCTGAGTTTTTCATCCTTGGTTCTCAGAAACAACCTTTTCCTCTTGTGTTTCTCACTGCAGTCAGGACCTCTGAGCATAACATGCATTTCTGTATCATGGAACTGCCTTGTAAAATTGCTTATAGGTGAAGTGAGCAAGCACAGAGATTGAACCACAACAGGTTTTTGAAAGAAGCCAAAGCAAGCGTGTTTGTTTAGTAATTTCATTCTGATTTTGTTTAATGGATGCCAGGAGCAAAGGACACACTGGGAATCTGTAATCATGCAGCACCAGTGGAGAGAAAGTGCAGGCGAAACTAGTATGGCACCACAAAAATTTGTCTGTAATTCAGTTTCACAGGGGTCACATTTACCTGAAGATTTTCCTGGATGCTACTTGATCTTTGTAACCCTTGGTCTTTGGTCAGGAAAGATGAGAAGTACTCTGTCCCTTTTGAGGGAGAAGGTAGAGAGATGCCTTACCCAATATCTCCAACTCTTCCCCTGGCTGCATGGATGTGCCAATCACAGTCTGTGCACCTGAGAGTTCTCTGGTGTGCAGTGAAGATTTAGGGGTGAATTTTAGTTAGCATTCCCTTGAGGAGCAGTGTGATTGACTTCATTGTCCCCCCTGGTAAAGCTGGGAGTTCCCTACTGTGCAGGCAGTGTTGTGTGAGGTTACTGATGGAATGTTGCCTTCATCCTTGCATCCAATCTTTGCTTTCAGGACAGATACGCTACTCAGAAGATGTTTGTAACAGTTTGGGGGATTTGTTTGGGTATTTTTTAAATTCTTTTGCTGTCTGTCAAAGTCCTGTGCAATATGAAGCCTCCTGGCAAGGTCTGGCCATGGCTTGGGTGTTCCTCTTGCTGGTGCATTCATCAGAGCCCCATCCCAGTGGGACATGTGGGAGGGTGGGAGTGCCACTTCGGGGTGTGTGACAAGTGGAAGGGGCACTTCTGCCGAGCACTCAGCACAGGCCTGGCACTGGGAGTTGAGACTCAGGTAAATCAGGATTCCATAGAACACAAAGGTGAGCAGACAGACCTGTTAACCCTCTAGTATGCTGTGCAACTTTTAGCCCCTTCCAGTGTTTTTTCCTAGCCAAACCCAAGCTGATGTGTGTACATGGGTGCCAAGCCAAAGGCAGCCAAGCTCAGCAGCCACAGTGAGCCTGGCATCACCAAGGCATGTGGGGACAGCCCCAGGGCCAGCCCTGCATCCTGGGCAGGGGGGAGGATGATGTTTAAATCCTTTCAGGGCCCAGCAGTCAGCTGTTCAAGATCTGATAATTTCACAGCGCTATAATTGAAAATTTGGGTTTATTCTGAAGTTTGTTGCTGAAGTCTTAGGCTGCTGAACGTGATCCCTGCTGTGGCTTGTTCTAAACCAGAGGGCTGAGAGTGTGCCAGTCTCTGAATCGTGGGCATGGAGAGGTCTCTGCTTTGTGATACAGTCACAGCATCCAAGCTGCAGGGAGCACAGCAATAAAAGTGACTGATAGGAGCACTTTCTGTTTGACTGGGGATCAAATGACACTGTCTGGGTCCCTTACCTCTGGGCAGTTCTGTGATGCTTCTAATCATAAGGAAGAAAATGTAGGTGGAACTCAGTGCAAATGTACATATATAATGTATGTTCATTTACAACCAGCAGAAAGCAAAACAAGCAGTGGTTTCTAGTAATATAATTCTACTCAAAATAGCTTTCTATTAAGTCAGCTTGAAAGTGTTAAAATGGTGGAGCCACAGACAAAACATTTGTTACCTTTTGAAATCAGTTGCAATGGTTTTGTCATACTTGTACAAGTGTTATAAGGTCAGCCTTTCTGTATGTTTTACAACTTAATCTAGAGTAGTCTTCTATGCATAGCTGTTCCACTTGCCTGTGTAAGTTACAAATCTAACAGAAATGAAAGCATGCATTTTTCTCTGTTTGCTGGTAACCTATGAAATTAGAAACTTGTATTTCTGTGTTTTTAATGTGTTATACTATAAACAAAATTCACAGCACTATTGTCTATGGAATATCAAAAAGTTTTATCAGAATGAATTACTTTAAATGTTTTGTCAATTGATTTAATAATGTGTCAGACATCTACACTAAGACAATATAACGTTTATCAATAAAAATATCCTCTCTTTGTACTAACTTAACATTTCAGGGTGTGCTTGGACATAGGACTAGAGCACCCCTTTGGGTTCCAATCCCAATGATTTGTTAATTTTTGGCTTAATTTTGAGAGTACTTCATACCCCTTGTTTGACCTGAGCACTGGATTAGGGAGTGAAGGAAGAAGAAAAGAGAGTTTTTATTCTTTGGATTACCTGTGGCACTGAATGTGTGTTTGCTGTAAAGGTGTGTGCCCCACAGCAGCTCCTTTAGAAGTCATCCTGTACATGCTTCAGCTAAATTCAGTTTCATCATTTCCTGAGGAATCCAGAGTAACCTGAAGGAAAGGTTTGAGATCCTGCCATGTAGCTGGGTCTGGCTACCTCACCTGAACCACCTTTACTTGAGTCTGTGTAACATCTGCTGACAAAAGGATCTGATCCTTCTGAAGTACACTCCATGTCTCCAAGAAGCAGTGCTGTGTCTCAGGCAGGTTATTTGCACATCCACAGCTCATTGCAGGTGCAGAAGAGTCCTGCAGTGCAGGAAAGGCACATGTGTTGATCCTACACTCCACGAGTGCAGGGGTGAGGTGCAGCTTTTGATGTTAATGCAGAAAATGGCTTTGATCAGTGCCAGCCCAGCGGTTGTCTTGAAAATATTTTCCATTGGTGTGATTGTTTGATTTCCATCTCTGTGTGCTTGCAACCCAAAGCATATGTTGGAATCCATACAGATGCTCCATCTCTCTAGGTATTTCCCCATTACTGGTTTTCTGGTTCAAGGATAATCTTGTTTCTTGTCACAATTTGGTGCAGCTCCAGTTGGCTGTTGGTCTCTGAAGATGCTCTCACTCCCTGCCCCATGCCATGGTGATATGACAAATGTGCATCTTGCTGGTTCTGCCTTGCATGCTTCACTTCAGAAAATTTTTATGTAGCTTACAGCCTGGAAAGTTAGAAATTGGTTTTCAGAGATCAGGCAAGTATATGAATTTCTAACCGCTTCCATTAAAATTAGGAAAATCAGAGTGTGAAGGCAAGCCATCATTGCTTTCAATGGAGTAGATATGGATAAACGTGTATTCATATTTATGTATTCACTTCTGCTTCTTTAGAAGCTGTTCCTGTGTTGCCTTTACAGTTACTCTTCAACCATCCCAAACCCTGACTAAGCAAAGATGTGAATTCTTAGTGCAGAACAACAAAAAAACAAAAAAAAAGAAGCATCAGAGCAAAAGTACAAACTGGTTAAAAGAAAACTAACACTCCTCTCCCACATGACTACTTTAAATATGCAAAACTAGAGCACAAATCTGGGGGGTTTTCCCCTTTGGAACTCACTTCTAGCTTGCTTTACAGAGGCTTGACTTGTGTCTTTGCCACCCCAGCAGTTATTTGCTTTGAAATAATACTTGCAGAGATAAGAGGTCTGTTCTCTGTAAATTGCAGATAAAAATCTCCCTCCAGGCTCTGCCCACTTGATTTTGACCTGTTTATTCCAGCAGAAAGAGTGCGTGCCTGCTGGGCAGGTCGTGGGGCTGCTTGGCACCCCAAAGCAATGGGGTTTTACACTGCAGGAAGGCTGGGGCACATCCATGCAGCCCTGTGTACACCTCCCAGCTCCAGGTGAGACTTCCTACCTGCCTGAGGCTTCTCCCCACCTTTGCACAGGCATGCCAGGACATGGACATCCTAGACTTGCTAACCACACCCTGGAAAACAAGGGCTTTAGCTGTTAGAGCTTTTAGTGCCAAAATCAGATTGTTCTGCTGCCTAAAGCTGGGCAGCCTGTGGGTTGCTGCTGGCTGCACAGCTCCTGGAAGTGCAGCTGGAAGTGCAGCTCCCAGTCCCTGGTGCTGGAGATGGATGCACAGGGGTGCTCCCAGCACACTGTGCTGGCTGGGAAGCTGAAGCAGAGGAAACGTGGCCATGCCTTGGGGAGAGCAGTGTGGGGACACTGGGACTTGGAGTGAGCTGCAGGTATTTTGGGTTTGTGTGGTTTCCCTCCCTGCTCAGCCCTCTGGGCACAGCTGAGCTCCTGCCCACTTCCCGTCCAGCTGCCTCCAGCAGGCTGCAGCATTCAGAGAGGAGGAGGAGGAGGGTGATCTTCAGCCTCAGACTGTGGGGAACAAACAGCACTCTCTTTACAGTGCCAAGCAAGTTGCTAGAGAAGAGTAGCACAGAATAAACAAAAACAATTGAATGCCACAGCCTGGAGAGAGCAGGTGCAGTGAAACTACTTCAAACTGTGCACACTGGAAGATTTTACAAGTGAGCATTTTAAAAACAACCAGGGAAAAGAAAAAGTGGAATAATTAATATATCAGCTGCAGTGCAAATGTCTCAAACAAGTAACATTTTAAAAAGAGAACTCTGATTTGTGTGTGAACTTAAATCAACACTTGTACTGCCTGAAATCCTTTTGTGCTGACTGCAGGGAGAGATTGGATTTTAGGAGTGTATTTTCTAATGTTGCAGAGCAATGCCATCTAGGGCATAGAGCCTTGCAGTTACCAACAGGAATGCTATCCATCCCTAGTGACAGAGCTTCCTGGATTGAATATTTAGAACTGGTTCATCACATCTGCATTAGGCCTGTTGAAATGTGCTCATTTTCAATATCTGTTTCCAGTTTTCTGGACTATGCTCAGTTGTCAGATATTAGTGGATTGTCTTGTCTCAACTGGAACATAATGAATTTCTGGATATACCTTATTTCCTCCTTAAATCCTCTTGTTAGCTTTCATCTGTGCAGCTCAGCAGGGATTACTGATGGTCTCTAATCTTCAGCTACTCGAGGAATCCACCATGGCTGTGATTAGAGCCACAGTACACTTGGGCAGCAGATTAAAATATTAAACCTAACAGGCCAGATCTTGTCAAACTTACTCAAAGCTGTTTACTGTGTTGCTGAGGCTGTACTGTTCAAACCAAGCTGCCTCTAGAGTGCTGAACACAGCCCAAGAACCTGGCCTGTCCTCACTCCTGGCTGATGCAGCTCTCTCCACGCTGAAGGTGAAGTGCCAAATACCAGGTAACAATCTGCTGGGTTTTGTCAACTAATGATTAATGAACTTGGACTCATGGGTAGTACATTTTAGGTACCATCTCTTCTTCTTGCTTCCTGCCATTTGAATTCATGCTGCTTGGCCTTTCTAGGGAATGGTAGCAATATTTAGTGGCACTTTAGACAAATACTTTTAGACAAACAAGAGAAATGTTTGTCTCTGCAATGGGTTTTGTTCTGTATACACAAATTTGCTCCCCATTAGAGACAAGCAAGTGCTTTAGCTCACAAACCAGTCTCAGGACATTCTTCAAACTCCCAAGGCTGCACAGCAGGTTCTAGACCAGCCAGCTTCTGCCTGCATCTGTGGGAGTTACATTTGCAGCTGATGATCCTCAAGTTACTGGTTGGGTATGACTTTGTTGTTTTTACAAGCAGCTCCAAACCAAAGGCAAAATACTTGGCTTCAATTTGAAAGCATACTGGGAAATGTTAGTATTTTCACTAATAAACACAAGAGCTTTCAATGCAGCTGCAGGAATTCTTTCCCCTCCCCTGGAATAGTGGCATTCCTGTTGCCATCTGAGCATAGAGGAGGCCTGATTCTCCTCCAGGTTTGTAGTGGTCTGGTTTGGCTGCCAAGAGATAATAAAGCAAAAGCCTGCTGCTGCCTTGGAGTGCCCACAGACAATGCTATTCTAAGTCTGGGGAAGGATTAGATATTAACAATATTAATTAAGAAGCATAAAGTACACTAGTAATTAAATTTTTGTAGGGTCTAGTTAAACAGTGCACTGTCAAAACATGATGCTGAAGGGAGAGATAATTGGTTCATCACAGTTCTCCCTAATGATCTGTTGTCCCATAAATTGTATGGTGTATGGCACTCCTCACTGATACTGGAGATCTAGAGCACAGATGAGTTTATTTAGAAAACAATTCTAAAGCCAGGCTAAAACCACTGTCTTTTTCCCTCTTCAGTGTAAAGACAAAAGGATGAATCACAACCATTACTTTCCTGCAAGTTAAGACAGCTGTGAGAGAAATACTGGAAATGTCAGCCTGGTTTTTTTGAAGGTGATGAGAGCATGCTGGTTTTTGCCAGGACTCCATCCACCACACTGAAGGCAGAGGCTGGTTACTCAGTAGCTGGTACTTCCAAATCAGCTCAAGGTGCTGTGCTTCAGTGGTGGGTCAGAGATAGAATCAGGGATGCTGAACTGGGGTGCACTGAGGAAGTCCTGACCCAAACACAGGTCCTACCACTGCTTCTCTCCTACCCACACCATAAAAAAAAGATACATGTTCATCAGTGGGATCAAAACATGGCTCAGATCATTCCCAAGTCCCTGAGGATTATTCACAGCTAGTGTCTGGCAGTCATCATCTCCCTTGACAGAGGGCTCATCACTGCTGCCATGTTACTTTGGTTTGGATTATAGAGAAAGGAATGGCTTTTGGCAGATACACAGCTGCAATGAGCTTTCACTGGCAGCTGGAGCCTCTTTATTGCACCTCCCTTCTTGCTCCCTGAGCTGGTGAGGTTGCTGGTGAGGACATGGATCAGATGCCATGGCCCTCACCTCTTCCTTTCACAGTGCTCAGAGATGTGTGTGGTGTTTCTGTGCTGCTCTGACTCTGCAGGGGCTTTCTGAGAAACTTGGGCTTCTCCTGCACACCTTCTCTGGGAACTGAGATGTCCAAGTGTTTGCACATCCCTGTATTATAAGTATACATCGTGTTTGAATACTGTTGTCAAAAAAATCTTGAAATTAAAAGGGAGGGAAAGTAAAAAGTAAGTGCTGCTGAGCTGGAAATACAGTTATGCAGCTTTCCACTTTTTCATTTCCTGGCTGGTCAGGAAGTGTAGCTGTGGTCATCTCTCTCATCAGAACCCCACCATGGAGATCTGTATTGATGTGAGGGAGTGTTGGAAAGCTGTTGGCCAGATCTACCTTCATGGGACAAGGCTGAGAGAAGGGGAAGAGGTGGAACAAGGAGAGATTCTGCCTCGCTGTACATTGTGGGGCAACAGAACAACTCAGGGTGCCAATACTAGCCTAGCTACAAAATCTAGGCTTGCAGAAAAACTAGTTGGCTCAGTTCTGTGGGGTTTTGTTCACTTGTTGGTTAGTGGGGTTTTTTGGTGGCTTTTTTTCTTTGTATGTGTGTAATTATGTTCCCTTTGATATGTTCACAGCGTATGAAAAAGTAATCAGGAAAACTAAACAGAACATCTCAGTCTGTTTTGCTCCTAAGCAGTTTTTGCTGTGCCTTCTGCATGCAGTTTGATTCCCATCTCCCTCCTCTGTTGCTATAAGAACAGCTGAGAGCAAATCAGAACAAGAAATCCAGCTTGAAGCCGAAAGTATAATACACAAAATGCTGCCAAGGGCCAGATTTGGAATGCACTGAAGTAATAGCTATCACATGCTGTGAAATGAAACACACATCATGTTTTCAGGTGAGAAAAGGTCACTCTGAAGTCATTGGCGGACATGACCTAGTTGTGGAGGCTGGGGTGGATGCGCCTCCATGGCTGGGGGATGGCACAGCTGTTCCTGTGGTGTTCAGCTCACAGGACAGAGATCCCAGCGACCGCTCTGTCTTTTCCTGGGCTGCGGTTTCTCTTCTCACTCCCACAGAGCTCACAGCAGTGTGACAGGCATCTAGGGCAGGAGCCAGAGCAAGAGGAAAGTGTCTGATGCAGGAATCTTGGCTGCCATGAGAGAAGCTAGCCAAAGGAATTAACAGTTTCTGCTCCTTGTTGCAGCTGCCACTGTGTGACAATAGATAAGCAAGTCTGTGTTCCGTCCCTGTGGCATCTTCTCAGGACACTGGAGATCCATCCTGGTAACACACTTTTCCTTTGAATTTGGGACATGATTTTTACAGCTGAAGTACATGCTGCCCTGGCCCAGTCAACCCCAAATTCCATGGGAAAGCTTCCCTCACCTCTCCATGGTTTATGACACAGCAGAGCAGCAGCTTGGGGAAGGCTGGATGCCAGTCTTGTCCGGACTAGTCAGGTGCTCAGGGCCATCCCACCTTAAATCCTTCTGCCTACAAATTGGTCTCTGACCCACTCCTGTATGATGGGAAATACAGCCCAGCTCTTCAGGGCTTGGAAAAAAAAAAACAACAAAAAAACAAACCCTGCTGTCCTGCAGGCTTTCTGTATGCACAGGAAACCATGCCAAGCCCATCTCACAACTGGATTGAGGGGAGGGGTCTCAGAGATAAATAAGAAACACAAGCCATGAAACTTCACACTAAATCTCAGATTCATCAAAGGCAGAGGCTTTTCCAGTGAATTTTTTTCCAGGCCTTAGAGCTCAGTTCTGCTCCAGTTTGGCGGGGCTGGCTATGTCCTAACCTGCCTCTTGTTTACTGCATTTTCTGCTCTCGTTTTCCTCTGTGGCTGGCAGTTCACCTCAAATGTTTGGTGGGGAGAGGGGAGCAGCAGTGTCTCCCCTTCTCTCTGTAAAAGTGTAGCCAAGGGCTCTGATGGCTCTACCAAACCAGATACTACAAAGCTGGACTTCAGTGTTCTAGGCTCCTGAATAAACACCAGCAGCTCCCTATTGAACTGAAAAGCCAGTCACAATATAGTTAGTAATAAGTGCATTTTAATGTCCCAGTTCTGTGTGGTGTTCATGCAGGTGGAGCCATTGCCAGTGACCTTGCAGAAGTCACCACTGCTGCCCCAACTGCCCCAGCTCATGCCAGAGTTCACGTCTCTCTCAAAACTCAGCTGTAAATTGCATGGAGGCTGCAGCAACAGGAGCTGCTCAGCGGGGCCAACCACAGCCTGAAGATAAATGGGAGCTTTCATGGAAGTCATGGATTAATATAAAAATCACCCTCTTGGACATGAGACAGCATTCCTTTGTCCTGCCTCCTCAAAACTAGGTAAGCATCTACCTTTCATTTTAATGGTCTCGATTTTGGAATTGTTTATGCCCCCTTTAAGCAGATTTTGCCACCGTGGTGTGTCTATGATTGTGTATGAACATGTTTGTAACCAGGCTTAACACGGCAGCTGCTCCTCACTGTGGTCACTGCATTCTTAATGGGCACTGCTGGCAGCTGCCAGAATGGAAGGGAAATGTTGCTCTCATTGTTTTGTTATTGAGATAACTTGCACTGAAAGGCAGCCTGGAACGAGCTGTGGAAAATACACAGCCTAATAGCATCGAAGCTGCGAATGATCTTAACCAGTTTCTTCGGTCCAAATCAGAGAACTGCGCCCATCGCACGGGTCCTGGTGACTTGGAGACATCTGAGGCCATCCTGCCCCACGAGCTCCGTGCCCAGGCTGTCCCCGGTGCCCTGAGAGGCTGTGCCTGGAGCATCCCCGGTGCCCTGAGGGGCAGAGCCCGGCTCCATGCCCGGGCTGTCGCCGGTGCCCTGAGGGCGCTCTGCCCTGCCCAGCTCTGTGCCTGGACTGTCCCCGGTGCCCTGAGGGGCTCTGCCCTGCCCGGCTCCGTGCCCGGGCTTTTCCCGGTGCCCTGAGGGGCTCTGCCCTGCCCGGCTCCGTGCCCGGGCTGTCCCCGGTGCCCTGAGGGGGCTCTGCCCGACCCGGCGGGGCGGAGCGCGTTGCGGGAGCGGCGCATGCGCAGGAGCCGGGCCCGGGGCGGCGGAGCGGCGGCGCAGAGCCGGCCCATCCCCGCGCCTCCGCCCGGCCCGGCCGGCCGGGGCGGCTCCGACTGCGCTGGCCGGCGCTGCCGCCGACGCGCGGGAGGCGAGGTGAGGCGAACCGAGGTAAGGAAAGGGCGCCGGGACGTGCGGGGGTCGCGGCCGTCCGTGCTGTTGGCGGAGCCCGATCGAAACCGCCCCCGCGAAAGCGCCGCGAGAGCGGGAGGGCCGGGCCCAGCCGAGCGCCGGCAGCCGCGGGTGCCGCGGGGCAGCGTTGTCCTCGCCTTGCTCTCGCCAGGCTCTGCCCCTTTCCTAGCCAAGGGCGGCCGGGTCGGGCCGGTCCCGGGGCTGGGCACCTTGCTTGTGTCCGTCCCGCCGCCTCCCTGTCCCCTCGGGTGTCCCGGACTCGGTGCGGTGCGATCCCGCGGTGCGATCCCGCGGTGCGGTCCCGGCCCTGGCAGCGCCCGCCGTGGGCAGGAGTCCGGCCCCTGCTCCACGAGGAGTCCTCAGTGCGGGCATCTGAAACGTGGGCTCCTGAAACGCAGGAATGCGGCGTGTGTCTGGCTGCGTCCTCTTCTGAAGTGTTTCCTTGTAAATATTGCGTCAAAAGTTTGTTTTAGATCACGCAGGTGTGGTTTGGTAGATGCAGAAAAGCAGACGGTGTGTTATCCTCTGTGAGCTCTTCTCCCCATCTTTTCAGGCTGCTCTCTTCTCATTTGTTTTATTTGCTGATTTCCCGAAGTGTTAACTCTTCGTGGTATTTAATGAATGATTCCTATTAAATAAGGAAGGTCTTTATGTGCCTTTGCCAGCCCAGCTGAGTTGATGAGGAGCGAGCAGAGCAGAATTTCCACCAGGTATTTCCATGACGGCAGATGCCCCCGGGGATGAGCAGGACAGTGCTGGCCGGAGCCCTTTCTCTCTCCCTTTCTCAGAGGATAGCTTGGGGTTACAGGTGAGGAACTGGTTGGGTGAGTGGAGTTGTGGTACCTGAAGAGGTGTGTGCTTGCTGGGTGAGGGCTGGAGGGCTCATGGGGCAGTGCTTGGAGAGGCAAGGGTTCCACAGCCGTGACTCTGCTGCTCCACAGCAGCTCTGTGTTCAATTCAGCCGTGTCTGCACCGGTTCCATGAGTAATTCTGTGTTTTGTTGTGGTAAAAGTATGCCAGTATAGCCATGCAACCAAGCCCTTGGCTTTCCTCGGGCTAGATCTATATTAAGGTTCATTAGCTTCAGATCTGTTTAGCTCCAAAAATACCAGTTTATTCCTTGGGGCTTGACTATTTAATTGGATCAGCAAGAGGAAGTGGAATGAGGCTGTGCTGGCCAGGGGTCTGTTGGCTGCCCTTGCTGCTGGCGCAGCTGGATGCAGTGGCTTGGGGGGGTTCTTGTGAGTGAGCTGTGGTGGATCACTCTGTCACTCCCAGTGTCTCTCACTGCTCCTCTAGGAAGGTAGTTCTGGTGTCTGTCTGTGTGAAGCTCTGCTCCAGTGTCCCCTCCTCCTCCCAGCCTTGCTGAGGCATTTGGTGAGTGGGCAGCTGGACAGGTGCTCTGCTGTGTGGCTGACAGGACCAGGAGGGGTGGCTCCTCTTGCTCTTGCTGTAGAAGAGGACTGGCTCTTCTACTTAACCATTGGGGCATTTTTGAGGTGTTTTTAAAGTTAGTTCAAGCACTGGCTACTGAGAGACTGAATGATCAGTAGGGTGACTGAATTTTTTTCAGAAGGGAACCTGTTGCCTTGAAAAGAAAAGAACAGCCCTGTTACTATAGCAGTTAAAGAGCTGCTGTTATTTATTAGAATAACGTGGGGTAATTCATCTCCCATCAGTAGGGGATTGATGGAGTACTGTATCAAGTAGATATGGACTCAGGTCTTAACATCTCACTAAATCACAGCTACAGATTGTTTCTAGGATCACTAAGAGCCTCTGTATCAGGAGGAGAAAGGAGATAAACAGCAAAATCGTGCTCTTACCTTGCAGACATGGTGACTTCAAACATCGGTGGAGCAGCTCCCAGAAAACTGTTCTGTGGTCAAATGTATTGCAGGCTCTGTGGTTGTGTAGCTCCTGCCTGTGGCTGTAATAAATATTTGGCATACCATACAGATCTCAAGAGTAAGAGGTTTAAGAGTAAGGCAGTAAGAGGCTTTACCTATCTCTAATGTGCAATTGGAGATTTCTCAAGATGTGTATCAAAAAACCCTCTAACATTCCTCAGTGAGGAGTTGCTGTGGAGACAATGCTGGGCAGGGTCAAGCATGCCAGTTACCTTTTTTATGTTTGAGTCGCCATCCAGTCAGTAATGCCTGTCAGGAGAGGGGTTGGAAGTGTGGCTGAATATTCAGTACCTTGTGTTACACTGAGTCCCTGTGTAGCAAAACACAGAGCTGTTTTAGTATGAATTGGATGGATATGAGGCTCTAGTTTTTTAATACTTCAGAACACTGTAAATAAATTCCTCCTGGCGCATTAAAAGCTACATCAGTGCACTTAATGCAATGCAGTTATCCTGTGTCTTTTCATGGAGCAGCTTCAAAGGAGATCACGGACGCTTCTTGCCATTTATGGTGCTTGTGATGCAGAGAAGGACTACAGTGGACATTACTGGTACTGATACTCTACCACCTGCGGCCAGCCAGTGCTGAGGTGCTCTGGTTCACCTTACCATGAGTTTTCAGGAGTCCTGAGCACTTGAAGGTGGAGCAGGACAAGGAGGAAGAGCTGTCAGGGACATGGAATTTTCTTTGTCCCAGCTGCTGTGAGCCATGACATGGTTTGTTTGTGGAAGGGCAGCTGCTGCTGCTGCTCTGCATTCTTGGCTGTAGAGTCTGAAGTGTGTGCATTGGTCTGATCCTGCTTTTGGTCTGAGCCCTGTGTGATCCTTACCTGGCAGGTGCTGTAACCCAGCCTGTGTTAATTTGGCTTCAGGGACCTTTTTGTAGGTATACCAAGGCAAAGACATACAGAAGTTTCTCTGCCTCCTTGTTCTAGAAGGCTGCTGCAGAAATGGAAGGTGGTGAAGGACCTGTAGGCACACCACAGCTGTCCATGGCTGCCTCCACACTGGGCATTCTGCCCCAAAAAGCATCCCCTGATGATGTGACTGGTGAGACAGAGGCAGAGGTTTGTGGGGTGCAGCAGCACAGGTCCTTTTGTCATTTGGGTGTTGTGCTGCTGGGAGAAGTGTGGGTAAAGTGCACTCTGTGCTTTGTGCCCAAGAGTCTCTGCATGGAAGTGTTTGTAGCTGCCTCTTTCAGCTGCCTAAAGTTTTCAGGCAAAACAAAAAGCATGATAGTGTAGCTTAGCATTCCCAGGTTCTCTCAGGCTTGTGAAGTCCATTCTTTATGAGGATCATTCTTTAGTTAAAGGAGGGTTCTCCTCTGCTGACTGTGTGTTTTATCCTTTATTGACTTCAGGGGGATTGCTTCTGAATTTGTGCTGTTGTGAATGCTGAATGAACCCCAAGAGCTTGGCTTTATCCATGTAACTTTTACTTGCCTTATGTAGATTTTATAAGACTCCATACATAGAACACATTGTTTACTTTTTAAAGTAAAATTGAAAAATTTGCTGGGTGTCTAAAGCCATGTTTCTGCCTTGAGATGAGCAGAGAGAAGCTACACATAACAGAACAGAAATTGTGGAGCTGCAGTCTTGTTCTGTCATTAGGTTCATTCTGTTTTTTTGGAAATTTTGATCTAAACAATTAGCTCAGTTGAAAATTGTTGTGTGTTAATGCTGTACTGTTTCCTTTGGAGCTGGTGAGGATTCTGCCATCAGCATAAATATGGGAGAGGAGTGTGAAGATCTCACCATGATAGAGTGAAAATAACAAAAGGAAATTCCTGGAGTCCTACCAGTCCTCTGGCAGGAATAACAGTATTTTGTGGTATGTAATTGTCATTATACTGTTTGGAATCAGTGCAGCCATTTGTGTTGGGTGTTGTGTGAGAGTACAGGTAATGATGCTGCACCAGGGAGGGTTCTGGTCTGTGAACACTGTGTATAATGTGAGGGTAGGGTGAGAAAATGACATTTTTCCTCCTGATCTTGGAACAGGGTTTTCAAGACAGCCTTGTAAATGAATGTTCTTGGAAGATGTCTTATCTATAACTTGTCTTTGAAGAGTAAAAGCCCTGCTTTGCACATAAGCAGGTGTTGAGTCTTGAAGAGTCTGAAAGCACTGGATCGTTTTGTATGCTATTCAGAAACAAAAGGACAAATCTTTTGCTGCAAATTGCTGTTGCTCCTTTGCAACTGGCAGAGCACTGCAGACTGACTCTGGTGAGAGATGTTAAGTCACTTCCCCAAGCTCAGGTATGCATACTTAGATGCACACACAACTCTTTTCTGAGGGACTTTTCTCAAAAAAACTCCCCCAAAATTATTCTTTTTCCTCACTCCACCAGCTCCAGAATGTGAATGTCATCTGGCCAGATGCCCAGAACTAAATACAGTGCTCTAAACAAGGTCTCACAAGTGGTTTGCACAGGAAAAGAAAGAGACCACAATAGCCAGATACTTTTTTGACTTTTAAATTATTCTTTTGCCCTTTTTTTTAAATCAAAAATGATGGTTTTGGCTTCTATTTTGTATTTGCTAAATAGAAATCTGTGCTTTCCAGGAATTAACTCCAGAGCTCCTCAGTGCTGACTTTGTTGAAACATTCATGTTTGCAACATGAAAATAACCCAAAACCTTACTGGTTTTGCTTTCATGCTTGGTGTGTGTTGCATATGCTGACATTCCCTTCTTAACTTGACTGTGGATGTGTAGCGTTGTCTTCCTCTAAATCTAAATCTTTTGTTTAGTATTTTCTCCTAAAGGATGATGATTTTTGAGCACATACCAAAAATCATGGCATTTGAGTCTTTAGATGCATTTGAGAGTGAATGTGGCAAGGTGCTGCTGTGAACTCCAGCTTTGTGAGCCTTGTTTTAATTTTAACTCAGGAATTTAAAAAGGCCTGGGGATGCCTGCTGCCAGTTTTGGATCTGGCTTATGTGGGAATCTGCTCACTGTCTTTTGGAAAGAAGTTAAGTTTTTTAACTGATTTTTTTTTTAAATGCAGCCACAAACCAAAACCATAACCTTCAGAAAGATAAACATGCATCCTCGTGCCAGCTGGGGCCTTGGCAGGCTTTATGCTGCATAACTCGCTGAGACTGTAATTTTTTTTCAAAAAGCAGTTAGATATTGGCAGCTATGAAATGTCAGCCCCCAGTAAATGTTGTAATAAGCTATTTTAGCTACAGCTGGAGATTTAAAAAAAGAATGATTTACTCACAGCATTCTTGGTAGTTAATGCAAGAATAAAAATCAGACTTTGGACACACTGAATAGCTTAGGAGAAGGAAGTAAGGTTCTTGTGGTGTGTTTGCTAAGGGCCACAACTGTCTGGATGCATGACTAGGAACCTTTAGGGTGCTCTAGGTTATTTAACCTGTGCCACAGCATATCCCTAATTTTTTGCTTTGGTTTTACTAGATTTATGTAGATACAGCTGTTAAAATGATGGTTGTTTTGGAAGTTCATGAGAATTCAGTTTTGGGAGGTGGAAGTAGCAAATCTGCTAGGGACTTGAACTTGATTGACAAATAGTAGGTGCAGTAAAACTCATCCTGAAGTGTTTCTCTGAATGTGTGTTAGAGCTGGGAATTTCTGGTGAAGTCTTTGTAAGCTGCTTTTAAGTAACTGGAACTTTAGGAAATTATATTTGAGGAGTTAGGTAGACAGGCTCAGTTCTAACTTGTGTTGGTGCTTTTCATTTATGTGGTATATCCTCTACAAACTGTAGTGCTTGGAATTTTTAGCAGAGGGAAAAATGAGTTCACCATCAAGCCAGCAGCTGTCTTTCCTTTGGATAGTTCAAAGTTTCTGTTTAGTGGTTCCATAAAAATTCTTGGTTCATGTTTGTTACACTGATGGATGCATAGCTCCTCCACTTTGGCAGGAAGCCCTACACAGATATTTTCAGCATCTGTTTTGCAGTATGTCTCTTTAAATGTTCACCTTTATTGCAATTTTTTCCCTAGAATATAATAATGATCTGCCAAGGTAAATATTTGGTTTGTTATAGTGCAGGTTCATTTTTTGATGTTTATATGGAAAATATTTTTTCATCCTTTGGTATTTCATGAATGCTTGGGCATATGTTAGCTATCACTTATGGTGATACACTATGATGGCTGTGGTGTGTTTCCATGTGGTTTACAACAGCTCTGGAAGCCAGAGAAATGTTTTAGCTGGATCCTGTGGGATTTGATCCTTGCTGGAGTGGTGTGCTCTCTTGGCAAAGACACTGGGCACCTTCCTGGGCTGCTGGTGGCCTTCTGTGTGCCATGTCTCAGAGAACCATGGCTTCCACCACTCCACAGTGAGCCAGAGGAGGCAGCTGCTTTTTTACCCCTTTTTAGTATGGCACCCTGAGAGCTAAATTCAACCTTTTCATTAAGGTTTACTCAGGGCAAGGAGTGCCTAGTAGTGTGGCAGTTCCACTGATGCTCTGTGTGTTGCTTTTCATTGTTTTATATGTTCTAAGAACATACAGAGTTGTTTTTCAGTAGTTACTGTCAATATTCTGATGTGACTAGAAGAATGTTAGCTCATATAATCTCAATAATGTTCCTCCTGCATCACAGGAGTACAGAATGTAAAACTAAGAAAGTCTTGGGGTTAGCTGGATAGTGTGTTTAACTGAGGATTGCTGGATTGAGACCATAACTTGGAAGCAGTGAATTGAAGAAAGTAGTCTCAATATCAAGGTTGTTTCATTCCACCTTTTCCTTCACAAAGGCCTGTGTTCATCAGTTTGGTTAAAACTGCTGCTAGGAGGCAATGCACCAGTCATGATGAGAAGACTCTTGGGGGTTTTGTTTCTGGGCCTTCCAGTTCTCACATGCAGGTTGGTGTTGTCTCCTTGCACAGTTCTGTCCATGGGGATATTTCCTTTGCTGCATGGGATCAGATTGCAATGATACTTACAGGCACTTGCCCTGTATCAAATCAGGGCATGTCCTTGGGCCCTGCAGAATGGCAAGACAGCCATTATTTTGCTAGTGGAAACCTTCCTTTGGAACATTTTGCTGAAACTTGGTGCATTAGAAGGAAAAGAAATTTAAGGAGGGTAGATTGTAGGTTCAGCTCATTTGCCAGTAAGCTTTCAGCTCATTTGCCAGCAAAGTGTTTACACACTATATATCTAATTTTAGCTATGATGGTCCATCCATTTTTCTCTGTTCATGCTTTTCCTGGTTGATGCATTTTCTTAAAGTAGCACTAATTCAGGCCAACAGACCATGTTTAACTCTGAAAACTAGGGAGAGGTCTAGACAAAGATAAAACATCAGAATTTGTCACTCACAAGTTGGATACATGGTCTCTGACATTTTTATCTCTGACATCATGGTCTCTGACATCTATGTCTCTGACATAGTACACACTTTTTTAGTCTGAGGTTACAAACTCTGAAGAAGAGTAGCTCATCTAAAGTTTTGGCAAAGTTGATTGTGTATGACTCCTGCAGGGTGACTCTTCCAGCATTTTATGGAATCTTTCCCTTCTATTCATCCACTGTCTGGTGGCCAGCACAGACACCTGGTTGTCAGTGGAAAGGGTTTTGTCTCAAGCTGGCCAGCTTTTAACTGAAGGCAACATGGTTGTTTGCTTGGCCATTTAAACCAATTTCCAGTGTTTTCCCTGCCTTTTAAATAGTCATTCACCACAGCAAGGCTTAGGTGTTCCTCTTACAGATCCATTTCAGCAAAGCACCTGCCCCATTGAGTCTCTGAGCTTGTGGTGTGTAAGTGTAGGCTAACTCCAAACTGCACATAGGATGGTCATCACTTAAAGGTCAGATCTTCCAGGGCGGCCTGTAAATGTCTGGGGCAGTTGGCAAAATGATAATTTCTTAGGGACAGTTTCTTACATTACAGCCTTGGTGGTTGGAGAATGGTAAATGGAACTGTTACTTTTCCAGGCCTCAGTGTGATAGTGTAATTTGTGTGTAGGTGTGAAATGTGTTTGTGCAATGTTTCTGTGGGATTCACTGTGTGCTTTAGGACATTGGAGAGAGATGCTTTTGTGTGGCAAGGTGCCAAGAGACATGACAGTTGTTTGAAGGTGCTGCTGGGCTTGGAATCTATTTCTGATCAAGAGATTGTCAAGCAGAAACTGCCAGAAGTTCATTGAACATGCAAGTTTCAAACAAGTAGCTCCTGCTGCAGAATTCTGCAGTGCTGCTAGCACGGGGCAGCCAGTGTTTGCTGTGCACAGAAACAGTGGTGGGAAGCTTAGGCTGAGGCATCATTGGCAGGATGGACAGAGCAGAGGGGGAAGCTGCTGCCAGCTCCTTGCTGGGCATTGTTCGTGTTCACCCTCTCCTGTAGGCAGGAACAGAACTTTGCAAGCAGGAAGAGATGCAGCAGTCCTGGCCACTTGAGGTCATGGTCCACAAACTTGTTTTCTCCTTGATTTGCCCTTTGGTGCTGTGGTTTTGGAACAAAGGCAGACTGACTGGGAATAAAAAGATTAATTTTAGGGCTGGATTGAGTTCTCCTAGCTCAGTCACAGCAGGTCAAGTGACTCAAGAGATTTGTGACTCCCCAGGGACATGGGTTCGCGTTTGTGCAGGGAATATGTCATAGCTGAGGTATAGAGGACAGAAATGGACTTGTTGGTGTTTATTTTTAGAGTGGTTGATAGACCTGGAAGTTGTTGAATTTATACAAAGAAGCTCCATAAAAATAACTGGCACCAGATGTAGAAGCAATAAACAAATGGCGTGTTAAGTCTTGAAACTGTGCTATGTAACCCAAGAAGTATTTTCACCTATTGGCAGCTTCCTCTTTATTATCTGCAGAAAGAGAGTGATGGAATTTACTAGCTGTTAAACAATTTAATTCTTCATTTTTAAAAGGGCTCATTAAATGTGTATCTCACTACACTTAGCCTGAGCTGGTTGCCAATGTTTGTTGCTGGCAGTCATGGGAATCTTTTGGTACCAGTGTGTCAGCAAGAATTAAACCCTAGGAAGCAGCCTGTCACCTGACTGCTGCCTTACTTTCTGGGTTTGATTGCATTTGGTTCAGATCTGAAATGAAAAAAGTGACACCAACAGACTGTCTGATCTCTGTGCATAACATAACCCCCCTGTACAGTGAATATGGGAATCACCAGTGTGTTTGGAATGCTCTGCTTTTGGCAGTACTTGGACCCAGTTTCACCATTTCAGCAAATGAGGTTTATTGCCTTCTAAAAAGCCTATTTCAAAACACAGTGTCCCAGGAGAGAAAAAACAAATTGTTTACACAAGCAAGCTAAGAGAGAAGAGCTAAACACCCACGCTTCTTTCTTCAGGAGTTCCCCTGCTAAGAGTTTCTATGAACTCATTAATCCAGTGGGGAAGGAGAAACTTTTTAGTTCTAATCAAATGGGTCTTGATGTGACTGCTGATGCTGCTGAGGAAGGAAAGTTTGGGTTTGATTGCTGAGGAAGGAAAGTTTGGTTTTGATGATATCCACCATTCAAAAAGAAGGGGAATCAAAAAGAGGAGGGAAAAGTGCTCATCCCAAAACCTAGGGAGGACTTTAATTCCTGCTAGTCTGGAAGGGGACAGCCTGGGGGAGGCTTTAGGCTGCTCTCCTCATTGTTAGAGCCAGCTGGTGCTGTGGCATCAATTCCTCCCTCTCTGTCTGTGGGCTATATGTGTCCTGGCCTTTCAAGGGACTGGAGGAAAGAAGCAGATGGGGAATTACTAGGGTATGATGATCTTGGTCCACCTTTTAAAAACAAAAGTGATGGAAGAAGGGGAAGGGATGAGAAGGCTCCTCAGACCTGCACAAATGAAGGTGTTGTGGGACGTGCACGGTGTCCACCTTATAGTGGGAGGTGTCCCTGCCCATGGCTTGGGGGTGGAACTCTAGATGTCCTTTAGGACCCCTCCCAACCTAGACTGTTCTGTGATTCTATCAATATGAAATCCTGCCTGTCTGGCATCCTTATGCAAGTGGCTTGGAAGAAACAGGTAGAAAAGGAGAAGAGCTTTAGTAGGAAGTAGAAATCAGTGCAAACTGAGAAGCAGGAGGATTGGATTGGTGGATGGAGACCTTACAGGTTCAGGGAAGGAAGCTGGCAGAGCCATGAGGCTTCATCCCCAGGGGTTCAGCTGAAGAGTGAAGGCAAGCTGGGTGTAGGGGCTGTGGCAGGAGAGTCTGGGGCTGCTCAGGACCAGCAGAATGAGAGGATGCTGCTGGAGATGGGAAAGGGGAAGAGGGTTGGGAAAGCAGCAGTAACCTTTGCACTGCTGATGAATTTACAAATCAGCTGTTGACAGAAGGTGATGGGGTTATCAGGGGGAAGAGTTGCAGGGAGAAGTCTGAGGGAACAATTGTGCTTGGGAGGAGGATCAAGAGGAGCCCCACGAGGACAGGAAGGGTGACCTGTGCCTACGTGACTTGGGAGTTACACAGGTTGGGAGCAGAGCCAGGAAGTTTGGTTCAGGCTGACATTGCCATCCCATGGTGCACGCAAAGAAAACAGGAAGAGGAGTGGAATTAACTTGAGACAGATATTTCAACAGCCATCAGTTTCGAATTTCCTGGGTTTCATTGCTGTGTGTCATAACCTTGTTTTTACTATTTAAGATTTTTTTTTCCATAAAGAAATAGGATGGAAGGAGAAACATTTAAGACTATTTATCAGAGTCGTATGTTATGATTGACTTTTTTCTTTGGTGAACATACATTTGGAAATGTAGTTGTAAATTCTAAAAATATTTGAATATTTGGAACTCCCTTGTCCCTCATAAAGAAAACATCTCCAAGGTGAGTCCCTCCACCTCTCCAGTCCTGCAAATAAACAGAAGTTCAATAGTTGTATGAAAAAAAAAAAGAAAACTTAGTATTTCAGAGCATAGTTGGTCAAAGTTGTGCATGTATTTTATAGATCAGTCACTCTTTATAACCAGTCTTATAGACCTGGTTGTTATGATGAATATAGAAGTGTCTGAAATGATTTTGAGAATTTCAAATGACCTCCTGATTTTTCCAGATAGCACAATGCATGGTATTGCTTCTACCTGACATATCTGCAGACTTGGTTCTGAAGAACTGGTATATTTCCCTATTCATACCCCCCCTCTGACCCAACTAGATCCTCTAATAGGCAAGAAATAGACTGTGCAAATAGAATTTTTCTCTCCAGGATTTGATTTGTGGGTTTGTTTTAGTTTTTAACCTCCTAGTAACACAAAATAAGTGCAGGCATTTTGTGCAGGCATTCCATCTCCTCTGGTGTGTGTATGCACAGCTGACAGGAGAGTGACAACGTGTGCTTTGGGTGTATCCTGCTTGCTGTGTTGGCACACCCGTGCAGCAGTGAGCTGGCACACATTCATGGCTCAGTCTGCTTTTTCCAGTCTCTTATAGGAACAAATGACACATTCTGAGTTAGTGGTGGCTTTCCCTCTGTGTAGCACAGGTTAGCAGTGCTGGGCTGTGGTGCTGCAGAAGGTGTCAAGTCACCAGTGGGGCTAACCCAGTTCCCAAGCCTGTATCCATGCAAATTTTCTACAGTGAGCTCATTGCCAGTGGATCTGAGCTAGGTTAGGACAGTGCAAACTCTGCTGTAGGCAGAAGTGTTGTTAGATGGACCATCCTTGTGGGGAGAGCAGATGACCTTGGTTTAACTAATGCAAGATTTTCTTGGAGTCTCTTCCGTGCATAAACCAAAACAAACAGGTCAAGACATAAGCACTGTTCTTTTGAAGTTTTTCTAGTGAAAATATTTTCTTTTGTTCATTGAGAAATAAATCTGCTCCTTGGTACTCAGGCTCATGGTTTGCTGTGTTTGTGCCCCCTCGAGGGTGTGGAACCACATTAAAAGTGTGCTACAAAAAGTGCTTCTTAAATCTGCAGCATTCTTCAAAAATTAGTAGTGAGTGCTTAGTGAAAAAAGAAGCAAACTGTCCATCATGTCTGATGTCCAGCTGTTTAAAATAAACAGTGCAACCACAAAAACTCACATGTGATCTTCCTCATGCAGTCTGCTGGATTGCATTGACCTCTTGGTCGGAAAGCACTAGTGCAAATATAACTAACGACAAGCAAACAAAATTGTTATTGAACAGAAAGCAAATCCACCCCTGCAGCTGGAGTGCCCTCAGGTTAGTCACTTGATGTTGTTCAGGATGTGGGATGCTTTGCATGCCTAAACAGGCAGCTTGAAAATGGATCCTTGCAAGAATTTCACTGCCTTCACACCAGCTAACCTACAACACTTAGTATACTTCCTTTAGGAGGCAAAAAATCAGGATCCATCACTGCAATTTTTCCTCATTTTTTAAACTTGGATAAATATTTGCATATCTCTTACTAGGTGAGCTGCCCCAGGGTATTTTTAAACATTTTCCCAGTGGTAGATCAATAATAGTTGTGGTTTGTTTAGATTGTCCATGTAAAAAAACATACATCCAAATTTTTATCCTTCCTATTGATATGTAGTTCCAACAGTACATTAATTTGTTTGTTCCAAGTTCAGTTGTTTTTTTCCCACAGTTTTTTGTGCTTGGGGGTGTGTCGTTTGCTAATAAATACAAAGGTTAAAGTCTGAGTTATTAATTATTTAAGCTGATATTATGCTTTTTGACTTAAAGCTTCCTTTTGGCTTATGCAAATTTAGCAATTCCCTTGTGATGAAATGTAAAAATGGATTTTGGAGCAGTGGAAGTCTCCCCCCCGTGTGAAACGGAGTAAGAATAATTTATGCTTTTCCTCTGATATTTTGGTATTGCAAAAGAAGCAAACAAAGCAAACCAAAACCCCACCAAAAATAATACCCACCCTCCCCAGCACACACTTCCCCATTCCTTCCCCTTCCCACTCTGTGACATCTTTGCAAAAACCAGAGGTCAGAAGGGGCTTGCAGAATTCAGCTGGTCCAGCCCTCCCTGCAGGCTGATCAGGGGATGGGACCTTGTCCCACTCCTCTGGTCCCACCTTTCTTTCCTGTGCACGTGTCCTGGTGGCACTGAGGGGTTCCTGTAAGTCACCCCTGTTTCCAGTGTCTGGAATTGTCACTTCTGCGTGGTTCACTCAATGAGAAAACCCTCTGACGTAGGGCAGTGCTGTTCTCAGTTTTCATGGGGAACAAAAACTAATTACACATCAAAGTTCTCACCAAATGTGAGGCACGTTTCTTAAATCACAAGAGTGCATAAACTCTGGTACTTCTGGACTGTGCATAGACCAGAGAGGGCACATATGCTTCCTGGAATCCCAAAACATCTTTCTGTTTTAAATATAGTGCTACACTGTTTAGGTTTGTCTCCTTGGTGCTTGTGAACTTAGTGTTTGGTATAAAACCTGAGTTTCTGTGGTCCACAAAATTTACTATTTCATGTAATGTGCTGAAAGTGTGAATAAAGAAGAAAAGGTGAAATTATTCCTAACTAATGCTAAGGGCTAAACTGAGGAGTGTCCCAGATGATTACATCTTAACAGTTTTGATTAAGGAATTCAAAAATGAGCCTTTACCATGGACTCAGCTGAAATAAAGCAGTCTGTATTTAACTTAGTGTACTCAGCTCAGAGGAAGAGCAGCCTGTGTACTGGAAATGAGCAGTTTCTGTCACTGGGAGCTATCCAAAAAACAAGGTGCCAAGTGTGGTGCATTTCTGATCATCTGATTCCTTAGTTAATAGCTAAACCATTAGATTAGTGGTTTTGAATGTGTCACACAAAGATGAGCATAAGGTCAACACCAGAATAAAGAGAGGGGTGTTGGTTCCCTGGTTAATCATTGCCCTGTGCTGAACTGAGGTGCACAGCACAGGCTTTTAAATGGAGCTTGGAATTACAGCCTAAGGGGCTCCTGATCTTACAGATTCTTCTTGCACACCGTGTAATGCCCTGTGCTAACTCATTCCAGTAATTATGGCCATCCATGGAAATATTTCTGTTGATTCTATGAAATGCAGGATGTAGTTTCTTTGGCATTGGCTGCCTCCTGAGCAGCAGTTTACTTTGCAAAACATTTCATAGGGAATAATGAAACCATTGCTTGCTATTATAAGGAGTTATTTTCTTACAAAGAGATACCTGTTAAGCATATTGGTGATGCAACAAACACAACTAGAAAATGCTATTGCATTAGAATTAAAAGAAGATATATTTGTCATTGTTTGTGGTATACAAACTACTTCACATTTTTTTTAGTAATAAAGAGCCTAAAAGATATTTAGGGCTTTAAAAATCACAGGTTTTGCAGTTCCTTTCAGATCACTTTTCTGTCTTGCAATCCATGTCTCATATTTACTTTTTAGGTCAAACAACTTCTAGATCTGTCTGCCATTGTTTCCCATTTGTGCATTGCTTTGGGTGAACAAATGCAATCCTTCTCAGTGAATTATGTGAAGAAGAGTTTAACAAAAGAATTTGTGTTCCCCTAGCCCTGAATAGAGAATTGCTCTTACTGGAAATCAGCTGAAGCTTTTCTGGAAGCGTTGAGCAAAATGAGCACAAGCTTTGATGTACATGAGACTGTGCCACAAGGAAGAAATGTTTTAAGGTGGGACAAGGGGGAGTGACTTCAAAGTGACATGTCCATCTAGATGTAGGTGCTGAACCCCGTGTCCCTTTGCATTAAAGTGTCACTAGGAATTCTGGAGTTCCTCTAGACTGTGGAACAATTCAAGCAATTACTTTTTCTTGCTTCTCCCAGGAAGTGCAGCTCTACGTTAAACTTTTTAAAGATGTTTGAAAACACTTGTGAATGTTATTCTTTTTATTATTCAGTGGTTTTGGCAGGAATGGTAAGTGGAAATTACAGAAATACTGCAAGAAACATTAGTTTTTGTGAGGTATGTAGGCCAGGGAATTTGGGAAGAATAAAAACCTTCTGAAAGGTTATCCAAATCAAAGTCAATCTCTTCCTATATTTATTTCCCTGACATTTCCAGAGGCAAAACAAGACATGAATGTATCAACAAACAATCATTCTCTTATGAGAGGCTTGGTAGTATCCTCCATGACTGAATGCTGTGCCAGAGGAAATGACTTGGGGTTTTATTCCCTTTCAGTAATGTGGAAACTATGCCATGGGAGCAAGCAGGAAGAGGTTGTTTAGTGGAGGAGAGGAAGAAGAAACTTGGGAAGGGGTGCAGAGGGACAGTGCTAGCAGCAAACAGAGCTCTCCTGGTGGGGTGCTGTGCTTTTGCAACATGCCCTGCTCCTACAAAGCTCTTGTAGGAGGCTTTTTTTGACGATTGGCTTTTCTGAGGCAGTCAGTGTTTGCATAACTGTGTGCTTCTGCTGGAAAGAGTGATGCCATGTCTGCTCATGTTGATGGGAGCAGAGCCAGGATGAATCTTGTGCCCTTCAGATGGGATTTTCAGATGCTTTCATTTCTGAATTTATGGCTTTGTAGATAAAAGAGGTGGGTAGACAGCTGGGAGTGAGACAGTGGATCTGCCCAAAATCTGATGGGACTTAAAGCCTCTCCTGAGAGTGCTGTACTAAAACAAGTTCAAAGTAATAACTCCTCTTTATCCTTTAGTCTCATAAAAGGCTGCCAGCACATAGGATCTGGAACCAAGGGGAAAAAATAAGCCTGCTGGCAAAAGATTGGTTGAGGCAGGAGTGATGACAGGCTGAAAGCAGATGTAGAAAGACCAGTGGATAAATCTGGCAGTGATGTTCCCACTTTATGCCATGACTGATGCATAGACTGGATCACAGCCCCTGGAATTCGGTCTGTCCAGGTGGGTTTCTTGTCACAGCCCCTGGAGATCAGTCTGTGCTGGTGACAGCTTCTTAAACACTGGCTGGTACTTCATGGTGATGTGGAGTGTCCTTGGAGAGCTGGCTGTGATTTAGCATCATTGTTATGCTAAGCCAGATGAGCAGCACTGATACAATTTACCTGTGACGCCCCTCACTGCCTTTGGAAAGTTGCAAATTTCTGTTTCCTTTGCAGTTTATGAAGACAGCATTGTTTCCTGAAAAGGATTGCTAAGAGTTGCTCATGGCCCTTCTGCCTACATGTAGGGAATGTCTTTGTAAAATCATCTTTACACCCAGGGCAGAAATACTGACTGAAGTACTCACTGACCTCATACTGGTGGCTTTCTTGGAGGAGCAGCTCACACAAACACATTATTATGTTTAGGTAACAAAAAACAGTATAAAGAGTGCTTGAAGGAAAAGGAGAGTGAGGGAATTTTTGTTATTTGCAAGGTTTTAAAACTCTTTAAATAAAATGGCAAAATACAAACATTTTGTAAAACTCTTTGTGTATAAAGAGTGACTTTCCATTTTTGCTGTATGTCTTACTTGTTTTCTACAAGTAATGTGCCCTTGCATTACTTGAATTAAAAAAAAAAAAAAAAAAAAAAAAAGACTGTAAACCCTTTCTGCAGCTGGAAGAATGATGGAAATTAGGATTTCTTTTTACATAATTCCCTCACATTTTGCTTGTGGATACAGCTGTGTTAACACAATGCAACATTTGAGTTGAGAGATCTGCCAGATCCTGGCACCAGCGATAGTTTGCAGACTGAAGGTCTTATTTGATAGATTTTCAAAGTGATACTGTGCTCAGTTGTATCTGTGTTCCTGGAAGGAGGCTTGCAGTCAGCTTCTCAGAGGAAATACTTTCAAAAGGAAAAGTTTAATTTTGCCAAGATTCAGATAAGGTCAGAGTAATTGGACAAACCAGGGCTTTGTAGGTTAGAGATGAACACAGCCTGCTCCCTGGGACTGGCAAATGCACTGGGAGAACAGGGAAATGAACTGCATGAAGATGATTACATTTGCTGAAAATCTGAAGTACTGTGTATATCTCTTGGCACTCTTGTCAAGTGTAGAGTTGCATTTGAGCAGGGTGGTTTGTTTTTACTTTTTTTTATTATGTAAAATGTATTTATCCTTCCCATTTCTGGTTTCTACTTTAACCCACCAGAAAATGGGTTCACCAAATTAATTTTAGTTATTTTAATACTGTGTATTTATAAATTGCTGTAAAAATTGATTGTAATATGATGCTAGTAGGTTTTACAAGTACATCTGTAGTAGCTTATCTCTGTCTTCCATGCTTTACTGTTATGGGGCAGTAGGGATTGTATTCCAGCTGTATCCCATGCTGGCCAAGGGAATGCTCTGACAGGTAGCAGCCAGCATTAGTTCTGACATCAGTGACCTTTGCCAGCTTGTACTTCAGGTCTGGAGTGATATTTTCTCCTGTATTTTCTTGGCTGCAGAACAGTAAAACCATTTCTTCATTTGCCTGAGGTAGTTTCTGTGAGTCTGTGCTCAATGATTGCACAGCCTTTACAGGCAGAGAATGAAAGAGGGCAGACTGAGTTTCTTTAGTGGGGTAAATCACATTTAAAATGCAGGAAAAATAAAAAGGTGATAATTCTGTGGGTCAGCCAGCAAAAGGAAAGCTGCAGAGCTCTTCCTTCAGTGGTGGCATACATGGAGTTTCTTGTTGCTATCTTTTTGTCTTGTTAGGTTGGCCAAAACATCAAAAATCCTAGTTAGGAACTAAGGAACAGAAAGCTAGTGCAGTTTGACAGCCTTGATTCCTTAGGAAAGAGAAGAGTTGGGATTGTGGGAGGATTGTGGGCAGGGAGTTTGTACAGATTGCTGTGGCTGAGCTTGGGGGAGGCAGAGACAGACTGTTTTGTCTTTGGGCTAAAGAAAATGAGATGTTTTGCTTTGTAAAAGCAGGATTGGAATGAGAGGATTAAAGGGAAGGATCCTGAAAAGTCCAATGAGGTGATCTTGTCACAGACATCTTTTTATGAAAAATCCTTTTTTTCGGATTTTTCCTCCTGAGAAGCTGAGAGGCCTCAGGAACAAAATGTAAACATTGATTATCTGCTGCTGTGGAATGCAACAGGTAAATCTTTGATTGGCCCATCTTGGATGTTTCTAATTAATGGCAAATCACGAGCCACAAACCTTTGTTATCATTCTTTCTTTTTCTATTCTTAGCTAGCCTTCTGATGAAATCTTTTCTTCTATTCTTTTAGTATAGTTTTAATGTAATATATATCATAAAATAATAAATCAAGCCTTCTGAAACATAAAGTCAAATCCTCATCTTGTCCCTCATCCTAAGACCCCTGTGAACACGGTCACAGTGGTCTAATATAGTTAAGTATAAGAGCATACCAAAAAATCCAAATAAAATTGCAGTAGAGGGAGTAAAGCAGGAGCTGTTTTGATGAAGAGTCAGAAATCAGATTGCATACAAGCAAGTGGAAGGTGCTCTGGCATTCCTGTGTGAGTGAAAACCAGCAGGAGAAGGGAATGGAAGACAGATAAAAAGCACCTGTTTTTTGAAATATACAGTTTGCATGAGCATCATGCAGTAGCATTGGACTTGAGGGAGGTTTTCCAAGCAGACAGGTCATGCCTTGTCCCTGCCCTGTCCTGTTGGTCACACACAGGAGCTGCAGGAAGGCAGTGCTGTGGGTAGGGAGTGTCTGGGAGAGCTGGGACAAAGCCCTGGGACACAGAGGAGGCTTTTCCCTCCAGATGGCCAGGCAAAAGGAATGAATTACACAGTGAGCTGGCCCTGCAGCCTGGTGACATTTCCAGGTGGGTTTCTGGGCAGGCAGCACCTGGGCAGTGTCTGGGTGAATCTGTCTGAGTGAATCTGTCTCGGTGCCTGGAGCACAGGAGGAGGAGAAGAGGCTTCTCTGCAGTAGGTGCAGGAGATGACAAGCTTTGCTGACTTGCTCCACCCAGCTTCTCAGTCAGAGGATGGAGATTTTTTGTTTCTGACAGCCTCATGCCGTCCAAATTCAACGAGGACAGCTTCAGAGCAGTGGTTTCCCAGCCTGCCTTGGATCTGAGTGAGATCAGATGTGCACAGCTATGGAGAGAAATGGAGCCTCCTGACAGCAGGTTTTTTTTTCTGCAGTTTTTTCTGCATGATATGGAAATAACTCTCAGCTCCAAGGTAGGAGCCTGCCCCCAGGTTTTGGGGTGTTGCAACCAGCCTGGCTGTCCATTTTACCAGCAAGCCCTAATATCTTGTGTTATTGAAAAAGAAGTATCTGCACCAAAAGAACCCTTCCCAACAAACACAAAGAAGCCCAGCAGTGTTTCCCATTGTGCTGATTTTAGTCAGGAATACTAAAACCCACTCAGACATTAAATATTATTTAGGTTACCCTAAGTTAGTTTTAAATTACTTATAACCATGAAAAGTGGTGGGGATTGAGGCTGTGTGGAGCTGAGAAGAGCCCAGCTGAGGCTTAGAGTTAAGGTCCTACAGATAGCAGTAATGTTGCATAAATAGTGACAGTAATAGAAGTTTAGAGCTCCAGAACCTCTTACAAGTGAAATAAGCAGTGGTTTTGTTTGAGGCTTTCTTCTGACTGGAGTCATACCACTCTTTGAAGTACACAAACTGTGTGTGTGTTTTCCTTCCTCCGTACATTTGAGTGGAGAATGTAAAAATACCAGCATGGTCTTGTTTTGGTAATAGGATTGCATGCAGACATCCTTGTGGTTAAATTGAAAAAAAAAAAAAATTAAAACCCATGAGATTTATTGTGAAGGAGTTGTTGTTTGCAAATTGAGTGACTAATGACTGAGAATGGAGATGTACAGACAACAGCAGGATCTTGCTCATAACCCTCTAATGTAACTCCTTAACACTCTCAGGTGAAAATTTTCTTTCCCGAATTGATCTAAATAAGATTTTTTAAAAATATATAATTTCTTATGCTCCCCAGAGGGGACCAGCTGTTCTGTCCCCTTGTGTATGTGGCAAATGAGGAGACAGAGCTCAACTCATTTAATAGCACCTGTAAAACCACCCACTGAACATCATCTCTTATGGAATTAGTGCAGTCAAGTTATTTAAGCACACTTCTAGGTAAAGAAACACAGTTCACAATTCTTTAGAGCTTCACCAGGAGTGTATCCTTTAAATAAACTGATTTATTAAGAAAGTTGGAATTTTTTATTTTTAAATTTTTTTCTCAGCACTATTTTTTTATCTTCTCTTGCTCATTCCCCAGTGTTTGGTTTTCACAACAGTGCAGAATTCAAGATTTTACTTTCAGCATTCAAAGTCTGCAAACCCTGCCTGGAAAACTGGCATGTTGCTGAGCTTCCTGCCATGGCTGCTTTTGGAAAAATGTAACCAATTCTAGTGCTTTTGTGGTAGGACCTCTGGAAACAAGATGAACTATTTAAAGCCTCTTGCTACATATTAAAACTAAAATGTTTCTTTGCTCCTGCTTGTACCTCTCTGTTTCCTCAAGTACTTTTGTTTGACAGTGCTTTTCGTTTAACCCTTCTGCCTTGGTCTTCCTCACTCCTGTCAATTCTTTCTCATAAGGCATTAGAGGGAAGCAGAAGCATGCATGTATTTGGTGTGGGGTGTGTGTCAAATTTGGGGTTTTACCAGTCAGCATTCTCTGTCCCAGCTGCTTTGTTCTGCTCCATCTCCCTCTGCAGCCACACCACTAAACTTGGTGTTCACTGCTGCTGAAGCCTTTTATTTTTAATTTCTGCTTGTATCAAATCAAAAACTGTGTCTCTGTCTCTGCTCTGTAATGTTTTGCACTTGTATTATTTGCCCCTTTTGGTAGCTGAAACCTCCAACAAAACTCCCTGATATGTGGTTGGAAAATGTGTGTGCAAGGAGAAGAGTTGGGCTGTTTAAATACGGTCTCAGCTTACCTGTAAAAATCCTAAGATGACTTTTTAGCCATGGAAATGAATCCTGCTTGGTTCAGAAACTGGTTACAAATTACTGGTGTGAATTGGTTGTGGCTTTAGAGGAACTCTGCTACTCTACTTCAGATGGAGATCCCCCTCTTGATTTTCCTCACTGTATTGTCCTGGGTGTTGAACTGTTCCTTCAGTTTACCTGACAGCAGAAAATGCTGTTTCTTCCTAAATTCATCTTCAGTTCCTGACTTGAATATGACTCAGTTGCATTTTAGAAATCTGAAGCAGCATTTTTGAGGGGTGTTTGGGCTTTTTGTTGTTGTTGTTTGCTGGTTTTTACTTTAATGGTAGACTGTTTTCTCCCTTGTGGGTGATTTTAAACTGCTTTTTTTCTCTCCTGATAAGTCCTGCTAATACTGTAATATTTGAGACTGGATTGTAATGACATCTAACATTTTGTTCTGTTTGTACTGCAGACTGAGGTCAAGTAAACAAAGAAAGCAATCATTATGCTTTAGCATTCTTTTTTAATGAGCACATTAAAATCTAGTCACAGCTACAGGATCAGCTGTGAAAAGAAGGGAGAGATACAGAGCTCTGAGTAACACTGTATTTTTGAAGCAGTTTATGGAAAAATAATGGACTGAAGGGATATGGAAGGACTCTGGTAGGAAATAAATGGCATGATGTTGTTGACAGGAAGGGTTTGGCAGAAGGCTTGTTGTGACTGTTTCTGTGGCTTAGAATTGCAGAGGAATTTCCTACAGACTGGACTAACCATGACAAAAATGTGTCTGCTTTTAGGAGATCAAGGCATACAGTGGAGTCTTCTCAGGGAAGATGTCGTCTTTGACCATGAGAAGCCGTTGTGTGGACAAAAGAGGAAGTTTCTTTAAGGTAAATGGGATACTTAAACAGAACATAAAATACTTGGGTTATGTGAAATGAGCACAGCAGAATGTGCAGTGCTCTCTGTGATACATAGTGAGCCTTTTCTGTAAAAAGAGAAGTACTTATTGAGCATTTCTTTTTACAGGCAGATTTGTGGCTAAGATCACCCCCAAGTTATTTCACATGTATATTTTTTCTGTACATCGAGTAGAATATTTGGTGTAAAATAGGTCATGGTTTTTTTTGCTGCTAATGCTGAGAACATAAGCTTTATTATGCACAGGCATAAAATTATTGGAGCCTTCATAAACTAGATTTGTGTCACTTAAAGCTGTGGTACAGATTCATGATTTCCATTACTGGATTGAAAATTGGTTTCATTTCCTTGTCTATTTTGAGAACAACTGGCATCCCAAAAAGCCAGGCTGCAGTAGGAGTTACCAGTGCAGTTTTCAAAGTATGATGTGCCAGGGTCACAGTGGCTGCCTTGCTGGGCAGGGTTTTGCTTTAGGGAGCCATCAAAATTTACAAAATTTACATCCCTTAGACTATTCATCACTTACTGTAGCTTCTTCCAGTGAAAGATACTGATGCTGCCATCTTGGGGTGTTGCTGTTTCCATTCCTTCTCTTCCTCTGGGGCAGAAGTTTCCCTTGGGGAAATCTTTAGGAAATGAACAATCGTGTTTTCCTTTTGCCTTGCCCAGCAGTTACCAGGGTCGTCCAGTGACAGGAACCACCTCTGCAGCACACTTCAGCTACTTTAATAACTCAGGAGTACAAACATCAGCCTTGTTGATAGCCAAATAGGGAGAACAGCCCTATTTTCTAATATTGTGTCAGTTCCTAAAAATATCTCTAGGTTGTCTCTTGCATGTATGCTGAAGGACTCCTGGTGTCAGATGGGACTGTAGGCAAGTACCCAGTTTTTTTCTGCATCAATTTCTGCAGAACTTTGGGATCTCCTTGTGTAATTCTTATGTAGAAAATGGATGCTGGAACAGCTGTTTTGTTCATGATGATGATGGGGTTGCAGTTACTCTAAATGATTAGAAATGCAGTCTCTAGTCTGCCTGGGCAATTTCAAGGAACATTGTCAGTTGGAAAACTGGTCCTGCATTTTCTTAAAGACATCTGGCAGGGAATAAGATGCCTCCAAGCTCCTTTTCCAGCCCTTGGAAGTTGCACTGTTGGACCATGGTTCTGAGCACAGAGTGTGGGATTGGAAGCTGCACCCAGCCTGTGTGCAGTGCACCTGGTAGCTTGTGTGTGTACAGTGAAATTATCTTTTATTTCTTCCCTCTGCCATGTGACCAGAATTGTGACAACAGCTACATTTGTTTGCTACAGCTGAGCTGGTGAGCAAGCAAAATACTTGGCACATCAGATTTTTTGAGTTTGCATTATTTTAATTTGCTTTGTCTGACTGTGTTTAGGAGACCTAGTAATCATGATATGGCCTTTTATCCCTGCTGATCTGTTCTTCAGGATGCTCTCCCACAGGGGCAGACTGTCCCCTGTCCTTGCACATGGCTCTCACATTGTGCTTGTTAAGAAACCTTTACCATGTTGGTGTGCAGATTCTCAGGGCACTTAAATCTTCTTGAGGGAGTATCTTACCATTCTCAGCAACATTTGCCAGAAAAATTGCTGACAAATACCAGTGGGGAAATTCCAACTTTATCTTTTCTTTTCTGGTTCTTAAGTAGTTCTCATTGCTACAGCTTCTAACCATGTCTTAGTTTTTTTTCACAGCCATTGTTTTCACTGTTTTATCCCCATTTTAGACAGAGCAGAAGTCTGTAGTTTTAGAGGCTAAATCCTGTGGACTCTACACCTTGTGATTGGTGAATGCTCAGAGCCAGCAAGTAATAAGAATGAGGCAATGATGGGGTTTGTCTTGGACAATTCTGGGACTGAATAACTTGCCAGTGGTTACAGAGAGAGTCTGTGGGAAGGCAAGGGGCTGAGTATATGTCTCTGACAAATGTCCTCTTTACTGAATTATCCTCCTGCTCATCAAAATGTTCCAGTGTTTACTGAACTGGCATCAGAGGTTTTACACCAGCAAAGCTTTTCTGTTTTACACCAGCAAAGCTTTTCTGTTCTAAAACCAAGCATCAGGTAAAACTTTGTTTCTGATGAATAAGATACTGAGCAAGGTCAGCAGCCCTGAGAATTCACAGCTCACCAGAATCTGCAGACGTGTATCAAAATATTGGATTGCATTCAGAGCCTTGCACAAGTTGAGCAGCAGCGTTCTCAGACGGGCTCATCTCTGGCACTCGGCCACCTCCTCACACAGGGCTCTCTGTGAGGGTTGCTGCGTTCTGCTTATCAAAACAGGAAGGAAAAGATGGGATGCCAAGGAGGATGCAGGTCTCCAGAAAGAATGAAAAATGAGATGCTGGCAGGAAGGGGGAGTGGTAAGTGCTGAGGCTCATTTGTCTAGTCTGATTATAATCTTGCTGTCTTCAACCCATGTCCCCTTGCCCGATTAGAAGCACCCATCTTATCTTTTCCTCTTGAGTTCTTGTAAATCTCAATGCTTGGAAACATTCTGCACTGGTCATCTTGGCTCTTTTAGTGTCTTCTCAGAATGATGGCAATTTTGTTAATTCTCTGTACGAGCTTATTTACATTTCAGCACAAAGAGCAGGAATTCAGTTGTCACACAGTTTTTTTTCTAAAAATGTCTGGGAGCAGACATTAAATCAAAGCCACCTGTCTTTGGGAACAAGAAACTCTTCTAGTCCAGTGAGTAATAAGAGCTGTAGTTATGCTGGGTTTCTGGGAGAGGCACTGTCAATATCTGGTCCTGGGCATGTGCTTTCTTTCCCTGATGCATGGCAGTGATGTGAGTGTCAGTAGAGCAGCTTCACAAATGTGACTGGAACCCTTGAGAATGACTTGCTTCTGGTGAACACACATTTTTGCTGCTTGTAAAACATCCTGGATGGTGCAAAGCAAAAAATGGTGCAAAGCAAAAAATGGTGCAAAGCAAAAAATGTTGTGTTATGGTAAGAGAATGCTGAGGCGCCATGTTTGTGGACTGTGTGTAGGAGTTTCAGTGTCACCCTTGCCAGCTCCCAAAAGCTGAGCTCAGTCTTGCTGAGCTCTGAATCAATTGACAATAAGCAGAGTGTGGTGCTTTATGAAAGGAAATGCTGTGGTTTAAGATGTTTGCATTTCATAATTTCGTTCATGGATGTTAGGAATGTAAACAGTTAGTACATGGGTGTTTGGCAATCTGATGTTTAGGATAGATTTGGTTAGGCAGTACTGTACTGGGCTGCTGTGTGAATTCATGTTGCCTGAGTCATAATTATTATTTGGGTTTACAGTGGTTATACTGTAGTGTCTTTTGAATTTACAGAACAGTGCTTTATCAGAAATAAATTCCAAAGGAAAAATCATTGCACACAAAAATAGCTGTTTTATAATGTTATAGAAGATCTCATTTTAATTTTGTTTTTTATGAAATACTGATTAATTAACCACCTGAGAAGATGTCATATTTCCAAGTGCATTTTTCAGGTAAACCTCTTCTTTCTATAGTATAACAGGGTAATATCTATTTCACAAACCTAAACAGTCCACAACAGATTTCTTCTGATTACTATTTAAGTCATTGGTCTCATGTATGCTGTTTTACACTAGCAGGGGCCTCTGACAAATGTATACATCCACTTCTCTTGCATTTTCCTTTGGAAGTTGCCTCTTACTGTGTTGATTTCAAGTCTGTTGAAACAAAGGGATGAGTTTTCCCATTATTTCCAGCCAAAGAAGTATCATACTTGTTGCAAATAGAGCAGTCTCTTTGAAGAATTCTGATATTCTTAGCCTTGCAGTAAAAAGTCAGAGCCTTCTGCTGCTGCTTGTTTGCTTAGGGCTGGAGCTAATAATAGTACATAGGCAGGATCCTTCCTGTGTTTTGTAGAAACAGGTTATTATTAACAGCTCACCTTGTGTGATGCTGGTCACCTGTGCATCACGTGTGCTGTGTAATCACCAGAAGCTTCATTGGCCCTAAATACTGGGAAATGCTGTCATAAAATCTTGACTGCACCTTACATTTTTTGTAGAAAAATGCTGTTGTAACAGGATGGGTCAGATAATTGCAAGGATACACAAATGATGTGACTCCATAAGATTTTCATGAATCAAGGGAAGAGCAACTTTCTTGTCATTAAGGAAAATTAGTTGAAATTGCAGAAATATTTTTTGTTTATTCTAGAAAAAAATGAGGAGTTTCTTCCTAGAGGTCAGTGTTTTAGTTCAAGTGGAGTACAGGGTGGTAGGTGATTGGTCTTGGTTGGGCTGTGGTGTGTTCCATCCTGGAGAACTTCACAGGTCAGTCTGGGGTTTGATGCCACACTTTGACCTGGTTTCCTTGCCTGGAGTGTATTGACTTTTCAGAAACTCATTTGTCATGGAGGCTGTGTAGCACACCCAAGAAATATAGCCTAAAGAATAGAATGTGAGCATAAGGCTGCTTGAAATGTGCCATTTTGTGCAAGTCCTCTTTAGAAAGAGAAACAAAATTGCTAAAGATGGTAGAATTCCTCTCAGGAATAATTTCTGCAGAGTTCTCTTCAAGGCAGGCATACAAATTCAAAAGCATTAAGATTACTTGGCTGTTAGCACAGTTTGGATGAGAGTTCTTTGCTGAAATTTTGTTTTCTGGGAGGGAGATGGGTTTTGTCACAGCTCAGGTCAAAGCCTGCTAACAGAGTTAACTCAGTTGTATTTGGTTTCCTCTGGGTTATTGGTTTGCCTTTAATGTTGATTAGTTTCTCATTCTTCATTCTCTTATCTATCTCTTCCCAGACCAGGAGTCTTGGACCATGCCAGGGGTGATGTTTGGAGTTGACATTAATTAATGGTTGTTATCTTTTGTGTGTCTTCTTTTTTGTGTGCTGCTCCCAGTCTGACAAGATGTTAAGCTCATCAGACCTTGTGGTGGAACAGTCCTTTGAAGAGAAACTTCAATTCCTTTCTCCCTGACTAAAGTTACATTAAAAAATGCTAAACTTCATATAATTTCCAACACTTTGAACTCTGACTTGGACAGAAGAAAACCCTTAGGGTGTGGGTAATGTTAATTCATTCTTACATAAGGTTCAGTTATTTGAGTTGACCAGTTGTAAACAGAGACTAAAACTTCTTTTGAATTGATTGGAATAATGGTGCTCAGCAAAGGAGAGTGTGAAATCCTGAGGTGGAGGAAAAATTCCAGTGTAACAATTTAGGAAAATGATGCCTGCAATTCTTTGAAAATGCTGCTGTACTGAGTTGCCTGCCCTGAGTGGGACTCAGGCTCACACCTTCAGGGCAGCTGTGAAGACTGTTCTGACTTGGACCCAAAGCTGTTTCTGCTTCATATTCCAGGGTTTTTGTTTGTTCTGATGTGCAGGGGTGATGGTAGAGATTGCTACATCGCTGCACACCTTTTATTGGATTCCCTGCTGGCAGGAGAGAGGGAAATCTGCTAGGCTTTATAGGCTCTCATGGTATGGCATGACAAACAAAATTGATGCATTGGCTACAAAGAAGTGTTCAAGAGAGCAGGCTTTGCAAATTTCATGGTTGGTTTCTGCTCAACAAAGTGTTTCCCTAAAGTCTGGCTAGCAAATTCTGCATTTCTCAGAATACAACCTCAGTGCTAATCTTGCCTACCTTAAAATGAGTTTTTGCCCTCATACCCAGAATTAGGTTGGTGTTCTACCTGAGCTGAAGGGTTGCAAGGCAATTTCTTTTTTAATTGAATTGTTGTGTTCAAGTGGAGTCCAAAACCTAATGTGAAAAGCAGCCACCCACTCCCTTCTTGCTTCATTGCTTTTCATCCTCCACAATATTGTAATTCCGGATTAGTGTCCCTTCTGAAATAAAACTCTTGCATGTGGAATTCTTCTATTTTATTGTTTTTTTAGAAAAGGTAAATGGTACAAACAGCTAAATAATTTAGTTCTTGTAAGATGCTGTATAATGCACAACTGTAAATTCAGTTGTGTAGGCTGCAAATTCAATTCATTTAAATTAAAAGTCTAACCAAACTGGAAGGTTTTGTTCTGGCACAGAACAGGAATTACTCTTTCTCTCTGAGAACCTTTAAACGTGGCCCCAACCCTTACTGGTTCCTTTGCAAGGGGAAGTCCAAATAGGATACGATTTTACAAAAAAAGAAAAAGTTTGTAATCTCTGGTGACTAAACTTGCCCTGGCTTCTTTTCCACGCCTCTTCCACTCACTTGATGTCATACTATTTTTGTCCCTTTCTAGCTCATTGACACAATTGCCTCAGAAATCGGAGAACTGAAACAGGAGATGGTACAGACAGATCCCCCAGTGGAAGATGAATCTACTGATTGGCAAAGGTGATTAAAATGTTTATTTTCATGGTTCTGTTCTACCACAACAGGAATGTTTTCACTGTGCTTTCTTCTTGGGTGGCTTATGTCCTAGCACTTTTCTCCCTGGCAGCATAGGAGGTGTAGATAATTTTGCTCTTGATCCAAGGAATTTGCCTTTGTGCAGGAGATTCAGTTGTTTGGTGTACTTGCACTAATACCTTCTAATTGCAACTGAGCTTCACTTCCTTGTTAAAAACCTTGGATACTGATGAATGTGTAAAGCAGGAAACTACTGCTATTATTACCATTGCCTGTGGCACAGCTTTGCTTCATGCTGTAAAGACAAAATGTGCATTGCTTCAAGTGGCTTTTTGAAGATTCAAGATACAATAACATGAATTATTTATGCCCTCAGGTTAGGAAGTAAAATATTGACTGCTATGAGCTGATGCATGTGTGGGTTATGTGTTTAAGTTAATTTATATATGAGTAACTTGCACATAAAAAAATTAAATTTAAGTGGGCAGAATGGGACCCCAGCATTTTGGCTTTTCTTGAACAGTTACACCTGCTAAACATCTGGAGAATTAACAAGAGAACATTTTTGTACTTACCTGAAATATTTGCTGCAAGGGAAAGCAACCAGTGGTAGGTGTTGTGTTTTATCTGACTGCATGGTCCAGGCCAGCCCTGGAGCTCTGGTGGGCTTTGTTCTTCTAGCAGTGAGTTAATGAAGTGGAAAATTGTTTTTAGAATTACATCCAAGATTTTTAGCTCTTTTTCTTCCTGTGAATTCTGTTGAAATCTGCTAGAACTTACAACAAAGCATGTGTAGATTATTTTCAAAAACATTAAGCAGCAGCTTTGTTGGCCAAGTAGTAAAGAATGTCAGACAGTTGAACTAATTAAAGTTCTTGGCTATGGCCCTGGTTGAACATTACTCAAGTTTCAGAGCTTTTGAGAGTTCTTTTAGAGGGACAGAAAGGATACTTTCTTCATTTTTGTCAATTCAGCTAATTAACTTCAGAGATCATCAGCTACTTTTCAGTTAAGAAAAGGCTTCTTGTATCTTTGAATACATCATATGCATGAAAGGCTAAGGTCTACTGATTCTAAAATCTTGGTGGAAGCACTTAGCTGGAAACAGTCAACTCAACCTCCCCATTTTACAGATCATGAGTTTTCTTTTTATTGATTTTTTTAATGGATTTTTAATCTTAATTCGTTAATCTTGACTGCAAAACATATTTTGGTTTAAGATAAAGTAAACCTAATGTAAAAAAAGAATAATGCAATTTCCATGAAAAATAATAATAGCCATCAAAAAAAATATTTTCAAGATGATAATGTGAAATATGAAGGCTGAATAAATGAGCTAAAGTCAAACCTACTGTGATTTAAAAATTCTGAACTGCCTGCTTCTATGTGAGGAAGAAGTTGTGTCAAAGTTGGTAAGTTAAGTAACTTAGTTGTGCACTGACACCTTTTTTTAAATATAGTGCTACAGAGCAAGATTTTAGTAATTTCAACAAGAGTTTTCCAGAGTTGTTGTTTAAACATCTGTCTGATGTTAGACATCTCACAAGGCTGTATTTACTGTCATAACTTTATTTCTTTGGGGTTAATTTAAAACCTGGCAGTTAATGGAGTTTTCTTATTGCTTTCTGCTGTTCAGCAGTTGGTGTCTAGAAATGACCTTTGGATTTGGATCTAGGGATATTTGAGCTCAGTGGAATGTCCATTTTCCTCACTCTTTTTCCAACTTAGCAGGTACCACAGCCACCCAGAGCAGTTCTGGAAAGGCATTGCAGAGCTCTCAGCTGAATTCAGAAAGATAAGGACATGAAATTATGTGTCTGCAGCCTTAGTAGTGTGGTTTGGGCTTTTTTGTGGTTATGTGGTGACTTTCAGATTTATACTGCTCATCTTAAATGCTCCTTTATTTTGGGCTCATTTCTCCTTTTCATACAGTATGATTCCATACATACAAGATTGTGACAAGACTAGGACTCCATTTCATACAAGAATGATTCAAGGGCTCACTTTGGCTTCTAAATATGTAAAAGCCAGGCAAAAAAACAGGCTTGCAAAAAAGCATTTTAAGAGGGACTGTTTCAGTATCCCACTGTTTTGATGCCTCACATTTTTCCTCTGTTGAGACATTTGTCTCAGTAATTCAAATGAGCAGAGTTGTCAGAAAAGGGAATCAGTGGTACAGGTTTCTGTCCTGCCATTCCAGTGACCTTTGAAGGAGTAACAAGAGAGCTCCTGCGTGCAGTGGCAGCCCAGGAGCATGTGGGATGGGCCTGGTGCCACCTGGATGATCTTTTAGATCTTTTAGGTGACCCCAGGCCCTCTGCACATCTCTGTGAATGTCCATGAGGGGCCAGATTTTCCTGCTGTCCTGGAGGGAAGGCTGTAAAGCTCCAGAGCACTTCCCAGGGCACTGTGGAATAGTTCAGGGATGCTTTGCTGCTGGTGGCAGCTGCAGCAGCTCGTTCCCTTCCTGTTCTGTTCCTGTGGAAGGAGCAGGGCAGAGCTTTGCTCCCTGCCTTGTGTCCTGCCTGCAGAGCCCTCACACTGCTCTTTTCCACTTCAGCAGAGCCATCTTCTGTCCAGCACAGAGAATAATTTCTGCTATTGCTGACAGGCTGGCAAGTATCCAGAAACCTCCTTCCCAGCTGCCTTGTCTTGTCCTTTTGGCTGCAATGGGATGCAGGAGGAAGTTAGGGGTGGCTCTCTGCCCCTCCAGCTGATGCTCAGTATCACTGTAGAGACTGGGCTGGGTGATAAAGAGCTGTTGGATTTACAGAAATCCAGGAAAATAGTCAAACTGTGAGGTGGTTAACTGTTGTGGGACTGGAGCAAGGTTCACATCATGACCAAGGGATCATCCTGGTTAAAAGCTTGAGCCTGATCCTTGTAGTTTTTACTGTGGGCTGAGTCTAATCAGGATGCAGCACTGCATTGTTTATCTTGGCAGTGACCTCTCTGTACTTCCCACGTGTTTATGGGTTTTGTCAAATCTAAGGAAACTTGCATGAGTCATGTGTTTTCTTTAGTTCTTTGTGAGCAGTGTTTAAGCCTACCTTTCCCACTGAGGAGGAACTGTGTAGCAGCCCTGAATTAAAGCACACCATTCATTAAGGCTGATTTGTGTTTTGATTTTGAGTTTGCTGTGACCTGATCAGATTGTCTTTTATCAGGAATCTTTTTTTTCTTTTTCAAACTCCCAAACAAACAACACAAACCAACCAACCAAGCATCCTCCAACCCGAAAGTAAAACCAGGAGAGGAATTTAGTTGTTGCATAATATACATAATTTGTGAGCATATTTTCCTAGCATTTAGGTTACAGGAACTTCTTATTCTTGTTCAGTACATGAGTTAATCTGTTGCTCATAAATTCAAATGGTTATTCTTTCCATGCAATTGTTTCCAGAGTAGTTCCACACACATCCCAGTCCCAAATAATTTTAGTCTAACTATTTAACACGTAACGAGTTTTGAGAACTCCCATGTGTCAGGGTTTGACTGTATGTCTAATGCCCAGATCATTCATTAAAATTATTTTAAGAACAAAAAAGTAAACTGGAAATATGATGCTCAGTAGTGCTAGACCACTGCAAATAGACTGTCAAAACAGAGCAGTGGGGTTTTTTTACTGCATTTGCCCTCAGGCCTTGGGAAGTGACTTCTTGTAGATTAAATGTCATTTGCCAGATGTGTTTTATCCAAGGTGTGCTTTTCCCAGAGTTTACCAGGTTAGATGTTTCTCTCTGCCTCCTTCTTTATCATTTGGGAAAAGAAAAGAATTTTTAAAAAGTGTTTCATATTCCTGTTTACCTCACCACAGATTGCAATAACATTCTAGTGCTGGTTTATCCGAGTTGCATTGGTGCTGTTTGAACCGTTAGTGTTTAGGAGTGGCAGAAATCTGCTCTCCGAAGGCTAATTTATTATTTTATGATAATATATGATATTAAAGAATACTAAACTATAATATATTAAAGAATACAGAAAGGATACTTACAGAATGCTAAAAGATAATAATGAAAACTCGTGACTCTTTCCAGAGTCTCAACACAGCTTGGCCTTGATTGGCCAAAGAGTGAAAACAACTCACACCAGAAATCAATGAAACAATCTCCAAACACATTCCAAAGGAGCACAACACAGGAGAAGCAAATGACATAATTATTGTTTTCCTTTTTTCTCTGAGGCTTCTAAGCTTCCCAGGAGAAAGATCCTGGGCGAAGGGATTTTTCAGAAAACATGAATGCCACAGCTCCCCTTCAAGTTTATGGTGGTCTAGGGGGTGTGGGACAGCACAAAGCCAGTCATAGCAAAGAGGAACATTGTGACCCTAAGACCTCTAAGTGCAAACTCTTGACAGCTTTGGGTTGTTTTGTGGTATCAAGCAATGCTAGCATTCTAGCTCATCCCAGTCACACACCTCTTGAATGTGAGGTAGCTGTCTTTAGCAGGAAAAACACTTTCCCTCTTGGATATATTCCCCCTTGCAGCATATTTGGTTTTCACCTCCTGACCAAGGGGAGTGGAAATGATTTGTATCTGTCTAAGCTTGCAGCCAGCACTGGTGTATAACCTGTACTTTGCCACAGCTCCCTGTGGTTTGTAATGCAGCTCACTGGCACTGAGGGTGAGTGGGGAATTTCTGAGCAGTAGTTACTGGAGCTACAGCTCAGGAAAACACTTTTGTGGTTCATTATTTGATTGCTTGGAGATTCCTTCATTGCAACACTAGGCTCTGCTGGGACTGGTTGAAAAGGGAAGCCAGTATTCCTACTGAGGCAGTTTCAGACCCACTCATGACTGATGTAAAAAGCACTTCCCTCCTGCACCCAGTGTGTTTCTGTGTGTTTTGTATCCCTTCAAGGCATACTGGCTGTTAGTAAAAGCTTCTGATGTTTGTGGGCAGGGGAGGAAATCATCTGCATTTGAGATGCCTTGGAAATCTGAAAAGTATCACATCATAAATAAGCAAACAGAAAGAGGAAAAAATAAATAGGCAAACACTGCTAGTGGTAATTGATCCAGGTAATGAAATGTCGGATGATTTTGCCTGCTCTTATCAGATCATACAGTGAAAGTTCTCTTCCCCATTTACTTTCCTTGCTTGCCCTCTGCAGAGATTCTGCAAGTTGCTGAACAAAGCTAGAAGAAAGCAGTTTGGTAGTTTAGGTTTTTTTCTGTTGTTTGGTTGGTGGGTTTTAATTTGGTTCAGCTTATTTTCTTTGGTGTGATGTTTTTTGCAGAGGGGGCAGAGAAGCTTTTTGTTTGTTTTGAAAAGTATTCAGTGCTCCTGGGCATGTGAACTCTGTCCCTGCTTGCTGAGGGAACAGGAGCTGGCATAATGAGGGTGGTAAATGCTGTTAGTGATGCTTAGAGCCTGTCCAAAGCAGGGAATTCAGGAGAGCTGCACAGTGTGCAGTGGGGAGGTGGAGCTGTGTTGTCCTCTCCTGCTGCAGAAAAGGTCTGCAAGGGGAACACATCCTCTGCAGGGTGCTTCTTGTCTGTTCCTGCATTTTATCAACAGGAAGCTGTTACCAGAATAACTGCTTCATAGTGATTTCTAGCATGGGGAGAACCGCAGGATGTACTTCTAGCTCAAAAATGAGGAATTTGAGCCAGCAACACGTGCACTTGTACTGGGTGTTCTGTGCTATATGGGTGGTGGTGAAGCTCTGCATAACAAAAGGAGTTCTCCAAGTATTCTGTTTATTTGGATTTTTAATAACAAGAATCTGCAGCCTCCAAGAACTCTACTTCATTACTGAATGTAGCAGTAAGTTTAGATGCCCTGCTCCAAATAAATTTCAACCTTACATTATCTTGCCACATTCACACTTAGCTCAGCCTTTATTTTTATTTACGTAGCAGTCAATCCACAGCCAAAGGAATTTGGAACATAACTATACAATTCCTTACTTGTTTCTGATCCTGGAAAGAGTAGTATTAAAATGTGAGGTAAGAACCTTTCATGGCAAAAATGAAAAAAAGTAAATATTTACAGAACTTAGCAGGAGTGTGATAAGAAGTGACTGCCACTTATGACATATTTTTTATGCTGTGCCTTAGGGAGGATTATTTGGGGGTTTAACTTTTTTTCTTGTTTCTTTCTCATCTCTTTCTCACCTTCTCCCACTGTGACGTCTTAGCAGAGGGGAGCAAAGATGAATATGCAGCTGTGAAGGCAACAGAGCAGTAGTCTGGGCATAAGGTGAAGTGATGCTGGTTTGTGGACTTGTGTTGTGACAATAATCCCTCCAAACAGACAAAGTTCTTGTGTCTGCAGTGGTCACCAATAGGTAGTGGGCTGCTCCATTGTCAGAGTATTGAACAGATTTTTCTGGCAGGCATCAGATAGCAAGATTTCTGTGGGTTGCAGCATTAGCAAACAATCTTCCAATAAAAGTGTTTGAATTGCATAAATATCATTGAAGAGAAGTTTTTCCATATATTAGCACAGCAAAGAAGGCAAGTGAAATGTTCTCTCAATCACATCTGCACATACAAGTGTACCTGAAGTGATGGCTGAATTTCTCCAACCTCACAGAAGAATGCTAAGGGTTATCTTCAAGCTGGCTTTGAACTGAGAACCTTTAAATAGAATTTTTGTGTATGATAAATAAAAGAATTCTTACTAGGAGAAGTACCAGCCCAGAGTGTCAGCAGCACATGAGCTTTGTGGTAATTCTGTTCACTGACCCAAGTGATTGTTCATAAGAGGTTAACATGTCTAATTCTTTTTTCTAAATTTTCCACAGTCTAATCAAGGATATGGATAATATCTCTCCTGAAAAAAATGATGTCAAAAGCTGCCCCCGGGACTCTGGATACGACAGCCTATCCAACAAGCTGAGCATATTGGACAAGCTCCTCCATACCCACTCTGTGTGGCTGCAGCTTGGTCTGAACGATGCTGAAGCCTTGGAAATTTTGCAGACACAGCCTCCTGGGGTAAGAAGAATCTCAATTTCTTTAAGGACATGCTTTTCCCAAATGTTATGCTGCCATTTTATGTGACGGTGTTCACAGGGGCTCTTAGGATGAGGGAAGAGACAAAGATCTGACTCCATGTTTCAGAAGGCTTGATTTATTATTTTATGATATATATTACATTAAAACTATAGGCTAGCTAAGAATAGAAAAAGAAAGAATGATAACAAAGGTTTGTGGCTCAGCTCTCTGTCTGAGCCAGCTGACTGTGATTTGCCATTAATTACAAACATCTAAGATGGACTAATCACAGATGCACCTGTTGCATTCCACAGCAGCAGATAATCATTGTTTACATTTTGTTCCTGAGGCCTCTCAGCTTCTCAGGAGGAAAAATCCTAAGGAAGGGATTTTTCATAAAAGATGTCTGTGACAATTTTATACCCAGGTGTTGGACCCAATACAGTAATGACCAAGTAAAATTACAGCATGTTTTATAGCAGACATCATGGGATTGTTGTGGTTCTTTTTTGTGTATGATCTGTATTTATTCTGCCATCTGTGATGAAGCTAATACCATGTCCTTCTGCCTTCCCCACAACAGATATTTCTGGTTAGGAAGTCTGCAAGGCTGCAGAGGAAAGTCATCTCTCTGCGTGTGTCCAGTGACTGTGGGTCCTGCCTGAAAGAATTTGCCATAAAGGAAAGTACATACAGTAAGTTGTGAGTTAAACACTTTTCAGCTGTTCCTCAGGTACTTTTTCCCCATAGGATGCAGGAGCAATTGCAATGCTGAAACCCACAGTAGGGGATACCCAAAGTCATGCGAATAATGTCATGGGCTGCTCTCTGAGGTGGGCTCTGGGAGTGGGTCAAACTGCTTCAACTGGAATGTTTCCACTGTGTACCTTGATGAATCCAGTATTCATTTATTTTTATGGGTAGTTATATTCTTAGAAACTTCTAGTCTTTTGTAGAAACATGGTCTGTAATCCTGTCTGCTTTCAATGAAATGTTCTTGAATGCAGCTTTGTCATGAGCTCTCTGAACTGAGGTGTGGGATGGGTTGTTGGGTTTGTTTTTGTTGTTGGGGTTTTTTTTGGTTGTTTGATATTTATGTGTGTGATAGCTAAATGGATTTTAACCTGTTAGAACTGTTTCTGTTGCAATAGATCAATGATTTCTCTCTTTAATTCAAACTATATCTGTTCTTTCTTTTTTTAGTAGAAATGAGCAAATGTTAACACTCCAAATTGTTTTGAACCAATAATGCCCTCATATCTTTAGAAGGGAAAGTGTGAAAAATAAGTTTGAGATTTAGGAATGAAAAAAAGGAAGCTGCAGCTGGTGAGTGTATGTGGTGCTGAAACTGCAAGCGGAGCAAATATTTCATTTTAACAAGAACGAGAAAACTGAAGAAAATTAGCAAAAGTTGCAGTTAATCATTCCTGAAACAGAGAGTCTGTAGTTAACTTCTATTTCTATTTGTAACCTGACATAATTTTAGTTGAGGTTTTCCTTTTTTTATCTCTCCCCCCGCTGCACCCAGGAACAAAAAGTTAATTCTATGTGGTTTTAGTTCCAGTTACAAGTAAGGCAAGGCAAAGAGAAAGTTGTCAGTAATAGCTGATGTAAGTGTGGTCTAAGGCTGTGTTTATAGGCTTGAAATTACCATCTAGAAAAGAATTATGTACTGTCTTTTATGAACAAAATTCTTCCACAAGGGGGAGATATTTACTGACGGTTTTAGGCATTTGTCACAGCTGAGGTTTTGCACCAGAGGTAAAAGATCTGGATGGTTTCAGTCTAGGAGCTTCTTCTGCTTGATTTGTGAGCTTAGAGAGAGGCTGAGGTAATATCATTATTACTGAGAACAAGTATTTGTAACAATAAGAAACAATGGTATCAAGTGGGGAAAAATGAAAGGCACTGTTCCAGTCTTCCTCTTCCCTTTTGCAAGGCAGTGGCATGCAACAGCTGTCAGAGTTTTTAAGCATTTTCAGGTTAAAAGTGAATGAAAATTTATCTCCCTTTATGTTCTACCCTCCTAGGGTGAAGACAAGTGATAGAATAGAATTCAAGAGGTGGAAATAAGGCATTTAAAATTAGGTATATTAGTACACTGGGCGAACAAAGCATCAGTTATTGATTTGTTGTCTGTTAGCAAAACATTGTGGAGGCCTCATCACACTTAATCTGTTTTACAGGAATTAGACTATATCCTTGGAATACAAAAGCAGACCAGCCACCAAGATTATCAGTATATTCTTGAAAATGCCTTCAGCAGGAATATGTACTTCTCCACAGAGTTGTTTTCTCTTAATCAAATAGTAGCTAGTTTGATGGTTAAAACTTATTAACTTCATGCTATAATCTAAGATATATTTTATTAAATTGTTTTGAGAAACAATGTATTAATGTGTGATTGTTTCTTGTAACTTTCTTTGCAGCATTTTCCTTGGAAGGGTCTGCAATAAGTTTTGCTGATTTGTTCAGACTCATTGCTTTCTACTGTATTAGCAGGTAAGATGGTGCTGTGTTCCAAGCCACATCTGCTAGAAAGAAAATAATTTAAAAAAAAAGTTTTGAGAAGTTGTTTCAGCTGTTGATGCTATTTATGTTGCCAATCTGTGAATATTCCTGGATAGCCTTAGAAGGTAGTGGTAGAAATCAGAGATGAGTCTTGGAAGCAAGTGTCTCTGTCTTACTTCATATTGATTATTGGGAGGTTGATGTGATTTTACTCACCCAGCTGTGAGGTGCTGCCAAGCTGAACTTTACTTTAGCTGATATCTTGTGATGCTTTCTTAAGTGCTCTGTAGCTCATTTAAAAGCAATCATAAACTGGCTTGCAAAGTCCATTTCTTGGAATTGCTGGTGAGAAGAATTTTTGGGGCATAATGGAAAAATGCCAGATATATAGAATATGGAGAACTGGGAGATGTCAGTTTAAATGGTGAATGACAAAAACAGCCTTGTCAGCTTTGCAGTTTATGGTTACCAAACTTGTTTTCCAGGTATGCAGAAAAAAAGTAGCTGGTGTTTTTATCCTTTATTTTCAATTTGACTTCAGTTTAGTGTGAAAATTTCCAGACTGATGCTGGAGCCTTTTACATACACAGACAAGACACAATCGAACTGCCCCAGTGCACATTTTCTGAAGGAAAGAGGCAGCTGTGATAGTCTCTGTCCTTTTACTGCATCAAGGCTGGCAGTTCATGCTGACCATGTGATGATTTCTGGTGTGGGATGCTCTTGGGTGCTGTGCTTGCTGGTTTTGTTTGTGGAGGAGAAGCATCTTAGACCTCTTTCCTACAGCCTTTGTTTAGCTGAGCTGTATGTGCATGTAATAAAAGCAGCATTGATACCACATGGGTAATTGGTCAGAACTCAGAAGAGAAATGAGCTGAAAATGTGTTTAAATGTAGTTTAATTATGAGATATTTTTATCTTGTCATCCTTTCAGTCCTGCCCACTTGAGAGGCTCTGGTAAATCCTCTAAGTACGTACAGGATCATTCAGCAAACAGAGATTTCATGCATTAGTCTATCCATTTTCTTTCACTGAAGGTTCAATATTGCTTTGTATAGACTAAAGGAGGCAGATAGGTAGCTATTGTGAGAAAGAGACAGTACCATTTGGTACATCACAGAAAATCCAGGAGGATTTTCTAAAACCAGATGGAATTTCTTGCAGGAGGTAGCCAAGCAGTTTTTATGAGGGTTTACCTATTTTTGAATTGCAGCCATGTTGATGATCTGGACTCTGGATTTTCTGTGGTACCATGTAAAGTGCCTTTCAAATACTTTTTATCTAGTGTATCACTCTTGTGGCATATGCTTGGCTTGAGTGTGAGTGGAATTCTGAGATCCTGTTTTTTCAAGAAGCTAACCTGCAACATAGAGAGTATTTATGTGATAAAGACCCACTATCTATCTGTGCTATAGCAGATGGTTGGCTTGTTCACAACCTTAAAACCAAAATTCATGTTGTGTAGGATTCTCATTTAGTCTTAATTCTATGGGTACTTCTACTACAGATGTTGCTGTTTAGCAGCATTTAGTTAGAATAAAATTCTTATTCTGAAAACTGGAATAACAGTCAACAGTTTACTCAGAAAGTGAGAAGCTTTTTTGAAGTGTTAAGGGCATGTAACAAGTTTGCATCTCACTGATCTGCTTGTAGAAGATCAGGTGTAAAAGCTTCTGTTGGAAAGGCAGAAAATTCTGGATGGCTCTGTGGAAATGATCCTAGGGAAAGTCCTGGGTACTTGGCTGTCATTTGCCCTTCACACCCCTCTGCAATGTAAAGGAGCTTTGGGGTTGGTAATGTAATGTTTAACTGTGCTGTGTGTTTAAGAATCTTGCTACCTGACACAGCTCAAAAATAAGATAATCAGAAATCAGACACTGCCAGTGTTTAAAAAAAAGCTTTTCAAACTATGGATGATGCTGAAAACCATAATTTTTCTCTTTGGAAACAGGGATGTCCTTCCATTCACACTGAAGTTGCCTCATGCAATTTCTGCAGCAAAGACAGAAGCTGAACTTGAAGAGATTGCTCAGCTTGGACTGAGTAAGTAATTCCCTACACAGATGTCTTTCCCTGTAGCACACCTGTAACATTGAAGAAATAATCTGTATCGGTAAATAGTTCATATTGGTTAGTGATGATACAAATTTTGTTTAGAAAAGCAGTTTCTCTTATTTGGGAAGGCCAGACCTTCTTCTGGCCAAGGAGTGGTGCTCTTCCTTCCTTCTGTGCCTTCTGTGATATTTTGGTTAGTGCTGTTTCTTTCTTCCTTCTTCTCTTCCCTCTCTGGGCAGTCCTTGGGCAAAGCAAGGTACATTCCCCACACAGAGATTGATGTGGCTTCTGCTCCAAGACCCAACATTGTCTGCATGCTCACAAAGCACTGGCTGTGTGAGGCTATGTAAAGCACTGGCTTTATAATTTATTGTGAGGAGAGTGTAGGAACTGAGGTCCCCTGTTGATAAAACTTCTGTTCATATTGACATGAAAAGTTAAAATGGTGAATTTGGAGATCAGAGCCTCAGTGAAGTGGCATATTTAGAAAATGAGGAGTGTATATATGATGGTGTAGAATGTGTCCATGGGCAGAGGTTTGGTGAAATTTTTAAAATACCGGAAGACAATGCAAGAGTGTCCTTGCATCACTTGGTTGCTTCAGCCAAACACAGGCTCATTGTAAAGCATACCTTGAGCTCAGGGGAGATGGATGCAAAGGTAAAGCATACCTTGAGCTCAGAGGAGATGGATGCAAAGGTAAAGCATACCTTGAGCTCAGGGGAGATGGATGCAGAGCCATTGTAAAGCATACCTTGAGCTCAGAGGAGATGGATGCAAAGGTAAAGCATACCTAGAGCTCAGAGGAGATGGATGCAGAGCCATTGTAAAGCACACCTTGAGCTCAGAGGAGATGGATGCAAAGCCTCCTGGGATTTGAAACTTGGGCACCACCCAGATGAATCATTAAGCAGCTCTGCCTTGAGCAAAGTGCTGAGTGGCTTCATTTCCTTCTCCAGGAAGGGAAGGTTGACTCTCAGCAACCTTTTTTGCAGTAGATTTTTAAATAATCTTTGATTTTGAAAAGGATCCTCTCTAAATCAGTGAGCTGAGGATCTCTTGAAGTGTCTGGTGGGACTTTGCAGTACAGCCATACACAGGGATGTATTGCAGTGCTTTGCATTTTGGTTTGCTGCAGTAGCAATGCAATTAAAGGGTTTGTTTTAGACAGGAGAGAAATTACTTCTGCACTGCTCATCTGTAAGTTTAGGTAATCAGGCGAAACTTTGGGTTATCATGGGAATGGAAGCAAATATGGTACTATTGAGGGTCAATGTTTAGATGGGAAAAAGAAAGTAAAAGGTCTGACTGGGATACAGTGTAATGAAAACAGTCTCCCAGTGACACATGGAAGCCTTAAAGTAGCATGAGGTGAGTCTCTGCAGAGGGGATGATAATGGTAATGTTGATCAAGCTCTCCAGGCTAACCACACTTTGTCACCAGTACCCCAGAGCTCTGTGGCCTGCTTGCTGCAGAATTAGTCTTGCTCTTGAGCAGTCTCTGCATTTTTTCTGTAGCTACTAGATTTGAAAGCTGATGGATCGGTGTCTGTGTGGTTGCTGTATTTGGGATCAATTACCTGATACACACCAGATCACAGTTTCCATGAGTTAAAACCAGGCTAGAAAGTGGAGATTTTGATGGAGAGCACACCAGAAAAGTCAACCTTTTGATGCTGTGGACTCAAGAGAGGCCTAAATACTCCCAACAGCCCTTCCTGTTAAGTGTGAGTTTTCTTTGAGGAGCACCTAAGCACAAAACCCCGTGATGTGTGAACACAGGGCTGTATCCCCTGTCAGAGCTCTCTTGTGCAGTAGGTTCAGAGGGAGAGCTGCACAACACAAGTCAATAGCCCAGCAAACCACATCAGGAGGAACCTCTGGTAAAGATTTCAAGGCTGTTGCCAACCTGCAAGGTTTCATGTGCTGGACATATGATTCTCTCTCAGTCTCCCTCGTGTTTCACCTGCAGCAGTGCTTACATCACGTGTGTTTGCAGCAGCCACATGCCAGGCACAGGCACTGAGAGATCCACAGGCAGGATGTGAAGTCATGAAGCTGAGAACACCAGCAACATGGCATAACTATGCAGAGAAGCATGCCTGTGCCTGTAGACATTCTCTGGCTGTGGCCTGTCACCAGGGGCTGTTTTCTGTCCTCTGCCCCACAGGCAGGACATGGCTCTTGGGCATGGACCTGTTCTGGATGCTTGGCATTTGTGCCCTTGGGCTCAGATATTATTGCTCTGTTGCTTCCAGTGAGCCATCTTGACACGCTATGGGAAAAGGACAGTGTCAAGATTGGCAAATTTTAGCTAAATCTCCCTCCTCTGGTACTCTGCCCATATTTCAGCATGATTTCTGCCTTCCAGGGCACATCTGGTTTCAATCTTCATACCTTCAGGCACCGGTGCTCGTTAGCAGTGCCTTGGTTGCACAAACATGCTGACACTTGTCTGGGATAAGTGCAGAGGCTGCAGCTGCAATTTGCTGGTGTAGCATAGGTTTTCCATGCCACTGCTGTGGAACTGCACGTGGGTCTCTTTATGTGTCACTGCAGTCTGTTTTCTCAGGCAAACTGACCCCACAGCAAAGGCAGGGCAGCAGGCCAGGACCTTTATTAGACACTGGAATGCTTGGTCTGCCTTGCTGAAGGTGATGTGTGCATCCACCACAGCAAAATGGGAGCTGCCTTGTCACGTGTAGTTTCTGTGTTCACTGTGAAAAGAAACTGAAGCAAGGTACTTGTAGAGTTTCTGGAAGTGGCCTTTATCTGGTGTAAATCACCTTAATTATTGTCTTTAATGAAGTGAGCTTATTAATACTAGCTGAGAATCTTGCTTTATTTCTCCTGAGTGAGATGCTGGTGAGAAGTTTGTGTTCATTTCAGTCTCAAGCCAGTAAAAAGTATTCTGTTACAGTCTCCATTCCTTTCTTTGATTCTCAGTTTAATTTTAAGCTTAGTGGGCTGTTTGGGAGCTATGCATTGGTCATGGTATTTATAAATGAGTAAGAGCAGCCCCAGTAATGTAGCATACAGTTATGTCTGGTGGTACTTTAAGAAGTTCACTTGAATATTTTTCCCCTTTTAATTAATAAAATCTTGCCTAAATTTCTCGATATTTTAAACTGGTGTTGTTGAGTTGAATGTTCTGAAATCCATCTGCATGGTGTTTAGCATTCTTACGTTAATGCAATGATGATTTTCAGACTTTTGGAGCTCCCTGGCTAACAGCAAACCCCCGGATCCTTCACCTCCCTGTAGGCCTGTGCCTTTGGACAGTGCTCGCAAAGACTCGCGCCAGCTCTGCCTTATAAATGGAGTGCATTCTATACGAACCAGAACGCCCTCGGAGCTGGAGTGCAGCCAGACCAACGGAGCGCTGTGTTTCATTAATCCCCTCTTCTTAAAAGTGCACAGCCAGGATGTCAGTGGAAGTCTGAAAAGGCAGAGCCCCAGAACTCCAGACGTGAATGGCACAGCGAGGGCTCGCTCCCCCCCGCCCCGGCCGCCACCTCCTGCTATTAATAGCACCCTGACGAGCCCGCAGATTTCCAGGACTATAAAGCAGGCGAGCATGCCAGAAACACTCAGCCACAAGAAGGAGAGGGGCTCGGATTTGCTGCAGAACAAGCCCACCCCGATTCCGCCTCCTCGGCTGAAGAAGCAGGCGCTGTGCTCCGAGGCAGACGGGGCCTCCAGGAGCGCGGCCGCGCTCCGGCCCCGCGCCTCCGCGTGCCTGCCCGAGGCGGCCCCGGCTGCTCCTCCGCGTGAATCCCCGCCAGCCCTGCCCCAGCCGGCTCCAGCGGCTCCCAAAAAGACTCCGGCTGCCATCTCTGAGTCACACATCCCGTGGAATGGAGGCCGGCAGAGACTGAGCGACATGAGCATTTCCACCTCCTCGTCCGACTCGCTGGACTTCGATCGGAGCATGCCGCTTTTCGGCTATGAGGGGGACACCAACAGCAGCCTGGAGGACTTTGAGGGGGAGAGTGACCAGGAGAGCATGGCACCCCCTCTAAAGCCCAAGAAGAAAAGAAGCAGTTCGTTCGTTCTCCCCAAGATTGTGAAATCTCAGCTACGGAAAGTCAGTGGAGTTTTCAGTTCCTTCATGACCCCCGAGAAGAGGATGATTAAGAAAATTGCAGAGTTGTCCCGGGACAAACGTACCTATTTTGGATGCTTAGTGCAGGACTATGTCAGCTTTCTGCAAGAAAACAAGGAGTGCCATGTTTCCAGCACTGACATGCTGCAAACAATTCGTCAGTTCATGACCCAAGTCAAGAACTACTTGTCCCAAAGCTCTGAACTCGATCCCCCAATCGAATCACTGATTCCTGAAGACCAAATAGGTAAGAAACACTGTCCTGTGTTTTGGGGGGAAGGTGAAAATGTGGAATCTGTGTTTATAATAAGTGATAGTCTTTGTCCAGTTCAGAAAGGTGGGGCTAACTTGGCTAGTAGAGCTTGAACCACGGAGTATTTGAGTCTTAAAACAACCTTTCCCTCCATTCCCCACCCCAAATCACTCTGTCGGCTTGGAATGATTGCACTATGAAGTTGTTCATAAGAAGTTATCCTTAAAATAGGTACAATGTGGACTTTTTTATCTGTGATTATTACTTTTTTTACCTGCTTTACTGTTGACAATAGAGAACCCTTTATTTGCTGGCACACGTGTTTTTCTCTGAATTGGATTGACAGTTCTCAATGTTTGGTCTAAAACTGCCAAATCTGACCATATGGACTGTAGCTGTAGAACTAAAATTTATTCAAAACCAATGACATTTTATGACAACTTAGTTTTGAAATAAATCTGATTCCTCCAGACATTCTTAGTCACTTTTAACAAAGCTGTACTATCCCTGCACTTGAAACTAAATAAAAAGATATGTAAGAGTTTCAGAAAATAAACATGTGAAGGAGACAGAAGGGGCTGTTGTTTTCTGTAGTTTTCTGTACTTCTCTGTTAGATGTGTTTGTGAGTGGTTATGGATGAGCTATATGTTTTAAAAGGAGAGAGAGATTTGTGTATCCAAAAAAGTGAAATGGTTGTTGCTGCATAAATCTCGCTGCCTCTCTTGCAGAGTCTGAGCAGTATTTGTAAAAGAGCCTGTAAGCCACATTTAAGAGGTAAACACGCCTCAGGGCAGAATACTTTCCTTGTGAGCTCACTTCAGTCCTAATTTGTTTGTTTTTCTCCCTACCCCAGTGTCCCAACAGTTGGCTCAGTGCAAAATTGGCAGACACTTCCTTCCCTGGGACTTGAGGGTAATTTTATATTGACATTCTGTCTGTCCTTGACCAAGATGAAGTATTCTCATGTAACCTCAGCTTCATTTACACAAAGTCAAGCAAAAGTCACAAGGGCTGCTAAGGCAAATAGAGAAATGTGAAAAGTACCCCCAGTATTCAGACTCAAAGACATGTAATATTCTCACTGTAATAATATAGACTGTTAGGTGGGTGTTTCATGGAAGAAAAAGCACCAAATTAAGCAGGGGATGGAGGTGCATTTTTGCCTGCATTTCTGTAGAGTGCTGGATGTTTGACAAAGCAATACAGATGGAGTTTGGTTGTAATTTTGTGAAAGCCTAGTTTGTTATGTAGTTTTCAATTCACAAGGGTGTGGTTTAATGGGACTGTGGGTCTCCCAAGACTGGAAAAAATGTTGTCTGCTATTAACTGTTTCAGACTTCGGAGCAGCATAAGGTGTCAGGTATAACAACTAAAACTGCCCTGGTTTTCTTCAGCGACAGAAAGTCTGGTTTTGATCATGTGACTAAACACAATTAATTTATAAAGTGGGCTGGTTTAAACAAAAAAAGAACTTGCTTTTGAATCATCTACTGCCTTTGGCTTGAGCCAGCAAACAACTGCAGTGGATCAGGAGCATCAGATGTTGCTGATCTAAGGAGATAACTATGTGACAGCAAAATTCAGTCATCCCTATGGAGAGCTTTTTATGAAGTAGAGTCCTGCCTGTTGTCCACAGTTTTCCTTGACTATTTCAGTATGTAATTGCAGCCCAAATTGTAACTTTGTGAGTGGTTGTTAATCCTCTCTCATCTGTTCTCACTTCCATGGTGCAGTTTTTTCCTCCAGCGTGTCAGCCTGGTGCTGGATGTTTGCTTCTGGGATAATGCTCCTCCTTTCTGACTCATTCAGCCCTTGCTTTAATCCTCTTTTGTCTCCTGAACTTCAGTTGGTGCTGCAACAGCTCCCACAGGTTTGGTGAAACCCTCAGTGTTTGGAACTTCATTCAGTGTCTCCATAATGATCTTTTTGATCACGTGGCTTTTCTTCTAGAACTGCATCATGGACTCTAGCAAGCAAAAGACTTCTGCAGCAGATCTTTTAAGCTTCCCAGATAGGGAAAATTGTTAAGCTTCTGCAAAATCACTGGGAGAATATCCTTCAGGGTTTTTAGTCCTGACAGGTGCCTCCCAACCTTAGCACTGTAGGCTGTTAGCCCTCTCTGAAGCAATGGGACTCCCAGTGTTGGCACAGAATCAAGAGTAAGGCACATGGTTCTTTATTGTTTAAGAATTAATGTAATTAATTTTTTTAAAAGGCATCCACACCTCAATTTGTATCCACAGAATAAAGACTGGTCTGAGGAGACCCTGACAGTCCAGAGCTGCTTGATCAGCAAATGTTTGAGAGTTTTTGTCTTTTCATCTTTTCCTGGCTTTGAACAGAATGGAGTCAAGTTGAATGCTGTCACTTTGCCAAGTGGGATCTAACATCTGACATCTAAACAACTTCAGTCTCAGTGCCCAAATCTGGCCCTGAACCAAGAAATTACTGGTTTAAACCACTTGTCAGTAAGGTACTAACTGATCACGTGGGAATGTCCCTAAACACATCCTTCTATTACTTGTTTTGGTATTTCTAATATGGAAGGGATATTTAAATGCTGAGTGTTAAAGAAGCTTGGGGAGAATGTGCTGGTCTCTTACTGGCAGTCCATGCCTTATTTAAGGTCCTTGGGTCTGTACAGAGGAGTTTCAGGCAGACTGAGCTGGGCATACAAATTAACTGGAGCCCAGGACAGGCTCCCATGGTACCCCTTCTCCAATGTCTGTCTTGTTTGACACTCAGCCATGGATACTTGGGCTCTCAGTGCAGTGTTCTGTGCACCTGTTAGTGCATGCTGCTTATGGTTATTACAGCAAGACAGTATTTCCCTGGTTTGTTTATATGGAAGGTGCACAGAATTAAACCTAAATTAGGTCTTAAAAAGGTTAAGCAGCAGCCCACCCCAGATCCCCTCTTCTTTACTAATCCAGTTACCTCCTAAAGGAGCTGGAATGGTATGTCACTATTTCTGCTTGAGAAACTCATGCCAGCTGTTTTTTTCACTGTGTTACTTTTTTAGGTGCTTGTACATTTGTCCTGGTGTCCTGTCCTTCGTTGTTGCATCTTTTCATGTTGTGCTCAGTCTCACAAACACGTCCCTCAGTGCCCCTCCTTTCACCACAGCAGTGAAAGGACAGGGCAAGCAGGAAGCAGTGGCGAAAGCACTGAGCAGAGGCAGGGACCAGGTTCTGTTTCTGACCATCCCTTGGATTTCCTTTGTGACTTTTCCCCTGCTTCTTTTCTTTCCTGCTACTTCAGGAGAAGACATGTGCTTACCACACAGCTACAACATGAGTTTTAAGTAACTCAGAGCTCCTTAAAGCAGAGCACACCTAGCACAGATAACAGTGTGATTTTTTGTGTGTTTTTTCTGTAGTTCAGATGAGGGGAGGATTACCTTTCATCCCTAGTTGCTGGGTCTCTGCCACCACTGCCTGTAGATCAGCCACTTCTGTTTTCAGGGTTGTGTGATTATCAAAGAATATAATGTGAGTTGTGTGAGGTCTTGCTGTCAAGTCCTGGTCCTGTGGAGGAGATTACCATGTCTGCACCCACCAAGAAATGGATGCTTGGCCATCTCTCTGTGGTATTCCAAAGGAACTTTGTGCTTTCAGCTCCCAGGCAGTGTGACCTGTGCAGGACTGTGCCTTTTTGTGGTGGCTCTCAGGCTCACTCAGTCTGCTGCTGACTCTGATTGCCCTGGTCAGTGGTTTGGCCATGGTGAACAGGGCTTGAGTGTAAATTGGGGGACTGGAATGTGACAGTCATGTCAGCAATAGTTGGTAGGTAGGAGGAAAACAGAAAAGGTGAGAGCGTGCCTAGAGTTTGAGGAAGTGAGGGCTGTAAGGAGGCTGTGTAAGGACACTGGCAATGACTAATCTGTTGTCTTGTCTAGATGCAGACTTTGTGTGGTTGGCAGCAAAACAAAAATAGCATGTCAGCACAGGATACAGATGTGTTTCCACAAGTTACAACGAAACTAGCTGGCTGGCCTTTACAATTCATTTATCAAAGCACTTCCAGTTCCCATTTTGAGGCTACAGGCTAATTATAAGCATTTCAGGAACGATACACAGTGTTCAGCTGATATTATATTCAGTTAAAAACAAATTATCTGTTTTGGTTTTGGAGTTGTAAGCATCCTGGGAGGATATTTGAAAACATGCATCTGAAATAAACAAGTTTTTTTGCTGATTTGGATCTTAAAAATATACAGAGATGTTAAGGTAAAAAATAAGTCCTCAATTCACAACTTAGAAAATTATTTGCTTGGGAAACCTTCATATACTTTTTTGTGGCCATTAGAAGTTAAAGAATGAAAATTGTTGCTGGCTGAAAATTGGTTTGTGGGATCTAACCCCAAAACACCTTTCTGTGAAAGCAGCCAGAAGCAACAGTGCTGGAGAAAAGGAATGGATGGTGCTGGGTGGTCTGGCCCCAAAAATGCTCAGAGGTGCCATGACACTGAATATTGTTCTAATATTCAAATCACAAGAAGTGCTGTCCTACCAGACTTTAATAATAATATAATTTTTTTGCCAGCTTTGTATTTGTTAGGATACATATGGGTATTATTGTTGACCATTAAAAAAACAGCCCTTCTCAATCTTGTTGCTGTTAGCCTCACCAGCTTGTTTGATTTTGCCACTTTTTCATTTGAGGGCAGAACTCAGTGGTTCTCACATGTGTGCCAAGAATTTATAAAGGAGAAGAAAAGGTTGGGTGTTGTTTTGAGGGGTTTTTGTGTGTGGTTTGAAGGATTTTTGTTTGTTATGGCTTTTTCTTTGTTTTGTTGTGCCTGTGTGGAGCTTTGAGCACAGCCGTGAGTTACATGATCCCTTCCTCTGTGCTGCTTCAGAATTATTTCAAGTTTCCATGGAAGCTGTGGAAATGTGATGGAGTAAATTTCAAAGCAATTTCCAGGCACTGGAAATTGGATTACAGATTTTGGATCTTGTGACAAAATAGCAAATGTGAAAGAAACCTCCTTGCCATCTTGCACAGCTGTAAAAATCTGCATGGTTCATCTGTGGAAGTGGCACTGCCTTTGGAAGGGTTGAGGGCAGAAACCCTGAGCATCCAAGGAGCACAGCCAAGGACTGCAGCTCTGGGGAGGAATTTTGTCTCCCAGCAGCATCCAGTTCCTGTGGGATCTGGGCAAGCCCTGCTTCTGCCTCCTGTTCCTGTACAGCATCAGTCACATCCAGAAACACACTGAGTTTCCAGGGGCTCCTGTGAACAGATGTTGTGATGACCCCTCTTTACTGAGATGAAGGATGGTTTGTGCTCAATATTCACCACTCTTCCAGTGGAAGAGTTCAGCTTTCATGGGGACAGAGCTCTCTCACTTTGCATGATGTTTAGCAGCACCAAGTGCTTTAATAAACAATCCCAGGTGCTTGGAATGCACAGTGCAGAGGTGTTCCTCTTACAAGCAAAGCAGTTGTTTTTCCTATTTGAAAAAATCAGGTTGTAGAAATAAAGTAAGCTGAGTTGCCAAAAAAATAGTCATCAGTGAAGATAGCAAGGAATTATTAGTATACTCTAGAATAGAAATTTAGCTAGCCAATGTACCTGTGGGTGAGACTCATGGGTTTTTCTTGGTGGAAAATTGTTTCTGCAATTGTTTGTGCCCCGTGAGCCCTGAGGATTGTTTTGATGGCAGGGAGAGGCAGTTTCTGTCTCTGTGCAGAAGAATGATGCTTCTGTTTACCTGGCTGGTTTGGTGCTGATTGTGTGGCTCTACCAAGTACAATAGGTAAGGATCAGTCATTTGAAGTGTTGCCACTTGCTAAGGTTGCTAATTGATGGCTCTGGTCTGGTGGGAAGCTGGATCCAGCCCTGGCTGCTGTGTGAGAAGCCACCAAGAACCTGTCTCAGACTGATCATGCTTTTTCTAGTGCTTTTACTGACAAACGCAGAAAAAATGCTACATATGAAGTCAGGGCACCATAGGATGAGAAATGTGTGTGTGAAGGGTGTTTATATGGGAAAGAGAGGGATGGAGACCCAAAAGGAAAAAGGGCTGGACAGAAGAATATGATAAATGAAAGAAAAAAGCAAGAAAGCAGAATAATGCTTGTTGGAGGGCGTGTGTGTGTCTGTGTAAATACCAAGCCTTAGAAATAGTACGTGATTAAAAAAGCAACAAAACAAAAGGGAGGGAGAGTAGGGAGAAAAGAAAGAGACTGTAGTCTAAAAAAACCCACAGAAGTACAGGCAAAGAACCTGGGATGGGCATGAGGTTTAATGAAGCTGTAATGAGTCACTGTTACTCACAAGAATGTCCACTGCTAATTTGTGACCTGGCAGTGACAGAGCCTCTCCTCTGTGTGCTCTCTGTCCTTGTGCTCCTCTGGTCCATCTGCCTGCTCCAGGCTCTGGAACTGCCCCACTCTGATGGCACAGGAACATTCCCCACCATGGCACAAATAACTTAAGAACTAATGTCAGCTGTCTTGCCATAAGGATGCTGAGAAAGGAAATTAGCTTTTAAAGTAGAAGTGTTGAGCAAAGAGCTTTCTCTGTTGGCACAGTCCATACTATGAAAATGGAGAATGAGGGTTACAGAAAAACTGGAGTAGAACAAGAATTAAAAATAAGTCCTGAAGTTAGTAGTTACTGTGCTATGTGCATACAATTGCCAAAGAACTTCAAACTTGATGACAAAGCTGTATATAAGCTTGTGTGATGAAATCTGAAGCTGGAAAAATACAGCTTGGTTTTCATTTATAGTTTAAAGCCTGTATTCTGCCCAGCTTCATAAAGATCCTGACAAAGTTGTGCCAAGTTTTAGGAAATCTTTGTTGAGTTATAGTTTCCAATGGAAACTATGCAAAAAGAACAGGCTTTAATGCCAAAAGAGACAAAAATTATGATTTTGACTGTGTTTCACATTAAGTTTGTGAGTTAAAGTCTAAACGTAAAGTAAAATAAAACTTGCAGACTTCCAAGCCACAGAAGAAAAACTTTAATAGACCCACAGCTTGTTTTTGTTTTTAACTATCTGTATTCTGTCTGTGTGGGTGTGGGTTTTTTTATTTACCACATTGCCAGAAATGACAATTCAATACAGATTCTGCTCTGCCTCCTGTTTTCATGTTAACAAACATCTGGAAACTCAGCTTGTGTAATAAATGGGCCTTAGAAAGTAAGTTTTGCTCAACAGGGTCTCTTCAGGGAATGGTTGTGTTAATGCTGGCTCTGCTTTAGAGGGGGAAGTCAGCTGGATTTGTGTTTTCCTGTTGCAGATGTTGTGCTGGAGAAGGCCATGCATAAGTGCATTCTGAAGCCTCTGAAGGGTCACATTGAAGCGATGTTGAAAGAGTTTCATACCACAGATGGTTCCTGGAAACAACTGAAGGAAAACCTGCAGCTGGTGAGGCAGAGGAATCCTCAGGAACTGGGTGTGTTTGTCCCAACACCAGACTTTGTGGACGTTGAAAAGATTAAAGTCAAGTTCATGACTATGCAGAAGATGTATTCACCTGAGAAGAAAGTCATGCTGCTGCTGAGAGTTTGCAAATTGATTTACACTGTTATGGAGAATAACTCAGGTATGGTGCTTCTGGTGGCTCAGGTTCACTGATATCTCATACCTGATGTTGTCTTTCAGAGGAATCAGCCCAGCTCATTCTGCAGACAGCTCTGCTGCTGAAGCTCTTGCAGCTTCTCCTTGCCCTTTTGAGAGGAATTCTTGCTCTTTGCTTCTGACCTGCTGTCTCTGGACTATCTGTCTGCAGATCTTAAAAACTCAGTCTGAAGCAGAGTTGTTGTCATGGGTGGAGTGTGAGCTTCAGGCAAAGCTGATTAGAGAAGCCCTCCCATGGTGCAGGAGGGACCCTCATGATTTCTGAACTCCTCAGAGAGGAGCCTGGGTGCAGCTGGATTCAGTCCTAGCCCAGACTTTGTCAATGGTTTAAAATCCAAGGAATTACAGAGGTGGGATTGAACCTTTGTACAACTTGGTCCTAACAAGATTAAGGATGACAAACCACATATAGTCATATAAAAATGAATTCTTTATTATGATAAATTATTAGAACAAAAATATCTTCATCTAAATTATCTACTACACAGTGTAGAAATAAAAACTACACTGTTTTGATATAGTGCATTATACTATACTAGATTATACTAGAGTAGTATAATCTAGTATAGTATAATGCACTATATCAAAACAATTAGAATAAAGAAATTATATTAAAGCTACCAAAAAGACCCAAAACAATTACTGAGTAGAGATTGATGTTTCTTAACCAGGGGGGTCAAATCTCTTTTGTTCCTCCAGGAGTGGCTGTCAGGGGTGTTCCCACCCAAGGGAGGACTGTCCACACACACTCCCAGAAGGGAAATATTAGAAGATCCTGCTGTTTGAAAGCAGGACTGGACTTTCAGAGTACAAACTGATTGACTGTCAGCCAGATATCTCCATGGCAGCTGTGTCAGCCTCTGTGTTTTTAGATGAGGATACCTTACTCTATCTGCCACATCACTGTCAGGCTGTTTAACTTTGGGGTTGATGAGTCAGACTGGGTTTAGCATAATTCAACACCAAAAGCAGCAGGACACCACTTCTTAGTTCACCACTGATAACTTTGCAAAACAGGGCTTTGTTTTACCTCATTCCAGGCAGAGAGCCCTACAGATCCTACACATCCTACAGATGTGAAACAACTGAAAAAGAGCAGCTTTCCTTAAGTGTAGGCTTTTGAAGTTGTCTGGCAGAAAGGCTGTCCTGTGAGCCTTGAATTTAACATTGATTCTAAATGAGTATTTTTCTGCAAATTGTAATAGAGGTAACACTGTATATTTAGCTATTGTAATTCAATAGCATGTCTGCAATATGACAACTACAATGTTTTATCTTAATGGTTGGAGAAAAGCAGCCTCTAATCCAGTATTTTTGGCTTGCTGTGCCACTGACTGTTCTCATTTGGACACTTTCTGTCATGCTTTTGGAACAGAAATGACATCTATTTCTGCGCTGTAGTAAGAACCCAAAAGCACCTTTGAAACCTAAATACTGTAATGGCACTACAGTCCAGTCAAGACCTGCTGAGCAGTCAGTGCTCCAAGATGCTGTGCTGGATGGCATGAATTTATGGGTGCAACTGTGACATTCTCTCTTGCACACTGCTATGACAGGTCATGAGCTAAGGTGTAGCAAAGCAGTTTTCTTTCTAAGGAAGCACTGCATGTGCAGCTGGGTCTGGTGCAGATCAAGACACTTACTTTCTTTGGAGATTGGAGATTAATGATGAAAGCTCATGGCTGTTAAAGCCCCCCAGATGCTTTTACAAGATTTAGGACTGAGCTCCTGCCCAGTTTATTACTGCATTTCAAAATTCTGCATTTTAAAAGTGGATATAGGGATCTTGGCCTGAAGTTCTGTGAACTCATCTCTCCATACTGTGATGTGATTGCATTGAGTAAAGTATTTCCAACATGCACAAGGAAAATCCTGAGAGGCTGCTGCTGGTCAAGTGCTGCACTGGGAGACTTGGGCTGAGGTGTGGCAAGTGCTCATTGGGCTGTCTTATTTTGTCATGTGAAGTTTGTTAAACATGGCATTGAGCCAGCAGCTGTTTGGGTGTCTGTCCTTCCAGCCAGGTAAGTGTGCTAGCTGGAGCATGTGCCTCAGCTGGTGTCACTTGAGTTTCACCAGAGCTGTGAGCTGGCTCCTGCTCTGGGCAGTTCTGAATGACCCTCACATCCATTCTGCAGTGAGCACCATTCTGCCTGACCAAGAGATTTGGCCACATTGGGATTTTGAACAGAAAGTAAGAATGCAGGGAAAGTGCCAGGAGCACAGACAGGCTTAGGTACAGCACAGTCTGTGGATTACTGTCATTCCAGGCCCTTCAGTCACTACCCATCTTTCCTGTAGGCTCCCTTCAGGTGCAGCACCTGATGTTGGTAGAACACCTCTCTGGTGTTTTTGACAATTGTCTGTCAAGGAAATGAGTTGAGTTTTCTTGTCAAATCTATAGGCTTTTATATTCAGGCTTTTCTGCTGTGGGATTCATGCTCAGACTGGTGTTTGTGTCTGGATGCTTCCAGAAAGTGGATGCAATCCCTGGATGTATAAAGAAAATGCCTATTCATCACCTCTTAGGCAATGGTAGCAGGGCAGGTGAAGGTCAGGCCAGACTGGCATGGCAGCCTGTTCAGCACTTCACCAGCTGAGCTGCTGCCAGGGTGAGCCCAGTCTCTAAATCTCCCTTGCATGCCTCAAGGTGTGCATCATGAGCTTTGTGCTTGTTTGAAGGACAGGATTGAGCTTGTCTCCTGTTCAGTGAGTGCCAGGTGATGTTCTCTTTGCTGCACATTGGTGACTTTAGGAGGTTCTGGAGTAGAGAAGGCACAAAAGAGTGTTTTCCTTTCAGACATGGGAACTGGTAAAAAAATGTGGTTTGTCTCTCACTGCCTGTGTTCCCTTCCACCCAGGGAGGCTGTATGGAGCTGATGACTTCTTGCCTGTGTTGACATATGTGCTAGCCCAGTGTGATATGCTGGAGCTGGATACTGAAATCGAGTACATGATGGAGCTGTTGGATCCGTCCTTGCTGCATGGAGAAGGTAATAATTTATTTTTATAGAACTGCCTGAAAGACTAGTTGAGTTCTGTTTGAGCAGGAATCCTATTAAGGGGAGACCTAATGACAGTGTAACAAGAGAATGTCATCATCATTTCCATTGCTGGGCAGCTTGCAGAGTACAAGCTGGAGTGGCTGGAAAATCTGCTGCTGTGTGATGCTTTGTGAGCAAATACATTGTTTCCAATCAGTTTTGACTCAGCAGGCAAACACGTGTGCAGGTGCCCAAAGGCCTGAGCCTTTTGTGCCTGAAAATTTCCTGAGGGGATTTATGGGGCAGCAGCACTCAGCAAATTGTGAGGCACGTAATAAGACTTGGGTTATGTGCTTTGTGATGACCTCTGGGGGACTTCCTTGCACCTTTGCAGAAGTGCTTTTGAGGATATTGCCCCTTTTTAATGAACTTTGCTTATTCCCAGCATTTGCTTCTCACAAAGTGTTTTTATGAGCTCTAGCAGTATGTTTCTGAGGCATTTCTTGAATGAGGGCTAAAGTCTGCTGGAGGCAAGGAAATCTGGCTCTGCTGTTCCCATGGCAGTATTTTTAATAAAGAAGTTTTCTGCAAGGCCCTGGTAGGCCCCAGAATCTAAAAGGTTTATGAGGAGGTTTGAAGGCTTTTCCAGCTAATCTTAACTGCATATTTGGGTATATATGTGTGTTTTCTGTTCCTGCTGTATCCTGGCTTTCTGAAATTGCTTTTCATGTACCCTCTTGCATGCTGTTATGCCTGGGAGAATCATGCCATAATTCCCCCAATTTGGCACTAGTCTATTTCTTGCTTGGTGTACAGAACATCCTTGAGTGCAGTGCTAGGAGTCTTAGCATGGAAAATACTTGAGATGTGAAACTGGAGATCATTAACATGCTTGAAAAGCAGACAGGTTTACTGGACTATTAAGTGTTGTTGTTTTGAATGCAGCAAAGGAAGTCTAGCTGTTGGTTGGGCCTGTCATTGGCACTAGCTCAGCTCTGCTGTGCAGAGAAAATTGTGTAGGGCTTTGGGGTTGTGCATTTCTACTGAAATGTACTGTCCAGCTTGTCTAATGGGTCTTGCATGAATTTTATGTGTTCATCTTGCTACAAAGCTAAAGGCTGAGAGGGAATGCTGTCAGTAATACAGAAAATACTACTGAGGGCATCCCATGCATCTCTGAATGCCTCTGAATAGACTGAGCACTCCCACCCAAATAGTTGACTTTAGAAAGAAAAGACAGCTTGTCTTTTGTTTCTCCTGGTTGCTGCAGACTGTTGCCTCCTGTTGAGACTCTTTTACTTTGTGATCCACAGCTTCTTTTGTGCATTGGCAACTCTCTTGTGGCTTTAATTTGTTCTCTACTCATGTAATAAATGGGGAGTGTGCAGGACTGTACACACCATCTCCTGAATTAGCTGGACATTCTGGGGAAGGCTAGGAAGTTGTTGTTTTAAAAATAAAGGCAACTCTTTGGGATGGTTCCAGAGTACAAGTCTCACACTCAGTTGTTGCTTTATTGCCACTGAGAGTGGTTGCTTTGAAGTTGATGAACAGGGTTAGATTGTTTTTTACTTTGTTTCAACAGCCATGTTTATTTCATCCCCCTCTGAAGCCTGGGAAGAAACCAAAACACTGTTAGAAAATTGTTTAGAATAAAGCTGGTGTTCCAAGGTTGGAGGAGTAAATATTCAGGCGTAAAGGAGTTACAAGAGTTGTTGGTTTTCCTGGCTTTTACAGAGATGGGGCAACTGAGAGGAGTTTTAAAAGATTTTTTTCTCTTATCAGTCATGTAAGGAAATGGTTTTTCAGCAGGAGTGGACCCAAGGTTCCACTGTGCAATATGGAGCACATGCAACCCCTGCATGTCTCTGAGCAGCTGAGAACACACCCTCCCGTGCTGTGCAGGCCAGGGAGGGTTTTCCTTTTGTGTGTAAACATTGTGGCAACTTTCATGTCTACGTGTGTGAGTGGGTGCCTCTCTGTGTGTATGAATATATACCTCAAAGAAATATATATATCTCAAAGAAAACTGCCTGCACTTGTGACTGTGACCACTCTGAGAAGTTCTTCCCTTGCTGTCCTTCACAGGGGGCTATTACTTGACCAGTGCTTATGGAGCACTTTCACTGATCAAGAACTTCCAGGAGGAACAAGCTGCCCAGCTGCTCAGCTCAGAGGCCAGGGACACGCTCCGGCAGTGGCACAAGAGGAGGACAACAAACAGGACAATACCTTCAGTTGATGATTTTCAGGTAGAGCTTCGGGCTGAAATAGAAAATGGGATGATTGTGTTGCTGGAAATACCCATTTGAGAGGTATCATTTGTAGCAAATTTCCTTGGTGCCACAAGTGGAGTGAAACAGTGCTGAGATTACAGATGGCAAATTTGCCTCTTTGAAGTCTTGGCACTCACTTTTTATCAAATTGTTTCATTATGATGGTCTGAAGAAAACACTAAATAATAGAGTTTTCTTACCTTCCTTTTTAAGTCATGTGAAGCAAGGACAAACTGCATTGTATCTTAGATTCAGCTTTTTTGCACACTTTATTGTTCAGATCAAATCCAGATTTCCAGGGGTATAAATCAGCCCAGCTGCCCAGCAGCCAGTGGTGGCTAAAGCAGGTAGCAGAGAGGAGAGATGGGAGAAATGTTCCCCAGCAGTTTTGAAGTTTAAGCAGGCAGCAGAGTTCTGTGCTATGGATGTCCTCACATTTTTTCTTTTTTGTCTTTTTTTTTTTTTTTTTGTCCCCTGTATTTTGTACTGCTCTTCCAGAGCAGGGCAGTACCTTCACCTGGAGAATAACAAAGCAGTGGTTATCACTCCATCCTCTGAGCCCAGGCCTGCATCTCTTCCATCTGCTTTGGACTGACTGTTAAGGTGCAGCAGTTTGTGAGCTGAAGGAGGGGAGGGAGTTGGAATTGGGAAGAGAGGATTTGCTCCTGGGAGTTCAGCTGTCTGCAGTTTGGAAGAGGAGAAGCCATTACAAGCAATTCCAGTGCCCAGAGCCTGTCCATCTCCCTGGGATCCACGTTCTGTTCTCCTCACCTGTACTTAGGTGTCAGATTCCAGCAGCTGGAGTCTTTGTTCTTTCTGCCAAAACTCTGCACTTTCCATAGGACCATCCAGCACCTTTATTTCTGCTTGGTGAGGAAATGACAGAAGATTCTTTCTGCAGGATTTTGTAGGAAGTTCCATCTTCTCTTTCTCTGCAGATGAACTTGGTGCAGGCTCAGTGTTCACTTGGATGCAGGAAGATGCAGGGGCAGGGAGGAGCTGGCTCTGAGTGTGTCCAGTGCTTCTCCTGCTGTTGTCTCTTTCAAAAGAGAGCCTGGAATTAGTGGATCCCACCACCCTCAGGATGTGCTTGGCACAAATGCAAGTGTTTTGCTGTCTGCTCAGAATGGCAATTTTCTCTCTTCTCTCTCTGAGTCTTGCAGTCCTGAAATGGAGCACCTGGCCAACAACCAGCATGGAACATATCTGCAGCTCCAGTCATCCTCCTCCTGGGGAATCAGGGTGTGGTCATGGCATTTCTGTGCTGCAGTCTCACAGCCTTGCTGGCTCTTGGGCTCTGGAGGCTGTTTTTCCACCTTCCCTAAATGGAAAGAAAAGCAAAAATCCCAGTGCTTCGATGTTGATGAAATACAGCTTTCTGGGCATCTCTGAGAAAAACTTCAGCCTTTCCTTTTCTTTCCAGCAATCCTGTCCATCTAAAAACTCGTGCTTTTCAAAGCATGTGTGGTAGCTTAATTAAAAATTAAATCTGGTGTGTTTTGCCATATTTAGGGCTGGGTTTTTTCTACAAGTTCTTCAGGTAAAAAAAATGACATAGTTCTGTTCAGTCAGGTTCAGTCCCAATTTTTAAAATCTATTGCAGAGCTTTAGTGTTTAGTCTTTGTGGCATCAAAAAATACTTGATTAGACAAGAGTGCTCTTTGGAACTTAAGTCATTGGAAGATTCTTTTCAGTTTTACCTTTCAACAGCTTATTTCTGTGAGAAGTAAACCTCTACCAATGGGATTTTGCACACATAATTTATTCAGCATACAAACCATGGGCGCCAGCCCAGTCAATAAACAACTCTTTCTCCCTTTAATTTTTTCCACCTCCTTCAATTTTACTGCATTTTAGTCTTTAATTCCAGCTATTTTTTTTTCTTTTAAAACTGTCTCTGGTTTAGAGATAATTATAGGAGAAAACACTCTGGAATTAACATTTTCTCTAAAGAAAATGGGTTTCAGCACTCCCTTGCCGTCAATAGGAAAGGAATTTCTTGGATGAAAATGACAAAACCCATTTATTTCACAAACAAAGTGCCCACAGGGCAGGCAGGGAGAAAATTAATAACTGTCAGGTATTGAAGCTCCTCGCTGGGGGTGGATTTAGAGCTCCTTCTTTAGCTGGCCTGGCCTTCCCCAAGGTCCAGAGTGGGGATGCAGCATCCAGCTCTCACCAGTGGTCTGGTTATCAGACCAAAGCTGAGCCAAGCAGTTCCAGAGGAAGCCACAGAAGTCACTGGAGGATTGCTGTTGCAGTCCCAGGGAAACCTCTTGCCTCAGCTAATAAAACCAAGGTAGCCCAAAGCAGAAATGTGACTCCCTCCACACCACAAAGCCAAGCACATGGGGAACGAGTGCCTGAACACCCGTGCCAGAGCTCCCCCAGCTCACAGCCCTCCCCTGGCCCCAGCCTGAAGCTCCAGGACTCATTTCTGGGCATAAAGCAGACCATGGGGGAATACAGTATTACCATAAAATCACCCCAAGACGCAAACAAACAGGAAGCAGATGAAACTGCATTTCCCTGTGGGTCCTATTTAGAATGTATCTGTGGGCATGTGTCAGTTTCTACAGGAGGACATCCAGCTTTTGCCTCAAGATCAGGTGCATATACTTGAATGGTGCAGAGTAAATTTTCTTTCTGAATCCCTGTAAAGCTGTTCTGTGAAGCAGGGTTAGGCCAGGCTTGGACACCAGGCTGCAGCTCCCGGGATGGCCATAAGGAATCACCAGAGTGTGTTTCACAGCTGGAGCAGGGAGAGGCTTGCTTTTTGTTGCTGACTTTTCATTTTTCAGAGGCCAAGGACTTTTTTGACTTCTTGATGTCTGCTTTCTCGTTCACAGAACTACCTTCGTGTTGCATTCCAGGAGGTTACCAGCGGCTGTACAGGAAAGACTTTGCTAGTAAGGCCTTACATCACTACCGAAGATGTCTGTCAGCTTTGTGCTGAGAAGTTTAAAGTGGCAAATCCAGAAGAATACAGGCTGTTTCTTTTTATTGATGACACCTGGCAACAACTGACAGAGGATACCTACCCTCAGAAAATCAAGGCAGAGTTGCACAGCCGTCCTCTGCCCCAGGTTTTTCACTTTGTCTACAAGCGCCTTAACAGCGACCCATATGGGGCCATTCTTCAGAACAGCCACGACTCGGCTGCTTAGAACCAGCAACCTGCCATTTTTATATCTGTTCCTTGGTAATTGTTACAAACATCTTTGTTGGCTGCCTTCCTTAGGAGCTAAAACATGCCTTAAACCTAAAGTGCCTGGTGAAACACGTGCTGACAGTTGTGATGTCGCTTACAGGACCCAGGGGCACTGTGCACGTGGCCAGCTATGCAGAATATTCCACCAGCATGTCTTGAGGAGACAGCCCATGAGCCTGCATTTCCTGTACCATGGGCTCTTTTGCAGCATATTCTACTGTGGCCTTTCACAGGTCTTGGCTGTAGTGTGCAAAATATGATTTTCTTCCACTCCTTGTTTCCCCAGCTGTCACTTGCATTTGAATCCGAGTGCGTCCGTGGGCTGGGGTGAGCTCAGTTCTGCCAGCAGGAGTTTGACAAGACTGTCCGATGCAGGGCATCAGTTCACTCAGCATTACCTGGATGGTTGCATCCTTGTCTAATTTTTTTGATTACAGAAAATTTTCATGTTTATATATATATATATATATATATATATATAAAATAGATATTTTATAGCAGTTGCAGGTAAACTGTCAGGGTTGGTTTTTGAAATATTTTTTTAACTAAAATATTCTATAATTATGCATGTGATTTTTAACATTTAATACACAAGAATAAATCTCTTGCTGGTTTTAGAGTCTTGCATTGATAGTCTGTGTGGTTTCTCTTCTTCACCTGTTCCAGGAGAATTCTTAGGAAACCTCTGTACCCTTGAGGCAGTTTTGCTGTCTGTTCTCAGTTGTCTTCTGAAAATCAGACCATTTTATTCATTGTGCTGTGCAAAACATGTCTGAGCCTCTCATCACATTCATTCTGAGCACACTGTGTGTTTGACCCTCTGTCCTTCTCCATGCCTCACTCATGTTCCTCTTTTATTCTGTGTGGTGCTTTCCATGCCATTCTTTCCACTGGATACTTGTGAGCCATTCCCTGTCCCTGTTCTTTTTTAATCCCTCTCTGTAATGCTGCCCATCCCAGTCTGGTATTCTTTGGATGGTTGTTTTTTTATTTTGAGGGTTTTTTGTTGGGGTGTTCTTGATTTGGGTTTTGTTTCTTTGGGTTTTTGTTTTTTTGTTTTTTTTTTTTTTTTTTGTTTGGTTTTTTTTTGTTGTTTTTTTTTTCTTTTTTTGGTTTTTGTTTTTTGTTTTTATGCCTTACTTGTATTCCTTTTTTATTCTTGGTGGCTCTGTGGTGCTCCCATGTGCCATTATTTCTCTACTGGATCCTCGTATTCTGTTCCCTGTCCCTGTTCTTTTTTAATCCCTTTCTGTTATGCTGCTCATCCCAGGTTTTGTTGTTATTTTGGTTATTTTTTTCAATTTCATTCTGCACCTCATTCTTACTTTTCTTCCTGTGTTGTCTCTGCTTCCCCTCCCTCTTTCTGCTTCTCTCCTGTGACTGCAGGGCTGGGAGGAACTTCTGGGGATTCCCCCCATTCTTGTTGCAGCAGAATCCCTTTGGGGGAGATGTACTCATGGAAAGGCCTTGAATAAAGCACCACACTGCTGTCCAGGGCAGTTTGACTCATTCTGTGTCTTCTTTGAGGGTGAGGAAGGAAGGTTGAGGGGGAGGAGGTGGAGACTCTGATGTCATTTGGGGCACCCCAATGTCCCTAGGAGGGAGAGCCAGGCTGCAGCCGTGATATTTTCTGAAAAATCCTTTCCTTAGGATTTTTTTCTCCTGAGAAGCTGAGAGGCCTCAGGAACAAAATGTAAACAATGGTTATCTGCTGCTGTGGAATGCAACAGGTGCATCTGTAATTGGTCTCATGTGGTTGTTTCTAATTAATGGCCAATCACAGTCAGCTGGCTCAGACTCTCTTGTCAGAGACACAAGCCTTTGTTATCATTCCTTCTTTTTCTATTCTTAGTTAGCCTTCTGATGAAATCCTTTCTTCTATTCTTTTAGTATAGTTTTAATGTAATATATATCATAAAATAATAAATCAAGCCTTCTGAAACATGGAGTCAGATCCTCATCTCTTCCCTCATCCTCAGACCCCTGTGAACACCGTCACACCAGGCTGTGATGGAGGAGCAGGTGAATGGGGAATGAGGGGGATCGTACTGGCCAGAAAATTCACAGGGAGGGCTGGGTGTAGAATACCAAAACCTGTCAAGTTTTTTGTTCTTATAGGCATTGGCAAAAAATTGGAATTTATCTCTAAAACCATTTGGAAAGAATGGTTTGGAAAGAATCTATCCATTCTATTGTATACAGGAATGTAGGAGAAACTGACTAGAGATAGGTAGTAATTTTGAAACCAATGTTATAACGTTTTTACCTAGGAATGAACCAATCAAGTGCCCTGTGAAAAACACCAATCACTTGCTTTTAAAAATTTAAAAGTCTTATAGTAATAAAATGGTTATAAAAATAGTAATACAATTAGAGTATAAATGTTATAATAATAACTTGGACAATTTGAATTAGGACAATATAAGACAATAGAGACAAAGTTACGGATGTCCGGGTACCTTTTCTGGGCAGCACGAGCCCGAAATAGGACCCACGTTAACAGAGGATTAACCCTTAAAAGCAACAGCCTGTTGCATATTCATACACCTCATACATGATGCATAAATTCCATTCAAACACAGGATTCTGGTCAGTGTCAACTTCTTCCTCTGAATCCTAACAGCGCCTTTGAGGCGGGAAGAAGTTCATTTCTTCTGATAATGGAGCAATAAATTCTTTTTCTCTGAAAGATTTAGGTGTCCTATGGCTGCTATCTCAATGTGAGTCCTTTCTTTAAAAAACTATCCTACTTAGCATAGTTTCTATTTTAACATTTTTTATAACCTAAAACACAGTACTTAAGAGAGTTAATACAGCATTACTTTCTAACACAACACATATAATATTCATTTTAATATTTGCGAAAAGCCAATCATAAAATACATGCATTTTTCTCACCCTTAAACCGCAGGAACAGCTGCGGGGGCTGAAGGGAATGGAAAAGGAAACTTCGGCCTCCGTTCCCTGCCTGCCGCAAGGGCGCCCGGCGCGGCCCGGGGGCGGTGCTGCCGCCTTGTGGGCAGAGCGCGGCACTGCGGGCAGAGGGGAGCGGTGAGGCGGAGTCAGGAGTACAAAGGGGCGCGGCCGGGCTTGAGCGGCCGCCCTGCGAGGCGGTGGCCGGGAACAGTGACAGCGGCGGGGCCCGCGGAGGCGCGGTGGGGACAGAGCTGCCATTTAAAGATGGCGAAGCGCCCGCGTACCAGGACCCTGCATGAGCCGGGTCGGGCTCCAGCCACACTCAAAATGGCGGTCCCGGCAAGACCTCCCCCGGCAAAAGCGTCGCCGCCGCTCCCTGCCGCGGCTTGCGGGGCTCCGGTGGCGCTGACCCCGCCAAACATTTTGTCCTGTTGGGAAAGGCGGCGGAAAATCGCGCTGAGAGCCCGGCATCGGTGTCGAGGCCGGGTTGAGACAAACGACCCGAACTGGACAAACGCCTGTGTGAGGAGTGCGGGATGCTTAAGGCAACACAACAAAGATGGCGGCTCGGCCGGGAGTGACTTCTGCCAGTACCAAAGGGGAAATCCTGCAGAAATGGCTGCTGACTCCTGGCATCCTGGGCTTGCCAGGCAGGTTTTGTGCTTGATTGCAAGGCAGTTTTCCTGCCTCTGCAGGGGGTGAAAACTGGAAAGGGGAGAGGAAAAAAAGTCACTTTTACGCCACACCCAGTTGGTGTGAGCATGCGCAATCGGCGTAGCCCTGCTCAGTCGGTGTGAGTATGCGCAGTCGCCGTAGCCGTGCGCAATCGGCGTATCTCTGCGCATTCGGTGTGAGATACGTGAAATTAGTAAAAAACCGGAAAAACCCTTAAAGAAACGTAAATAAATTTTAAAAATAAAGTAAATAAATGAAAAAAAAATTTAAAGAAAACCAAAACAGCAGCAGGGACATGTGAGCCACCCAACAACCTCAGTTGTCCCTCCCTCCCCAGGGCCTGAGGGAAGGAGCAGCAAGGAGCCCACACAGCAGGAGTGGGGCAGGGAGAGCAGCACAGCCAAAGCTCGCAGTGCCGATGGGGGCAGCTGAGCCAATTGTCACTTTTTTGGACACCTTATTGTTACTTTGGACACCAATTGTTACTTTTTTGGACACCTTATCTGCCTACTCTGCCCAGGACATGGCCCAGCAACAGGCAAGCTGGCATCAACCCTGCTTGCTCTGGAGCTGAACCCATCTGAGTCATTCCCTGAGCTGCCCCAGGAGGAGCTCCAAAGCCAAACCTTACCTGTGCTGTCATCTCATTGCAGGGGTTCCACACTGCTGTCTCCTCTTCAAAAGAGTTTCAAACCTTCCTGGTGCTTCTTGTGGGCAGCTCCTCCAAGCACTGACTCTTTCTTCTCTTCACTAAGCAGCCACCCCACTCTTTTAGAAGAAGAGAAGCCCTCTTCTTCTCACTGGTCACAGCTGGGGCCTGGTAAAGTCAGGCCTGTTCCTAATCTTTGATAATTGGCCCAGCTGCAACTCCTTAGGTGTGAGAATACTTTCTACACTATCTTTATTTTCTTATATTCTATCCCCCTACATATCTAGAGGCAGGGTTTAAGGGTTTTTTCCTTCCTGAAAATTCTGAGATTTTTCCTGTGGGTGGTTACTGAACCTTGGCCATGCCCAACCCACCGTGCCCATGGACAGAGGAGCTGGCAGCATACAGCTCCCCTCAGCCCATGGGGATCTTCAGAAACACCTTTGTGCTGAGTGTGCCCAGGGGCTGAGCCCTGCCTGGGGCTCACCCAGGGACCTCTCTCTGCAGAGACTTCCAGCCCTGCAGCAGATCAACACTCGCACACAGCTTGGCATGTCTGTGAACTGCCTGAGGTGCCCTTGATCCTCCCCTGCACATCATTGACAAAGATGGGAATCACAGCTGAGCCCTGGGGAACACCACTTGTGCCCAGGTGCCAGCTGGATTTAATTCCACTGAATTCCACAACTCCCTGGGCCCAGCCATCCTGACAGGTTTTACCCAGAGAAGAGTACGTTCAGTTCTTCAGTCTTTTCCTCAACCTTTGTTCTGTGTCTGCCCCCATGTCCAGGAGAAGACAGAGGTTCTCCTTAGCCCTCCATTTGTTGCTGATGTATTTACAGAAATATTTTTACTCTCTTTGCAATTTTCCAGGAAGAAATTCTTTACTGTGAGGCTGGTGAGGCACTGGGAACAGGTTACCCAGGTGAGCCAGATCTGAGTGAGTTTGCAAAGGAGCAAAGCTTTGCCACTTGGGCACACTCCTCTTGGTTTCTTTGCTCAGGCCTTCGCTGAGCACAGAACTCATCTAGGTAGAAAACTTTTGACTAGACAGGATCTTTTGGATCCATTGTACCCCAAACATGTCAATGTGTGGCGCCATTGTAATGACAAACTAAAAACAGCAGCACAAATGACACAAAGAAAACATGGCAAAAGTGGATGAGGAGCAGCCCAGTGAGGAAAGGATGTGGTGAGACACCGGCACATTGAGTGAGCTGCACTTCCAAAATCTTTAGGCTAGCAAGTCCTGCTCTCACATTCTCCTTTTGGTTTATTTAAATTAAATTTATTTATTTAAGTTTATAAAATCATCAAAATAAAATATATACAATTAAAAATATGTTCTCAACCTCTAAAGATACAATCAAAACACACATATTCAAAATTACATCTAAATATCAGAACATACAGAACATATAGAATATCTGTTGACTATGAAACCTAACACATAAATCTTATTTTTTAAATACTCTTTGGACAGGTGGCAGCTTCTTCCTGAGATCAGAGGAAAGAGAGCTCTTGGGGATGGGAGGCAAGTACTTGGGGTAAGGTAAGGGTAAGGGAACATAGGAGGTGTCCAGGGAAAACTTCTTGGAAAAAGGGTAGCCAGTCAGGCCTGCAAAGTGAAGACACAAAATGGATCAGAGCCTGCAATGCAAACCTAAAGCATCTGAAGTTCCGTATTTCATGGGACAGATTCCTTGGAAACTTGTAAACAGCTGCACAGGAGGGAAACATGCTCCTGCTCCTTGCAGGGGGCACACGCAGGGCACAAATGATCCCTGGCAATGGGCACAGCCTCTCTGGGCTGCCACAAGAGCCTTCCTCCCACCCCAGCTCCCCCTCACCTCTGTGTGAGGCTGAGCCATGCTCAGCCTGCCCCTCCCTGCCAAGAGCTGGATGGTTTGCCTTGGGGATAGGGGGGATTACAGGCAGTCCCAGCGACCATTTCTTCATAACCCCAGCACTGGGACACACAGGCATCAAGGAAACCTGGAAAGAGCACAGCACTCTGCTCAGCTCAAGCATCCAGCCTCGCCCCATTTGATGCCTCAGGAAATTCAGCCTTGCTCTTAGCTGGGGCTTGGGCAGGAAAAGAAGAGTCAGACTGATGAAGCAGCTTGGCCTAGGATACGGAATAGAAAGAGAAATGGTGAGGGATAGACCGAGATACACTTGGCCAGGTTGGACAACTTGAGGTGCTCTGACTCCTTGTTGGTGCTTTCTCAGGCATGAGACAGAGGAGGAACCACCACAGAGCCCAGAAACCATTCAAAGACCTCTCCTGTTATTGTTACCTGCTGGGGACTGCACTACACACCCATTCTGCACTACAGACCCATTGCAAAGACAGCCTGAAGCACAGTGTCCAGCTGAGCTCTTCCTTGGCCCAGCTGCTCCCCTGGGCTCACAGCACAGGAAAAGGGCTCAGAACTTCCTACAGAACATAAACTGAAAATCTACCACACAGGATTTTGCTTTCTTTCCTGACCTTACATCCTTTTCCTGCTGAAATCAGCTCCTTATTCCGACAGCTGTCATCAGAGACAGTGAGATTTTCCCTACATTCCTTCTTCTTCTTCTTCTTCTTCTTCTTGCACATCTTACTGGGCTCAGAAGAAAGAGAACTCTTCTTCTTCTTGCACATCTTACTGGGCTCAGAAGAAAGAGAACTCTTCTGGATGGGAGGCAAGAGCTTGGCCCGTAAGGGCACATAGGGAATGTCCAGGAAAAATTTTTTGGGATCACCACGCTCAGTCAGGTCTGCAGAGTGAAGACACAAAATATAACAGAGGCCACAATGCAAACCTAAAGCATCTGAAGCTCCTTATTTCATGGGACAGATTCCTTGGAAACTTGTAAACAGCTGCACAGGAGGGAAACATGCTCCTGCTCCTTGCAGGGGGCACACACAGGGCACAAATGATCCCTGGCAATGGGCACAGCCTCTCTGGGCTGCCACAAGAGCCTTCCTCCCACCCCAGCTCCCCCTCACCTCTGTGTGAGGCTGAGCCGTGCTCAGCCTTCACCTTGTACTCACTGCCAAGGGCTGGACTGCCTGCCTTGCCTATAGGGGGGATCAAAGGTGGCAGCAGTGACCTCTTCTTCACAACCCCAACACTGGGACATGTGGGCGTCAGGAGAACCTGGAAACAGCAGAACAGAGTGCTCAGATAAAGGATCCAGCTTGCCCCCTTTGGTGCCTCAGGAAGTTTAGCCATGCTCTTAACTGGGACCTGACAGGAAAAGTCAAACTGATGCAGCAGCTTGGCTCAGGATGGGGAATGGAAAGGGAACTTGTGACAGTGTTCACAGGGGTTTTTGGATGAGGGAAGAGACAGAGATCTGGCTCCATGTTTCAGAAGGCTGATTTATTATTTTATGATATATATTACATTAAAACTATACTAAAAGAATAGAAGAAAAGGTTTCATCAGAAGGCTAGCTAAGCTAAGAATAGAAAGGAATGATAACAAAGGTTTGTGGCTCAGACAGAGAGCCTGGGCCAGCTGGGCTGTGATTGGCCATTAATTATAAACAACTCTATGACACCAATCACAGATGCCCCTGTTGCATTCCACAGCAGCAGATAATCAATGTTTACATTTCGTTCCTGAGGCCTCTAGCTTCTCAGGAGGAAAAATCCGAAAGAAAGGATTTTTCATAAAAGATCTCTGTGACAGGAACTGGTGAGGGAGAGACCACATCCCACATTTCTCAGCTCACTCATGGTGCTCACTAATCTGCAAGTGTGGCTGCATTCCCAGCTGGCATTGGCATCAAGGTGTTCTGGGGTGCCACAGCCTCCCCTGGCCTTTAGGATGGCATGGAGTGGGTTTAGATCCCTGTTCTCTCCCTGCCCCTGAGGTGCCTCACAGCCAATGCTGATCTCCATCTCTGAAGCCCCCACAAAGCCATCCTGCAGGATGTCCCTGGGCTCACAGCACAGGAAAAGGTCTCAGAGCTCTTCCTACTGCACATAAACTGAAAATTTACCACACTGGACTTAGCTTGCTCTCCTTACCTTGTGTCCTTTTCTCTCTGAACTCTGCTCCTGGGTTTTCCTACTGTCCTCATAATAACTGGTGACATTTTTGCCAATCTCCAGCTCTCTGCTCAATATCTTGCTTGGCTTGGTTGAAAGGGAGCTCTTCCGGATGGGAGGCAATGTCTTGGAGGGACTGGCCAGGAAAAACCTCTTGGCAAGAGGGGAGCCAGTCAGGCCTGCAAAGTGGAGACACAAAATGGATCAGAGCCTGCAATGCAAACCTAAAGCATCTGAAGCCCTGTATTTCATGGGACAGATTCCTTGGAAACTTTTAAACATCTGCACAGGGAAACATCTCCTGCTCCTTGCAGGGGGCACATGCAGGGCTCAGCTGTTCCCTGGCAATGGGCACAGCCTCTCTGGGCTGGCACAAGACCCTTCCTCCCAACAGAGAATGGCCCAGATCCAACCTCACCTCTGTGTGAGGCTCAGCCACACTCACAAGGCAAGAATTGAGTTAGGGGAACTCCCACCTTTTCATCAACACATCCAATGGCTGAGACACTGAAGGGTTTTTTAAATTTTTGAGACAATTTCTTTGGTTTTATTTTTCCTGGAACTAGGCTGTGTTTAATTCCTCTGAGCTGTATTGAGTTTGCAAGTCTGAAGGGAAAGATGGAAGGCTCCAATGGTAAGAGAGGAAAAAAGATCCCTTCTTGAGGCTGGCTTTGTGTGAATCTGCAGGAAATACCCACACAGCTGTGACTGCTAGCTCTGAAAACCACAGAGACCTCTCAGGCACCAGGCAGGCCTTATTGGTGTTTCTATAGCACCCTAATACCATCCTCAATGTTGGACCCCATCAGCAAGCAGAGGAAGAACAGGAAATTTATCTGTAGTGAGACTCAGCATTGAAGGCAGAGAAAGCAACGGGGTTTGCATCTCATGACCATGTCCAGTTTGGGGTCAGCTGTGGCCACAGTGCCTGTCCTGGCTGACAGAAGGAGTCATTGGCCACTGTCACAAAGGAGAAAGCAGCAAAAACTAATGAGACAGTGTTGTAATGCCATGGGTGTCCTTGCAGGATCATATGTAGCTGCCAGGCACCTGCTCTGACACAGAGCCACCACTGACCAACATGAACCAGTTTTCCCTGAAGTCTGGGGGGAATTTTTTCCATTTGGCTCCAGCATTTCCGCTTCTTTCTATGTTCACCTTTTCCTTCCATGGCCTTTCCTTCTCTGGTGAAATCCATGTTTGAACCCATGCTCCTGCCAGGCAGAAGTGTCAGGGTGTGGATCTGGGCTGGCTCTCAGGGTTGGCAGCGCTGGGAGCTTGGTCCCAGCCTCAGAACAAGGCCGGGTGACTCCAATCGCCGGCGCTCGGCACACAGAGGCAGAGCCAGACGCGGCTGCTGCCACTGGGGCCGTGTCAGGTACACCCTGCACCAGCCCAGCATTGGGCTGCCCCTTTGTGACACGCTCACCATGCTCCTCTCCTTTCCATGGCTGCAAAACCCCACCCCAGCTCCATCCCCTTCCATTCCCTTCCCAAGGGCAGCCAGCCCTAAGCCCAGCCAGGCCAGGCCTGAGGCTTTCACTCTGTCTGGGATGTAGATCCTTTCCAAATCTACTTTACAACTCCTATATTTCTGTTATTCCCACTCAGTTCTGGGTTGCAGCTTGTTGTGTGGGATTTTGTTTCATTCTCTTCACATCAAACAAAGAGCTGGGACACAAACAATGGCACCAGGAGTGGAAGTAAAAGCAGCTTTGCACTCCCCAGCAGATGACCCCAGAATTCAGTTGGCCAAGAGCTGTAGGAAACAAATTCACCATCCAAATGTTCCTCTTTTGCTGTATCTTATTGTTCCAGGGGTTTATTTCCTGCTTTCTTTATTGCAGAGACACCCAAACTCAACATAAGCATGATCAGTGTTCAGAGGGCCGATATGATCAGTGTATCTGTAAGGTGTAAATTTGCCATGGAAAGTTCTCCTTTGTTCTGCAAGGGGTTTGTTCCTGCTTTCTTTCCTGCAGACACACCCAAACTCAACATTACAACACCTGCCTCAAAACAATTCTCATTTTGACTGTCCCTGAGAATTTAAAACTATACTCAGAGCATTTCCCTGTCCCCAGGGACAGGCTCCAAGGCTGGGCTCTCACCTGCACAGAATGAAGAAGAGCTGCTGCACTTGCCAGTGGCTCTGGGCGATCAGAATCTCATGATCAGGGCTTGGAATGCAGCTTTTGTACACACTCTGCCTCTCTGAGCCCAGCAGCACTCCTGGGCATCAACTACCAGCTCCTCATGCTATGGAAATGGCACCACTCAGCCTGCCAGTGTGGGAGGGCTGGAGGGTGTTGGGTGCTCATTTGCTGTGAAAAATAGTTTCGTTGTTGTCATTATCATCATTGGAGCATTTCTTTCATCCTTTCATCCCTGGGCAGCAGGGGAGGCATGGCAGGGGGACCTTTTCTCTGTGCTCTGCTTGAGTTCAGGCAAAAGGCCCAGCAGCTGTAAATGAAGTTTGCAGCACTGATCCCTTAGGAACATCCACATTCCTGAACATCCACCTTCCAGCTCACCCCAGAACCTTGGGGCCTCTATTCCATGACCCCATCTAACTGTGCTGTGAGGCTGTCATTCCTGGGAATGCAGAAGACCAAGGCAGTGAAAAGTAAAATCACATCCCCAAAATTCAATCAGTATAAAAAGAAATATGAGTCTTCTGCATGGCAGGCACAGGATGAACACTAAAAAGCACTGGGTTCTACTCTCCCAGCCTCATCATACCGAAAATTCAAAGTAAGCTGTCAGCTCAGACATGAGGAGTCAAGGCAGATACACAAAAGCTACAGAGAAACAGAAGCAAGAGTAAGAATGATCTGCAACAGCAGATTTTATTGCCACTGTTTGTAGGCTGGTAATTTTTGCACAGCCATGATAGTTTCCACTGCAAAAGGTGGTTATGTCCCCAAATCCTTCTATCCCAGACAAAACAGGGCTGGGGTCACTGCCATGACAAACATGCTTCACCTCTAGAGTGAGCCACAAGGCAATTCCCTGTCCAGAACTGTCTGTTTTCAAGGTGGAAAAGGATCATCTGTTCCTGAGTAATTGAAAAACAGAAACCTGTTGCTGAAATCAATTTCTGTGGCCTTAATTGGTCACAGAGGCAGCCCTTGAACATAATTGTGTTAGACCAGAAAACAGTCTCCACTTTTACCAGTAAATTATCAGTAAATAGATCAGAGCAGCTGTAGCATTTAGAGACAAAGTGAGGAGACGGACACCTGCTTTTCTGTGTCCTTCTGTGACTTGCCAGAGGGCCACAAGCGGCACTGGAACCTTTCCAAAAGCAGCTGCTGGAGATGGAAGGCTGATGGTGTTCATCCCCTCATTGCACCTATTGTTTTATCCAGGGGGCAGGCAGAGGGTGAAACTCAGTCTTTCTCACTCCTTAAGGGACAGGACACCCTGCAGAGAATGTGTTTTGTGTCACTGACAAATGATCCAAGGCACCTGGGAAGAAATCCCTTCTCACCTGCTTGTCTCTGGAACAGCAATACACTTTGTACACAATGCTGTCTCTCACATTGCCCACACACACCCTGCTCTCACTCCTTCTGTTGTGCAAGGTGTGCACAAAGCAAGGAACAGAACTATCCATATCAACTAATGGTAATTAAATATTCCCACTCCTTATTCTCTGTTTGCTTCACACAGGAGAACGTGTAAAGCAGCAGGATCTCAGGATTTATAGCAGACATGCAGCTTATTGACATCCAAACGTTCTTCAACTTTGCTCTTTTTTGCAGTGGCACTTTTCTGACATTAACTCATTTCCTCTGAGCTACTGCTTAGGGAAAAGGAGCAAAGCAAAACAGCAATTTGGATCACAATTCATTCTGATCTCAAACTCCTTTTGCCTTCCTTTGAAAGTTCAGAGAACTGAAAAGTCCCAGACCCTTGACAGGACAGGTCTGACAGCTACAATGGAAAGTCAGCCCATCACACCTATTTCCTTTACTGAAAATATGAAATCAGAGATCAATGAAGACACTGGTTTTGGTAAAGGACAAGAAATGTGTTTAAAGCATGATTACAAGTAAACAAAATCCAATTAAAGGCTTAACATTAGACTGTACAAAACTTACTTCTAGACAGATGGAGCTTTCCCTTTATAGAATTGGAAAAATCATGGTCTGTGTCTCCACCTGGGGGCAAAAGCACCATGACCAGGTCTTGGCAAAGTGAGTGGGGGAAAAAAAGCATACTGGCTCTTTGCAAGAAATGGCAACAGGTAAAATTGACTGGATCTCTTTTAATGAGGATACAAAGGCAGTCTGACAAACAAAATGTACATCACTCATGAACACACAAAGGTTTAGAAAAATTCAACAACTCTGCTTTTCTAAATGAAGCAATTGCCCCCAAGTTTGTCCCGTGATCCCCCTGATATCTGACCATGATTGGGGAAGATCAGCTTGTCTTAAGAGCCTTGCAGGCCTGGGGTACTTCAGAAACCTCCTCCTTCCTGGCATTTCAGGCACTGAGGAAACCAGCACCAGTTCTGTGGGCCAGTCCCTCCCTGAGCCACAAGCTGCTGCCCATGAAGTGGAAAGCACTGTCACCACACACCAGGGCTGCTGCTGATGGAAATGCAAACTCAGCTCAGGCTTGCAGGGAAGAGGCAACTGCTGCAGCTGGCAGACACAGTGGGTAGAAAGAAAAAATGGGGACTGCTGTGGATGGAAACTTTAAACTCTGGAAGGAAAATGTAACATTTTGATTTCAATTTAAAGCTTTCTATGAGTAGCCTACTCAGTAAGGCACAGCATCCTGCTTTCCATAAGAAGTGCCCTTTCCAAGCCCTGCCTGGCTGTGTTTTTAGCAGACTCGGGGTGCCACAGCATGGGCTGGGCACAGCTGTCAGCTCCAAGAGCCAGGGCTGGGACACTGCAGGAGCTGCAGTTTCACCCAGAGACCGAGGCTGCCCAGCACCAGCTGTGTGTGTCCCCTGCAGGACACCATGAGGGCAGCACAGCAGCACCTCCTGCTCTCTTGGAGCACCCCAAGTGTTCTGAGCACCCCAAGCACGTCAGCTCAGCTGTGGAAATGAGCTTTGTATGGAAAGGACCTCAAGGACCATCTAGTTAAACCCCTTCATCTACTTAAACCCCCCTGCCATGGGCAGGGACAAATTCCACTAGACCAGGCTGCTCACAGCCCCATCCAAGCTGGCCTGCAACTTTTTCAGGGATGTGGCAGCCACAGCTTTCCATCTGCAGCACAGCTGTGCCAGCTGTGAATTCCTTGTGCTTCTGCAGCTTCCTGACCAGCCTGGACCCTCCCTGGCAGCCATGGTCCCTAAGCCCTTGCAAGCTGAGACAAAAGGGATGCAGGGGAGGGAGTGCACCCATCTCTCATTTTCCCTGAGCAGAGGAATTGGATGACAAATGTCCCAAGGCACCAAAGCACATTGCTCATTGCTCCTCACACAGACAGTGCTTGTGAAAGTTCAGATGGATTAAACCATGGGTCTGTGACCACTGAGACAACACACAGGGAAATTTCAGGTCAACAAGACAAGGAAATTCTATGTCCATAATATAAGAAATGCTTTCTTGATTAAAGGAAAAGTGTATAATCTTGTTCAAAAGTAATTTTTCTTCCTCCACATTGCTATTTCAGACTGTGTGGAGACAACTTGTTTAAACAAGTGAGAGCACTTTTTCTGTCAAAAACATTAACTCTTGTCTGCTTCCCACTTGAAAATTACTTAAGGAAGCAGGTTGGGTCTTTTCTTTTTTCCATTGCAATAGCAATAAAGTACTGTCTATCTCCTAAAATATTAACATCCTGTCAAACCTTCAAACCTTCTGATCTTCAACTTCCCAGCAAGTCCACAGGGTGTCTACTTACCTTATGTAAATGCATGTCAGTCAGAAGGATGGGATATTTAACCAAGCATGGTATTCCTTACTGTATTATTCAGTCCCTAGAGACATTTAAAATAATTTTTTTAAAAAAAAGCCAATGCAGCTGGTGGAACTCTGGGATCTAAGGCACCACACCTGTCTTTGAGAACATATCATACCTGCTTCCCCTTGTGGTACCAGAATCTTTGCTGGCCAAAAAACTCCCCACACCTTTCCCAGTCCTACAGATCGCCTTCCCATTTCCCTCCTGCCTTCCCTGCCTCCAGTTGGGTGCACAAATTGTCCCTCTGGTACACAATTCCCCTGGAAAAAGCAGTGTTGCTCCAATTAAATTCAGGAATAAATAACCCTACTAGCAAATTCCTCTGTACAGCCCAAATGTAAGGAACACTTCAACTGGAATGTGGTCATGATAAAATGAATCCAGAGATAAAACACTGACTACATTAATTGCAATCTTGAAAGCACAGGAATGACAAAGGCTGTTTTTCCCTGCTGTTCTGAGGTTGCTGGTCTGGAATGCTGCTTCACTTTCCAGAAGGCAAGAGGCACTTGTTTTAGAGGACTGTGCAGTTTGTGGCACTTAACTCTTTGGTAAATCAGCATGGCAGCAGTGCACTGAGGATATGGAGGAAATCCAGTCATTGGAGGGGATTTGTGGCTCCTTTTTGCAGCTGCAAGTGCTGGTGCTGGGTTACCAAGGTGGGACGTGAAGGGTCACAGGCTCACCATCTCTGGGAAGTCCCAGGACACATGGTGGCAGCAACAAATCCATATGAGGAAAGGAGATATTAGAATAATGAGTAAAGTCAAGGAAGAATTATCAGTGGCCATGGCCTTCTCGTGTCCCTAGTAAATAATGCACATGAAACACCTTCTGGAATAGCCAGAATTGCTGGAAAGGCACCAGAGTTGCAGTGAAATACAGCTGCTTACACTCAGATATCCAAGCTGAAGGGAAAACATTGAAGAAGTGTTTTCCAGGGCTTCTTTTAAAACAGCAAGAAGCATGGTGTAAAAAACATTTCTCTGTACAGTAACATTAAAAAGAGGAACATTAAAAAGAGCATCTGCATCTTGCTTTAGCTCGTGTTAAATTTCAGCACAGCTCATGGAAACCACCAACAGCTGCTCCACACAGCCCTGAGCACAAGGAAAAGGAGTTCACTGATGGTGGAAAACTGCAAGCTGCTCCTAGCCCTGTGCCACCCCAAAAAATGTTGTGGATTGGAAAATCTTGTTCCCCTAGAAGGAAACAGTTTTTTAAAAAACCACCAAGAGAGAGCTGTGCTGTTTTCCTGGTTATTTGAGACCTTCCGCATTTCCGAAGGAGAGAAATTCCAGAGCCGCCTGTTACGAGGAATTCTTCTCCTTGTACTTCTGGTATGCATCCAGTATCTCCTTGACAACACTTGGATCATCAAGAGTGGTGACATCTCCCATGTTGCTTGATTGCTCAGTCACTACTTTCCTCAGCAGCCTTCTCATGATCTTCCCAGATCGGGTTTTAGGGAGGCGCTTCACCACCTGCAAAGGAGGGAAGGATGCACCTTTAATGGAACTGGGGTCCTGCTGGAAACCACAAGGAAATCTGGCTGGACTATCCTAAGCCTGGCACATCCTATTTCATGGCCACAGCTCCTTTGAGGATCCTGGGAAATGGATCATTGTGAAAAATGCATGTATTTTATTATTGGCTTTTCGCAGATATTAAAATTAATATTATATGTGTTGTGTTAGAAAGTAATGCTGTATTAACTCTCTTAAGTAGTGTGTTAAATATAGTTTTAGGTTATAAAAATTGTTAAAATAGAAACGATTCTATGTAGGATACTTTTCTAAAAGAAAGGACTGGCAGTGAGATAGCAGCCACAGGACACCTAAATCTTTCAGAGAAAAAGAATTTATTGCCCTCTTAGCAGAAGAAACGAACTTCTTCCTGCCTTGAAGGCACTGTCAGGATTGAAAGGAAGAAGCTGACACTGACCAGACAGAATCCTGTGTTTGAATGGAATTTATGCATCATGTATGAGGTGTATGAATATGCAACAGGCTGTTGCTTTTAAGGGTTAATCCTCTGTTAACATGGGTCCTTTTTCGGGCTCGTGCTGCCCAGAAAGAGGTATCCGGAATGTTCCTAACTCTTTGTATTTATTGTCCCATATTGTCCTAATTCAATTTATCCAAATTATTATTACTCTAATTGTATTACTATTTTTATAACCATTTTATTACTATTAAACTTTTAAAATTTTAAAAACAAGTGATTGGCGTTTTTCACAATCGTGGAGCACACAAGATTGTGTCCAAGGAAAGGAGTCTCACTAGCCATACATTTTATTCTTCTTTTAAGTGGATTTTGTTCCCCATTTCCATGTCCAGACTGAGTACTGCAGGATGCACAGCTCCTTTAGGAATCAGGTCCTGAATATGCTGTTAACTATTAAAATCTAATTGCACGTGAAAACTTAGGCACAAATGGTGACACAAATCTCAACACATTACCAGAACAGACAGAAAAAAATAAATATATATATATATATTCAGCTTTACAGAGCAGGAATATAAAGCAACACAATTCTGCACATCAGCTGCAGGGTCTCCTGCTCCAGGGATATCTCCTGTCTGCTGATGTTTCTCTCTGCCTGGTTTCTGTCAGCCTACACAACTTCCTTCACATCAAGAACAATCTTAAATGCCTTGGCTATGCCTCCTGGAAGGACTTAGCAGCAAATTCAAAGCTTTAGCATCAATGTGAGCCTGATGAAGAGTTCTCAGACAGTGAGCAGAGACACCAACAGACCTCACATTTTGCTGCACAATCAGACCAAGCAGGCTACAAAATTCTGTAGCATTTACTGACATGCAAGGAAAGAGTTAGGGGACTTCTCTGTAGGACTACCCCAAACCACAGGGAAATGGAGGCATTCCCTTGCACACCTGCAAGCTCTGGAAGCTTCTCCCGTCCACTGAGGATATCTTGGGGTGTTCCAAGTTGAAGGAGCCACTCTTGGCTGCTCCTGTTGTGTTCTGTTGCCTGTGCCTTGGTGTCCACCTTGCATGTGGCTAACCATCACTGCAAGCCAGCTGGGCAGTGCCACTGCCTCTCAGTGCCCCTCTCACATGCAGACAGACCCCTGCACCTGCCCTCCTCCTCCCTGGATCCCTCCTGCCAGTGCTGTTTTCCTGCCTCTTTATCCTGCAGGCAGGACACTGAGGGCTGTGTGATGTGACCATTCCCTGCTGCTGGCACCAGTTTCAGTCTCCCACTTACCAGGATGTGGTCAGGCACTGCATACTTTGCTATCTTGGAAGCCACTATGGCTTTGAGCTCTTCTTTGATGTGGTCTACACGAGCTGTCTGCTCCTTTAGCACGATGAAAGCAAAGGCACCTGGAAGACAAATGAGCAGAAACCACAAACATCACATTAGATACTGTCTGGAAAGGCCAAGGATGCTCATTTGAATGCCAAAGAAGGTTCAAATCATTCCTGTGCAAAATCTAGGGACTGACAAGAAAACTATTGATCTTTTTTACAAAGGCAAGCCAGACTGCAGCCCTCAAATGATGGCCCAGCCTTTTCCTGGCATCTGTGACTGATGTCAGTGACAATGACAAGTCAACATAAATGACCAAAGCGTTATTGGGATCAGAGGTTGCCCAATGTAAATCAGCCATTCCCATTCTGTTCAGAGCACACTTCTAAGCACAATCCTATTAAAGAAGCTCTACCATATACACGAACACTAAGTATGAAAACAGTTTAGGGAGTAACACCCAGGTTAGGAACATGTAGCTATTTTCCTGGCTGTCTTTGTCTCTTGGGGCAGCAGTGCCAGTCAGCCTAAGGAAAACTGCCCTCCCATTCCCTCAGCAACTGCTAACAAGCAGGGTTAGAATTTAAGGGAAGTGCATGCAGATGTCATGTCAGGACACTGCTTTTCACATACCTTCTCCTTTGATCTTGTGTGGATACCCAACCACAGCTGTCTCAGGGACCTCAGGGTGATCAGCCTTCACGAAAAGTCAAGCAAAAATACACAAATCAGAGCTGCTGAAAGCCCTGCAGGAAAGCTGGATGCCAATGTCCTGCTGCAGGGTCAGCTGGTGGCCATGGCCACAGCCACGTCTCAGGGAGTAACTCTGCACTGGCCCTGCTTTTATAAACAAAAAATAACCACCCACTGCTGAGCCCACTGCACACCAAGCTGAATTTGCAACAGCTGGAAAGCCTCTTTCTCTTTCTTTGTGCATGGCTGTGGTCCCAGATGGCAACTGGCCACTGCCAAACCACAAGCAAAACCAGCCTTGCAGTGCTCAGTGCTGCAGAGAGCTGTGGCCAGCAGAGGTAAAAAGGGAAGCTGCCAACATCACAGCCCACACTGGACTTGTGTTTATAAGTGCCCAAAGCACACCAGAGAGTGGAAAGAATCAGATTTCTTCATTCCCTAACCCAAAATGCATTTTTGTTACTATGCTACACATCAGTGATTGCTTCTGTTGCACTGCAGAGTTTAATTCAACATTCTTCTGCAAAGACCAGAAGAAACCATGCATTTGCATCCCACACCCAAGAATGGATTATGTTATCTTAAATTACCTTAAAATATGAAAGTAAACATCATAGAGCAATCTAGGGACACAAATATATTTTCTTTTACACATGCATACACATACATAGATTGTGAGAGGAGCTGGAGCCTGTAGCTATGGTCAGAAACTTGCACAGACAAAAGAATTACTGTTATAAAGGATAAAGTAGGATCCTGTATTCCATGCAAACACAGCTCAGGTTCATCAGATGCTACATTTATAGTGCCATTTGCAAGCAAGGCACATAATATAGAAATAAATATACAGGTCAAGCTTTAAATATAAACCCTCTGAGGACTCTTTGTTTTCAATTTCCAGAGATAATATTATTTTCTCTCAAAAGGGCAGGCTAGTTTTGCAGCTGACATAAATCAGTGTTGCTTTGTGTTTAACATTGCCTAATTCTAAGGCATACCCAGCCAGTTCAGATAAGCAGGAACCACAGGTTTAGGGAGGAGAGGTCAGGTATTGTCACAGACATATTTTATTAAAAATCCTTTTGTTGGGATCTTTTCTCTTGAGAAGCTGAGAGGCCTCAGAAATTAAATGTAAACAATAATTATCTGCTGCTGTGGAATGCAACAGGTGCACCTGTGATTGGTCTCATGTGGTTGTTTTTAATTAATGGCCAATCACAGTCCAGCTGTCTCAGACTGTGTGGTCAGTCACAAGATTTTATTATCATTCCTTCCTTTCCTTTGCTAGCTTTCTGATGAAATATCTTCTTCTATTCTTTTAGCATAGTCTTAATATATAATTTTCTTTTAATATATATCATAAAATAATTAATCAGCCTTCTGAAACATGGAGTCAAGATTCTCATGTCTTCCCTCATCCTGGGACCCCTGCGAACACCAAATATATTTTCTTTCACACATGCAAGATATTAGCAGAGGGGAAGGAAGAAATAGGAGAGACATTTTTGAAGTGTCCACCATATAACTGCATCACTGAGAGGTAACACAGCTCTGAGAGCTCAGTTACAGGCACTGCCCACAGCGTGGCTCCCCTCACTTGCTCATTTGCTGTCTCCTCAGTAAGGGAGCTGCTTCCTCTTGCACCTTTGCTGTTCATTGTGCATCAAGCCGTGCCTATGCAGGGGCAGGGGTTTGAAAGCTGCTTTGAAAGGGTCACCCCACCCCACAGAATATGCCCTGCCAAGGGACCCCCACCTGCTTGGAACTTCTTACCATTGCATCTTCAATTTCTGCCGTGCCCAGCCTGTGCCCACTGATGTTAATGACATCGTCCATGCGCCCTGTGATCTGGTAGTAGCCTTGGTGGCTCCTGTAAGCACCATCCCCTGTGAAGTAGTAACCTGCAGAAAGACACAGGGCAGGTCAGCAAGTGTGCCAGTGTGCTGGAATCCAGGACATCCCCCTGGCTCCAGCCCCTGCCAGGGGGCTCAGAGACCTTGGCACAGAGCCCAAGACACCCCTGTGCCTTCGAGGGAAAAATGACCAACCTTATATGAGGAATTACAGGCCACGGAAGTTTAAGTAGAATGATAGTTTGTTACATGGCAAAAAGTAGAATTTTGGGGTTTTTAGAATGGGGCCTCCCAAAATGGAGGAATCTGGGGGTGCCCTGTCCTTTTTTTCTCCTTCTTCCTAGCCTCCATCTTCTGGGTGATGGTAGCACCTGAATAGCACCAAGATGGTGAAGCTCAGGTGTGGTGATGTTCAGAGGGGTCCCAGGATGAGGGGAGAGATGAGAGTCTTGACTCCATGTTTCAGAAGGCTGATTTATTATTGTATTGTATATATTATATATATTAAAACTATACTAAAAGAATAGAAGAAAGGATTTCGTCAGAAGGCTGGCAAGCAAAGGAGTGGAATGATAACAAAAGCTCATGACTCTCAGAGAGTCTGAGCCAGCTGGGCTGTGATTTGCCATTAATTAGAAACAACCAACATGGACTAATCAAAGATGCACCTGTTGCATTCCACAGCAGCAGATAATCATTGTTTACATTTAATTTCTGAGGCTTCTCAGCTTCTCAGGAGAAAAGATCCCAACAAAAGGACTTTTCATAAAATATGTCTGTGGCACTCAGGTCTCTGCCAAGATGGACAAATCACTGAGGCATCAGCAGCAACCAGGGGCTGATGTTCCTGATGTAAAACCAAGCCCAGCCACACAACCCACCATGCTCAGCTGGATTTACAGAACCAAGAGGGCTCTCTGATCTCTCTAAGAGATCATGCCAACATCTGCACAGCAGCTGTGTGCTCACACCTCTTGGTGCACACAGTGCTAAGGCAAAACCACTTCAGATGCCATTTGCCATCACGCCACAGGCAACTGGTCAAGTTCAGAAGTGCTGCTGGCAGCAGCCATGGAAAAGTCCAGCTGTTCAGCTGAAAGGGAGCAGCTCTATTACATTTGGTACATGGGAACACTGCCAGGTTTTTTTTAATCACTTACAGCAGGATGGATGAAAAGCCATTTTCCCTCCCGGCTAACAAAGATCCAGATCCCAGATAACAGTCACTCTCTAGCAGGTGAATGTGGGAGAAACATTGCTAATCAGATCAGCTAAAAACTCCAAACCAGCCCATGATAAGCATGGAGGGCCTAAACCATTTGATGGAAACTGGAAAAGGCCCAAGGTTTCCTGGAAACTCCAGTGTCACTGAGGAACATCCTGTGACACAGATTGTGTTGGCTCTTCACCAAGCCCATGTTGGATCTGGATTGTTCCAGTGGCACATCTGAGAAGCAGCAGGCAGCTACTGCTGTGAAATCCAAAGGTGGTTCTTGCCAGGACCCATTATTGCCCTGTTCATGGACTTTCAGTCATGTTTTCTGCCCTTCCAGATTAATTAAACTACCAACTAAACACCAACAAGACATAAATGCAAATGCAGAGAGTAATAAGAGACTATGGGGGTCATTCAATTTCTTGTACCAGTTTCCCATTCTTATTATCCAGCCCATTTTGTATTTTGTACAATTTTCAGGATTGCCTGTCTAATTTTTGCCACCCTGTAGCTTTCAAATCCCTTTGAATTTCTTCTCCTGAGTGAAGACAGTTGTCTTGTCCAATGTCCTACAAAAAATATTTCCCTGCCACTTCTAGTTATTTACCAGACAACTTGACCATATTTTAAAAAGGAAGGTTGCATCACAGGGTTAAGATTCAGTGATGCATGAGGTATTTTCCATCCAATATGCCTTTTTCCAAGTGAGATACAAAGCTCCAGAGAAAAGATACTTGGACTTTAAAGCTTGGGCATTAAAGTTTTCTAGAAAATACATCCATTTTGACAGCTATAAAGGTCAACACTACCTAAAACCATCAGGGCCTACTTGCAATCTGTGACACACACCCCAAGCCACCATGGCACAGAAATATTCAGTATTCATGCTGAATATTCAATATTCAATAATTTCATGCTGAAAATATTCAGGGGGCTTATTAGTGCAGTGAAACTGCCTTCCCTTGGCCCTTTCCTTACCTGGGTAGGCTTTGAAATAGGCATCAATGAAGCGCTGGTGATCTCCATGGATTGTTCTGGCCATGCCAGGCCATGGCTGGGCAATGCAGAGGGCACCAGACACATCATTGCCCTCTATCACCTCTCCCTGCAGGTTCAAGCACAGAAAGGATGACACAGGTGAGCAAAAGAGGAATAATAAAGAGCTTCTGTGTGTCATTGATCCAGCTAGAGTCACCCTGTTGCTCACTGCAGACTGCCAGGGGAGGGTCACAATAAATGAGAAAATAAATGCAAACTACTCTTGTAGACACCTGCAATGCCCTGTTGAGAAATCTGTATGGACAACTGAGATATGCTCTCTCTCTCTCTATCTACATATAAATATAAATATTTATAAATAGTTATTAAATATGTAAATATAAATACACATAAAATATATAACTATAAAATTATGCTATTATGTAAATATATAAAGATAAAATGTATGCATATGTAAATATAAAATTATATAAATATAGAAATGCAGAAATATAGAAATGTATAAATATATAAGGATATAGATATATAAAGTTATATAAATACATAAATATAAATTGATTATCTATTCCCCCACTTTTAAGGAGAAACAAGCCTCCTTCTGGATCCTGCTCCTTTGCCATCCAAAAGGTGATTAAAGCATAAAACACACACCAGCTCCTCACTTGGGGCACCCAGCACAGCTCCAACTCACATTCTCATCCATGAGCACAGGCACAATCCCAAAGAAAGGTCTCATAGCCATGGCTGGAACGATCTCAGCTTCCTCCTCTGAGGGACGTGGGGCAATGCAGATGCCACCAGTTTCTGGGAAAAAAATTAAAAACAAAATATATGTAGTCCATCCACTGCTGGGGGAAAGCAAATTCCAGCTCTTCTTAGGTCAAGAAGAAAACAGTGAAGGCACCTTGCAAGAAAGAGCCACTGGGAATGATTTCTGCAGGACCCAGAAGCACAGGCCTGGCATGGGCAGCACTCAGCAGCCCCAACTCCTACCCAGAAGTGATTTTACAGGGAAAGCATCAGCATTGTCAGGGGATTTATCTCCCTCTAGTGTTTCCACAGCTGTCTAAGGTTAGCAGGAAAAACACTTCAGGAGTGTGAATTACTGTTATTACAGAGCATGAGATTAACCCACCCCTTACAGGCAGGTTGAGCTTATTTTCTAGTCAAAATTGAACCGTTTAATCATCCTTTTTCATTCCTGCTGGGATGAGCATTAAATCAGACTCCAGCCTTAATGAGGTCTTTTCTATTCTAAATCTAATTCTGAAACACAAGAGAGAAACAAAAACAAAGGAGAGTAAGGATTTTAAAAATACAGCTCTATAAATAAAGGTGAGTTCTGCCACATGGAGAGTGCATTCCTCTACCAGCTTTGCTGAGCTTGTGAAAATTGAAACCAGGGGTTGGAATGGCTGATTTTGACCCTGAATTGGCCAGCTCTCAAGAAGGGTCTCTGATGTCCTTAAGCTTTAGATCTGCAGCAAATGTTTTCACATGTGGCTCACACATAGAAATATTCTCATTTCATTGATGGGCATGCATTTACTTCACGTTTTCTGTAACTTTTGAAGAGAGGAGCTTGGATTGTTCCAGGAGGAAGCACCTGCTGACCTCTGTTTGCACCAGAACAGGGTCCCTGAGTGAGCTGAGGCCTGCTCTTGCTCAGCCACTCCTCATCCTCCATGCAGCACTGAGAGCTGTGCTCCAGCATGGTGTTTGCCACATCCCAGCCACACACCAGCCAGCAAAGCCTCACTCCTGAGGGAGCTGCATGGTAGCAAGGCTGCCTTAAAAATTTTTTGCATGGTGAAGACCTGTTATAAATTGGTTTAGAAGTACCAGTTTTAGCCACTGACAGATGACATCAAGCCAAACTCCTAGGCTCTACCCTGCCCTTATGAAGCCTTTCTGTTCAGAGGCAGAGCTGGCAGGGAAAAGCTGTGTTTCCACACTGTCAGCAGGGTACAAACCCACCCAGGCTTTGGGCAAGGACAGCAGAGTGTGAGCTGGGGATGGGTGCTTGGAACCGGGCTCCCCTCTCACATGGAGAGATCCTGGCTGGCAGCAGAGCAGAGCTCTCTGCCACCACAGACAGATTGGAGTCACTGCTCTGGGGAAATCTGCTCCAGAAGCACCAGCCCAGTCTAAATCATTGTGAGACAATGCCAACAACAAAAGCTTCCATGGGGTATCCAGAGATGTCTTTCAAAACCAGCTTCTCTTCTGTCGGGACCCAGGAATTCCTCTGGGTGACTCAAGACCCTGGCAAGGGGCTCAGAGACCTTGGCACGGAGTGAAAAACACCTGTGCCTTCAATTTTAGCCCATGGAAACAATTAGCAACTTTGTGTGAAGAGTTAGAAGCCACAAGCGTTTGAGTAGAATGATAGTTAATTTGTCACAGGATGAAAAAGTAGAATTTTGGTGTTTTAGAATGGGGGTTCAAGAAGCAAGATGGAGGAATCTGGGCATGTCCTGTCCTTCTTCTTCTTCTTCTTGCCCTCCATCTTCTGCTGTGATGGTGGCACTTCTGGATTGGTTTAGAGTAGAGAAACTGTCTAACATAGGTGATAGGTATTGGAAAATTATTGTAAATAAAGTGCACTTAGTTCTTTGTATAAAAAGCTAACACCTCCTCAAGGGCAGTCAGTGTGTCACAACCCAACCTGCTGGACAGACCTCAGTGGGTCAGAGAAAGAATGGAATAGATAAGAAAAAATAAACAACCTTGAAAAGCAAAACCAACAAAACCAACAATTTTGACTTCTTTTTTGGTCACGGGGCTGGGGAAGAAAAGACTTTCTAAAACCTCAGGAGTCACCTCAACCACAGAAACCTGAGACTCCTCATGGCTGCTTTTTTTTGGTGAAATCCGTGGCAAAAGTGGAAATACCTAGTGACTCTTCTGCATCATGAAGAACTACACCTAAAACTCAAACACAGCTTTGGTCCTACTCCTGTAAATCACAACCTGGTATCTGAACAGCAAGATCCATAGGAATTTTTCATCTGCACTCACCCCACTATTAAAATTGCTTCTCATGATTGCTCTCTCACTCATTTGCCTCATCCAAAGGCTTTAAAGTGGATTCTTCAATCACCATTTTCTGATGCCTGCCAGGCTTTATTAGTTGGCAACAGGTTGGTGCTTTGGAGAGCAGTGTCCCGTGGAGGACACAGCGGCACAATTAACCAGCAATTCTGGAGCTGCATGGGAAAGGTGACACTGCAGGACCACAGCCAGCATCCATCATATTGCTCCTTCCCACGCTCCTTTTATGTTCAAATGGCATATATAATCTTTCCAGGATTAAATTGGCTTCCTCTTCATTAAAGCATCAACTGTAGAAAAAGCTTGATTCCACTTTCTAATAAAATCAATGTCATAAATATTTATCATTAGTTATGCTTCCAGGAGCTGTTTACCTACAAAACTGTGCCTGGCTCAAGGCAAGACCAAGTACTCTGCACTAACAGACTGTCCAGTGGGTGTTTTTTAACCCCTCACCTGACAAAATCCCAGAAGAAATACAGTTTAATACAAGATATAACGCTGTACTTTGGAGGAAATAGATAACACAGCATGAACACTGCATGCACCAGTTAAACAAACCAAAAAGTGTTAGGGCAAAACTGGATTCTTCTCAATTCCATCAGTGTGCAGTAACCAACTGCTTCTCCATGGTGTTTTCTTTCAGAGCAGTGAGGAAGAAAGCAAATGATGAGAAAAGACCCAGCCAGTCATCTTCCCTTCTGCTCAGCATGTAGGAACCCAAAAGATTTAAGAAATCAGTAGGTGAGGTAGATAGCAGTTAACATTGCTGCTCTGAATTCTGAGGTGGTTTTATTTCAAATCTGAAAATTAAAAAAAAAAAAAAAAAAAGAGCCTGCAAGTCTGGTCTGGATTAAATGGAACTTGGTTGTGTGCCAGAAGAAAATTTATCACACTGAGATAGAGAGCCTGCTAGCAGGAATAAGGACAAAATCAGGAGCAGCTTGACTGGAAAGGGAATGAATATGCTGCTCAATGGTAGTTCAAGACTATTTCTCAGCAGAGGCAGAATGCCAGCAGCTGTGCTCCTGTCTCCATGGCAAACTGGATCTCATGACTTGAGAAGGACATGTTGCAAGACACCTCTAGCAACTCCTGAGTGCTGGTGCCCAGAAAAGAGAGGACTGGGTGCTGAGAAGGAGCCAGGAAGGAGCTGCAGGATTTCTTCAAGCAGAGGGCCCCACAGGCAGTGCAGCCCCACTCTGGGTACAGCACATGGCCAGGGGGGCCAGGAGGGAGCTGGACTGGAGACAGCACCCACTGTGTCCAGCAGCTTGCTCACAGCAAAAAATCCTCAGCTGCTGCACTCAGCTGGGCCAAGCCTGCTGCCAATACACAGGTGCATCCTTTCTGAGGCATCAGAGCCCCAGGGCCAATGCAGCTACAGAACATTAATTCAATCATGGGACAAGGTGCTCTTCAGCAGCCCTGCTGGGGGATGGCACTGTCCTCCTGGTGGGCAGCCAGCAAGTCTCCACTCACTCCTTTCCAATCTGCACCAGCAGTTGCACCAGATCCCTTTGACCACACAACTGTTTTCCATCCTGCCCTGATCATTCCCAGAAAGGAGAAGAAAGCACACCTAAGTATAGATTGTGGCCATGTGGTGCTTTCAGTGTTTTTGCATGATAACACCATAACAAGGTTAGTACAGCTAATAAACTGAACATGAGTTTTGCAATTCAAGTTAACTATTGCCAGCTTTGCCCAGAAATTCAATTTCTGCCTCATCATTCTAGCAGCAATTGGCATTTTCCAACACTCAAAATATCAAAGAACATTTAGAGGAAAACAAAAAACCCAACACTGCTATTGCTTTTGTAAAACACATTCTGCACATAAATTGCTGTTACTCCCCAGTGACTCTCCAAAGCTTACCCAAATGCCAGGAGGGATTTTTTGACAGACTTGTTGGATCAAACTGAAATGTGTTGATCCCTCTCTCCCCACCAGCAGCCTGTCACTGGTCAGGGTGCCCTGTGCTGCCTCTTACCTGTCTGCCACCACGTGTCCACGAGGGTACAGCGCCCTTCTCCCACCACCTGGTAGAACCACTGCCAAGCTTCCTTGTTGATGGGCTCTCCCACTACACCAAAACAAGAAAGAAAACAGCCTGAGACCCAGGAGACTGCAGGCAGTTCATTCTCCCTCTCGGTGCACCACAAGCTGAACACAAGATCTCCAAGCAGAACGCTCGCCACACTTTTCCTGGGATGCACCAAGGACTGCGATGCACTCCTGTAAATGAGGATTGACTTTTTCCAGAAGGACCAAAAGGCAAGAAATTAACATCACTGAAAGTAACTAATCAATGCAGGTCATGTAATAAGAACCTTCAGAATAGAAAATAATGCAGAAAAATGCTGGTTGGGTCACCTATGCCAGTAAAATTCAAAGTGATGCTCTTTAACATTAGATAAATATTTTTAGTCAAGAATGTGATCCTGCAAAATAATCCAGGAAACAGGCAATCATACAAAAGTTCAGTGGACCCAAAATGTGATTTTGCTGCTTCTTCTGCTGAGAAAATATTTGAAAAGCCAGACACAGAGCCAGCTTTATCATCTTTTTTCTAACCACATTCCACATGATCAGCTGAGCTCCTCTGGCATCTTCATTTCACCAGCTAGAGCCCTTTGTGTTTTTCAGATGAAGATTTCATGTCCCTTACCTGAACCCAAAACCCTCAGGGAAGATCTGTCATATTTCTTCACCCACTCTTCTCCATAATTCAGCAGCAGGCGTATCGCCGTAGGTGCGCCGTAGAACTGATTAATCTTCAACCTTTGCACCACTTCCCAGTAACGACCTGCAAATCACAAAGTGCCTTTTTCCCTTTCCAGCACTGATATACTGCTGCAAACACTCAGCTGAAAGGTTAACAGCCTTGGAGCTGTTGCTACTGTGAGTACACAGCAAAAGCAATGACAGCTTCTTTTCCCTACCCTGGATTCACAGATGTTCCTGACTGTTGTACACACATGATCCAAAGCAATGGAGCTTACCTCTCCTGAGCAGGAAGGTCACTCTGGACAGGTCTCTAAACCTCTTTTACCACATCCAGCCAAACCTTTTCCCACCACTTCCTCACCTGGGTCAGGGTACACGGGAGTGCTTTCAAACAGGACAGAGGTGGCTCCATTGCAGAGTGGTCCATACACAACATAGCTGTGTCCTGTGATCCAGCCAATGTCGGCCACACAGCCAAAAACATCGCCTTGCTGGTAGTCAAACACATACTGCAAAGATAAATGTAAGGCCAGCTGATTGCCTGGTGCAGATGCTGGGCTGGGCATCCAGCTGGGAGCAGGAGAGTGCACGGGGCAAGTGGAGCCGTGGCCACACAAAGAGCAGCCTGAGGTGAGGAAGGGAATCAGAGGGACCAGCACCAGGGCTCCCAGGCTCCTGGCACGTTTGCAAACACACAGGAAGCACAGCTGTACCAGCAGCTGCTCAACAGAGCTCCAACCAAAGCTCAGAGCCTTGGATACCTAAGGATGCCTGCTCCAGGTGCTCCACACAGTACAGCTGATTCTGAGTCGCAGGGAAACTGCAGACCACAGAGTCTCAGATCCTTCACCAATATCAACAGATTTCCATCTGGAGAGATCTGGATCACCTACCTGGAGATAGGTGCCCATAAGACATTTACTGAGAAATATTCTTAACTGCTCAGCTTCTCTATATGACTGCATCACTTTCCAGATGCTACCCTCTCCTTGCTCATCAAACTCAAGATAAAGATCTTGGGGAACTCATTATCTTCTCTTGGATATGGCAAATGCTTCCCACTGTAAATCTAACTCCTCTACCATATGGTGAAGAGGTCCTGACTCATAAGGAGTCAGGTTTATGGATCAGAACTAAAAAAAACCCACGAGTGTGTGACAAGAGTGTCACATGTGAGTGCAAAGACCACAGAGATCACATAGGTCAGCTGATCTCTCTATCTAGAAAAGACAATTCTCACCTCACTTTTCCATGTGCCTTTCCCTCTCATGCACTCTGCAGGTGGAGAAAATGCAACAGTGTGCAGATCTACCTTCTGGACTAAGGAAGAGATGCTTTGGTGTTTATGCTGTCACTTAGGAAAGCTGATATAAAAAAAATGTCCTTCATGACACTTGAACATTCAAATCTTCTTAAAATTCAGCCATGTCAGCCTAAAGAAGGAAAACCTTCACATGAATTGTGTGTGATTACAAACAGGTGATACCACTAAAACCAGATGGGAATCTTTTACCACAGTCCTCTCCTCATCTCACTGTTACCTTTTAATATGCAGACCTCAGACCAGAAGCTTCAAGAAGCAGTGCCTTGACTCTCTCCATTTTCATGAGAAAGGAGGTTAAAACATTTTCCCTAGATCACCCAGAAAAGCAGAACAGAAGTGCAACCACAAGAGGAGAAATACAACTTTTGTTCTTCATACAACAAGTACTATGTGAAGAGGCTGGTTTAAGAGTCCAGATCCTCTCTGAAATAAAAAAGTGCAGCTTCCCAATGCAAAATGCTATAATAATATCCACATTACCACTGCCAGTAAGATTCTTTCCAGAATCTCCTCAGCTGCAAATTTTGGCCAGCCAACATTGGCACGTTTTAAATGCAAGAGCAGCACTGCCATTTCCTTGCTTTCATAATTCTTTGTTCAGGTTTGCATAGTATCATATTGCTCAGAACAAATCCTGAAGATTAATTACACAGCTCAGATGCTTTCCAGCTTGTTTACAACCAATAAACCAACAGGGCAGCAAGCAGAGAATGCAGCACTCCTCCCTTGTCAGCACTGATAAAAGGCAAGTGAACCTTTCTCAGAGGGGGCAGCTGAGTTACCTTGTGTGTGAGAGCCGCATAGAGCAGGTACCCAGCCTGGGTGTGAACAATTCCTTTGGGTTTCCCAGTGCTGCCTGAGGTGTACAGCATGAAGAGCACATCTTCACTGTCCATGCTCTCTGGAGGGCAGACGGAATCTGCCTTGCTCATCTCCTGAGAAAGAAAACGTGGTTATGACAGAAAGACTGGTTGTATGGAGCCAAGCATCACTCCCTCTGTAAGCAAGGCCACAGCATCCAGGGACAAGAGCCACCCCTGCTGCTGCCTCTCACAAATGTCCATGGATATATCACAGCTCAAATGGGCTCACCTGGTGGAAAGGTTCCTAGCACAGCATCTAATATTTCCACCAGTACCTCTGCTGGGCAGAGAAGTCAAGGAGAACTGGCCAGATAAAATAACATTTCTGGGGAAAAAATGGTAAGTCATAGCTGCTTACATTTCAAGCCTTTGCAAGCTGCTGGTAGAAATCCAAAATGTGACTGCAAACACTTGACAGCAGCAGCAAGGCTGGCTGGGCATTGTCAGTACTTTCCTTTTCCTGTAAAATCTGTAAAGTGCTGCAGTTAAACTGTGTGTTCACCTTCCTTCCCTGGCCCCAGCAGTGGATGACTGTCCTGTCTATCCTCAAATTCTAATTTTTCTTCCCAGCAGAAGAGCGCTTTACTCTCCTGCCTCTGTCACTCTCTTTACATTCCCCTGTTTGGCCAGCTGGGTGAGATGCTCTCCTCACCCCCACAGGAGGGAAGGATGCAAAGCCCTGCTGGGCCAGAGCCTCTCTTGAGCTCTGTCCTGTCCTGATGAATAATTCCTGCCAGAATTATTAGGTGGCCCTTCGGAGGAATTTCTTGGAGCTGCCTTTTTTTGAGAATACACTGTAAACACACTGTACTTACAAGTGAACATTACCATCAGCAGGTCCAGTTGTTTAAAATTGTCTGACAAACAAAGCTTAATAAAATAGGAAGAGTTCACAAAATGTAATTCTTAGCCTCTGAGTTACAACATTGCTGCTCATCTCAGGTATTTCTCATGACATTTCAGCACTGCCAATTCAGGTTGACAGTTTTTGAAACAAAGATGAAATCCTCATATGCTCCATTACAACATGAGCTTAAATTTTGCAGTAAGCCATTGCACAAGAGCTGGAAAGTACAGCTGCTGTAAAGATCAGCAAGGACAGTTAACACCAATAACTGTTTCATTTTTGTTTTGTTTCAGATCCCAAAACTGACAATGGGATGAGCTCAGCTCTTGGATCACTAAAATACCTCAGGCTGTTAGCAGACCAAGGAAAACAATCAGAAGGTCCTTTGTGGAGTAAGGAGCAAGACAATTTCTGAGTAAAGGTTGTCTTCTCTGTTTAACTTACTCTACTGCTTCTTCCTATCTCATGTGACCAGCACAGAGACTCTTGAGCAATTATCTTGCCAGCAGATTAGCTTTTTCCAGGCATTATTAGCATGAGTAGTTCCTGTTTACTGCTGCCAGCAAACTGATAAAGCTACTTCTGCATTAGGCTGGGATCCCTTGTGTGCCAGCTAAACACATAAAAACAACTGCTGTTCTCTTCCCCAGGAAGCACAGGCTCTAAATATTTCCAAGCCGTCACTGTTCTACCACCATGGGACAGCCACAACACTGCTCATGCCTGGATGAAGCCTCTCCAGGAACTTCATTATTTCTGCACTGCCTTTCAGCAGTGTCCACTCTGAGTGCACATGCAATCCATAACAGAGTGTCTGAACACGGTAAAATAACAACAGCCACGATGGTCTCCATGGCCTCTGGGTCTCAGGAAACACTCCCTAAATCTCAGCACTGTTTGCAGGACTTGTGAAATGGAGCAGCACAGCCCCTGCCCATGCTGAGATAAATCAGACATAGATTGAGCTGCTTGGACTCACAATCCTAGCAGGCTGTAAATACAGGCAGTCCATTTGAGGATGAAGATGCTGTAAGGAGCAGAACTGAGGTCCCAAAAGCACTTATGGAGGGAAAGATTATCCTGGCCAACACTCAGACCTGAAAGGAGTTATCCAACAAGAACATACCTCCTCAAGGGGAATATCACGGTCACCCATGTGGACTTTGTTATCAGTCCTCTGAGCCACAAACACATGTTTGATGCTTGGACAGTTCTTCACAGCTTCATCCACAGTTGCCTTCAGCTCTATGGTCCGGCCTCCCCTGACTCCTTGGTTGTATGTGATAACTGCTTTGCATCCAGCTAAAAAGAGAAAGAGTTAGCAGACATGCCAGCCTGTCCTCCAGGCTAGTACCCAACTTTCAATACTTTGGGGGTGATGTACAGAACAACATGTGTGACAAACACTCAGAACTGCTGTCAGTCAAAAACCAGTCAGTGTCACTGATGAAAGCACTTTAACACCTGAGACACACAGAGATTAAGGGTAGCTGGGACCTCCATAGGTTATCCAGTCCAAGGCAGGGACTGCTTCAGCTGAACCACTCCTGACAGCTATCCCTTCCATCTTCCTAAAACATTCCAGTGGCATCTACCCTACCGTCTCCCCAGCAGTCCACTCCAAAGCCTATCATGAATGAGAGGAAAATGCCCACTCCAAAGCCTATCATGAATGTGAGGAAAATGCCCACTCCAAAGCCTATCATGAATGTGAGGAAGTCTTTCCCAACACCCAGGCTCAGTGCCACTCACTGCAGTTTAAACCATCCATCCCTGCCTGGCAAAGCTGGCATGCAGAGCAGCTTCTTCCCAGCTCCCTGTGTGAGGGGTAACTAAAACATGCACTTGTTCTCTGCAGATCAACTCCACTGGAAAGAAGAAAAGAACATGACAATTTCTGTAAAACTTGTTCCCTCACATTAGCCACAAAGAAACTGGTGTGACTGCTAGGACATGAGCCACTGGCTATTTCCCTCTTCTGTTGCTACTTTTAGCATCACTTTTTACCTAATCACAATGTACAAGTACTTTGGGGCTGAGAACAGCTCATTCTGCTGGTAGAAGGGCTCACAGAGCCGGGGCAGGCTGCCAACACTTCCAGTACTGTACATAAATCACAGGATCCCAGCTGAGAATGCAGAATTAGTTCTGTCCAAGAGTACCAAAGAAACTCTGCAATTATACTGCAAAACAACAAATCAGGCACTATCCCTAAGCTCTGGTTTTCCTTCCAGTTTCACTGCTGTCAAGCAATAACCCAGTGCACACTGAATGTTAAGCAATTTGTTAATATTCCAAGGCCAGAGGACACTGCATGTGTCACTCAGGACAAGGCTCCTCACTGCACTCTGCAGGGGAGGGTGAACTGCCCTGCCAGGCGAGAATGAACCAAGAAAACTCTTCCTGCCAAGAAAACACAGGGCTGGGACATGCCTGGAGCTCTGAAACAGAGGTGTTTGTTCCCCAGGCTGCATCTACTCACAGTCCATGATCCTGCCAGCCAAGGACTCGGCGCTGAATCCAGCGAAGACCACGGTGTGAACGGCACCGATCCTGGCACAGGCCAGCATGGCAGCCACCGACAGCGGGGACACAGACATGTAGATGGCCACCCTGTCCCCTTTCTGGATCCCATACTTCTTCAGGGTGTTGGCAAGCCGGCAAGTCAGATCCTGAAGTTCCCTGTGGCACAGAAGGAACGCTGTCATGTGGCTGCACAACCTGACTGACACGGGGCTGAGCAAAGAAAAGAGGAACTTGGGCAGAGTGAGGCTCCATGGTCACCTCTGCACTTCATCTCAGCAGTACAGGGCATCTTAAAGAAAGGGCAGAGTGGTGCTTGCTGCAGAAGGACAGGAGTGAGAGCTGCAGGCACTGTCCAGAGCTGCCAGGCTGTAATGGGACCACAGCAGGCAGCAAGCCAGGTGCTGTCATGCTGCCACCATGTGAAAAATGCATGTATGTTCTGTATTTTATGATCGGCTTTTTGCAAATATTAAAATGAATATTATATGTGTTGTGCTAGAAAGTAATGCTGTATTAATTCTCTTAAGTACTGTGTTAAATATAGTTTTAGGTAATAAAAAATGTTAAAATAGAAACTATGCTATGTAGGATACTTTTTTTTAAAGAAAGGACTCGCAGTGAGATAGCAGCCACAGGACACCTGAATCTTTCAGAGAAAAAGAATTTATTGCTCCATTATCAGGAGAAATTAACTTCTTCCCACCTCGAAGGCGCTGTCAGGATTCAGAGGAAGAAGCTGACACTGACCAGACAGAATACTGTGCTTGAATGGAATTTATGCATCATGGATGAGGTGTATGAATATGCAACAGGCTGTTGCTTTTAAGGGTTAATCCTCTGTTAACGTGGGTCCTTTTTCGGGCTCGTGCTGCCCAGAAAGAGGTACCTGGACGTCTGTAACTCTTTGTATTTATTATCTCATATTGTCCTAATTCAATTTGTCCAAATCGTTATTACTTTAATTGCATTACTATTTTTTATAACCATTTTATTACGAATAAACTTTTAAAATTTTAAAAACAAGTGATTGGCATTTTTCACACTCCAGAAATCAGGGCTCATTTCAGTCACTCCTGATGCCTTTTTTACCCAGTCAGAAGCCACTGGGAACACAAGTGGGATAAACACAAGATGAAATGGAAGTGTTGTCCAAAGATTTGCCACACTGTTGAAGTGGGGCAACAGCTGGGAGGGCTCCTGTAGCAGAAGCTGCTCTTTAAATTGCAAGGGTAAGCAACACGTTTGCATGCACGAGGAAAGACAGGAGGACTCTGGAGGGACTTGTATGAGGGGCAGATTGTACAAGATTCTCATCCAAGCTGGATCACCTGCAGCCCAAGAGCCTTTCAGAACACAGGTACTGCTGCCACCCTTGCACAGAGAAACTCAGGAACACCAAGAACGGGAACAAAGTCTCTTTTCATGGGACTCTGCTATGACACGGTGACAATAGCAAAAATGTTCCTCTGAGGAATGAAAAAGCACTTTGTGGGCAAGGGCTTGCACATTCCCTTATTCTGATGCCTGCACAGGAGATAAATAAAATAAACCTGGGACCAGATGCTGCCATGGACTGAACAGCTCTGTATGCCTGCAGTGGAAGGGCTTTGGGAACAAGGGATACTGTGCCAGGTGAGGAGAGGTCTCATGCCAAGGGAGGAGGTGCTGACAAGGGGCAGCAGAGCTCTCCTTCTGGTGCCAGTCATCAGCTCTGAGGAGCAGACTGGCAGGGTCTGCCAGGAATTGTCCTTTGCGCTCAGGAACTCTCTGAGTACCAAGGCCCAGAGAAGAGAAACATCTTTACCCTGCAGGGTGTTCATCAACCTGCCACCTGTGAACCTTAGGGGTTCTAAGCTACACCACCAGGGATCTCATAACTTTTAACAAAGAAATTAATTTGGAGGAGGTTACATTCCCTAATAAGCTGTAAAGCATGAATCCTTATCTTAAGTATCCTCTTCTTCCATAACTGGCAATAGCAGCAAAAAACCCCCAATTTTCACCTGGTGGCTAAGCTGCAAATAAAATGAGAAGTTGTTTCTGGTCCATCAAAAATATTTTCTTCCTTTTTTTAAACCTTTGCAAGTTGGAAATAAAAGCTGAAGTGCTCTGCTTTGGAAATATCAAAACTATAAGCTGAGAATAAGTAATTTTTGGAGTGTCCACCCCTTAACTTATCTTACACCAAGAGAGAAGACAAGGAAAATGAGACAAATCCAAGGCACAGCACTTCATATTTTTTATTCTATTTATTCTATATTATTTATATTTATTCTATATTATTTATTCTATTTATTCTAAGACTATTCCTGTATCATCAAGTAAAGAGTCCATTTCTGAACTCAGAGAGGCGGCCAGACGTGTTCAGTGCCAGTTCTCTGGTAACAGCTGCCCCTGCAGGGTGATCACAAGCCTGCAGAAAGCAGGGATGGAGCAGCTGCACCCCAGACTGAATTCTCCCCAATCCCTTATAGTGGAAGATCAGCCTAAACTCAAAGGCACAACATTGAACCCCTCTTGCCAAGCCCCTCATGACCATGGAGGTGCACAGTCAGATTTATTATTTTGCTTTTACTGAGCTCATGAACTGAGCAACTCTGCAATAATGAATTCCCCTCCAACCATTGGTTTGTCCTAAAAGGCCACATTTTCTGGTCTGGAATTTATCTGATGCTGCATTAAAGAAAAATTTCAGTGTGGATAAATAGCAAAGAGGCAAAACAAAAGGTGCTCAACTACAAAGCACATGAAGGGAAACCAGCCCCAGAGAGACAGCTGTGAGAAAGTAAAAGGAAAACTTCTTATCTTCAATGGAAAATACTCAAGTGCTTTCTGAGTTGCAGCCTCTTTCTCCTATACAGAAATACCAGAGTATCTCTGGCTAAGGTTTGTTTTCTGACCAACTCCATGTTTCCTCATGTTCCTTTTGCTTACTCAGGATTTGGTGACCACAATGGCAGAAGCTCTCATTGTTTTTTATGATTAACCCCAACTTGATATTGGCTTAATGAGCCTGTGTAAGTAAGGTGATAGACAACATGGATCACTCTTTACCCATGGATCTATCTGCCTCTTCTTTGTAATGCTGGGATAGAAAGGCCCCGGAGGTCCCTCAGAGCTGCAGCACATGGAGGAATGGACACAAAGGTGAGGAAAAGGTGAAGCCAAGAACTCCAACAAAGACATCCACAAACCCCTGAGCATCAGGGATGTCTTTTGGCTCCTGTGGCAGCAAGTCAGGCTTGCTCTCCAGTTCAAGCCAAGAGTAACTGAAACCCTCAAACCCACCCCTGACACAGAGGCAGTGCCATGGAATGCTGGCCAGGATGGTGTTGGCAGCATGGCACATCCACCTGCTGCCTGCATTCCCTGGGAGAATTCCCAGTGCAGCCACTCAAAGCAGGGCACTGCACCCAGCAGAGGGAGGCAGGAACAAGCAGCAGAGAGGAACAAAGCCCACAGAAGGTGCTGGAGGCTCTGTGCAAGCAGGGCAGACAGCAGGAGGATCTCAGCAGAGCCACTGCAGGAGAAGGAAATGTGCTGCAAGCCAAGGGAAGTGCTCAGCCCCTCCTGACACAGAAACCACAGGGTCAGTTCATAGCAACAACAATCTGAGGATCCTCTGCAAAAGCAAATTGTAAGAGCTGAGAGCAAATAAGAGAACAAATTGGACAGGAAAACACTGCTCCAGTGGGTCAAGTGTCAGAGCAGAGAGGAGAAAGGGAGAAGCAGCAAGCAGAAGGGGAGATCATTTGCTAAGGAGAAAGAGCAAGAGATCCAGTCTGTGCATTTAGAACAAAGCAAGCCAGGACAGTGGCAGAGGCATTAATGAACACAGACAAAGGACCAGAAAGAGACATGTGGACCTGCTGCTGGACAAATGTGGGGATCAGTGGTGACCAACAGGACCTATTTCTTTCTGTATGATTTAGGATTTGAGTGTTAAGGGCTAAAACTAATAATTAACTTTTGTTTCCCTCTCTATAAGGCGTGCTTCCATTTTGTTCATAGATAAGACTTTGAGCCTGTTGTGTTCCAGACCCATCACTCACACTGCAGGCATCTCCTCAGCTACCACAGCACAAGACCTACAAGGCTGGCCCTCCAACAGAGCCAGCACATCATTGCTCAGCCAGCCCTTCTGTTTAATCCAACAGACAGCACTCCTCTCCCTGTCCTCACATCTCTGTTCAGGAACCGACAGACCACATTTCTCCAGATCACTCCCCAGGCACAGCTCCCAGAGCCCACTGCTCAGTGCAGTGTCTGGAACAAGTTCTGTAAAAGCCATCAGCACCACGTGGCCCTTCTCTGACGCATTTCAGGGATGCTTTGCACAAACAGCACTCCAGTAAGAAGTCTGACTTTACCTTTTGCCACAGCAAGACAGCATACAGCTTTCTAAACAAAGGAAGTCAGGTCCTTTTACATAAAAACAAAAAATTGCAGCAAGACCTTCTTTGGGAAGCAGCCTCTTGCAAAATGATTCTAGACTTTTTGTTAATGCATTCAGTGCCATATACAGGCTTTGACAGTACCTGGTTTAGAACCTCAGCCCAAGCCATGTTCTCTGCTGTCATGGCACAAAAGCTGGGTTGACCATTTCTTGCAGCAATCAAGTTTATTTCCTGGAACCATAGTTTGGATTAGGCTGAAACTGTTTGAAAATTCAGGCCAAGTGTCCAAAGTGGGCATCAGAGCACAACTGCCCAGCCTTCCTGCAGATATCCTAAACCCAAGGCAGAGGAAACTCCTTGTAACCTTTTTCAGGTGAGAAAGTGAAAAATCCATGAGCTGTCTTGGATGGGGAAAGCTGCAAGCCTGGGCAAAATTTACTTGCAACCTCAACTTACAAAGGCAGCTCTGGAAAAGAGTTTTGCTGCCAATGGCAAGCACCACCATGGCTTCCAGCTACAGTCTTCACTGTGATCTCTAATACAATTCCATCTATTTTAGCTCAGGCTGAGGAATCCATTTTTAAAGGCATAGCTGTCATGTTGCTCATGAAGATGTCCAACCACTTCCCTCCCACCTACCTAGGACCCTGATTTCTGTTCCTTTAGCTTTCCTCACTCCCCACTTTGTATTTTGCATTTTGAATTCTCCCTCTGGCAGCAACATTTTCTGCACCAAAGTGATCACCCTTCTTTTGAAAAAGTGGACAAGTAAATATTTCCCAGGCTTGCAGCTTTCCCCATCCAAGACAGATCATGGATTTTTCACGTTCTCACCTGAAAAAGGTAACAAGGGGTTTCCCTTGCCTTGGGTTCAGGATATCTGCAGGAAGGCTGGGCAGTTGTGCTCTGATGCCCACTCTGGACACTTGAATTTTCAAACAGTTTCAGCCTAATCCAAACTATGGTTCTAGGAAATAAACTGATTGCTGCAACCCTTTGGAAAAACAGGTTAGCTAATGCGTTCTGGTGCCCACTTCCCACAGCTCCCACTGACAACAGCCATGGGATTCTGCAGATCCACTGGGTCCCAGGTGGATAAACTGCAGAGACCATGGTAATCCAGGGAGCACCAGAGAGAATAAATAGCCCCATGTCAGACAGGGGGAGGGCTGGCATAACTTCAGCTGCTGTCTTCAACACATCCTGTCATTGAATTTACAGAGGCTGCAACCCAACAGCTCTGGCCACCAACACCACCTGCTTCTGGAAGGCACAGAACCTTTAAAAACCCAGCTCAGCAATGCACTGGGGAATTCCTCTGCAAGGTTTCAAAAGCCCTGACAACATCCACAGAGCAGGACAAAACACTCCTGGTCTGGCTGGACCCTTCTGACAATAAATTCAGCTGCCAGCTCACAGCACCACAGTGCTGCTAAGCCACTGTCCCAGCAATGAGCTTTTGGTGGCTCAGCCTCTGGAGAGCCAGAGAGCCTCTCAAAAACTGATTTGCATGATCTGTCCCCACTTTGCTGACTGCAGCCACCAAAGCCCAAGAGGGTTGTATTCCCTGTTGTTACAAAGCAGTAAAAAATAAGTCTCCTGGCTACTCATTCAAAACCAGAGATGATTTGAAACTCAGCTAAATTTCTACTTGACAGAAATGAAACCCACAGGGAAGAAAAAGCAAAAACGGCCAGTGAACATTTTTTTTTTTTTCCTGAAAGGCTGAGCTGCATCAGCTAGAGAAACAGGACAAAATCACAACTGGACTTGTAAGGGCAGCCACCATCTCCTGGTGCAAAAGTGAAATGTTTCACCCATGGCTTTGGGTATCTTTGCCCACCAGCAGATGTTTGGATTCCTTCCCTAGCACACAGCGCTTGGACTCTGCTGCACAAACACAACCCACCTTGCTGACAGGGATGTGGGCTGACTGACAGCACAGCCCACCAGCTCCTTGCCCACAGTGGAGGCAAACTGAGGCTTTATTTCTGCCAAGGATGAGCCAGCTGGGACAGCACTTTCAGGGCAGCTGTGTTTCCAGCCAGCATGGAGGACTGTCCCACACATCTTTTATGAAAAATCCTTTCCTTAGGATTTTTTCCTCCTGAGAAGCTAAGAGGCCTCAGGAACAAAATGTAAACAATGATTATCTGCTGCTGTGGAATGCAACAGGTGGATCTTTGATTGGCCCATCTTAGATGTTTATAATTAATGGCCAATCACAGCCCAGCTGGCTCTGCTCTCTGTCCAAGCCACAAACCTTTATTATTCATTCCTTTCTATTCTTAACTTAGCTAGCCTTCTGAAGAGAACCTTTTCTTCTATTCTTTTAGTATAGTTTTAATGTAATATATATAATAAAATAATAAATCAAGCCTTCTAAAATACAGAGTCAGATCCTTATCTCTTCCCTCAACATAAGACCTCTGTGAACACTGTCACAGAGCACAACCCACTGGTGAAGGTTTTTCCCTTCCTCAGGGAGGAGAAAGCCTGTTCCAGCCCTTTTTCTGCACATCCACCTTCTTCCTTTGCAGGCTGTGATGGGAACAAGGCCAGCACTCAGCTGTTTTCTTGTCCCTGACAACTCCCCTGAGGAGAAGGCAGAGAACCAGGCCAGCAGCTGCATCTTTCCTTGTGTTGCCCAGGGCTTATCTCTGAGGAGAAGCAGCTCACAGCAGCAAGCTTTGCAAAGCATAAAATGCAGAAAACTGGTGCCTTGCAGTATGTTGCACATAGGCCCTGGACAGCTCTCTCCCAGCTGAATCCACGACCTTACTCAAAGCTGGTCCATGAGAGAGTGCCCAAATTAAAGTCTTTGTTTTCCTAGAGTGCTAAGCCCTTACTCTTGTGAAAAATGCATGTATTTTATGATTGGCTTTTCACAAATATTAAAGTGAATATTATATGTGTTGTGTTAGAAAGTAATGCTGTATTAATTATTTTAAGTAGTGTGTTAAATATAGTTTTAGGTTATAAAAATGTTAAAATAGAAACTATGCTATGTAGGATACTTTTTTTAAAAAAAGGACTCGCAGTGAGATAGCAGCCACAGGACACCTAAATCTTTCAGAGAAAAAGAATTTATCGCCCTCTTATCAGAAGAAACGAACTTCTTCCCACCTCGAAGGCACTATCAGGATTCAGAGGAAGAAGCTGACACTGACCAGACAGAATCCTGTGTTTGAATGGAATTTATGCATCATGGATGAGGTGTATGAATATGCAACAGGCTGTTGCTTTTAAGGGTTAATCCTCTGTTAATGTGGGTCCTTTTTTGGGCTCATGCTGCCCTGAAAAATGTACCCAGATGTCTGTAACTCTTTGTAGTTATTGTCTCATATTGCCCTAATTCAATTTGTCCAAATTATTATTACTTTAATTGTATTACTATTTTTATAACCATTTTATTACGATTAAACTTTTAAAATTTTAACAAACAAGTGATTGGCGTTTTTCGCGCTCTGAGGCTGCTGTGCCATTAACAGAGCATCCAGATCCTAAGGAAAGGGGCATCTCTCTTCTGCCAAGACATGTCCAGCATCCCTCTCATTCCCCCTTTCCACTGAGGCTGATGTGCTGCAGAAGGCTCACCAAGGACCACCAGCACCCCAGCTCCTGGGCCACCTCCTTCCCTGATGGGCTTTCCCTCACAAAATTTCCAGCTCAAATAAGGCACTAATGCAAAAGGCTTTCAACTGAGCCTTCCTGACCCATTTAAAACCTGTAAAAATGCAGCCCAAAGACCACAGAAAAGGCAAAATACTCATAGGGTATTGCTGTTTTCAACAAAGCTATTCCTGCCTTAATGAGATAAGAGAGAACTGAGTGACCTGTCTTACCACGAGGTAGGACCAAAGTCTCTTGAGAAACTCAAATGCAGTCACACCTGACCCAGAGTATCAGGCAGAAACAGAAAAATGGCTCTCAAATACAGGCAGAAGTTTGAAAACAGAGATTGCCAATACATCTTTCTCCTTTCTGGTACCAGTTACTGTGTCTGTGTAAGGCTGCACAAAGAAGGGTTCAGTTTTTAGATATGGGTTACTTGTCTTCATGTCACAGCAATCACAATTCCACAGGTTGAAAAAATACTTCATTCCAAATGCCCAGCTTGGGCATGGCCAGGGAAAAAAACCAGTCCTGTTGCAGTTCAAAAAAGCTGTCCCTTATCTCCAGAGATTGCAGATAAGATGTTTGAGTGTCTGCAGCAGCACAGTACATTTCAAGTATCAGACTGAGGGGAAGGTTAGAGTCGCCTTGGATGAGGCTGTGCTGTCTGTTGGGCTGCTTCTCTTATCAGGTTGATCTGAGCACAATTGTCACCTCTTGCCTACCCCTAGTGCTCATGCCTGAGGCATAGAGAGAGAGGTAAAAGTGCACAAACCTGGGAGAAAAACATACATAAACTCAAGGAAAAACCTCAGGTTCCATCTCCACGTTTACCACCAGAATGGCAAAATGCAAAAGCACTTAGCCAAGCTGCCCAGCTCATTATCACATATTTATGTCATAACAGGCCTAAACACCCTGCCAAACAACAATACCGTGATTAAAACCAATGCACTCCTCTCACAGATTTAGATCAGACAGTGTTTATTTCTGTTGCATGAAGCACTAACCTCTCAAAGTTATTTTCACTCCCACTCCTCCCTGCTGACCACTTTCCTCACTCGAATGAATAATGTTTCCAGGAGCTTTCATAAATTTTGGAGATGAATCAGACCACTAGAACCTATTCAGACCCAAGGAGCTCTAGGAATTCCAACAAGCTCCAGCAAACATTCTGTAAAGGTCTGATGCCAGGGACATTCTTCATCTCCTCTGCTTTCTGATCCAACAGAACAAACATCTGGCTCCCTGAGATTCAAAAACATGCACTGAGGAACGCACAAGTCTGGGAAACATTTAAATCTCACTTGAAACAGAGATGATGTAAAAAAAGGCAGGACTGTCTCCTAAATGAGGGCACATAGCAAGAAGAAATATGCTTAAACCTGCCATGTTCTAACAAACCCTGCAATCTGTAGCATCAATCACAAGTCAGTGCCACTCAGAGCAGCCCCAAGGTTGCTCCAAACTGCACTGAGGATGGGAAAGAGAAACGTGAAGAGCTTAAAATCCCCTCCAGTCAGGGCTCAGCATCAAGCTGTTGACCATCAACTCAAGATGTTTGCACCAAGACGTTTTCTACTCTGCTGAAACCAGAAGTTAATCACAGAAATTTTACCATGTGTATCTCCAGCAAGCAAAAAGGAAACTAACAGGTGAAAAAAATCCCATTTTCTGTGTTCCCCACACTGCCAGGCATAGTGAGAAGGTGCCATACCTGTATGTGACATGCACTGCAGTGCCAGGTTCATCTCTCTCCCAAATCAAAGCCACTCTGTTTGGAGACTTTTCGACGTGCTGATCCAAGCAATTTACTGTAAAAAAACCCAAAGGTTTAAACAAAGCCTGAACAGAGGAAAGGTGCTTTGTAAACCTAGCTTGGTCAAGTGCAACAGCAAGAAAATAGAAGATGAAACATCAGTTTTTGGGTTGCTAGACACACACTAATGTGTAACAGAGGAACTGGGAGCATTTGCAGCTCCAGTAAAGCTATACAACAAATTCTACATTTAATTGGCACAGTGGCCTTAGAGATGGATACCCATGAGAGGCCATGGCAAATCCAGACATGGGCTGAATTCATGGCTCAATTCAGCCAGCCCAAATCCTTCCCCTGCTCCCAGCAGCACAAAGGCAAGACACCCTTTTGATGTTTTTGCTCCCCAGAGCAGCATTTCACTACAGAACTCGGACAGTCTCCCCCAGCTGGCATATTTAGCATTGCACCATTTGCATTTTCTAATTAAAGCTCATGTGAAACATTTTTGTCCCAGGGTATAACAAAGAGCTGAACCTCAGCTAACTGAAAATGTCTAAAACTGTGGGATCTGGGGTAAACTCAGAGTTCAGACATCTACAAATTTTCAGACCCATGGGAAAGATTAATGTGTCTCAGGCTATGTATTCCACCTCCTAAAACTTAAAGGTACAAAATTCCCTTTTAAAGGTGCATCTCTCCCCCTCAGCAACTTGAAATGGAGGACTTAGGGAGGGCACCCAACCTGAAGAAATCTATAGTATCCAAAGAAAAGAAACCTGCCTGCATGTCCACTAGCAAATTGCCTGATATTTAGAGAAGATCCTTGTTAAATATTAATTCCAAGCCTATATGACACTTATTGCATTGCAATATTTCAAAGGCAGTTACTTTATTTCAATATGCAACTAGTCAGGGACACTGCTGTATAACACAGAGAAAACCCCTTTTGAAAACTGCTGGATTTCAGATCATATTTCCTGGAAATATGAATGCTAATGGGAAAGGATTTCATTTTCCCAGATAAATTTTAAAAAGCTGTGTGCTGTGGTAGCTTTGGCTGCTCTGTGATCACGCCATCACACGGGGTGGGAATGAGCCCCTAAAGGTGCACAGAGAAAGAAATTCCTCAGAATTTAACACATTTCACTGCAAGACCAAGTATTGGTATCAAAAAATTTTAAAACCATTTTTCAGCTGTTTAAAGTCTTTTATTTTTAATGCAAAACCCTGCAGCAGTACTATAAAAATAAGACAAAGCCATTTCTTAAGCCATCCTAATAAGATACAAGAGGACAAGTGTCGCAGACATCTTTTTCACTAAAAATCCTTTCTTTGGGATTTTCCCTTCTTGGAAGCTGAGGCCCCAGAAAAAGAATGTAAACAATGGTTATCTGCTGCTGTGGAATGCAACAGGTGGATTCTTGATTGGGCCATCTTGAATGTTTATAATTAATGGCCAATCAAGGACTGAGCTATCTCAGACAGAGTCAGAGAGAGCTGCCTTTGTTATCATTCTTTCTATTTTATTCTTAGCTTAGCTAGCTTCTGAGGAAACCTTTTACTTTCTATTTCTTTTTAGTATAGTTATAATGTTTTATATATATATAATAAAAAAATAAATCAAGCCTTCTGAACATGGAGCCAACATTCTCATCTCTTCCCTCACTCAAGAGCCCCTGTGACCATGGTCACAGACAAGAGCTCTGGTGGGGAATTTTTTAAGCAGTTGTACACTGGTTTCCTCTGCCTGTGTCCATTGCTGTGGGCTGGGTCCACAACAGGCAGCAGCTCCCACCTCCAAGCTCCTCACAGCTTCACCCTACACTGAAGCACAAAATGGAATTCATTGCCCAAACAACTTTGCTTCCTCAGACTGGCCTTCAGAGGGAATTTCTTGGCTGAGCCAAGTGGGAGATTTAGCCCTGTGCTCAGTGAGAACGAACAGGTGAACCAGAGCCAAGTGCTATTATTTCCTTCCTGATCTTAGGCTTACATGAGCCTTTTGCTCATTTTACAAAATAGAATTTAGTGACCTTCCCCTTACTACTACACCCTAGTGGTTTCTCCATACATTTTCTTGCTTCCTTGACTGCTCAGAAACAATTAAATCTCAGTAAGACAAGCTCCTGAGAATGTGTCCTGGTGGGAAATGCAGTAGTTTGCCAGGTTATTCTCCTGGCCATGAGTCACAGTGCAAGAAACCCAGAAGCTCTGAAGCTCAGAGTTCCCCAAAATCCTTCTGCAAGGGCCCCCAAGCAAAGAGCATCAGATGACTCAGTTGCTCATGGTTCAGCTGTGCTGGGAGACGTGCACACAGGATGTTCTGGATCAGGGACCTGAATTGCTCCCATGTTTCTGCACAGGCAGTGTTCAAATCAAGAGGTGAAAGGACAAAACCAGAGTCTCCTAACAGAAAAACTTGGCTGTGGCAAAGTACTGAAAAAAACCCACTTCCTGTGCTCCCCACACTGCCTTCATCACGCTTGAAAACAAAACCAGCAACAGCAAACCTGTTTCATTCTGTGCATCTGTTTCAAAAGTCTATTTTCTTTTGCGTATGCAAAAAACCCAAAACCTGAGTGGCATTTTCTGCCTGCTGAGGAACCAGACCCAAGGCCAAGCAATATCTGGATATCAAAGATCTGACACAGGATCCAGAAGAAAGTGTTGATCCCACTCTAGAGAGGAAAGAAACAGATCCCTGATAGGCTGTGCTCAGACAAGATCTTCCTTTCAACAGGAATTAATGCCAACAAAACTCTGGCTAAAATCCTCTGATTGCTGGGTGCTGGGCACAGGGCTGCACACACATCTCCAAAAGCTTGGGATCCACTGCTGGGCATCATTCCCTGGGAGGAAACACTCTCTTATGCTCTCTGAAAGACCTGAGGAGGGTTTTCTCTTTTGGTTGTAAAAAAAAGTGGCCAGAGATGTTACAGTTACCGCACTACTGAACGAGATACGGGAAATGAAGGTCAGAAATGTTCATCCCTATTAAAAGCCATCACCACTGCGTGGTACCCTGGATAGAGATGGAGCTCGCTCCCAGCGGATGAAGCACAGCCAGAGGACACAAGAGCCTTCAGGGCAAGACATGGCATGGATAAAACTCAAAGGCAGGCAGGGAAATTTTACTCTTGTTTCATGTTGAGTGGTGACATTGGAGGAAAATACCGAGATCCTTGTTTAAAAACAACAACAACAACAAAAAAAAAACCAAAAAAACAACAACAACAAAAAACCAAACAAACAAAAAACATCCCTGCAGCTTCTGCCATAAAAGCCCGGGACCGTTCCCCACCTGTGGATCATGCTGAGCCACCACGGGGCCGGGCAGAGCCCAGACTGGGCATCCCGCAGGTCGAAGGGCGAGGCAGCACCCGGCCAAGAGGCTTAGCCAGGGTTATCCCGGCTTCGGATTTTCTCCCCGCTAACAGCATTTCGCAATTCCTGGCTTGTTTCCCCTCAGCGCCGCCCAACCGAAATCCTCATTTTCACCCCCAAAGACGGGCGCTGGCGAAACTTCTCCCCGCAGGGAGGGGACGCCTCCCGTCCAGCGCGGCGGGGGCTGCGCGGCCGGGACCCCTTACCCGAGACGTTGAGGCGGCCGCCGAGGAACCAGCGGGCGGAGCCGGCGGTGTCGCCGGGCTGCCAGGCCGTGTGGAAGGGACTGTCCCAGCGCAGCCAGCCCCGCGCCACGTCCGCCCAGAACCCGGCGGGGTCGCGGGCCGCCCGCTCCCGCCAGGCCCGGTACCCGCCGGGCGGCAGCGCCCCGGGAGCCCCCGCCGGGCTGCAGCGGCTCCGGGACGGCACCGGCACCGGCACCGGGGGGCGCGGGCGGCTGAGGGCGCGCAGAGTCCGCGCTCGGGCGGCCGCCAGCGCCATGGGGACACAGCGCTGTCCCCGCCGCGCCCGCCCGGACCGGGAGAGCGAGGGGAACGACCGAACGGGCGAGAGATAAATACAGAGAGAGAGAGAGAGAGAGAGAGAGAGAGAGACCGCCTGCGGGGAGGGGCTGCCCCGGCGGGGCGGCAACGGGAGCGCCGCACCCCGCACACACCCCCGGGAGCGCCCCGCAACCAGGGACACCCGGCACTCAGGGACACCCCACACACACCCCTGGGAGCACCCTGCAAACAGGGACACCCGGCACTCAGGGACACCCCACACACACCCCCGGGAGCGCCCCGCAACCAGGGACACCCGGCACTCAGGGACACCCCACACACACCCCCGGGAGCACCCTGCAAACAGGGACACCCGGCACTCAGGGACACCCCACACACACCCCTGGGAGCACCCCACAACCAGGGACACCCGGCACTCAGGGACACCCCAGACACACCCCTGGGAGCACCCTGCAAACAGGGACACCCAGCACTCAGGGACACCCCAGACACACCCCCGGGAGCACCCTGCAAACAGGGACACCCGGCACTCAGGGACACCCCACACACACCCCCGGGAGCACCCTGAAAACAGGGACACCCGGCACTCAGGGACACCCCACACACACCCCCGGGAGCACCCTGCAAACAGGGACACCCAGCAGCCTCGGGAGCGCCCGGCACCTGGGGACACCCCGCACCCTCGGGACATCCCGCAGCCTCGGGGACACCCCGCGCCCGGGAGCACCCCGAGAGATACACCTACACCCAGAGGGAGAGAGCCAGCCCTTTGCCCTGTGGGGATATCATCTGCAAGGATGTGCGGGCAGGGCTGCGCCCCTGTTCACATCCTCACCGCCACAGCAGGGGTGAGGATACAGCCAGGTACAGCCAGGCACTTTGACATAAAAAGCAGCTCTCAGCACACACATGCGCTGTCCTATCTACAGCTGGTGTCCAGCACCACGGGCGCGGACACTGAGCACACACTCCTCGTGCACACACAGTACTTGTGCTCCTGGGTAGGTGGCAAACACATTGTGCCCTCCTACACCACCCTACACACAGTGGTCAAAACCCTGTTCCCCTCTGCTCAAAATGAGGTGGTGTCTCTAAGCAGGGCACACATCCATTTTTTAGTTGGCAGCCCTGCCAGCACTATCCTTAACGTGGAATTCCTGGCTTTGGTATCACAACACTTCTTCTTGCATATTAATCTAAGATTTCACCCCAACTTCATGGTGCCAACCCTCAAAAACGAGTAGCAAGGTTTTACAGCAGGTAGCACAGAGCTTAGTCCTTGTCTGTAGCAGAAACACGCTCTTTTCTGGCACAAATTATTTTAGATAGCTTGCTCCAGCCTCCCAGCACAGAGTCTGAAAGCTCAGAGTGGTCTGGGCATCCTTAAGAAGTGCCAAACTACCTGAACGTCAACTCAACTCACCCCCAGGGTTTGGGCAGGCAAAACACATTTCACGTTCAAGATTTAAAAACTTAACTCTATATGCTATGAAGCTTCTTCTGGCAGTGGTAGAAACAAATGGTGGTTTTCTGTCCTAAATATATCACCAGGCACTTTTTTGTGATTTTTGTGTGAGACTTTCGGACACTGCTGAACTTTTCTACTGTGTTTTATAGGCAAAAAGCAAGAATAAATACAATTTGAATTTCCTTGTAAGGTTGGCCTTAGTACACGCCTGCTGTAGTTCGATGTTGCTTGTGTTTTGCCTGTCACTTTCGGTTTGCCAAGCCCCAAATTGCAAGCAGCAGCACGTGTGCCACCTGGTGCCAGACAGGGGCACGGAGAGCACTTCAGCCTTCGCTTGGTTTGCCCAAGGATTGCTCAAAAGTTTCCTAGCAAAGATGACTCATACGCAAATCCTACCCCTTTCAGGATTTCAGAGGAATGCTATTTCACAAAACAAACAAACGAGTTGCCAAAAAAAAAAAAAAAAAAAAAAAAAAACCAAAACCAAAAAAACCACAAAAACAAAACAAAAAAAACCCCCAAGTATGAATTTGAATAAATGGTGTTAAAGCTTACCTGCTTCATTTGCAGCCTTTGAAATCTGGGAACCCTTCTCTGGTTTTCTTCCACCAAGGCTGATTTCCCTCTTCTACCAGCAAGTTCTGTTTTGCTCATGATTCACCATAACATCCCCTGCTCTCCAATTTTGGCTGCCTTTTTCCTCAGAGAAAACCATGGCCAGCAGCAACACAACCCAAAGCCTGATCACCCCAGGGAGATGGGTTGCTGAACCCAAGCACAAGCCCAAAACTCCTTTCTTGCCTCAAAAAGAGACGAGGAGAGAGGAAAAGAGTCCCTGAGATTTTGCAATGCCTACTTGTTCTACCCACGACTTTCTGAACGAGGGAGTGAAGGCTGGCACATCAGGCTGGTGACTTTTTGAGAACCAAGGGGTGTCACAGCAATTCTCATTTTTAAGTATTTTGAGTGTGCCAGGAAAGGCTGGTGCTGGAACTGTAAGGAAAAAAAGCCTTAAAAAACCCAAACCCCCCCAAATTTCCACATCTCTCTACTCCTATTCCTAATTGCTACCAGCAGTTACTTATTGGCCTTATCTCTGATTCCTGTCAGTGTCACAGTCATATTTTCTGAAAAAATCCCCTTGCCCAGGATTCTTCTCCTGGGAAGCTGAGAAGCCTCAGAGAAAAAGGAAAACAATAATTATCTGATTTGCTTCTCCTGTGTTTTGCTGCTTTGGAATGTGTTTGGACATTGTTTACCAACAGGTTGTTGGTAAATTGTTTCATTGGTTTCATGTGAATTGTTTTGACTCATTGACCAATCAAGGCAAGCTGCGTCGAAACTCTGGAGGGAGTAATGAGTTTTCATTATTATCTTTTAGCCTTCTGTAAGGATCCTTTCTGTAGTCTTTAGTATAGTTTAGTTTGGTATCCTTTTATATAATATAGTATCATAAAATAATAAATTAGCTTTCTAAGAACATGGAGTCAGATTCATCATTCCTTACTGCCACAGGGCACCCTGCAAATACAATACAATACTGTCAGTACGTAAAAGACTTACTCAATGAGGTGCTATGTTTCTCAATTGCTCATCTCTCTGTTTTTCCTATTTTTAATGACCTAAAAAGAAGAACAGTAAAGTTGTGGAATCCAGACCTGTCACCTGGTTATCACAGATCTGCTCCTCGCTGTCCTTTCCAATGGTCTTCTCACATGGTGTGCACACAGCTAACATCTGGCTCCACAAAGAAAGTCAGGGCCAGGCAAAAACACCACCACAGAGCAAAAGTACATGCTGGTCTGTGTTAGAAATTCTCCCAAGCCACAATTAACCCAGATTTTAATAAAATCTTTTGATCATTTCCAGCTGCATTTCTGCCTGCAGATTAAATTGGACATGTTCCCAGGTGGCTGTTCTAGCAGGTTTCTAAGCCCATTCAGCTCCATCTGCAGAAGGGAGGTTTAGACCAAGGATGAAATAAAGCTAAAATGCAGTGGCTCAAGTTCCACTTTAACAGATGAGCACAGACCTTGCATCCAAAGCAATGGGAAATGCAGCAGGTTTGAAGGAGCTGAGTACCTGAACTAATCTGGAATGTGAATCTTTGTCAGAGCTGGTCACACCCGGAACAAAGGTCAAAACTGTGTGAAAAATGTAGATTTGCTGCACTTCCATTTATGAATGTGTAATAAATGCCCAATGAGTGATAGGGGAGAAAAACAATACTTAAAATATCCAGATAATTAGATATTGATTATATATATATATATCTTGTCACCACAAATACCCTTTATTACCACCCTGGCCCCAAGGGACTGCTCTGGTGCAAGGAAAAGTCCTGGCTGGGAGGTGTGCCCCACAAGGGATGGGGGAGCACAGCAGCCCTGTGGAAGCTGGTGTGACATCCCACTCACAGGACAGATGGGAACCTCCCTCTGTGGATGAACACCAGGCTGGGTCTGATGGGGACACTGGTGGGGACAGGGAGAGGCACCAGAGTGTGGCAGGGAGGGTCTGGCAGCGGTGTTTTGTGAAGGTGAATGAGGCACAGAACAGTGCCCATCCACAGTCTGGGACAGAGGCATGAATATGGATGGTTTGCAGTGGAAAGGGAACAAGAAGGCACGGCCATGAGCGTTGCACAGCACATCTGGAGGAGCCACGTGCTTATCTGTGCTTCAAGTACAACGTGAGCTGGAGCAGGGAGAATGGCACCTCTCTGGAGCTGTGCCCGTCAGGGTAGGGGAACTGCCCAGGGGCAGGCACACTGCCCAGCTGCATGCAGGGACAGGCTCACCTGTCTGAGCCTTTTTTGGGTGCTGCACCCAGCTGTGAGCTGCTGGCATTGTTCCCAGCCCTGGCAGGGCAAGATCTGGCCCAGTGTGGATGGGGAATGTTCTGATCCCAGCGGTGCAGTGCCCAGGCCAGTGCCAGCGGTGCTGGTCCTGGTCCCAGTGCAGTTCCTGGCCAGACTTACAGCGCAGTGTAGCGCACCAGTCCCTTCTTGGCCCTGGCCCCAGAGGACTGGAGTAAAAAGCTGCAGGTCAGCACTGCTGGGCTGACTGCGCTGCCAGCACAGGGCTCACAGTGGTGTCGCTGCCGGTCCCTGTGCAATGCACAGCCCAGCCTCAGGCAGATGTGCCGGCTCTGGCCTGGGTCCCAGCAGTGCAGTCACCCGGCCCTGCGCAGACCGTGCCAGCGCTGGCCGCGCTCCCAGGGCAGCGCAGTGCCCGGGGCCATGCTGGCCATGCCAGCGCTGATGCCACCAGCGCAGAGACAGGCACCGCTCCCGTCCTGGCAGGGCCCGCGATCACGCTGGCACTGCCGCTGCCGGCCCCGTTCCCGGTCCCAGGGCGGGGCAGCGCCGTGCCGTTCCCGTTCCCTGTCCCGGGCCGAGTCCCACGCCGGTGCGCTGCTCCCCGGCGCGCTGCGGTGCCCGGCCGCGTGTGCCGCCCGCCGCTGCCCGGTGCCGCCTGACGGCGGAGGCGGGCCCGGGGCGGGCCCGGCCGGGCGGGGACGGCCCGCGGGTGATGTCAGGCTGATGCTGTCGGTGCGGCGCGCGGTGCATTGTGGGCGAATCCCGCCGCCCGCCGCGGCTCCGAGGGGGAGGATGCGCTCGGGGCCGGCCCGTCCCACAGCCGCAGCCGCAGCGCGCCGGGCCGGCGGCACCGCGCCCGACGAGCCGCACTGAAGGGCGTGGGGCATGCGCTGCCTGCGCCGGCCGCAGCGGGAGGCGCCGGCGGCGGCGGGGCCAGGTGAGGCGGGCCGGGCCGCGCCGCGGCGGGCACGGGAGGGGAAGGGAGGGACGGAGGGAGCGTCCCGCTGGCGGCCTGCGAGATGCGGGACCGGGGACCGCACCGGGCCGGGCCGTGCCGAGGCTGCGCGCGGGGCACTGCGGGAGATGTAGTTTGCCGCCCCACCCGGCGCCTCCAGCCGAAGGGAGAGAGTCCCGCGCGCGGGACTCGGGTTCCCAGCGTGCCCGCGGGGCTGGGCGGGCCAGCGGCGGAGTGACGGCCCGGTGCCGCCAATGGGAAGGTGGGCCGGGTGGGGCGAACCAACTGCCGAGAGGGGCGGCGGGGATGGGGGGGCGGCGTGCCGGCAGCTGCAGTGCAGGGGCGGACGCGGCCACCTCCTCGGCGGGGGGAGGCGGGACGGCCCGAGGTGAGGGCAGGGCAGGGCGGGGGCCCGGGCGGCGGCCGCCCCTCGGCACCGCTCCTGCCCGGCACGGGGGTCGCGGCGATGCCCGGGGCTGCCGCCGCGGGAGGGGCGGGCAGCGGCCTCGCTGCGCTCTGCACGGCAGGGGCGGGGGCGCCCCGAGCGCTGAGAGGCTCCGCCGGAGGGAGCGGCCCCGCCGGGCGGTACCGGGGACCGGCGGTGCCGGTGCCGGTGTCGGTGTCGGGCGGGGGCCGAGGTGCGAAGGCAGCCACGGCCTTGCGGCGGGCCGGGCTCCGGGGAAAGCACGAAGGGTGTCGGCCGCCTCGGGAGTCCGGTGCCGCCCGGGGCTGGGCACGGCATCCTGCCCGGGGCCAGCGGTGCCTGTCCGGCCGCACGGGATAAGCCAGCCCGGTCCCTGGAGGGTTCCATGGAGGGAGCGAGCGCTTCCTTCCGCCGCGGTACCCTGGGATAACTCCGTGCTGTGCGGGTTGCAGGCGGGAGATTGAGAGTTTCTCCTTTTGGCGGGGTGCAAATGGTGCTCCCGTGTGCGTGGCCGTGTCTCCTGACGCTTTGGGGCTCACAGTGTCCCGCTATGGGCTCGGTATTGCTGGCGGCGCCCAAGCTGACATTGCTGGATGTGCCCGTGGTCATTGTGCTGCTTTCCCTGCATTCCGAGAGAGGAGGGATCCGCTAACCTGGGTCTGACCCGCTGAGGACTCTCCAGATGAGCACCGTGACCTTGACGTGCATCGGGGATTTTACAGGGAGCCAGAATGCTGCACGGAGCGCTGAAATCACACTGGCACACTGACAGCTCGAGTTCAAGCCCCACTGTGTGTTTTGAGGGGTGGGGACATCAATACCTGTTGGTATCAGCAGTTCAAACCAAACCTGTTCTGAATTTTCTTAGGCTTGATTGATAGAAGGAAAGGTCTCCTAATTCTGCCATTTCACATGTATTTCTTTAGTCTCACTGAAAATGTTGCCTTTTAGCAATAAACTTCTCAGTGAGTCACAACAGAGATTTTCAGCCTGGGGACTTCCTACGAGTGGAATTTAGCTTCGTGTTGTGTTGTGGCACAGGGTGTGCTAATGCTGCCTCAGCTCTTAGGTGCTGTGCCTGTGCAGGTGCTCTGAGTAAAGAGCAGCAGCTCTGTCTCACGAGTGTCAGTGTGTCACCACGTTTCAGTGTGCTGCCTTCTTTTGAGAAGATAAAGAGGGGCAGAATAGGAATGATGGGTTAATGTTCTGGCTTTCTTCCTTTTCGTGCCAATGATCATCCAGCTCACAAGGAGCATCCTCCTCTTGGTGATATATAGGTGAAATCAGAAACTTTTGAGATGTGGTACTCATGAATGGTGTATGTGGTATTTACTGCTGTTAGAAATAAAACACTGGAATCTCTTGTAGAACACTTTTATCACACCTTGGGGACATCTGCCTAACCTTTCTTTTTTTTTTTTTTTTTTTTTTTTTTTTTTTTTTTTTTGGAATAGTCCTCAAGGGAGAATCAGATCCCTATCAGTGCTCTTGGTCCTCCAGAAAGGAGTGTCTCTAGTGCAGTGCTAGGAAATCTATTCCTTCAGCTCTCAGTGTTGGTGCTGATCAAGTGATGCTCATGGCCCATGTGTGGATTTCCTTCCCTCTCCATCCCCAGTGTTTGTTGGTGAGGGCAGCAGGCAGCCTGCAGCTCTCCTTCACTGGAAGCAGTTGGCACTTGTTTTCCAAAGCAGGAATGATCAGCCAGATCCAGGAAGAGCCAAATCCATCTTTCTTCTCTATCTCTAGTGTGGGAATCCCTTCTTGCTGTTTCTTGCTCTCTCTTATTGAGAGATCGACTCATTGACTCATTACTTGATGGTTTGTACTCCTCTCACATGGGTCCTGCTGTGGGCTCATCTCTTCAGTTGTGTCCTTTCAGTTTTTTGCCTTAGTCTTATCTGTGTGTGTATCAATGTGCAGCATCCAGAAAACACCTCAGGAGCAGTTCCTCATCCTGGGAAGCTCCTGGGTTAGATTTGTTTGCCAAACTCCATAGTGACCTTCCAGTAACATTGATTCACTTTGAAAACAGAGCAGAGGACAGAAAATAGGTCCTTATGGAGGAGTAGGTGTTTATAAAGCCTTCAAGGACTTCATAAACTTCCTTAATGTTTTAGGATGTGTGGGCTTTGTTGGTATCTTCCACTTTGAGTATTGCAAGGCACACTCTGAATATTTGCTGGAGCCATTGTGGAAGCATTTGCTAAAAAACTCTTTTAGCTCTGCTGGTTTACTGAGCAAGAAGCAAAGTGGACACAACCAGTGCTTCCCTCCCCTTCTTCCATCAAAGATAACAAAAAAAATGGGTATTCCTTTGAAACATCATGAAATTCCCTTAAATGCCATTGTGGGACCCAGTCCCTTTGGAATAAATGTTGAGATTGCTTGGAGAGGGAGGAATAAGGAAGGCCAGCTGTGAGACCTCCCTCCCTAGTCCAGAGGAGGAGTGGGAGAATCTTCTGGGTGTTTGTTGAAACTTTAGGAATGAGAGGTGAGAGAGATGATGTGGCTTTTACATGGTGCATCCGAAAATTGAGACTCCCTTGCATGTGAGAGTTTGCCCAGCTCTGAAGTGGACAGTGGCAATCCTTGTTGGTCAGGCCGGTCCATGGTCTTCTCCACAGCAGAGATCCACTGTGGATCACAGTGTTGAGAGCCACAGCAGTTATCCCCAAATAATCCAGCAGCAGTTATTCCCAAAAATATGGAAAATAATCTAGCAATGGCAATGTGTCTTGGACATTAATGTATCGAGTGGTTTTTCACATGAACTTTTCTGCTTTTTTGGACACTGGTGGATACATCAATATATTGAAAGACTCAATGGAGAAAATGTAAAACTGCCACAGTAGGTTTCTCATGGGATTCACAATCCCAATTCACAAAAAAATCCCTTGGTCCCTTTTGGTCTTACCCAGTCCCACAGTGTTTTCTGTTGGGCCTTTTCCTCTGCTCAAGAGCTGCACACATGGGAAAGGATATTTTTTTGTACTTGAGAAGGAAGATGTTGACAGTGTGATGGACTGTAGAGCTAATCAAACAAGATGCGTTTGGAAACCCCTTCCTTTTGGTGTCAGGCTGTGTCATCTTTAATTTGGTGAGCAATATGAAAGGAACAAACTGGATCCTCCTGGGCTGGCTCCAGCCAGATAGGTGCCATGGAGAACAGAGAATGCCTGTGGGCACACGTTTCCTCTTAGGAGAACTGAGGCATCCCAGCCTTCAGAAAGAGATCTGGTGTCAGCTGTGGCAGATGGAAGTGGATTCCTCTCTGTCTGTGCAGCAGGAGATGCTGTCAGGCCCTCTGTCAGCCCAGGAGCTGCCTGGGTACAAAGCTTTGGTGGCCTCCCAGTCAGACAGGAAACACAAAGGGAGCCATTGATGTTTGGTGAAAAGGTTTTGATTTCAGGGTCACTCAGCTGCTCAGGCCAAACCCCTGGATTGCTCCAGGCCTTTCTCTGCCAGTGACCAAGAGATGATGCTCAAGGAAAGGCTGAGAAGATGGGCACACTGTGCTTGCCCTGGTCACACCCCTGATCCCCTTAGGGGTGCAGGGTGCAGCTTTTCAGCCTTTTTATTTGGTGGCCTGAGTCATTTTCCATGCACACAAGGTGTCACCTGTGTGCTAAGAGCACTCTGTCGTGAGACCTACTCTGCATTCCTATGTGTTTTCCTCTCTTTTAGCCAGTTATTAGTTTTAGAGAAACTTTAGTTTTATCCTGGAACATCCTCATTTCCCAGGCCTTTGGCCTGATACCACACATGTGCTTGTTGAGTCTTCCTAAAAGCACCTCACCTATCCTAACAGATCTATAAATCAGGGCTTCTCCCTCCTGGCTGCCACTTAGTTTAATTTTTAATCTTCAGTTTTCTAAACATGTCTGTTGTGGAAGACTGATTTTCCGGATCCTCTGCAGAGCTCTTCAAAACAAACAGCAGCCACAAATCCTAGGTATCTTCTTTCTGATCTTTCCTTAAGTCTTTCTGTTTCTTATCTGTCCATCATTTAACAGACTGGCTGGGTGGCCTCTCACCACATATGGGTAGAAAATATGTAGATTTTATCCAGAAGAATTTACTTAACCTCTTCTAATCATCAGGAAAAAATATCATCACTTGGAATCATTTGTGCTGTTTTCTTCTTTTGCACACATCTTCTATTCTAAAAACCTTCTGTTGGCCCAGTAGGTCAGAATTAAAACAAAGTAGAAGTTGCACTGGCCAAAGATTTTCTTTCTTTTTTTTTTTTTTTTAAGGTGATGCATTTCTATTCAACAAAGTGGAATTGTTTGTAAGTTATATTTAAAATTTCATCTTTGTAATATAGTCTGATCTGCATGAGGAAACTGAAGTTCTCCATTGCCTCCTGTTTCCTAAAGGCACAGGCCATCTGTTCTCACATGGCAAATCACTGTTGCTGCTTTATTCTGGTCTGATGGGGCAGCTTTATTATTACATTTTTTCCCTTTAGCCTTGATACAAAATTATTTCTTTATCTCCTGTGAGACTGTCTGTTTATTTTGTAGTGTGTAGTGCTCTTTCTCCCCTGGAATGACCTGGCCTTTTTTCTGTGTACCTTTTCCATGGAGCCCTGGAGAATGTGCCTGGGTAGCAAGAATGAATCCATTCATCCTTGTTCCCTACCACACCTCTGAAACCTGTTGCATCTCTTTGGTTTTTTGGGTTCTATTTAAATACCTTGTAATCCTGAAACTTCTCTTTCTCTGTGTGTGTGTGATGTTTCTTCTAAAATTCAGCCCATTTTTTCCCTGAACTTGTAGCTCTTTGTGAGAACCTTCCTCCCAGACAGAGGGACAATCTGCCACTCCTATCCCAGACTGATCTGTAGCTTCTTAACATGCAGCTTGAATTCTTGTTACTGTTGGTATTTGTTCTCTTGGTACCTGTTCTGCTCACTGAAACAAGGGCATGGTGTAGCTGTCCAACACTTTCACCTTCACAGAGGCATCAGCACAGTGCTTCTCTTGATTGGCCACTCTAATAAATTGTCTGGCTTGTTTCCCTCATTTCATGAAAGTTGCTTGTTTGCTTCCTGTAGCACCTCAGCCAGAGAATAGAAGTCACCTTTGTGGTGACATTGTGTTAGGAAGCTTAGACTTTGTGGTCTGGTTATGTCTTGAATTATTCAAACAGAATCAAGCTGCATCAGACTTCTAAAATTTACTAGTTTAGGAGTTGTGCAAGTAATTTGTTGAAACTGATTTCTTCAAATTTTGTTATCCTTGGGGAAAAAGAAAGGTTAGCCTCAGGCAGAGTTACTCCAGTAACTCCAAAGTTGCTGTTTTTAAGCAGAAGGGACTGAATCTTGTCATTTCACAGAAGGCCAAGAGCTTCCTGCTGTGGAGACAAGCACAGAGCCCAGCTTGACTGGAGCTGAAATGGATCTGAGGTCTGCTCCTCTTGCATTTGACTGACCCTACAGTGAACCAATTCAGGAAGCTCTAAGCCAAGGAAATGCTCTTATTTATTAGGAAGAGGCAGAATTTTTCTGCTAGTACAGGTCACTGACCCCATGGTGGCCCGTGGTGGAATCCTACATACAAGAGTTCAGAGCTGGAAGGAGACAGGGGAACTGTTTCTCTTCATTTCAGGCAGATTTTTAGGTTGGCTAATTAGGAACTTGAAACTGTGGATCCAGCACTGGGGTCTGTAGGATTTATGGGGTAGTGTAGGTAATATGGTGTAATACATGCTCCCATTAATTCTCACCTTTCATTCATTAGCATCTAAGCACCCAAAATTTGATTTTTGGGTGGGTGTTGGGTTTTTTGGTTTTTTGGTTTTGGTTTTTTTTCTGTTTCTGCTTTTAGGAAAATTGCTAGTTAAAGCATGCCTTCTTAGAGGTGCCCAGCCTTGGTCTGAAAAGAGAATCCACCCTCTTTCTTGTTCCAGATCCTGTCCTTAAGGAAAACCCCCATGAAAAACTAATTTGCAGTTGTCGTGTTTCAGCTTCTAGCAGAAGGTGGGCTCGAATGTCAGAGCCCTTCAATTCTTAAATTTTCATAGTAGAGAAGTACTTCTCCACTACATTCCCTTGCTTTTGGGAGTTTCTTTGGGCTAAGTTCCCTGCATTTTAGAGAGTTTAGTTTTCAGGTGGAAGGCACTTTCCAGCCTTTTTTTTTTTGATTCAGGATTTTTAGTAGCCATGTGGCATGGATTACTGTACTCTACCAGTCTCTGCTGTCTCTCTCAGTAAGCAAGGGCAGAATTGCCTCCCTTTTTAAATTTTTTTTTGTGCTTTTCTCTGTAGCAGTGCTCTGCTCTGTGTGCATGACCTCTATGGCTTGTTCATAGATGTCTAAGCATGAGTTTGGTTGTATTAAGAAGCATTTTGTTGAAGATGCCCTTTTTTCTTTCTGCTCTTCCCCATTTCTATGAAGAAATAAGGAGTGGTTGCTTCTCAAGCAGAGACAAAGTTTATGGGGCTTTGTCCATTGAACACGACAAAAAAGAAAATGTAAAAGGTGGCAATGCAAAGGGCAGGTAGGCAAGTAGTTTGTCACTCTTGTGACAGTTTTCTGGAGGAAATGATAGGAACCATTTGGTTTCCAGGGCTCAGAGCTATCTGATTGCATAGATCCTGCAGCCTCTTTTCAAGTCTGGTGGCAGCTCAGAAGCTGGTATTTCTGGTGTGCTTGTTGCTTCTTCTGCAAAACACATTTTCTTTAACCTTGCTGCCTGTGTTTCTGATTGGGATGAGATTATATACATTTTTTCCCCTTCCAAACATCCCAGGCTGGACTTGAACCAGTAATTGTTCTGTCTGTGGAGTATTTATTATTAGAAGTATTTACCAGGAGCCAGCTTACTCTGGCAAGCTGAACACGGAATGCACAATTACTCATTTCAGGTTGAGATAGGTTTGAAGAATTGCTATGAGTCTTGACCAAGTCACGTACAAAATTTACTTTTCCTGTACTTTATTACAGCTATGAGTAGAAAATCCCTTTTACATTAAAAGATGGTGTAAGGTTTATGATGCTTTTTCATAGAAACAAGTTCTGACCCTATTAGTTCTGTAACAGGAAATTCTCATAATCCAGTTACTTGGCATAGCGCTGGAAAATTAAGGATCAAAGAATAAATGTGGTTTGTGTCAATGAATTGGTCCAGAAGAACACATATTAAAGTTTGTTGGGGGTTTTGCTGGTGTGTTTTTTGTATTGGGATTTTGTTGGTTTTTAGGTTGTTTTTTTTTCCCTGACACAAGAAGCTGGTGTAAAATCTGATAGCAGAAGGAGAAGGCATAGAGCTCAGTGATAGAGCTGCTTAACTGCACAGATAGGAAAACTCCTGGATGGGAAGCAATTGTTTGCATGTTCTGGGAGGGCAGGTACTGACAGCTGAGAACTAGATGGCATTCTCAGCACATGTGGAAATGACTTTTACAGAGGCAGTCCTGACCAGCTTGTACAGCTCTCCATAATCCTGGTATCCATTGTTCCTTGGAAACTGACTCACACAGCAGTGCAGAAGGGAATGAAACAGACCATGCTTGCATGTACAAGAATTTTTGTGGGTTTTACTAGGATGTTCTTGCATAGAAATAACAACCAAGACAGACTGTGAGGGTGCAGTATCCCTGGGATTCCTTTGTTGGAGACTCTTCTCAGAGGCAACAGCCTGAGCTGTTACATCGTTGCTGCACTGTCGGGACCCAGAACATTCCTCTGCCTGCCCTGGGTGATTTGGGACCCTGACAGGGAGTCAAAGACACCTGTGCCTTCGATTTTAGCCCATGGAAAAAATTACCAACTTTGTGGGAAGATTTACAAGCCACAAAAGTTTAAGTAGAATGATAGTTAATTTGTCACAAAGTGAAAAAGTAGAATTTTAGGGGTTTAAAATGGGGGTTCAAGAGGCAAAATAGAAGAATCTAGGCATATCCTGTCCTTTTCCTTCTCCTCCATTTTCTGCTGGGATGGTGGCACTTTTTGATTGGTTTAGAGTAGAGACAGAGTGCCTAACATAGGTGATAAATATTAGAAAATTATTGTAAATAAAATACTCATAATTCATAATATATAAAAATTAACGCCACCCCAAAGGCAAAAAAAGGCAAACACTGTGCCACAACCCAACCTGCCAGACAAATCTCAGCAAGTCAGAAAAAGACTATAATAAATAAGAAAAAATAAACAACTTTGAAAAGCAGAACTTTGACAAATCTTGACTTCTTCTTTGGTTGCAGGGCTGGGAAAAAAAACAACTTTCTAATACCTGGGGGTCATCTCAACCACAAAAACCCAAAACTGCACCAACTATTTGCAAAGGAAAATTACATCTGTGTGGAGTCTTGTGTGCTTTTGGGTTGGGCCATGCAGCAAGAGTCTCATGGAAAGAGTGGAGGTTTCCATATCAGCAGGGAAGGGTGTGTAGTGGAGGGGAGATACACAATTTGCTAGAATCAGTACAGTTACCTGCAGAAATTGCTGTGATGCATTCCCACCCCACAGGAGAGGCACTGTGGGAATCTGTAGGAATTACCCAGCCCAGGGCAGCTGTAAAGGCTGTGGCCAGGCAGCCTCTGGGACAAGGTGCTGTTGTGGCACTGACCAGAGGCAAAGGCCAAATCTGATAAACTCCAGGACTATGTATAAGAAGGATTGCTCAAGGGAAGAAGAGAGACAGTGGGAAAAGTGGGAAGTAACCCAAAATGGTGATGGACTAGGGACAATTGAGGTAAAACTGATTCTGCCAAAGAAATATTTAATCACTCTGGCTGGATGGTTTCATGAAAAAGCCCCAGGGGGAACAGAGGCTAACAAGATACAAGAGGCATGGATGGCTCCAGAGAATCACAACTCTCTTTGAAGGTTTTTAGCTAACAGGAACTTAAATCCCAGTGGTGTCCAGGATGTCCTGGATGCATGTGAACACTTGATCCAGTATGTTTTCTATATGCACAGAGTTCAAAGAGCAAAGTGTGCTCAGTAATATCCATCACTCCCCCTGAAATGCTGGTACATCATATACAGCCTGGAAGTGAAGTGTTAATTAAGGCATTCCTTAGGAAATCCAAATTAGAACCTGTGCAGGAAGGCCCATGTACTGTTTTATTGTGTGCTTAGTTTACTTTTAAAGATTTAGGTAAGGAAAATTGAATATGCCATTCTCACATCAAACAAGTAGTGATGATCAACCAGTTGATAAATGTCTGGCTTCTGAGAATCCTTCATGATTTTGTATTGGGAATCACTTAAGTATTTGTGCACAGGAATCTATAACCTTGGACTCTACCCTGTGGCAATCCTGTTAGTTTCAATTCTGTTAAGTTTGTTATTTGTAGTAATGTTGTAGGACATTACTACAAATAAGGACACTTATTCAACACCTCAAAATTGTTTTATTTTTCCTTTTACTACATTAGCAGGTGAGTTTAATTAAGGTAAAGGTAGAACTGTTGAGGAACACACCTGGTGCAGGTAGCTGGGTGTGCAGCTGCAGGTTGTGCCCTAGGTGGCAGGAAATGTCTGTAGGCCCAGGTAAGGAGCCATGGTGCCACCCCTTTGCCAAAGGAAGGGAATAGGGACATGTAGAGCTGGCTGGTTCATCTAGAGACTGTGGAGCTCAAATAAAATAGGAGAAGACCCCAGACCAAATATCCCCATTTACCAAGCAGGGTGTGCAAGGGACACCAAAAGCAAAAGAGGAACACAGCCTGTGAGGGCACAAAAGTCCAGTGGTGCCAGTGTGACTCCCAGAGTGGTTCCTGAATGCTCAAATATTAAAATTCCCTTAGCCAGCTGTCTGCAAACTAAAAAGGGATGAGACAGAAGACCAGAGAATGAAACTGGAGATTTGCAGGCAGCAGAGGAGGGATGAACCTGCTTCCCTGAGCATGCTCCAGCTAGGGGGAAGAGTTCCTTACAAAAATGGGAAAATGGGCTGTAGAAGGATGATTTAAGTGACTAACAGTTGGCACGATTTGTCATGGTTTTGTCAGTCCCAGGAAACCTCTTCTGTGTAATAACAAATAGAATATCTGTTGTGATCAGCATTGGGCTAGAAGACTGAAAAAAATTTGTCCCATTTAGTGTCACTTAGTCTGATATGACTTCAGTGCAGCAAGTGGCAGTTGCCCCACTTATGCTAATTTTTATGATGAAACTGCTTGGTAATATGAAGTCTACATGGCAAATCTATAAATACATTAACTTTCCTAGGAAAATACCCTGTCTCCCAGAAATTGAATCAAATGATGACATCTTTCATCAGGAACTCAGTGTTATGTTCCTAACCTCTAAAGAACTTTTTGGCAAGTTTATTTAATAATTGATGGTTATGGTGACTGCATCTATCATAAAAATTTTTGAATGGGTAAGTAAGATGAGCACAGCTTTTTCTGGAATGGAGGTTTAAAATGTTTGATCTTAGGCAGTGGGCCCTTTAATAACCTGATATAATAGGTTATAATAAGACCATTGAGCAGCACATGTTATCAGTTTGCTGTGTGCCTGAGTGGTTTTTTCAAGATAAAAATCTGTTCTTCAAGAATAAGGGCTCAAGGAAGGTCCACTCTGAAAACTGACTTGGAATGGCCACATTTGATAGAAGGTGAATAACAGGCTCTGCACAAAAGCAGAGAGAAGGGACAGGACATGCCCGATGGGACATTCTGCATGACCTGAGGGTCTGGTCACACTCTGGTCCAGGATCAGGGGATGACAACATACCCTTGTGGGTCAGGTGTAGGTTGAGTCTGATATCATAAGTACAACCTATGTTTAGTTCTTGCTTTTATTCAGATATATTTGTTTTGGCTGCCAGCAGACTACTCAAGCTTTTCAGTAGTGATTTATATTGGTTTTGCAGGTACAGATACTTAAGCTGCAGTTAGATGTTCATTGTAGGCAAACCATAATGCTTGCCTGTTAAATTAGTGGAGGTTGAGCTGGTTATGATATCAGAGGGATTTCCTGGAGCTGGATTTAATATTCTGCTTGTTTCAAATTTGGAGAAACTCTGTCAAGGAGATTGGTGGACAATAATAACAGACTTTCCTTTCAAATTGTCCTGCTCCCCATTGTTTTGCTTTTACTGCTGAGATGTATTTGGGGAGGATTAGGATCACATAAACCCCTGGCAGTGTGGGCGTGCTTATCTGCCGTGTGTTCCTAATGATTTGTTGTCATAATTACCTGTGCTGATTCTCCTGCAGATATAGGTGGGTTTGGCACAGAAATTACTGGTGTGTCTGACTGCTCTGTAATGTGTGTGAGTGCAGTCTCTGGCAGTGTGGTGGTGTTTGTTTGGGGGTTTTGTTTGATTTCCTCTGGTCCTGTGCTGTTGCTTTCGCTGTGCAGGCAGTGATAATTCAGTTGGCTGTGCAACTGGGTAGCCATAATAATGCTGCCAAGGTGCATCTGTTACTGTGTTTAATATGTATGTTCTGCTCAGTGCAGCCTCGTGTTAGCAGAGAATCTGGACCTTGATTGATTGCAGTCTGTCTTGATTGCAGCTTTTTTTGTTTGTTTGTTTTTCCCAGTTACTCCTTAATGGCCATAAACCGTTCAAAGATGAAAAACAGCCCCAGCATCTTGCAACCTCACCTTTAGATGTTTTGATTGTTACAGAAGTGAAATGCTGTGAACATCAAGTCCAGAATTTCTCAGGTTAGTGCCATTCCCTGCCTATGAGTAGAATATGTCCCAGAGGAGGCTTTGGGCTGCAGCTGACAGGAGCTGAGCCTGCTCTCTGAGCAGGGTTTGCTGCAGCAGGGGCAGGCAGTGAGGGGAGATCTCTTCAAGGAATAACTCAGAACCTTATGAGCTCCTGCTGTCACACCTACCCTAGCAGTGAATGGCTTGTTTTTCATTGCTGTTTCAAGTTCAGCAGGGAGTATGGTGCATTCCAGGGCTGAGGGGCTGTTAGTCCTGTGCACTGTATTTTTTTAAAATCAACTTATTTTCCTGCACTGTTACACACATTCCTACCCTGATAATAGAATGCTAGTGCATGGTCCAAAGGTATAGGGGCTTTTTGTTTGTTTCAATGTGAGTGATTTCATTTTTATGGTTGGTATTGGAAGGAGATGATGTTGGAAAACAGTGAGGGACACTGAGCCCATGCAGCTACTGCTGCCATTAACTGAGCCCTAGTGCTGCTGAGCAGTGGCACTTGGAAACTCCACTGGTTTTTGTTTTCTTACATCCAAGCATTCTCAGTCTTACTTGTTATATTCTCATCTTATTCCCCAGCCCATCTGTTTCATTCGTGTTCATATTGGGAACAGCTAAATTATGTTTAAATTCTACTTACAACTGTTTTTTGGTTGTTCCTCTCATGCAGGTATTGAACAGGGAGGTTGACCTGATTTCTAGACTGCAGTTTATTTGGCTGCTTTTGCAGTTATCCAACTTTGTCTAAAAACCCTGTAGTTTACATCAACTTTCCACAACACCTCTGGGATCCACTCTTAGTGGGGATCATGCTCCTGATCTGGTTCATGATGGGGAATTTGATCAAGTAAAGAGGGCCATGGGTTACAGCAGTCTAAATTGTTCTAACTTGTAGACTTCCAGAGGTAAGGATGTGTCCTGAAATGAAGTGGGATATTGCAATTCCTCCACAGTGAGATGAGGACCCTTAGTAAGGTGGTGAGAGACAGAATTCCATGGCTTTGTTCTGCTCTTTAATACCCACCTCATGTCTGATGAGTTTTGAGCTTGATGTGAGTGGGTTGTGTTTTGAGCACTCCAACTGTGATATACTGGGACTGAAGCAAGCCAACATAGCAAAGATCTCATATATTCATTAGGAGTTCCTACAGGGTGTGCTTGGTATTTATAGGTTTAATTTTAAGAACGCTATAATCCTGTAAAATTAGGAAATATTTTTATTCCAATAAAGCTGTTTAAAATTTTGCTGGTATAAAAGACAACCTTGTAAAGATGTATAGGTTGTGTATATGAGACTTCTTCCCATTGGCTCTTTATTTTTTTGTTCTCTGGCCAACTTGAAGAGCTAAAGAAGACATATATATTATATATACACTCCTTCTGCTGAAAATACACTCCTCACCAAAACACAAGTCAGGCCATAGTGAGTCCTACCACAGGTCCATCTAGGCCAGTATCCTGATCTGAGTTAGCTAGGAATGGGTATCTAGGATAGAGAATAAAAGCTGGAAAGGCATATAAAATGACTCCTCAGACTGCTCTTGCCACTTTCAGTATACTGGTGAACATGGGGCTTTTGCATTTCTTTTATTATAAATGCCAAGACTAAATTTATAAAGCAATAAAGTTTGTATGTTTGTAAAGTTTATGTAGTTGGCTGAAGGAGATATCAGTGAGGAAGAGCTGATTTCACACTTCTTCATGCTGAGGTTGGCCAAGAGATGGAATTTGGTCCTGCTGTTGTCCCTGTTTATTTCTCAGCTGCTTTCCTTTGTGCTTCACTAGCTGTTTCTAGGAAGGCAGATTTAGAGCTTGCTCAACTCCCTGGCATGACTTCATGGGACAGGGATACAAGAATCTCTTGACATCTTGTATTTGTACTACCTCAGGAATAAAGTTCGGATTTGTGCTGCTACTGTGATCTAAACCAGCTTGGGATTCATTTCAGCCTATAATTAAATTGGCATTTGCTTTGGCTGCATTACTCTGGTGATACCAGAGCATGTCTGTAAACTTAGTTCTGTAAGTCCACATTGCCAAATATCTGCTATTCATGGCATTGCCCAGGAGGATTTTATTCTATTTCAAAGCCAGATTCCTTTAAATAACAGACATGATATCTTTGTACACATGTATTAAAATTTTGATAAAGGAAAGTGGAATAGTGCACCAGGGAAGGCGATTGTACCTTGCCTGGCTTTGAGTGCTCGTGGACTTCCATGTTCAGTCTCTCCTCCAAAATTATTCCTTGGGATGACTTTCCACCATAGTGACCAGACTGAAATCTTCACTAAAGTGATGTGAGGAGACCTTCAAGAGTAGGGAGAGGATACCTATTTCTGTGTCTTGTTATTGTTTGTAATGTTAAAAGTTTGAGGCAGTCTATATTTAACTAAATTTTCTCTAAATACCAGAAGAAAAGCCACCATTAAGGGAGGTTTTTGCAGGGTTTCTGTGTCCTGTGCCTCCTGAGGTGATGTGCAGGGAGGTTGTGTGCGTGCTCAGTGCTCACTGGTAGCTTGGGGATGGCTGGTTCAGGTGTTCTGGTGAGCATAAAGGAGCTTGGGAATGGCATTCCACTTGCTCATTAGAAGAAGAAGAAGAAGCACAAATGTTGTGCTGCCAAACACAGCAGGTACTTTTTCTTTCCAGTTTCTTACTTCTGTACCCAGTGATTGAAAGCACAGCTACCCCATACAGATGCAGGACTCTTTCAGTGAGAATTTGGAACATTTTGCAGCACCTTTCTTCTGAATCTCTTTAATACCCAGTTTTTTTTTTCTTATTTCTCTTCTATTATTTTGATTATCCTTTAGCAGATGTTGAATTGAACATTTCTCAGCAGCCCTCTTGCTGAGTTGGTCTGCTGCTCTTTTTTTTCATGTAGTTATCTTCTATATCTGGAATGAAATCTTCTTTTGTGAAGATTTTTATAAGATCTCTGAGATCTTTTGTTCATGTTTTATTTGATCATCCTTTGTCTTGCACTTTTGACACACTTCTGTCTGCTTCTTCCTTGTGCACATTACATACTGGCCCCTTCACAGCCTTCCCTCTCAGTCCTTTTATTGCTAGGGAATGAGTTATTTTCTCTACTTGAGCTCATAATTAACTGGTAACTTTTTTTGCCTTTTTTTTGAACCTGAAGAAATGTGACCATTGAGTGACCAGCTCTAGTATTTTTTTTTTAAATTTGGTATTTATGTTGTTAATTTAAGTTTGCAACCAGAGTGCTACAGTAACACTCATTTTTAGAAAGGAAGATATTCATATTTTGGGGGAATGACAATAGAATTGCCAAGATCCATGCTTAGTAAAAGATACAGCCTAATTCTAAAGCCACTATCTGAGGAAGATCTTTTATTAGGCCTGTTTCATTCATTTTCTTCTAGGAAAGCCAAGTTAATGTGTTTCTGAAAGTCATTTTTGCTGAAGATTTATAACAAAAACCCCTTAAAATTAATATCAACATAGGCTATCTTGAGCTCCATATAAAAGCAGGAAAAAGAGGCAAGATGAACATCACAGGCACAAGTTATCACTGTGTGTTTTAATTTGATCAGCTTTACACTGTGTGTAGGGTCCGAGGAGGGCTAACTTGCACCTGGCTGGAGCCTTTTCTGACATTCCCCATCTGCTCTGCTTGGCTGTTCATTACAGTGATGTGTCTGTAACCCTGGCCCTGTACAGTCCTTCTGTACCCTACTCACACTTTTCAGGCTTATTGAATGCAATACCTGGCAAACCTTTCTGGTTTGTGTTGGATGCCATCCAGCGCAAGCCATGAAAGCTGCTGAGGTAGCAGCTGCTCTGCTAAGGCAAGACTTCTTCACCTGGTAACAATGAGAGCCCTTGCAACGTTTTGGTGTTGGATTCTCCTTGCATTGTCAAGCCCAAGAGCTCTGGACTCCTGCATGGTGTAGCTGCTGGTTGTTGTCACCCTTTAGTTTGTGCTGCTGACTGGGAGCAGGGTTGTGTCTGTCAGGTCATGCATGGAGTGAGCTCAGGTGTTTGCAGGGTGAGTTTGCCTTCTTTCCCAAAAGTCTGGCTCTGATTTAGTCGCAAGCAAAACCTGTGAGAATGCAGCATGTACTTGTACTGTGACCTGTAAAAATTCTGTCATTCATTCCCCCTGCTCCTTTTTTGTTCCCCCCAGATAAATGGCTCATTTAAACTGGGAGCTACTGAAATACTCTCTGGCTGGCAAATGCAGTGCCTAGCAGCAGTCATCAAGGACGAACCAAACATGAGTGGTGGAGGGGAGCAGGTCGACATTCTCCCGACCAACTACGTGGTCAAAGATCGCTGGAAAGTGGTGAGTACCTCTGGATTTAATGGCCCAAACAAACCTCCTCCTCCTCCTCCTGCAGTGGCACAGCAAATTCCCTGCTTAATCCTGGCCTCTGGCAAGCAACACTCGAGTGGTGGGGTTTGACATGTCAGCAAGATGCTGCAGGGAGAAGGGTTTTGGAGTGGTATTTTCAGAAGGCTAAATCTGCCAAGGATTTTTATGTAGGATTGAACTGTTGCAGCAGGCTGAATAGTGTTCTAGTAGAAAATTAGATTTCAAATTACTGTGGCAAAGAATACTACAGACATGACTATAAATAAATTGTATTGCAATAAAGTGATGTAAAACCAAATGTTTTGGGTTGGAATGTCAGCTACTTCAAGAGTCAGAAAGTCCGTGATTAACTAGCTGGTTCAACTTCTGTGTAAATTTATTGAGATATTTCTTAAAATTATATCATCATATATTAAGAGTTTTAGTTCTTATCTCACCTGTTGTGCAAGCTGGACAGGTTTTGCTTTTAAAATGCTGAAAAAACATTTGAATCCCATGTATAGCATTATCTAAATTTTTAACTGGGATTACCAGCATTCTGAATTGTTGAACTCCCAGCAGAAGCCTCAATAGTTTGAACTACAAGTAATTTGCAGTAATAGCACTGAGTTGTTCTTTATGCTGACTGGCTGTGGTACAGTGGTCCTGGGAGTTTTGCAGTGGAGTGTGGAGAGCAGAGGACTAAAGAAGCTTGGGACTCTGAATTCACTTCAGTTCCAGGCTGTGGATAGGTTATTTTTCAATAGCCCACTTCAGACAAAATATTATCCTTTAATTAGACCCAGCCCTGCTCTTATTGCTCCCCGTTGCCTCCCTTCACTTTGTTCCAGCATTCTCCTCAGCCTTCACTTTTCTGTCTGGCCAATTGCTGAGCAGCCTATTTCTATTTAAGCAATTCAAACTGTTCTTCATTCTCCTGGCTTCTTGAGAGCAGATGGAGGAGCTCAGTTTTTTGAGCTGTGATTAGACACCAAAATGGAGACAACCCCTTTGCCCCTCCCAAAGCTTTCTGTCACAGCTGAAGGAAAGCTTTGCTGAGCTCCTGCAGCTCTGGACTGGAGCTGTACTTGTTTTGGAGGGACTATCCATGGTTAACTGACATAGGGGACTTGAATCATGCCCTGTGCTTACCAGTGTCTCAGAAAATAATGATTGCAGCTTTTATCTGTCTCTCCCTGCACAAACAGAAATTTCCCCAGAGCCTGAATTTGGTCAGATTGGTGCATGTTCTTTGCCAAGCTGAATTCCAGCGCTCTCCTGATGCCTTTGCTTCAGGTGCACGATTGCTAAAACTCATTCCTCCTTAACATGAGGAAGAACTTGTTCACAATGCGGGTGGCAGAGGGTTGGAACAGCTGCCCAGGGAGACTGTGGAGTCTCCATCTCTGGAGACATTCCAAACCCACCTGGATGGGTTCTTGTGTCACCAGCTCCAGGTGACCCTGTCGAGGCAGAGGGCTTGGGCTGGCTGATCTGCAGAGGTCTCTTCCAGCCTGAACAGTTCTGTGATCCTGGGATTCTCTGTTCTCCTGTACCTTGGCAATCTTTAGCTTGTACCATTCCCTATTTATCAACCCTGGAGTTGCTCCTTCCTAGAGAGGAGTGCTAAAAACTTCTGTAAATGATGGGAGTATTTTTGTAACAGAGTCTAAACAAAGTAACTTCGTTCTTGGCAACAGCAGAACTCTTACAAGCACCAAAACCTCCAAATAAAGTCTAAAATAAGCTCTGTGATGCTTACAGGGAACATTTCAAACCAATTTTTAAGTTGGTAGAGGCGCTAAGTGTGGGATTTGGTGCTTCATTGTTCCATGAATCTGTGACTGGGGCCCACTAGAAGCTCTGCCCACTAACTCTGCCTTAGAAAAGATAGAAATGTGCAGCTGTATTGTCAACAACAACAACCTCTAATTAGAGGAATAACCTTTTATGTTTTATAATGTCTCAGAGTAGCCTTAAATACTGCAGTGAGGTCATTGTCCCACTTGAAGGCTCTGAGAAATGACATGACTTGCTAAAGGCTGTAAATAGCAATGAGAAATCCTTTTTTCCCAGCTCTGAGTAGAGCTGGGAATTTGACCATGTGCTAGCTGACTTATGCATTGTGAGCCTTGATTGAGCAGTCATTCCTCCCACCCCAAAAACAAGCGTGAAGTGCAGACCCTTTCCTTTTAGGCAGCCCTTCTGTGCCTTTCCCTTTCTTTAAGCTGATGTGGGACCAGTCGGAACCACAAGCTATGGAGGGCTTGGAATAATCTGGAAAAACTCTGAAAATACTTCTGGTGGCCCAAGGAAATGGACAGCATAGGATCAAGTGACCAAGGAAAAAAAGGACTGTACCTTAAAGTGAGCATACAGCTGTAGTATCAGGAGTAGCATTTTTCCCTTTTGTCACAGATCTTCCTGAATCTAGCCCAGAATGTGCCAGCTGTATGGTCCAGTCTTTGCTGTGGGTGATGGATCCTGCTCGAGCAGGTGTGTGGCATATTTATGTGATGCTGGGGTGCAACTGCCAGAAGGTCTTTTGTGTAATTTGTCCTCCCAGTGTCTCTGGCTGGGCATCTGCTTGAACCTTGTAGCTCTTAGTGCTGGCATACTTCCATTATTGAGCCGATTTCTAATTTTAGATTGGTGTAATGTATTCCTTGAATTCCTTTCCTTCTTTCCTCCTTTCTGCTGGCTGACAAAGCTTTGACAAATGGAGATGCTGGTTCTCTGCAGTGAGCCTGTTGGTCGTTCATTTTCCTGTCACTTGAAGTCAGTAAAGTTTGGCTGTCTGACAGCAGTAACATTTTTGTTCTCATTTATGAAAAAAAGACATGGACAGGATGTGCTTATGGTTTTTATCAAAACTTGTAGGTTTAGAAGTATTCTTTATAGTCATCATTCTTTACTTGCAGATACTTTTGATGAAGTTTAGGCAGTACTGGAACCACGTTTTGCTGAGTCCCCAGAGGGTCTTGATCCACGTGTGCTCTGAATGATGTGAACAGTTTTGTTCAGGGGAGGGAACAAAGTGAAATGTAACTTGTACTTGCTTTGAACTAGGTATGGATGTTAAAGCTGAATTTTGATGTATCTCTTTATTTCACATAAATGCCTTTTACTGGGGATTCACAACTGACACTTATTAGCAAGAGAGAGTTGGCAGCTCCTGCACTGAGCTTTGAACACAAGTGATGACTCCTGTACATGTGTATGTTCTTTTCTTAGGTGCAATCCATGTTTTGTTTGCCTTCAGGTTTCTGAGCTTCTTGATCTGAAGCTCTCCAGTTTATTTTGGAAACCTTGCCAGAAACCTCACAAAACTTTAGTGGATTCTTTACCTTGCCTTGTTTAGAAAGGCAATTTATTGTTCCAAGAGGGAACTTGGGACAAGGAAGGTTCTTTGTGAGACTTAGGGCCTGCTTTGGTCTGACTCTGAATTGCTTTAAGTGGGCTTTGACAGGTCTTCAGATGATTTAGAATGTGGCTGGCTGAGTTCTTGATTGGCTTCTCAGTTCATACCTGCTGCACATGAGTTCACTTCCCTTGAGATCAGATCCAGTCCTCTTAAGCAAGTAGAGTGGGCTCTGGAGAGTTTGATGAATAAAGGTCAGCTTTTCCTCAGCTCTTAAGTCAGATGAGACCTTCTGGCCTTTTCTGGATCAGGTAGCCCATTTGGCTGGGCTGCAGGATTTGCAGGCTTGGCTGTACCAGTGTTCCCAGGAGACAGCCACAGTGGTCATTGTTTGACATTGTCGAGTCTTTGAAGGCTGTGGATGACAGCCTAGACCCTGGCTGAGTTCACTGAAGGTTGCTGGCTTTCCATTTGGTCCTTTGCTCTGGATTTAGAGCGCTGCACATTTCTTTACATTGCCACCAATCCTGACACCAAACCATTCCTGCACTGGTCCTGGAATGTTACCCTGGGAAGGTCTGGTCTTTATATGATATCCTTGGAAGGCAGACTTTGTTCAGAGCAGTGGTGTTGTATATGCTTCTGGAATAAAAGATGAAATTTGTATTCAAGCTTATTTTTGGCTGGGGTTGTGTGTTGCCTTGGTTTTTTGAACTGTGTCTGAAAATACTGATTTTTGCTTAGTGAGAAGGCTGCGTGTTGCTGTTGTTGTTTTGGGGTTTTTTTTAGTAATCTCTGGAAGACTGTGCTACAAGAGCCTTTTTCAGGATGAATCAAAAATATTTCAGAATATTTAAAGGAGACTTCAAAGGGAGCCATTTGTGTGCTGTGTAACTCCTGATTGTCTGTGTCCAAGTCCAAATACCTACCTGTTTGATCAGATGAGCTATTCACTTGATTCCACAGCCTGGAATAAACACCCAGCTCACACAGGGGCTCGTGCATTAGGTGGGATGAATCCTGCTGGTGTTGGCAGCCTGTATCCCAGTCAGAACAGTGAGTGAGTAGATGAGAATATCCCCAAGGCAGTGAGGCTTAACATGGGTAATGACTCTTGATTTGATTACTGCTTAGGTGATTCTAGTTAGATGCTTCATTCTCTTCCTTGACTTTGTGTTTGCAGTTTCATTCCTGGTTTGGGGTTTTTTGGGTGGCATGTGCCCATCTCTCCTTTGTGTCCAACAGAAGGCTATCCCAAGTTTACCTAAGAAAGTGAACTCCCATGGAGCACCCAGACAATGAGGCAATGGATGTGACATAAGGCCCTGACCTCAGCCAAGACCTTGACTTACAGCAGCTTGCTCTGGACCAAAGCAAAGGAAATGGCTGCTGACAGCCTCATTGTTGCTGAAAAATCAAGAAGTGTGGCAGTGCTAGTGGTGATGTTGAATGGGTGGTACCATCTGGTGTGCTGGGAAAAGTATGCCAGAGAATAATTTCCATAAGAGTGTGAGCAAGGATGCAAGGAAACAAAGGCAGCTTTGACAGCCTTTTATTGGCTGGAATGTGTGTATAAAATCAGTTTTCTCATTCAGCAGAAGCTTTGATCTAGATCTCGTGTGATCTCCCCTTTGTTTCTCTGTAGACCTTTATGTATCCTCCAGTTTGGCTGTTTTCCAGGTGTGCAGACTCAATATTGTCCCTCCAGTTCTCAGTTTACCTTTTTGCCTTCTTTAGCTTCTTTCCCTTTCTCATTTATATATCAGACAACAGAAGATCTTGTGTACTGAATCCTGAGGTATTAGCTGACGTGTTGTTGCTGTGCTGAATCTAGCACTGTTTTGCAAGAAAGATTTTTAATAGCCAGCTCACTTAGTGTGAATTTCCAAGTGGAAGTAGGGCTGCATTGTAATAATTTATGAATAATCTGTGGTGACCTAGTTATTGGCTGTTTACTGCATAAATGTGCCTGTTTAGCCCCGTGGAAGGTCATGAGGAAAAATGACAAGAAGTTGCTCTGGACAGCAGCTTTCAAAGGGTTATCAAGTTATAGTTCAGAAACAAGGCTGGCTGTCAAGCTAGAAACACTAGTTTCTAGTGGAAAACACTTATTTCTTCAAATGGAACTGTTTTTCTTGATGTGGGAGCCAGAAAAGCAAATTATTTTGGTCACCTTGGAGAGGAAAGAACCCTGCTCTTGGTAGGCTGGGCCCTTTGTTCAACAAACTGGACAGATGCACAGGACAGGTCTTTGGTGGTACAGAAGACACTAAAATATCATCTAAACATTGTGTAAGATCCATGTTTGACTATCTATCTGACTGAAACTTCTTTTCCTCTCTTAAGTGTTAAGTGTTATTCAGTGTAAACCTGAATTTCCTCCTGGGCAGCACAGTAGGCTTTAAATATATCTAAGAGAAACAAATATAAAATTATTTTCCTGGCATAGACATTGACTCTTGCAGCACAAGAGGAGTCTTTATTGTACATGATTATATATAACTATGTGCACATATGCTGTCAAGTCTCAGCAGAAGGAGGATCAAGGAATCACCTTCCAGGAAAGGCAGAGGATCCTGACTTGCTCTCTGAATGGGAGGCTACTCTACAACAAGCAGACAATCTGTCTCTAGAAGGTGCATATCAAATATGCTGAATCTTATGATATCTTTAGCTTTGAGTTCATGTCAACTGAAGTAATGGATTCCTATTGTGGAGCAGTCTTTAATTTTGCCCAGAGACACAAAAAGCATAATTTGGTTGGGTTTCGAACTGAAGAGAAAAAGAGGCTGAGAAAGAATGGAGTTGTACTGGTGGCTTGTACACAACTGTTTTGAGGTCATGCTGTTAGCAGTTCTTTGAAATGTGACACTGAGATAATTTCACTACCAAAACAGATAAAGAATCTTGTAAAAGATTCCAGTGGATGTTTTGTTCTGTTTTTAAAGTCTTTGAATGAGATGCAAACTTCATTTAACTTATTTCTTGAAAGATTTGTTCCAACTACCATGGTTATGTTTTACCACAGAGATGTTTTTGTTGATGGGGAATGACAGTGGTTCTGCTGTCTCCTTGAAGGGTCTTTCCTTGAATTTTGGCAAGAACATCATGGAGGCAATAGGCATCATCATTTGCTTTTAAAAAAATATCACCTGTCATTGCTTGCTAGGCTTGTTCTCTGCTGTTAGAGCAAAGAATTTATACATAGCACTGTCAAGTGGGTAGCTGGACTTTTGCCAAGCTGTGCAGGGATTCAGGCACAGCACAGACTGGGAGCTGAGCTTGCTCTCCCTGCACAGCAGAGGAGCAGGCTCTGTGAGAGGCAGCTTGCTGATCCCTCTCGTGTACAGATTGTAGCAAACCCCTTTGTACTTTTGCAGCTGAAGAAGATTGGTGGAGGTGGCTTTGGGGAGATCTACGAGGCAATGGATTTGCTGACCCGTGAGAATGTGGCCTTGAAGGTGGAATCAGCTCAGCAGCCCAAGCAAGTCCTCAAGATGGAAGTGGCTGTCCTGAAAAAGCTGCAAGGTAAGGCAAAAAGCCATTTGGAAGTACTAAAAGTGCATGTTAACTATTAGAATCAAAAGTTGCAAATGGTTTTTATAGTTTTCTCCTCAGTTTCCATCTATATCTGATGTCATGTTAAGTCATCCAGCTCAGAAAGTTGTTACATTCTGCAACTCAAGTGAGATCCAACAACAGGGACTATTTTTTCTGCCAGGATATAAGGACAATGGGGAGACTTGGACTGAACTATTGGTCCAGTGGTCTGTGCAATCTAGTGATGCTGATTAGAAAATAAGGAATAGAGGGAGCAGCACCTGACTAGAAAATGAGGTTGCCTCCCAAAGGACATGGAGCCCTGAAGCATGACAGAGTCTCCAAATAAAATGATTGACTAGTAGAGAAATACAAAAAGTGGACAACAGGAGGTATGGGGAAACTGACTATTAACTAATTTTTTATGTACCTCACTGTCCTGAAGGCAAAGAGTGATGTGCCTGTTCTGAATGAGGGTGGAAAGGAGCTGTCTTGATGCAGTTGCTCCTGGCTGAAGGAGGGGGGCTTCTACTAAAAAGATTGCTATGGAGGGATGTAAACAAGGAATTTCTAAATCTGCCTTTGAGGAACTGAGAACTGCTGTTGGCTGAAGGGCATTGTGCATGGATTTCCTTTTTAAGGCAAAGCCAGCTATTGCCAGGTACAGTTTATGTGTTTTACTATAAAATAAATTTTTAGGGATGTTCCTTTCTGCAGGATTCCCACTTGGGCTGAAGAAACACCTGCTGAAGCAGTGAGTAGGATCCTTATCACCAGGGCTCATGCTTCAGAGATAATGTTGTGGCCCTATGAGTCTGTACCTTTACCTTTGTACAAAATCTCCAGAGATTTAATTGAATTCGAGGGCGAGGCTGTTGCAGGCCTTGTGAAATGAGTTACTCAATGTTTGTGACAGATTGCCTCTAGGTAAAAGCCAGTGAATTATTTTTGAAGGTCACATAGTTTTCCACATTTCAGCTCTCCCAAGAGGAGGACTGATAAGGCCTCTTTTGAATACTCTGGATTGTAAAAAATGAAGCTGAGCTGTGTAAAGGAGAAATCAGCCCAGGTCATTTCGAGGACTTGTTGATCTGTGAAAGGCCTGGATGCACAAGCTCCCAGAGAGGAGCAGAGTGGGTGTCTGAGGTCTGGACACACTGCCACGAGGGCAAGTAAGGCTGTGATTGAGATTTTTTTTTGTTTGGTTGTATACTTGAAACTGCTCTGAATTGAGTGAGGGTAGGACTGTGTGGAATGATGGATTTTAGAGTACCACAAACAGTGCTGTCATGCTGGCCACTGCCAATAGGTGCTGCATCCAGGGCAGGGAATGCTTGAAAAGCATGAGCTGAAATCACTAAAGCAGATCAGAAGATGTGCGAGGTGTTGACTAATATACTTGTGTTTATTTCTGGAAGATTGTTGAGAATACCAAATGCTTGAATAAACACCCACATTTGTGTACAGGATGATGCTGGTAACTGGGGAGAGGGAGTGGTGGTGTATGGAACTAGAAAAAGCCCCTTGGCAAAGCAGTTAGTAAATATTCAAGAAAAGGACAGAAAAGACAGAAGAAGCAGAATTGGCTGTGCATCAGCTATCCTGTGTAAGAATGACACATTACTGCAGCCATGTTCTTTACAAATCAAGCTGTTCTGTGAGGAATTTAGCTTTTTTTGGTTGAAGGTTAATCCCCAAATGCTTTACTGAAATAAATGATAAAGTTAAAATAAGAAATTGGGTTGAGAGCATGGGGAATCACGTATTGTGTATGTTTTCACTGTGAGTGTTGCAATGAGGTGAGAAACATTTCAGGAAGGGAGATACTGCCTTTTCCCAACAGTTGGTGGGTAGAGTAAGTTTTTGGTATTGCCATAGGTGATACAGTCAGTTCATGGATTTCCAGATGAAAAGCAAGGGAACAATATTGTCTAAAATTCCTCTGTACTTTTCTGGTAGAATTGAAAATTACAGTCCCTCTTAAACAGTGCAACTTTATTGTTTCCTATTTAGGTGTCACACCAACCTTAAGGGACTAATGAATGAGCTGCTGCTCTTTCCAGAACTTGTGATCAGAATCTTACACGTTGCTGGAGTTCAGCAGAGTTTGGGATAGAGAAGGTTGGCCATTGGGCCATACTGCAGACCTGGTTTGGGCACAGCCTGACCCCTGAGAGCAGCAGCTCCTGATTGGTGTGGACTGCAGGCTGCTGCCAACAGTGAGGATTTCTGGGACAGTTTGTGGAATAGCCACATTTATACCAAATACCCAGATTTAATCAGGGAGCTCAGCTCCAGGTATGTCCCTCACAATGTCCTTCCTGCACCAGTCAGGTAATGAATCTTCTAGAAGAGTCCCTGAACCTTCTGATAAACACCATGTGTAGTTTTCTGCTCTGAGGGTGGCCATGTGCTGGAGCAGGTTACCCAGAGAGATGGTTGGAGATACTGAAAACCCAGCTGGATGTGAGCATGGACAACCTGCTCTAGCTGTCTCTGCTTGAGCAGGGGCATGGACTGGATGATCTCAACAGGTCCCTTCCACCACAAGTGGCTCTGAGATACTCAAGCTTGGCTGTGTGAGATCACTGCCAATCACTGCCATGTCAGCATCTCTCACCTGCTCTGTGGATTCATTTTGTTCTGCTCATACTTGATTTGAATTTTCTGGATGTACAGTGAGTTTTCTGCATCTGTTTAGATATATTAATATGTTTCCCAAAGGCAAAATTCTTTCTAACTTGCATTGTTACTTGCAAGGATCATAAGTTGTCTTCTGACCAAACTTCCAAATCTGTTCACTGTCTTGGGTCTGTGAGACACCATCAATGGTGCCCTTTTGTGCTTTGGGTGAAACACAATTGAGAAGTGAGCTTATGGAGTTTCTTGTTCCAGCAGGTGATAAGCTGAAGCTCTCAGTTTCCTGCTGTTGCACCTTTACCCAAGAAGTTTTTAGCAGCATTTGTGTTTTTTTCTTGCCTTCCATAGACTTTAGTAGTCAAAATCAAAACCTGGTCCCGCAGAGTTGCTGTAGAATATTTCCTTGTCCAGGCTGGACTTGCAGCGCTCACGACATTCTGTCTGGTGCTACTCTATCTCATTTCTAATCAATTCCAATTTCTAATCAATTCAGAGCCAATTTTAATCAGAGCACCACAAGATAGCTTTTTATTTTAATCCTTGTGGAGCAGTATTTGCCTTACATTGTCTTGTTGCTCCTAGAGAAGCTAGTAGAGAATTACACTGCTAGGGTTGAAAATCTTACCAATAACAAATTCTGAAACTGTTTCAGGGACAGTTAAGGCACATCTGCACAGTGAATTTGGGCATGGATACAGCTTCTCTGTCAGAATACCATTTGTGTGCCAAGCCCTCATTTTATTCCCTTAACCACTACTGTAAATCTATCTTTAAGTGAGGTGTGTGTGTGATTGTACCATTTGCACACAATTTTTACATAATGGGATTTTCTACTTTGCAGTCAAGCACTTTGAAACCAAGCCTAAGCTGCAGTGACAAAACTCCTCCTGCAGATTGTCTCCAGCAGAGGAACTTGCTGGTGCAGTTGGACTGCCAGTGTTTTGCTCTGTAGAGAAGCCTTTGGATCACTTTAATTTAAAAGTAAATGGAAATAAGATCTGTATGGCTAAGTGAAGGAGTAACTTGCATATCCAGAGAGCAAGGACAGCTTTGGCTGGATTTTCTGTGTTTCAGCCTCTGAAGCAATGTCTCCATTAGTGAGCAGTGGGGAGCAGCAGTTGCTCATGCCTCTACATCTCCAGCAGATATGGCTTGGGGTTTACACTATAAACTTCATGGATTTATTGGGGTTGTGCTTTGGGTTAGTTCTGATCTGCCCTCCTGTCTGAGGGTGCATTTGTTGGTTTGGCCTCTCATGTAGGATTTGGGGACTACTTGGTATGCTCCTGAAATAGAAATTCATGGTCTGTTTGCTCAGAGAAAACCTTATATGACCCAAAGCCACTCTGGGAGCACTGACACGTGGTGGCTGGGATGATTTAAGGTAGTATGGGGGCTTTCTTTAAAACCTCATTGCTTCTGTAAACCAGGACACTGAGGCTCCTGGTTTTTTGAATCATGAGGAGAAAAAAAAAAAAGTGAAAAAAGTGATGGTTTCCTATCATTGAACATATGGAAGGGAGAGTACTATCACATCTGGATGAGCAGATGTTTTTCCATCTCCTCAATGATTTTCTAATCCTTTAAAATACAAATGGACAGTGATCTGCCTGCTCTCTCTGTGATTTTTTCCCAGTGCTGTATTTGCTGTGGAGCAATATTCAGGTGGCAAAGGAGCATCAGTACTACCCAGACTCAGTTTCCTGCTGCACAAGGATCTGTCTCAAGGAGTGCAGTTTGTATATCATCTGGTCCACAGGCTCTCTAAATATGGCCACAACATTCAGTTCCCTATGCTGAGATTCTCTTTGGAGCAGCCTAGCAGGCTGTAATTTAAAATGGCCAGATTATTTTTGTGCTGAGCAATGTTTTCTGTTCATCTGCAGTGGCAATGTTGCCCTGGTGTGAGGTTACAAGGCCCTGAGTATTTGCTTTTGATCTCTCTTGGCTGCCAGATATTGCTAAGCTCCCTTCAGTGTGTTGTTTTCTTTGTAAATGCCTTCTTTTCAGTGAAACCAGTTCCATTGTGTAGGACTCTGATTAATATTATTCTGCAGTGCAGAGATCTTCTGCATATTGAGTAGTTGTGCAAGATGCAGCCTGGTCACAGGCAGTGTAGTTTTTGAATACCTGAATTTGTTACAGCAGATCCTGTACTGCTTGTTCCTTCTTTATTGCTGGGGTTGGACAGATAAGGGTTTCCTAGCACAATAATGGAAGAAGAGGAACCTTGCTTTTCTTACTTGCTGTTCCTAGGGGGTTTTGTTCTTATTACATGTGAGTTTTTTGTGTTAAAGTGCTGCCTTAATGCTCTGTGATTCAGTTTCTTTTACTTTTGCAGACACAGTTTATATGTTTCTACAATATTTTTCTAGGTGGATTTAAGCAAGCTCTCTGCAAAAACTAGAAAGCAGAGTGAATTGCCCTTGTCAGACTTGCTGTAACTTCAGCCTTTTTTCCCATCACTGCATTTTTCCACGTGGAAATGTTTTAATGAACTGGCATTTGTTGCACATGATTTTTATGCTATGGTGCCATTGGGTGGGGGAAGGTCATGGCATGGCTGAAAAAGGATTTAAACCACATTTTTTTGAGATGTTGTTGAATTTTTGCTCCAGTAGTATTGTGCCCTGATCTGTGTGGGATCTATTATCAGTACTCCTCTTCAAGTACTGATAATTTGGTTTAGGGAAACAACTGGAGGAAATTAGTTTCCTCTAGTTGGTAAATGTGCAAGGTCAGGTAGTTTTACCTTTAATTCCTCTAGTTGGTAATTTTGCAAGGTCAGGTAGTTTTACCTTTAATTGATTAGGGGACAACGACCAACCTTTTGGGTTTGTGCCCATTAGTTCATTGACTTCTTGCAGAAGCACTAGCAAGCTTAATCCAGTTGGTTAAATCCTAGCTGATTACTGTTGAGTAATGTAGTTATTTAAGCCTTACTTCCAGCAGAGAATTTGTCTCCTTTCATGTTCAAAACTCCTTTGTCCAGCTGAGCTGACAAGTCCCTGAAGTCTGGCTGGTTTGTCTGGCCAGAGATGAAATTGGTAACTGCAGAGGAAAGAAGTCAATGTGAGCCAGCTCTGCCAAGCTTAAGGCAGCATTTCCAAGTAAAATTAGATGATGAAAATAGCTCTCATTTCATTTTCTAGTCCTGATGAATCCTTCATTTCTTTACAATATTTGCACAGAAGTGAATTCAATATCCCCACAATACAAAACCTGTGATAAGCTGATAAACCAGACAGTGACAGGCAAATGAAGAAGAGGATGGTTGTAAAATGTACACTATAATATAGAGAATTGAGAAACAACTGCAGCTTTCCAAATACCAGTGAGAGCAGTTGTACAACTGCATATCCATTGCTGTGCATATCACAGAGACCCCAGCAGGGCCAAGTGCTCAAACAAGTTATGTCCTGGTTAGTGACCTAAGCACTTGGGCTTTTCCCAGTATGTGACACAGATCCAGAAGAAAATTTAGGCTCTCAGGCAGAAAAGAAATTTATCTGGTTGCTCTGGCCTTTTGTCACTGAAGTTTTGAATCCCACAGCCTCTCTGGGCCCTTGTTCCAGGGTTTCACCATCCTCATGGAGGAATAAAGAAATAGCATTTAATAGTAACTTCCCATATTGCAGCTCATGCCCAGTAGTGCCTCTCTGTGTGTCTCTCTCATGGATTAACTCTGGCTGGCACTAAGTGCCACCCAGCTGCTGACTCAGTGCCCCCATGGGATGGGGAAGAGGGCAAAAATATCAAACCCATGGGCTGAGATAAGAACAGTTTATTAATTGAAATGAGAACAATAACAGTAGCGATGAAAAGGGAGATAAGAAAATGAAAGGGAGGAATAAAACCCAAGAAGTACAAGTGATGCACCACCCTCTGAGCAATGCCCAGCACATTCCCAAGCAGTGGCTCCTGGTGAATCAGCCCCAGTTTTTATACCCAGGATGACATCCCATAGTAAGCAGGATCCCTTTGGCCCATTCAGGTCAGCTGCTCCAGCTGTGCTCGTGCAAGGCCCCAAAAAACTCTCTCAATGAAGCTTTTAACAGGGCTTATGGTTGTTCATTTAGACACACAGGAGAAACACCAACAAGATCTTCTCAAGAGGTCCAAACAACAAAATAGCTTCTCTGGTAGCTTTAGAAAATCAGAGAACTTTGGCAAAAGGCTGGGAGCAGCATTCAATCAACACAAAACACTTCTCAAAGCATTGACTTAGCCCACTCAGCTTCACAAACTTGAAGCCCATTTGATTTTAAGTTACTGAAAAGGAAGGAATTAGAAGAAGGAGAAGGACAGAAATGGTACAGAGAAGGACACATACAGCTGCCAACTCCTGGGTTCCACCAATATTCAGCTGATAGAAACACCAAGAGGAGGTCAGGACATGTTCTTGCCACATATTTGGCCTTAAATAGCTCTTGGCCTTCCTGGGCCCTTCTCCCAGGTGTGACTTCTGGTCACTTGGCCACTCAGGAGCTGGGTCAGGGGCTCCAGGGGTGGGATGTGGGGCATTTTCTCCAGTGTGACAATTGGCAGCTCTGTCAGGCTGGGGTGCTGGCTCTAGGGGTGCACTGCCAAGCCAGGGCCCAACCTGCCCTGCCTCACACACGTGCACCCTAAAATATCTTGAGACATCAACCTTTGCAGTGTCTCACAGCTCCCTCCTGGCTTCTTGTGCACCTCCTGACTGGCAGAGCAGGGGAACAATGAAAAGTCCTTGACTTAGGGTAGGAGCTAAGCAACAGCCTAAATTAAACACTCATGTGTTACCAACACTGTTCTCATCCTAAATACAACACACAGCACTGTAACAGCTACCAGGAGTAAAATGAACTCCAGCCCACACAAAACCAGGACAAGCTCTGAGGAAAGTCAGGCTCCATCTTCTTGGCACTCTTGTGTTGGACCAGCAGAGTTTCCCTTCTAGTGCCTTCCTAAAGGCTGAACAAACCCAGTTCTCTGGCACTTTCTGTTAATTTAATCTGTTACATTTTCCTTTCCTTGCCACCATCCTGGTGGCCCTGCTGAACTCGTGATGTTGGCATTGTGCAGGAGAAAATGCAAGAATTGGTGAGGTAACAGTAATAAGAGTAACAATTGCTATGAGATTTATGATAATTCATGCAGCAGAAGTTACTTCAATGTTTTGGGTGAACTGATAGGAATGAGACAGCTACTCCATGGAGGTGAATCACAGAATTTTAGCATAAAATTAAAAGATTACATTTTTTAACTTCTTTGTGGAGAAGACTGGTTACTGGTTTTCTGGTGAAAACACAGGAAATATGGAGTCTCTTATAAAAAAACCAACTTCAAGTTGCAACAATAATGTCATATATTTCTTTCTTAGTATTTATTTGATTCGTTTCATTGCTGCATTGAAAATACATTAGGGATATTTAAGAACTTAAATGAGTAGAAGATTGGAATGAATATTGGTGCCCTCCAGTTTGAAATTGATCCTTGTGAAAAAATAGACTCAAAAAAGGATCATAATTTAGGTTCTTTTAGGGGCTGTGTAATGAAAGCTTTTCATGTAATGAAAATTTTAAAGTATTCAAATGGGGACTTTAATCATATCTCTACAAGGTGATGAATATCTCTCCAAGGGTTATACATGAGAACATAATTATTGACTGTCATTTTTAAGTTTCTTCAGAAAAAGGATGGTGAAGACCATTTCAGTGACTGAAATCTTTCTTACCCCATATTATATGGGACATTATTATGTTCATTGTAGTTAAAAGACTGCAGTAGAAAGTATATTTTTGTGTGGCTGAACATTAAAATTTTGCCTTAACTAAATGCTTGTGAACAAAATAAAACACTCTGAAACTTTTCTCAAGTCAGTGCTTATGAACATTGGGCTGATGTTAGTAATTAACTGGCCAAAACTCTTCATAATCTATTGCCCTGTTTTTTGCTTTGTTTTAGTAACAAACAAAAGCAGATACAGAGCATATTTTCTATGGTATAACTTGTGACCCTCTGGAATATCTGGGTGATTGTTGAGCAGAGCAGTCTAGCAGTAAAATGGTTGTGATGCTTCCCATACCAAGTATACCTTGGGAAAAAAAAATACATTGCTCCCCTCGCTTCTTTCTTTTCCGGGTTCAAATATGCTTTGCTGCTCTCTTCTATGATCTCCATGCTCGAGGAGGGCATGTGTGAGAAGAGAGGCTATTTCCTGCTGCCTTAAAGGGAATTTATGGATGGAATGACAATTCCAGCATCCTGTCTGCACAGGAGGCAATTACACATGATTGTTCTTGTGTGCTTCACAATTCTGCTCAGCCTCAGGACTGAGCAGCAGGAATCCCAAAATCACACCTGACTGTCAGCCTCCATCTGCTGCTTCAGCATGGCATGAGCTGCTCCAGGAGAGCAAACAGTTGTAATCTGGTGCCTCCTTTAGATGAAAAATGAGTGAAAGGCTCTGGAACCCAGAGGGTTTGGTGCTGCAGGCATTCATCCCACCTGTAGGACTGGCTGGCCGTACATGCAGCGCTTCTAAATGTGGCCTGCCTTTCCTACACTCTGTTATATTCTTTTTGTTTCATGCAGAAATGGGCACAGTTTTCCTTCACCTCCTTTCTTCTGTTTTCCTGGTGTTGCTTGTGTTGCAAGGCAGTGCATGGCAGAGCTGTTCCAGGCAGAGCCTAAATTCCCAAGACCAACTGGCCGGGTTTTAAAGCCTGTTTTAGATTGGAAAGGAGGATTCAGTATAAAATCATGTCAGTTTGGGGATGCAGGTAATCAAGAACTGTCAGTCCATTGTTTTCAAAAGTTGTAGTAAGCAGAAACACGTTGTCATCCTAAACAAGCACAAGATTCTCAAAAAGAATAAAAACTAAAATGCTTTTTCTTTCTGTAAAATGTTGTGATCCAGAAAATAGTGGTGTTATGGAGGAAACAGATTTAAAAGAATTTTTAGAAATTAGCAAGGATGTGTCTTAAATCATACCACTGGACACTACCCCTCTGGTTTCACTGAAATTAGTGATTTAGATGGGCAGGTTCTCCCTTGCTTTTTAATGCTTATCTGTAGTTTTGCAGCAACAAAAAGCATGTGGTGTCCGTGCTTTGCAATTATTTAAAAAAATAAAAGCAAGTTAAAAAAAAAAATGAGTAATTTACCCTTTTCACCACACAATAGCTCTCATTGTCACTAGAAACAGTCACTGTGTTTTGGCTTTTGCCTCAATATCCATCCCCTGGTGCTCTGAAAGGCGAACAAAGGAAAGTGGGACTCTGTAAATCTGTGAATCATGGCTGGGATGAGTGTGGGCTTGCTCCTGTCCATCCTCTCTGCCCCCTGTGTGGGTGGCCAGCTTGCTGAAGCACAGGAGTGTCATGAGATCCTAGAGAAACAGAACTGATGCTTTCTGAGGTTGCCCAGATGTGTTGACTTTGTAGTGACAACTCTGGCTCTCAGGGTCCCTTCACACTAGCAGACAGTTGATGTTATTTCTACACTGCCTATTTCCATTAAGATATTTGAAAAAACTCCTTTTCATTGTCCCCTGCAGGATGGGGATGGTCACCTCACAGAGACAGGGACAAGGCAGAGGTGTTTAACACATTCTTTGCCTCTGTCTTCAACACGGCTGATGGACCAAGGGGGTCTCAGTGCCCTGAGCCTGGAGGATCTTGGCTGTGAGAATGATCAATTCCCCGTTGAGCCTGAAATTGTGCAGAGTCTGCTGCTCCAGCTGGGTCCCTACAAATCTGTGAGGCTTAAAGGAATTCAGCCAAGAATCCTCAAAGAGCTGGCTGATGTCATTGAAAAGCCTCTCTCCATGATTTTTGAGTGGTCTTGGTAATCCAGAGAGGTCCTAGCTGACTGGAAGCTGGTGAGTGTTGTCCTGATTTTCAGGAAGGGAAAGAAGGAGGACCCCAGAAACTACAGGTCTGTCAGTGTCACTTCAGTGCCTGGTGAAGTTGCTGAGCAGATGGTTCCAGGAGGCATTGAAAACCAGCTGGGGCAACCCTGGATGTACAGACTGGGGAATGAAAGCTGGAAAGCAGTGCCATGGAAAGGGGCCTGGGGATCCTGGTCCATGGCACGTTGAACATGGGTCAGCAGTGCCCTGGCAGCCAGGAGGGACAACCCTGTCCTGAGGGCATCAGGCACAGCATGGTGTCTTAGTTTGGAAAGACAGGTGTCTGCTAAGGAAGGCAGGAGCCTCCCCTGAAATGGAGAATGTAAACCCCCTCCCTCCAAATTGCTATAAATTTGAAATTAAGGGGCTCTCGGGCAAAAATATGGGAGCAGGAATAACTGTTCTTTATTAGGGATGAAAATAAAAAGATAAAATAAACAATGCAGTAAACCAACACTGACAGAGTCAGAATATGACCTGACACCCTGTGGGTCAGGGTGTTGGGAGCAATCCAATTGGAATTGTGCCTGCAGCCCTCGTGGAGTGTCAGATGTGGTTCTGTTGGAGCAGTGATCCTGTAGAAAAGGGTGTATTCTTCCTCTGAAGATCCAGTGGAAGAAGAGGCAGCTGCTGTTCCTCTGGGAAATCCAGTGGAGAAGCTGTGCTGGTGTTCCAGAATCTCCAGAATCCCCAGATTATATCTGGGTAGGAACACTTGGCTCTTCCCTCTGGGCATTTTAAAATGAAATTGCTTTTATGTTTCAGTGGAGTATTTCCATAAACATCTTTGTTTTTCAGTTGTCTCTGACTATAAAAATCAGGGTTTGCTCATGTTGAGGTAGCATTACATTAACTGTTTTAGGGTAAGCAGTGCTAGTAGGTAAGTGTGGTGGTGGTGTGTACAAGTCAGCTTGAACTGAGTAAAGTTAGTGTAATGAGCTGAGCTCAGTTTTTTATGCATAACTCCTTACCTGATACCATTTTATGGGTACCAGCCCTGAATCAGAAACCATTTCTCTAAACATGATGATCACAGGGTTGTTATCTTGTGTTCATTTCTGTTTCTTTTCAGGGAAGGATCATGTTTGCAGATTTATTGGCTGTGGAAGAAATGAAAAGTTCAATTATGTGGTCATGCAGCTTCAGGTGAGTTCTGTCCTTTGCCTCTCCTGTCTGTCCCATAGAGATGGCATCACTGGGAAGGATTTACACTGAGAGAATAAGGCCAAGCACTGGTGTAAAGACTTAGTTGTACACAGAAAGAGGGTGGAATGAAAAAGAGTGAGAAGGGCTGGTGCTGCTCTTGATATCCCTTGGGATGGCTCCAGTCGTCAAGATGTGCTAAAATATTTCATAGCTCTGCTTCTCTGTTCAAGATGGCTTTCTGTCAATTTTCTGGGGAAAGCACTTCAATTCAGAATGCTCACAGGAGCAGCCCACAGCATTGTGCAGCAGTGGCAGCTCTTTGGAACACCTCCTGCTGATCTGTGATGCAGCATTCAAAATATGCCTTGTGTCAGAGCTCAGAGTGAGCCATGGTGTCACAGCAGCAGCCCAGTTTCTCTGTGAAAGGCCGTGATCTCTGGCTCCCCTGTCTCTCCCAAGCTCAGCATTCTGCTCTGGAAGTGTTTCCTCCTGTATGAACACTGCTGATATCAAGTCAATAAGGGCAAGTACTTGGGTAGCTACCACATGGTGACTGCACTGCTGGGCAGTAGGTGAAGCAAAACAGGTACCAGCAAATCCCAGTATTTCTTTAAAATAAACTTCTGATTCTTTTGTAGTTCTGCTTTGCAAGACAGTTGTATAAAACCAGTAAACTCCTGGTGCTTGATTTTGCCTTTTATGCACCATTGGCATCCCAACTGCTGTTATGGATAAAAAAAAATCCTTTCCTTTCTAAACAACCCTGGCTACTGCTGCTGCTGCAGTGTGGGCATGAATATGATTCATGAAAGGGCTAGTCTGGAGCTCAGGGAAGAACAAGGCTTCTACCCTCCCAATCCTGTCCTTACCAAGCCTGATCAAAGAGACTTTATCTTGGAAAGAAATTTCTCTGCATGGGTTCTCTTACTTTCTAGTTTGTTCTTGACTGTGTAACCAAGCTCATAGAGTAGGCAGAGCTAAAAATAATTTCATTATTTGCAGATGAAGATGTTGATGCATGAGGCATTAGCTAGTTCTGCACCATCACTGTTCAGGCTAAAATTCTCCTTCAACTTCAAGACATGCTGAGACATGTCTTATCACGTGTTTATCACGTGTCACTCTGAATGTTTTGTACTGCAATTCTCCTTTTCAGTCACCAGGACTGAGGCTTCCACTCTCAAGCTTTGCAACTCATTGCATCTTCACTGTTCCATAATCAGCCTGACAGTGTTTATTTGGAAAATAATGCTCATTTTGTGTCTTTTCCTGGTAGCAATAGCAGCTGAGGAAACTTGTAGCGCATTTCAGCGTGCAACCTTAAAAAATGAGCCTTGCTTACCATATTATTATTGGATAAGAGAGCTGGTGTTCAAGGAGCAGCTTTACAGTGGAAAGCAAGATCTGCTGTCAGTTCAGTAACTTGGATATTTCAGAACAGCAATAACAAAGCTGTGCTGCCTCTAGTAAAGTGTCACAGAAATTCAAGAAGATAAGCACTAGAGAGGTGGTTTAGTTTGATTGTGTTCATGTTAAGGAGCAAACCTGGGTGGACTGCTGTGGCTTGGCTGTATCTATGAGCTGGCCTGTGTCAGGTGTTATTCTTCAAGGGTCCAGAGCCTTAAGTGAATCATGGCTCAAAACAATTTGGGAGACTTGTCATATGCTACATGAGCCAGCTGGCACCTTGATGTCTGTACCTAACTTGAGAACTGGAAACAAGTGGATGAAGAGATGGCATTTGGAGAGCAATCTCTGTTTTCTTCTCAGCTGTTTGGATTTTTTAATATATTTGCTGTTGGGAATTTTGCTTGAATTCATGTGGACTTGTATTACAAGCATATGTCTTCTCTAGATGCTAGATGTGTTCTGTATATGTTTTACAGAAGCAGAATCAAGAGATTCTAAAGCATAGCAATGAGCAGCATGTCCCTTAGCTTTTATTCCTTGTGAATGTTCTCTGAAACAGCAGGTTCTTGTCCCTAGTGTTTTTAATGAGTTGGTAAATGCATTAGTTCTGTGGGTTACAAGAGCACTCTGCCATGGAATACAATCATTTTAGTAGCTTCTCTTTACAAAGCTAAAGAGGTACAGACAAAACTGAGATGACAGACATCAAATAATACTGGGATTTTTTATTGCATTTACTCTGTCATTTTTCCCTTTTCTTTCCTATATTGTCTTGATTTTCATGCATAGCTGGTAGCCCTTTTGTTTTTCCTCAGAAATTTAATTAACTGGAGGTAAATTAGCAATTTGTTTTGATAGATATTAAGTCAGTGGGAAAATCCTCCTCTTCTGATTTTGGGTATGATTTTACTGATAGACAACTTTCCCCATTGTGGTGTTGCCACAACAATGCTGGCTTGAGCTTGAACCAGACCATGTGTGCTAGGAAGTTTCTGATGAAACTGCAGCACCACGACCTGCTGGAATTTGTACTGCTTAAATCTTTAGAAGGCTCAGAGAGCAGTTAGAGGTTGTGCTGAAATCAGCTTCTGTATGGTCTGGGTTTAACAGTGAGGAAATGCTGGTCTTTCCAGTCTGAGGCACTGCTGTCCATGATGTTTCTATTTACAAATAGTGACCATCACTTAAAAACTAAAATGAACTACTGGAAGATCTTACAAGAAATAAAGCAGACATGGCATGAGCTCCTCTCTGAGTAGCATGTCTGGTTTTTTGGTGTTGCATGTTAGAGCTCACAGCTGTGAAAGGCTCTGCTTTCCTGTGGTGGTTTAAGTGTTCCATTGACCATTTCAGGGCAGAAATCTTGCAGATCTCAGAAGGAGTCAGCCTCGGGGGACTTTCACACTGAGCACAACGCTGCGACTGGGCAAACAGATTCTGGAGTCAATAGAAGCCATTCACTCTGTGGGGTTCCTGCATCGAGACATCAAGCCTGTATGTTGTTTTGGAAATTTTCCTTTGGTTTTATGTCTGTCTGTTCTGCTTGAGTCAATAAAGACAGTGTGAGTATGGGCAGGTCTCAACAGATACATTTAGGCTTCCTTGCACACTTCCACTGTCTGACATGTTTGATATTTTCTATAGGTACAGAATAGTAATATTGTATTGTCCTTCCTTTAGGTGCATAGAAAACCAGCTTTTATTGGCAGAGGCTGCTCCATGGTGGGTTGGTAGCTGTCAGTCCTACTTGCACCAGTCAGGATCCCATGATGAACAACTTTTACAGAGAATGGCCCTTTGGAGCCCAGCCAATTATCTCTGTAAAAGTTGTTCAGAAAGGAAGTCTTGTTCTGTGACGCATCACTCGAATAAATGTTAATTCATGTATTTGACTTAGCTAAACCATGCTCTTAATCCTACATGAGTGATTGCCAGAAGAATTGGAGCACAGTTTCCAGTGTCAGAAACACAGTCACATTGTTGGTCATCTGCCTAGGCAAAGCACAGTAATTCCAGGTCTCATTGTAGAAGCCAGTCTTTTTCCTACAGCTCTTCACTACTTGACCTGAATGCTTGTTGCTGTGCCATACCTGTGACCAATTTCTTTCTAGCAAAGTCATTTGCTCCTTTTAAAATCAGCTGCTTTTGGCTGACTGGATTCAGCTGAAAACCAGTCACTGATGTTGGCTACAATTCCTTTAGCAGCCACCCATTATGGTAAAGGATAGAACTTTAGGATTGAGGTTAAAAAAAGGAAAAGCTCTGTTTGCTTGTTATTGGTTTATTTACTAAGAACCAAGCCTGGTGTTTTCTATATGCCTCAATGTTCAGATAGATCTTGGCAGTGCAGTAAATGGAGATCCTGGGACTTAGGGCAGAATAATTCATGCTAGCAGCTGAACTATGAACAGAAGCATTTGCCTACAAGAACTCCAGCCTGTTATGCAAATCATGGAGTTCTCACTGCAGAACTAGTGGTGTTAAATGTAGCTCTTTGTCAGAGCAGCAGAAATTTAGCTAACCTAGTGTGAATTTTAGCAATTTTGAGACTCCTCATCTGCAAAGCGAACTTCTTATCAAGGCAGTGATTCTCCAATCATGATGTTTAAGGTGCATCTTAAAATGAATCTCTATGACTCGTTTCCACCATAGGCATGTGGAGCTGCATGATGGAATTTTGCTAACAAATGGCCACTCCTACCCAAGCAGCTGGCTTCAGTTTGACTTTTCTTTCCTTCTTTGTCCAGTCCAACTTTGCCATGGGCCGGTTACCTTCGACGTACAGGAAGTGCTACATGTTAGACTTTGGGCTGGCCCGCCAGTACACCAACACTACTGGGGAAGTTCGACCAGTAAGTACATTTCAGGCAGTGTTTTTCCATTTCTGCCACTGATTAGGAATGGAAAGGTTTTGTGGTTCTGTTTGTTTTGTTGCTGTTGTGTGTGGTCGTTATATTGCGCTGCATTTTCTGCAAGGTGAGAAGCAGCAAGTGACTTCAGCTGAGTTGGGGATCTGAGAAGGGTGATAGATCTTGTCTTAAAGGTTGTGTGGCTTTTTCTTTTTTTTTTTTTTTCTGTTTTGTTTTATTTCCTTTAGGATAATCATGTTTTCCACAGGCTTGCAATACTTGCTGAGTACAATATGGACTAACAAAGAGGGTAAGCCCAGTGCTGGCCATGTAACTTTTGTAGCCCCAGGGGACTGGTCTGGTTCAGTTCTCTGTGGTCTGGTGAAACAGGTTGGTGTGTTCTTAAAGCTTTTGATGAAAAAGTATGCTAGAAGTTAAAAGCTCACCTGATCTCTGGGGCTGAGCTTACTGTGATGCTGTTCTCACCCTTCCTGGCTTTGGTTTTATGTCTACTGCCCCTATCCAGATTTCCTAGCAGGGATATTTCAGTGTGCCTGCCTGGAGGGGAGGTAAGGGCAGGGGGCTTGTGCTGTGTAATATGGGTTTTATCTTCAGTTCTTTTACCAGCATGGTGTTATCTGGGGTCACTCATAAGGATGTGTAAAGCTTCAGATATTCTAGGATCTGTCAGAGAATTCCTGTATTTATTTCAGAACACAGTGCAAGCAGAGAGTGCTGATACAATATCTCTGTTTATCATCCTAAGCTTGCAGCTTTGGATCTGCACACTTTTTCCACGTGCAAAATAATTGTTGTTCTGGAAAGTGTTGATAATGTGCTAGCTAAACACAGACACTCTGTAGTGCAGGGTATGTTTGGGGAGTGGGAAGAAAGCAAAGGCCAGTGAGCAAATTTTGTGTCTTTAGCAGATGAATATAGCTGGGGAGGTTTTTTCTTTTTTTTTTCTTCTTTCGTAAGTCTTTTCAGTTTTCTTTTTCTCTGTAGTTGGGAGCAGCTCCAAAGGTTGTGCCTGCCTCTTATTCTTAGAAAGACACATGTTATGTACTACTGGGCTTCTTTGTCAGTGCTTTTTAGTTTGAGGATAACCCTTCTCCATAATGCCCTTCAAAAAATATAGTCCCATTCCTTTCCTCTTTCTGCAGTCAGAATTGAAGTCCATTACAGCTTGAAACTGGTATTTGATTTTCTGCAAAATTCCTTCATTTCTTAATGAAATAATTCTTTGCATCTGTATTTCAAGTCCCATTATTTAAACACTGTTCTTTCTTTACAATTAAAGAAATTAATTTTTCCACATGTCTCTTCTTTTGAATCCTCTATTTTGTTCCTTTCTCACTGTAATTTAAAATTATTTCACTTTTAGTTTGCTCCTAGGCCCTGTGAAAAGTCTCCATTCATTTGGGATGTAGGAGGATCACACAGGTTGTAGTCTCATATACCTGATGTACCTGTTCTCCCACACCACACTTCAGGGAGTCAGGCTTTTTGACAGAAATGATACAGCAAAAAACCACATAAATATTCACTTCAGTGCCTTTTAACATTATGCAATAGTCACTGGGCTCTTTGGTCCTTTTGCTGCCTGATACCACTTTGAGTCCCACTTACCAGAGCAAGGCATTTGTCTGGAGAAGCACAGAGTGATTGCTGCCCAAGTAATGCACTGAGGATTAGGAAGGAGATGGATGGTATGAAGGCAAGAGAGATGAAACATTTTGTGGTGTTTTTGCATTGGGTTTTTTTTAATAAGAACTTTATCACTCGTTTCACTGAAGAGATATTATTTCAACCCAGTAAGGTAATTATTTTTTCTCCATTCTCTTTCCGTTCATTTATCCATGGAGAAGACATTTTCTGAAAAATCCTGAGCCTAGTATTTCTGTGGTTTGGTTCTGAGGTACAATACACAAGATAGGTGAGGGAAGGGGCTCACTCCCTCTTTTTGGAAGCATGTCTGGATTTTGTTTTCAGTCATATTAAATTTTTTAACAGAATTTTTCTGCTCACATAGGTTCTCTGCAGTTTCCTACAGTTTCAGAAGCATTGTCATACTTTATGAATAATACCATAAAAGTATCGCCTGTTTTCATATCCTCTGAAATTCAGAGCCACAATCTTATTATCACCTTTTCAAAAAAACCCTGAATGACTTTCTAGTAATACAGATAATGAGCCAGGTCTTTAGGATGCTGTGGGTTTGTTAGGTTTTGGGGTTTTTTTTAACTTACCTCTTGCCTCTTACTTTCTAGAGACTGATTAAAGCTTTGAAGTGGGATCATTTCAAGGGCTGTCCCAGCAGTTTTTATAAAGGGAGCTGTTACTCTGCTGAGCCTTTGATGAGTGTTATGGATTTGATCTCTTTATCTCTACAGAGGATGGATACTTGACACTTGAGCTTGATAGATCAGCATTTGTGAAGTTATGGCCCACTTGACGTAACTAAATCCAGATTTATTCTGAATCTGAATTTGTCCTGTGCTTCTAGGAAAACAAAACTGATCTCCCTTGTGTGGCATGCTAATATTAGCACAAATGCCAGTCCTTGGAGAGGAGCTGTTGTGGCACAGATTTGCTTTCACAGGAATGGTCTCACCCCTCTGCTGCTTGCCCATTGCCACATGTTACAAAGTCTGCTGGGCAACAGTCTGCAGGAACTTGAATTGCTCCATGAAGCAGAAGATGGTCGAGACCAGAAGGTGTGTAAGGAAGCATCCTGGGCTCTCTCACACCCTTGCTTTAAGTGTTGCCACAGCTGCTGCAGCTCTGTTAGTTATCAGTTTACTGTGCTGCTTATAAATGCCATAGAGGGAAAATTAAATCAAAATTTTCATGCCAAAGTTTTTGTTAAACATTAAGAACCAGCCTCACAGTTAAACTTTGATATAAAGGAAATCATGTTCTGAATTTGGCTGGTTTCAAAACTCCTTGTTTATTGCCTTTTTAGAGGACAGCTATAGTTGACACCATCAAATGAGAGAGAAACGTGTTTTGCAGTGCAACTTCTTGTAGTGTGGACCTTTTGAGAGGCTGATGTTTTTGAAAACTCAGCTGTACTGTATGGACAAGCTTGCCCTTGCCTATATGCACAAATGCTGCAGAGAAAACTGTTGGTGATGTGCTGATTTCTCTAAGAAAAGCTGTGTAGACTTTTCCTAATTAGAAAGGTAGCTATCCCAGCTAGTTACATTTCTGCTGTTTCTGTTCTTTAGGAGAGTGTCAAATTTTCATTCTGAACCATCATTATGCTTTTTAAAAATTAGTATTTTACATGTCAGATGAAACAGAATACATCTACCCAGCTCCCTGTGACCTTACCTGTAGGATATCCAGAAACATCTCCCTTAGGGCTGGAGACAGGTTACCTGAGTGCTGCAATTGTTATGGTCCATATGGAACGGGCTGATGAAAACTACAGCACCTTTTTAGTGCCTTTGTACAAATCTGGATGAGGTAACAGCTGCTGATGCATGGGATACCACCTGTCCAGTTTCAAAGAAGGTGTTGCAGATCTAAGCAGTGTTCAGAAGACAGCAATGACAAACTTGCATGAAGTGGGATTGAAAAGATTGTGATTATAACATGCACAAGAAAATAAATGAAAGGAATTTTATTAAAGTCGGTAAAATACTAGATAGTAAGTGCTTGCAGTTGCTGAGGATACCCTTCTGAGAAACAAGTCCAGTTTTTTCTTCCTGATTTTCTCCCCTTTCTTTATCCCCTCCCACCTAAAAAGTCTATTTTGTAGTGAATCCCAAGACCTTTCATAACAAATTTGATATTGCAGGATGCAGTGATCTAGTTTAAGGATTTAACTGTTATTTCCCCTAGATGCAGCCTTCTGCTGTGGTTCAGATACAGACAGGAGCAATTTTATTCACCATGGTTGTACAACTCAGCTTTGCCATGCAGCAGTATCAGTAGTCAGTGCTAAGACAACAGAACTGACTGTTGTCTGTCAGCAACTGGAGAATGAACTGAGAAAATTTTGTGTTCTTTAAATATGAAGAATGTGCACAAGTCAAATTTTTCATCTTGCATTAATTTTTATAGCAGAGAGCTGGACTAGCAGAATCTGTTTGATACGGAGAGCTGAGGCGGAGAAGAAAATGTGAACTTGAAGGGGGAAATGAACACAAACATTGTTATGCAGATGATGAACAACATATGCTTATGTAATGGAGGTGTTCTGAGTCATGAAGGTCTTCTGTGCTAATGTAGGTCAGGTTTTGGACAAGAACTCCTTGATCCTTGCTTGGCTCTGCCTGTTTTGTCACGTGCAGCACAGAAGGCATTGTGCCTGTGATACCCTGACTTCAGAAACACATTCCCTGTGCCTCCACAAATATTAATTGCAACCATTAAATGCTTTAGCAGCTTGCCCTTAATTATTTATTTGAAAATAAAGGCTATGTTTTTTTTTCCTGAAGCCTCTCTCCCGTTGCGGGATATGACAGGGGACTGTTGTGCTCAGCCAGCATTTCATTTTAGCTTAGTCAGCTGCAGCCCATTGATCAGATCCCCATCTCCTTGTGGCTCAGACTGCACTGCAGCAGTTTGCAGTGCCTTGCTGGAGAGGAGGCTGCACATGCACGAGGCACTCAGTGGGCACAGGGATGGCTGATGGTGTAGGCAGGACAGAGCGCACAGCCTGTGCAGAAGAGCCTGAGCAAGGCTGAAGAAATGTGTCAGCTAATTGAGAAAAAGGTATTTGTTTTCCAAATGTCTGGGCATGGTGTTAAAAATAAACTTTGCTGCAGTGAGTAAGGTATTAAAAGAGGAGATGATGGCATGTTTTTCTACTAAGTAGTTCCCCCCCCCCCGCTGGAAAATGAGCTATAAAGTAACACAGAGGACAGGAACTTCTACATCCCAATACCCCAGATACTCAGACAGAGAAGCCCAGTAGCTTTATACCTGCTTTGTACTTGAAATACATGTAAATCTGTAGTATTACATAAGAAATGAACATTTTGGAGTAGAATAACATTTGTGGAGCTGTATTACTATATTAGCTTGGGTAGGAACATAATTTTTGTCTCAAATTTCGTATTGTAGAAAAGTAATCACACAAGAGGCTGAAAACACAGCACAGTCACATTTGTTCAGAGATGAGGAAAAGGAGAAAGAATGGACCTAAGTCTTAGAAACACTGCACATTTAATATATAGTAGAAATGCAATTTCAATGGGAACAGGTTAGTTATAAAACAAATTATCACAAAAATTATGGTTCTCATTGTTACTTTAATTGCTGGGGTAGCAAGTTTGCACTTGAGAAGTGAGATTATGTTCTGATTTAAAATGCCACAGTTACAGAAATCCAATGCTGTTGAAATTACATGTATGGAAAGCAGACTAGGTGATGGATTTGAAACTCTCTTAGCAAGCAGGGAATCTGGTATTTTGCTACATGTGGCTGTTTCTCTGCTCTCCTCATTGTAAAGCCCAGGGTCAGCCAGGGTGACCTCAGATCATCTACATCAGGTTGGTGCTGGTTTTATTTTACACAGCAGCTGCTGAGGGGGTGAGGGAAAAGGAAGGACAACTCAGGCTCAGATTTTATGTGTACCTGCAGGGGACTGAGATCCCATTTTCCATCTCTGAGTGCTTTTACTACCAAGCTGCAGGGGGGTATACATTACATCTGAATGTGTCATTTCCTTCTGGCTGATGCTATTCCACTTGAAGCTCTGATTATTCTTCCCACTGGAAAATGGAGGGAGGAATATAAAACTCTTACTGTGGCCAGTGATGAGGGAGCAGAAGCTTTGCTCCCTAGGCGAGTGAATATTGGATTTGAGTTGGGTTGCAGGTCAGATTTCCCCTCAGTCAGGTAAGTGCTTTTGCTGCCAGGTCATACTCTTCCTCCCTCTTGGTAATAATTATTCATGTATTCCATGCCAAAGGTATCATTTCCAACCTGTGTGTTTTTAACTTGCATCTCAAGGCACCCTTAGGGATGAGAGTGTACTCTGGAAGGAGGGAGATGGGGTTTACATGTGGGCAGGTTTGAACTTCAGTGTGCTGCATCTCAGTGGTTGCCACAGCTCCCTTTTGTCTTCTTCCTTTTGATAGAAGGGAATCATCATCTCCATCTGGTTCCAGGAAAGCGTTTTGAGCTCTAAATCCCAAAGGAGATGTGACTCCAAAACATTTCCATTTCAGTAGCTCCCTTGGTCTGTTTCAGTGGATGAAAATCTTCTCTTTCTTACTTAGCACTCTGTTCTTTCTGTGGGGATATTCTGTGCTGCTTTTTGCCTTATGGGGCCTTGCATGTAAGAAACAAGTGCAGCTCTGAGGCCAAAGCTCTCTTGTTAAAAATCATGATAACTGAATAATAGGATTACAACTGAAATAAGCTTTTGACTAAAAAAAATACTCGTTTTTTGTTTTTACTGTGAGAAAGGCATTCTCATCTTCAGCACAAGTTCAAGTGCTGTAATCATGTGATGCATGCTATTTAAAAAGACAAAATACCTTGTTCTTTAATGATGTTGAATTCATTGGAAGTTTTGAACTCTCCTAAAGTAAAGTAGGATTGATGGCATTTTAACTCAACTGCTTTGTGTCTTTTGATTTGGAAAGAATAGCAGGAGACTTAAATAGCTTTCTCAAAACTAAATTTCATGCAAAATGTATGGAATTCTTAGGATTTGCACATTTTTAGGAAAAGGGAATAGTAGGACTTGAATAAGAAAGTCCATAGTGTGGATTGCTTTTGATTCCTTGATTTCTATTGGAATAAGTGTCTGTCAGTCAAGGTCTTTCCTCAGGTCACTGAATTAAGTTTTAAGGTTATATAATATATTATAATATTAATTTTTGCCTCTGATGAGGATGTCCCTCAGATTTCTCTGCTGTGCCATTCACAGATGCAATGACTGCTCATGTGACCTAAAAGCAGCCCTCCTGATTTTTCATCCTGCTCTCTCCCAAACCACCATTCTGCATCTCCCCACGGACAGTGGAGCACGGCAGCAGTCACCAGGGAAAGGGAACATGCCTCAAGTTGGCAGCTGAGAAACCTGTAAAGTTGGCAAGCCACTGTTTGTATGGAGATTGATTGTGACACAGCAAGGTAGTGGTTGCAGAAAAAAACCAAATATCTTGGGTGAGAACCCGTAACAATTCAAATAGGAAAGGAGACGTTGCTGTTGATTTTTAGAAACTTGTGTGCTAATGTTAGAACTTGCTGTGGATGAAAAGGGCAAGAGATGAGGGAGCAAATCCCCTTGAGGGCTATTAGATCAGTTTGGTTAGGGGAGGAAGGGAGGAGCACACACCAGATAATTGTAGGAAGGAAAAGCACAGTAGAAGTGTACAAGTGACCTCTGTGGTAAGGCTGTCTGCATGGCTGCTCGCAGCTTTGTTTTTCCAGTTATTAGGTGTGATGTGCAGGCAGGGGAAGGTTTTCCCTAGAGGGCCCCCTCTCACCACTTACAGAGCACTCACAAATCACACAGGCTCACCAAAGGCTTGGTGTGTTTCCTGGCTAAATGAAACTCAGCACAGGATAGGCCAACAGCCCTGGGAAGGGTGATGGGAGATGGCAACAGCTAAACAACACACAGGTTTCTGTTGGGATACAATATTGAATGTTTTTTAATTTATTTCTGTTTAATTTTTTCTCATTTTGTTGGTTTTTTTTATCATGTTTTTCTTTGGGTTTCTCTCTGTTTTACAGTTCTTTTGGGCTCTTCTTTTGAGGCTGTGTTTGATGCGTTGGCTTCCCATCCGCTGCTCGTAACCATCTCTGCTATGAGTTGTGAGTGAGCCATCACCATGCTTCTGGGTTTTCATTTTGGTTTGTGCTTTTGTTATATATGGAAGTCCAAATTACACCTGGTTTTCTTTTTTCCGTCATGATCTGTTTGTTTTTCAGCAGGATTGTGACAGCTACCTAAATGTGATGCAAAGGCCTAGAGCACTTGGGATTCTCTCTGAGGAGCTGGCAGATATTTGGGTGGTGCCAGACTGATTTTGTCAATTCTCTGGTTTCAGAGACAAAGGGAGGGGAGTTTTCTCATCTTACTTTTCTGTCTCCAGCTTCCACTAGTCATTTCTGACTCCCTGTGGACATAAAATATAATGCAGTCATTAATGATTCCACAAAATGCTGCTGTTTAAGTTAAGAAGTCAAAATGCATATAAAAGGTGTGGATTTTCTCCCCACCAGAAGAGGTGGAGAGGCATCTCCTTCATGAACCTGTCTGAAAAAGCAGAAGGTTCCTAGAGGTCACAGGAATGCTTCCTTTAGTTCAGCTAAGCTTTCTTTCACTTTTCCTTCTTACCACAACCTTTCAACACAAGTCATTTCTACCCAAGATATATCTCCAAATGCTTTCCATGATCTGTGGCATCTCCTCTCCCATTACCACCTTCTCTTCAAACTGTGCTAACTTTTTTTTTCCATGTTCTTACTGCTGAAAATCTTTTCCTGATTCCAGGAGGAATGGGTTAATATCCTAGAGCACAGCAGGCCTGCCATGGGCAAAGGTTGTGCATCTCATGAGGTTCCAGAAAGCTGGGGAGGAACCAATGGTCATGGTCATGAGAGCACCACAGTCACAAGAAACAGCAGGAGAGGAAAGTACTGGCAACCAAATACAAGCTTTTAGCAAAGCACATTCAAAATATCCAGTTTCCTTTTGCTGGTGAGGCAGAAAAGGAATAATTTTAATCTCTACGAATGAACATGGTGTGAGGAGCAGGGATTCACATTAATGAGAAAATATGGGCACTCCTCACATAAAAGGGGAGTGTGCAGGAAAGACAGACTTCATGTGAATCATGAGGGGGACACTGTTGGCACTTGAAATACGAATGATCCTGAGTGTTTAACCTGGAGAATGATGGGTGTATAACAGCACAGTTTGGAAAACACTTCCACTTCATACAGGATTTTGTTACCTACTTCTGTCTCTGTCTGTGAGGTGGTCTGCATTGCTAATGCAGTGAAAGGATCACACAGAGTGTAGGTTTTGCTCTGTGGTGGTGATCTAACACATTGTCCCAAGCTGAAACTCATTTTAAACCAAGTTTCTTACACAGTGCAGCCCTGTGTAGTAAAGTACTTTAGCTTTGTGGTACACACAATCTCAGTGAGAGAAGAGATTTGCTTTATAACATTTTTATAGTAACACTGATGTGTAAAAAAAGAATCACTTATGGTTTAAAATTGTATTTCAACTTGCTAGCTTATTATATATTCATACTTTTGGGGATTCAAATCACTTGGATTATATATGACTCCATAGTCTGAAGCTCCTGAGTGTTGCAATTTCAATTCTGTCTCAACTGTGGACTGGTCTGGACAAAAAGGATGCTGTATCCAGGCTCTTTCCCACTGCTGACCAGTGCAGTGGTGGGATGAAGTTTATTAACTGGAAGAAATGAAGTGTGTAAAGAAATCATCTGGAAAATCAATGTTTATGAATTCAGAAGAAAAGTCAATAATAGTTGGGTCTGCAGCATGTGCCACAACAAATGCTCAGGGAAGAGTTGTTTGTTTGAATGGAAAACAAGGAATCTCTACAGCCTGGGAAATGCTGGATTGCAGTGACAATTCCTTGTGACTGGCAGGACAGGCAGACATGGTTAAAAGAGGTGCAACCTTTATGAGCAAAAGATACTGTTACACAGTTAGCATCTGCCTGCTTTGTTCAAAGGACTCCAAAGGTCCTGTCAAAGCAACTGCAAAGTTTTGCCAATTGCAGTGCTCTCCCTTCCCTGAGGTTCCACGAGAGAGAGGAGAGGAGGAAAAACCCTCTGGGTTCAGGTGTGGGACTGCTGGGGAGCAGCAGGGTCATGTTGGGACACATGCAAGGTTAAAGACCTGCACCAAAAGCTGGGATTTGCTTTGCTTTGCTTCTGAGAGGTTTGCTACCAATGCTTGCAAACTGCCTGGCATTGGTTTCAGAACAGATCTAAATAAAGACTGCACAGATAGCCTGTCTGCCAGGAATAGTAAGTATTGATCTAAAACAATTTTTAGAGGCATTGCTGACATACTGAAGCCAGAACACGTGGTACTTGGTTCAGCACTTGCATGGACTGCAAAAATTGAATAATTTTTGTTCTGAAAACATTACAGGTTACATGTTAGAATTGGTCACAATATACCCTTATGGCTCATGAAAGGTACCCAAACACACAATCTTCCATTCATAATGGAAAAGAGGAATATTTTCTTTCTTTTGAAAGTGTAGAGCAAATTTATGGTGATGGCTATATTCCAGTGGCCAATATTCTGCTTTTCAGGAACTCACATCAGTGAATCCTGTGGAATTCTATTTTACAGTTGTTTGTCCTGAATTGCATAGTTCTGAGAGCAATGAGGTACATGATCACAAATATAATATCTCTACTATTACCTGCTGCTAAATAAGTGTCTTATAGCTCAAGATGCTGTAGTGCTAGATTAAATGCTGGATTAAGTGCATGGGATATGCAGATGGGGTCTCTTTGGGGAGTATTTGATTAGCACAAAAGTTGTAAGATAGAGCTTTTTTTTGCTTACAGTCATTATAACTTAAGAGCTGTACAGGTGTGGGTATGTTACATGGTGTTGGTGAACTTGTTAAAAAAGCATTTGAAATTTTATTCTTTCTGAGAATATTGAAATTCAGAGCAACTTCATGTACCCCGAAGGAAGCAACTGAATTGTACATATTTAAAGTGACAGAAGGGTGCCCTAGAATAAAAGTACAGAGTTTTAGGCCTGGTTTTGGAAGTACAGGCACAGCTGAAAGAACAAACCTGAATCCACTGACCTCTGTGGGACAAGTTACTCAATTAACTTGTTATTAATATGTTCAATTTGGAGTAGGAAATTCATTTTGAATATGTTCACCTCTTTGCTCAAGCCTTATGATGGAGAAGTCTGAACCTGGTTTACTGCAAGAATTTTGAAACCACTGCTGTTAAGTCTCGTTAACTCTGGTGCTTCTAGTTCAACTAAGAGAATTTGGTGGATGTCATTATTTAAATGCAAGTTTTTTCAGAATGACATCTGCATAAGTGAACTCACATGGTCTAATGTTCTTGTGGAGGCAGCAGTAGAAAGAGTTGGAACAGTTGCTCAGCCCCCAAAGCAGAGAAAGCCTCCAGATGGGACAAATAAGTCACAGGAGGACTGCCTTTCCACACCCACTGTATCAAGACTTTAGTTCCCAAGGACATGAAATAGAGAATCAGGGAAAGAGAAAATAAAGATAGGATACACTGGGAAGAATCTGGAAAAAAGCAAGAACTCTGAAAGTCAGAGAATTTGTTGAAGTCTTCCAGAAGATGCTTACAGCAGTGGTCATCTGTCAGAGTAGGTGATTCTCATTTCCATCCTGACCAGGCCATCCTCAGGCTCTGCTTAGCTCATGTTACTCATGACTCAGTTTTGCACTTCTTTACTAGCTTTTCCCTTGACCTGCAGTTTAAAAAGGAAAATCTGACCTTGGTTTATGTTCTTCTCTCTATGCCTGGACTGTTACTGTTCTAACACAGCACTGTAACCACCTTGCCTTCTCTGTAGGGCAAGCTTTCCTCGATACGCAGAATCGGAGAGAGCGCTCTCTGTGTAGCTGCTAGAGCACAAGAAGGCACTAAGAGCCTCCTATTCCTTGGGTGCATCCCAAATAGCAATTTAGACAAGGAGTTCTCAGCAGTTGGCTGCACAGGGGATGCAGTCATCCACTCTGTTCCTGAGACATTTCTCTTGCCTCCCTCCAGCCTCGCAACGTTGCCGGTTTCCGAGGAACCGTCCGCTATGCCTCCGTGAATGCACACAAAAACAGGGTGAGTGTTTTGGAGCTATAAGGAGTTACCAGTAAGATAATTCCCCCTCTGAGACCTGTTTTCAGAAGTAAAAGGAGCAAGAGGGTGAGAGTTCTGGTTTGTTATCTGTGAAAGTTAGTATTTCAGGAGATTTCCATTGGGTAGATAAGGGTGTTGACTGTAAAATCAAAATTATGCTTCCTTTAGTGGGTCCTCTATAGTTGGCAGACTTTAAAATTGTAATTATTGCATTACTAGACACTTTTTGAGGGCAAGAGTAAGCCACACTGAAGGGGAAATCTGGTTAAGTTCCAGGCTGCTTGCTGCTAGTTTCTAGCAGAACTTGGCCAGGAATTACCAAGTGCCCGGTCCCCAAATCCATTCTTGATCTGTAATTTTAAATATTCCCATCATACCATTGGGAGAAGAACTACCTGGTGAAGGCTAGTGTTTTTTTTCCTGAAAAGAACCATTATTTAGATAGTGTCTGGCCTGTTTCATTATAAATGCTTCTAGAGGCTCATCTAACATTCTTCTCAAAATATTCCTCTCTCCTATTTCACTAGGGTTCATTTGCAGACAATAAACAGTAATTTTGGACAATACTCTCAGGCACAGGGTGTGATTCTTGAGGTGTCCTGCACAGCCAGGAATTGGACTGATGGTCCTGATGGATCAATTCCAAGTCAGCATCTTCTGTGGTTCTAAGTTCTGCATTGTAGGATGATCTGTGACATACAAAGAAATGTCAGGGTTTTTTAGGGAAGGAGCAAGTTATTGTGTTCAAATGTGGGAACTGAGATGTGTGGAGGGCAGCTGAATGCCATCATGGATTCTTTCTGTTTCTTGAGAGACACTGAGAAACCTGAGGTATAATTTTTGCAAGAGCTGAGTAGGCCCAGCTGTAGCTGGCATCAGCTGAATGTATATTTAGACGCAAAAATTGCTGTATAATGCAGGCTATTTTGAGAAATCATATCCTAGACATTGGAAGTTGAGCACCAAAAATGAGTTCATGTGCTTTGACAATTTCAGCCTTTATCCCCATGTTTCCATTTCCCATTCACTAACCCAGGAGGAGAGTTGTATGTGGAAATGTTATAAATCTGTAAATTGTTGTGGTGCATGATGGTGGGTCTTCTGCAAAAAACTCTTGAGAGGATTTGGATTATATTTAGGCTTAAAAATAATAATAAAAATGTGTTGTATGTACAGTTTGGGGTTTTTTCTTAATCTAGGTTATTGCATTAGTAAATATGTATCTTTAGCCTTTAATTTGGCTTTTTTAATCATTGACTGTGAAGTATGACTTCTCTTCCTGCCCTTTAAAATGAGGTGGCTCATCTGGAGAGTACACCTGGAGCCCTCAGCCATGGGGAACTTTGCTCCTCAGTTTTGGTCTCTCTTTTCTGCAGGAGATGGGCAGACACGATGATCTGTGGTCCCTCTTTTACATGTTGGTGGAGTTTGCTGTTGGTCAGCTTCCATGGAGAAAGATTAAAGATAAGGTAGGAAAACTGGTGTCTGTGCTTAAAAGAGGGTGCTACATTTTCATTATTATGACTCTTTATTATTCCTCCTGCAGCTCAGTGCAGCTTTTTTTCTGGAGTCAAGCCAGAATCTCCTTCTCATCAGGTCTTGCTGTAAGCTGCTAACCTGCTTTTGTGTGTTCTGATACACAGGGTGGGCTTCTCTTATTTTGAGCAATCAGACTTTTTTTATGAGTATTGTTAATCATATTTGGTCACATGGTTTTTACTTTTTTCTTGCAAAGTAAACAATACAAGTGCAAAGACTGAGCTGTCCTTTTGACAAATAAAAAGAGCCTTTAGAAAGACAGGAGGGAAATGCCTTTTTGTGCCAAACAAGCCAAATGGGATTTGAAATTAGAAAGTTGAACAGAATAAAGCTAAGTGTTCATGTTGTCTTGGAAATACTTTGTGCTAAAGAATAAAATTCCTGGAAAGAAATAGGTCACCTGTGCAGCAAGCTTCTGACTCAGGATTCCCCTTTGACCTCTGCCTGCAGTGCTCAAGCTCCTTGTGCCTTGAACAGCAAACAGGAGGAGTGCGTAGACACTGTGCTGGGTCTAGGAAGAGTCTGTGTTCCAGGAATGATAAATGTGAAGCAATGGAGGAGATTCTTGGCTCTGAAATGTTTTTGTTTGTTTGTTTGTATTGGTTTTTTTCCAGGAGCAGGTTGGCATGATAAAAGAAAAGTACGAACACCGAATGCTGCTAAAACACATGCCTTCAGAGTTCCACCTTTTCCTGGATCACATTGCAAGCCTAGACTACTTCACCAAGCCAGACTATCAGGTGGGAGCCTGTCTTTGTTACTTTGTGATGCATGGCACTATGGATTGGCATTTAGATTTTTTAACATTTCCATGAATGTGTTTATATCTGTCTGAGTATACAGATGTTTATATACTGTTTTAGGAAGGCTGGTAATTTTTTACTACAATGATTGGGTTAATCATCACAGAACAAACTTATACATTTTGCAACATCTCTTGCTTGTAGAAGTTGATTCAATCTCCTTTCCTGTCAGCCAGTCTTGATTCAATCTTCAAAGCTCTGTTCTTGACAAGGCATCCTGATTATCAGATCTCTTGTGTTAATCAGGTCTAAAGTACTCTCTGTCCTGTGTGCCCAATACCTTTCCTAGAACCAGGAAAAAGAGGCTGGACTGTACAGTTCTTCAAAACCACAAGAGTTCCTTCATCTCCTTCCACCACCCTGTCTAAAATAATCCTGAACTCCACACCAGATAGTTCCTCCCAAACAACACAGTACCTTTGGCTTTCATTAAGACACAGAAATTTTGAGGTACTCCAAATATGGCAGAATTTTGGCACAGCATGCCAAGGTCTAAGAGCCTACACTGACAGCTCAATGGTGTACACCAACCCCTTTGATTTCTTGAAGACTTACATAGGTCTTGGCCATTATTATCTCTTTCTTTAATATTCTAACATAGGGTTTTTTCTCCCATTCAGTGTTTGCTGTCAGCCTATATGTGAGTAACTCAGACTAACACAACACAACTGAAGCAACTTGATTCTGTGTTGCTTTTTTTTTTAATCACAGTGGTTTTCTCTGCACATTAAAGATAGTGATGGAAACGACGTTTTATAAGCAGATCTGTGCAGTCTTATCTGAGTGCCTGGTCCTGTTGATAGTGCATCAAATGAGTGGGAAAGTGGTAGGAGGGTGTTCCAACAAACCCTCTCCAACAGTGCCTTTGTGGTTTAGCCATGTACATGTTGTAACATAGCAACCACACATTTTTTAAAAATTAAAAGGAGAAGGCAAATGCTTTCTACATAGTGCAGTGGGAAAATAACATTTGCCACTAAGAGGGAGAGCTGCAGAGGGATGGAAGTGGATTGATGAGATGCAGAGGGAGCTGGATTTGTTTGTCCTGGAGTAGAGAAGTCAAAGAGGGGATCTGATTGCTCTTTCACTGCCTCAAGGGACAGTTGTGGGGAGAATAGAGGCAGCAAGGGAAATTGTGACTGAATCCAGCAGGGGGTGGCAAATGCAGAGTGTGGGTTCTTATATACAAAACAGGTACTTAGAAAAGCTGTGGAATTTCCATCCTTGGGAATTTCCAAAGATTGGCTGAATGACAAATATGATCTGCCTTTTAATTAGCTCTGCTTCGAGCAGATGGTTGGATTAGAGATTTCCAAAGCTGCCTTTGAACCTACATACTCCTATATTCTATTCCAGTTTCAAATAATTGTGTCCTAATGGTACCAAAAAGCCATCCTTGAGACTGAAATGGAAGGAGATGTTTCCAGACAGAATTCAGTGTGTACTAAACACAAACAGCTCTTTCACAGTAGGGCATTTGACTGAAGCTGTGAATTGCCTTTTTGCCTTCAGTTTCTTGCAGGTGCAGCTTGGGCAAGAAGCCTCCAAAAGGGAACTCCCCACAAAAGTCTGGCATCTAAGCTTGCCACTTCTAGCTTGACTTGGAGACCTATTCCAGACAGCAAATGCTCCAAGCATCTCAGCTTTTGAGATGTCTATGTGTTGATTTATCTGGATGTATCACTCTGAAATATTAAGAACTATACCAAAGGCCATTTGAATTTGTCACCAGTATCAGACCGACAGAGAAATGAAGGAAATTGGGAAAGTGTGTTTACAAATATATAAAGTCATGGCTTATTTAAAAATCTGAATTGAATTTGAAGTTTTAGATTCTCCTAAGCACATGTCATGCTGAGTGGCAATTTAATTACAGCTTTGAGTCTGTGAGATGATGTCTCCAAGAGACACATACCAGGCTGTAACAGGACACTAAGTGTGACCAGAGATCACTACTCTCTGATGGATAGATGACACAAGTTTGCCTAAGCAGGGGAAAGGAAAATGATGGTAGAATAAAACAGACTTGAGCTGTCAGGTGATGGATCTTATAGCCTGTGTTTTTGTACTTCTTGGGCTTATGTCCTCAGATGTCAGGTCTGTCCCTTTAATGGATTGCTGTCAGCGTTGGTTCATGGTTAGGATCAAACTTTCAGCACTTTCACAGCAGGAGAATGTGGGTGTTAGAGCAGCATTTTGGGGTTTTATGACTCATTTGACAGCAAGAGGCATGCCTCTTCCCTGGAAAAGTGCAGATAGGATGTAGTAGAAAATATTTTGTACTACACTTGCATAGAGTCCAGCTGGTAGAAGAGCAGTTTCAGGTGTGGCTGGCTTTTCTCTCCAAAGATATTTTTGCAATGAGTATCAGAAAAGTAATAGTGACCTTTTCTCCTGGAAGATTACAGAACTTTAAAGAGCAAAGACAAGTGCCTTTGCCTGGGAATCCATCCTATTCCCTCAGCTAGGGCATTGTGAATTGCATTTCAGTCGAGGAGAAATGATCACATCAGCTGTTGTTGTCTGAGAGAATGGCCGTCCTGTACACATCCTGAGCAGGTGTGGAAAGGTGAGTTTCCTATATGGACATCTTCCTTTAGATTCAGTCAGTACCAAATATTGTCAGAGCAATTGCGAGAGACTCCCTGTGAACAACCAGTGCTGGTTTGAGTTCTCTCATGCTGACCAAGTGTGGTGGTTCAGCTCCAGCTGGCAGCTGTGTACCCTGCACAGTGGGATGGGGAGGAGAATCAGAAAAAAAAAGAAAAAAAAAAGAAAAAAAAGAGAAAAGAAAAAAAAAGAAAAAAAAAGAAAAAAAAAGAAAAAAACACAGGTTCAGACAAGGACCATGCAATAGTTGAAACAAATAGAATATAATAATCAAAATTGTAATTAAGAAAAAAGAAAAATATAAGAATAATAGAAAATCAAGTAATGCAAAATACAATTGCCTGATGCCCAGCCAGTGCCCAGGCAGCAACTGGTCCCTTCCAGCCCACTTCCCCAGTTTATATACTGGGCATGACACTCTGTGGTATGGAATATCCCTTTGGCCAGTTTGGGTCACAGCTGTCCCAGCTGTGCTCCCTCTCAGCTCCTTGTGCAGCTCTCCACCAGCAGAGGATGGGACACTGAAAACTCCTTGAATGAGGGTAGGCACAACTGAGCAACAGCCAAAACATCAGTGTGTTATCAACACTGCTCTCATCCTAAATGCAAAGCACAGCACTGCACCAGCTATTGGGAATAAAATGAACTCCGTTCCAAGTTACTAGATATCTTCCATCATAGTCCTAATGTTTTCCCCCTAGAAATTCTTGTAGGGCTTACAAACACAAATCAGGAGCATTCCCTTATCAAAAGGGGACCTCTGCCACTAAAGAGGTGTGCCTTATATTTATTCTTAAATAGTGTGTTGCAGATCAGTGCAGATTAGAAACTTGATCAAGAGCAATTTGTTGTGCCCAAAGTTTCTGCTGAAAGATTGCATCTTCTTAGATAAACACCAAAGAATTCAAGGCTTGAGTGCCTGGACAATCCATAACTGGTTTGGTACATTTTGTATGTGATATTTCAGGATTGATTGTGATTCCTTTCCTGAGCCTTGGCCAGGAGAAGCCATTTAGACAAGATATATCATGACAGCTTAGTGGGTAATTTGTGCCCCATTGGCTGCTTCCCTCTCATTCTCTGGGCCATCAGCCCAAAACATGGCATGCTGCTACATAATGTGCAATTAAGCTTTATGTCCTCATGGACAGTTGCATCTTTAATAGAGAAACATACTGGACCTCTTCTTTATCAAAAGAAGCCTTTATCAAAACTAGTGGGTTTGATACTCAGAGTTGGAATTGCACATTGTCTTGTCCAGCAGAAGGAAATTCAACATGACTATGGAAACTTTTCTGATTCTTAGTATTCTGTCTGTAGGCAGAGGATCCCTGGACAGGATCCAGTGACCTTTTTGCATGGCTTTCCAGGAGCAGTGGCTGTTGCTGGGACTGTTCTGTGCAGTTTTCTACTCCACTTCTCTCCTTGTAAAGCTTTGACCTTTCATCAGAAGTATAAAGGTTTCAGAGAAAGCTGAGAAGACTCGTAAGTCCATTAAATACCTTTAGAATAATGGCAGGTGAAAATACCTGTACCCTTCAGCCGTGGAAAAGAATCCTACAGGGAGTACAGTAAAGGGCTGTAAAATCCCTAATGGCCTGCAAAGTCAAGTGCAAGAGTTACAGAATAAGTTATAGCAGAAAGTAACAAAAGTTGTTTCAACTGAGTGAGTCCTTAAAGGGATGCTAAGAATAAGGCAGCTGAACATCTAATTTTATCATGTGGTTTCTTACTTCAGACTGCTTCAGTGTCAAAGGAATGGAAGGTGGCAGAAGCAGTACCAATTTTTAAATAGCTTCACAAGATACCACTCCCTGACACTGACATGTCCATCACAAAGAATCCAAAGCTGTGGTAAGACTGGCATTAGTGGACAGATGGGTGAGGGTGATCTAATGAACAGAAGCCAGTATGGCTTTTATAGAGGCATCTGTCTACAAATGTGGGGAGCTCTTGCAAGGCATCTTTGAGTTTGTGAGGATAATAATTACTAAAAGATACTCGACAGTAATCATTTCCAAAGTAGCAGTCAGAAAACAAATACAATCCTAAGAATTTCCTGTGCCTTGGTCTGATTGACACTCAACTCTGGAAATTCTGTTAATCAAATGTAGTATTACCACAGGAGTGTGCACCTGATTCTAAGGTTTTGGGTCACAGAAAGGAGGAAAAAGTTGGCTCATCTGAAAGCTGCAAATAGGCATTTTTCTGCAGTTTGGTGGAAAGTAGTGGGAAATGGGAGGCTTTCCTGTCCTTCTGATCATGCTGATAAACAGAACTGGAATATAGTTGCAAATAGGATGTTTGCTCATGCTAAATTTTATTCATAACTTAGTGTTGATTCTACACCATAAGCTGAATGCTTTTGCCATCACATTGTCTCTCCCTGTAGAGGGAAACTGTCAGGCTGAATCCTGTCAGTTCTGCATTATTTAGCTAAATAATTTTATTAGAAATGTAGGACCTCACAGCTCTGTTAGCCTACAGCATCCAGTCTCCTTTTGACAGCACAACATCAGATTTCTCTGCTAATGCATTGGTGCATTGAGAACTACTGACAGTAATTTCATTCTCTCCTAGAGGATACCAGTTCTTAGAAAAGGAACAAGCATGGAGCGCATCAGCCATGAGCATTTATACCTGCCATCTTATAAAGAAAATTGTATCATCCTTTTTAGATCTTTATTTTCTTAGGCAGCCAAGTGTGTCAGGCCGCATTGTGCACGTTAAACACAACGTAGGGCTCCTGACTAAGCCATATTTCAGCCAGACACTGCAATGAGTCTGCATCCTAGGGCTGCCTTTTCCTGTTCTCTTTACGTCTTCTGGCAGCCCTTGAACTCTGCATATCAAATGTACTGTTCTGCATAATGTACTGTCTAACCTAGAGGAAAGCTGAATTGAAGTTATGGATTTAGAGTTGGAGTAACAAGCTAACTGCAAGGTTTCATTGAATCAGTGTCAAAATGCTGCATGCTTTTCTTTTGTAGGTTTGAAGAAATCTTACTTATGAAGCCAAAACCAACTGTTGCAATTTCATAAGTTTTCCTTTCATTTTTAGCACTTTTCATAGGCAAACTGGATGCACTTGGTCCTCATGCACATACTTCACATTTTTGGTGAGACCCACTCTCACACCTACTTACCAGAAATTGTTCTTGCAAATCTATTGCAGCTAATCATGTCGGTTTTCGAGAACAGCATGAAGGAAAGGGGCATCACTGAGAATGAAGCCTTTGACTGGGAGAAGGCTGGTACAGACATCTTGTTGTCCACTAGCACCTCAACTCCACCACAGCAGAACACCAGGCAAACAGCAGCCATGTTTGGGTGAGTGTTGTAGTTGTACCAGTCAGGCAGTGGACAGCAAGCTCAGTTCTTTTTTTAAAGATTTCAAGGCCATTATGATTCTGGGAAGTTGGAACAGCATAGAGGGCACCACTTGATCTATCTGTTTTGATACTAATTTATGTCTGTGGTGGTGGATGGTGAGCTGAGTACTGAGCACAGCTGAGTGCATGCTCTGCTCACCCCTCCAACACAGCTCCTCAGCCTGTTCACAGTGTGCTTCATGTGAACGAAGGTACACAGAGACTGATGCTCAGAGGTACAGAGGAGTCCAAATAGAAAAGACTGGATTAGAACTGGTTCACTGGTCTGTCTCGGTGCTTTTTTGTGGCTGACATTAGGGGATAACAGTAATCCCTAGTAATGTTATGGAAGATAAAATCTATAGGGCCTAGTAAGCATCATTTGTTCATGCAAAAGGAGAGGTTTCTTCACAGCTCAATATGGTGTGATGGGCACTTGTGAAGAAGTTTTCAGTTTTATCAAGGGTCCCAAGATGCTTTCACTGATCCATCCTACTGTCTTTGTAATTTTCATTACACAGAATCCTCCTGTTCTGATTCAGGATGTCACCTCTGGGACTGCCTGCTTTACCCCAAAATCTGCTGAGGAATTCCTATGGGGTGATGCAATAGCTACCTTCTGTATATACTGATAATTTTACCTTTTTTTTTTGTCTCTTTTACAGGGTGGTTAATGTCACTCCGGTGCCCGGGGACCTGCTCCGTGAGAACACCGAGGATGTCCTGCAGGGGGAACATTTGAGTGACCAAGAGAACGCTCCTCCCATCCTGTCAGGCCGGCCCGTGGAAGGCCTTGGGCAGGCTCCGAACACGGCTTTCAACGAGGGGGAAGTTTGGGAAGAGACAGATGTGAATCGCAACAAACTCAGGATCAGCATCAGCAAAGTAAAGAACTTTTCCTTGTCTCCTTGACTCTTGGATGTAGGGCAATGGTTTCATACACTGCCAGAGGCCACTCAGATCCACTGATGTAGCATCCTATGTAGTAGGCACAAAAAGCATTGAAGAATTCTCCTGTGGCAAGGGGAATTTTTTCACAGAGTAAAAGCCATTGGGATTAATTTAGGTCTTTATGCAAGTGAGATTTTGGGGGCCAGTAATGCTAAAGTGAATCTTTTTTACCATCATGTCATTATCTAGGATTTTGATACTTCAAGCAAGGAAATTCTAGTCCTTGCATAGCTGATATAATATCAGAAATGTCTCAGGCATGGAAATTAAAAACCAAAATTTTATTTTGTCCCAAGCTCTTGTGTTACTATAGGACACGAAACAACACAATGCACACACGCTGATTAAGGTTCTTGAGGTGAAAAAAGGAAGTTTATTTTCTGACTCTAACATTTATAGATTTTTAAAAGTGACAGTGGATTGGAGGGTGAAAGTGCTAGTTTTCTAATAACACTGGACAAACCAACAGTCTATCAAATTTTGCTTCTTCTATAAAAGAATGCAAAACAGTAAATTATTTACAGAAAGTGTGTGAGAAAGTTTTTTACAAGAATGTAAACACCAGAAGGCTTAAAAAATCAAGGTGACACTCTTGGGTAAATAAATGTAATCAGAGATGTCTTCATAAGCTGTATTTTTCTGTACCTTGAATGATCACTCATTTTTCTCTTCCTTTTTTTAACTTTCTTTTTTAAGGGTAGGAAAATCTATAGGGAGCATCTAACAATGGTTTCCCCCCTATGAAGAGTGAGAGGAACCATTACTTAATATTCTTATATTTCTGCATTCCAAGATCATATTAAGCTTTTTTAGCTTACATAAAATGTATACTTCAATTGATTTTCCTCGTAATCTCTAAGGTGTTTCTGCATTCCAAGATCATACTAAACTTTTTAGCTCACATATAATGTATACTTCAATTAATTTTCCTCATAATCTCTAAGGTGTTTCTCAGTCCTTTCTTGTAAATCTTACCTAATTTCTTGGAGGCATCCCCAGTGAAGGTTGATTCCATGATAAATGTCAAGTATTAGAATCTGACAGTTAGTTTATTAATAAGGTAAATTTACATACTGCAAGTAAATTAGTATTAGTGGCAGGTCATCAGATACATACAGTCTGTTAGCAGAGAAATGTTCATCAGACTTAAAATGTTGTCAGGGCCTATCAGATTCACATCACAAACCTGTTTTTAATGGACATTTGTAGACTGGCATGTTAAGTGTGTTAGTCTTCTGAGGCTGACCAGAATTCTCTTCAGTCTCTACTAGTACAAAGTTAGTCCTTATTTCAGCAATATGGGTATCTCCACTCTTCTTAGTCTTCTTAGAAATGCATGGACAAGAAATAATCTAATTTGCTTAAAATTATCCAGTGCAAATAATGCAGATCAATGTGTTATCTGTATGAAACATTAGCAGGGACGTTCCCCAACACTGAGAAATTATGAATGAAGTTCAAATTACTTCTTTATCTCTCACTGGTAACTCTGCATTCCCAGAAGTTTTCATTTGAAGGTATATGAAATGAGAAAAGCCTGATGGAGAGGGACAGTTCTGTTCACACAAGATATATTAAAAAAAAAAAAAAAAAAAAAAAAAAAAAAAAAAAAAAAAAAAGAGAATATTACAGAAAAATCCTAGCAACTTCTGTGTGTTTTTCTTTGCATTTCTACCACCAGGTGCTTTGATGCTCTTCAGTCAGACTTTGCACAGGGGAGTCCTTTCTGCATGCTAGCTGTGTGTTCTCTCTTAGGTACCTCATTCACAAGTCCTGTCATAGCAGCAGCTCAAGGCAGGGGAGGTTTCTAAAAGCTCCACAGCACAGCCAGGCTTGTGCCAGGCTATTTGTTGTCAAGCTGCTGCCAGAGGAGCTTTGGGAGTTTCTCAGCATGGCAGGGAGCACTTCAGCTCTGACAGGTTCTGTAGCTACACAGCAGGCTGTGCAGCACAGCCCAGGGCAGCAAGCTCTCCAGAGCTGAAGTCCTTTCTTTGAGGGTTGTTATCTTTAGTTTGACTCTTGCCTGTCCTTTTGCTTTGCTTCAGTCTGACTGTTCTCTGAGAGAGGATTGGTTTTTATTTAAGTAGCAGTCACTATGTGGAGAAAAAAATGATGCTTCCAATTTGATACCTAAGGACACAGCTCTACCTCTGCTTGTAATCTGAGGCACCAGAACCACAAGGGCACTGGTGTGTTTAAACGCCCTTCTATTTCACAGCATCCTTCATCTTCTACTCTTGTAGCACTAGAATTAACTGGCTCTCCCTGTCTTGCTCTTTGTATTTAGGACATGAGTGGAGCTTGCCATGTTTTTTCTCCCTAATAACAGATCTCCTCCTGTCCCACTTCTCCCATTTCTGTGTTAAGGACAGAACTACTGTTGCTGTTCTCCCACATCATCCCCCAGTTCTCTGCTCGTGAATCTTACCAAGCTGGTGCTACCCAACAGTTACATCAGCACTTTGCTCCCTTCACAAACACACTTGACCTTTGTTTGTTGCTAACCTTCTCCTGGCCATGACTGTATTACAGATTAAATCATTACCATCTATTCTGCTTTTCCTCTAATGCTTGAAAGTTCTCCTCCACTCTCCTTAGCTGCAAAAGCTCTTTAGTTATGCATTCCAACTCCAGCTTGGGTGGTTTAGGTCTGCTAATTTATGGGCACTGGCTGACTTGCCATGTACACATTGCATGCGCAAGGCAGCTGTCTGGATCAGCAGCGCTTTCCTGAGATGCTGTTGTGTTCAGACCCTCTGGCATTAATGGGGGACAAGGGGAAGAAGGGCAGGAAAGGGTGAGCATTCTCCATACAGATCCCCACACACAGGCAGTGTGCAGCAGCTGATGCTGCATGACAGCAGTGTTGAATGCAAATCCTGTGCTGCTGCTGTGCTTTTTGCCCCTCTTTTCCAAGGAAAATCAGCACTGTGGAAGGCAGAGGGCAGCTGTGTTGGTCACCTACTTTTGCTCCTCTATTTGCTGCTAAATTTAAAACAAATAAAATTTAATAAGGCAATATGAAAGAGGAAATATGGAATGATAGAATATCCATAAATGTGTTCAGCTCCCTGCATGACCTTGGTTCTGTGGAGAGCTCTTACTGATGTTGTGGTTGAATGGATATCATGGAAGACTTTGTTTAAAGGACCAAGCTTAAACAAACAAACAAAAAACCACAAACAAAAAACCCAAACCACCCTGGTAATTAGGAGATGCCTTAGTCAGACCAGATGTAAAAGTGTGTACATTGCAATGTAATGCATGGCCCCTGATAAAATGAATGTTGACAAACAAGGCTCTTAGGCATCTTGGATAAGCAGTTAGGGTTTGTGTATGCAGTAGGTTTACCCATGAGAACTCCTTTGGATCAACACTCAGAGTAATTGAAATGCACAGACCACCTTGTAAAGATGTTTAAATATTTGAATTTATTTTAAATCCATACCTTATTTTAATAGCAGCTGATTGCCAGGGCAGAGGGACCCTGCCTCTCTTCAGACATTGCTTGTGTAGATTGTGAGATTGTATCCTGGGAGAAAGTCCAGAGCAACAGTGAAGGATGGAAATCAACGTCTTTGGCCAGATCTTGAAGTTCTTTGTGTTTCCCCCCTCCAGACTCAGTGCATGGTGGAAGAGGAGCAGAGAAACGGGGTGTGCCCCAGTTCCCCTGTCCGAGTGCCTCCGGAGTCGCCGACCGCACAAGTGCGCTCCCTCCGCTACCGCCGCGTCAACAGCCCCGAGTCAGAGCGGCTCTCCACAGCTGATGGAAAAGCAGATCCACATGAAAGAAGGTTTGTTCGCCCTCTGTAGCCTTCAGCAAGTCCTGAGGATTCACTCTTGAGACCAACCTAATCATTAGACCAGCAGCTAATGCTTGCAACTTTATCTACATTGACTTTCGGTTCACCTCCTTCTCTACTTCCCCTTTCTTTGTCAAAAATGTTGACGTCTCACACATGGAAGGCTTTCCCCAGAAGAGTCTGCAAGGCTTCTGGATGATGCTTGTTGAAAACACACTGCAGTTGTCCTAAAATCTGGGCAGCAGATGCTCTGGCTTTGTGCAAAGCAAGCAGCAGATGCAGGCCAAATGAGAAACATTGATCAGAACATGGTTTGAAGGTTTTTTTCACAAGCCAGTCGAATTTAACAAAGGGGAAAGGTGTTGTTGGGTGGAAATGGTTATCATCCTGTCTACAGGGCAAAGAGATGCTGAATTGGCTGTCATACTGAAGCACTTCTTCACACCATTGTAGGTTCTAAAGAAATATTTTTGTTTAAGCCTGTCTTCCTGAAGTGTACCAAGAACTGAGTGAGAAGGGCCTATACAGGCTTTCTCTTATGGTCACTGTCGTTGCCTGTAGCCATGATATTTTCTGAAAAATCCTTTCCTTAGGATTTTTTCTCCTGAGAAGTCGAGAGGCCTCAAGAACAAAATGTAAACAATGATTATCTGCTGCTGTGGAATGCAACAGGTTCATCTGTGATTGGTCTCATATGGTTGTTTCTAATTAATGGCCAGTCACAGCCCAGCTGGCTCAGACTCTCTGTCTCAGACACAAGCTTTTGTTATTCATTCTATTGTTTTTCTATTTTTAGCTAGCATTCTGATGAAATCCTTTCTTCTATTCTTTTAGTATAGTTTTAATATAATATATATCATAAAATAATAAATCAAGCCTTCTGAAACATAGAGTCAACATTCTCATCCCTCCCCTCATGCTGGGACCCCTGCGAACACCGTCACAGTTGCCCACAACCCCGATGTGTTTTGAATGGCTTCTTGTTGTGTCCCCAGGTCTCGAATGGACATCCCTGGCTCTCCGTCCCGGCTCGTGTGCTCCTCGCAGCCGGCCCAGATGCTGTCCATCGACACGGGCCAGGCTGACCGGCAGGCCAGCGGCAGGATGGATGTGTCGGCCTCCGTGGAGCACGAGGCCCTCAGCAACGCCTTCCGCTCGGTGCCGCTGGCGGAGGAAGAGGACTTTGACAGCAAGGAGTGGGTTATCATTGATAAGGAGACAGAGCTGAAGGACTTCCACCCCGGTGCTGAGCCGAGCACCTCTGGAACCACGGATGAGGAGCCCGAGGAACTGAGGCCTATTGAAGATGGGGAAGAGAGAAGGCGCCTGGGGGCAGATGCTGCAGTGAGGCCGAAGACTCACGATGGGCGAAGTCGGGGTATGCTGCCTGTGACTGAGGAGGACAGTTCCCATAGACATGAAGGACCTTCTCAAACAGTGTCTGACAGTAGACATGAACAGCAGACAGGAAGTCCAGCCCACTCCCCCTTACATTCAGCACCAGCCCTCCGACAAAGGAGACGAGAATCTGAACCTACTGGTCCTCAGAGACAGGTAAGATCCCTGGGTCTGTACCTTGTTGCCTATCATAGCATCATCTTAGGAAACCTCAACTGTGCTGGAGAAGTCTTTGATTCCAAGCATGGATGCTCTTGTAAAACTCTTCTGACAGTGCTGGCAAATGTTGTGAACACCTTAGAAGTGCTCCCAAAAGCCAGTGATGTCCTTCTGAGGACACACTGTTATAAAGATCTTTCAGCCATTTCGGTTCAGGGACAAGAGGAGAGCACAGTTGTGATTTGGGTATCTCTACTCTCTCCTTTTATGCTCTCCCACAGACGTTTTTTAGTAACTGCTTAGCTGTATGGAGGTATTGCTAGCAAATCTTCTCCACATAGTTTCTCAGCAACAATAGGAGTGTATTGCAAGAGAATGACCTCTAATCTAATAACACATCAGCACTGCACACTCCCATAATGATGCAAATCATACAATAACTCCCTAAAATTAATCTTTCTTCTAAATACTTAACAAAAAGCTCAGAGTAGCCAGCACATACATCTCATCAACCTTACTTCAGTGAGGAGCATTGCTGTTACCATGTATTTACTCACAGAAATGTTCTTTACCTATTGTGTTTTTTCCATATAGTTGTAGAGGGCTTTTTTCCTTTCAGTTTTGCTTTTTTCCTGTGGTCTTCTGATGCTATAAAGTAGTTCAGTTTTTAGTAGGATGTTATTTATTAGATTAGCTGAAAAAAATATGATACACTAGGCACAGAGTTCCTGTCATACCTAATCTTGTTTAAGAAGAAGGCTGTCCCAGAGTGTTCAGTGCAAGAGGCAATCAAATTGTTCCCCTAAGAGCTTTTTGCTTTTTGTATTTATATGTTGATGAAGATCTCTCATGCACATGGGATCCATAAGCAAAGCAAAGAGCAGGCAAATTTTGAGTCATGTACACAGGGATACCCTCCCATGACAGTGCAGTCTGCCTGTTCCTGTCTGGAAGATGATAATTTCATTTCTGCTTCCCTCTTGAGCTTATTCTCCAAGGAAGTGTTCACTGGACTGGAGCATGTTAAAAGAACATCCTTCTATTCAGGTCTTGCCCAGAATCTTCTCTTCTCTGGATCCCCAAGAGATGCAAGAAGAAAACCGTGAACGAGACAAGAATTTATGTAAAAGGAATCAAAGCAAATCTTTGCAAATCACCAGGCAAGGTGTTCCCTGTTAAGGTGCATGAGCATGTACAGGAAGGATAGAAATGCTGACAGTAGGCACAAGGGCTGTCCTGCTGAGCGTGGAACAGAAGCAGCACATGCTTCTCATAGAGACTGCATTCCAGTTGCAGGGCTCCTAGGTGGAGGTGTTTGCTGTAGAAAGCCAATATGTGGAATGCCCCTGGTATCTAGAAATTGCATAAGGCAATCTTGGCAGAGTTGGAAGGGTCTGTGTCTGAATTTGCTGTGGTCTGTACACTTTGGGGGTTGGTCAGTGCAAGATCTGCAAGGTGCAATGAACATGGTAAGAGCCAGCTGATAAGAACCAGCTGTAAACAACAGCAGGGACATTTCACTGACATATTTAGTGTGGCTAAAGGAGCCTGGAGAGGCCTTCTTGGCCACAGCACATGCACCCCTATGTGAAATGACTGGGGGAGTTGGATATGATGCAGCACAGACTTCTTATCACTGCACAGGGATATTTAAAGAGCAGGCAAAAAAGGTAAAATAATGGGATTGGGGGTGATTACTGCTAATATATCAGGCAGCCTTTGTTCTCCAGCAAACTGCATTTTTTTTGTTCCTATGTCCTCAAATACCCTCTATTAACTCTGTGGCCTTGCTTTGTACACACAGACTAACACTGAACTTCTTTAGCTGACTGGGAATTAGTGGTTCTTCCTTTGATGTCTGAATCCTTCAGTTACCACTGCAGCTGTGCAGTGATACTCATATTTTCCCACTTGCTGTCACAAAACCAGCTATTAACTCTCAAAGGGACTTGGTGCCTAAAGGGAAGTAGAAACCTCTTTTCCTTGGGTGCAGCAAATATGAAGGGATGGATGGCTGGGACACTGATAAGAAGTTGACCAAGGACTTAACTAGTGAAAATACTGGAGGCTTCATTAGCAGTGACAGATGTTTCCTGTAGCTCATGCTTTTGCTTCTCTGGGTTTGATTAGAACTGTGGTTGTGTGTGTGTGTGTGTGTGTGTGTGTGTGTGTGTGTGTGTAGGTGAGTAAATCTTCCTTATCTTTAAATATGTATTGAGCCTGTAAGATAGGTAAAAATGTCACTAAATGCTGAAATACCACGACTGAAGTCATAGGCTTTGTTGTACCCATCTGTGACCTCATTCTGGTGTCCCAAAAGCTGGTGATCATCCCTTGGTGTCAGTAGCATGCTCACTGAAAGCAAATGGGGAATCCCTGCTCTAAGTGCTTCCTTCTGTTTCTCCATTCTCTGGCTCCATTCTGTGAGCCATCACTTGTAATGGGCAGAAAGACAGTGACTTCTGGATTGTCACAGAATCACAGCATGTCTGAGCTTGGAAGGGACCTCTAGAGATCATCTAGGTCTACCCTCTGCTCCAAGATGGATCATCTAGAGCAGGTTGCTAAGGACAGTGTCCAGTCAAAGTAGCTCTGAGGATGGAGACTCCACAACCTCTTTGGGCAGCCTGTTCCAGTGTACAATCACTGTTATGGTAAAACAACTTATAAAAATGTTTAAATGGAATTTCCTGTATTTCAGTTTCTGTTCCTTTCTTCTTTTACTTTCACTGGACATCACTAAGAAGAGTCTGGATCCATCTTACCATCAGGTATTTATAAATATTGTTAAGGATCCCTCTGAGCCTTCTCTTCTCCAGTCTAAGCAGTCCCAGCTCTCTCAGCCTCTCCTCAAATGAAAGGTCTTCCAGTCCCTTCATCATTTTTGTGACCCTTCTCTGGACTACCTCCAGCATGTCCACGTGTCTCTTGTACTGGAGCACAGAACTGGAGCACAGCCCTGCAGGTGTGACTCACAGTGCTGAGCAGAGGGCAAGGAGCATTTCCCTCAGCCTGCTGGCTGCACTCCTGACACATCCCGAGGGGCTCTTGGCCCTTTTTGCCACAAAGGCACCTTACTGGCTTGTGTTCAGCTTAGAGTCCACCAGGACCTCCAGGTGCTTTTGTGTCAAACTGCTTCCAAAACAGGTGGCCCACAGTGCGTTCTGTTCCTCCACACTTCCCTTTGCTGAACTTCGTGAAATTCTTTTTGCCATTTCACCAGCCTATCCAGGCATCTCTGAATGTGAGCAAAACCTTCTGGTGTGTCAGCTGCTCCTCCCAGTATTATGTCATCTGTGACTCTGCAGAAGGTACACTCTGTCCCATCATCCAGGTCAGTGATTAAGTTGTTAAATAGTAGTGGCTGCATTATCAGCCTCTGGTTGCACCATTAATGACTGGACATTTTTTCTCCAAACATGGTATTTTATGACCAGGAGCCCACAGTTTTCAGTCTAATTCACTATCTATTTATCTAGCCCGTATTTAATTGTTTTGTCTATGAAGATTTTATGGAGACAGTGTCAGAAACCTTACTAAAGTAAAGATCAAGAACCTCCCACCCTCTCAGCACAGAAAGCTCTTGGGTTCATCAGACATGACTTCCCCTTCATATATCCATGTTGACTGCACCTTCTTATGTTTGGAAATGCCTTCTTCCAGGAGGATTTGCTCCATGTCCTTTCAAGCCTGACCAGCCTTCAATTCCCTGAGTTATCCTCATTTAGAACTCAGATGTTTCTTCAAATATGTCAGTCTTTTGGAAGACAGATGCTGTAGCTCAAATGTGAGAGATGATGGTGCTGTCCTCGTTAAAACTCTGTGGGTGTGAGAGGGAGCACAGAATGATCAGATGCTGCTGTGAGCAAAGTCGAGTACAGAGGAAGCTCTGAACAGCCTGGGGGAGTTTTTGACCCAAATATTCTCACATATTAGGAATCTCCCAGTTTCAGATGACAAGAAAATGGCTGCAGTGGAGCACAGATCTCATGGGAAGACCTGGTATAAAGGGGGAACAGAAGCTGTGTCATGTTCAAGCCCTTCTCTCTGTGCACCACTCAATACATCTGTTTAACAGAGCTCTAAGGGTTTACTTTAATGTATGCATTTCAGGGATGACCTAATAAGACTCAGGGTTTTTTTTAGGCACTAGTGTGCAGATAAAGCTGTAGAAATAGATAAAGAATGACTGGAAGAAAAGATTGAAGCTGCACTTCTGTTTACCTATTAATCCTGACACAGGGTTGCTGTTACTGCTGGAAATAATTTAAACCCGTACCTCGCAATGTAATTTAAAAATCTGTCAAGCTCTTAAGTGTGCTGAATAAATTCACTGATATTTGACAGGCATGGCAACTTACTGCTGCCTTCTGCAGTGAAAAGACTTACAAGCGTTCATGCATGCATGAATTTTAGAAACTATTTCTGACTATGCTCAGGTCTGTGCTCATAGGTATATCTTGACTCAGTCTCCCCTGTTGCTAGTGCAATTGGCATTTTACAAAATGTTTGGGGATTCACCTGCCTAAAACATGCCTGTCCAAATGATGTCACATCTAAAAAACCACAAGAGAAGTGAAAAATTAAAGTGGGAGATGATACTTACTCTGCTTTACCTATCCTTGAATTTATTCTGCAGGGTTCAGAGAGCATTTTGCTTAGGCTGATTCTTACAGGCCTAGAGTTCATCTGTTAGAAAAGGTCCCAGTGTGAAGAGGCACTACTGTGGTTTTCCTTACCAACTCAGCTGTGTAGTTAAAATCACTCTTTGAAATCATCTTGATGCTGTCTTCAGCCTCTTTTCTCACATAGCCAGGAGAGTGCTACAAGTGGACTTGCTTAAAATTGTTTGTGTCTCGAGCAAGGGCAGCAGGGGAAAAGGAGCTGTGTCTCTTGGTTTCCTTTGCCTTCTACAGCATCCTCTGTGGGCTGCTCTGAGGCAACCTGAGGGACCATTTCTCAGTGGTGAGAGATGGGCGTTGGCAGAGGGGAACACTCATTGCTCCTCCCCCAGTGTAGTTCCCACTGGTCTGTGTTTGATGCCTGTTGTGGATGATGGGATTCTTTGGCATTCAGCTCCTCTGTCTTCCCTCCCCATGAGGAGAGAAGCTTGTCAGCTGATGGAGAAGGATGAGTGTACAGTTGGCCTCTTACACTCTTTAGATTCAGGGTCCCTGTCCATCCATGTGTTAGAAATAAAGGATCAGAAAAAGGGTGGTAGTGGAAGTAATATTCACATATGTTCTTTAAATATAAATGTATATATCTATCAGGTAATAGCAATCAAAACCTTAAGCTCAGTAGACATTCCTAATTACATTTTATATCTGTAACGTATATTGAGTTCTATCAACATCACATTCTCCTGGGACTTCACATACAAAGTGTCCCACTGACCCTGTCCAAACAGAGCAGGATAGGCCTGATGGAAGGTGGTCCAGCCTGATTGCTGCAAAGGGATAAAGGGGGCAGCACCTTCAGCATTGACTGAGTAATTTAAGCATTAGAGCATCAGTGAGAAAAGGTGGCATGTCTGTAAGCTCTCAGCTTCATCCTACAGGCAGCAATACCAAAATGCACTTGCTGATGGGGTGTTGTAATTGCTTCTTCATGGCCTGGGCAAGTTCCTTGCTCCTGTGCTGTAGGGGAGGTTTCTCTGGGTAGCTGGAATGATCCTTTGAGATCTGAGAAGTCTTTACCATATTGAGATGATATATACCTTGGAAGTCATATATGCTGAACCCAAACATGGAACAAAAATTAGGAATAAAAATTCCGGTAATGCTTAGTTGTGCAGCTTGCAAATAGCACACCCAGGGCTGAATTTCTACCCTGTCTATGCAAAGAGAAGATGGTTGTCTTTTTGAGAAATTAGAGCTGCTGTCTAGATTTTATTTGTCTCTCTTGAGTACTCTGTATGACAGCATTACATTATTATTATCTGAGACTCTGATCTATGCAGTGACATGCAGTACATTTAGGACTGTGAATAATTGCTTTTCACATTCAATGCCAACCACGAACTGAGTAGCTCTGAGGCTCTTCTGAAGATAAGATATCTGCCTCAAAGCACTGCAGAGATATTGAAGGTGACAGGAAAGAGATGACACTGAATGACATTGAGCTCTTTTTCTAGTGCAAGGGCAACATCTCCAGTAAGGTAAGGAGAGCAGTTTAAAGAAAATCCAATATTGCCTTTCTGCATTTCACCTGCAGAGACTTCCTGAGAAGAAATGCAGAGTAAGGAAGGGAATGCATTTCCCATTTTCCCTTCCTTCCCTTGAAGGGAAAAAAGTGATTCCAGGAAAAAAGGTCTGGTTCTGGAGATTGAGGCTGCTGACCCTTGTGAAAGTGCTAGTTTCATAAAAGAGGTAGAAAGGAGAGGAAGGGCTTAGCACTTCCAGGGTGAAGGATCTGAAGTCATCCCCTTAATGCCTCTCTCTTCCATGCAGAGCATAAAGGGAAGGTAGGGACTGCAATCTCATCCTGGCACAAACTGTCCTCAGTGGGTGCACTTTCTCCCTCTCCTGGCTCTCCCAGGATCACAGAAGCAGAAAAGGAACCTAAGAGTGCATCTTCTCCTCATGTCCTCCTGTGGTTCTGTGTTTTGAATTTCTCACTGAAGGGAGAATTATACTCTGCCTGCCTGTCCAACTGCTGTCTGTCCACTGCTTACCAGAACTGGAAGCATTAACACTCCCCCTGCAGGTACTCAATATAAAAATGTATCAGGAGGCCAGCAATGTAAGTGTGAGAAAAGAAAAGTCTACTAACAGCCCCCAAACTTGCTTTTTCAAATCCTTGGAGTGAGTTTTAATAAGATTCATTGAAAGAACCCCTGAGAATCCTTCACTTTCAAATACACATAATCATTTTAGCACTGTTTCACCTTCTGTCATCCATGTGGTTCCCAAATGTGTTCAGAGTTGGACTCTTACCCATATGCAAGATGTATGAATAGCTTAGTGGCATGCCAAGATGAGCACTGCCAGTGAACAGAGAGGTGTGAGGCGTGTGGCCTGAAGAGCCAGAGGAGGGGACAGAGCAGCAGAGCCTGGCACCACTGGTGTCACTCTGCTCTGTCTATGGCTGGGGAGAGCGTGGCAGGCCTCCATGGTGCCCATAGCATCCCTGGGAGCTGATAGCCATAGAGAGCAGTAGGTAAGGCCCTGTGTAGAGCAAAAGCATTTTTCATCCGCCAGCGAAGATGTCCGCAGCATGCGCATCACAAACCAGGGGCGAGTCAACTCTTTTGCCTGACACCTTTTCCTCCACTCTTCTTGGTCTTTTTCAGTTGGAGGAGGACAGGCCTTCTCAGCACTCCCTCCCGAGGTACAGCCCCCTGAGAAGACTGGCGTCCTCCGTTTTCTCCTCCTCAACCCTGGAGACAGAACACTACCCTCACGTTGGTGGCACTTTCATACAGCGCAGCCGTTCGGCGGAGAGCAGCCCCGTGCGCATGCCCCACCGCAGGCACATGCCCCTCACGGCAGGAAACCACAGACTCATGCCTTCCGTCCTCCGCATTTCCAGGTCCCAGCTCCAGCAGGTGTGGGCCCGCTTCACACACAAAACATAGCCTGTTCAGGGAAGCAGCAGCCTCCATAATGCAATAATAGATTCCCACCCACCCACAATGTGTCACCACTTATAATGCAATATTGAATCCCAGACAACACTGGCCTAAGGTACTGTAACTTCCAAAGCCCCCCGCGAGCAGACCCCACAGAGACTGGAATCTAAACCTGCCGGCAGCCCGAGCGAGGGGCGGCGGCGAGGCCGAAGATGAGAACGCAGATGGTGAAGGTGGTGCTGTGTGAAAGAGGCCAGGGCTCCTCTGGAAATCCCGCTCGGGCCTCGGGGTAGGAAGTGCAGGGCTGCCTCACTCAACAGGAGCAATCGAGCGACAAAACGTTGTCAAGTTCTGACTGGGATGGAGAGACTGTGGAGGTATCAGCAAGCGTTGCCTTCCTCAGCACATGGGTTTGAGCATCTCTGCTGGTGTCTTACACTGGGCCCAGTCTGTAGGCGGTTTTACTCCATCTAGATCTAGGCAGACTCCCACTCAAAGCTCACCTGAGGCAGGACCTCAGGTTTGTCCCTCTTGTGGAGTTACAATCATGTATCTCTTTGTTGCTTTGGCTTTGGAAATCCCCTCGCTTTTGTTGCAGTTTGGTTTCCATACGGTGACCACACTTTTCTGTCTCTCTGGCTGTGCCTCTGTTACATGACAGTGGGACTGTTTGTCTGCTCTCCACTCCTAAGCTGCTCCAAATTTTCCTACCTGCCCCCCAGAGGCACTGACTGTCAAGTTGGATAGCAAAAATTTTCTTACTGATCCAGCTGTAAATTATGCTGGTTTTAAATTCCTGAAATTTTAGGCAACTGCAGCTTTTCAATGGCAGAGCAGTCCTGCTTCTTGGCCTTGCTTGGAAATGCCTGTGATAACAGATCTCATTTGAGAAATAAAGTGGCCTCAGCTCCTGGTATACAGAGCCCATGAAGCCCTTTGCTAAAACTGTGAATCTCAAAAGAAAAGGGAGATCAAAGTTAATTTAAATTGTCATAAGTATCCTTATTTCCTGTGTTTGCACAAATATATTGCCCTTCTCAGCAGAGTTGCACTGTAAAACACCAGACTGTATGAAGACTTTCTGTAGTCAAGTGAATGTGGTAACTGTCTTCTATTGCCATGAGCCTTTGGTCTCATCTTCTGGGAGAACAGGCAGTGTGGATGTTAAGGTGAAGGAAGAAGGGGTCATTGCTGGTGCTCAGGGCTTTAGGGAAGTGCAAGTCCAAAGTAAAATACTGTGCAGAAAATATACAAGCCTAGGATACAGGCAAGAAAACATGCAGAAAGCTCAGACAGATGTGAAGAAGGGTTGGAGCAAGTGTGGGTGTTGGAAGGAGGTTGTGGCATGGAGGTATCACTGCATGGGTAGGGTGTTTCCAGTGGGCTTTCAAGGAACAATTCCTACCAGGCAGTGCTTTCTGTAGGTACATCTGCCCCACCTGAAGCTCCCTTAATATTAGATTCACCCTCCCATAAGCAGGAGCAGACAGTGCAGCCCCAGACAGGGTGGGTGATGCTTTCTGAAGTTCCTAGCACCTGGCCCAGTGTGTCTGCATGCTGCAGGACATGGTCTGACAGGCTGACATGCTGACAGAGCATCCTGGGGGTGCAGGGATGGAGATGGGGGGGCAACACACCCTCCTTGAGAAGATTCAGCACAGGTATGAGCAGCCTCTTCCCACAGTCATTCTTGAATCAGTGGCATCAATTTCTTTTGATTTGCCCCAAGAACATGTGTGAACAGGACAGTTTACTGATCAGAAAAAATTTTTATCTGCAATTTTTTCATGAGCTTTATTTTTTAAAAAGGTACTGGCATTGCCAAAAATACTTGGGTTGACTTAACCACTAGCCTAATCCTATTTGGCAGTTCCTTTGTCAAGGACAGATACCAGAAAGAGCAAGGATTTGCTCTTCTCAAAGTGACATGAGAAGGGATGATTTCCTTAAGTAGACTCTGCTCTGATGTTATTTTTTTTCCATCTTCACTAGAGACTTTGAAGAACAGATTCCAGAAAAAATAGAATTTGTGAAAGCACTAGGCTTAAATCAGTAACTCTTAATAATTTTTGTTCATAGCGTCCAAAACACTGATGTTCGCTTTTCAAGGTCAATTTTAGGAATTGAAGTTACTCTTGTTCTATTTTTGAAGAAAAATCAAACAGTTTTTAGTTTTGCCAGTCAGGAAAGGGAACAAACTGGATAACTGGGTATTTATAAACTCTAAGCCTTTTGTTCAGGCAAAAACAATGACAAGCCAATAAGTGGCTCCATACATAAATTTCAAAGATCAGTAATCTGTCTAATGCTGCTTATCATAATGATACTTACATAAACTTGATGCTGCTTTTTTAAGTTCAAAAATCTGATTTATAAAGTGGTTGATTTATACAGACTTCAGTAAGACTTTCTTCCAGTTAAAATTATTAATAAATTGAAAGCCAACTAGACAAACAAAATATGTTTATATGTTGCTATCTCTTACAAGAGGGGCTGTTTCTCATTAGGACTCCTGACCTCCTACCCTTAACTCAGCACTATTCCATGCCTTTAGTGGCTGTCAAGAAGAACAAAGAAATCACTGAGGAGAAGGTTTGCAGTGACAGAAGGTGGGTGGTTTGATAAAACACTACTGACAGATCAGCTCTGCAGAAAGATCTGAATTGCCTGATAAATTGCTTGTGTTCAAAGTGATGATTGCATCCACACAGGGACAAGGTCATGTTTGGAGTATGAAAGATGTAAGTCACATGTACAGAATGAGAGAAACTGTGCCCTGGGAGGTGCTGTCTCCCAAAATGAGGTGCCAGTTGGGTGAAGTAATTAGCTGCGTCTAAGTTCTCACTATGCTGCTGCAGCAAAAAAAAAAAAAAAAAAAAAAAAAAACCAAAACAAAAAGAATAAATAAATTCTTCTTCGGTGTATCAGCAGGAAAATAGAAAAAAATAGAAGAACAGAAGGAGATCTTTTGTGGTGGTGAGATCACTACCAGACATATCCAAGTCTTGTATGGAAATTTCTGTAAAAGATTTTCAAAACCTAAAAGAGAAGAAGTCATACAAGAATGCTTCTGTAAAAGCTGCCTTGTAGAATAAGCTGGAAGAAATGCAGTCTGTCATTAAATACAAAACTAAAAAGTGACGATTGCTGTTAGGTGTCTCTGCCTGAACAGAGCAAGAGGGGTTGTAACCTGCCAGGCAAAGATATGAGTCTAAGTGCTGGAAGATAAAATAGCAAAGGTAAACCTAGAAGCAAGATGCTCATTTTAAAGACATAGGTATGTGGTAAACCACTGAAATACATTATTTAAAGACACTGAATTCTTTGCTGTTCAGTCTCTGTAATTGGTTTCTAAATATTGGTTTCCAAACCAGTCCTGTTAAACCAACAAATTTGGGCTCTATACCAGAATAATTGGACATGTTGCTGTCACCTGGGCTTTATGGGAAGTCTTCTTTCATGATCAATATGTCTTTTACAATTTAATTCTGAACAAATTAATTGGTGCTAATGGCTGGAATCCTGATGTTAAAGTATTATGCAAAAAGTATTAAAAATAGTCAATTTAAAGGGGTTTTTTAACATCTTCATCTAATGCTGTATTAATTACTATGGAATCTACATATTGTTGAGGAACAGTTGGCAAATTAAAGAAATGTGAAAAGAGGTCTTTTTTATATATATGGAAATGTAATAAATTAATATTGAAACTAGTTGCAGTGCAATTCTAAAAAAAATCTTATGTAGATTACATTTATATTGCATTTATTTATTGTGTTTAATTTATAATGACTGCAATTATAAATGTAAATATGTCCAAAATCAGTTGGCAAAAAACCCAGCTGATGGAAGGCTTTTGACATGAAAATTGATCATGGGGCTGTGGGCTGAAAAGTTAGTTGCCCTACTTATTTGTCCTTTTATGTTTGGTAGGGGTTTTTTAGTTCTTCAGATGAAAAAAGCCAGTGGGAATCAACACTAGTGAAATAAAATTCCCTTTCAGCATCAGACTCTTAGGCAAATTGGGTTCATCAGAAGGGTCCAAGAATGGGGTTTGCATCCTGAGGGAGATACTCTTCTTTTCCTTCCCATTGTACATAGCACTTGTTCTGCTCAGAATCCAAATTGGAAATGAGCATTTGCCACTCCCTCACAGAGATCATTGGCATCAGGACAGGAAGCTGTCGCTGGGATCTCATGATCTACTTCAAGTGAGCAAATGTTCATCACTTGTATATACATATAAAAGCCATCTTTTTATATCTTGGCCTCTTGGCTCCTTTCACTTTCTTTCTATGCAGAACGGGAGATGTTTCCAATTTATCGCTCTCTCCTCAGTCTCCTTCCCTCAGGAAGGAGCTAATGAGATATGATTTCTGTGAAAATGTTACTGTAAAAGCTTGGGTGAAGCTAGCACTGGGTAAATGTGGTTATGCCAGCACGCATTCACTTTCAGGGGAGGCAGTTCTGGTGGGAGGGGGTTGGCTGAAAATAAATTGCACTGGCACAGGTGCAGTTCTGCAGGTGCCAGTTTTCATTAGGAGTATCCTCTTGATACCCCCTTGATGATGAAGTCCCTGGTGTGAGCCTGACCTTTTCCTACCATTCCCATTATTTTTTACTACTGTTGGGGCGCAGGCATGTGAAAGAGTTACAGTGCATCACCTCTCTCACTGTTTAAAGTCTTTTGTTGTAGTAATGACAGAAAGTAAGATAGAAATGCCCTGTAAAACAGCCATATGGGTGGTATAACCCCATCCTTACACTACCTCTTCATGATGTGGTCACTCCTGTCCTACCACTCCTTCTCTTTGTAGTGTGTCTGGACCTGGGCATTGTGGAGGTCAAGGCTGCTGCTGGACTGTTGTTCTTGAAAGGACAAGTTTGTTCAGAAGTTGTGTTTGTTGGGCTGAATGGTAGCTGACACCCCTTCTACCCAGGATGGAGAAGCTGTCCTTGGACAGTGGCCTCCAGGCTGGATTGGGATAAGGCAGCTGATGTTCTCCTCTGGGATCTTCTCCTTGCTCTGTAAGCAGAGACACTGCTCAGCAGCTGCCACCCAGCTTCTGCTCAATCTGAATCTGGATGCAAGGACAGCAGCAGTTGGCTATAGCCCCAAGCTGCTGGTAGGCTTCACATGCAGATCCACCTCACTGAGAAGTTCTCTGAGATGTGCTTGCCTCTTTGTTCCAGTTTGCCTCTCCCATCTCTTCCCCATATGACAGAGTCTTTTTGCTCTGCCTTGGTTTCCTGCGTGTCCCACTCCATGCATTGGTAAACCCCTGGTTTACCTCCATTCCATTCATGGAACCTCATCCTTATTGCATCCCTGGATACCTGCACTCCCTTCTGCCTTTGCCATTCCCAAGAACCCGCAGAGCATGTCTCCTGCACCCATTTCTTATGCATTGCATAGCTCATGGTGCCCCACACAATCCCTGTAGCACTTTGAGCAGCCAAGAGACCTTCCCTCCCTCTGACTTCCTTGGAGGAAACTGCAAAAAATGGCACATTTTGGCAACTGGAGCAGTCTCAGCTCTACATGGAATCTATGTGAAGATCAAACTGTTTAAAGGCAGCTTGATTTCAAAAATGAGTATGGAGGATAGAGGATACCTTCCATTTTCAGGGCAGTTGCATGAGTTTCAAGCCCTGGAATCCTTAGGACTTAGCAGGCTCCCCCCAGTTACTGTCTGCCTCAGCAGCTAAATTTAGACAGCTGGCAATGGTCTTTCCCTTAAGACATGGGTACCATCTGCATTTTCAAACCATGTAAATAGCTGGCTGAACACCCCTTCTGGTGTTGTGAGCATGTCTCCAAGTTCCACTTAAATCAGTGCCTGGTGTCTGTGAGTGAGAAAATGTCGCAGCTCCAGTTGCAAACTCTTCAAGTTCTTCCAAATGGACGCTTTTCTGGACTGGCAAATTGACTGTCCCCATTCTCCAACCTAGGAGCTGGGAGTGTCAGGAGGTTTTAAATCAAATTGGGTGTTTCAAGCATCCAGGAGAGGGCAATTATAAGTGCAACAGAGCTGACACTCTTCATTAAATGTAAACTTTAACACACCAGTGTTTCCTCCTGCTCCTGTCTTAAACTGGAGGTATCACAGACTGGTGGATTCTTTCTTGGGGATTGGTGTTCTTTACTTTGCCACATATAATGACTGTTCTTCCCTTATGAAGCCTGTGCCACTGCCATTAGGTCACCAAAGTATCTTGTTGTTTGAAACAAGCTCTTTGTTTCTTCTGCCATTCTATTTGATGCCCAGCTCTTCCCAGATGTGTAACACCAGATCCAGGTGTTACACAAGAAGGCAGCATGCCTTTGAGAACCAGTCAACAATATTTTTTCCTTTTTGCTATATTTTTTAGCTACAGAACCTCTGGAAAGGGGCCTGTTGCTTGAAGTGATCAACCATAATAAGCAAATGTGTTTTCAGCACCTTCCCCAGGCACAGAGGTTGAGTGGCTCTTCGGGAGCTGGGCTGTTTCTTTTCCAAAAGTGGCTCTAAAGCCAGTGAACACACACACTGTTCTTCTAATTGGCCTAGGGTGTGAGCACTCGAGACTGGAAACAAAACAAGTGTCATTTGGGGCACTTCTCTGCTCTGTGCTTCAAACATTTCTTCCAAAGATTTCACTTTGGAGTGGTTATCTACCTCATTTGTCTTTTATTTCAGTAGCATTGCCAGGCTTTGATACCATCTTTGCCTCTGACCACTTTGTCCCAACGTGTGCAGCCTCTTTTGAGAGTCTTGGTGATTTGATTGGTAGTAGAAGCCTTCTGCAGTCAGAAAGACCCTTCTGCAGTCTGGGAAACCAGAGCAAACACCTCAGTTTAGCCTTTTCCGAGTTTATTCCGAAACAACACTTGTGGTATTCATACCTTCCTATGGGCTCTTAAACTCTAAAGATCTCCAAGTGCTTTATTTTTCAAAAAGCCTTTTCAGAACATAAAGCCAGATGTTTGGTTGCACAAAGGGAATTTCAGGAGGCTGAATATTTTTTCATAATCTGCAAATTGTCAGCACAGTGGGTGGGACGGACCTATATACCAAATACAATAAATATCACTGAGGCATTTCTTTGACTGCAAATCACCAGGAACTTCCCTTGCTCTCTCGTGGAAAAAAAATGCACTATTTGAATCTGGTGCTGTGATCCTTTGTAAATAAATCAAGGCAAGAAAATACAACCATTGCTAGTTCACTCCTCTCTTGTAAAATAGCTCAACAATAGGATGCATTGTGAGACTGAAGGTCAGAAAGCATGGAAAGATGTGTTCAGTCCTTTTCCTGTTTTCTAGCATCCTTCCCTCTCACACCACCATCAATCTTTCATGATATGTATATGTGGAGCTTTTAAGAGCTTGACAGCAGCACAAGATTATTCTTGAAAAGAGATTTTCTACTGCTTATCTGGGGGGATTGGTGGCAGATACCAACCATGTTTGTCCAGTGGGTCTGGCATCTCTTCCTTAGGCTTCATGGAGTCTCTGTGGTATCCAGTTACATTTGTATTACAGGCACACAGTAACTGACGCAGTTCTGCGTCAATAGCTGAATTTATTTCTATTGTCAACTGCTGGGTTGTATGAATGACATTTTATTAATGGTTGTCATTAAAGATTTATTCTTGACACTTTCAGAACTTTACCTGAAGCTGAGACCATTTTGCTACTTTCACATTGCATAAGAAAGGGCTCTTTTATCCCAATCTATTCAAAAGAGAAGCTTTTATTTTTATTTTTGCCTTTCTTGTTTCCCTTTGGTAAAAATGGGAAAGAACAATTCGGAGATAGCTATCGTATATTTGTCTAGCTCTGCTTGGCAGTAACAGATGGGCTGCAAGAGGCTGGCTGAAAAAAAACAAAATTGCATTTCCTAGCACACAAGGTCTGAAGCCTTTAAAATCATGGATAATTTGCAAACCCCTAAAATCCTGTTAGTGTTTATTGTGAAAAAATTGCCTCAGCTATTTCTCAGCTGGAGAACGTGGAGTACCTTTTTCTTGACCTGCTTCCCTGTTGAGACTTGTCAGCTCTCCCCAGAGTGACTGGAAGAGAACAAATAATTTCTGGAGAGGCTGACCAAAGCAAGCCAGATGTGCTTCCTGATGTCAGTGTTGTCCCCAAGATGGTGTTGGGATGCTTTGTGCTGGAGCTTCCATTTCTGCTTGTCTGTGTGTTTGTGTGTGTGTGCGTGACCCACGCGTGGCGTGCAAACTGTCACACGTGCTCCTGCCTTACAGAAGAGTTTCTGTGCCAGCAGTGGGCCACTTTGCACACCCCCAAATGCTGAAAAGGATGTTGCAAAGAACAAATCTCAGCCACTTACAGAAAGTACCTTTATGGCATCTGGCTCAGGAGGTGCACCCGGCCTCCTCTGCGTGCTGCAGGTCTGATTTCAGCAACCTGGCCCAGCCCAGGTCTCTTCATTCAGTGTGTTGTGCATAAATACACAACACAAAAATCTCTCCTTTTGCTGTCAGCCAGTGGCAGAGTGTTCTGGTGATGGGAACAGTGCTGGCACTTGGGACATAATTTATAGTATGCAAACACCTACTTTGGGTAATGTTAAAAGATGAAATAAAACACACAAAGGCTGATCATTGTGGCACTACCTTGCTTTTTGTTGCGTTTTTATGCCACGTGTTTTGTGTTTGGGTCACTATAACACAAACCTGCATTGGCAGTTCCAGGGGACAGCGCAAAGATTAATTTCTGGGAAATGTTTCTAAGTGTTATTTGCTGTATTGCAACTTCTTTATATCACACCTGCCATTGAAAAAAAATGATGTTACGATGAATGTACATTTTGAACAAGCTGCTAACCATGTAACCTGGGGGTTGGAAGCAATCCCCATTTTACATTCACTTGCATGTCTTCTAGGGTTCAAAAAGAAAACTGCTTTATGTTTGGAGGTTTTATTTTTCATATGCAAAGTGGTTCAATGAGTTACCTCATCTAGTGCACTTGCCTCGTAAAAATCCCCAGGGTGTCCTCCAACAACTCCAACAAGTTTCTCAGTTTAATTATGAGTGCAATTAATTATCTGGCAACATGAAACACAGTAATGGCAAATTTCCTCTGAACAATTCAGATAAGGAGGATTTCCGTGGGACTCTTGCCCCTTCAGCTTGGTCCTTCCTAGAAAACCCCTACCAGATCAGGTTCTTACTCAGCACTGCTGACTTCTGGTTATTTTTATGACGTAGGAAGATGTTTAGCTTTCAGAATATTCTTCTTCTTCTTTCTTGCTGCTATTAAGTTGCCTTTACAGTTAGGGACTAGAGGAATTTTTGGGTTATCATTTCCTTCCACTTTGCTCACTATTTCCCGAGTCTCCAGTGAGTGATACAAACGAAGTGTTCCCCGTGTCTGCTCAGACAGGGAGCTCTGCTTTGGCTCTCCCTGGAGACACTGGTGGGTACAGAGTTGGGAAGCTGAGTGGCAGGCATCCCACCCTTACAGAGCTTTTGCTTCCATCCAAGACGCTAGGAAAACTGGCACAAACCCAACCCGTGAAAGCACAAACAGGGAGGAGCAGAGCACTTATCCAGCACAGGACTGGATTGTCCTATTCACCTTGGTAAAAAGAATGAAGAAAAAGGCTGTGGAGCGTTGATGGTAAGGTGCTGGATAGAAGAACATCTCTAACATTTATGGTGCTGATTCTTGGAACGTGGAGATCCTGCAAGTAAGCATGGCAGCTCTAAGACCCCTGCTACTTTTACCTCATCTGATGCTGGTTTGAAGAAAGAGCTGCTGCTTCAGAAACTCAGATTCTAGGTTTTTTCCACACACTATTGTCAATCTTACCAGATCTCCCAGTCCCGATCAAGCTTAGTCTATGTTGGCAGAGGATAATGTCACTTCCAGGATATGCTAGGGTCCTGATAGTATCCAAATAAAAGCTGTTACAGGGAAGACTGGACTACAGCTCTTGCTGTCTGTGTGCCATCTGCATCTCTCAGGACTAAGGCCTCTTCCCATTCCGAGTGGAACAATTAACGTCGTGTTGAGAACTTGATTTCTGCTTCTCAGACCTTTCAGCTCCCATAAAGAATCTCAGGGACCAGCATATCCTTCCTTTGCATTACCTTGTGTCACCTGTTAGACTTCTGTTGCTGCTAAGCAGGAGAGTTTATTTATGGTTAAATAAACCATATTTAACCAACTGCTATTTGAGTAGGAGGTGAATGTGGGTTTCTGTGGTCGTTGCTACTGAGAGGAGACAAAAGCTGTAGAGGGAACCTGTTGTGCTTCCTGGCTTGCTTGAGAAGCTCCATCTGCTGGGACTTGAGTTTGCTTGAAGCAGTGGATCTCGGTGCAGTCCCCTTCAGGCAGGTCTCCAGGATTGAGAGGTCCCGCAGGAGGGATTCCTCAGGCTGCCAGGAGTCCTCATGGACTGCTGGGGACAGAAGGTTTGCAGAAGCTGTGGAAGTTTGTCTCAGGGGGAAGGCAGCAGGGAGAGGGAGGGGACGCGGCCTGCTGTAGCTTTAAAGGCAGTACTGTGTAGGGATCCATTTGGAAGGACGTAGTTGACTAAAGGGATCCAAAGCTTGTTTTCCTCGAGTCTTTTTATTCTTCCTTATCTAATCCCTTTAGAGCCTAAGGTCAACCCCTTTTTGTACTGCAATAACACTGTAATATATGCTTGCACTAATTCTTCTGGTATACCAAGCATGCAAGACCAATTTAAAGCTTTTTTTTTCAGAAGAAAAACACTGTATTATTGTGTATATAGAAATACTGAGAGAGAATTTGAATTCTGTCTCCTGTATAAAAGCATGCATTGATTACCTGTATGTAGATCATGCTGTAAATGCTGCAGAGTACTGTAAAATCCTACACTTGAAACCACAATGAACAGGCAATGTCATCAAAAACAAATGAAACAGAAGCTGTGCAATGGATTTTGTGCCTTTTTTAAATCCATGTATGTTAATCCAGACAATCGGGAAAAAAAAAGAAAAAAAAAAAAAAGAAAAAATTAACAAACATAAAAAAAAGCTTGTATACTACCAAAACCTTATTAAAGAATCAAAGGCAGCATCTTGTTGATGGCTGGGTTTTTTATTTGCTTTCTTTCTTTGTTTTTCTTCTTCATTTGCTCTGGGAAGGTGTCTCCTGCTCATCCTTGGGTAGGTGGGAGCCCTGCACAGGGAGTTGAAGGAGATCTGGTAGAACAGTGAGAGTTCCATTATTGCTTACATGTGTGATCACTAAAAACTTGCAGTTAAGACACATCTGGGAACAGAAACAAAGCTATGTGACTGTTAGAGATGTGGTTTGTGTGCTTGGGGAAGGCCACAATGTGGTTTCAATTCAAGGCACGTGAAGGCTCTGGTACCTGTGGAAAGTGTGGTGGAAATTTCCCTCATGCAGAAGAATCCCAAGACTCCAGCTGCTCAAAGGCAGAGAGCAGTTTGTGCAGGCAGGTGATGGTCTGGAAGAAAGAGCCTGGGTAAGGCTGTGGTCTCAGAGGGTTGTACAGTGTGTGAGTCCCCTTTCCTCCTGGGAATTCTGTGGAGGGTCAGGCAGGATTCAGAAATTAGTCTGCCTTTGGCAAGGTCCAAAGTTTATCTTCTCCATGCTTCACAGTCTGTTTTAGTTTGCCCCTGAGAGGCTGCTGGTGTGTGGCAGATGTGTGTGTCTGTCAGGCTCTGCAGAAGGATCCAGTGGTGCCATGGTTTATAGCATGGTCTGAAATAGAACAGTGGGTAGAAGAAGTGCATAATTTCCTGAATTTATGTGAGATAAACATTGTGAGGGGTTTTGGGTTTTTTTCCTGTTCCTGGTTAATTTTTGCTTACAAGAGATGGGAGAGAAAAAAATCCCAAATTTTAAAGTAAAAGGGAACATTTATTAGGCTTATATGGGAAACTGTTCCCTTTGCCCACATCAGTGCAGAGCTGCTTGGGAGAGCAGGCTTTTCTGGAGGACACTGAGCCCACTCTGTACCATGTGCTGCATTAAGGGTGTAGAAATTCTGACAGAAAATAAACCCACTTGTTCTTGTCACAGACATGTTTTATGAAAAATCCTTTCCTTTAGGATTTTTTCTCCTGAGAAGCTGAGAGGCCTCAAGAACAAAATGTAAACATTGATTATCTGCTGCTGTGGAATGCAACAGGTGCATCTGTGATTGGTCTCATGTGGTTGTTTCCAATTAATGGCCAATCACAGTCAGCTGGTTCGGACAGAGAATCTGAGCCACAAGCCTTTGTTACCATTTCTTCTTTTTCTATTCTTAGCCACCTTCCGATGAAATCCTTTCTTATATTCTTTTAGTATAGCTTTAATATAATATATATCATAAAATAATAAATCAAGCCTTCTGAAACATGGAGTCAGATCCTCGTCTCTTCCCTCATCCTAAGACCCCTGTGAACACGGTCACAACTCTCTAGGGTGATTCCTTTTCCTCCTCTTCCACCTCTTTCATTTCCATCCATACAGATCTTATGCATATTTGACAGATCATTACCTGGCTTATCATTCGTAATAATCCACAAAATCTAATAATTACAATAAAAACTAATACCAAAGATTGTGATAACCAGCAAGTGAAAAACCTAACCTATGCAGGAGCTTGTTTAATGTCCATTTTCCATACTATATCCAAGATCTCTATTTGCTCTTGCTATATACTTCATATGATCCAGTTGTTCATAAAGATCCTTAGTTACATTTGATATGTGAATGGAGCAGGTATCATCAGACAGGCTCACACATCCACACATTGCATTTTCAGGCCACAGTAAAAGTCTAATTTTAGTCTGTTTTGCAAAGCCATTTTTGATGTTGCCTGCAATTGTACCTTTCCTTCCTCCAGTGCCACGTGAGCTGCATTAGTCAATGCTTTGATTTGTTCAGCAAGGTTATATAAGATCATTTGATCTGAAATGCCATCAGCTGGGGTGTGAAAATAGCTTCCAGAGCCCATCCCACCACAAGTCCACTTGTCACAAATGTCTTGTTGGTAAAGACAAGCTGGTGGAGAAGCCCCTTGTGCTGCTCACATGGCCAAGAGAGAGGACAAAGAAAAGCAAAAACACAACACAACAACTGAGCCTTCGCGATTACAGACCTCCCTCTCCCCCTAAAAAGCAACCAGTGAGGAACAGGGACAAAACGAAAAAACAGGAAAGTACCATTTCTGATTGTCCAAAACCAAAAGTCAATGCTGCTGGGTTGTCTGCTCTACACCACCCAACAGAGGCTCTCCATCAGCAGTGGTGGCTGGAACTAGGGCAGTGGCTGGAGCTTGTGGAGAGAGAAGGGGCTCTGGATTTCTGGGCAGCAGCAGTGAAAAGATCCAAGGAAAACGTCCTCCCCAGCTCCAGAAATAGGGATTGCTTCCAGCAAGAGCAGCCAGAATGGTGTCAGGAAATTCTCTAAAGCCCAGAGAGAAAGAGACAGTGATAATCTTGGGAAGGTTGGCATAGGAAAGATACAGAGTGCAAAGCACTTTTTTTTTGATTACCCAGGACACACGTATTGCCATTGGTCTTTTGACTCCCTTTTGATTCATCCACACACACAGCTGTTGTAAGAGGCTGCTTCCTCCAAAGGTGACAAAGTGTCAATAATCCTAGTGTGTGTTGGCATCACCATCCCTCTGCAGACCATATTCCATCACTGCTGAGCCACTTGGTGTGCCCCAGAAGTGTGTGCGAGCTCTGAACAAATAATGTCAGGCCTGGTGTCACTGTTAGTCAAAAAAGACAATGCAAGACTGCATTATGACACTCCCCACACCCTTGGAATATGCATTCCTCATGGTAAATTGGTACACATGTCCTGTGGATGATGATAAATCATAGAAATCATTTCCCTATTAGTCACAAATATTAACAGTGGCTCAGGGATGTTGCAGTTCCATGTGGTTGTATTGTTCTTGTGCCACCTCAAACCACATTTTCCTTAGTCAAATTTGTGTGGTTTTTTCACATGATCTCCCAAGTTTTGGTCAAATCCATAGTTAATATTTCCCTAGAACTGGTGAGCTGGGAGACTGAGGGAGATGAACACACAGGGCTTTGAGGAATATTGTGTGTCCATCCAAAAGCTTGGATTAACTGCAGCGTAAGATTTGAAGCGAGACCTGAACTTCCATCTAGTAACTCAACCTCTTGAAGCAATTGACAGGACCATTAGCTCGGGGATATTATGGAATGTGAAATATCCGTCAGATTTCTTCCTCTTTGGACCAGTCTTGAACCATCATGGCTGTGAAACATGAGCCATTGCCACTCTCAGTTTCCAATGGGAAGGGGAATGTGCTGAACTGTTCTTTCATAATTCCACTGATACCTCCCAGATGGACACACCACTATAGGTTCCTGAGCAGTGCCTGCAGGTGACACTGTGCCCTCATGAACTACATCTGGGAGGTGGGAAGGTCCCCTCATGATCACACTGTGTCCTCTCTTTATCTGTTCTGCCTGTTTCACGGGGAGACCAGCCCTTTTCAAGATCAGAGCACCTCATTTTGGTGGCACTGAAAGAATGGGAGCCCAACTCCAGTGGTGTCTCCACCCCTCCTGGCCCCTTTTGCCATAGATTACAATGAGGCCCATGCCCACTGAGTCCCCATTCCACGTGAATAAGGTCAGTTGGGTGTATGGAGGTGTTGGAACAATCTCAGTTCACTTCCTAACAATTCTAATACATTCACGTGCACTTACATCATTCCCATGATTTTCCTTTCCTCGGTAGTTCATAAAGAGATCAAGCACTAATGAAAAGAAAACATGGTCAAGGAGGGGAGTTATGAAAAGCATGTCCTTCACATCTAGGGCAGTCAGCCAGGTATGAGCAGACCCCGTGGCAGTGTCACCATCTCAACAATGTTTGGAACTGCAGCAGTGGAAGTTGCAGTGTTAGCAAAAAAATGTTGACAATCCATGATGAAATACCACTGTTGGTTTGTTTACTGGCCATAAGGCAAGTGGTGCCTCTTTTTTCCAAATCTGTCACCACCCAGTCCTCATTGAGTGCTACTGTTGGTAGGGGGCATTCCTTTACATGCATGAACTTGGGAGAGGGCAGTGGTATTGATGTTTTTAATAGATTGGTAAGTTTTGCAGACCCTGAACTCTCCCACATTCTTTCAGATTTTATTTCTATCTCTGGCAACTCAGTTGCCTTCTGTTAAGAAACTCTGCAGGGTTCTACCTGGCAGTTTCTAGGTTTGACCAGAAAGTAGGTAGAGTCCTAAAATATTTGTTTGGGCAACACTCACAAGCACTTCAACCTTAGTGAATAATCTAAGACAAGTTTTATTTAGGGACAGAGTGTTAAAGAGGTGAAACGTGCAGACTTTGTGGTAAACACATGCTCAGACCCATGTAATGCCACAGGGTTACATGGTCAAGTGACCAACAAGTCAAGAGGAGTCAGGAGTGGAAATCTGAGGTCATACAGGCAGGAAAATGTGGCTGCCTTAGCTCATGGCATAGTTCCTGCTCACAGGAGAGTGAACCTGACAGAGGGCTGCCAGGATGACCAGGAACTAGAAACATCTGACATGAGGAGAGGCTGAGAGATCTGGGTCTGTTCTTCCTTAAAACCAGGATTGGTTGTGGCATCCTTTTTCTTCTTTGAATTGCCTGATGGAGGGAGATTCCATACTCTTCTCAGAGGTGCACAATGGAAGGATGAGATGTCATGGACGAAAGTTTCATGAAAGGAAGGCTAGATATAGGAATTAGATCCTAAACCTCCCAACTTTTTCACCATGAAGAGCCTCAAACTCTAGGAGAGGGTCCCAAAGAGGTTGTGAGATTTCCATCCTTGAAGTACTAAAAACTCAGCTGGATAAGGCCCAGCAAAGGGCAGTAAGTGCCTCTTACCAATCCAAGTTCCACGTCTGCCGTCCTGATACAAAAGGTAGAGTGGGTCAGTGAAGGCCAAAACCAGGCTAATACAGGCCCATCTTCAGGGCCAGGCTTCAGCTTCAATGAAAGAAGAGGAGCAGCTTTGGATTCCAGTGGTATTGCCAAAACCAGCCTGTGTTTTAAATTATAAGATATAAAAATAAATATTAACTGAATAACAACTTACCACCACTCAGAACAGCTTGGTGCTGCCCACCAACCTATTTGAAATGTCTCTGTTGTACAGGAGCATAAAAATAGTACACTTTTCAGCACCATTTTTAATTGTGCCATTGGACTGAAAAGCCAAGGGCTTTTTCTGAGGGCTTTTTCTCCCCAGCAGAGACAAAAGGATCCATTCCCATGGCCATGTGAATGTGGTAGCTGTGAGCAGCTCTGGAGCTCACATGGTTAAGTGGGTGCATGTTTAGTTGTGTAGCCTAAATATCCTCTGGCAGTGTCAAATGCCACTGGAAAACGCAGATGTTTGGAGCCCTGCTGTTCATGGTCAGGACTTTTCAAGGGTAACATGTGATGCATTATTGACCAGTTGATTTTATGGAGAGGTCACAGTTTGCAAGCCCTAACAGAATTGTGCTGTAGATGATTTGGTTTAAAATCCACTCTGCAGAGCAGTGCTGATGGGATTTTCATTTGCAACTGATTGTTAATTAGGCCATGCTTGACAGGCATTTCCTATTTATTTTGGCCTTGTTTGGTCAAGTGTGTGTATGTGTGTGTGAGCTCCTGTTTTTCTGTAGGATCATTTGCAATCCTTTCACAGCCTGCTACTGCCACAGGCTGGAGGAACAGTGTCCCCACCACCACCTGTCCTTTGTGCCCTTCACTTCTCCTGCTTGGACACCCCAGGGCCTGATGATGACACTTTGTGTGCCAGCTTTCATGACTGGCTGATGATTTCAGTGGAAGCAGAATCCTGCAGGAGACAGAATGAGGAGTTGCTACAGGGATGTGGGAGCAGAAGGGGGAGTGGATGGTGCACCAGGGGAACACAGTAGCACTACAAGTGTTACTGCCCCAGGGGCAATGGTGGATGCTAATGGAAAGTGATCAGGAAATTTATCTAGCCCAGAGGTGCCCCTTCAGTTCACTGGGCATAAAAGCGAGTTGCTAAGTGGTTCCAGTAAGGAAGGAGTGACTATGTAAATATATAAATACTGAAATAAATACATAAACACTGAAGGAGATTGGGAAATGTGAAAAAATCCTGAGGAATTGCCTGAAAATGGTTCTTTTAGGTCTGGGATAAAGACTGCTGACAAAGGAACTTCTTAGACATGTTTTGTTTCCTTCATTGATAAGTACCTGTGAATCTCTCTAAGGTTTGTATGAATCAAATGATGGAGTGATGACTGCTCAGGCATGTATTTTGGAACCATGAGATGGATTAGATGCTTTCCATGGATTCTTCCTGCTGCTGTTGGTCCTGATGTGTTCTGTGTCAATGCTGCTGTTTGAATGCTAACTCACCCTCTCCTTTTGTCACACTTGTCTTCCTGCAGGCATACATGCTGAAGTCATTTGAAATAAATGGCCTGCCCAAGGCGGTCCCTTTAAGTTTGCCTTACCAAGACTTCAGAAAAGATATGTGCAACTACTGGGAAAAGCCTAAGTTATCCCAGCGGATAAAGAAAGTTGATTTTTCAAATATTGTCTTGACTGCTCCTTGCAAACCTCTGGAACCTTATCTGGAAATGAATGGAAAAGAGGAGGAGGAGGAGGAGGAAGAAGAGGAGGAAGACTATGAGGAGGAGGAAGATGAGCAGGATGAGGGGGAGGAGGAGGAGGAGGGCAATGAGATTGACATGCACAGTGATTCCAGTAGCGACCTGAGTCAGAAGAGCACGGAGCGCAGCCAGGAGTGCGCACCATCCACGCTCCTGGCTGATGACCAGAAGGGCTCCAAGGGTCGAGCATCCACCGCTGATGGGGACCTGGAGCTGGAGGAAGGCTCAAAAACATTAGTGCTGTTTTCACCAGGTGATCTGAAGAAGTCTCCAGTGGCTGCAGAGTTACCTCCAGAAGTCGATCTGGGCACTCTTGCTGCACTGACACCTCAGAGCGAGCGGCCACAGCCCATGGGGAGCCAGCTGGATGTGTCTGAGCCAGGCACCCTGTCCTCAGTCCTCAAATCAGAACCAAAGCCCCCTGTGGCAGTGGCTACAGCCTCCTCCCCGTTCACCAAAGTGGAGCGCACGTTTGTTCACATCGCTGAGAAGACCCACCTGAACGTGATGTCCTCCAGCGGGCAGCTGATGCGGCACGAGGAGCACGGCCCCCCGGGGCAGTTCGAGGAGGTCATCGTCGAGGAGGAGCTGGAGGACAACCTGGTGCTGGTGGAGAATGGCAGCATTCACTCTGGGCTGGAAGGGGCAGAGACGGAGAGCTGCGTGCTGTCGGCCAACCATGTGGAAACCACCTCAGAGACCGTGGGGGAGCAGCCGGCCCTTCCCAACGGCGTGCCAAAGCTTCCCGAGGAAAAGCCAGAGCCCTCTGGCAAAGCGGTGCTCTCACTGGACTTGGAAGAGCCTGCCAAGGTGGCTACAAGGGAGCCTGGCCTGGAAAAGGCAGCACCAGTGACAGAGCACCTGAAGCAAGCAGAGACCATCCTGGAGACGCCGCAGCCAGGCCCCAGGAGGCCGCTGGGCTCGCGGTACAGGAGCCGGATACCCATTTTGTTCTCTGAGGAGGACACTGGCTCAGACCTTTCAACTTCACTTTCAGCCAAAGAAAGGCTTTATAAGAGGGCAAAGCAACCTGACCTGGCTCGCCTGGTGATGGAGAAGAGGCAGAGCCGCCTCCTGTGGCTGGCCTCAGGGGCCTCCTCCTCGGCCTCCTCCAGCGACGAGCGGCGCCGGGCCTCCGAAACCCTGTCAGCCACCGGCTCCGAGGAGGACACCCACGACTCCGATGACTCCATCCCACGGAAGGGAGAGAGGAAGGCTGCGCTGCTGGGGAGGGAAGAGAGAGCCATAAGCACAAGGAGCAGAATTCCTCGGCCCATCGTGCCGGTGAAAACACCGCTGGAGGTGGCGAGGCCGGAGAGCTCCGTGGCTGCTACAGTGGCAGGGCTGGGCAGCTCCCCACAGGATGCAGCCGCTGCCTGCAGGTAAGGCCAAAATGGTGAGAAATGCAAAGAGCTGGGCTTGTTGAGGAGACACAGCCAGGGCTTTGCTCACCTCCCATGACTTCATCCTTTACTCAGCTTGAATGCATAGTCCATCCTTGTTTCCTACAGTCATTTCAGCCCACATTTCAGCCCTCATCTATGTGAAATACTCACCTCTCTGTCTTCTTTTTTTGAAGCCTCTCTTTGCTTGCCCTGGCTTTGAGACCTTTCCTTTTACAAGCCCTTTCACTTGGTCTGGTAATAGCAGATGCCCCTGGTGTTGAGCTCTCCATTTGGCAGCACGGCCATGACTCTGCAGGGAGACCTGGCCTCCTGGCCTGACTATTGTGATTAGAGCTGCACGGGCAGCGAGGCTGCCAGCTGGGATTGCCTCAGTTGGTTTATCTTCCATCACAGTTACCATCAGAGGCCAACTGGTGCAATCTAACTCATGCCCACATTCCCAAATTGTATGTCCTGCCTTGGAAGAGGTTGCTGCATCCATTCTGCATGTTAAGAGAAGTCCCACATACCATGCCTGCATGTTGACTCAGAGAATGCTGGAGCATCAAGGCAACCACTTAGCAGTTAACTACACTGAGTTACAGGATGGTGTTCAAACTGGTGCCCCATCTTGTTCACAGCATAGGTTCTCCCATCCTGGTGCTGGAGACTCCTTGTAATTGCCTGGCAACATTCATGCCAATCTTGCCAGGAGCCCAAGAGTCCCTTGCAAAATTCCCCTTCATCCTCCCTCTTCTCGCTCTTTTCTTCTCTGCAGGCTTCAGACACAGAGACCAGCTGGAAGCGTCCCATCCGAGGGCCGAACAACCCAGGTACAAAGTCGGCTTCCTTCGTCACCGAGCTCCAGTTCCCTTCCTGCACGGAGCAGCTCGCAGAGGCCCAGTGGTGCATCCCCCCGGAGCCCCGTCCTTCCTTCCAGGAACCCCAGTACATCCCCCAGAAGCCAGCTGCTGCCTCGGAGGGAAAGTCCTTCTCCCTGCCGGCAGCACAAACCAGGGACTGCTCCTCAGCGCGTTCCTCCTTCCCCCCGACCTCAGCCCTCAGCTCAGGCCCCGGGGCCTACAGGAGATTCCCTGCCATCTCCTGGCGTGGCCAAAAAACGACAAAGAGGAAAAACCCAGACTCAAAGTCCAGCAACCAAAGGAAAGCAGGTGTCCCTGGAAAGTAAGGCAGCTGCCAGATAATGACCTTCCTCTGCGAGCCCAGCAGACTGGGTAACTTCTGCATATAGTATACACTTGAGATGCTGCAGCACAGCCTTCCATGCTGGACCCACGAGTGTATAGCAGTAGCTGTACTTGAATGCTTCACTCACTCTCACCCCACACTGCAATCAGCTCCCAGGGGCCTGGCAGCCTCTGAGCCATGGAGCCTTTCCAAGGGAGACCCTCCAGCCCGCAGCTCACGCTTGCTAACGCACAGCACCCAGCCTGCCCAGTGCCTGACCTGCCTCCCTGCCCAGGGATCCTCCCCCCAGTTAGCAATACCAGTCCTCAACACCGACTCCAGCTGTGGAAGGAGGAGCAGAGGTGACAAGAGCAAGGCCTGCTAAAGAGGAAGGCTCCTGTCCTTCAGGCAGCTCCTTCCTTTCTCCTTGCTGGGGAAACACCAGCCTTGGTCTCTGCCATCTCCCTGAGTGCTGGCTTGCCTCCCACCACCTGTGTTAGCAAGGGATTGCCACTAGCTTATTCAAGAAGGATGGATGCATCCTTGTGTGCTGAGATAAGAGGAGGGTTAAGGAGGGGAGGGCTCTACTCTCCTTTCCAGAGGTGTCTCTACAGTTGGGAATTGGGAGACAGGCAGGTCTTGCTGGATGCTCCCGCCTGCTCCAGTGTGTCCCACAGAGGAGGCTGTCTGGCGTTGCTTCTCAGACACTGCTGCTGTTTCAGCACATGCCTGTGTGGTGGGTGCTTAGGTGGAAGTAGGGATGTGTTGGCAGCTTGCTGGGAAATCAGGAGCTCTTGCTAATTAATGTAGAAGGGAGCACACTGCATCCACATCTGTCACAAATACGAAACTGTGATCTGTGGACATCACACCCCCCAGCAAGGATGGTTCCTCTCAGCCTGGGTGTGCTTGGTGCCACAGACCTGCAGTGCACCAAACACAGCTCCATTGTGAGGATGTGGATAGTCACTGGATGCCTTTAGCCTGGGTGCCCCCTGCACCTGAATTCCTTGTGTTTTATTGTCACGCTCTTGGTGTTTGTGAATTTTGGCACTGTGGTTGAAAGTTCCCCTACACGGCAGGGTGGGAAATTATTATCCTGTAGTGTACCCAAAGCTGCTGCTTTGCAATGAGAGGTTTGCTGGCATGCCATGGCCATGTGCATTTCCATCTGAGGGGACAGTGGGTTGAGGGGCAGAGGTGGGGTTTGTATCTTTTCCATGGTGCTCACCTCTGCCATGCATTGAGGATGAACAGTGTAAAAGCAAGGGCTGTGCTCTTCAAGTAATATTATCTGAGCATAAGCTAACACTCAGCTAGAGCTAAATCAAGCAACTGTTTAGCCCCCAGACTAATTAGGAAGGCTTGAAAGTGAAAGCAAGGAGGACTGGTACCTGTCTGATCTTGATGAGATCTTGAAGTAGACAAAATTCTCCCCACACCTCACAGAAGAAAACACTCCAGACCCAAATACTTTGTGCTTCACACCATTGTCATGCCTAAAAGAGGCACTGCATGAGACAGAACAAAAATACAGCTGCTCTGTACACCTATTCCTGCAGTTACAACTACCTGCAAATTTACTGTTTGCAGACAACAAAGCTTGACAGAGGAATCTGAACAGTAATGACCTTGATTCATTTGAACATGAATGCAAACAGTCACACACTGATGGCCATCAAGTTACGGAATCCTGAAGCTGCTCATATCTCCTGGAAAGGAGTATGAGAGCTGTGACAGCGTGTCAGGGAGAAACTCCTTGCACACCTGAAGAGGGAAATGTGTAGAAGCAGGAGACAGGAACTACCCCTTCATTTAACAGTCTCAGTGTTGCCAGCACTAAGAATTCATTTCACCCTGCTCAAAGTGTTTTCCATTGATTTCCAAACATGCCCTCATCTTTGCAGAGCAGCACTGGAAGCTCAGAGGAGCTCAGGCTCTGGTCTGATGGACTGAGCTGATGTTGCCATCAAAAGCAACGTCCCTCCAAGTTCCAGCTGTTTTGTTGCACAGTTCCACCACATTTACAATGCAGCAGCTATTTGATAAATGGCTGGAAATGCTGGTCCAGCATAACACAAACTGCTCTGATTCATCACCTTATTCTTCATCTGGTTCATTTCATCACTCTGGTTCACCATTTGGTCCCACAACATAAGAAGGACACACAGAGATTGTGACCACTTCTTCTGGTGGCACTAAAACTTTCTCTGAGTTTGAAGTGTGGGTCAGACTAGAACCTAAGTATGCACTGCAGGTTTAGAAACTAGAAAACAGAATAAACTCAAAGACTGATTCTTTCCAGAAATATAAATCATAATGGGACTCCTATTAATTTATTGAAGGTCTATTAATTTTAGAGTGCTCAGATGGTAAGACTTGGTTGTGAAGCTTTTACCAGTTGATCCATCCATGTCTTAATGCACATGCCAAAAATGACATTGAAAGAGCTTTGAAAGAGGACTACAGGATTATTAACAGGGCTAGCAAACCTGCCTCATCATGGGAAGCCAATAAAGCACAATCAGTGTATCTGTTCAGGAGAAAGTTTAAGGGACAATTTTTGTGGCCCAATGTCAGAAAGGAAGCTCCAGGGCAGACACAAGGCTGGGTTGGACAGGGCATCCTGGTCTAGTGGAAGGTGTCCTTTCTCATAGCAGGGGGCTGAAACTGGATGATCTTTAAGGTCCCTTCCAACCCAAACCATTCTATGGTTCTGTGGTTCTGTGGTCTTCCTCTGGCACATGAACGCAGGGAAGTCAGAACAGCCAAGAACAGCAGATTAGGAAATTGGGCAGGCTTTTAATTGTGAAGCAACCATCCAGTGAAGTCTTTCACAGGACTATGGGGACTTTCTTATTAAAAGTTTCTGTGAAACTGAGCTGTCTTCTAAGAGGTCTATCTACCATGACCCCACCACAAGAAGCAGGCAGGATTCTGGTGGCACCAAGGTATCATCATCTCCCTCTGTGGTGCAGCAGATTCCTGGTCCCACCAGGATACATGCCAAAGCTGGGATATACTGGAGAGCCACCTGGCAGGTCCCACAGGTTTCAGAAAGCACAGCTGGACATCAGGCACAGGTCTATGCTGAACTGAGCAGGAGTAATAGATCTGAATAGCTCCAAACCCACTGGTTTATTATGCTTTTTTGCCCCTGAAATTTTTGCCTCAGACAATTTTTTTTATAATATTTTTTCTTTGGTTCTAATCTGGTTGCAAGGAAATTAAAAATATAAGTAAATAGATAAACCATGTTACAGAAATTAAAGAAAAGTTTACATTGAAAGGAACCCTTGGAAATCACCTTGTCCAATTTTGTATTGAAAATGAGACCCTGGATTAGATTATGTAGGGCTGTGTCAAGATGAGCCTTCAGTGTCTCCAGCAAGGAAGATTCCACCACTTCCATGATTTAGTGAATCAAAGAATGGTTAAGGCAAGATGGGACTTCTGGAGGTCATCCACAAAGCTGTTCACAGAGTTGTCTGACAGGGCTGGGCTGAAGGTGCAGCTGGGTCTGTAGAGATCTGAGACCAGCGTGGGCCATCTCTCCTCGTGGTTGTGCTGCCAGACTCCTGCACAGTCCTGCTTCCCAGCTGTCCCTGGCATGAAGGGCAGCAGGAAAGTGCATGGTGTGCCCCAGGCCATGTCCTCCTGGATGGGGGTGCTCCCATCTGGGGGAGCAGCACACACAGAATTTCCTCTGGGTCCTCTCTTCTCCTGCTGCCCTGTGGGAAAGTTGGAAGGGCACCCACCAAAGCTGGAGCAAACAGAGGAGAACTGGGGACAAGCAAACAGAGTCTGGGGACAAGAAGGGATGAGGCCTGTGATGTTAGGGAGAGGTCAGGTGGCTGAGGAATGCCAGAGGATCTATTGTGGCCTCACAGGCCATGGTGGGCTGTCCCATCCCGGACAGGTGGGAGAGGCAAGGCCCTGTTGCTCTCTGCTGTGAGTCTGGTGCAAGCTCTGCCAAGCTCGAGGGCACAGGGGGCTGCTCCAGCACTGCTGGGCTGTGTGGTTGTGTCCTTGCAGGTGATTTTGCCCATGTGTGTGTTTTGGGGGAGCTCCTGGGACAGGCCAACGCTGTTCCTTCATCAGTGTGAGTAGGGAGAGACACGTCTTGCTTATCTGTGTTGGGACCACAAGAGCCTTTGGGGCTGCCCTGAGTCCTCACTTGCAGGCCTTGCCCACAGCTGAGATCCTCCCTGGCTGCTGAGAAGGAGCCAGTGGCTGCTGCCTGGCCAGGAGCTGCCTGCAAGGAAGCATGGATACAGGGGGATGTGCCAGTGGGGAGTCTGAAAGGCAGCTCTCAGCACTAACCAGTGTGGCAATGGATTGTATGAGCAGAGGGAGGAAAGGACAGATGGCACCAGACAGACTGATACTGTGGAGAGGCTCAAACACACGAATGGATGGAGCTGCTTATCTGATTTGTCTGGTTGGCAGCACAGGCACTTCTGTTTGCCTTGGTGCAAAAGGTGTTTTGGTAGCAAATATCTCTGGGTCAGTTGTGCTTGGAAGCAGTGAGAGGCAGGAGAATTTGCTTGCCCTTTTTTAAGTAAAGAATATTATTATATATATATATATATATATATATATTATTACAACAATATAAGTAGTGACCATTATATATAGCGACTAAAGGTTTAAAAGGGTCCTGCTGCCTTCAGAGAAGTCTCACCTGTGACTTCAGATGTGTGCAGGGCTGACTGCTGTGTGCAGTGAGTGTGCATGGGGGAACAGGATACCACTGTACCAAAGTGATGTCAGCTGTGAGGCTGCACCTGCCTGAGCACAAACCAGGGCTGAACCACGCCAGCCTGGGTGCCTGACAGCTGTCCTGCCTGCCACCAGACCTGCAACAGCTGCTGGACAGACACACAGCTCTGTGGGGCTTGGAGCAGGGTCTGGAGCATCACTGTTCATGTGGCTGCTCCTGGCTAACACGAGCACTGAGAGTTTGGTGGTGAAACATGTTGATCCAAAGCAGGTTGTGTTGGGGCAAGAAAATCTGTCACATTTCTCCTTTCCCACACAGAGGTGTTTTCTCACTGTAGATTCTCTGTAAGAAGATGATCACTGATAGCCTGGGCAGCTCCAGTAGCATCCCAGTGGTCCCTCAGCACACTGCTTTTTTCTCTGTACAGTTTATTGACCCACAGCTGTTCCACGTGCACTGACACCAATGCCCACCTAAGGCCTTGCCCCACACATCAGCCACCTGCAGTTAAATTAATCCTGTGAACACAGTAAGAGTCCCACTGTGGACATCATGAGTTTGGTATCAAATGAGTTTCTTCTGGCTGAACTGGAACATGGCCATGCTCCAGCAGTGCTGGGCTGGTTTGACAAAGTCCAGGGGGACCACCTGAGGGTTTGCAAGTTTGGTTCCATCTGTTTGCCAGCTACTCCTGCACCTCCCCATGAGGAGGAGAGCTCGGGCTGCTGTTCAGGGCCTTTCCTGTGGCATGTGCCTGTGACTGGGCTACTGGGTGGGCTCAGTGTGTGCAGAACCCCCAGTGGCTGTGCAGGAGCTGCTTCCCAAGGGGCTGGGACTGTGCTGGCAGTGGCAGCTGAGCCAGCTGATGTTTAGACCTCCATGAGCACCGGGGTTGGGAGTTTTGCAAGGCTAGGGAATAGCTCTGCCTGCAGGCTGGGGTGAGCTGTGATCCCCAGTGCAGCCAGAATCCCAGGAGATGACAGTGATCTATCCACCATCACTCTCCTGTCACTTCATTCCTACTGTAGCTCCTCCAGCAAATCTTGCCTTCAAAGTAACAACTGTATGTTCCCTCCAGGTCAGTCCTTTTTTGCCTGGGGGGTTGAAGCCCTCCTGGATTCTGCAGAGCCTGAGGCAGACTTGGCCATCAACCTGTGCAACCCATACAGGCCATGTGCTGGGTCACAAGGAGGAACATAATCACTTTTATTTCTGGAGCTGCAAATGGCTGGAAAGCAGGTTCAAAGGGAACACTGATGCCCTCTGTGCTGAAAGGAGGAAGGGAGCTACCAAAGCAAATCCAGAGCTGGGTTCCTTGTAGGGACCAAGATAATAATTTCTCCTGCTCTTAGCTCCTGAAGCAGAGGGGGCTCAGGGGTGAGAGCTGGGCTTTGGTGAAGACCCTGCAGGACTGGTGCCAGCTCAGTGCTCCTCAGGGGCTGCTCTGCCTCTGCCTGGGCCCGTCTTGCCCTGCCTGGAGCTCAGGGAGCTCTGCACAGGTTCCTGCAGGAGGCTGGGGCTGATGTTCCCTCGGGAGCGCGCGGCACAGGCTCGGGACCGTCCCTGCGGAGGGTGGGATGAGCTCTGCAGGACGTGGGGGTACCCCTGGCTGTGAAACCAGGACTGCTGTGCTATGGGACCTGCTGCTTCTTCTCCAGACAGGAATTGGAGCTGGGAACACAGATGATTTTATAGATCTCCTTTTAACACGATAGCATGTGACTCTACACTCAGACGTTGTACCTGGCGCACCGACGTTTTCCTTTGCCTCTGGCACATTCTGGAGACAGGACTTCTGCTCCTTCTGCCTGGAAATGTGACTGAATCCCAAGGCTGAATCTCTCTCTACATATCTTCTTTGCATTCTTTAGGAAAGCAGCTGGAGAATGTTTACACACTGCAAACAGAATGTAGGACTCCGACTGAGGAACCACAATCTGGTTCAACTGCATGGCGAATTTCTTGGCCATAAAATCTGGCATGCATCACAGAAGCCCTGTCTGTGTACAGACCCACCTGGCATTTGTCTTAATTTCAGATCACATCTTAAAAAAAATAAAATAAACAATTATGCCATTTCTTGTTCATATCAGACACAGTTGTCATTAGATTTGTTATTAAAAGGGGATTCTGGATCATGCCATTAAAAGCCTGTCTACCTTTTCATTGGTGTCCTCTCCCATTTATTGGTGTTGCAAGACATGTTCCTTCACCATGAACCTTCTTTACACCCACACTGCAGGCAGCAGGCTCAGCCATCCACTCCTAAAACAGCACTTGTCAGAGAGAAAAGCCTGCTTTTAACAACAATAAAATAAAATAATATGTGCTTTGCACAGTCAAGATGCCACAGTTAAGATGCCACATTTGGAGACATGTTGGACCTGCACATTAATATGTGGGAAGTGGAGCAAAAGCAAACCAGTAACTTGGCATGGTTTGACTTTCAATACTCTCTGACTATCTGATGTTGAAGCTGAGGACAATTTTTACAACATTCCTTTTACCATGCTCAAGTTACCTCATGCCTATGGTGTGCAGACCACATCCAGGGGTGTGTGGTAAGAGTTTAGTATCCAGCTTTAGGAGAGGGTTCTGGAAGAGGGAGCAGCAGAGAATAAAAAACCTACTCCCTTGGAAAGTTATTCCTGTGATGACAGATTTTATTCTTTCTCCTATAGCCAAAAGAAAACACATTTGACTCCAGTGTAGAATCCAAAATTATAAAAATAAACACTGGGACATAAAAGCTCCTAAAAGTCTATGTCAGGAAGAGGCAGTCCTGTAGTCTTCCCAGCTCCTGGGTCATTATTTCCTGCTCATGCTGCTCCCTCAACCAGTGGGTTTGTTTCGAGTTCCCTGGCAATGTTTTACTTCACACAGGATTATCCTGTCTAAGTGAGAGGATATCAGATGGAATCTCAGCCCTGAAAATATGTGATCCTGTCTGGACTTCCTGTTCCTGCTGTGTCTTTCTTTCCCTGACTGAAGGAGGAGTTTGGATTTGCCTTTTCCTCTGTAAAATGCAGCCAAATAATTTGGGCTGAATCTCTGTCTTGCTACAGTTTTCCAACAGCACCAGTTAGAGGAAAATGACACTAAATCAGTTCCATAAGATATGGAAAGGTGAAGAAGGGCCATGAGACAGGTCTGGAGGATCTTCTGGGGAAGCAGGGAGCATACAAGTGCTGGCTGTGGATCCATGATCCCACACAGTAGAAGACATGGAAGTGGCTCATGTCCTTTCACACGAAGGAAAAATCAATGTTGTATTTTTGACAGGTAAGAAAAAAACCTTTGGCCAGACTGTGAAAAATGGCAATCTCTTGTTTTTAAAATTTTTAAAGTTTAATAGTAATTAAAATGGTTATATAAAAATAATAATACAATTAGAGTAATAATAATTTGGACAAATTGAATTAGGACAATATGGGACAATAAATACAAAGAGTTAAGGATGTCCGGGTACCTTTTTCTGGGCAGCACGAGCCCGAAAAAGGACACAGTTAACAAAGGATTAACCCTTAAAAGCAACAGCCCGTTGCATATTCATACACCTCATACATGATGCATAAATTCCATTCAAACTCAGGATTCTGTCTGCTCAGTGTCAGATTCTTCCTCTGAATCCTGACAGCGCCTTCAAGGCAGGAAGAAGTTTGTTTCTTCTAAAAAGGGAGCAATAAATTATTTTTCTCTGAAAGATTTAGGTGTCCTGTGGCTGCTATCTCACTGCGAGTCCTTTCTTTAAAAAAAGTATCCTACACAGCATGGTTTCTATTTTAACATTCTTTATAACCTAAAACTATGTTTAACCCACTACTTAAGAGAATTAATACAACATTACTTTCTAACACAACACATATAATATTCATTTTAATATTTGTGAAAAGCCAATCATAAAATACATGCATTTTTTCACAAGACCCCGTGTACTTGCAAAGCAGTTGTCATTTGTGCAGATGAGTAAAACAACTGCACACAAGACAGCTGCAAGCAATGGAAAGCAGAGTCTTGCTAACGTGGCACCAAGTCAGAATGGCATTAACTCCCTTTATTCTATGACCAAACAAAGACCCCCAAAGAGGAAACCCAGGACCTCTTTGTTGGCTGCACCTTCTCTTTCTCCAGCTGAGCTACACAATCTGATGTGCACACGTGGTGCCAGGAGTGTTTGGACACGCTGCTGCAGCACAGTGCAGCCCAGACTGACGCTGCAGGGATCCTCAGCTCTGTGCATCTGCCTGCCTAAACTGCCTTTACAAATTAGAGGAAAAAAAATTAGAGCCTCCCTCTGTGTGTCACATCTCCCTCCTGCAGGCTGCACTGAGCTGCAGTGAGAAGGAGACTCTTCTGCCCTCCAACAGCAGGTCCAGCTCTGATGGACACAGATTTTCATGGCACTGAGGTGTAATTTGGAGAAAACATAGAAAATTGTCATTGAAGCACCATCCTGCAAGCACTGGTCAGATCTCTGTTGAGACACCTGAGGGGTGGCTCCAGTTGCTAAAGGCTCCTTCACTCCTTCCACCACCCAAGCTATTGCAGCTCCATAGAAGGTGTTAGGAAATCACTGATGGAAACAGAAAAGCTAACACCTTAGTGACCAAGTAATTTAATAATCCACCCCTCTCAACAAGTAGCTGACATCCTGAAAAGGATCAGAGAGATTGCAGCAGGAAGTGTTAGATGTGTGAAGTAAAAAGTAAACTCTTCCTTTCAGCATTGTGTGTGACAGCAGCACAGGAGTCTGGTTGCTCTCACCAGGCGTTTCCAAGCTGTTTGAGCCAGCTCTAATTAACCAAGTTGTTAATTCAGTCAAGTCAGTTACAGACCTTGCACATGTGTTGGCCATTAACTGAAGCTGGTGACTGGTTAAAGGAGCACATTTGGGTTCAAGAAACAGAGCAATGTACATTTCAAGGAATGCAGCAGGAGCAGCAGAGCCCCAGGAGCTGCAGAACAGTGATCCATAATCTCAGTTCTGACTGGAGTGGCTGGATCTGTTTGCAGTTTAAATATTCAGCAGCACATCTATTAGAGTTTCTCTCCCTTGCTCTTAGAAGACTGGTGATGAAAAAATAATTTGTTCTTTAGTTCAGCTTCAGCTTAAACTGTAACCCTGGAGGCACAGCATTGTCTGGTGTCCCTGCTTCACTCCTGTGTGCCTGTCCTGGGATGAGCACTGAGATAGCTCACTCCATGGCACTGGGGCAGCACATTAGTGAAACATGGGTGGCCAGGTATGCTGCTGAAAGGGGGAAATGTCTCCTAAGGTCACAGATCATGGTGTTATTCTGCTCTGTGCCCTCACAGCGCTTCTTGTCTGGGCAACACATGGTCTGGGCCATCAGCCACAGCAGGAGCCCTTTTGGAAAAGCTCTTTTGGATCTCCTCATTCCCACCTGCTGCTCTGCAGCCCCTTGTCCCCAGCCCTTGGCTGCAGAGCAGGGCAGTGCAGACAGGCAGCTCCTGGCACTCAGCACCACTTCCAGCATTCCCTGAGCCCAGACCCTGCTGTGCCTGCATCCCAACACCAACCAACCCTGCTTTCATGTGAATGGAGCTGCTTTAAAGCAGAGCATGTCCGGGGCCACAGCTTGGAGAAAGGCTGGAGATGATGCATCAGCACCTACCAACACTCAGGAGTGCAGGGCTGGTGGAGGAGGGAGGGCAGAGACAGCAAGGAGAGAGGTACAGAGGGTGAAAATGGGATATAAGTTAGAGTAAGCTCTCAGCAGCTCCACTGCTCTGCTTCTTCAGTTGTGGCCTTTGCAGGGTGCTGCTCCTGCTTGCTGTGTGATTCTCAGCCCCCTGAGCTGAGGACACAACCTTCTCATGGGCCCAGTCTGCCTGGAGCACCTGCTGCAGGGGAAGCAGGCTCATGTCGTGTCCCCAGGTGTGAGGGCACTTGCAGGAGAAGGTCCCCAGGCAGTCAGCCCTTTCTCCCCCTGCTTTGAATTTACTGCCCCAATCTCATCCCCAGTCTGTGCAGTAGGGGCAGCAGCACCTGTGGCCCTGTTGCACATTCACTCCTTTGGCTGTCACCTCTGTCCCCAGGGCTGGACCCTGCAGAGTGTGTCGTGGCCCCCAGCATGAGAGGTGCAGCCTCTCTGCCTGCCAGCACTGCAGCTCTCACCAACTCCTTGCCTTTGTCCTAGCAAAACACCTTTCCAGGCATCCAGGAGAAAAGGACTTTTCACTTTTTCCATTTTTTGCAGGGCACAGGTGAGCAGGTAGGTGGCCCTTACCCACCCAAAGGGCACACACACCTCTCTGATACACATCTCCATTCCAGGCAGCCTCTCTGCACTCCCTGCTCCAAGGGCATGGTGTGACACAAAACACACCAAAACACACTTGGCTGGTGCTCAGCGGCCAGGCTGGGTGTCCTTGGATGCCCTGACCCAGTGGGACACCCCTGCTCCTCCTCTGTCACAGTCCAGCAGGTCTGGCTGGTGACCAGCTCGCAGCAGGCAGAGTTTGCTGCAGGACCTGCACATGACAAATCAGAGTGTCCCCACAGCCTCCCTTCCTAAAGCAGATGTCCCTCTCCAAAACCACAGCAGCAGGAAAGGACTCCAGAAGATCAGGTGCCCTGTGCTGGGTCCTTTCCAAGGGATGTGGGCTCACAGGATCATTCCTTTGGCTATGCCCTAAATGAAGAGCTCCCCTGTGACTTTTGACACCTTCCAGCAAGGTCTCAAAGTCCAAAGAGGTGGCTGTATGAAAAGCCATGGGAAGTTGAGCTCCAGGAGCAGAGGCTGCTTTTCAACCTCATGTTGCTGCTCCTTGGTACCTATCTGCTCTGAATGAGCAAACACCACAGGAAAAAAAGATGAAATTTGAGGATCTCTTGCTGGAAATTGGGGGCTTTGGCAGATTCCAGATTTTGATTTTGGCTATCCTCTGCCTCGCAAGGATCAACCTTCCCATGCATTTCCTGCTGCACAATTTTCTCGCTGCCACCCCCTTTCATCACTGTGCAATTCCACACCGAGAGGCATTTGTGAACCTCACCAGGGAGGAAGTTCTGCTCATCAGCATCCCTCAGAAGCCTGATGGCACTTTCAGCTCCTGTGAGATGTTCTCACAGCCTCAGTTCCACCTGCTGCTCAACTCCTCTCTGCAGCCAGAGAACAAATCCATCATCCAGCCCTGCCAGCACGGATGGGTCTATGACCACTCTCAGTTCACCTCCACCATCTCCACCCAGGTAACTCCTGGCCTGGGATCCAGCCAAAACTGAAATTAGCTCTGTGTTTTTAGAGAAGGAGATGGAGAGGAGTTTGCTGAGTGCACAGAATGAGAGGGGAATCTGTGCATTGTGGACATGACCTGCTCAGAGAAGATGTCCTGGGAGGGGGAAGCTCTCTGAAGCTCACTATAGGAGCTAACATTTATTAATATTATTTTTGTGAGCATCTCCTCTTGCTTAGGTTGATACCAACATTTCTCATTATAATCATCCTAATTTCTCCAGATGATTGAGAGATTTGGGAGGGGGTCAGATGGCAGTGGAAAGAAACAGATATAAGATTTTCTCTGTGTGAAAATTTGCACAAGATTGCATCCTGTCAGGCTTTCACATGAGCTCTTGATTTCCTTTCTTGGTTTTCTAAACACTTTATAACTTCTATTCCCTTGGCTACCCTTCCTCACTGATCTTCACCTTCTTCTCTCTTCTCTTCTCTTCTCTTCTCTTCTCTTCTCTTCTCTTCTCTTCTCTTCTCTTCTCTTCTCTTCTCTTCTCTTCTCTTCTCTTCTCTTCTCTTCTCTTCTCTTCTCTTCTCTTCTCTTCTTTTTTTTCTCCTCAGGGTTGTGCTGCCTCTCTTCCCTTACCACCAATATCTCTCTCCCAAATCCAATGTTCTCTCCACTGAGGGTCTTCCACTGAGCTCGTAGCCAGCCATAACCTTGAGCCTGCAGAAGGTTCCCTGTCCATCAAACATTAACCACCCACCTCCTGAAACACTTTTCCAGGGCTAGCAGTGATACCTCTGGGTGTTAATGCTTTACTTTCCTTGGGAAACAGCCCAAACCACACAAGGTCTCAGGGAAGGAGAAGTTTGGTCAGGCAAAAGGGGCACAGCTGGGGTAGAAGGATGGTGCTGTTGTCTCAGTGGGAGCAGGGACAAGGAGCTGCTGCTTCCTCCCCACCACCCAACCCCTCCTGCTCCTCACAGGGGTGAGGGTGGTGTGTGCCCTGGGTGTGCACCTCATGTCTGCACTGGAGATGGGAAGAAGTGCTGAGGGAGAGGCTAGAAGGAGAAACTCTGCACATGGAGCCTCGTGATGCTGCTCTCATGGCCAGAGGCCCTGCAAGGGACCAGGACTCTCTCTGGAATTCTGCTCTTGTAGCAAGAAAGGTTGCTCGAGGTCTAGCTGGCTGCAGGTGTGGGTTGATGGTTAAATTTTGCCACATTTGCACACAGACAAAATTAACTCTGCATTCTGTAGAGATTTGTGATGTTTGCACTTCCGAGAAAGTAAAATTATGTTCATTAACTTAATTAGGATGGATGTCCAAACCAACCTCTCAGTAAGAAATCAATAGGTTGGTATTAAGAGCAAGTATTTGACCTTACCTCCCCTCTGCCCTCCTCTTCCCTGCACAGACATCTTCCAAGGAAACTGGTCAGGGCAAGAGGAACTGGTTATCATCACAGCTGTCCCCAGTGCTCACTGAGGGCTGGCTGTGACAGCTCACTGCAGTGACAATGCCATGAGACTGCCCTGCCAATGCCCAGCTCACCAGGGCACCCTCAGGCCACAACAGAGGAGCTGGGGGAGAGACTTGCACCTGGGCAGGTCTGGCAGAGGTCAGGAGAGGAAAATGGGGAACTCTCTGTGTGTGGCACCCAGGAAAGTTTTCTGATGCCCAGCTCTGTCCTAGGAGCATCAGGCACAGCATCACCAAGCAGTCAAAGGAGGGGATTGTCCTGATCTGCTCTGCTCTGCTCTGCTCTGCACTGGGGCAGCCTCACCTCGAGTCCTGGGGGCAGCTTTGGGCACCACAATATAAAAGAGACACTCAGCTATTGGAGAGCATTCAAAGGAGAGCCATGAGGGTGGTGAAGGGCCTGCAGAGGAAGCCACATGAGGAGCGGCTGAGGACACTTGGTCTGTCCAGCCTGGAGGAGACTGAGGGGAGACTTCATTGGGGTCTTCAACATCCCCACAAGGGCAAGTGGAGGGGCAGACACTGCTCTTTTCTCAGTGGTGAGCAGTGACAGAACCCATGGGAATGGGCTGAAGTTGAGTCAGGGGAGGTTTAGTTTGGATATCAGAGAAAAGTTCTTGACCCAGAGGGTGGCTGGGCACTGGAACAGGCTCCCCAGGGCAGTGGTCACAGCACCAGAGTGACAGAGCTCCAGAAGCATTTGGACAAAAATCTCAGGCACTTGGGGTGACTTTTGGAGTGTCCTGTGCAGGGCCAGGAGTTGGACTCGATGCCCTGATGGGTCCCTTCCAACTCAGCATCCTCTACGGTTCTGTGATTCCATGAAGCGTTCACAGAGAGGCTGTCACAGTGGGGATGGATAACTGGGACTTTTGTAAGATTCAGCTTTCCATTTTCCAGGACTGTGACCATGTTCACAGGGGTCTCAGGTTGAGGGAAGAGATGAGGATTTGACTCCATGTTTCAGAAGGCTGATTTATTATTTTATGATATATATTACATTAAAACTATACTAAATGAATAGAAGAAAAGGTTCTCCTCAGAAGGCCAGCTAAGCTAAGAATAGAAAGGAATGAATAACAAAGGCAGCTGTCCCAGACTCTCTGTTGGAGCCAGCTGTGCCATGATTGGCCATTAATTACAAACAACCACATGAGACCAATCACAGATCCACCTGTTGCATTCCACAGCAGCAGATAACCATTGTTTACATTTTGTTCCTGAGGCTTCTCAGGAGGAAAAAATCCAAGGAAAGCATTTTCATGAGAAGATGTCTGCGACACAGGACCCTGGCACTGTCTGATGTGCAGTTTAGTGCAGGATCCCACCGGTCCATCAGACTCAGCAGACACAAACTGCACGATGCAGTGGAATGAAGGAGTGTGAGAAGGCAGCAGGGGCTGGGCTGGGCACTAAAGTGTCGTTTTGGCCTTGTGTTTCAGTGGGACCTCGTGTGTGAGCAGCGTGGGCTGAACCAGGCGACAGCAACCTTCTTCTTCATCGGCGTCACCGTGGGGGCCATGGTGTTCGGGGACCTCTCCGACAGGTTTGAGCCCTCCCAGGCTGCTCCTCAGGGCCTTGGCTTCACAGAAAGAATTCCACACACATGCCACCTCCCGCAATCAGCCAGAGGGGCGGGGGAAGGACAAAAGGCAACTGCAAAGGGAGATCCAGCCTCTCACTGGGAAATAGGATCCAAGGGAGTAAACTCTTCCTGGATCAGTGAGCCACAAAATGCATCCTGGATCACAGAAGCAGCTCTGGCCTTGGGCAGGAGGCAGATGCACTGGTGACTGTGGGCAGAAGTGCTTCAGGAGCAATAAAAAAACAAAACCCAAAAAAAAAATCAGTCTGCCAGACCAGTTTCAGTCTAAAAATGGAGTGAGCTGATTGATAGAAAGCTGGACAAAAAGGCTAAAAGAGTGAACTCCTTGCAAATTAATCACAAATTAACTCCTTGAAAATTATACTCAAACTGGCTAATAACACCCAAGTGAGGGGCTCAGAGGAATTTTTTGCCATAGCTCAAAAGAGTTTCTGTGACGGTGTTCACAGGGGTCTTGGCATGAGGGAAGAGATGAGGATCTGACTCCATGTTTCAGAAGGCTTGATTTATTATTTTATGATATATATTACATTAAAACTATACTAAAAGAATAGAAGAAAATGTTTCATCAGAAGGCCAGCTAAGAATAGAATAGGAAAGAAGGATAAAAAAGGCTTGTATCTCGGACTCTGTCCAGCTCACTGTGATTAGCTATTAATTATAAACAACCAACATAGGCTAATCACAGATGCACCTGTTGCATTCTACAGCAGCAGATAATGATTGTTTACATTTTGTTCCTGAGGCCTCACAGCTTCTCAGGAGGAAAAATCCTAAGGAAAAGATTTTACATATAAGATGTCTGTGACAAGTTTCCAGCAAGCAAAATCTGACTCTGTCATTCCTAGAGAATCAGGGTAAAGGATATTTTTTTCAAGCAGGGAAGTATTTATTCCTTAAGGAAGAGATAAAGCAATGAAGGAAACAGAAACAAAGCTGCTCTCTCTGGTTAAATGTTAGGATATGACAACATAAACCTGAAAAATAAATCCAAGTAATAACCTAGAAAGGGCATCAGATAAGAAACCAAATATTTTTGCAAGCAGCAAAAACCAGGAAACCCATCAGAGGACACAGAGTCCAGGCACGCAGTTGGGATGTGCTGTTCTCTGTACATTATTCATTATTGGGAAATTGCTTCCTGATTTCCTTCCTCTGGGAGGAATTAGAGTACAGCAAGCTGCAGAATCATGCAGAGGGGAACCTGAAGTGTGAAGGACCCAGAGACTTTAGTGCTTGTTAAAAACACCAATCACTCATTTTTAAAATTTTAAAAGTTTAATAGTAATAAAATGGTTATATAAAAATAATAATACAATTAGAGTAATAATAATTTGGACAAATTGAATTAGGACAATATGGGACAATAAATACAAAGAGTTAGGGACATTCCGGGTACTTTTTTCTGGGCAGCACAAGCCTGAAAAAGGACCCACGTTAACAGAGGATTAACCCTTAAAAGCAACAGCCTGTTGCATATTCATACACCTCATACATGATACATAAATTCCATTCAAACACAGGATTCTGTCTGGTCAGTGTCAGCTTCCTCCTCTCAATCCTGACAGCGCCTTTGAGGCGGGAAGAAGTTAATTTCTTCTGATAAGGGAGCAATAAATTCTTTTTCTCTGAAAGATTGAAGTTTCCTCTGGGTCCTATCTCACTGTGAGTCCTTTCTTAAACAAAAGTATCCTACATAGCATAGTTTCTATTTTAACATTTTTTGTAACCTAAAACTATAATTAACACAGTGCTTAAGAGAATGAATACAGCATTACTTTCTAACACAACACTTATAATATTCATTTTAATATTTGTGAAAAGCCAATCATAAAATACATGCATTTTTCACAGCGCTGCAGATGGGAATTCTTACATCCATATCTTTACCTGTGGGTACCTGGCTGTGCTTGTACAAGGACCCAAGGCACCTGCATGATTTTCAAACTGTGTGCCTTGGCTTTGTAACCACAGTAGTTTTATAGCACAGCTAGAGGGGGAGAGAATCAGAACTGAGAAAAGGAGCAGGACAAAATATGGCAGAAAATAAGATAACACAAGGTAGCACAAAATGAAAAGTAATTTGTTTCACAAATGGATTGTGAGGGGGAAGAGCCAGCAGAGGATCAAGGAGCATCTGGAAATAAATAGGCTGTAGTGTGAGACATAAATAAGTCTGTGCTCACAGTGGGAGAATGTGTAGAGGCAGGTGCTGGAGCTGGAGCTTTGAATGAGCTGACAGAAGAAGGCAGAGAGGAAAACACCAGAGGGATTCCAGTTAAATGCCAGGAGTAAGGAGACATTGTCCTGGAGCCCTGCAGCATCCTGGGGATAGAAAAGCTTTTAACTGGTGTCCAAATAAGCTCTCAGGAGTGCCAGGCAGCCTGACCTCTGTCTGCACCAGGCAAATTGGCAGAAACTCCTCTGAAAGATGGACCCAGGGCCTCAGGGGGAGGTGGGACACACCAGTGAAGAATCAGCTGGGTTTTCCAAAAGATCCAAGCCTTAAAAATGTGCAGGATTTCTTTGCATGGATCAACAGGTGTGTGAGCAGAGGAGACACCATCTCAGCCTCCTCATCAAACACTCCTGCAGAAACTGAGCTGCCCCAGGGTGAGAAGGAAGGTCTCAGCATGACTGAATTAGTAAAAGAGAGGAAATGCAAGTGCTCCATGATGACAGGGGAGCAGCCTGTGCTTGGAATTTTGTGCTTTTCAGTGCATTCATAAATAATCTGGGAAGGGAGCAAGTGGGGAGGGGATGCTGAGCCTGGCAGAGATGAGGTCAGAGGCTGGAGGCTTTGCAGAAGGAGTTACAGGACTATGACTGGATGAGACAATCAGGGCAGATCAATCTAAAACAGAGAAACAATTCAAACCTCTCATTTCAAACGGAGGCTCTGAGCTGACCACAGCTACTCAGCAGGAAGATTTTGGCATTATACAGCAAAACACAATTTTGCTCTGGGCAAGCAATCCACACAGCAGTGATCAGTGGTTAGGGAAGCAAGGGGAAAATTAAGGATCATTAGGTTAAACCTCAGATATCACCCCCCACATCTCCCCTATCATCTCTTTAAAGCTGACCTCCCATTAGCAACCCTCCTTTTCTCTGACAGAGATGAGATCCCACTTCTTTGTGCTAACAGTGAGGCAGAGGTTTCATCTCTGGTGCTCCAGGGGGAAAACCATCTGGCATTTTGCTGCTGTTCAGGTTCAGGTTTTTTCTAAGCCATCACAGATATTTGGATTTGAGATCTACTCCAGTGACAAATTTGACCCAGGTAAAGCGTCCAAAAACCTTCACTGTGAACAAATGTATGCAAAAATACATATATATATATATATAGTGTATATATAGTATATATATATATATATATACTATATGTATAACAGAAATAATAACAGAAACAATATATATATAACATATTTATTGTTTCTGTTATTGTCTGCTCTTCTCCAAACACTCCTTTTCTACCTTGTCCTTGTACTGAATTGGTTCAATAATGCTTTGGCAGACTTCCAGATTAGGGGTTATTAATGAAAATGGCTTTTTTATTAATTTTTATGCTTCTGCAGTCTGCTCCTTTTATTGTATTTTCTACAGTCTTTCAGAAGTTGTGCTTTCCTACCACTCTCTTTGAAGACAATTTTAATGGCATTATTTCTAGCAGCCTCCCTATATCTTGGTTTTCCTTTTGCTAAGAGTTTAGTAATGGTTCCTTAAATAGCTGCCTTGACTCCTGTAGGGAATATTATGGGTTTTATACCCTCCTTACTGTATTTTCAAGGAAAAATCTTCATTTACAAAATGTATTTTCTTTCTTGGGCAGTTCCCTATTGGAAACTGGATCCAGCTCTGGGGGGTTTCTGGTGCTTCCTGTTCTGACCCAGGTGCATCAAAGTGTCTTTTACAAACTGTCCCAGCTTAAATTTCAAAGCAGATCCAGCAAACTCCCTGTACCCAAGCCACAAATTGGGGGGGGTTGCCTGTAGGTTCATTTATCACCTGCTGAATGAAGTAATTTTTGATTATTTTTGGGAATGTTACTGCGGCATTATGTCCTGGCAATGCCACTTTTTCCCCTGGAGCAATTGTTCCTGCACCATCCTTCTCAGGGGGGCACTGGGAGAGCCCTAATGCCAGGACCAGAGCAGGATTTCAGTCCTTGTGGTCTGCACATCACCTGCAGGCAGGCTGAATCTACTGCTGCTGCTTGAGCCTCAGCTTTCCTAGCATGCAGTGCTGATGTTCATCAGGAGACCGACACCTTGTGCTCCATTTGGATTATTACATTTTCATAGGTTGTGCAGAAACACATGCAGACATATTTCTCTGTCTGTGAGAGGGTGTGTCTGTGTGTTTATATACATTTATATTGCATTTGTGTGCATTTAATGTTCTGTATTTCTCCACACTCTCCACACAGGACTCCGGATAACAGGGAAAGGGAACCCCCGGGGAACAACAACCTGGCAGATTCCTCAGAAACCCCTTAGGATTTCAGGGCCATTTGCACATGTGGGCAGACAATGGGATTCCTTCCTTTTCCTTCCAAGGAGCAGGGTGAAGGTGTCACAGCTCTGTCACCTCCTTGAGAGTGGTGGCAGTGGCCAGTGCTGAGTAAGCCATGGGAGAGGACACTGACACTGGAGGGAGCAGGGTGTGACAGCAACACGGGATTTCAAGCTGGCATCACTGCTTTTGGTGGTGCTGTGGGCCAGGAGAGCCAGATTTGTTGTTCTGAGCAGCACTGGTCTTTCCACTGGAGATTCCCAAAGATTATGGGGTGGGATCTGCATGGGATTGCCCCACTGTGGCACCAGCTTGATCCAGAGCAATTTTTTTTCCTCTCCAGCATGCTGCATCCTTTAATTTTCCTCTACAATCTCTGCTTTGCCCATTTCAAACCCTGCTCCCACGCCAGGTTTCCAACCAGTGTAACCCAGCCTGTGCTCGTGGCAGGTTTGGAAGGAAGGCCATGCTGCAGCTGTCCCTGCTGTGCTCCCTGGTTTTTGGGATGCTGAGCGCCGCCTCCGTGTCCTACACGATGCTGGCCGTCACACGGACCCTCACTGGGGTGGCCCTGAGTGGCCTGTCCCTGATTGTCCTGCCTCTGGGTGAGTGTGGGGGTCCTGGCAGGCCGTGGGTGGGGAGGGAATTCTCTGCCAGGCAGGAACAGGGGTCTGGGAATCGCCGCGCGCACGGTTTCCCGCTTGCGAGGATCCCAGAATTGCAATTTGCTGTTTGTCTAATTAATATTTAACAGTCTGCTCAAAATACAGCAGCCACTCGTCAGTACTTCTGTTGCAACAAGCTACCCAGTTCCTGTCAAGTACCATCAGCAACACAATCAAAGCCACGCTCCAAAGTCTCTTCCCCTTTCCACTCATACAAAGTTCTCACCTTTCAAGCACTGTTAGGACAATCCAGCATTGCCCTGTCCTCATCAGCACAAGAGATGCTGTGTCATTTACAGGGTGTCTCTACTTCCCCAGTTTCAAGTTTTCTTAAGCTGACAATTTGTATTTTACAATGAGAAGAGCTACCAAAAAAATTTTTACAAATCACACAGAGCTACGCAAAACTGAAGCTGAAGAATTTAGGTAACTACATAATAAAAAACAAGCTCCAGATTTCAGGATATCCAGTAAATATTTTGTAGATATCGAGTAAATCAGGATATCTACAAAATGGATAATTTTGTAGATACAGTTGGGCCATACTGGGCAAAAAGTGTTGCACCCAAGAACAATTAACAGTTGCAGCAGAAATTTCCAGGATTTTTGCAGATCTAGTCAAAATCAGGCTATGATGGCTCCAGCATTGGAAAAGCCCACACAAGACCTGACAAATCCCAAGGGCTGCTGTGTTTGTTTATTGCTATAAAGATCGATTCCTGCAAGTCATAGTAGAGCTTGGGAGGGGCATTTCTGATTGTTAGAGGTCCAAACCTTCAGAGGAAAACTGGCTTTTGGTTCACACACACAAACAAGGAGACCCCCAGCTGGTTTTACACTTCTGCTGCTGTCTGCTCTGGGTGGGCTCCATGTGAACAACAATTCTTCCCAATCTATTTCTTTAATCTGAAATAATGAGTGGAAATGGGAATAATGAGAGAGAAATGGGAAACTGTGCAAGCAAGATGGCTAGGGGGGAAAAAAAAATCGGGTTGATGAAGAAGACCAAGTGAATGCTATTGAATGGGATAAAAAAAATATCACCAAGAGTGGTTTTAGCACTGTTCCTTAACACATGCCCAGTATTTCTTTCCCTGAAGTTTTATTTTAGTGGCTGACAGCTTTGCAACAGCCTAAGTGCTGCGGCTGAATATTTCAGTATTGCAAATATCAGCCAAACAGTGGAACTTTGTGAAGGAGCAGAGCAGGGATATTCCCTTGTTCTGCCCTTGTTAAAAACTCCTTCATGCCTTCTCTGCCTGGAGAAGTCCTGCATGTCCCAGCTGGATGGTGCCCCTCTCTTGCAGGGATGGAGTGGGTGGATGTCCAGCACCGCACCTTCACCGGGATCCTGAGCAGCATCTTCTGGAGCGTGGGGAACATGCTGCTGGCCCTGGCAGCCTACCTGGTGAGGGAGTGGCACTGGCTGCTGGTGGCTGTGACAGCTCCCTGCCTCCTGAGCATCGTCTGCCTGTGGTGAGTGCAGCCACCAGAAGGAAGCACACTGGGATTTGCCTCCTCTGTGGGTCCTAGGAGGCCTTCAGGAGCCCCTCAGGATGAGCAGGATTCATCTGGGTCCTGTACCTGGATTGCCCAAGTGTGGCAGTTCTGGAAAACTGGAGGGGCGTGAGAGCTTAAATGAGGGATGTGGGACTCCAGGGCCTCTCCAAAATGCAGTTTATTCCATCCAAGAGTTACAGCAGTCCAAGGTTGTGGGTGACAGAGCTGTGCCTACAGCTGTCAGCTCCAGCTGCAGGCAGGCCTGGAGACCCTGAGTTTAGGTTACAATGCATTATAGACTTTCCTTTGCTGAGCATCTTAATACAGTAGAACCAATCTATACCTTCACTTTTATCTATAGCCTATCATCACTGCTGTAATTACCATATTCATGTTACTGTTCTCTAATCACTAAAAGTTAGTACATTACAGTTTAAGCTAGAAGTTGTTTTTCAATTTTCTTGCAGTACAAAATTCTGAGACCTTTTTTCTACTTGCAACATTTGCTGACTTGTTTGCCTGTGCTATCTTTCTGCTTGGTAAAAACATCTTCTTGTTTGAAGTTTATCCTTTCCTCTAAATCATAAAAAACCCTTCTAACTAACACACCCTTTGCCTCCTTGGTTATCCACTAAGACTGGCTAAGCAATTCTTTTCTTCTGTATCAAAACTTGCTTCCATCTCCATTCCTTCATCAGACTCTACATTCAAAAATCTTTCTGCCAAGCATACAAATCTGTGAGACTTTCTTGTCAAACCTTCATCCTTCCCAACAGAGTGGCCTGGGTTTTGTCTCTCCCAAGGTTACATCCCAGTTTTGGGGACAAGGAGGAGGCAGGAATGAGGCTGAGGCATTAGGATGACAGGTGGAAGCAGGATTTGGTGCTGCCAGCTCTGTCAGACATGGCTCAGAGTAAAGAATAGAGATTCCAATAAAGGAACACTCAACCAGATCCAGGCTTTAATCCTTAGTACACTCAAGATAAAACATTTATCCGTTCTCTGTCCCCACCCCACTGGGAAGGATACCAAATTTTCCATGAAAGCCACTGACACCTTCAGGCTAGGTCAAGTTCATTTATCTCTGCACTTCCCAAGGCTTTCCTCAGGTGTGCAACCATCCTGATGGGCCAAATACACCTGCTTTCTATGGGCAAATTCCCCCCTGTAGCCTTATTTAAGAATACCTGACATCTCCTAAGCCTTAAAATGGGATATGGTTCATTTAATCAAAGAAACTTTAATTTTTTCATCTTCTTTGGGTTTTTTTTTAATTATTTCCCTGTGTAGTAATACAAATTAGAATACAGAGTTGATTCATTGACAGTCTAAAGAGTAACTTCTGGTATTTCACTGATCAAGTCCAGCACAACTAAAATACGTGTCCTGCTAACTTTTTTAGTTCAAGTTGTTTTGCTCTCTTTCTAGGACAGCCAGCCATTAAAAAAATGAGTTCTTGGAAGTGCTGAAATTCACAGATGCATTTGGACCCCCCACCCTTTTCATCATAACCATTTGATATTTCTTCTTATGTTACTATCTTTTATGGACATTAGTTCTCCAACAAATTATACTCTAGTCTTCAAGCACCCATAAGGTCAGTGATTGCAGAAAATTGAAAGTCTCTGAAGTATGGAATTAAAATCTAATTTAGCACTCTGTAGATATTATTGACACAATGTCAGAACTCAGTGGAAACAGCAGACAGCCAAAAGACATGGTATTACTCTCTAGAGGCAGTGGCAATGAGTGCAAAATGCCATCTTTCCTTCTTTACATTTCCCAAGGTTGTAAGCCTGTGGGAAGGAGATGAAAACTTTAAACAAGACCAATTCTCCAAACATATTTTGCTCAACACATCATTTTCAATTCCTGCTTGAATAGTGACAACAGTTGCTCATTAGTTTTTCTGTGATCTGATTTAGGGCACATGAATCACAAACACTGGATTGTAGGGATCTGGTCTGGGACCATTCTAGTGGGAGGCTCCAGTGTGCAGAAGGCTTTGATTATTGTGAAAACCAAATCATTTTAGCTAATAACAAAGCATGTACAGAGCTCACTGAATCCTTTCTATATTGTGATTTTTAATAGCTGACAATTTCAAAGCTTAAAGAGTCCCAGGAAGCACAAATATGTAAATAAAAATTCCCTGGGGCCAGTTTTAATTGATAAGAGTTTGAAACTTCAGCCAGTTCAGCCTTTGGGGGTAGAAGAGCCTGTATCTGTCAAAAGTGTGCCCCCTTACTCCTCCCATGCACCAGAGTTGTTATGTTTAGGTGGAATTCTCATGGAGAAGATGCCAGAGCCATGGATATGGGGTGGAGAACAGGCAGCTCCAAGAGGAACAGTCTCCTCTCCTTGCCCCTGCAGGTGGGTCCCAGAGTCTGCCAGGTGGCTCATAGCCAAGGGCAAAGTGAAGCAAGCCCACAGGCACCTGCTCAGATGTGCAAGAATGAATGGAAGGAAAGACTTTGCTGTCTCACCAGAGGTAAGGAACTGGAGATCCAGACATACGTTCTTGTTCTCCCACTTTGTCTCTCTGTGTTTTACTTCTGTTTGATACCTGGACCAATGCTCAGCCTGCAGTGTGGTCTGTGGGGTACTGTGGGCATTTTCCTCTAGAAAGCAGAAATTCACTCCTAAAGATAAAGCTCCAGCTCAGCTCCCATAAGGCCAGGAATCCCATGCATTAGTTGGAGTGTCTTTCCACTTGTTTTTGCCATGGCAAGAGGCCTCAGTGGACTGTACAGTGGAGTAAATACACAGTGAGTAGAACTTATTAACTCTGTGGGTTCTTACTCCTCAATCAATTGCCAAAAAGCCTTTTGGACAAGCAGTCTTCTTCTTCACAGGCAGTGAAGAAGAACTTCTTCTCAGTGCTTGACTTTTAAGGTTTTCTGTACTTATATAAGTAGATGGATAAATAATTACCCTTTAAATGAATGCACTCCTAAGAACAAAGCATGAAGCTCGCTGCTAGCTTTTCATACAACAGCAGGCAGCCACATGGGGAAGAGGATGGAACTGGCCAACGCTGACTTTTCCATCTGCCATTTCTCTACAGACCTCTCTGCTACATGGGGCATGTAGGTGAGAGGGAAGAAGAAACCTTGGGAAGAAAGAGAGGTCTAAAATAGCAGGCAACCTTTAAAGTTGTAGGAAAACATGACTCTGAAAATGTACGCTCAGAGAATGGCTCTACAAAGAGAATGTATGGAAAATCCAAGGTGGATCTGAAGCTGGGAAGGGCAAAGTCCCCAGCCTGTCTGGGGTTTCATGTCTGCATCCTAACAGAACAGCAGCTGAGCTATTTCCTTCTTTCCATCTCTGCCAGGCCCTCACAAGGATGGCAACAGACAAAAACATGGGAGGGAGTTACTCCTACATCAGCTTGTTCAGGACCCCAGTCCTGAGGAAGATCTCTGTGTGTTCTGGTGTGGTGTGGTAAGCAGTGTCACTGCCCGGGGGGAATTCATCCTGCAGCTCCCAGAGGGATTTCCCTCAGTCCCATCTCCATCCACTCCTTGCAGGTTCGGTGTTGCCTTCTCTTACTACGGCTTGAGCATGAACCTGACTGGCTTTGGGCTCAGCATCTATCTCTCCCAGTTTGTCTTTGGTGTCATTGAGATTCCTGCCAAGATGGCCATGTACGTGCTGGTGAACCGAATCGGCCGGCGGCAGAGCCAGGCATGGACGCTCATCCTGGCCGGGGTCTGCATAGGAGCCAACATCCTCATTCCCAAGTGTGAGAGGCTCTTCTGCTCTACACAGGACTTGCTAAAGGGGGATGGAGTCCATTTGGGGCAGTGCTGAAGAAGGAGAGCCGGGGATTTGGCCACAGGCAATTCTTTGTAGACAAGTCCTCCACCTGAAGGGTGTCCACGAGACAAGGTCACTGATGTGGGCTAACCCCAAAATCTGTCACAGCAGATGCTTTTGTGACTGCTGAAGGGTCCAGCTATGACACAGTGCCTATCTTAATTAGAGACTTTGTCCAATGGGAACTGGACAAAGGACCTATCCTGTCATCAGGACCTATCCTGTCATCAGTTCAGCTCCCACTTGGGCCAATATTTACTCGTGACCATGTTCACAGGGGTTTTCGGATTGGGGAACAGGCAAGGATCTGATTCCATGTTTCAGAAGTCTTCATTTATTATTTTATTATATAAATTACATTAAAATGATACTAAAAGAATAGAAGAAAAGGTTTCATCAGAAGGCCAGCTAAGAATAGAAAAGGAAAGAATGATAACAAAGGCAGCTGTCTCAGACTCTCTGTCTGAGCCAGCTGGGCTGTGATTGGCCATTAATTACAAACATCCAGCATGGGCCAATCACAGATCCACCTGTTGCATTCCACAGCAGCAGATAATCATTGTTTACATTTTGTTCCTGAGGCCTCTCAGCTTCTCAGGAGGAAAAATCCTAAGGAAAGTATTTTTCATAAAAGATGTCTGCGACACTTACTAAACCTGCAGACCTTTGGAGACAGCAGCTCCAGGGCTATGAACCTCCCTGTTTTGTGAGTGGGAGCACTGAACCTTCTCCCTTCTTAGACCTGGAAGTTCCTTCCCAGAGGCAGCTCACTGCATAAATGCCTTTCCTTCCCGCCAGCCTTCAGCTCCCTGCGTTCAGTAGTGGCCGTTTTGGGCAAGGGTTGCTCAGAAGCTGCCTTCACCACCGTCTTCCTGTACACCTCAGAGCTCTACCCCACCATTCTGAGGTAAGAGATGCCACCCAGCTGAGCACACCCCCAGGGCCTGGCTGGGCTGCTCAGGCCATCAGCACAGCAGGATGGGCTGGTGACCACCACGCAGCACTTGCCGCTTTCCTCTGGAACTATTAGGTTCTAGGGATTTAATATACTCACAAGAGGGAGACAGAAAGCCACCCTTTCTTTCACCTGGGTTGTGGGTGGTTAGGTTGTGCTGACAGGAAGATGAATGGAAAGGTGAGTAGTATTTTGTGTGGGAATATCTTTGCACTCCATAAAGCACCTGTGCTTAGTAATGTCTTTGTTCCCTGTTATAATCTGTCAGGGACTGAAATAATAACTTGAAATACAAAATTTTACAAGGGACACATACTACCACATGTTTGAGAGTCTTTTGGACATTGGATGATATTAAAGCAGCCATTAGCCAGCCTTTCAGGAGGAAAAACAGAGCTTATTTGACATACCTGGAAAATGGTAACATAACACCAGATTGCATAGGTGGGGATATAGCTAAGTCTGGTGGAGGGCATCACCTCACTGATTTCTTTGTGGAAGTCTGAAAAAAAGCTCATGAGTGACAGCAGGCCTTGTGGGCTACTTCACTTCTGTCCCTTCCTGCCCAGAGTACCCTCCTCTGCTATTTAGTCCTTTAGCTTTCAAAGGTCTGTTGTATATGGGGAAAGATTCACATTTAAACAAAACAGTCACACTGGTCTGCCATTTCTTATCCCAGATCAGTTTATATCTTTCATGCTCAAAGACATTGGCAAAGAAAAAATTGTTGGTTCCTTCTGCAGTACTTGTTCTGTATATGTGCAAGCAGGTCCTGGGATCCTTGTCATGAGTGTGAAATGCCACCCATCCCCTCAAAATTAGGTCTTAATTTCTGGTCTCCTCTCCAAGGGCTCCTTCCTTGGACCAAAAATGCTCACAGGTATCTCTAGTCTATGCCACCTGCCTAGAAGTACCTGGGAGAAGGAGGAACTTGGATTTCCTTTAAGCAGGTTGGAAGACTCACTAGTCTTACTATTAGAAAATGCTCTCAGGGTGTTAGACATTTAAAGTGGAAACCGCTTTAGAGCAGGTATTCTTAGTGTGGAACTGCAGCTTCTTTCTCACAGTTGATCTCTGGGATAGATGATGATGATTTTAGGAAGATATGAAGAAAGAAAAAAAAATGGCAGAGAGAAAAATGGCAGAGGGGAAAAGGGCGGAGGCCTGCCATGACACAAGTAGGCCTCTGTTTCCCCCTGTGGTGGTGTGCCCCTTTCCAGGCAGAACGGGATGGGGTACACGTCGTTCCTGGCGCGCCTGGGAGGGGCACTGGCCCCGCTGGTGTTCCTGCTGGACGAGGTGTGGCGGTCCCTGCCCGAGGTGACATACTGCGCCGTGGCCGTGTGCAGCGGCGCCACGGCCTTCCTGCTCCCGGAGACGCTCAACACACGCCTGCCCGAGGGCATCGAGGACGTGGAGAAGCCACAGTGAGTGACCCCTGTCCTGCCCTGCACATGGATTCTGATGAGGAATGGGGACATCCCTCTCTGCTGCCTGCAATTTCCCTGTCTGTGGGCGGCAGCGGAAGAAGGGACAGCCCAGCTGGGTTGTTGGCCTGTGGGCCTGTTGGCCTTCCCGCTTTTCTGGCCATCCACACGTTTGTGCTGAGGGGGTCAGAGGGAAGCCACCAAGGCAAAGTCCAGTTCTGCTCCCAACCCTTGTCAAGTCCCTGAAGAGCCAAGGAGGAAGCACAGCTATGGGTCAGGGTTTTAATGTGGTTTATGGCACTGAAATGCAGCATTTATAGAAGTGAGAGGCACGTAAACTATAGAGTATGAAAGCAATCTACAGTGCACAGCAAGTCTGTGACCCTCCCACAGCACAGCTCCACGTGTTCTCTGTGTAGTCCATCACCAAACACTCAGGTAGAATTCTATTTGGCACTCTCACAGTGTCTTTTTCATTATTTTCTCAGCTCACATTTTCTATTGTGAGACCTCATAATGAACAGCAGTAAGTTGAAACAGAAAACGCAGTTTACTGGTGATTTCTCTCTTCTGCCTGGAGCTTGATGATTTGCATTGCTCTTACCTTTTAGAGGACTTGCATTATTTGCTTTACAGTAGAAGCAAGTTCCATCTTTGCATTTACTGATTAATAGCCATAAAGGCGAAGGAGGTGTTTGCATGAAGGTGTGGGTTTTATTTTTAAAAGTGATTTTTTTTTTTTTGCAGAGTAAAGGTGCCACCAGAAGCCAGCACTGCTGAGGGCGTGCCACTGCAGGCTCTCCCAAAGTGAGGAATCCTGCGGGAAGCCAGCATGGAGGACTGCACAAACTGAGCCATGCTGTGATCTGCCAGGGAAAGAGCCTTTGCTGCCCACTGATCCCAATCCCAAGGGAAGTGGAACTGAGGACACGGGAGGAAGGAGGCAGATCAGGACACCAGCTGGCAGGAGCTAACCCATTATGGTGTGGCCAGCAGCAAGGATGCTCAGGGCCAACAGGGTGTGGAAATAAAGGTACCTTGTGCTAAGCTCTTCCAGTCTTTGGCCTTGTTGGACTTGGACCTCTCAGATCCCTGCACAGCCCTCCAGAAACTCCATTGGTTCCTACACCTGGAGAAACAATGCAGCTAGAAAAATACTCAGTGAGAATCACACAAACCCAAATCAGCTCCAATAAATCCAGCTGGGTGGTAATTTATGGTTCATTTCAAACTATAAACTGTAGCTACAAATATTTCTTGCATTTAGAAGAGGTCTGGACGGTTTTCACAATGAGGCTCAAAGCCAGAAAAAAGCACATGCAGGAGTCCCACTGGGAATGGGTTAACTGCAAGCATTTTTCCTACATACACAAAGAAGAAAAAAGGTCTTGCATTTAAATTTAGTGTGTATGAAAGAATTATACTTTAAGCTATAGGGAAAAAAAAAAAACCAAAAACAAACCCAAAAAACCCAAACCAAACCAAAAAAAAAAAAAAAAAAAAAAAAAAAAAAAAAACCCAAACAAAAAACCACCCCAAAAAACCAAACCCCCCAAAACCCCAAAAAAACCACACCACAAATCCCAAACCCAAAATCCACCTTGCTACAGGAAATTTTGCATGGAATATTGAGTAGTCCATTATTGGACTTCATTCTGCTTACTGGTCTAACACATCGATCTTAACTCTGTGGAGCATCTTTGCCTCTTGTGCTTCATTATGCAACCAACAGAGATGAGCCATCAAATTATCTATCAGTTGGAATTACCTATCATTTTGGAATCCTGATAAACAGCACATACCCAAACTGGGAAGAGGAATGGCTTCAGGATCTGAGTCCCAGGTGCTCTGTGATTCCCTGGGCTGTGAGGTGTTTTAACTCACAACACTGTGAAGAGAACACACACTGAGGATGCATCTGAAAACAGATCCAGAGGCCCATCCTATCCCAGGTTCAAGAGCACCTCCTAGTAGAAATAAGCTGCCTAGAGAATTTTTTTTTAGCTGCTATGACAGCAGCTATTTTCTAAATTAATTTTTTCCATCCATGAATCACTTAACACCTTACCTTGTGCGGTCAAAAAAAGAAAAGGCAATGTGCAGGTCATGTCCTCTCTGTGTTTCCTTCAGCAAAATGTTCCTTATTTCTTGGAAATATATAATGATTTATAGAGTATGCCAGCTGATGTATGCAATGCTGATGTCATTACTCATACAGTGTCTGAAGGAAAAACAGGACATTAACCAACTCAAAACCTCATAATTTTCATTATTGATAGGTTTGTTAAGACAGACCTGATCTGTTCTGGGAGGAAATCTAACTTCCAGGTTTTAATTTGTGAGATATCTTTGCTCTGCTGCAGGTTTGTGAGAAAGACAGAAGTGATGGTTACAAACAAGAAGACCTTTCCATAAGCAGAAGGATCAAATTAGGTAGCAATGTAGGAGAAGATAAGGAGTGATTGGAAGAGCCAAATGGATTAGGAAGGAGGAGATCTCCTGGCTCAGGGGTGAGCATCCCCCAGGGGCCCTGAGCACCGGAGGGCAGCAGAGCCCGCAGGCATCAAGCCTGGGTGACAGGGGACACACGGGGCTGAGTCACACCGGGGAGCGGCGGGGCCGGTGACAGAACCGGGCCGATGTCAGATCCCGGGCAGTGACAGAGCCCGGGCAGTGTCAGATCCCGGTCAGTGTCAGATCCCGGGCGGTGTCAGATCCCGGGCGGTGACAGATCCCGGGCAGTGACAGAGCCCGGGCAGTGACAGAGCCCGGGCAGTGACAGATCCCGGGCGGTGTCAGATCCCGGGCAGTGTCAGATCCCGGCCGGTGACAGATCCCGGGCAATGTCAGATCAGGGCAGTGACAGATCCCGGGCAGTGTCAGATCCCGGCCGGTGACAGATCCCGGGCAATGTCAGATCAGGGCAGTGACAGATCCCGGTCAGTGACAGATCCCGGCCGGTGACAGATCCCGGGCAATGTCAGATCAGGGCAGTGACAGATCCCGGGCAGTGTCAGATCCCGGCCGGTGACAGATCCCGGCCGGTGACAGATCCCGGGCAGTGACAGATCCCGGCCGGTGACAAATGCCGGCCGGTGTCACCCCGCGGAGACGCTGGCCCGGCCCCCAGCGGGCGCACGCTCCGCCCCGGCGGCTGCACGGCGTAACGGGGCGGGGAGAAGCAGGAGCCGGAGCCGGCTCGGGCTCAGGATCGGGCTCGGGAGGGCGGTTCTGGTTCCGGGTCAGTCCCCGCCTGGGCAGGCTGTCGGGCGGTGCGCGGGGGCGGCGGCCCCGGCCATGCGGAGCCGGGCCGGGCGGCGGCGGCCGCGCAGGGCCCTGCCTGGGCTGCGGCGGGGCCCCATGAGCCGCCGGGGGTAGGGCGGGGAGCCCCTTCCTCCCCGCCCCGCCGCCATGTACACCTTCGTGGTGCGGGACGAGGGCAGCAGCGTGTACACCGAGGTGAGCCGGCTGCTGCTGGCCAGCGGGCAGTGGCGGCGCCTCCGCAGGGACAACCCCCGCTTCAACCTCATGCTGGGCGAGAGGAACCGGCTCCCCTTCGGCCGGCTGGGTAAGGCTCCTCCCCGCGCCCGCCCCGCCGCCGGCAGCGGCGCCCGGCGTTCCCCGCTCCCCCTCGGTCCGTGGCTGCGGCTGTGCTCGCCCGTCCCCGGTGTCCCCCGCCGCAGGGCAGCGTCCCCGCGGGTCGCCGCAGCCTCTCGGAGCCCCCGCGGTTGGGGATGCAGTGCCCCCGGCCCCGCTCCCGCCCCGTCCCTGTCGCTGCCCCCGCGGCTCGGCGGCCGCCCCGGCGCCTAAACAAAGCTCAGGCCTCGCGGGGTCTCCGCGCAGCCGGCTCTCTGCGGGCCCTGCCGCCGCCAGCCGGGGCTCGAAGGATCCTTTCCCAAGCTCCCGGAGAGTGATTTCACCGCGCTCCCCCCAAACACCCGCCCGGCTTGAGGCCTGTGGGGTGGTCAAGCCGTGGGAAGGGCGGGGGGATGACACGAGTGTCACCCGGAGATTCCCCCATGACATGCGGCAGAGCTGGGGATCCCGGCCCCCTCTGGTGCAGCCCAGGAGCGCCTTCCTTGCCCTGCCGCGGTGCCCTTGGGGCCGCTCGCACCGCTGCGGGGGGATCCGGACAAGCGGCGGTGCCTTTGTGGGGCCGCGGTGGCTCCGGTGTCATCGCCTGCCTGCTGCTGGGCACGGACACTGCGGTGCTGAGCTCATGTGGTATCGGGCTTAGAGCTGTTCTGCCTCCTGTCTCAGGCAGCAGGAACACGGCTAAGCCAGGCACGTTCAAACCTTCACTCCAGAGCCGAGCTAGTGGGGATGTGCCTCTGCAGGGCTCGGTGCGGGTGACAGCACTGTCCCTGTCTGGAGCAGGGTGTGGGTAATTCCAGAGGCTCTGTGTGTGTAGGGCCCTGTACAAGCCCTGCCCCACCACCTTTTCCCCTGCTGCCTGACCCCCAGTGTCACCCTGCCACCGCGCAGGGCTCTGTGTAGGTTTGTGCCCTGCCTGCCATGCCGGTGCTGCCCCATGGCACAGCCACCCTGGCCCTGTGCCCTGCTGGATGGTGCAGAGCCCGGGAGCAGGGAGGGAGAGTGCCCAGGAACAGGAGAGCCAAGGCAGGCACTGGCAGTGTTGCAGGGCGTGGCAGGGAGCGGGGCTGCACTGTCATCTTGGCCCTGGTTTGTGTCTTTCTGGGGTGGTTTTGCAGCACTGCTTCTGGCTGCATGAACATCAGAAGAGGCAGAGCCCCCTCACTCCAGCAGCTCTGGTGCAAGATGGCTTTGCAGCCCCTTTCTTGCAGCCCCTTTCTTGCAGCAGAGACCCATCTCTGGCTGCTCTTAACAATTTGCAAGTCACCAGTTCCAGCACCTCTCCCTTGTCTCCTGCACACTGGTGAGTGGAAAGTCCCCATCACATGGCGGTGCCATCTGGTCACTGCCAGTGTCTGCAGCGGGCAGGGAGACACCAGGAGAGGCTCAGGCAGCGAGGATGCTCACATGTGCTTGCAGCAGGCACAGCAGGCAGACCCATGCTTTAACTTGCTCAGCATGGAGGACCTGTGAGCATCAGGCCTCATTGCAGAACAAATGCAGTTCCTTGAGAGTGGGCATGCACAGCACATCCAGCTGTGGTGGGCTTGTGGCCATCTCTGACTAATCCCTTCCATCCTCTAAAAGTGTCCTGGAGTGATGAAAGGGCTTCCCTGAGCCCTTCAGCATGTGTTGGCATGGGATGCACAAAAACTCAAACCATTTCTCACAGCCAAGCCATGTCTATAACCCATGGAGAGGGGCCGTGCTTTGGCACTGGCATCTTTAAACCGTCCTCCTATAGCAGGAAACTGGTTGCCTGAAATCAGTAGAGTCAGACCAAAAATAACGTGGTTATTTTGGTGCGTTTTCCAAAAAGCTCTATCTTCTTCCTGAGCAACTGTTGCATCAAAGCTGGCTTGGTTTTCCTAAGGGCTCTACTCAGTGGAAGCAGACATTAATTCAGGGAACTGTAGGGATTTGCATTACTCAGGGCCTAAGCTGGATCATGGAGAGAAGTGGGGACTCAGCATGCACCACTGCTTCTGCCCAGCTGCAGGGACCTCTGCAGCTCTCACTGATAACCTAATTCCTGGGGGATTGTGCCCTTAAGCTGTGTCCTCATCTAGGGGAAAAGCAGAGTTTGTGCTGAGGGCATGGAAAGGAGGAAGAGGCTCATGTAGCAGGGGATGCTGGGCTCCATGCTCTGCTGGCCAGGAGACGATTGCCACTTTGGTCAGTGCCTTGGCAGCTTTTTAATCCCACTAAATGCATGCTGCAGAGCTCACAACATGCTCCAGAAGTTTCCCTTCCTGCCTTGTGGTCCCTCTTTGCGGGCCACCCAAGTCTATGTTGCAGCCCACTGCTCCATGGCAATGCTCATGAGCCCATCTCCCCAGGATAAACTGGAAACAGAAGAAAATTTGAGGGGTTTTATTATTTTCTTTTCAGTTAAAAAAAAAAAAAACAAACAAACAAAAAAACAAACCTGCCTGTGCTGGATGCACCTTGAAGTGCCTGAAGCTACAGATCTTTTCTGCAGGATGGTTTTCAGCTATCTTGTATTTAAAGATTTGTGAATAAAAGTGACCCAGGTCAGGGAAGTGACTTTCAGGCTGAAGATAGATATTTCCTCTCTGTGATCTTGCAGCTGCCTGGTGTTTAAGGTAATGTTTGCTCCAGGCCTTTTTTCCCAGGCAGGTACCAAGGAGGATAAGTAAAACCCTAAATCCTTTTTCTGGATTCTGGTCCCTCTCAGGGAGCTTCCAGCTGAGCAGGAGTGTTTCTGTCCTGTGAAAAGGTGAAGACTTAAACATCTGGAGTTACTATAGGAAGGGCCACCAGTATAGTCAAGGGGACACAGCTTGACAGCCAAGCCCTGGGTCAAGGACCTAAAGTCAGTATCTGTCTTTGGAGATACTCAGGCTTTGGACAAGAGGTTGGAGCAGAGACTCCCAGAGGTTCCTCCTCACCTCAGGTATCCAACAGGTATTGTTGCAAACTGCTAGAAAGAAGCAAGACTCCAAGCTTTCCCCAGTGTTTTATGGTCTCAGGCCCAAGAGGGAGTTGTGCTGTACATGACAAAGAAAAAAGGCCCTTTGCTGAGCTGTGATCTTTGTGTCAGGGTGTGTTTCCCTACATCTTCCACCTGTATTTAAGAGTGACTGAAATCTTGGTTCTTACAAGCTTACACCAGCAGATGGAGAGCACCTGCCAGTTCCCAGTGTGAATTAGGAAAAAATTATTTTCCTTTGCAAGATGGATGTGTCAGATTAAAAACAAGTGGGTAACTGCATCGTTTTTTATAACTAAATGAAAGAAACCACAGGGACCAGTTTACAACCTGTTTCTGTAATGCAGGGCAAGGAAACAGCCTCCTTTTCCTTCCCCTACTGCACACGTCCTTTGCACCAAGCAGCTGCTTTGCCTTTGTTCACTTTGGAGTTTGTCTGACCTCTGTTTCCCCTTCTCAGGCCACGAACCTGGACTTGTGCAGCTGGTGAATTACTACAGGGGAGCAGACAAGCTGTGCCGTAAAGCATCTCTGGTGAAGTAAGAAATTCACTAAAATGTCAGATGGGCTTGGCAGAAACTTCCCTTCTAACCCTTGTTGAGTGTTGAACCTGTTTGGAGGGTATTTCACACAGCAGCTGCCCTGTGCATGTGCTGTCTTCAGGCTCCTGGGCTGCTCTCTGGAGCTGTTTGTGTGCACAAAGGCCTCTCTGTAACCTCAGGGGAAATGCCATTTCCACTGAGTTGCATCTACTTGAAACCATGGACTGTATTGAATCAGATTAGAGCCAAATCAAAAGGGAAGAAGAAACCCAAACGAATCTGCTCTTTTTCCTTGTAGACATTTAATTAAAACCTTCTCCTTTTATTCTCTGTTCCATACAGAGAAGAGACACTAATGTGCCTTTAGCTAATCAGATTTGTTGGTCAAACAAATGCTTGGAGACATCTCCAGGAAGAGCTCTGGGAGTTATTTCTGCATGACCTGCCATGCCAGTCTCTCCTGGGGAAATGTGGATGAACTTTCATGGTAAATAACCCTGTCCCTGTGCAAACTCTGTATCTTTATGTCAGAGCTCTTGGTCTCCTTTGATTGCCCATTACAGTCTGTGCTGCCTCTCACTAATGCAGCCCTGCAGGCTGGGTGTGCTGATCCAAGGCCTCTCCTTCCTCTGCAAAGAGCCTCTTCCCAGTTCCTTTCCTGGCAGTGGTGATGGTGTTTGCCAGAAAGTGGCAGAGTATTTTTAAACAAGCACTTGGAGCACTCCTCAGATGAATTCCTCTTTAGCCTGTTACCTGGAGTGGTGAAAGCACCTTTTTAACTGTAGGGTCAAGCATGCATCAAGCTACCTAGGAACCCACAGGACAACAAATGACATTTCTCAGGGCTCCCAAAGTGCCACTGACTCACTGCCATCCCAGCAGAGAGGCACAAATGCACAGAGAGTCAGCACCTCATGAACTCCACTTTTGGCTTTAAGCAAAGCACAGGCATTTGGAGAGGCAGGCAGCTCCCTTGGCTTGGAAAGAAAACAGGCCTGAGCTCTGCTAACAGGAATTTGCTGCTGTCTCCAGAGAGATGTGCCTGAGGGATTCCAGACACCTTGGGATGTGAAACATGTGAAAGCTGTGCCCTTGCTTTCTGTGGCTTCCCAGAGATCTTCATGCACAGCTGGGACACCTGGTCCTATCTCAGTGGGAATGGGATCAAGGGCTAAACACCAGCACAGACAGCATGACTGCTCTGGCTTTCCTTTTTCCAGCTGTGATCCTTCCTGCCCTGAGCCATATCAGTGAAAATCCCTCCTCCGTTCCCTTGTGCAGGGAATGCAGCACCAGCTTTAGTTATGGGGAAACTAACAGCTGTTAGTTTCATTATATCAGTAAAGTGTTTAATGAAAGCATGCAGGTTCTGCTTCAAAGAGTAGTGCTTTGCTGTGGGCTGGGGTTGCCATGATATCTTTAAGAAAACCCTAATTTGAAGGGTTTTAGGAAAACAGGATAATTTAGCACAGGCTATCCATAAGCTGCCATTCATCATCAAGCAAAAGAGCCCGGTTAATGATGATTTTTCTTTATTAGAAAGGCCCCGTGCAGGTGGGCACACTCTGGACATTAACAGCCTGTCTATGTTCACCCAGGCTCATCAAGACAAGCCCTGAGCTGTCGGAGTCCTGCACGTGGTTCCCTGAGTCCTATGTGATTTACCCAACAAACCTGAAGACCCCGGTGGCTCCAGCCCAGAATGGAATTCGCCATCTCATCAACAACTCGAGGACAGACGAGCGGGAAGTGTTCCTGGCCGCCTACAACCGGCGCCGCGAGGGCAACGAGGGCAACGTGTGGATAGCCAAGTCCTCTGCTGGTGCCAAAGGTTCGTTCTCCAGCACCAGGAGCTGTTCCTCATCATTCCTCACTCTTTTTGCATGATCTGTAGGGTCACAGGGTTTGGCTGAGCTGATGTGTCTGAAGGGTTCCACTGGCCATGCCAGGCAGGCAGGGTGGTGTGCATGTGCTGCCTAGGACATGAACATGCACCTCAAAATGTGGGAATGTGCTGTGGGGAGAAGGCAGCAGTGTGACCATGTTCACAGGGGTTCTTAGATGAGGGAAGAGATGAGGATCTGACTCCATGTTTCAGAAGGCTTGATTTATTATTTTATTTTATATATATAACATTAAAACTGTACTAAAAAAATAGAAGAAAAGGTTTCATCAGAAGGCCAGCTAAGAATAGAATAGCAAAGAATGATAACAAAGGTTTGTGGCTCAGCTCTCTGTCCGAGCCAGCTGGGCTGTGATTGGCCATTAATTACAAACGTCTGAGATGGGCCTAGCAAAGATCCACCTGTTGCATTCCACAGCAGCAGATAACCATTGTTTACATTTTGTTCCTGAGGCCTCTCAGCTTCTCAGGAGGAAATATCTTAAGGAAAGGATTTTCCATAAAAGATGTCTGCAGCACAGCAGGGACCAGCAAGTGGGGGGAATGTGGAGAGCAGTTTAGAGGGAGCAGAACAGGATACAGGGAGGCAGTCAGCAGGCAGGACAGTAGCCTTCAGGGGCAGGGAGCCCAGCTTCCCATGCTGCAGCTTAACTTGCCTTCTCCTGGGTGCAAATCCTGCTTGTCTTTCAGCCAGACTCACATGCCTGGTGCCAGTGGCCTGCCTGTGGTCACAATGAGCAGCCACGAGCTCAGTGCGTCACAGTTGTACCCAGGCCTCAGGGGAAGGTACCAGAGCACAGACAATCAATGCAGTGTCTGTCTGTCCATTTAATCTGAGTAGGACAAACAGATACCCCAGTGATAATGTGTCCTTCCTTGTTCCAGGGTCATTCCATCACTCACTCTGCAGAAATAAGGAGCTGTGAGGTGGCTGGACACAGCTCTAAATGCAGGGCTTTGGTGACTGTGTGCTCTCTGTCAGTTATGGTCTTATCGTGGGCACTTTTTTTTGTTAGAATGGCTATGTTTAAAAACTTACCTTGCTGTGTGTGCAGCAGAGCCCAGCCTGAGGAGGGACCTGGTCTTTTCAGAGAGAACAAGCCCATTACTCATCTTTGCAGAATCACTTTGCATGCAGCCTTGCAGAAAAGAGAATGTGAAAGCCAGAGCTGGCTGCACCATAAAACTGTCCTTTACACCAGCTTCCTTCTCTGTCCTGCTCTCTGGGCTGTGTCACCAAGAAGAATTGGAAGAGTATCCTTGTTTTCATCAGGAATGAAAGATGAGTCCTTTTGTTATGCCAGTGCAAGAATGTGTTTCTGTGGGGTAAACTGGCAGAAAAATCCATCTGGGCATTTGGAAAGGCAGTTGCTGTGGTCTGCTGCAGGCTGAGCAGGTTCAGGCTCTTCAGATACTTCATGCACATGTGATCCCATCTTTTCTGCACTAAAGCAGAGTAGCCTTTTGTATTCATCACTGTGCTGCTGCAAATTAAAGTGGAAAGCAGAGTCTCATGGTAATCTTCTAGAGGGAAGTTTTATACGTCTGGGGATTACTTCTGATGAAGAAGAAAGCTTGTTCATGCTAATAACCAAGAAAGATACAGCTCAGGCACAGCCCTTGTCTTGGGACAGGTCTAACAACAGTTTAGTCATCCATCAATAACAGGAAAATTCAAGGTTTAGGATTCCCTGAGTCAAACATTTGAAGGGTTGGCAGCTGTCGCTGGAGGTTTTGGTGTTTTCTTTGCCAGCTGCCCCACATAAGCTGCTTTGCTGCCTCACTGGGTGGCTGCCCTGACCCTCCCCTGGGTTTGCCATCTGTCCATGTGGAGCAGGTGCCTGCTGATCTCCCCACTGCAGCAGCTTTGCTGGCTCTGGGATGTTGTTCCCCTCCTTTCCCCAGTGCACAGCCTGAAGTTGTGCCAGTGCAAGGTTCTGCCTTGCTCTGCTGTGATCAGGAGACTAAAAAATCTTGCCCTCTGCATAAATCATGGGTGAGAAAGATACTTTAATTTCAGGCTTCCTTTCAGTGGAGGGTGCTGGGATGAATGAGAGGACAGTAGAGCTGGAAAGCTGAGCAGAGGATGCAGCAGTGGGAGTACCTGCAGGGCTGTGCTGACAGCAATCACAGAAATCACAGCTAGGAGCATTTTTTGTTGGATGATCCTGTCAAACCCTGCCTGTGCTTCAAACCTCTGTTACCCCTCTGATGCCCCCTTGAAGAGTGGGGTTTTTTTTTGCACAGTATTTCCTCAAAAAGACTCAGCACAAAATTAAGACTAAGTAATCAGGTTTAGTCCAGAAAACTTAATACCTCAAGAATGGGCATAGTGCCAGAGGAGGGTTTGATAACTTTACCTGAGCTGGCTTATCCCTCCTGGCACCAGGCTCTTCCTTTATGAAATCCCAGAAGGAAAATGGGCTCTCTTCAGTGCTCTGCAACAGAAGTTTGCTATTTGGACTCTTGCAAGAGATGAACAGTGACAACTTCAGCCAAAATGTAGGAGTGTTTAAATGGCACAGTTCATTTTTTTAATGAAGAGCTTCCACAGCTGGAACACTGAGTACATGGATGAGCAATTTAAAATGGTGCTTTTCCTTATTCAGCAATGATTTTAATAATAACTTAAGTGAATTCAGTGAGCAGGGCAGTGCTGCACAAGTGTGCATGTGTGACTGCCTCTGGCAGCCAGAGAAGCCAGACAGGGAAAGAAGGTCTTGAGTCTGGGATAAAAAACCCCACAAATCTCCCTCCCCAAATAAAAAAGAAGGGCAAAAATCTTTATAGATAATGTGCCAAACTCCCTGTTCTCTCTAAACTGCTGAAAACCAGGGAAAAACAAAACCAAATTTGCCAAGTGCCAAATACAACCACCACCACATCGTCCTCCCCCTGCCAAGCCTAGATAGGAAGAAAAAAAAGACATAAAAGAAACCAGAATGCCCCCAAGCCAAGCAGCTGCCTCACTGCCTGCCCAGGTCCCTGTTAGCTGTGCATCTCCTCACACCTCAGCAGCCACCCCCCTGCAGACATTCCCTGGGCAGGCTGTGCCCTGTCAGGTGCCCTTGGTTCCCATTTGCAGCAGGGCTGGTTTCTGGGGGTGGCAAGGGAGAGATCCCTCCACAGATTCATTCCCATGGAGTGGCTGTGCAATTGCTGACCCTGGGGCCACGGGTTCCTGCGAGTTGCTTTTTGGGCTAATGAGCCACTGGGGGCCTGAAAAAGCTCCAACAAAGGTAGAAGGATCCTCTGCCTAATTTTGTCTTCAACTTTCTGTGCCAGGGGAAGGGATCCTGATTTCTTCAGAGGCTTCAGAGCTCCTGGACTTCATCGATGAGCAGGGACAAGTGCACGTGATTCAGAAGTACCTGGAGAATCCTCTACTTTTAGAGCCAGGGCATCGCAAGTTTGACATCAGGTAACCTCTCCTGCCTTTGTAACAGCAGTTTTCTTGTTCATGCTGTTTCTTTGGGAGCCACTGAGAGTAGAATTTGTCCTCCTGTTTGTTCCCCCAGGAGCTGGGTTCTTGTGGATCATCAATATAATATCTACCTCTACAGAGAGGGTGTCCTGCGGACCTCTTCAGAACCATATAACAGTGCTAACTTCCAGGACAAAACCTGCCACTTGACCAATCACTGCATCCAGAAGGAATATTCCAAAAACTACGGGCGCTATGAGGAAGGGAACGAAATGTTCTTCGAGGAGTTCAACCAGTATCTGATGGATGCCCTGAACACAACGCTTGAGAACAGCATCTTACTGCAAATCAAACACATCATAAGGTAGCCAGCTGCCTGCTGCTGAAGTGGGCAAAACCCTTCAGGGACAGGGAGTATGGACATAGAGCAAGAAGGAAAGGGTTTCAATTGCAGAAATTTAGGATAAGGCCATAAATAGCCCCATGTCACTGCTCAGTGAGAAGGTACCACCATAAGTGCTGTTGCCTCAGTGGTGTGTGTCCACATCTCTGTGATTTGCGAGCTGTGGCTGGAGAAGGATAGAGTGAAAAGGGAAGAGAGCCAGGGCTGGAGAGGCTGAGATTAAGAAAGGCATAAAGGTGATAGAGGGAAGGTGAAGGTGAACTCAAGTGTGCAGACTCTGGATGCTTCCCCTACCATCAGCCAGCACAGCACATGGCTGTTGCGTGGGTCATCTTCCTCAGTCCACAAGAGCCACTTCCTTCCTGAGCAGAGAAAGTGCCTGGAGAGAGATCTTGGTGCTGCACAGAATCCAGGTTTGACAAAGCAGTCCTTCATGAAGGGATTTGCTTTGCCAGTGCCCCACTGCTGTTAATTGCACTAAAAAAGATGTGGTGTAATCTTTGAGGGACTTGAAGGCAAATGAGCATCCAGTGGCAGTTCCTGGGGATCTGCTGCAGCCCTTGGTGGCATTGCACATCATGTTTTCCAGCTTGCCTGACCCAGTGGTGAGGGAGGATGCTCTCCAGCTCTTTGTGAGTTAACTCAGGGGTGTCCCCACATGGATTTTCACTTGCATGGACCTGGTTACTATGGCATGTGTTGGACATAACTTGTAATTTGGGAGAGTTCCAGGACAACCCCTCCTACTTAACCTGTCCACACCAGCCTTAATCCTGAATTCCTGTTTCTCCCTTCACAGAAGCTGCCTTATGTGTATAGAGCCTGCAATCAGCACGAAGCATCTTCACTACCAGAGCTTCCAGCTCTTTGGCTTTGACTTCATGGTGGATGAGGAGCTGAAGGTCTGGCTGATAGAAGTCAATGGGGCCCCAGCATGTGCCCAGTGAGTAAATCAGTTTCTGGAACACCCTTGTGATGCCACCATTCACATGCCTCACCCAAAACATGGCTGTGTCCCAGCTCCGAGTGAAAAAGGTGAAAGAAAATGAATGGTGAGGGAGTTTTCCAGGCTAACACTGGACTCCCAAGTGCCAGTCAGTTTGGGTTCATTACTCTTCTCTCTGTGTTTGGTATCCCCCAGCTTCTTTCCCACGTGGGATGAGGCATTAACCTGGGTTTTTGAACAAATGGGTTTGAATATCACTTGGGTCATTTTTATTGCACTTGGGTTGAAGTTATGTTTGCAGATTTAATGTTTTGGGAGTCAGATTGTTTCTCAGTCTCTGTTGTGGCACCACTGGTGGCTGCTCATTATGTGAGCACATGTTAAATGAGGAGCATTAAGGGCAGCAGCTGGAAGTGAGTGACTCAATTTGCAGGCAGCAGGACCACAGAGCCCACTGTGGATGCTGCAGATGTTACCAAATCCCTGAAAACCTAAGGAATAAAGACTCAACACCAATTTAGTGTTAAGAGCATCATTAATTCAAATCACACGGGGGATAACTCCTGACTTTATGTGTCCATGTGATTTTACAAGTGTCTTGCTTATATTCATGCAATTTGCCCATTACCAAAAACCCTCCCCAGGTTCCCAGATTAAGTCCTTGTTTTGGCTGTGCCAGCATTCCTGAGCCAGATATCTCCTTCCAGCCATCCTTGCTGGGAAAGCAGATTTTGCATGCCTTGTTTCTCTGCTAAGAGTTCACAGGCACAGTAAAAATTGAATTAACCCTTTTGGTATCTCAGAAATCAGGTTATAGCTTCTTCCAGCAGCCACAGGGAGGCTGGAACAGCCCAACAGCCCTGGCCATGAACATTTCTGTGTAGGCACAGCAGAAAGTGCTGTATTACATGACTGAGACAGCTGCAGGAGACCAGAAATTTTTGCTAAGTGAGCATCTGTATCATATTAAAAAAAAAAACCAAGCAAAACAGAACAGGCTGTACATCGCTGCATTAGAACTTTATGAGATTAGGTGTTGATTAAATTAGGTTAGATCATCACTAACAGTAGACAAAAAATGCAGGTCAAACCTTACCAGACAGCCTGTTGAGGAACTTTTTCAGGGCTAGAGCTTGGGGAGCTTTCTGTGTCCAGGATTGCCCATGTGCATCATGGTGCAATTATTGCCTTGCACCTCCTTGTCTTGCTGTAAGGGTAGAATTTGGCTGTTGCTGGGTGGATTCGGATTGCAGCAGTGCCCTGTTTGTTTTGTGCCTCTTGGAAGAGCAGAGCAAGGGCTTTGTTGGGCACTTGGAAGATTGAAAGCAGCTGAGGTAGGTTTTGGCTATTTGTGACTTCTGTTCAGGGTTATTTTTATTTGTAGCACTTGTATCACACAGCTCCCGTTTAAAGAGGAAAAAATGGCTGCTGTAAGTCATAACATTCCCAGGAGCTGAAAAAAAACATCTCACTGTCACACAGCCCCAGTGACATGGAGTAAAGACATTGCTAATCCTGGGAAAAGCAGGTTTGGGACTAAATATGTGCCAGATGCCAGCACATTCAGGGAGGTTACACGTGCATTTCCTCCAGCAGAAAATGAAGCTGTTGTTAGCTCAAACACCTTGTCTTTCTTCTCCCTAATCCTGCTGTGCCATGGTGAAACACATCCCACATGTCTGAGGGTCTTGTGGAGCCCCTGAGCTGCACCCCAGCACAACATTTCATCAAACCAGGAATGCATCAGAGCAGCCCTTCTGGGGCACATTCCAGTGTGAACAGTCTGGTGCAGTAAATCCCAGCTCTCTGAGCTGGAAGTTTGGTACAGGGAGCCCTGAGATGTTTTCTGCCCCTTTGCATCTTGTGGAGACTCAAGTCTGGGGCCTGAGGGTCCAGAGCCTCTGACTGTAAACATAGGTAATGGGTTTTGTGGTTCTTTGTGAAAGGGAGCAATACTGGGAATTACCACCATGGAAAAAGAAGATATTTGTGGGTGTAAACAGGGAGGAGGTGGAAGAGATACTGCTCTCCCCCTGTTTGCCATCCTGAAACTCCTTGTGATGGGAGTAGGATCTTGTAGATTTTGCTGGGAAAATGCATTTCTACATAAAAACATCAAAATTGGCCAGGCATCTGCTGGTTTGTCCTGGCTTGGGTGTCTGATTCTCTCTCTCTCTCTCTCTCATCTCTTAGGAAGCTGTATGCAGAGCTCTGCCAAGGAATTGTGGATGTAGCCATCTCCAGCGTTTTCCCCCTCAGTGACACTGGGCAGAAGATGAGCCAGTCATCCTCGATCTTCATCAAGCTGTGACGATGACACAGCTGCCACCTCTGTGAACAGGGAGAGACTGCACCCCTCGGGTCAGCACACTCTGGTGGCTTATCTCAGTAACATGCCAAAAAGTGATAGAGACAGGCTTCATATTTTCTGGGAGACCACAGGGAAAAACAACAAAACAGGCATCCTCACAGAGCTGTGATGAGCCAGAGCTGCTCAGATAACTCTGCCTGCATTCACCAAAATCCACTTTAGAAACAGCTCCTGTGACTTTGATACCTGAAACAAATCTCTCTGGGAGTACAACAGAACAACCTTAAAATGAAACCCCAGCAGGGATACTGTAATGCTGTATTAGCTCCTCCTTTTCTATAGAGATAACATTGGGTTTTTTAAGGGAATTGAGTGGAGAGAACGATGGAGTTGTCCTCCTCCTGCTGTGTTTATCCTTTCCTCACCTACTGCATCATTAGTGCCTTAGCTCAGCTCCAAATAGGTGACTCCTTTCCTTTGTTCCTGCTCTGTTACATAGAAAGGAGCCAGCTCTCCTGGTGCCTAAAACCAGGAACACCAAGAAATCAGTTTCCTTAGGTCATTTTCCAAGCTGGTTGGCTGAACACCCAGGCAATGGCTGGTAAACGGTGCTGAACTGCAGGTGGTGAATTAACCCAAGCAAGGAAGGTGATTTTCTTTATTTATAGCTATCCCTTTTCCTATTGAGATTTGGATCAGTGATTGTCCCAGTCTGAGGCAGTTGGATTCTGCTTAAAAGAGGTAGAGAGACCCCCTCAGAGCTCAGCAGTAGGCTGTAGGATTTTGAGCATCACTTTTGTGCTGAGTGTTTCAAGTAGCAGAAACCTGATCTCAGTTTCTTCTGAGGCACTGCAATGAATTTAGGCTCTTCTCTCAGATTTCCCCTTCATTATTTACTTGAGGTTTGGACCTGAAATCTTTCTACCCAAATCCCATTTGTTCCAGCCAGTTTTATTCTCATCTGTTTGACAAATACTGTAATCTTCTGCCCTGAACACAGTCCACAGCTTGATCTTAGCTAGGGGCAAGGTGGGTGAGGTTTTGTAGACCAGGAGAGACATTCCTGTTTGCCACACATCTGGGAAATCAGGTGCTTTGGGGGGAAGGAGAGGTTAGATTCCTTGAGGTCTCTGCATTTCAGAGCAAACATCTGCTTCAAGTATGACCTAAACCTGTCATGTGTCCCACCTTGTGAAGTGTGTCTGAATTGGCAGTGTGAGCCCAGCACATCCCTCTGGCAGGGAGAGATGGTCATGGACAGAAAGCAGTTCCTGTTCCCCATAGCAAACAAACAAACAAACAGGAGGGCACTGTGGAGATTACAAGCTGCCTGTGTGTTACGGGAAGTGAAGCAGCAATGGAATTTCTGCCCTCCTCAGAAGATCCCAGCATTTTGGTGTACTCACCTCTGCTTGTGATGGAGATTTCTGAGTTCTTCATGCAGCAGGCAATTCTGATAGGAAGGGGCTTGAGTGATAAGGAGGGAGAAGGATGTTGGGGGAAGGATTGGTTGGGTTTTCTAACCTTCTGATAGCACAGAGGTGTCAGAATTTCACTGCAGTCCAGGTGAAGTGTGGTGGTAACTCACCAAGGTAAAATGTAGGCTGTTAAGGGTTGTTACTCAGATTGCAAAGTTCACCACATCTCTGTTGATATTTTCATGTTGGCTTAGCTGAGCTTTAAAACTGCATGGTTTTTGTCCAGCAGTGGGAAGATCTCAAAGCAACTGCTCTCATCAAGGATGTGTCTGAGCTCTCATAAACACTAGGGCAGACAAGAACAGAAAATTTTCCCCATCACAATGAGCTAAGAAATGCTCAGATTCTGGGGGCTAGACCCATCCTTCTCCTCAGAAGGGAAGTTTAGATAATGCTTGGTGGTAGAGCCACAACTACAGATGATGCAGCTATTCATACCCTGCCTTTCCAGCTGGGCTTGGGGGAGGTAGTGTTTCAGGGACACTTGAATCCTCTGTTTGCTGAATTTTTCAGGAATAAGCAACATCCTCTGGAGTAAAATGTGTATTTTCCACCTTCTCTCAGAGTGTCCCCCCAAGTAAAGCACAGAAGGTAAATGATTAAGGACAGAGAGCACAGTGCCTAAAGTTTTGCCCAAAATCCTATAGCTACAAGGTGGAGTAGAGGATGTGTGTGTGGCCGAGGCCTGGGCATTGCAGCCTTGGGTGCACCTTGCAAGTGATGCTCACAAGCCCCTGTGAGACTTCTGTTTGTTTCTTTTTTTAGGAATATACAACAATAAATGTTTTCTAGTTTATTTCAGCTAAAAGGTCAATAGAAAAGGTCTTACTCTCTTTCCTGAGCTTTCACCCAGGATACTGCTGGGTTTCCAGAAGACACCTACCATACCACAGAATGTCTCTAGTCTTAGTTGTATCCCTTCATGTCATCCATGAAGAATTTCTGGCCCAGGTGTTCCAGCTGCGTTGTCCAGCAGGGTCTGGTCCCACTGGACTCTGGGTTTCAGGTAACTCCCATGTGGCTTGTTCCATACGAGTTAGTCATGTTGTGCTTCTGCTGAAATCCCACAGTCCATGGAGAACGCCGGAGAAGTCTAAGAAAGGCTTAATCGCCGATTTCATCCAGGTGACTGTGACCAGTGCCCTTCAGGACTGCTTGCATGTCCCTGCTCCCAGCATTTCTCGTTCTCCACACGCAGCTCTCTCCAGGGAGAGCAACGCTGTGCCGTTCATAATCGTGCTCCATGACCGTGTCTGCTGTGGCAGCCCTTGGGAAACCCTGGTGCTGAGAGGATTTGGGGTACACGGGGCACTGCCGAGGATCAGCCCCGGGACCGTGTGCCCGGCTGCTCTCACGCCAGCCTGTGCATGTGGGGCTGGGAATGCCTGAGCTCCCGGCTCTGCGGTGAGCTCACATCTATCCGCATCTCTCTAAACCATCATTAAAACATGCAAACCCCACGGCCTGCGGTGTTTCCTTGGCGCAGCGGGTCCCTGGGCTGCCAAGTGCCCAGGAGCACGGGCACTGGGCTGTCCCGGCAACGCTGGGAGCTGGGAACACCGGGGCTCTTCGGCATTCCCGGCGTGCGGAAGTGGCGGAGAGCGACGGGCATGGGTGGATGTCCCGGCTCCTGTTCCGAGAGCGCACGTGGCTGGGCCGGGAGAGGGACACGGGTGACACGGATGTACAAGGGGGACCCAGGGGAGCTGGGAATGCGTGTCGGGAGGAGCGCAGCCCGGAGGGACAGAGCTGCGGGGCGGGCTCTGGAGACAGGAGCGGTGCAGGGATGGACGCGCTCCTGGAGCGGCCGCAGGGATGGAAGCGCCCCGTGCCCCTGGAGCGGCCGCAGGGATGGAGGCGCCCCTGGAACTGCCGCAGGGAGGGACGCGCTCCGTGCTCCTGAAGCGGCCTCAGGGATGGACGCGCTCCGTGCCCGTAGAGCGGCCGCAGGGAGGGACGCGCCCCGTGCCCCTGGAACTGCCGCAGGGAGGGACGCGCCCCGTGCCCCTGGAACTGCCGCAGGGAGGGACGCGCCCCGTGCCCCTGGAACTGCCGCAGGGAGGGACGCGCCCCGTGTCCCTGGAGCGGCCGCAGGGAGGGACGGGCTCCGTGTCCCTGGAGCGGCCGCAGGGAGGGACGCGCCCCGTGCCCCTGGAACTGCCGCAGGGAGGGACGCGCCCCGTGTCCCTGGAGCGGCCGCAGGGAGGGACGCGCCCCGTGCCCCTGGAACTGCCGCAGGGAGGGACGCGCCCCGTGCCCCTGGAGCGGCCGCAGGGAGGGACGGGCTCCGTGTCCCTGGAACTGCCGCAGGGATGGACGGGCTCCGTGTCCCTGGAGCGGCCGCAGGGAGGGACGCGCCCCGTGCCCCGGGAGCGGCCGCAGGGAGGGACGCGCTCCTGGAGCAGCCGGGAAGCGGCGCGCGCGGAGGGGGCGGGGCCGGGTGCGGAGCGCACGCGCGGGGCCCGGCCGGGAGGCGGTGCGAGCCCGGCACGCGGCGGTCGCGGCGCGCGGCGCTTCCCGTGAGGAGGAGCGCGCGGCATGGCGGGCACCGGGACGGGGCCGCGCCCGGACCCGCACCGGCTGCGGCCGCCGCGGCGCGGCACCACCCAGCGCGACCTCACCAGCGCCCACATCGAGTCCTTCAACTACGCCGTCAGCGAGGGCGTCTATCGCGCTGTGCAGGTGCGGGGGGCGCGGGGCGGGGGGCGCGGCGCCCGGCCCTCCCCCGGCCCCGCCGCGCTGACCCGGTGCTGTTGCAGGATGTGCCCTCGGTGGAATTCGCGCTGAAGGAGACCCGGCTGGCGCTGACGCTGGTCGGCGTGTCCATCGCCCCTCCCGCCGTGCCGGCCGGGACGGTGTGCCAGGAGAGGAGGGTGTTCCCGGCTGAGTGCCGCGGGCTCCGCAGCACCTACCGCGGCAGGATCACCGTAAGTGCCCGCCCGCCCCGCACACGCGTGTCCCTGTCCGGGCTGAGCCCCGCACACGCGTGTCCCTGTCCCGGCCGTGTGCTGTATTTTTAAAGGTCCCTTCCCGGCTCAGCGATCTCCGGGGGTTTCAGGCAGCGCTGTCCCCCGCGGGCTCTGGGGTGTTGTTGATGATGTGTGGCCTCGCTGTTTTTCCCTGCACATCAAACTTGTCGTGGTCCGGCCCCGCTGCCCTTCTTTCCCGTTTCTCCGGCTTGGAAGAGCTTGGATGGAGACCCGTGTCATCCCCGAGAGCGGCATAATCCAGATCTTGTTTCTGCAGGAATCCAGGTTTCAAAAGCAGCGTTGCTCCCGTGCACAAGTCCAGAGCTATAAATCTCTCCTGTTCACAGGTTCATGGGTTTTGTGAAGTGCTTTGAAATTTACCTGGAGAGGAAGCATCCCCAGCAAATATTTTCCTTTGCAGTGTGAAGGGATTGCACATTGCTGTTTTCTATTGAAATGATGTATTTGTGTCTGAGCTGATTGTTTATGTGAGGCACCTGGTGCAAGGGAGTGCTTGCTTGGATTTTCAGGTTTTTTGCTTTTCTTTTTTGTTGGTTTTTTTTTAATTATTATTATTATTATTTGAAGCTGTACACCTTGCCATGATAAAAGCCACTCTAAGTGCAGTACCTTATCTGAAAATGAAAGTGGGGCAGTGCAGATTGTTCACAGCTATATTCCCAGTGGATCTTAGATTTTCCTGAGCTACAGCTGATTTTGTTTTTCTTACCTGAATTATTTCCCATATCTTTTTTTTTTCCCCATTGTCTGTTTAATTATTTTTTGAATGCTTGGAGCAGTTAGAACAGTTTGCTGTGCCTTGTGTGAAAAGGCATTGCCTTGTGCTGCCCTTCCCTGCCCATGCACAGCAGCAAACAGTCAGTAATCACTCCCTGTTTCCACCGTGCTGCTTTAGCTCCATGTTCCTCCCTCAGTTCCCACTGCCCCAGGATGGGATGTGAGCCCCAGCCTGCTGAGCAGCTGTAGACCCTTAGTCATCACTTCAGGTGTAGACAAGGCTGCCTCATGGATTTAAAGGGGCACAGTAGCATTCCCTTCCCTTTTCCAATAATTTCCGAGACTCAGTTTACTCATTTTTGCTGCTGCCAGGTGTTGAACCCATGTTCCTGTGTTGCAGTGCCAGTGTTTCTCTCCTGCAGGACAGCAGCTCTTCCAACGCCCATCATTCTGCATGTAAAGTTAAGATTCTTTGCTCCCACAGTTTCCCTTCACACACACTGCCAGAACTTGTTAATAAATTTTCTTTCCTGCATGCTTTTCTTTCTTGGTTTTCAGATCACTCATGAATGTGCTGAGTGAAGAAAGGAAAGATTTTGTCAGGCCTGTAGTGTGGATGTCTTTTTCAGTGGACACTTGCTGTCTTCTTCTGCTTTTAAGTGTTATCTTCTGAAGTTTCCTTTCCAGTCCTGTGGCTGCCTTTTTTTATTCATGCTGCTCTGTTGAAGGGTCTGGAAGGCAAAGGATGCCAGACCAACCTTGTTCACTCAGCCAGCAGCTTCTTTACCTGACTCCAGCCTTGTATGATTTTCTTCTGTAACCCCACATTGACTGTTCCCCAGAGTGTAATCTTTATGCATTTATCTACTGGTTTTTGTTTTCATTATTGCTACCATTTTACAGTGCTACAAGTCTGTCCAACTGCTTGTGGTTGTGTGAAAGGTACAGTTTCTATAGCAGGAAACATTGAAAGGGCACCTTAACTTGCTCACTGTTGGTGTTGTGTTGTTTTAGGCCGACATCAGCTGGTCAGTGAATGACATGCCCCAAGGGACTATCAGACAGCCCTTGGGGTACATTCCAATCATGGTCAAGTCCAAATTGTGCAACCTCTGTGGTTTTTCTCCACAAGACCTTCTGCAGCACCATGAGGAGGAAGAGGTAACGGGGATTTTGAGGGTCAGGAAAGTCTGTGTTTTACCTGGGCCATTTGTCAGGTCACCTTCTCTTTGCAGGGCTTGAACATTGATATTTTGTTTCAAGTTTGACTTTTTGTTTCAAGTTTGACTTCCCATTTTCTCTTGAAAGCAGATTGCTTATGGGGGCTCGATGAAGCAGCGTGAGAAGTTTGCAGCTGTGGCTGTTCTTGAGCACAGGGATCTGTTTGGTGTCAATCCCTACAGTTTTGGTATAGAAACTCTCAGCTGCTGCACAGCAAATGAGAGTGCTATGAAGGCGACTCTGTGGAAGGAAAGATTTGGAGAACAGGCATTGAAAGACACAATTCCATTCCCATTTGTCTTCTGCAGCTTTTTCCTGTCTCCCCAGTAGCATGTTAGCTGTCTATAACTGAATACAGATTTATTTAGCACTGCATTTTGAACTCATAAAAAAAGAGAAAACTACAAAAGAAAATCAGAAAAGTAAGCTTGTTTGTGATCAGACAGAGATATTTTGCTCTGAAAACCCTTCTGGTTTATAAACTCAGTGTGAGAATTTCAGAGCTTTTTTAATTACTTTAAACAGTTAATGTCTGCTAATCAGATATGTTGCATTGATCACAAAGGTTTTTTCTTCCTCTAAATTGTGGAACATGCATCCTTTTCCTTGCGCTCTTCTACATTTAGACTTCATAAGTGTGAGTGCAGCCTTTCCAAAAGCAGTGCTGAATCATGTCTTGCTATTTCCCATTAAATGTTTGGTTTTCATTTATAGTACAGGCATTTTTTTCTTTTACTCACAATGCCAATTCTGAGTTTCTGAGTGTATTAAAATGATTTCTCTTCTCCTTCCAGGAAATGGGAGGCTACTTTATCATCAATGGCTTAGAAAAAGTAATCAGGATGCTGATTATGCCCAGGCGAAACTTCCCTCTTGCAATGGCAAGACACAAGTGGAAAAACAGAGGCCCTGGTTTCACAGAGTATGGTAAGCTCAGCAGTTCCCTGCAGCATCCTACTAACAACTGCTTGAGGACAAACAGGAGTGACCATCTGTAGCTGAATTTTGGTAGTTTTGTTACAGTTCTTGTGTAATGTTAATATTTTTTGCTGCACGTAAGAATAGAGGGTAAACACCCCACGAGCAAGAACAGGGACTTGCCTTGTGGGAGCTGTCTGACTTTCCCTTTGTCATGTATACTCAGTAAAACCAGTTTAAAATTGAATTAAGCCAGCAAATGTTAAATAGCATTTTAAACTCAGGTGTTGCCAGTTGCTGATTTGACTGGACCATGGTGCTTGAGCACACACTGTAGTTCCACTGCAGCTGGTTTATTTCAAGGCAGTACCAGATTAGATGGTCCTTTTTTGTTTTATTTTTCTTTGTCCTGCAGATGATAGTGTAGAGCTGGACCAGGAAACACTGCTCCTGCACTGCCACCCAAACACAGAGATAAGAGTGCCATTAGGAGCAGTAATTGTTTGTTACTCTGTCCTACAACCAAAGGTTACAAACAGGGTAGTTGAGGCCTGGGTCTTTCTTTAAAAACTTCTTGCATCTTCCATGAAGTTTTTAAAGACCAGCGTTTATTTGAAGTGGCACGCTGACAGTGTAGTGTAATCATGTTCTCAGCCATCAAGTACCAAAGTTTCCCTCATGAATTGTCTCACACCTCCTTGGACATGACACAGTGATGCAGCCGCTTGGTTTTGTGCAGCTCGTGGTGATGTTGTGATTTTTGCAGGGGTGGTGATGCACTGTGTCAAGGATGAGCATACTGCAATAAATATGAACCTTCACTACTTGGAAAATGGCTGTGTCATGTTGAATTTCATTTTTCGCAAAGAGTTGTTCTTCCTCCCCTTGGGATTTGCTCTGAAGGTGAGCAATGAATGCTTGTCATTTTTGTATTGAATAAACACAGAAGTTTTGCACAGCATTTTTGCTTTAAGTAACGAGAAGAAGCTAATTCCACTTGGAGTGTTTTCAGTGATTTGGGAAATGTCATCCAAACTGTGCAACACTAATCAAACACTCAGTCTGCAGCAGAGGAAGTGTCTGTAGGGATAAGAGATGAGGGGAGAGTCACACACTCATGGTTTTGTGGGGTTTTTTCTAATGAATGGTCTGGGTGGAGATCATTATCAGTGTATGAATATTCCCCGCATTACTCTCTAAGCATCCCAACCCCACAGCATTTTGCAGTTTTCATTGTGGAAGGGCATTTCTAGAGCACTGGGTTAGGATACAGCCTTAGTTCTTTAGCTGTATTTTGTAGACAGATGTTTTCTTATTTTTCTGATCTGATAAACTTCTGTCTCTCAGGCATTGGTTGATTTCCCAGACTACCAGATTTTTGAAGAGCTGGTGAAAGGAAGGGAAGATGACACCTTTTTTGCAAACTGTGTCACTGAGATGTTGAGAGCAGTGGTGGATGCTGGCTGTTTGACACAGCAAAACGTCCTGGACTACCTGGGAAAGAGCTTCAGAGTGAAACTCAACCTGCCTGAGTGGTACAGCAATGAACAGGCTGCAGATTTCATTCTGAGGTCTGTATGTGGCTGGGATCCAGTGTCACTGTGTTGAATTTACAGGCATGTGTGAGAGTATTATAATGATATGTGTTGTAATGGATTGACACAAGTATTCCCAAAACAGTTTCACAAGAGGGTGACAGTTTTTATTTAGATGGCATTTTTATGATGTCATTGATAAAAGACACAAAGGTTGAGGAAGAGAAGGTTAAAGCTTGCTCTGATCCATTTGGTGAACAGAAATTCTGCAGTTTATTATCAGTTTCACCAAATCTCTGTCAATTCTGAATAATTTTTATCTTTTAAAATGGCAGAAAAGAAATGCTTTAAAATCTTTATGTGAGATAATTTAGAAAGCAGTGGAAGAATTTGCTTTGAGACTGTCAGTGTGGCAGGCATTCAACAAAAAAATTCATTTTTCTGTTAAAGTAGGTGTTTGCTCTTCCTCCAGCTTTAGGAATTAGATGTGGTTTTCCTTTTTTGTTTGTGCTAGACTGTTGCTCAGCCCACAGTTTTCCATACATGGCTTGATAGCAGTGGAGATTTGGAGTTTCTGTGACAGGATACTGATAGTGCTAACAGAAATATTTTGTAGTTTACGTCTACTTGTCTTGTTAGGCTTTTATTTTAAAAATATTGGTTTACAATTATTTTGGAGAGACCTGAAGAACATGAAGCTAGCATGAAGAGATCATGGTAGTTATCCTTCTTCTTTCTCTTCCTTCAGCAATTGTATCTGTATTCACCTGACCAATAGAACTGAAAAGTTCTACCTGCTCTGTATGATGACCCAGAAGCTCTATGCTTTTGCCAAAGGGGAATGCATGGAAGATAATCCAGACAGTCTTATGAATCACGAGGTGCTTACCCCAGGACAGCTTTTCCTTATGTTCTTAAAGGTAAGGGCATGGCTCCCACATCTTTACATTTCTTTACACATCAGAAAATTGGTAACATGCTTCTGACTTAAACAGGTAACTTACTACTAATCTACTCTAATTCAATTTATAGGGATTCCTCATTTTAGGGTGCTGGGAGTAGAGAAGCTTAACTGTCCCATGAAGTTCACTGTGCAATAGTAGTTCTCATCCCCAAATAAGATACTTCCCTGTGTTATTACATATTTCTATAATCTTTCTTTTCCCCTTTAGCCAGAATTTTCTTTAGCGTTGTTTTGTTGAAAGCCTGTAAAAAAATCTCTACTATTTGAGTGGTTTGAAAGTGAACTTGGGGAAGCATTTTAGTGCTATAAAAAACAGCTACTTGGAACCAGAAAAAGTTGTTTTCCTGCCTAGCACTTGCTGTCAGATCAGCAGGGGAGTGAGTTAACAGCCCCTTTTTTTTTAATCCAAAAATCCTAAATAGTCTAAAGCAGACAGTAGGCACAGTGTGCACTGTATACAGAGTTATCCTTGTGGTCAGATGATAGGTACAGTTTCTGCTTTATGAAATTCTCTTATTGTGCTTAATTTGCCAGACTCATCACCATTCTGGGTGGAAGTGATTGCCAAGCTGTTGTGTGGGTGTTTTTCTTTTAGTTCTGTGTTGACATATACCATCAGCATCTTGACAGAATGAAGTCAGTGTTGGAAATAAGTCTGGAAAATTGTCAGTTCCTTAAAAGTTGTCCATCTTGCTAATTTCAGAGGTGTTCTGTGGTATGTACAACTGATGTTCTAATTCAAGCCTTTCCTGACTTGTTTTAATTTTAAATCTCTCACTTTTAAACTGTAGGAGAGGCTTGAAACCTGGCTGCAATCTGTTAGGTTTGTTTTGGAGAAAAGAGCAGAAAAGACAGATATCAGCCTAAATACAGACAGCCTGGTGAAGGCATTCGGCCTGGCACCAGACTTCACCAAGCCATTTGAGTATCTCCTTGCAACTGGTAACCTGAGGTCTAAAACAGGTAAATCTGCAGACTTAAGGTGACCTTTTATTTTCCTTTTTTCCTGTAAACCAAAATGAGGAACAATGTAAAATTGAGCTCTTAACTGGAAACAACTGCTTGTAGGCAGACATTGTACACTGTGACTGAATTGCTAAAAGGGGTTTGAAGAAGGGGATAGTTGAGGAAAAAAGGCAAGATTTATGCACAAGCATAGGCATTGTGCACGGTACAGAACAGGTTAATTATGAAAGCAAAGCCTCTACCCAGATGAATAGTTGAAATTAAATTTAACATTGTCCAAAATGGTGACCATAATTCGATTTGCTTTCCCAAATATTATTTTTTCTTAGAAGGTGCAATGCAGAGAAGGGGCATTTTTAAATCACAACTGCCCCATGAGTCCTGTGAGCTTAAATGGAGAGAAACTGGTTTACCTGATGTAAATTCAGAAATCTGATGTAGATTCAGATTTATCTGATGCTTCCCTGAAGTATCCCATATGACAGTGTTGTAATGGAGTGCCCACTAGAAAATGAAATTAGATTACAAACCTGTAGAATTTTGGTAATACATACCAGCTGCAAATTCCTATTCGCTTCACTGGCAATTACTTCCTCATGTTTGTGAAAGGAACTAGATTTTAAGGAATAGCTTGGAATTTAAAGTCTCTAGGTCTCTTACAGGTCACTGAGTTGCCTATGCAAGTGCACCTGCCTTGTTGAGATCCAGTGTGAGCATCTTTAGGGGTTGTCAGTGAAAAATAAGAAACTGCCTTGTAACATGCTGTGTTTGTTGAAGCTGGATGAGCTCCTGCCATAATCTCCCCTTTGTTCCCTAGGGCTGGGCATGCTGCAGGCCAGTGGTCTCTGTGTGGTGGGGGACAAGCTGAATTTCATCCGCTACCTCTCCCACTTCCGCTGCATCCACAGAGGGGCGGCGTTCTCCCAGATGAGAACCACGACCGTGCGCAAGCTGCTGCCCGAGTCCTGGGGCTTCCTGTGCCCCGTGGACACCCCAGATGGAGAGCCCTGTGGGCTCATGAACCACATGACAGCTCTGTGTGAAATTGTCACTGAGATGGTGCCCGTGACAGACATCCCGCCTTTGTTATGTTCCCTGGGTATGTTTCACTGGCCTGATGGTTTAGTGAGGTGCCTGGGAAGGGTTTTTCACACAGCATCACAGCACACTGCTCAGTTGGGAAGTAAAATCAAGTTTGACTTACTGGGCTTCTGCTTAGTGGTAAACAACACATTGCTTTGTACAGGCACATCAGCCTGTAAAATTCAATGTTAGTGCTGTAGTGTGAGGATGTTCACTGAAGCACAAAGAATTGCACAGGGAATTTCTCACAGCTCTGAGAAACTGGACTAAAAAAAACAGTAACTTTGTAATGACTTGAATTGAACTGCAGTTCACTTGTGATTACCTTCAATAATGAAGGTAATCAGAGAATAATGAGAATGAGAGAATAATAATGAGAACCCTTATTTCAGTCAGAAAAATGGGGAGGGGGGTGACATTCTATGTTGTGTTTTTCATTTTCCATTGAACCTGCCTATGGCTTTGCTGAGAATTTTTTGATGTCTCAGAAAATTTCTAGGTGTGAACTGAGAAGTGCAGAAATAACTCCTGTCTCTTGTTTCTTGCTTTTTTTTTTTTTTTTTTTTTTTGCTGTTCTGTCCATCAACCCTGTGTTGCCACAGGTGTCACCCCCATTGATGCAGCTCCAAGCCAGCCTTACTCAGAGTGCTACAGGGTTGTGCTGGATGGCTCCATGGTGGGCTGGGTGGAGCAGGAGCTGGCTCCCGAGATTGCACAAACTCTCCGCCGTTTCAAGGTTTGTTGTCCTGTTTGGAATGTTTCTTAGTTAAACATCTTCAACATGCAGTGGTAGAAAATAGCAATGTTTGGAACTTCTTAGGCTTCTTTTTTTTTTTTAATCTGACCCAGTAATTTATCTTTGGCTGTGTATTGGTATTTGAGTGTGCTTTTGTGTTAGCTTTTTTATGTATCATCTGTTGGTTTACGAAGTTACAGTTTTTGAAAGAACATTTTCTTGAAAAAGGCAAGATAAGGCATATTCTGGCTTTTTTGGTGGAGATTTTTCTAAAAGTATTTCTAAGAACTCTTCTCTGTAGATTTTAATTAGTGGCTACAACAGTGGTTGACATTATCATTGTGTGACCAGGTGGATGCAATTTGGTTAAACTTGGTTTGTGTTTCTAGCTTGTTATTTCTTTGCACCAACAGATCACACAAGAGAAGAGGTTTCCTGCACGGGCAGAAGTGGTCCTTATCCCAATGACAGGAAAACCCAGCCTGTATCCTGGGCTCTTCATTTTCACCAACCCTTGCCGGATGGTGCGGCCTGTCAGGAACCTGGCCTATGGAAAGAATGAATGGATTGGGACTCTGGAACAGGTGGGGTTTGCATGTTCCCATGTTACAGAGGTACCTGGCATCAAAAATGGGTTTGGTGAATATTTGTGAAAGGAGCTGAGGATGAGGCTTGTGTTGAAGAGCTGGAATGGGTGACAGAAGGGGTTTTTTCACTCCTGCAAATTGATTTCTGGTAAATGTCATAGCTGGACTGTAGAGATCTTTTTGAGATCTTCAGATCTGCACTTGGTATTAACTTTGTGAAGATTTGAAGTGCAGGATTGCTGTGCTGTGTGTACCATGTCATCTTGTGTTACATCCTGTTTGCCAAATGGCTCCTGGGCAGCCAAGCAGTGGATTGCAGGGAAGCTCATCCACTTGGAACTATTAAAGTGGGAGACAGAAAGGAGGACACATTACTGCAGTTCTGTGTTTCAGGATTCCTTCCATGCAGCTAATCCGTGATAGGTGGTTTACCAGCTGTCTGATTTGTCTTGCTAATACACTACAGTGCAGGCAACACCCACAGCTAAAACTGAAATGGACAGAAAGCCATCGGAGACAGCTTTGTTTTGTTTCCTTCCCTTTAAAAGAAGGAAATGTACAAGCATTATCCGATTTGATGTTTGCAGATCTTCATGAACGTGGCCACACTGCAGTCAGAGGTGGTGCCTGGAGTGACCACTCACCAGGAGCTCTTCCCTCACAGCATTTTGAGTGTGGTGGCCAATCTCATTCCCTTCTCTGACCACAACCAAAGTCCACGGAACATGTACCAGTGCCAGATGGGTAAGTGCTGAAGTACCCAGGGCTGCAAGACCTTGGGCAGAGGGATTAACACCTCATAATCATATATATATATATAATATATTAAAAATATATGTATTAAAAATTTATATATAGGATTTATACCTCTAGTATATTGAATTTCTGACAGTATTTTCAGAAAGATGTCCTTAAAACACTACTTCTTTCTCATGTTTTTCTGTACATAGCAATATGACAGTTCAAAACTCCATTCCCTTGCCTGGATATTTATGCTGCAGAAGCAAATGCTTTTTGGCCTGGAAATACATAACATGGGCCTTACTCTGGGAAACACTGGGAGGAAGACACACATACATTCCCCCCAAAAATGACAAAACAAAACAAGTAAACACACAAAAAAAATCTCTAAGTAAGCAAAACCAGAAGCACCACACCAGCCTTAGTGGGGATTTTGAAATTGCAGAAAAGAAAACAAAATTAGATGTAGTCCTTATGAAATGCTGTGAAAGACATTGAGTATTGTGGTTCATAGAAAAATTAGAGCTGGGCTTAGGACAATTATTAAATTCCGAGGGAGTTAAGATTGATAATCCCTCTAAATTTCTAAGTATCTCCAGCTTTTTTCTTAATAAGATACACAGAGGAATAAATCCAAGTTTCCCTCCTTCCCTCCAGGAAAGCAGACCATGGGGTTTCCTGTTTACAACTACAAGGATCGCTCAGATAACAAGCTGTACCACCTGCACACCCCCCAGAGCCCTCTGGTGAGGCCCAGCATGTATGACTATTATGGGATGGACAGCTATCCCGTTGGCACCAATTCCATCGTGGCTGTCATCTCCTACAGTGGCTATGACATGGAAGATGCAATGGTAAGCCACCAGAAGGAAAAAAATCCTAATTCATTCACACCTGTGGATGAATTAGATGTGGAGCACTGGGAGTAGGGGTGATACTCAGCTGAGAGGACCCTGCTTTCTCTCTGTGCTGGTGCTCACACCTTTTGGGCAGATTCAGCAGCACAGTGGTTGTGTTGTTACAGCAGGCAATGCTGGAAGTGCTGGAAGTAGAGCAGAGCTTTGTTTGTCCAAGGCCGTGGCCTTCCAGCTTTGAAAAATACTGGTGTTATGTGAGGCTTGAGCTTTTTGGAGTGGTGACTTACTGGGAGGCTTTAAAAGGCAGTGTTTGTATTTTGGTCTGATGCTTACCTTTGTAAATCTTTTCTTTGAAGTTATCAGCAAGTCTTTAACAGCCTTTTGTTTCTCCTTTTTAGATCGTAAATAAATCTTCCTGGCAGAGAGGATTTGCTTATGGAAGTGTTATCAAGGCAGAGAGCATTGACCTTTCCCTTAAAGCCAGCAGGGCAGGAGATAATTTAGTATTTGGCATCAGGCCTGGCGATCCAAACATTGGGGAGAAGCTGGATGCTGATGGACTGCCTTTTGTAGGGTCTATCCTGCAGCCTGGGGACCCCTTCTACAGCTTCATGAACCTCAACACAGGGGAGACCTTCACTGTGTACTATAAGTAAGTACAGCTTGTCACTCCTGGCTCTGCTCACATTTCCCTGCAGATGTTCCCTTTTCTCCTCACATAATAGCGTCCATGGTGTGACAGAGAGCATGAAGTTCATGCTGTAGGTGACTCCCAGGCATGTGTCACATCTTTTCTCTAAGCCAGTTTGTGCTGCAGAGATGGCTTATCCCAGGAGGATGTTTTTGTGGTGATTTGCCTGTGCTGGTTGTACGTGGACATGATAACAATTAAGCTTTAAGCAGACCCCTGGCACATGGAATATCAGGCTGAGGGCTCATCTATAGAAGGAGCACAGCCCTGAACAAGGCACTTGTCAAACCTCACGCTTGGCCTTCCCTTTCTGCTCTGAACTTCCCTTTCTACTGAAGAACTGAATTGAGTTCTTTATTTTGGGATCCCATTAGTATGGTGTGAATTTATTGGTGGTAGGGAGAGGGGCTGCTGCCTTAACACAATGAAAATGGCAGTGGGATGCAGTTTACCAGATACAAAGTGTGATCCAGATTAACCAGGTTGAAATGATCCTCATTTTAAATCATAGGTGGCACATTACCCTATCACCCAAAAGTAGTACTTGAATGGCTTATGGAAGGTGCCTTTGTATTGCTTCCTTGCCCTAATTCTTACATAGTCTGAGTTCCCTCACTGCTGAGTAATACTTTGAAAAATTGTGGTGTTTCTCAGCTGTCCAAAGGCATTTTATAAGTGGTTTAAGGTTTTTGCTTCATTTTCCTTTTGAAACCAAAAATTATTATCAAACCTGACACTTTTGCTATGATTGTTCCTCCACCTCCACAGGAGTAAGGAAGTGGCCATTGTGGACAACGTCAGGTTGTGCAGCAACGACCGTGGCACTGGGAAGTTCAAGAAGGCCTGCATCACTGTGAGGGTTCCCCGAAATCCCACCATTGGGGACAAATTTGCCAGCCGCCACGGACAGAAGGGCATCCTGAGCCAGCTGTGGCCCGTGGAGGACATGCCCTTCACAGAGAACGGCATGGTTCCAGACATCCTCTTCAACCCTCACGGCTTCCCCTCCCGCATGACCATTGGCATGTTAATTGAGAGCATGGCAGGGAAGTCGGCAGCCCTGCACGGCGTGTCCTACGATGCCACTCCCTTCACCTTCACCGAGAAGAAATCTGCTCTGAAATACTTCGGTGAGACTCTGGCCAGCGCGGGTTACAACTACTTTGGCACGGAGAAGATGTACAGCGGCATCAGCGGGGTGGAGCTGGAGGCAGACATCTTCGTGGGTGTGGTGTACTACCAGCGCCTGCGCCACATGGTCTCCGACAAGTTCCAGGTGAGGACCACGGGGCCCCGAGACGCCGTCACCAACCAGCCCGTCAAGGGCAGGAACGTGGAAGGGGGCATCCGCTTCGGCGAGATGGAGCGCGACGCTCTGCTGGCCCACGGCACGTCCTTCCTGCTGCAGGACCGCCTCTTCAACTGCTCCGACGGCTCCGTGGCCTACGTGTGCACCAGCTGTGGCAGCATGACGTCCCCTGTGCTGGAGAAACTGTCCCAGGCCTCCGTGACCAGCAGCAGGAGGTACTCCTGCTCCGTCTGTGGCGAGGTGGATGCCATCGAGGTCGTCCCTGTGCCCCACGTCTTCCGCTACTTCGTGGCTGAGCTGGCGGCCATGAACATCAAAACAAAGCTCAGTGTGGAGTAGCTTGGTCCTTGGCGTGGTGATGGTTGGAGGGAGGAGGCACATGTCGAGTCTTGTCGCTGAGTTGCAGGTATTAAGTCAGTTCTCAGGTTCTTCAAAAGAATTCCAGATTAATTTGATGTTTGTATTGTGACAGGGTGCTTGCCAAGCTGTAGGTAGGGCAAGGAAAGATGGCTCTGTTGGTTTGTTTGGACTTCCTAAAGGATCACCAGCTATTGAGATGTGTATGAAAATCAGGCAATATTGCTGCTCCGCCCAAGCTCCTGGGTTGAGAGTGATGGGATTCTTTGAATTTGGGCTGAAACTGTAGGTATGAAGAGGTCATAAAACAGCATGAGGTGAATGCTGGAAATTACAAAAAAAAATTTTTTTTGTTGTTTTTTTCAAGAAAAATCTTTGAAAAATGTATGCCTTAATGATGGGGTTGTGTTGAAGTTATTGTACATGTTTTGTTTTCTTTTTATTTCAATACATGTGCCTTGAGTCATAAAGAAGGTGGCACAAAGTTCTGCTGCGTGAAGCCACAGCCTTGACTGCAAGTAACCAAGGCTGCCCTGCCAGGTGTGTCCTGGAAGCGTTTGGTGTCACCAAGCCGAGCAGTGCTGGGCTTTGGGGTTTGTTTTGGTGCGTTTGGCTGAAGAAGAATAAAACAGATGCATTTCCAGCCTGGCTCGCGCATGGATCTTGTAGGAGCTCGTCCTCCTTAAGTCCCCAGCAGCTGCCACCCACCCCACCGTGTCCCAGGGTGCCACCTGCCCTGGTCACCGCGGGGCCGAGCGTGTGTCCCGGGCACAACCGTACCCTGCGGTGCAGCCCAGAGTCCTTTTGTCGTTTATTCCTCACCTGCCGGCAGCGCTGTGCTGGGCCGGGGGTGCTCCCGGGGCTCGGCGGGCGGGAGGCGGTGGGGGTGTCCCGGGGGGCGAGGTCCCGATGTGCAGCACCCCCGGGGCCGGGACTCGCTCCGTGGGAAGCAGCAGCGGCGCCGGCGGGGCGGAGCGGGGCTGTACCCCCGGCGGGAGGGCCCCGCAGCCCCGGTGGGCGGCGCAGCTGGAGCTGCGGCGGGGGCTGAGCCCCGGCGGCCCCAAGCGCTGCAGCTGCCATGGAGCTGCTCCGGGTGCTGCTGGCTGCCGCTCTGCTCCCGCTCCTGCCCCGTGAGTACCCCCGGGACAAAGCCAGGAGGCGGAAAGGCGGGCTGCCACCCAGCCTGGATGCAAAGGCTGAGCCGTGCTGGGTGGGATGTGTGAGGGAAGCAGTGCCCCTAAACCTTGTCTCCCTCAGCTGGCAGGGCAGCCGTGCCACTGCCTACTCTGACCCCGCCACTGAGCATGGTGCTGGCCGGGCAGCGCCGGCAGCTGGTGGTGTGCGTGGTGAGCGACCTGGCCCCCAGCTCTGGCCACGCCGTGTGGATCTCCGGTGGGAACGGCAGCGTCCTGCAGTCCTTTGCCTATGGCGCCTCCCAGGAGGATGGTGGATCCGTCTGCTCCGTCTCCCTCCTCTCCAGTGATCCCCCGCGCGAGAGGGAACTCGCCTGCCATGTGGGGGCCAACAGGAGCTCCCCGTCCCACAGCTCCCGCCCCATCCGCATCTCGGGTATGGCCCAGCTGCCACCCCTCTGCCTGCCTGGGCCGCTGCTGCCCAGCCCTGTGGGTGCCCTGCCGGCCCCCGAGGAGGGAGGGCAAGGAGCAGGTGTGAGGCTCTAGGGGCAAACTGTCCCGATCACAGGAAGGGGTTTGTGGCTGGCCCTGCCATGCACCTGGTGCTGGGCTGCCACTGCCTCCCCAGCTGCTCTTTCATCCCACAGGCAACGAGGAGGCAGCAGAGCTCTGTAGCACAGCTGGTGAGTCTCTGGTCCCTGCCTGCTGGGAATGGCAGCTGCCAGGGAGAAAGCCCTGGCAGTGGCTTGGCTGGGGATATGTCGTGGTTGGGATGGGCTTTCCCAGTGTTGTGGGACTGGGGAAGAGGGAGGGAAGCTTCACCTTGGTGGGAAGAATGGGGAAACTGGGTCAGAGCCAGCTTGCCCTCAGGAACAGCATGAGGGTGACATGAGGTGTCTCTGGAATGTGTAAAGATCCCAAACATGGCCCCGTGGCAGGCCTGGGAAGGACGTGGGCGCAGGGGGGTGTCTGTGGCAGGCTTCACCTCACCCTTCCATTGCAGTGTCACCGGCCCCTGCCTTGGCAGCGCTGCTCATGGCTGTCCGTGTGGTGCTGCTGAAGGTCTTGCTCTCTGATGCCGTCCTCACCTCCATCCTCCTCGCCCAGAGCTGAGGGCATGAAGGGTAAGTCCCCCTGGTTTGGCGTAGGGCTGTGGCAGTCACTGGAAATATTCTGGAGACTCGAGAGGGGACCCGCCCAGTGGAGGAGGGAGAAGACCCAATGTTGGCTGGGGGAGGTACAGGATGGGAATCTTGGCTTGAGGAGACAAGAGAGAGGAGCTGATAAATTTCTGAGGGTGGCAGGGCCGTGGAATTTCCTGGAGGATGGGAAGGGGCCCCAGGGTACCTCGGAGGGAAGGTTTCCCTGATTCCAGAGGCAGGGAAGGCCCCGGGGGTTGTGTGGGTACCCCGCGGCCCCCCCGCGGCCACGTGCGCGCCCCTTCCCACGTGGGCGCCCGGCGGGACCGCCCGGGGGCGGTGCCACGCGGGCCGCGCGCCGCCGGGATTGGCTGGCGGCGGCCGGCGGGGATTGGTCACGCGGGGCACGCGCGGCTCCGCCATTGGCGGGCGCGGCGGGGTCGCCATGGTAACGGGCGTGGCGGGGCGGCAGCGCGCCCCGGAAGCGGAGTCATGGCGGCGGCGGCGGGGGCAGCGTTGCTGATGCTGCTGATGGCGGCGGCGCTGGCGGGGGGCGACGACTCGGACTGGGTGCGACTGCCCAGCAAGTGCGAGGGTAAGCGGGGCCTCGGGGGACCGGGCTGATCGGCGGCCGCCCGCTGCCTGCTCGGGCCGGAGGTTGCTGGTGCGAGGCTGCGCCCCCGCGGGCTGCTCCTTTGCCCGCCTCCTGCCTGCGGGCATCGCCGTTACCGGCAGCCGCTTGATCGCCTGCCGGTTCGTAGCTGGGACTGGTCGTGTGTGCTGCTTACAGTTTGGTCTCCGTGATGCTTCCTGTCTGAGTATCCCTTTGGTTCGCAGGCAGTCCGGGGTAGGTCATGACGGGCATTTGCTGCCTGGTGCGGTTTCCTCTGCCTTTGTTGTGCAGGCACATGTGGAGCTGGACAGCAAAGAGAAAATTTTAAAATATAGGGAGTTCTTTACAAAACTTTCCCTGCCGAGGAAGCAGCTCTGGAGATGCTGATGTCCGAGTTCTGCTGTGGCACCAGCGTAACCTCAGAGAAGCACCAGAGCAGGCACTGACCACACTCTGCTCCTCTTCCTGCCCAGGCTTCCAACCTGTGTCAGTGCTCAGCCAAAGCCGCAGGGAGCATCTGGATAGCTGGACTCAGCACTGAGCACTCCTGGCATGTGTGGGGACACTGCAGCAGGTGTGGTGTGGAGGGGGACATCCTTGAGACCCAAGGGCCTGCAGGAAGGAGAGATCATCCCACAGTTGCCTCCAGCCCCCTGTGCCAGCAGAGAGAGGATTGTGCAGGAAGTGCACACAGGGCTTCTCAACACTTCATGGGAGCTCTGGAGGAGCCACCTCGCTCTCTTCCTGCCTGGGGCATCTCTCAGCTCACATAATTACCTGGCAGAAGACACTGGCTCATTGCTGTCAGACCATTCCCGCTGAAGCTCGGCACTTCTCCTAAAGTGGAGCTCAAAGGAGAGGTGGCTCATGACAAACAGGACCCCACAGCACTGGACAAAGCTTTCTCCAGCCTCCTGAGAAATTCCCCTGTTTTGGGGGGAGGAATAGCCACACCATGCCTGGCTTCCATTCCTCCCCATTCCCACTTGTAAACCCCTGAGATATTTCTCCTGCTGTCTGTTTCTATAGCTCTATTGGGCTCTTTTGACAGAAGAAATAAAGCCTTCTTTTTTAGCTTTATAAAAATAACCCTGCATTGTGTTCTAAATCTGTTGATGATGTGGTCTCTGCTGCAGGCAGAGCCCCAGGTTGTGTTGGTAGAGGTCACAGCCAGCACTTTGTGCTGTCACCCAGCCCAGCGAGCCCTGCCAGCTGCTCAGTGTCCCCAGCACAGCCCCAGTGTCCCCAGGGCACTGAGAGCACAGAACCAGCACCAGGTGGGACCAGGTGCTGCCATCACAAGGAGAAGCTCTGAGCCACGCTGGGACTTGCACTGTGAAAGGACCCCGTGCTCTTCCAAAAGGAGGAGAGCAGCTTGTGGCAGGGAGGTGGAGGCTTTTGGGGGCAAAGCTAAGCCTGTGTGACTTCCAGCTGTGCCACAGCAGCTGGTTTACACTGAAATGTTGGTTTGGGTGCTCCTGCTTCAAGTGATCTCCAGTGGAAGCAGCTGAGCCATTCCTGGTTATCTCTCTGGATGGCCAAAATGTGTTTTGTGCTCACAGCAGCTTTGGCCTGCCCAGTTCCTGGGCTGGCTCTTGCTGCTGTTTGTCACAACAGTGACAGCCCCTAAAGCCTTTGTGCTCTCTCCTTCCCATAGTGTGCAAGTACGTGGCAGTGGAGCTGAAATCCGCCTTCGAGGAGACTGGCAAGACCAAGGAGGTGATTGACACCAAGTATGGCTTCCTGGACGGGAAGGGCTCTGCTGTCAAGTACACACAGTCGTAAGTGACAGTGGGACAGGAGGCTCCTCTGCTGTCACTGCCTCTGGAGCTGGGGCTTTGGGAGGCTGACCCTGTGCCTTGGCTGGGGGCCCACACCAAGCCTGAGCCTTTCTCTGCATGCAGGGACATCCGGTTAATTGAGGTTACAGAGAACATCTGCAAGCGGCTGTTGGATTACAACCTGCACAAGGAGAGGAGCGGCAGTAACAGATTTGCAAAGGTGAGGGACGTTCCTCCAGTTCCTGCTCCCAAATGTGTCTCACCCATCCATCCCTTCACTGCCAGAGTGACAATCCAGGGTCATTCTTCCCATCCTCTGGATCCCCTGACAGTGCCTGGCAGGCCAGGCCACGCTGCCCCCAAGTCAGATGTGGGGTGCTGTCTTTGGTGGTGGTGGGCAGGCATGGAGGGAGCTTGGGGCTGTCTTCCTCTGGGGTCTGGGACCAGGTTTGCAGAGGGGAACTCGCTGCCACCTGAGCTCCCCCCCTGGTAACGCTGATGCCCCCAGGGATCTGGTTTGCATGTTCTGCATGGCTGGGCAGGGTTGTGTGGAGAGTGGGAGCCCCACCTCACCAGGCCGTGCTGCTCCCTCCCTCACAGGGCATGTCAGAGACGTTCGAGACCCTGCACAATCTGGTGCACAAGGGTGTCAAGGTGGTGATGGACATCCCCTACGAGCTGTGGAATGAGACCTCTGCTGAGGTGGCTGACCTCAAAAAGCAGGTACCCCAGCCTGTGGGATTGGCCCTACAGTGACCTTGTAGGCTGGATTGGAAGAGGGGAGAGCATCCTGGGAGCAGGATGTTGGCAGGACCTGTGGCAGGAGCCTGGCCCTGGTCCTGCCACACCAGCACATGTCTGGAGCTGGGCTCTCCTCTCTGCCCTAGTGCGATGTGCTGGTAGAGGAGTATGAAGACGTGATCGAAGATTGGTACAGGCACCACCAGACGGAGGATCTCTCCCAGTTTCTCTGTGCCAACCACGTGCTAAAAGGAAAGGACACAAGTAAGTCCTGGCTGCTTCTAGGGGCTGAAACAATGCAGGAATGCTTGGGAGGGCAGGGGAGCCTTGCTAAAGCATGGGAGTCCTGCCTCTCTCAGAGCCCCCTCTGCCCCTCTCTTCTCTTTTCCCTAGGCTGCCTGGCAGAGAAGTGGACTGGCAAGAAGGGTGATTTGGCAAGCGTGGGGGAGAAGCAGAGCAAAAAAAAGAGCGGGAAGAAGAAGAAAAAGGGCCAGAAGGATGAGCGCGAGGGAGCTGCCAGCCTTCCAGACACAGGGGAGGCCCTGGAGGGCGTCCAGGAGCAGGCTCCGCTCACCCACAGCCCAGCCGATGAGCTGTAGGCACGCAGCCCCTGCCCCCGGGGCCGCCCGCTCCGGGGTTTCACCCCGCTGTGCCTATGGGTACCAAAGGAAAAGGGACTTGTGACCCCGGGGGAGACCGGAGCGCCTGGCCCCGCCTGGCCAGCCTGGGTGCTATCCCGTGATTCGGTGTCACGGAGCCGCCGCGGACCCAGCCCTGCCGCATCCCTGCCGGGGGCTCCAGCTCCAGGGGGCCGCGAGCGCTGCCCCGCCGCCGGCTCCTCTCACGCCGCCGGGACTGTAAATAAAGACGTTTTCCCCAGAGTCGCCGCCGCCACTGCCGGCCCTGCTTCTGCTGCTGCTGCTGGGTGCGGGATCGGCGCTGCTGCTGCGGCGCGGGGAGAGGCCGGTGAGGGGCGGGCGGGTCCCGCGGCCCGGGCCCTGGCCCGGCCGAGGCAAAGGTCGGGGCCGTGAGGGGGCGCGGCGCGAGCGCTGCCGGGCGGCGCTCATTGGTGGGGGCGCGGCCAAGGGGCCGTGGCCTGGCCGGGGGGCGGGAGGGGCGCGGCGCGAGCGGTGATTGGCCGGCGCGCGGGGACGGACGCGGCGGGGATTGGCGGGCGCGCGGGGGCGGGGCGCGGCCAGGGGGGCGCGGCGCAGCCGGGCTGAGGGGCCGCGGCCGTGTCGGTGTCCGGGTGCGGGTCCCTGACGGCGGCGGGATGGTGGACAGCGTGTACCGGACCCGCTCGCTGGGAGTGGCGGCGGAGGGGCTGCCGGACCAGTACGCGGACGGGCGGGCGGCCCGCGTGTGGCAGCTGTACATCGGGGACACGCGGGACCGCACGGCCGAGTACCGCAGCTGGCTCCTGGCGCTGCTCCGCCAGCACCGCTGCCGCTCCGTCCTGGACGTGGCCTGCGGCACCGGGTGAGGCCCCGCTCCCGCCCAGCTCCCAGGTGTCCCTTCCCTCTGCTTCCCGGGGCCTCGCTGCCCGCGGCCATGCCCAGAGCCCCCCTCCCCGGCCCCTGTGCTGCCCCCGGCCCCGCTGACAGCCGTGTCCCCAGGGTGGACTCCATCATGCTGCTCGAGGAGGGCTTCCAGGTGACCAGCGTCGATGCCAGCGACAAGATGCTCAAGTACGCGCTGAAGGAGCGCTGGGAGCGGCGCAAGGAGGAGCCTTTCGACCGATGGGGTGCGGGGGCTGTGGGGGCCGGGAGGGGCTGCAGACACTGACACTGCCCCAGCGCACTGCCCATGACCCCTAGCAGTGCTCAGGCCACTCGTGTGGGACTGCCGCCGGCCCGGTGGCCTTGCTGCGGGGACCTGACAGTGCCAGCTGCTCGGCAAAGACAAGCCATGGTCCTTGCCTGGCTGGCTGCTCGCCAGAGGCCAGAGCAAGCAGCCACAGGGGCCTGGGGAGGGCTGGGTGATGCTGGGATGGGGTCTCGCGGGCAGGGGAGGCTGTTGGGTGTCCCTGGCCTCATCCATTTCCCTATGATGCAGTCATCGAGGAGGCCAACTGGCTCACACTGGAGAAGGACCTGGAGAAGCCAGGGGATGGGTTTGATGCAGTCATCTGCCTGGGGAACTCCTTTGCACACCTGCCTGATTTCAAAGGTGAGTTGGGGCAGGGGAGAGGAGGGGGAGCACCTGTGCATGCATGGTGTCTTACAGCAAGCTGAGAACGTGTCCCAAGTCGTGGCATTGTTGGGATGGGATTACACACAGTGGAGCTGAGGCCCCACTGCCCCAGTCTGTGACATGAGTGGGCCCACTGGGTTTCATGGTCATGGTGGAGGTTTGTGCATCAATGTACTGCTGTGACAAGGCTGGAGGCACACCCAGACTTGTGCCACAAAGGCGGGTGGTGGGTTTCCCACGTGGCACGCTCTGCTCCAGCGAGGCTGAGAACGTGCCTGAGCTCATGCCATGGGTGGGGCTGTGGGTTCTCCAAGCTGAGATTTGGGGGAAGGTGGTAGGGGCAGGTATTTGTGTGTGCATGTCTACATGTGTACGGGTAAGATGAGGGCATGTCCAGTTCAGCCAGTGGGGTACAGCCAGTGCTTGGAGACGCCATAGTTTCCTCTCCAGGGGACCAGAGTGACCACAAGCTGGCCCTGAGGAACATTGCCAGCATGGTGAGGCCTGGGGGTGTCCTGATCATCGACCACCGCAACTACGATCACATCCTGGCCACGGGCTGCGCGCCGCCCGGCAAGAACATCTACTACAAGGTCGGTGGCTGGCACGCCCTGCCCCATCCCAATCCCCTTTGCCCCAGCCCCATGGCCTCAAGGGGGCCAGGCAGCAGGACTGTGCCCAGGCTGGGGGCCACCGAGTCCCCACAGGACACAGACATCCTCCTGTGCTCTCCCAGAGCGACCTGACCAAGGACATCACCACCTCGGTGCTGCTGGTGAACAACAAGGCACACATGGTGACCCTGGACTACACGGTGCAGGTCCCCCCCACTGAGGCAGGGGCAGACCCGGAGCTGAGGTGAGAAGAGCTGCAGAGGTGGTGGCTCCTGCCATGGGGGGGTGGCTGGCACTGTCCCCTGCTGTCCCCTGCCTCACCAGCACTGCCTCCTTGCAGCAAGTTCCGCCTCTCGTACTACCCACACCGGCTGGAGGCCTTCACAGCCCTGCTGAAAGGAGCCTTCCAGGGAAAGTGCCAGCACACTGTCCTGGGTGACTTCCAGCCCTACACGCCAGGCCAGGCCCATGTGCCCTGCTACTTCATCCACGTCGTGAAGAAGACAGGCTGAGGGGGCTACGGAGATGGGACTGTGGTGGCTGAGAGCTCCAAGCAGCTGTGGGTCCAAGCAGGGGGTGGGGACATGGCTGAGAGCCATCTGGGAGACCCCTCCCCTTAATTAAGAACACTTGTGAGAGCTACCTTGGATCATGGTCCGTGTGTCCCTGTCTGGGCAGGGTATGGGGCAAGGGGGACAGCCACTGCCTCCTCAGGACTCTGTGGAAGGAGGTGCTCAGCCTGGGGGGCACAGGATGGGTGCAGGCACAGCTGCCCCACCAAGGCCCCAGCTGCAGGTGGGGCTTGGGGCTCCCCTTGAAGCGGGAAGGAGGGGTGAGCTGGCTCCCAGGTGCTTGCACACCCCAGCTGAGTCCCTGCAGCACTGCTCACAGCAGTGTGCTGGAACCTGTTATCTCACCTGCACCTCCCAAACAGGTGCTGACTCCTGTTCTTCACACTCCTCAGCCCCACACAGGGGTACCCACTCCCCCACTGGAGCCTCCAGCAGTGCTTCTGCTGTGGCTGCAGCTCCCTCCCTCCCTCCCTGGGCAAGATGAGGTGCCCAGATGCAGCAGCACGGAGCAGTGCGGTCAGGGAGAGCCCTGCCTGAACACGCAAAGGCACCAGAGCCAGAGCCACAGGGCTCCAGGCAAGCACCAGCTGCAAACTCACCCATGGAATGCCAGGAGCTGCTGTGGAAGCAGCCCTTAGTAGAGGAGCTCCAGGGGGAGCAGGCCCTCAGCCACGCCTGGCCCAGGGATCCAGCTGTCAGCAGGCTCAGTGCCTACAGCAGCTGGGGCAAAACCTGGCACCAGCAACTCCCTGGGCTGCAGAAAGCTGAGGGCAGCTGCAGGCACCTGGCACAGCAGCTGCCAAACCAGCTCCAGTGCCATTTGTTGGGAAGCAGGGGATGTGCAGTGCCACCAGCAGCTGCTGTGAGGCTGCAGGGGGAGGTGAGGCAGGACCTCAGGGGTCCTGGGCCAAGTGGTGCTCAGCACAAATTAGTGCAGACTGGGCAGCTCCAGGCTGTTCCAGACAAGGTTTGAGTATTTCAAAGGCTGAAGCTCCCCCTTCTCCCTGTGACAAGTTTTTCCTCTCATCCAATGGGAATTTCTTTTCTGCCACTTGCTCCCATTGCCTCATGTCCTGTCACCCAGTGTCTCCAGCAAGAACTGGGCTCCTTCTGCAGAGGGAGCTCAGCTCCCAGCCAAGCAAGTGCCTCTCCCTCAGGCATTCCTCATCCAACAAGAGCTCCAGCCATTCTGGCAGGGTGAGAGTGGCCCCACTCTAGTTCACAGGTGTGCTCCCCTCTCTACCTGCAGGACAATGATTTCTCTGTACCACCCAGCCCACCCAAAAATTTGCAGGGACCTTCCTGAGCCTACAGACACCAACAGAAGCAACAACTTGAGGTCAGGCAGTGAGCACCTAGTGCTAGAAACACCTGTATTTATTCAGAGACTATGTCAAGTCCAGGGCAGCTGGAGCAGCAGTGCCCTGTGTCCTGCTGCCCCTCTGGCCAGCACCTCTCATTGGGGGCTGACAGTCAAACAGCAGCTGCCTCCAGCCCTGAACTTGCTGCCAAACCAGGTGCAGTTTGAGCCTTGCTCCCCCACCAAAGAATGGCCTGTCAGCCATGGAGACACCCCTACACTGCCCACAGCTCTGTCCCTGCAAGGAAATCACCCTGCCATGTTGCCAGCAGCCACAATGCACTGCTGACACCTGAGGGACCCTCACAGAGCCCACCACCCAGCAGGCCTTGGCTTGGGAAACTGCACAGACACCATTTCCACCCAAGCTCAAAAGAAGGGAGCCCGGGAGGCATCAGAGGAGAGCAGGCAGTGCCTGTTTGTGCCTGTTCTGCAGTCCCAGCTCTGCTGAGCTTTAGGAGGCTGCAAACTTCTGCTGGATGAGTCTGTACCTGAGCAGCTCCTGCTCAGAGACTGATGGCTGCAACCTGGCAGCAGCCTGCAGGAAGTCTTCCATGGTCAGGATCAGAGCAGACTTCTCAGTATCCAGCCCTGCATGAGAGAAACAACATGGAAGGGCTGAGAACAGGAGCAGCTGGTAAGATCCAAAAGCCATCAAAGGAAAAGCTGTGTCTCTCTCCTTCCCCCTGGGGCCAAGATGACCACATCTGCAGAACCTGCCTGCCTGGCAGTAACCGAGAGCCCAGCACTGTGGTCCCAAAGCTGCTGAGGATCTTCTCACACAGCCCAGCAGTGCTAACTCTCCTCTCTGCCCCTGTGCTGGGCTGCTCCAACAGCTGGCACAGGTTAGGGCAGGGCTCCTACCTTCCTCAATCCACTCCACCTTGCGTTTGACAGCACACATCATGGCATCTGAACACAGGGCATAGATGTCTGCTCCCGTCAGCTGAGCTGGGCATTTTTCTAGGATGGTGGTGAGATTCACAGAAGGATCCAGTTTAAACCTGCCAAGAGAGAAAAACAGAGGTGTAAAGGCCAAGAAAAACCAGACCAGTGTGACTGGGCAGGAACAAGCAGAGTACCCATGCTTAGCTGCCTCCAGAATGTGCTCTGCATGCTCAACAAAAAAAAAAAAAAAAAAGTTTGCTTTACTGTTTTTTTCAACAGTCACTTTTCTTTGAAACATCCCTGCAGCAGGGTCCTCTCTCCTGCTAAGCAGGATCAAAGGAAACTTTGAATCACAGCACCACAGCACAGCATGGCCTGAGTTGGAAGGGATCTTAAAGATCATCCAGTTCCAACTCCCCTGCCATAGGCAGGAACACCTTCCACTGGACAAGGATGCTCCAAGCCCCATCCAGCCTGGGCTTGAACATGTCCATGGATGGGGCATCCACAGCTTCTCTGGGCCTCTCTGGTTCCAGGCTAGGAAGCACAAAGGATGTAGGAATCAGTCTTGGAACCATGGTGCAGGATGAACTCTCTAGAACACCATCTGTTTATGCCACTGGTGTTTGACTTCTCACCTAGATAAATTAAGTGTTCCACATGCCTGGGAACAACCTGCAGTCATGGCTGGATGAGAACATGTTTAATGAGAGAGTACAAACCACTGTAACCCCAAACCACCCCATGAGAGCCACCCTGCAGACAGTGAGCCTCCTTCAGCAGGAGCAGCAGCTGCTGGAGGGCATGGTGGCCAAGACACAGGGTGTGACAAGCTGCTGGCAGCCAGCCCACACTCTCACCTCTCCTGCTAACTCACAGTGACAGGCAGAGGTGATCACAGCTACCCAGGACAGAGTCCCTGCAGAGGCAGTCCCAGCCACTCACCCAGCTGTGGTGGGGGGCACCTCTGCACTCCAATTGCAGGCCTTGCTTCTCTCCCTCCAGAGATGCTCTCAGGAGCTCAGAGCAGCTGGAAAAGTAGCCAAACCCTGCTGCTCAGCAATCCCACACAACCAGTGATGGGGAAGACACACAAATCACAGTCTGAACACCCCTGTGTCACAGACATCTTTTCATGAAAAATCCTTTCCTTAGGATTTTTTCCTCCTGAGAAGCTGAGAGGCCTCAGGAACAAAATGTAAACATTGATTATCTGCTGCTGTGGAATGCAATAGGTGCATCTGTGATTGGCCCATGCTGGATGTCTGTAATTAATTAATCACAATCAGCTGGCTCAGACTCTGTCTGAGACAGAAGCTTTGTTATCATTCTTTCTGGTTCTGTTCATAGCTTAGCTAGCCTTCTGATGAAACCTTTTCTTCTATTTTTTAGTATAGTTTTAATGTAATATATATCATAAAATAATAAATCAAGCCTTCTGAAACACGGAGTCAACATTTTCATCTCCTCCCTCATCCAAGAACCCCTGTGAACATCGTCACACCCTGAGCACCACAGGAGGAGAGGCAATGAGCTGAATGGAGCTGCCTTCACACTTGGATGGGCAAACAGCAGAGGAAATTCTCTTGCAGGAATCAAATGGGAGCTTCCTGTCCTGCAGCTGCACGGCAGTCTTACTACACCATCAGGATCTGGCTGAGCTCCATAAGAAGAGCACATGGCTGGAAAACTCTACCAACCCCTCCACTAGGACAGGCAGGCTGAGCTCCACCCATCCTGTAGAAAAACCAGTCCCAGCTGGAAATCGCTCTGTCCTCCTGCCCTACCCACTGGCTGTGGCTCAGTGACCTCAGGTGCTCCCCAGGGCTCAGACATGAAGCCAAGATGGAGCACACGCTGTGCATCAGCCCCAGGAGGGCTGTGACCCCCTGCAAGGTGGTGTGAGGAGGCTGCAGGAGCACAGGGTCACTCACCTCCTGGTGACAGCACTCAGCACCTGCAGCTGCGACTCCCGGTCCTCGCTGATGCCCACGTAGACCAGCTTGTCAAACCTGTCAGCACAGAGAGGGCAGCTGGGCACAGGCCAAAGCAAACCTGCCACAAGGGCTCAGCCCTGTGTACCAGGAGCTGCAGGACAGCTCATTTTGCTGTCCAGTTTGTGGGTGATACAGAGCCTGAAGCAGCCCACGTGCTGGAGAGACAGCAGCAGGCTGGGGAAATGGACACACAGGACCCACCCAGGGTCCAACAACAGCAGATACAAAGTGCTGCCCCAGGACAAGCAAGTCACAGGCTGGGGGGCAGCTGTGCAGAAAGGGCCCTGGGGCACCAATTCCTGCCATTGTTTGGTGCAACAGCAGCTCCCTCATGGCCCTCTGGTTGCTGAGGCAGCAACCAGAGCAGTGGGGGCAACAAGCTGTGGTATCTTACACTGCTGCTGCTACAGCCACAGGCACCAGCCCCCTCCTGGCTTCCTGTGAGCCAGGGGCCTTCACAAACAATCTCTGCAGAGGGAACGTGGTGAGGACACAGTCCTGCTCACCACAGTCTCCTGAGGAGCTCTGGGGAACCCCCTGAGTGAGGCAGGGCAGGGTGGGACATACCTGCCTGGCAGGATGGGACATACCTGCCCGGCCGTAGCAGAGCTGGGTCCAGGAGGTCAGGCCTGTTGGTGGCTCCAATGACAAACACCTCTCTGCTGGAGTGAAGGCCATCAAGCTCTGCAAGGAGCTGTGAGACAACTCTGCAGGGAGCAAGACATGACACTTAGAACTTGGCAAGTCACCCAGTGTCTCCCCTCAGCCACGAATGAAAAAAGAAGAATTGAGGACAGTGGCAGGTCCATTTCTCAGACTTCAGCTCCTATTTCTCTTCCCTGAAGAGCCCTTACACAGCCATCCAGACTTCTCCATCAGCACAGCCAGCAAGCACATGGGCTCACTGCAAAGTAGTCCAAATCCCAGACAGTCCTTCCGAACAGGAAGACTGGATGGGGACTACCAGCTTAGCAGCAGAGCAGAGGAGGCCTAGGGAAAATAACCCTGTTTCTGGGTATCTCTAAGCTGTACACACTTTGCTTCTACCAGGAGCACCTGAAAGGTTTCCCACCACAGGGAAACAGCAGCTAATAGGAGGGCAGAACAGCAGGAGTGTGAAGGATGACCTTGGAGAGGCCAAAGGGAGCACTTGGCAGCCACAGAAGCAGATGGAGGAGACTGTCTTAACCAAATGTTTGCACAACTAGCTTGGGCAATCGGGAACCTGAGGCAATGCAAACAGCAGTACTAATGCTCAGAGAGAAGAGACAGGCCATGCTGAGAGCTGAAGAGAGCAGAGAGAGGGAAAAACAGAGAAAGAGAGGTGGAATGGACTATGCCTTTCAGGGCAATCTCATGCACTGCCTGCAGCTGAGGCAGGAATCCTGCTCTCCCAAGGACACCTGATGCTCACTCACCTGTCCATGACACCCCCTGAATCTCCACTTCGCCCACGACTGGGGGCCAGGGAATCCAGCTCATCAAAGAAGATAATGCAGGGAGCAGCTGCCCTGGCTCTGGCAAACACTGTGAGGAGACAGCACAAAAGGTGAAAAAGACATGGAGGAGCAGTCAACAGCAACAGGACCTGCTACATTCCCAGCAGGGAAGAGGTATGGATGGAAACTAGATGTCCACTGTACCCCCAACCGCTCCTGCCTGAGTGTCTCAATAGAATGGGGACAAGCAGCACTGAGCAGGATGGGCCCTAAGGCTCAGCTGTGACTCTGAGGAGCTGCTGTCCAAGCAGGATGGGCCCTGAGGCTCAGCTGTGACTCTGGGGAGCTGCTGTCCCATCAGAACACCAGGGACAGGAGCAACAGGAGCAGAGAGAGCAGGAGGGGAAGCTGCAGGCAGCAGGGAACGGACTGTAGGAGACAGCTGGGTCCAAGCCCTTGCTGAGAGCTGTGGGTGGGAGTTGGGAAGGGGGGTTTAAGCCCTGCCTCCTTCCCTGAAGCTCTACAGAGAAGCCCCATGTCCCCACATGCAGGAGCAGGATGCACGTCCTCACCATTGCGCACGTTCTCCTCGCTTTGCCCGACGTACATGTTGATGAGCTCTGGTCCTTTCACACTGTGGGGCAGGGAGAGGAGGAAGCCAGTTAGAGACCCCCATGCCCTGCCAGCAGGAAGTCAGATCCATTGTGAGAACCCCCCTCACATTTCTCCTCACCTAAGGAATGTCATGGTGCATGTTGTTGCCACAGCTTTTGCCAGCAAGGTCTTCCCTGTCCCTGGAGGCCCATACAGCAGCAGCCCAGAGCGGCACAGACCCAGGGACAGCAGCTCTGGGTGCTCCAAGGGCAGCTGGATAGTGTCCAGGATCTCCTTCTTCACCTCCTGCAGCCCACCAACATCCTGCCAGGACACTGAGGGGATCTGCCAAGAGAGGGAGAACCTTGTCAGCACTCACTCCTGAGCCCCGAGCGTGCCTGGGCAGCTCCAGCATCCAAAATCCACATTTCCCCTCTTCTGAGCTTTGCAAGGGAGAACCAAACTGTACAAACACATCCTCAGGCAGGCTGCACTCACAGAGTGTGCTTCATCTCCAGTCCTCCACTGGGAGGAGGATCCCAGGGGAAGGAGGACTCCAATCCTGCCCCTGGGATCCTAAGTCAGCAAAAAGTATCTGCAGCTTTGAGGGGAGAGAGTCTTGCTGCAGACAGCCTTTGGGATGTGTGAAGGAAGGCAAAAATAAGAATAAAAATTAAAAATTAACTGTGCAAGGGCTTCACACCTTCACACCTTGCAGAGGGACAGAATCTGGGCTGCCCTGAGCTCTGTGATGGCAAGGGGGATGTGACAGAGAAAAATCCTGCAGGACAGTGTATGGAACACTCACTGCTCTTGAAAGGGGAATGCAAGAACAAAGTCCATGTATGCTCACGAGGGGGTCAGCTGCAGACATGTGAGGGGTCAGGGAGAACATAGAGAAGACACCAAACCTGAGATGGGTGAGCCAAGACCTCTTGGGTTATTTTGTGCTGAGCAAAACTATCCCAGAGCATGCTGCTGCTCTGCACTTTAGGAATAGCTGGAATGCCACAGCATGCATGACATCCTCCTGAGAGTCAGAGCAGCTCTCCTGGGAAAACCCCACACTTCCTCCCCCACCTGCTGGTGCCAGCACAAATGGGGAGTTCAAAAATAGCTTAGGGCAAAATTCTTCCCCCACCTCAGCTAATTTGCATCTCCTTCCTTCACTACTGGAAATTATGTTATCTCATTTTATTTCTTTAGCTGTCCATCAGGAAAATTAGGCCAAACAAAACAAGGATTTTCAGAAAAGAAACCCAACTTTTAAAGCAAAAGGTCACTGGCCCTTCTGCAGTGACAATGGATGGAAGAGCTGCCCTCTCCTCTGCACTTTTGCTCATCCTGCCTTGCTAGAGAGAGCTCTACAGACATGAGCACAGGAAAACTGCAGCAAGGTTGTTTTCAGGGGAGCACATTGTAAGTCTAAGACAGGGTGCAGACACTGCTAACAAGAGGAGGTTTGGAATCAGCTCTCTCCAGAAGGCTCAGGTTGTAAGTGCAGACAAATGTGTGACTCACCAGAAAGTGCAAGCAGGGAACTGAAAGCAATGTTGAGAGTATCCAGGTCTGCTAATGGGCTTCCTGACCACAACCAATTACTAAGAAATCAATAAAGGAATGTAAAATACAAACAAAATTAACTCCCATTCACACAGCTCACTGCTGAGCATGCTCTGTGGTTATCTGTCTTACAGCAAACTTGGCAAACACCATTAAACAGAGCTCACTGCATGAATTAAGTGGGCAGCTGGGGTGCCAGAGGAACTGCTCCAGGGCCAAGGCTTCCTGTCCTGTGCTGAACTCAGCTGCTGGCACTCATGGGCATGGAAAAGAGCTTCTGATCACTTTGCTTGGTCCTAACACCACATTGCCCAGCCAAACCAGTCACCCCAAATGCTGCTTCCCTGGGGGCCAAGCTGCTAGGGAAGATCACACCCCTTCTGAGCAGCTGACTGCTTGTTTTCTCAGACTCTCCAGGTCACTTTCTCTGAAGAAACCCCAAGTTCTTCAAACTGCCTGTCTGTCAGAAAAAAGTCCATCCCAGCTCAAGCAGCATCCAAGGCCAGAGATGAAGTCTAAGACTTATCACACAAGGGGAGAAACTGCCCCACCAGCCTGTGTCACAGCCTCTCTGTCCCCTCAGGCCAGGTGGCTGGGGAGATCTCAGGGAGACAGCTCTGCCCCCCAAGCTGCACAGCTGGCACCCCTCCAGCACCACTGGTCTGCATTTAGCACTGCACGAGCTTCCCTGACAAATTCCAAGCCAAGAGGGTGGAAACTGATGGGGGAAAGTCCAGAGGACTCTTTCCCACTTAAAGGTGAGGGAATACAGGGAAGGACAGAGCAGGAAACAACATGTCAGAACACAGCCCTGCAAGATCTGTGAGGGCATCTTGAGCCAAGAGCTCTGCAGAACCCAGCCCCTCCTTGTGCCCCAACATCTCACCTTTGGGGCCCCCACTGCCTGAGAGTGGGCATCATGCAGCTGCTCCAGTGCAGCACTAAAATCCTCCTCGAGCACCGGGAACCCTGCAGTGCAAAAATCCCTCTCCACTTCTTCACTCAGCCCGCCTGGAAAACTGGTGAGGAAAGAAAGGGAAAGGAGTCAGACTGTGTCCCACTAGTGGCTGCAGCCCCTGCCCTCCCCTCCCTGCTGCCTGTGCTACCTCAAGGCCTGGATGCGGGTGCAAGCAGCCCGGCTGCTGTGGGACAACAAGGCACAGAAATCTCCCAGCACAAATCCCTGTGGATGCAGAAACAAAGAGCAGCAGTTCAGTCCCTCACCACAGCTACACCTAGGCCATAAAAAGCATAGGGAAAAATTCCTTGCAGAGCTGTTCCTTGAGCAGCTGTTCCTGCTTCAAGGCTCTAGCTTCATTTTTTTTTATTAGCAGAGCTGAACATCAGCCAACACCTCTGCAAAAGGCATGGACTAGAAATCTACATTTAAAAGCTGATGTCTGAACACCAGGATTAGCCACTGAAGAAGTTGTTTGGGCTGTGGGAATTACCCCTTTCTCCAAGGCCAGCTGGGGAGATTGGCCCAGCACTGCCAGCCTGGCCATGCCCACGTGCTGCTGTGCTTTTACTCACTGCAGTCCTGCGGGCCAGCTTGGACAGGCTCACTTCTTTGCCCAGAGGCAGGCCGGCAGTCAGCATGCCGAGCATCAACCTCCTCTGCTCCTCTGAAGGGGCCTCAATCTTCACCTCATGGAGGAAAGCAGTCTGCACATCTGTGGGAACATCCTGGGGCTTGCAGGTTGTGCCAATCACCAGCACGGGGTGGCTGTGGGGAGAAAGGGGACAGTGCATGGTCTCAGCTCTGTCTCTGCTTCTCCCTTGGCAGAAGCAAGCAATTACCTTGAATACCCACAATATGGTGCAGGGTCCATACCTCAGTGCTGGCTCTGTGTCCAGGAGCAGCTGCCTGAGGGTAGCAATGACCCTGGCGTCCTCCCCGAGCCCGTCTCGCTCTCTGCCAAGCACCTCGATGTCTTTGAGCAGGAGCACACAGGGCTGGTACTGCTGGGCCTGGCTGAAGGCCACCTGCACTTTCTCCTCTGTGGCTGCACTGGTGTCACTGCACAAACTGACACAATCGACCTGCCAGACACACAGACAAGGCAGTTGCAACATGCATGGCTGGGGGGACATAGGACAACATTGCACAAAGCTTTGCACGGGCAATTCATGGCTCAGAGGACATCAAACTTGGTGTTTCCCAGTATTTTCTGAATATGACATTCAGGTCATATTCAAAATAGGCACGTTCTGGATGCCTTAGCATGGATAAATGGCTGTCTCTTGCTTCTCTGCAAGAGGTGAGGTAGGCAGGAGGGTCTTATCTGAAAAAGGTGAGGCAAAGGGACCAGAGAAATCAACACAGTGGATATCACAGCTCAGCAACCTCAGCTGGAAGAGATGGGAGCTGGAAGGGAGATGAGAGCTGTGGAAGACAGGGAGGACAAAGTATCTTGCACAACAGTGCACTAAGTAGAGGAGGAGGCCCAGGAAACTGCTCAACCAGTGCCAGACCGGCTCAAAGTGCAGGGGGAAGGTAAAGGTGATGGGTGTTTGGGGGGAAGTTAGAGATGGCAAGAGGCCCAGACACTGTTTACAAAGCAAACACTTGCTGAAGTCATCCAAGGAAGAGGTGATTGGTGAGCCTTGAACAGCAGCCTGGGAACAGGCAGTGCTGCCTCCTAGTGCTGTGAGGTTGTCCAGGGAGACTCAACCATCCCCAGGACTCCCTGAGCTTCATCCTCAGCCTGAAGCAGGGAGAACAGCTCCCTAAAGGGCAAGGACAGGGACACAGTGCAGAGGAACTCCTATGCTCCATGTACTACAGAAAAAACCCAGGAGTTGTAGGGTTGTAATGGCAGCAGCATCTGTATGCAAGCACTGAAAGGCAGAGAGAAAGGACAAAAAGTTGTTTATCAAGTGGTGGACATTGGATTTTCTTCCACAAAAAGAGGAATCTTCCAGCCCTATTCTTTCCATTTTTCTTCTTCTTCTTCCATGTCCTTGCAGAATTTCAGAAAGTCTCCTAGCACATGACTTTCTCTCACTTTTGCAAACATATCTCTACAGATCCAAGGAAATTAAAACATTTGTGGGATAATCCTGGGCTGTCAGAGTGAACAAAAGAGGTATGCTGGAAGAAAATAGCAATTTTAACAAGTCACTGAAGACTCTGCTGGTTCCCAGAACCTTTTGTGCTGGACAGAGACGGGTGCTAAATCTCATTTTGGCCATCCAGGCACATAACATTGCCATCAAAAGGACTTTTCCCATCAAAAGGACTTTTCCCAATCAGATGTGGTTTTGTAACAGTAGATTTCTCATCCAAATACTCTCACCTATACAGAGAAACCTCTCCTTTAGCTTGCCTGCTCCCACCAGCTTCATCTGACAGTCACAGGCCTCATGCTGGCACAGAGAAAAGTAAACACCTCCCATGCTCTGTTGACCTCTCAAGCTCTTGTCAAAAATCTCTTTCAAAAAGATCTTGTAAAAACTTGTATCAGACTCTCCCTTCATTCTTTATTTTTCAAGCTGAAGAATTTATTCACCTTTTCCCCACACAGAAACTGGTCTAGACCCCTGATCTTACCCAGTGTACTTCTCTGATTTTTTCCAGTTCAGTTTTATGCTTTTGTGATGGGGAGACCAGAACTGTGCATGATGTTCAAGCTGTGTCAAGAAATGGATTTGCACAGCAACAGCACCCACTCTCAAGTTTGTTTCATAAAATGTGATCTGATTTTTTACACATACAGAGAGCAGAGCACAAGTTTTCAGGGGGCCATTGATATAAAACCAAATCCTTAGTACTGACAGTCAGCTGGAACTGTATCATATTCCACATTAAACCAACTCCAGTGAATTTCATCTGCCACTTCACTGCTCTGGCAGTGAACACAGTCACAGGGCAGCTGTTTTACATGCCAAGAGATTTTTGAGCCACGTGCTAGCATGAAACCAAGGGCTGCTTTTCTTTTCCTTCAGCTAAAGAAGATCTCAGCATTATTTGTCTGCATCTGCACGTGCAAGCAGCTCCTGGATAGGCTCGTGTCACGGCTGCAGCAGGGCCGACTTAAAACACATTTCCATAATCCTCTGTCTGCTGTAAATCCACCAATCCACTGTGCCCAGGAGGAATTACCTTGAGGAGGTGGAGGTTGAGGCAGCTGCACACAGCTCTGACAGCCATCAGCTTCCCGCTGCCGCCAGGCCCCGAGAGGAGCACGCTGCCCACGCCGCTCAGCGCGCTGGCCCTGCAACACACGCCGAGGGGAGCTCTGCCTGCGGCCCCACCGCTCCCAGGGCTCCCTCCAAGGAATTCCCACTCACCGACGGCGCAGGTGGGGCCGGAGAGCATCGCAGAGCTGCTTCACCACTTCAGAAAGCCCCGCAGGGGACAAACTGCTCCAGAACTCACTGCTGTTATGGGCTGGGGCAGATGGCACAGTGCTGTTTGTTGAACCCACCTGTGAGGAAGCAAAAACGCCACCCAATAAAGACCGGTGCCAAGTGACAACATCTGCCCTGAAATGCCACTTTGCAATGGCAGGAGGCACAAGCCTCCACAGGTACACTTGTCATCCACAGTGCAAGCTCAGCCTCAGATCTCCCCCCTCTGCTCTCCACCAACATCTCACCAGATAGAGAGACGTGTTCTGGGTGTCCACCAGGTAACCCTCGGACTGCTCGCCTTCCACCATGCCGACGATCTTCTTCACCTTGAAATAAAGCTCTGGCCACCTAAGGGAAAACAAAAAAAGCATTCTGAAGTGCTTAGCCAAGATCTTGAAGGAAGGAACAATATAAATGTCAACAAGAAGACAGCTGATAAGCACAGGTAAGCAGAAAAACTCTTGTCCTCCTGCAGTATGCACAAGGATCACCCAATGGAAATGTTGGGAATGCCACTGGGAGCACCCTTATCCTGATACAAAGGGGATGTTCTCCCATTTAGCACAACTGTCCCAAAGCCACACGAGCAAAACCAAGAAAGGCAGAACTGGTGGCCAAACACAAAGTTAATCTAACATGAACTCCTAGGGCTTATATGCACATTTTGTTGTCACAAGTTGAGAAGCCCAGCTCCCACTTTGTTTTGTTTATGTGGCTCTGACTGCCCTCAAGCCACCCTTTCCTCTTTACTCTTTATCCCCATCAGTTGCTCTACCTCTCTTTCTCCTTTTTTCCCTTCCCAACTATTCAAATAAGCTAACAGAGGCCTCCCTCTTAGCTTCAGCCCTCCATAATCCAGCAAAAACATTTCCCTCTTCCCAGTATATTAACAGACAGATAAAAACACTAAAATCCAGGGATAGATCAGAATGGAATAAACTGATTTCAAGAGAGTCAATAATGGAAAAGTATCTTCACTCTTCTGATACCAACAGAGCCACAGTGAGTTGACCTACCTTAGGAACTTGTCTGCATTTAGTTCTATAAACTCAGCATTTCCAAATGTTGGAACACACAGGATGTCTCCTTCTTGGACCAGCCTACAAAAAATCCAGAGAGTTTCATCAGTGAAAGAGAGTAAATCCTTCTGGTTGTGTGGCCTCCCTGCCCTGCATCACTTGTGTTTTTACAGAAATGACAGAGACTTGAGGGTGACTTTTGAAGGACAGGACAAGAAGTGTTGTGTCCAAGCAGAGCATACTCCTGACAGGACAATGCAAGGGGATATTCTAAAGCTACACAGCCCCCGCACTGGGGGCGTGGATGTGCACATCCCCAGCGTGCGGCACGGCCGGACAGCGCCTCTGCCCCGAGCGCGCACCGCGCACAGCTCACCGCGGCGTTTCGAAGTGCCTGTAGAGCACGCAGCCGTAGCTCCCCCGGGTGTTGTACGCCGGCGAGCACACGATCTCCAGGTGCACCTCCTTGGCGAACGGCGGCACAGACAGCACGGACCGGCTGCCCTTCCCATCCGCGGCTCCGCTCCTTTCGTACCTCTGCGGAGGGCACGGGGCGCACCGTGAGCTGCGGCTGCCGCCGCCCCGCTCCCCGTCTGCCCGGCCGTGGCTCACCTGCAGCCGGAGCTGTGCGGCGGCGGCGGGGTCGCAGCCCAGGTTGAAGGCCAGGGCCGGGGCCAGCAGCGCGGTGCCGTCGGGCGGCCCGCGGCGGGCGGCCCGCGGGTACTCCCATGGCGGCGGCCGCGCCAGCAGCGCCGCCAGGTGCTCCCGGGCCGCGCCCTCGGCGCCCACCCGCACCCACTCGCCCTGGAAGAGCCCCAGCGCCAGCAGCCCGCGCCGGCTCACCCACAGCTCCGCCCCGCCGCCGCCGCCCGCCCCGCCGGGCACCGCCCGCAGCCGCGGCCCGGAGGCGGCGGCGGCGGCGAAGCGGGAGACGAGGGGCGGCGCGGCGGCGGACGGGGGGCGGCCGCGGGCGGTGCCCGGCGGGGCGGGCGGCGGGGGGGCGAGGGCGGTGCGCGTCCCGCTGCCCAGCAACCCCTGCAGGGCCGGGCGCGCCTCCAGCACCAGCGGGCCCGGCCCGGGGCCCGGCCCCGGCAGCGCCTCGCCCCGCCGCGCCAGCACCGCGCCGCCCGCCAGCCTCCCTGCCCGGCCCGCCGCCCCCAGCAGCACCCAGGCCAGCGCCGGCGGGCGCCGCACGGGCCACACGGCAACCCTGCGGCCGGCCGCCAGCCCCAGGCGCCGCAGCAGCGCCCCGCGCAGCCACAGCTCCGCGCCGCGCCGCCCGCCCGCCTCCAGCGCCACGGCGCTCAGCAGCACCGGCTGCGCCCCGCCGCGCCCCGCCGGCCGCACCGCCAGCACCAGCGCGCCGCCCCGCCCGCGCAGCGCCGCGCACAGCCCCGCCGGCGCCAGCAGCAGCGCCGTGGCCGGCCACAGCTCCGCCGGCGGCGCGTCCAGCGGCCGCAGCACGGCCACCGCCATCGCGCCGGCAGCGGGGGCGGAGCGGGGCGGAGCGGGGCACAGGCAGCGGGGGCGGGCCGGGGCGGAGCGCGGTGCCGCCACACCCCGGGCAGGCCGCAGAGCGGCGGCGCGGGGCGGGCCCGGGCCGGGTTGGGACTCTGCGCTCCGGCGCTTGTTCCGAGCCGTGCGGGCGGCAGCGACACCCGGTGACGGTGACACTCGGGCCCGTCCTCCCCGGCTCCGGGAGCCTGCAGCCAGAACCTGCGGGTTCCCCTTCCCAGAGGGGGAAGGTGGCCAAAGAGGCGGGCGGGGATTTTGCTGTTCCGCGCCCCCCCCGCGAGCCTCGCGGCCGCACAGTGCGAGAATGAGAGAAAGGGCACTCGGTGCCCTTGCCTGTGGCAGCCTGTGGAGATTTTGCGGGCTGGACACGTGCACCTGGTTTAAAAGAATGGGTTTGTATTGGTGTTAGTGCTGAATTAACCTAGGAAGTCATAGAATAGTCTGAGTTGGAAGGGACACAGAATCATTAAAGCCCAACTTCTGTCCCTGCACAGGACAAGCCCAGTAATCACAGAGAATGCCCGAGAGTATTGTCCAAACACCCACTGAACTCTGTCGGGCTTGGTGCTGTTACCGCTTCCCTGGGGAGCCTGTTCCAGTGCCCAACCACCCTCTGGGTGAAGAAGCTTTTCCTAATATCCAACCTAAACTTCCCCTGATAGAGCTTTAGAGCCATTCTCTCGGGTCCTCTCGCTGGTCACCACAGACAAAAGATGAGCGTCTGCCCCACTGCTTTAATCGTGCAGACTGCGGTGGCGTCTCTCCTCAGCCTCCTCCAGGCTGAACAGACCAAGTCACCTTAGCTGCTCCTCACAAGGATGGCTCTTCACCATCTTCGTAGCCCTCCTTTGGAAGCTCTCTAACAATTTCAGTGTCTGTTTTACATGGCAGCGCCCCAAACTGCCCCCAGAACTCGAGGTGAGGCCGCCCCAGGGCAGAGCAGAGAGGAACAATCCCCTCCCTCACTCATCCAGCAGGCGATGCTGTGCCCGATGCACCCCAGGACAGGGTTGGCCTGTGTGAAAAACGCCAATCACTTGCCTTTAAAATTTTAAAAGTTTAATAGTAATAAAATGGTTCTTAAAATAGTCATACAATTAGAGTAATAATAATTTGGACAAATTGAATTAGGACAATATGAGACAAGGAATACAACGAGTTATGGGCGTCCAGGTACCTTTTTCAGGGCAGCATGAGCCTGAAAAAGGACCCTCGTTAACAGAGGATTAACCCTTAAAAACAACAGCCGGTTGCATATTCATACACCTCATACATGATGCATAAATTCTATTCAAATACAGGATTCTGTCTGGTAATCATCAGCTTCTTCCTTCTAATCCTATCAGCCTCTTCGAGGCAGGAAGAAGTTCTTTTCTTCTGCTAAGAGGACACTAAATTCTTTTTCTCTGAAAGATTTAGGTGTCCTGTGGCTGCTCTCTGGTGCGAGTGTCTCATTCCTTTCTAAAAAAATCCCACTAACATCGTTCTTATTTTAATTACAAAAGTTACCTTTTAATTACAAGATTACATTTATTAATTAAAATGTTAATACATCCTCCCCTCCGCTCCCCTCTCCTCTCGTGTCCCATCGCCCTGCTCCACACGAGGGAGCGCTTACAAAGCGTTCGGGCTTGCTCGCTGAGCTCCCAGTCTGAAAATCCAACCTGCGGCTTGGCAGCATTGGCCAAAACAAAGTGACACAGATATGAACATTGCTGAAGCTGTACGGAAATGGCACCGTGAAGATGCTTCTGCAAATGCAGCCCTGCAGCCTTCTCTGCTCTGGGCCCATCACTGGGATGTAAGAAAACTCTGACTACCAGTGGTTGGGCCATTTTATCTCTGCTTTAAAATATATATTATATTAAACCTATACTAAAAGAATAGAAGAAAGGATTTCATCAGAAGGCTAGCAAGGAATAGAAAAGGAATTATAATAAAATCTTGTGACTGCTCACAGCCTCAACACAGGTGGCTGTCATTGGTCATCAAGTAAAAACAAATTTCACATGCTGGGGAAACAATTCTCTAGATCACATTCCAAAGCAGCAAAACATGGAGAAGCTTAAGCTTCTCAGGAGAAAGATCCTTGCAAAAGGATTTTTCTTAAAATATGTCTGTGACAATGTTCTGCTGGGCTCTGCTAGAGCAAGCCCAGCACTCGTGGCTGAGGGATGCCTGAGGCTCCTTACAAAGGGAATTTCATGGCACCAGGCCCTGGTGTGGTCACCAGGACGGCTGTGAGGTCTCACATGGAGCAGTGGAGATGTGTGCAAGTGGCAGCCATTGGCTGGCATCAGGGTCACACTCTTGTCACTGAACCAGCGCTGGCTGAGCCATGGCTGGGTCTGGCTGCCACTGATCTCTAGATGGATCAAACCTGAAGCAACAACCAGAATGTGCTGCCCTGCTGCTATTGCTGCTCCAAGCAGTGACCTTGGAGGACAGTGGACACTTCCCGGCCAGTCGCCCTCCTCTTGGCTCCTCCTTGCCAGCCTGTGGTGAGCGCTGGGATCCCACCAGGCACTGCCAGGAGCCTCCCTGTGCATGTGGGACCCACAGAGTCTCCCCTTGTAGCGCTGGTGGTGGTGACGTGCCTGCTCTCACAGCCCTGCAGCCAGCACAAGGCAAGAAGCCAGGCCATCTGCACGCAGGCAGACCAAAGGGGGGAAAATAAATAAATAAATAAAAAGGATTGCAAGCATCCAGTGCCAGCGTGGCACAGCCCAAATAAAAGGTTTGCAGATGCTGCTCAGGCAGGATTAGGCCTCCAATGTGCTAAGTCTCGGCTCTCAGTGAGCCTAATTGCTGCTGCAATAAGCCCTGGCTGGTCCTTTCCTGAACCGTGCTCCCCACAGCCCCCCCAGCAAACTTTTTTTTTTTTTTTCCCTGCAAAGCTTGTATTTGCCATGCATGTGTTACCCCTCCCCACAGCAGCCTGGAGGGGTCTGGCCAAGCCAAGGAGGGGAAAAGCAGGAAATCTGCATGTGCCACTTACTGCTCTGCTCTGCTCTTCCCAGGAAATGTCCCCCCTCTGTCCCCCTGCCCAGCACAGCCTGCAGCTGCAGCTGTGAGCAGCCAGGCCCAGCAGCAGGGACAGCATCACTATCTGCCCCACACACCCCCTGACCTGTGTCACGACACTTTCCAAATTGGAATTACTCAGATTTTGATAATTTTCCGTTATGTTTTGGCTGGTGGATGAAACTGGAGGTGTTCCAGGAGAGCTGTCGAGGCGTGTGCATGGGCCAGTTCAGCAGCTGCCATGAGATGTGTCAAAGGAAGGTATAAATTGCAATAGAGAGCATGAAAACTAAAGATACACCACAATTTTATTTATGGATGTGTAATAAATAAATGGTGGACAATACAGGAAGAGCCACATTCAAAAATCCAGATTACTAAAGTGCTTTTAGACATAAATATAGGGTGACCAAGAAACAGCTCTGACATTAACACTTTTTACAGACAATTACAAAATATCTTCTTATGTCACTTCACAAAATTGTTTAATTGCTCCAGGGTACTATGGCTTGCTTTTCAAAAAGGTCTGTTCTATCATGCATAGTGTGGCAAGTGACATTCAAGAGTGTACAAAATCATTGCATAAACAAAAACCTCCTTACCCCCTTCTCCCAGATACGAGTTAAGGAAGATACACAGTGTAAATCCAGTGATAAGGCTGCATTGGCAGGCTAGATCCTCAGGAAATATAAACCTGCCTGGCTGTCAGGTTACACCAGCTTGAGGATGAACCCTACCATGTTTAAAAACCCTGCTGAGGTGGAAGATTTGTGTGCTGGGCGTGGAAGGACTCGCACACGGGTGGGGTGGAAGCGCTTGGAGAAGGCGTCTGTAAACTCCTGCACCATCCTTGCCCCTGCATGCTGGAGGAGGGAGCAACTCCCAGTGGGCTGCTCCTCTTTGTGCTTCTGGCTAGCTGGGGGAGTGGTCCCAGCACGGAGGGGAAGGGAAGGAAGGAAGGAGGGGGGCTCCTCCCCAGCAGCAGTGGGTGCTGACCGCAATGCGCGCCTGTCCTCGCACTGCCCCCGTCCCCTCTGCCACCCTCCACCCTGGCTCTGCTGAGAAGTGAACAGCTTCAAAGTGAGGGGACGAGGGGATGTGTGTGCCCAGTTTTTAAAATGCCCTGAATTCGGATAAAAGTTCCGTTATTTAAGAAAAAAAATATATATATCAATAAATCAATAAATATTATGGTGTCGCCAGGACGCTGTGAGGTCTGGCCTCCTCCAGGCAGCCCAGGCTCAGTGGTCCCTGTCCTTCTGCTCTGAGGAGGGGTCCCCATTGATGTACTGCCTCAGAACACCCCTCTTCTCGTGCTTGGCTGTCCTGGAGAGGTCGATGGCTGTGTCCTCCGAGTCTTTCGCAGGCCCAACCTTGTCAGAGCCCTTCTGGGAGCTGGCCTGCGTCCCTTTGAGTTCCTCTTCCTCCTCCTGCTCCACTCGCCAGCCATCTGCCAGCTTCTCTTGGCTCTCTGCCTTCCTGCTTACCTCCATGGACTTTTTGTGCATACCTTGCAGAGGGGAGACAGAAAAGCCAAGGGTACCGGTTGCTTATTTCTGCTTGGGAAGGCTCAGAATCACCTCCTGAATTACTGCTGCTTCCCACAGTTCTTGCCTACATCCCAAGGAAAGCTCTCTACCAGCCTTTCCTAACTCAGAGCCCTGCCACCTGCTCTCTGCAGCCCAAGGGGATGGCTTGTGGCAAAATTAGTCTGTGCCTTCCCTGTAACAGGGAAGGCTTACAGGGAATGTGTGCTGTGATGACCCATTCCAACCTGGAATGAGCAGAGGGTAGCTCTGAGGTAGCGCTGAGGTAGGTAGCTCTGAGGTATCTCCAGTTCAGAGGCAGGTGGTGGTGAATTCTTAGATGCCTTGCAACTCCTTGATACCCACCCATGTGCAGGCACCTGTCTGACACAGCAGCAAAAGGTTTTCCTTTCCCTAGCTGTTCTTTGCAAGGAGGAAGCAGAAAACCGAGGGCACTTGGCGGCCTATATACAGCTCTGGGGCGGGGAGGCCCCATTCCTTTCTGCAAAAGGGTGAGGGCAGCCAGATGAAAGAAGAATCTGAGCCCTGAATGCCCCAGGTTCCCACTCACCCAGCAGCCACGGGGCGCAGGATCCCACCAGGCCGCTCTTGGCGGAGTTGAGGATGGACTCGGGCAGGGGGATGGAGTGCCGCACCATGGCGCCGTACAGGCCGTACTCCGCCATCACGCTGCTGCGGCCCCAGCACTTCTCCCGCTTCCGCCACTTGGCTCTTCGGTTCTGAAACCAAACCTTCAGGGGTAACAGCCAGGAGAGCATGGAGGGGTGGGTTGGGGAGGAGACAGCCCCCACAGGCCGGTGTGTGTCCCGTGGGGAAGGAGGGAATGTGCGTCCAGGGCAAGGCCAGCCGTGGGGGTGCGTGCAGGGGTGGGTGTGCAGACGCCGTGTGGGGAGGGGTGTGAGGGAGGGCACACACGTGGGTGTCAGAGAGGGGAGGAAGGGGGGGAGAGGGAGCACATGTTAACATCAGGCTGGTGGTGACACAGGAGGGTGATCCCAGCCAAAGTCACCCGATGCTGCTCGGCCTGCCCGCGGGGCCTCCCTGCCTGATCCACAAAGCACCAACCTCTCCAGAAAAAGGGCTCCATAATGCAGTGACCAATGATGACAGAAGTTGCTCGGGTCCCTCTTCCCACCCCACTCCTCTATTTGAAGGTTCAAGGCAGCAGATATAACCATGCTGCTGCCCAGACCACCACCTCATTGTTAAGCCCCTGAGCTGTTCCATAGGGGAGCAAGATCAGGCCCTAAAATTCCATGTGTCCCTCAAAGGGGCAAGCCAGTGAGCAAGCTCCTGTGTCACAGCTTGGCCCAGCAGCTCCAAATTGCTCCCAGCTCCTGCCTGAGCGGGAGGACAGAGCCAAGTTGCCAGCAAAGAGCGACTGCTGGGGCCAGCTCGGTGCCCTGGTTCTGCATGTCCATCGGGAGGCTGATGCCAGCAGGCACAAGCTCAGCCTCCCCCCAGGCATTTCGGTGCCACCACGCTCCCACCACCTGCACCCACTGCCACAGAGCAGGGGACACGGCCGGGTGATGGCAGCCTGCAGATTCCTCGGGAGAGAGAGGAGCGCTGCAGCCACCTACCTGTATCCTGTCCTCCGGCAGCTCCGTCTTCACAGCCAGCATCTCCCGGGCATACACGTCGGGGTAGTGCGCTTCATTGAAAGCCTTCTCCAGCTCCTCCAGCTGGTGAGCTGTGAATACGGTCCTGCCGAGAGGAGAGAGCATCCTGTCACACCGTCCGGACCCTTGGGCAAGCAGCGAGGCTGGCAGCCCCCACACGCTGAGGTTTTCTTCTGGAGAATCCTCCCCACACCCCAGCTGCAGCCCTCCTCTTTCCTCCTTTTCCTCCCTTTATCCCCCTTGGGGGTACCGACCGCCCCAGCCCGGGGAGAAGAGGAACAGCGAGAGGATGGTGGCAGCAGGAGGAGGTGAGAACGGGGACAGAGCATGGTTCCCAGCGCTACCTGTGCCGGCGTTTCTTCCTCTTGATCTGGGAGCTGGACATCTTCAGCTCGCTGGCGTCCCCGGACAGGCTGTCCTCATCTGGCAGCAGCATGCGGGAGGGCAAGAGTCACGTTCCCGTCGGGAGCGGGGCACCCGAACGCGGCTCCCCGAGCACGGTTCCAGCCGCCCGGGGGCACGGAGGGGTTCCCTCCCCGAGCTGAGCCCGCACCGGTGATGCCATCCCGGGGCAGGGGTGGGAGCCCGCGTTGCCGGAGGGCGAAAGGCTCGGCAACCCGGCGGGACGATGATGCGGGGCAGCCCCGGCAGCGGCTCGGGACGGGGGTCCCCGTGCGCGGCCACCCCGGACCCCGACCCCGCTCACCGGAGATGTTCTCCTTGTGGCGGCGGGCGGCGGGCGGCGGCCCGGGCGGCGGGCGGGGGCCGCGGGCGGGCAGCAGCGGCAGCGGGGCGGGCAGCAGGCACGGGGCGCCCGGCGCGCCCAGGCTGCACAGCAGCCCCAGCCCCAGCCCCAGCGCCCCGCCGCCCTCGTAGCCGCCGGTGGCGGTGGCGGCCGGGGGGGGCCCGGGGGGCGGCTGCAGCTCGGCTTCCAGCCCCAGCAGGTCGGTGATGGCGAAGCCCTTGGCCCGCAGCCCCGCGCCTCCCGGCCGCGCCGCCGCGCCCGGTGTCACCGGCACGGGCACCGCCACCGGCCCCGCCGCCGCGCGTCCCCCCGACGGCTCCGCCCGGCCCGGCATCGCCGCCGCCGCCGCCTGGCCCGGCCACCGCCGCCCGCCGCCCTTTTTATCGTCCCGCCGCCGGTGCCGGCTCCAATCACACTCCAGACCGGCGGGGGGGCGCTCCCAATCCCGGGATTATCAGCCTCGGTGCCCCCTCCCGCCCGCACGGGTCCCGCGCCCCTCCCCCGGCGCTCCCGGGCCGCCGCCCGGCCCCCGCCGCCCCTCTCGCTGTCCCTCCCTCCGTTCCCCTCGGCCCCCGCCCCTCGGTGCTCGCCGCCCCCCGCCGGGCCCCTGCGGTTGCGCTCGGACCCTCTCCAGGACCCCCTCTCAGTGCCCGGCCCGCTCACCCTGTTGCCCTCCGTGCCCCATAAATCCGTCTCGCATCCCCTTGGGTTCCCTCTCCGGGTTTCCTCCCAGGAACTCCCTGCTGTGTCCCTGTGTCCCCACATCCCCTCTTCCACTCCCCAGCACCCCCATTCCAGCCCAGGACTCTTCAGCCCCACAACCCAGATGGGACATCCCACTGGGCTCAGCACCCTAGAGACGGGGATGGGAACAGGCACAGCCTCCCCTGACCCCAGGTGTCTTGTCACCCGGGCCAGGGCCACCCCGAGGTGCCTGGCCTCGGTGCTCCCTTTTGCTCCCAGATTCTTGCACCTGGGCTGCAATTTTTTTCCCTCTTCCCTTCATCTGTTGATGGAAATGATTTACAACCGGCTTACACGGGCCGCCTGATCCAGGCCTTCATTGGACGGTCAGATTAACCGAGGGTCCTTCTGATAAAGATAATTACAAGGGGACTCCGCATTAACTTTGCATTATTAAAGAAAGACCCAAATCTCCCATCGCAAGCTGTTCCCAGGATTAGCAGAACAATAACTTTCATTTAGGATAATTGCCGTGGCCGGCACTGGGGGCTGGCTGGCGGGGGGGAACCCTCTGGACCATCGTGCTTCTCACCAAGAAAGGCAAATGGGTGTGAGGGGAGTGGGGGGTGGGCAAGTGTGGCCACCAATTCGGGGTGCTCGTGTTCTCGGGATGAAGGGATGCTCAGGGCATCCCCACCCAGAGCTGCCCCCTGTCCGGACACAGAGCACCCCGGGATCCCATTGGGCATCTTCACTTCCCCAGAGTGGTTTTGCTGCAGTTTTGCTGGAATAGGAGACTTTCACTGCTAGGCAGGGAGGATCTGCCACAGTAATTAGAAGTCATAATCCGGCCACCACCCACAACAAATTTCCTGTTCGAGCAGATTTTAGTGGTTAAAACCCTAATTTTTGATGTTGTCCCAGAATCAGCTTGATTTCAGCAGTTTACATTGAGGCTGAGCTGTTGGGAGAGATGATGAAGCCTTAAATATGCATATGGCCTAGGCATTTGGAAAGTTTGGGGATAAAGCACGTATAATTGCTCCTAATCAGTTTATGAAACATAAAAGCTCAAACCCAAGAGAAAGCCGATAGACGCAGAAATGGAAATAGCGATTAAATCTCCCCGTGCTGGCAAGGTGGCCTGGATATGGCGCTGCCTCCCAGGGCCAGGGTGAGCGAGGCCGTGCCCTGGGGGACAGGGACACACCTGCTCCTGGGACAGGACACTGGGACGGGCTATGGGGACACTCCTGCTGCACCCCCAGCTCCCCCAGGCACGGTGAAGATGGGCACCTCCACCAGTCCTTTGGACAATAAATCAGTTAAAGGATATCTTGATATATGCTCATCAGATAGGATTAGCTGGGATTAGACTAATCAGTAAATGTTTCTCTGCTCATTATTTTCTAAGGAAGATTTTCAGCTGATTCTCCGACGCCGAAAGATTATTAATCGCTTAAAGAGCAGAACATCAAACATCGCCCCTTGCTCTAATTTCCCTGGGGTTTGCCCCCCCTCTCCATGGGCAGGGTGCCTGTGCCAGCCGGCCCAGCAGCCTCAGGGTGCCCCAGCAGCCAGAACCTCCATGGGGCTCTACCAGAGCAGCCCAAAGCCACAGGACCCCAGGCTTGGTGCAGTCCCGTGTCCCAGGGGGTGAACACTGCCTGCAGCTGATGCTGGAGCATCCCCATCCCTGCTGCTCTTTGCAGGACTAGGGACACAGCCAGCTGGGACAGTCCCCAGATTGTCCCCTGCTCCACCACTGTGTCAGACACCTGCCATGACCTGCAGGATGGAGGGCACACATGATGGGATGGATACCTGGAGCTGTCCCACTCAGAGCCCAGAAACAAGCCTTAGGGGATTACAGACACATGCAGGATTTTGGCAGACCCTCCTCAGCGGATGATAACCCCAGAGCCAGCATTTGGTGGGATTTTGGAGTCTCTGTCTTCACCGTGGGCTCAGGGAAAGCCCCCAAGGATGTGCACTCATCCTGCAACCACCTGCTGTAGCAATGAGGAGGGGGCAGCAAGGAGAAGGTATTGAAGGGCCTGGTTTAGGGGATTAGTAATGGGATAAGACAGCTTTCACCTCCCTGGTTTAGATATGAATCAGGTCAATAATAAAGGACCATCTGACAGTTTCAGGCAGCTCGGGGTGGAAGAGGCTCCTGTGCCCCAGGCTGGATGGAGAACCCATGTCCAAAAGCCCAGCTCTTACTGCACATCCATCCATGGTACCTGCCCCAGCAGTCACTGCCCAGTCCTCCTCCCCAGCTCCACATCCCACACCATCAGCAGCTCTTGGCACACCAGCACAGGAGCAGGCAGGATCCTGCTCCCCAGGGATGATGCTGGCACCACAACCCTACACCTGCTGTGTAGGGAGAGCCCAGCCCTGCTGTTGGTGGCCTTGCACAGGGGCAGGGTGACCCAGAGGTGGAGCGCAGCAGGGTGAGCAGCCAGCTGATGGCAACACAGGCAGTGTGGCAAGGGTGGGAACCTCAACAAGCATGGACAGAAGAAGAAGGGCTTTTCTTCTGCCTCCTGCACATCCTGCTGGGAACACGGGGAAGTGGTGGCTGCTGTGAAAGCATTGTCTCTGATACTGAGTAAAAAGGAACTGAGAAACAGGCCACAGCTAGGGGAGAAGGCAGCAAAGAGGGGGTGATGCAGCCAGTCCCATTTGTCTTTTGCAAGGCTAAATCCCCACCTCTAAGTTACAGGTGAGCCTCCTCCTTGAAATGCAGGCAATGAGACCTTCCTCAGGGGTGGATTGTGTGCACACCCCTGGCCAGTTAGGAATGGGTATATGCAGTGGCCAAGTACCAATCATTTTGGGGTGATGGATTTGCAGAGGCAGGCAGTGTGAACAGGTTAAACGAATCAGGGAACCTGTGCTCCCTGCACTGTCAGGCTGTGGGAAGTGCTTCCTTTGCAGCTCCAATGGATGTGGGTGACGCAGAGGGTTTGCAGGCTGAGCACAGCCACAGCTGGCCATGCACCACCTGCTCAGTGCTGCAGCATCACCAGCCCAGCTGACTGCAAGTGTTGTCAGCCCTAATTTGGCATGGGGGGTCCCTTTCCTTGTCCACACACCCCAGAGACATCCCTACTAATTCCTCTGCACAGATTTCTGTCTTAAGGCATTTGCCTTTGATTAAAACCAGAAGAGCAGTCACGGTTTAAGTGGAGTTTAAGAGCAAAGCATGTGCCCCCACACAGGGCGCTCACATCTGGAGTGTCACGGATTTAATCAAACTGCTGGGAAGTGCCACATGCAGACAGCTGTCACAGCAGCCTGGAGCCCATCTCCTAATTAATTCCTAGCCAGCACAGGGCAAACAAATGGCCAGCAAGGTGCTGCACCTACAGCATCAACTGTGAGCATGGCTGGCAGCTGGTGAGCGAGCAGAGCTCACCCTGCGTATCTCCAAGGAGCTGTTAGTGATGGAGCCCATGGCAAGTGCTGTTCCTACTCCTGGGGCTTGTTCCAGAGGTGTATGTATGGGAACAGGAGGGACAGAGTGCTCAGGAAGGAACCCAGATGGAACAGGCACAACAGTGGTACCTCCGATTTCTGGTTGCTCCTTCAGCTGCTGCTTTTTGTTTCTCCTCCCTCTTGCTTCTGCCAAACTAGTTGCTTTCTAGTACCATTTATCCGCCCATCTCACATTCCCATGGGCAACCCCCTCTTGTCCTGTACAGGATGTGTGAGCTGGAACACACAACCCTCCCCAGAGATGCTCTGCCTGCTGCTACCCAGGGCCTGGCACCTGATGCCACAGCCTTAAGCAAAATCTGGGCAATGGCAAAACAGGTCAGACCCAGACTCAGTTCTCCTTGGTGCTCATTCACAGGTCATTAAAGCTAATTGAAATGACTACCAAAGCTGGGTCTATGTGGGTGTTTGGAAGCTCTGAGCACAAGGCACAACCAGGCTGGGAATATCCAACTGTGAGGAGCCCCAAACTAGCCGATGGACTGTCCACTCCAATTAGCCCCACAAAGGAGCTATTATTCCTTTGCACTATGCTTGTCTGATTACTTTATCTTATTATTTTTTGATCATTCCTCCAAAATGTGCTAATTAAACAGAAATCATCAAGTCAATTAGAGAAACTCTCATTAAAGCCGAAAAGAAAAGAAAGTATCGGCAGAAGAGAAACGGCTGTGAGGGTCCCAAACACACACAATAGCTGCCATATTCATTAAATCAGCAACTCCCAAAAGAGGGGTAGACACTGTCCCACTCTGGTCTGTGCCCTGGAAATGAAACTTCCCAAGAGATGGAGTCAGAAACTTCCCAAGCAATGGAGTCAGAAACTTTCCGAGCAATGGAGTCCTCTCCCTCTCCCTCTCCCTCTCCCTCTCCCTCTCCCTCTCCCTCTCCCCCTTCCCATGGCTTTCCCAACTCCCAGCCCAGGAGCAAAGTGAGCCCCCAGGCAGCACCATCTCCATGTTCATACCCAGCACCTCACCAAGCACTTCCAGAAAAATGCTTCCCTTTGCACCTCCCCTGGCCTGGAAGCAAGACACAGAAAATGCAGGAGAACATGTTAACCAGTGATTTCAGCAAGTAAAGAAAGGGAGATAACAGTTTGTTCTGACCCCAGAGTGGCAGAGCATCCAGCTCAGCCCTGGTGCTGCCCAGCCTTTGCATTTCCAAACCAGTTCAGCCATGCCTAATCACAGGCACTGTGCTCTGAGACCTAACAGAAGCACTTCTCCTTTAATTAATCTCCAAGTTTGCTATCTGAGTGCTGTGCCATATGGTATTGATTTTTCAGCTTGGTATGACAGCACTTGCCATGAAAGAAACTAACCTAATTAAAGCAGGGGACACCAGCCCACAGGCAGCTACTCTCACTCTTACCCACAACACGGCTTTCCAGATCAGCTCTCCTGAAGTGGGGCACCTCTCCTTGCAGGTGAATTCAGAGCTTTTGGCTCTGCAAAGAAGGCCAGGTCCCTTTCTCAGCACTGGCCTGGGCTTGCTGTGACAAGTGGCACCTGGGTTTTCCCACCCATCTCCACTCTGCAGCTGAGCAGGGAGGTTTTCAAGCATCGCTTCCCATTTCTTTTCAGACACACCAGGTAAGGCATTAATGAGTTTCAGCGTCCTTCCTCTCCCCCATTAACAATTGGGCTCCTAAGAGACCTAAGCTGGGGTCTTTTAGCTGAAGACTGATGTGGCAGTCTCACAAACCCCATCACACAAGCAAATGACCCTTTACCCAAGCTATGCTGTCCCAAATAGACCATCTAAAGGACCTAGAGAAATAAGAGAAAAATAACATAAATATATTAATGTGCATGAATGCTCCTTCCCAGAAGAGTGAAGGCACACCTGCTTGCCTGTCTCATCTTTGTAAGCAACCACATTATTTGGTGTGGGAAATACAGATAGTGTTCCTGTAGCTCACTTCACCCATTTTAATTGACCTGCAGGAAAGCTGCTCCTGCCCAGGGATGTGTACCCAGGGATGTGTTTGCTGTGCTCTGACACTGCATTCTGCAATTTTCTTTTTGGATGCAGAAAGAGCATCTTTTAACTCATGGGGACCTCCTCTTCCTGGTTCTCCTTTAATAGCTCAGCCTTGCTCTCACCAGTGTCACTCCTACACCATCTTCTTTATTCTCTTATACCGGCAGCACTGGGTTGTTAATCTTGTAAAATTTTCTTGTGGGACTTTTTTCTACAATAAAGGATAGATTTTATTACAGAGGACTTTCCAGCTTTTCTACCAGCTCCTGGGTTTTGCTTTGACAGGACTCCTCTAACATAATCAAGGTGGGCCTTGATGCCAAAAGGGAGCATACTGTACAAAATTAATAGATTTAATGTTGCTGAAAATTAATAATTATTTATTCATCTCAAACAGGACTTATATTATTGGTATTGTCACACTCTGGGAAAAAGAGGAGGAAGAAAAGTAATAAGAGAAAGAAAACTTCTTTGTGGGATTATTGTCTGCAGTCTTGCCTTTTGGCTTCAGGTTATGATGGATTTTGAAAGTAGAACAAATGTGTTTTCTTCCTACTTGGAAATTGCAGTGAATAGCAGTAAAATTGCTCTTAGTTCCTGTTGTTTGATGCCTAGAAAGTTTCCAGTTTCTACAAGGAAAAGATGCCTGGTCACCAGTTTCCTTCAGCATCTCCCAGCTCAGCCTCCTTTGCAGCTCCTGCAGAGCTCTCCCAGCCAAAGAGGTGAACACACAGCAGAGACAGCAGAAGCCCTGAAGGGCAATTCCCTTCCCTCTGTTCCTGTCTGCCCAGGGCAGGTAATCTGCACCTCATTCCCATTTTGGGGGCCATCCCAGCAGGATGCTCAGACCAGCAGGTTACCTGCATCTCCCCTCCTGGCTGGGAGCCCTCCATCCATCCTTCCCTCTCTTTTTAAGTGACTCCCCTTCGTTTCTTTAGCTCACAGGAGGAGATGTAACAAAGAGCCCCGTGGTCCTGCACGGTGTCTGAGTGTTCATTTGTTTGGCAAAGCAGCCCCTTTGGCTGGGGGAAGCCCTGAGAGTGCAGCTGAGATGTGTGGCAGGCTGCGGGACAGCCATCCCCAGGGGCAACCTGAGAAAAGAGGCAATTAGCCAGCCCCTCACCAGCACAGCAGGGGCGGTTCAGGGGGAAAGAAAAGCCGAGCCCTGGTGGTAATGACATTTTTCCACATGGGTAAATGCATTGATCTGTGACAAACAATACCAGGCTGTGGTGCAGAGGAGGAAAGGATGGGAGAGCTTCCCCATGCCAGATGTTCAGGACAGAAGTTTCCTGGATTCCCTGCATGAAGCTGAACGTCTGTGGAACCACAGCAGCCCAGGTCTTGCCCAGGGCCACACTTCCCAGCAGGTGCCAGGAGCTTCTCCTTAAAAGCAAGCAGGTGATGCAGGTGAGCCTCATCCCACATCCTCAGAAAGTCCTGCAGGGTACAGAGCACCCAAGTAAAGCTTCATAACAGAGCTACCCTGGGTAAACTACCTGTAAATGGAGGCTAAGACAGTGACAAATCTGCTCCTGTCCCTGACACCCTAACTCATCACACTAATTCCCTTTTACCCACTCCCTGTAGGGCAGTGACAGCAGGCTGATCCCGTGCTTGTAGAGTACCTGAGGTAACACAGCATTTCTGTAATGCCCCAAACCATGCCTGGATTGGGGCATCTCTTCCAGGGCGATTCCTCTAGGAAAAACCAAATCCATAAAGGATGAACCCTGGCACACGTGGACCTCTGCTTTGCTTGGAGCAGTTCCTTCTGCTTTCCTGCTTCCAAAATGTCCAGGTGAACACATATAAATACCACTGCCCAGACAGAAGTGGTGGGATGTCCCAGGCACACCATACACACTCTGGAATGGGCATCATGAGTGTCTGAGAAGAAATGTATAGCAGTGTGTTATTAGTGTCTTGTCATGGAATGGACAAAGTGGTTTAGGAGAGCACAGGGCAAGGCACACATCCTGTCCGAAGAGCTTAACTTCTAAGCTTTAATCAGAAGAATTAGGGCTTTGCTTTGGCTCCAATTTAATCAGAATGCATAGCAGAGATGGTGGTGCCATTTCATAGGCAGGGTGCTATCTGCTCAGGACATTCCCCCCTGCCTCACATCAGCCAGGCTGCACCCCTGGGTGAGCAGGGGTGACAGGCACTGTCCCAATGGCCACAGCTAACCTTGGATAACATGAGAGCCCTGTTGGCTCTGGGGGTGCTGCCCAGGCTGCCTTTGGAGGTTTAACTCCAGGTGAGCCTCCATGGGGCGGTCTGAGGTCTCAGCCACCTGCATACGCCTGCACACATCCAGTGGCAGCTCCAGCAATTCCCCTCCATCTCTGCTCACTCAGCACTCTCCTCTGGGCCAGAGCCATCAGGGCACAGCCCTGGATGGTGGCTGGGTTGCCAGCTGGCCTGGAGCCTGGGACCGTGCTGGGCCGTGGCTGGAGCAGGGCTGGAGCAGATCTCCGGGCAGCAAGAGCCAGCATAAAGGAGGGAGATTTGTTCTGTTCCTGGCAGGCCTCTCCACTCATCACACACTGCCTGCAGATGCTTTGGCAGGGCAGGACATGGGCACGGGGAGAGGACCTGGGGCTAAACGCAGGGTGGGCATTGCTCTTTGCCCCTGCTCAGCACCTGCCTCACCCACCACATCACCATGGCACCACCCCTCCCTCATTTTTAGCTGCAAAATAGCACTTCTGACTGGCATTTCACCTGGCAAGCTCAAAGAGCACCAAACTGCAGCTAATTAAAGCAAACCACACCATCCTCTGCTGAGAGCTGCCATGGTCAGAGGACTTTTGCTACTTACCTTTTTCCACCCTGATTTTTTTGACACTCTCTTCTTTTCTCTTTTGCAAGCACATCCCTCATTGCAAAGCCAAACCTCAGCTGCCCTGGGCATGGTGCCACCCCTCCACTCTCTTCCCTGGATGAAGCAAATTCCTGACCATAGTGGTGGGAAAATATCAGGCACACACACTGGATGTAACCCTCATTCTAGATCCTCTCACTCCTTGCTGCATTTCCAGCTCACAGAAGTGGCTTGGATCTTCCTGAGCAAAATCTAATCAGGTCTGTGTAAAAAAGAAAAAAAAAATAGAGTGGGAAAGAAAAGCCCTGACCATATTTTTAAATAATACCAAAAAGCTGTAAGTATGTGGTCGGCCTGTTTGTTCTTACTGCATGGGATCAGCCTGATTATTCAGGGATTCATTTTTATTTCTGAGTTTTATTTTTTTCTCATTCAACAGCTGCACATTAATAAAAACTCCATTTATTGGAGGATTTGGCTGGGATTGCTATAATAAAATAGAAGGATTTGTGCTGGGCACTAAAAGAACTCTCTGCAAAAAAGTAGTGTTTTTCCTGTGATTAGGAGCACCAGAACATATTGTTTTGCTGTGTAGCACCATCACTGCCAAGGGTGGTGACAGATGTCTTGTGTTAATGTTGAATGATTAAATGCCATTTCTGAAGCCACTCCCTATCTGTGCAGCACGGTGCTGCTTCACCCTCACAATCTGCCTTCAATCTGTTCCCTTTGCTGAGAGCATCCCTCCCTGCTGGCTGCCATGGAGCCCCCATCACCTCCCTGCTGCACACCGAGCCCCAGAGCCAGCTGTGCCCAGCCTGGACATCAGCCCTGCAGTGCCCTGCCCCTCCAGGGCAGCTCAGAAACAGAGGGTGCAGCCAGGGGAAACACAGAGATAAGCACAGCTCTTGGGCTTCTCATCCTGCCATGGTGGTCCTCACCCACAGCAACAGCGAGGGCGAGTTTGGTGGGAAATATGAGACCAGCCTAAGGAGTCGCTGTTTCCAGCTCTAACTCTGCTAAAAGAGGTGATATATTCCTGCATTCTTGCCTCTTCTCTATACAAAGACCACTGTCTGTCATCTGTGACCATCTTTGAGCAAGGCAAAGAGCATCCCAGCTGTGGGTGGCTGCAGAGGCCTCCACAGGCCCCCTGGCACTGGCTCTCTTGCTTTCCACGGTCCTCAACCCACCTCCTTTTATACTCTTTCTCTCATAAACCACTACAGCCCCCAGACTGCATCCCACTCTGCCAAAGGCAGGCAGGTAACTCAGCTCTGGCAAGAAAGAGCCTCTGCCCAGAAGAAGATGGACAGCAAGGTGGAAGTGTTGGCTCGCTGCTGACCTCCTGAAATTTAGTGATGTTCCTCTCCTAAAAGCCTGCTGTGGCCTCATGCACAGAGACACCCTGAGAGAATCATGCACACGTGCACACACACAGATCCTTGATCAGGACATCTGCATCCTCTGGAAGAATGCTATCTTCACAAAACCATCATCTGCTTGGCATCTGTTGCAATGACAGGTTGTGCACACCACTTCCAACACACACACACACACACACACACACACACACACACACACACACACACACATCTGAGTCCCAGCATCACACAGACCACAAATAAGGTTTGTTTCTCCAAACAGAGCTGATGTGGTGAGGGGAAAGGAGGAGCTGGCAGGGGAAAATCTGGCTGCTCACATGCATTCCCACATATTGCTACAAATCCTGTCAGTGATGGTAGGGGGCACTTTGGCAATCTGGGAGCTGCATGAAGATGTTGAAGAGGGGGATGTCCCTGCAGGGAGCCCAGCCAAGATGATGCTGCTGCATATGCTCACATCACCTACAAACAGCACCTTCCCCCTCCTCTGCTCACCTCTCTCCTTGCATCCCATGGATCTGGGGGTGATGTTCCCTCGCTTTGTCCCAGCACCAAGTGCCTCTGAAGATGCCATCACTCTGCCTGCAGAAGGAAGCTCTTCTGCAAAGCTTGAGGAGGCAGGAGGGCAAGGTGGTGCCAAAGAGCAAGAAGCCCAAATTGACTTATTTCTACCACCTCTCCTCTAAAAAAATATGAAGCCCTGCTGTCACTTGTTAATCCATCAGCCTGACAGGTCAAGTAAAAGCAGGTTGCCCACTTGCTTTCACTTCTCCCCCAACTTAATCTCTGTGCTAAATTACAAGTTGATAATGGGTTACCATTAATTATTGATTTTCCAGATAATACTTGTTAAAGTAGAATTAACGCTATTGTTTCTGAACAAATACTGCCCAAATACTGTGTTTAGTGGGCTTGTAATCAGCTTTACCCACTTCTCCTCTAATCTGATTGAAACAGATTTCCTACCAAATCTTTTTTATCATTTCGTTGATATTAAAAGGTCACATATTTATGCCTGCCCAAAAGTTTAATTTAAGTTACTGCAATTGATTATCATGACATATTCATGCTCGAACAGCAGAGTGCTGATGGAGGTTCTTTAATTTAGAGTGAGAATGAAGAAGGAGAGAGAAACTGTGAGGAGGAACACTTTCTGTGGCATTCAGTGAGCGATGTTAGGCATTGTACATTTTAGCTTATTTTCCCAAGCCCTATATTATGATTCTGTTCATCATAATGCCTTTTGACCTGCTGCATTTACTCCATCATAATTATCCTTTAATACTCTTATAAATGAACTTTTAGCTTATCTTCTGTTAATTCTCAGAACAAGCAAAGCACACACGTAACAAACAAAGCCATCTAAATAAAGTGTTTAACCCTTGTGGTGGCTTTCCCTGATTATTCAAAGGTGAGCAGTGTGTTTACCAGGTAGGAAGCATAATTACACTTCCTGTCATAAGGTACAGAATGTGTGATGGCATTTCAGCCCCTCTTCAAGCCAAGCCTCACTGAACAAGTCTCTGTAAAGAAAAAGCAATGAATTTAAAGCAAAACAAAACTAGCTGGCAGGAGTAACATAGATCAATCTGGGACTTCTCCAGTGTTGGACAGCTCCCTAAGCTGGATGGCACGCAGGACCTGAGATGAGTTAGTTAGAAAGAGAAGGTGGAGGTGACTGGTCTCAAGCACCTGAGAGGCTTCAATTTAATTTCCAGCTTATCCATGAGTTCTCAGTGGTCTCTTGGACAACTGGGTCTCTGGGACATGGAGGACATGGAGACAGGTCTGTGCTGTGTTCCTGTGCATTGGAACAGAGAGGTTTTATTCACAATACAGCCACAGCACTAAGCACTGTAACATCTCCCACCTGGCTTCTCCTCCATGCTCAAGCCACGGTGGGAAATGGGAATGCACCAGCTTGTTCCATTTCTGTGTTGTAGAATTTGGCATATGATCACATCTCAGCAATGGTCTCCACAAAAGTTTCTGTACACACAAACATTTCAGCAATACAAAATACGATCAACACTGGTTTGCAGCTGTAGCTGGGTGCAGGAGAGACCTGACTGGAGAGATCATCTGGCAGCAAAGTTCTCCTTGCCTTTCATAACCCACAGGGACAAGACTCCCCAACATTCCCAGTGCCTTGGACACCTGCCTCTCACCCAGCATGTCAAACTCCCAAAAACTCTTCTGCAGATGGCAAAACTGCAACCCCTCTCTGCTGTGACCTGATTTCCCTGCTCCACCTTGTGAGGAGTGTGAGAGCTGGCTCTGGGCAGCTCCTGCCTCCCAAGGCAGAGGGCAGGCACCTGGACACTCACCCTGGTGCTGCCTGTGCATTCCCAGACATCCCAGATGAGGACAAGATCAGTGAAGCATCTGTGGCACAAGGAGGGGTGACACAGCGATGCAACCACAGCTCCTTTTGCAGTGCTCACTCCAGGCTCTGTGCTGTGGTTGTTCATTATTAACATGACAAGCAAAGTAAGAGAAGGTCCCTTTCTTGGAGAGTTTGTAAACCTGGGCAGGGAAATGAAGCATTGCTTTCCCCACAGGAGCTGAGATCCAATACAGGCTGTGTCTACATGCAACCCTGGAAACCTTGAACACCTTCTGAGCAGCTGGTCAGTGGTGAGCCCAAGGAGCTGCACATTTTCCCAGGACACAAGGCAGCGAGGTCCTGCAGGCAAAGGGAGGAACAGAAATGGATGGATGCTTCACCACCAGGCTGTTGTCCTGAAATGACTCCACGTACAGCAGGGACTCATCTGCTTGCAGCGTTTCCTTCCCCACGCACATCCTGCATCTGCCTGTCCCAAAAACAAACTGCTTTCACTTTCCAGCAGTCCACCAGAGAGTATCTCATCTGACTAATGCAGAGGTAGGTAAAGGATAGATTGGTTGAAAATGCTGAATATCCTTTTTTATAGACTAGGTAAACTGCAACTTGCCAGAGTAACTCAGATTTTCATGGAAATTGAGTGATATTCAGCGAAAAGCTACTGGCACGCATGATGAGAAAATACCTAATTCTCCCAAAGAAGGTTTTATGCCCATAAGTGCATGGACAATAACCTGGAAGGGTTAGATTACAGCTAGTAATGTCACGCAGACCTCTAGAGGGGATTAACTCAGGAGTTTTATTAAAGTTATTAAAGGTGCACCATTCATGAGCCTAACCCCACTACAGTGCTAGACAGTAAACTGTACTAAAAGAGGTTAACAGCCCTCAGCAGCTCCATGAGACAACTTGTACCTGTTGGTGCATATTCCAATTTAAAAAAAAAAAATCTTGAGAAATGACAAATGAAACCATCATCCTGTTTGGTCCCCAGCCCATCTTATTTGCTCTGTAATATTATTTGTCCTCACAAAATCCTGTTACAGTCTTTTCCCTTGTTTTGCCAGCAAGATGAGGATTCTTTCAGTCACGGGGCTGGATCCTCAGCTGCTGTGGACTGACCCAGCTTTCCCAGCAAATGGGACTATGTTGACTTATATCAGCTGGGAATCTGTTTGCTCCCCTGTTTCACATGGAATGGACTCACAAAGATTATCAGTTAGCTTTAAGACTATCATGTTTTTATTGTAAAGAAATCACTCTAAAAGCATTTTTCTTTATCCAGTTTTTAAGAATCCAATCCTCTGCCATAGCTTAAGGACAAACAATTTCATGATTACCACCAGCAGAGCCAAGGCCAACTTGACAAAATTTTATTTATTTCCTGATAACATAATCCATATCCCACTGAATTGCCATGTGAAATATACTCCTGTGTAATACCAAAGTGTTAATGGCACAGAGTAAAACCACAAGCTGGTTTGAAATGCAGAGATTTTGAAGGAAAAGATATGAAATCACATAATGCAGCTCCATAATCGTTTGACAATAAGTGATCCTTTTATCCGATTATTATTTCAGTTGCATGCCTTTAATAAAATGCAGCAGTCACCCACTCCCCCAAGCATTTGGACCACAGTTATGACCAAAGAGCAGTGGCCTGTAGCAGGAAACTGCACCCCAATCCTTTTTTACCCCATGCACTGCCCAAGCTCCTCAAATCTCATCAGGGAGTGAGACTGAGGATCACAAGCACAATTTCTTTATGCTGCAGCAGCTCCAGGGAAATCATCACACCAATGGGTACCAGCTAGGAGGCAGGAATTGGCAAAGGCAGACACTGAAATAAAAAGACAGCGCTGAAATAGACTGTGACTAATAGAACCGAAGAAAGTAAGAAGGAAGTTCCTGCTTTTACCAAGAGCAAACTTATCTCCTGTTTGTTAGCTGGCCTTTCTACAAGATGCTGGTTGTTGAGCTGCCATTCACAGGTCAGAACAATTTTTTTTTTAAGTCAATAAACTTCTGTAGATTCAAACAAGGAAAGAAGCAGTGGTCACATCTTTTGGAGAAAGCTGCAGGTGACTACCTGCTCCTTTCCTTTACGAGGAGGAAAAGTGGGTAACCCAATGTGTAAAGAATTTGGGAGAGCTAACACAGCATCAGGAAGTCCTGCTTTTTATGGTTTCAGAGCTTACAAATGACCCTTTTCCATGAGATCATAAGGTGGCTCTAAGATTGCAAAAATGCTGTTAAAATACTACTACAGCTTCTCAAAGGAATTTTATTTCATTCTGGTTTAAATAGAAATGAGTGTAATACAAAATTGGCTATGCCCATATTGGCAAGTTTTCAATCTATTTGACTGCTAAATCCTCAAATCAACATCAGCCTTTTCTCAGCCCAGAGGAGTTTGGTCAACCACTGAGCTGCAAAGAAACATTAAATGTTACTGATTTTCCATCACATTTGCAAAGGTGATAAATCAACACTAAATAGCAAAGGTCAGATGTGCAAGCAAATTGAACCACTTGCAGAAATAGATTTTCACTTTCAAAAAACACATCTACCTCTCCATGGAAAAGATGGTGACTGGAGACAGTCCTTTGGAATGGCACCTAAAATAGCTAAGAAAATGTTGAATAAAATGCCTTCATTGGAAAACATTGTGTCCCAGAAGCAAGATGAATTTGGGTAAAAAAAGAAGGGGCATATCTTTTTCACCATGGATCCCCCAATTTTATTTACAGCAGCCAAAAAAATGTGCTGTTCTTAACTGTGCCAACTATGAACTTGACTGTCCATACACAGTGTGATGTGCACATGGGGCAGAGTGACACCATTCACCCTCAGAAAAGACATTGTCAGAACCTACAGCATAAAGATGTGAGGCAGAGATGGATTTCCTTTTATTATTTTTATTTTTGTGGGGTGCTGTTGTTATGTGGCCTCTGGTGACTTGAAGTTAAAAACTTTAATGCCACAGAGTATCTACCACATCAACTTCTGAGATTTCCCAGAAGAAAAGCAGATGGGAAACCTGTCCATGCAGGACATTCACATCACCTGACCACAACTTGCTTCTCTATAGCTTTTCTCAGCCCTGGCAGTAGCCACTGGACCACCAAGGCTCTGGATAACTGGCAGGAATGCAGGAGTCCAAAAGATGATCACATAGCAGCACCTGAATACTTGCACTGGAACCTGTAAGCTGAGCTAAAACCCAGCTCAGGACAGTGAGAGGATGGTGGAGAAACATCAGCGTGCTCAAAGCTGGGCAGCAGAACCATTAGGCACCTGCGGAATTGAACAAAGCTGGTGAGAGCAGGCACAGATTAATTGGAGCATCTGACCAAAATGCCCATGTATGACAGACACAGTCACCCCTCACCTTTACTGTCCTTCTTCTGCTGATTAGGCTGCAGTGATCTGCAGTTTGGGCTTTGAACTGGAGAGCTAAATGTGGTGTGAACGCTGAGAAGGACTGTCCATTCAGTCGGATTCCTTTCCTTCCAATGTCACTCTCCTCCAGCTCCAGCAAATTCAGACCAGAATAAAAGTAATGCCATTAAATCAGCCAGGATATATTGGTTGCTCTGGTGTTTCTTTGGCTGCTAAAATCTAACCGTGAGATTTATCCAGGAAAGAAGGAGCAGCTGAGTTACAGGATTGGGCCACCTCTCCAAGCACAGAGAATGTGCACCAGGAATGGCAGTACAAGCTGACAGCTGTCATGTGTTATCTTTAACAAAAAAAAAAAAAAAAAAAAAAAAAAAAAAAAAAAAAGCTATGAAATGAGCAAGAAACTTTGCACAACCTGTTACACCAGCTTTGTGAAAAACGCCAATCACTTGTTTTTAAAATTTTAAAAGTTTAATAGTAATAAAATGGTTATAAAAAGAGTAATACAATTAGAGTAATAACAATTTGGACAATTTGAATTAGGACAATATGAGACAATAAATACAAAAGTCACGGACAGTCCCGGTACCTCTTTCTGGGCAGCACGAAAACGTTAACAGAGGATTAACCCTTAAAAGCAACAGCCGGTTGCATATTCATACACCTCATCCATGATGCATAAATTCCATTCAAACACAGGATTCTGTCTGGTCATCGTCAACTTCTTCCTCTGAATCCTAACAGCACCTTTGAGGCGGGAAGAAGTTCATTTCTTCTGATAAGAGGGCACTAAATTCTTTTTCTCTGAAAGATTTAGGTGTCCTGTGGCTGCTATCTCGTTGCGAGTCCTTTCTTTAAAAAAAGTATCCTACACAGCATGGTTTCTATTTTAACATTTTTTATAACCTAAAACTATATTTAACACAGTACTTAAGAGAATTAATACAGCGTTACTTTCTAACACAACACATATAATAATAATTTGAATATTTGCGAAAAGCCAATCATAAAATACATGCATTTTTCACAAGCATCAACCCAGAGGATTGGAAACACGAAGAGGCAGAATCACTAATTTCCTGCTGAGGGACTCCATCCTCTGCCTGTCCTGGCCGAGGAACTTCGCGCTGGCGGGGAGAAAATCTTTCATCCAAATTACCTTTTTTTTTTTTATTCATGGGCCTTCCTTAACAGCAATGCTAAGAATAACAAATCCTGTGGGAGCAATGTAACTAATTCACGCGCGGATGTGCAAACGGGCAATTTGCAAACTAATTGCTCCTGCACAATGCTCCGCGCAGACAGGTTGTCCAAACACTGGCTCTGCGCAGTCTTTGCCTGGTAAGAGGCGGTTGAAATACTTTCTGCGCAGACAATGGGCTTGCTCAAGTGTGCAACTATTTCGGAGGGAAGCTATCCCGCCCACCCTGGGTGGCGAAGGCTTGTTCTGCCTCCGTCCAGCTGCCGCCTTGTGCCAGCAAAATGCAGGGGCCATGTGCGGGACAAAACAGTTTTTGCCTTATTGCCTCTGCCAGCTTGGGAGGACGCAGGGAGTATCAGCAGCATATGGACCCCGGGGGATTTCGGCCATTTAACAAACATTATATGCTCCATAACAAAACAACAATATTTTGGTACTTAGATCGACCAAATAACTAAATTAGATTCTCTAGACGGTGAGGACTGGTATGCTAATTGGCTCGCCTTGTGGATTTTCTCTATGTGGCTCCCCAAGAAACAGATTGGCCCATTTTTCAGGCAACTGATTGTTAATTGGAGTAATGAATAGCGGGCTGGAGGGTCCATCACTTGGCTTGGTAAATTCAAACCCCTGTTATTCATAGGTTTTCATGGGTGGTGGGCAAACGGCTGGCCCCAGGTCAGCTCCAATGTGTTTCTCTTTACTCCAGGAGCACAAGGGGAAATTCAGCACTTGATTCCACCATCCCCAAGGGATGCTGTGCTCCCTTCAAACAGCTGAATTATCCCCAAGAAGGGCTGGCCTCTCTGGCTGCAGAAGGCCAGCCGGTGCATTTACTGACCAGGTTTCTGCTAATCTCCTCTGGCAGTGCTCCCTAACACAAGCAAGCTCTGCTGCTTCTAGGAAAGTCCATGGTTTTGGTGTCCTCTGCTTCCCTGGTAGCTCTGATGTGACCCAGCCCTCAAGCCCACACTGGCAGGGATGAAGGCCTTGTTTCCCACCCCACTCACCCTCTCCAGTGTCTGCCTTTGATTACAAACAAAGTGTGGAAATGGTGAGCTCTCTCTGTTCTCACAAACTTTGCTGTAAGCCAGCCTCGCCCATCTCCCTGGGGCTGAGCAGTGCTCTCCAGACCAGCTCTGTGGCTGCACACGGGACACCTGCCTGCTCTGCTGGGCCACCTTCCCTGAAACTGCTTCCTGCACCACAACTCAACACACAGACTGCCTGAAAACCAACCATTCACCAAAGACAATGCTGTGAACATTTCAGAAATGGTTCATTTCAACTACTATTCCACAACTGATGAGATTTACAATTTGTCAGCTGAACCAAAAAATAGCTTTTTTCAAATTTACAGAGATATGCAACTAAAATATTTTAACTTGTTAAAACGCCACCTTTCCAGACAGCTATTGTTACACACTCTACTAAAAAGTAGAGATTGTTTCAGTTATTAATTTTTTAAAAATTGCTCAGTTTCTGTTTCATGTTGAGCATGAAGGTGGCTGAAACCAGCATATAGGTGACAGACATCAAAGTCTTTTCCTTCAGGAAAGAAATGGAAATCTGGCAACATAATTTTTCTGCATCACAGTGTCAAAGTAACTGAGCATATCAGAGAGACTGAGATAATATTTTGCAAGAAAATACTTATTTTGGTAAGTTATGATAGAAGACAGATGGGTTGCTACTCTAGGACACAAAATAATACAATGTGGACACACTGCTCTTTTTAAGGTAAAAGGGACTTTTTAATTTTTGAATCTAACATTTATAGATTTCCAAAAGTGACAGTGGATTGGAGGGTGAAAGTGCCACCTCTCCAATGACACTGGACAAACCAACAGTTCATTAAATTTATTTTCTTTCATAAAAGAATGCAAAACATTTACATAAAGTGTGTGAGAAAATTTATTATAAGAATGTAAACATCAGAAGGCTTAGAAAATCTTTAAAAAAACAGGGCGACAATGGGTGACACTATTTACTGAGAAAACAAATGTAGCACAATAGACTGCACTTTATATTCAAAAGCAATTAATGGATTTTGGTGTCTGCATTTCTGAGTGGATAGGGTGAGTGCTCCTAAAAGTGCAGTAAACATTTCCAATGTTTACTTCTCTCAGCATCATCACTGTTGCTTTATAAGCAACAAAGAAGAAAATGGATTATATACATAGGAGAGAATTGGCAGCCAGCTCTACTTCCCTATTTCCATTTCTACACGTATCTAGCAATGGAATATTATGAATATTAAGGAAAGACAGACACTTTCAGTTTTCTGTTTTTCATAATGACTTTAAATTGCTTCTGACATGCTTTACATAATAGTCTTTGAAAATATCACAAGACTCACACAGAAAATTCACCATGAAACTAAACAGTGTGAAAACGAGTAATCATCTGAAGACGCAAATTGTTTCCAAAATCCCAGGACTACTGTCTGTAGTCATAATTTTGTGACAGCTGAATAATAAGAGAGGCTTTTCCCAGAGATCTTTAGTGGCAGCATGAGAAGTGAAGGTCACAAATTAGAACATGGCAAGTTCCTGTTAGGATCACACAACGTATTTCACATTATGGGTGGTTCAGTCCTGAGACAGGGCCCCAGGAGTCTCCATTCTTACAGGTACTAAACAGCTGACAAGACTTTGAGCAATCCAATCAAACATCAAATTTGGCCCTCCTTGAAACATGGGAACCTTAAGAAGTCAACTCGAAGCTAAATTATTTTGGGTGTCAAATATCATGTTCAAAAAGTTTGTTTGTTTTTTTTTTATCAGAGCATTTTTATCAAAAGCTGAACCTTAACATCATACATAAGGCAGTAATAGCTTTTAAAATCTCTGTAGAAGAAGTCACAATCAATCTTCTGCAGAGGAAGCAGAATGATAAGGCGAGAAATTACTTCCTTCTCCCTCAGAATATTCACAGTTAACTCCAAGATTATGACAAGATCATAAAAATCTTTCTTTACAAAAGCTTGTTCAAGCCACGTCTATTCCAACAGACAGACCTGTGCCACTCAACAACCACTCTACCAAATTAATAATATTTCAACAAACACTTTGCTTACCAACCCACTAGTAAAACATATATTTTTGACTGCCTGGAAATTCATCCCCAACATGAAACACAAGTTTCTGAAATTGCAAACAGTTAAAAATGGCGGCAATTCATTTTCACTTTTTTCATCCTCCCCACCCAATTTTTTCCTCCAAAACCATCTACTTGCTGTCAGCACTATGTGCCAGCCCACAGATGGGTGCATTTATGATGAATTTGGAGAAGTTAAAACCACAGTGATAGCAGACACAAAACAAAGATCTGGGGAATTCTCCTTAATTAGATTACACTCAGCGCTCCCTGTCTGTCTGAATGGGGACAGGGCAGTGGAAACGGCCTGGCAGCGTCGCTAACACAACCGAGGGGGTCTGTGGCAGCAGACATCTGCTTTAAACCCTGATCCAAATCTGCCCCTAGAGGCAAATCAGCCAGGCTTCGGATGTCAGTCTGAAACGTTAAAAGCAAAAATTCATCCTTGCTGGGAGCAGGTGCAGCTCCACTAAACTCACCACATTTCAACGGCACCCTGGGTTTCAGTCAGCTCCAGCAGTCTGCAAGAGAGGCATAAGCACAAGGAGAAATAGAAATAGAAATTTATTCATTATCAAATGCTCAGCTGCCAGCAAGGTGTGGTAATGCTGCTTCCCCGCCTAGAAAGGTCACCAAAAAGTGACCAAAGTGCAAAGCACACTCAGCCCCTACCCACTGCCCTACAAATCAAGGGCTTGAAAATTTTGCTGTGTTGTGTTTTCTCCCTGATGCTTAATTTTCTTGCTTACAGACCTGTTGGAGGATCTTGCATACATTCCCTTACTTAGAAAAGCAATAAAAACAATTTTCCTTTTTTCCCCCCCCCCCTCTATTCATGGCTTATTACAACAGTCTGTGGTGCATGTTAAATATGGAGAGGCCAAGGAGGAAAATCTGGCAATGATCCTCCTGTGCATCATTTCAGACAGCAGGCACGCACCTCAGAATAAATAAATAACTGCTAAGCCATCCCCATTCATGTTTATAATTAGTGCAATCTATTTAACAAACAGACACATAATATAGGTCAATTATGTAGGTCATGATAAATTTATGAAGAACTTCAGCCTGTAGGGCACCAAAAAGACCACGTTGAGGCAGCATTTCCAAAGTTACAGTTCATTTCTGCACATGGTTTGTGAGCACCAGTGAGGAACAGCAGAAACCTCCTCAGTTTTTCTGGTTTGTGGCACTATAGCCACAACCATCAAGGAAAACATCAGCAGCATCCCCTGGGAGACACCCCCTATGATACAGAACTGCCCCTCCAAAATATTGAACCAGTTACTACTTTCAGCCAAAATTGCCAGGAGCATAAATGTCTCAATGGTGTTTAATTTATGTGACTTTGTCAAAAACTGATGGGTATCCAGAGGGGAGATAGAGAAATATGCTTATTTCTCTATTTATTTCAATATTTATGCTTCCTCCATAGGAATGGATGGTAATTCAGCATTTGTCTGGTATGTTTGATCATGGCCCTCTCAACCAGGGACAGATGCAGCTGCAGAGAAGTTGCAGTACATGCCAAATCCTGCCCTGCTAGGAGTTTTGGGAAGGAATGATGAAAGAACCACAGTGGAGGGTATCAGAGAGCAGCAGGTGCTGAGTGGGGTTTCAGGTAAGTGATGGAGCCTCAGGACTACCTGTCCTTCTCTGGAGAATGGGGAGGATGTGGTGATAGACAGACACAGAAAAAGCTACACATGAATGGTTTGCAGCAAGGAGACAAATTTAATGTTCAGGGTTCAATGAGCATCACACTTTTCTGCTACAGGTCAGCACGAGTATAATTTGTTCTTTGAGATGAAGGAACCTGAATGGAAATTTGAGCTGCAGGTTTAGTTGTTGTTCCTTCTCCTTAGTATTTCCAAGTACTGCAGCAGACCAACTCTTGCTGGGTACACATCAGCTGGTTGAACACCCCTGTGCCTCTCTGAGGATGCAGGGACATGGGTCATTCAGTGGGATTTGGCACATGCTGCTACCTGGCACTCACAACATGCCAATCACATGCAGTTTGTGGGCACACTGTGCCAAAAACACTGACCTTGTACTTACAGCACAACATAATCTTGTTGCTGTTCACAAGTGTTGTCAGCAAATTGGTGAGATAACCTTTTAATTGTACAGGTTCTTCTATCCGTACAATTTGCCTTTGATCCCTGTTTATTAATTCGCATTCAGACTTCCAAAACAATTATTCTTATAACATGGGAGTGATAGAGATAATATCCAAAATGGTTCCCAAACTCCTTCCCAATAATCTGCCTCAAGTTTGATATATATAATACACCAAGCTATGAATTTAAATGTACAAGTAATATGATTTGTAGATATCATAATTGAAAATTTGTTACAAATCTCAGCCTGTGTGCCTTAAGTCTAACAATGACCAGAGTACTGTGTGTGACACAGTTTCAGAAATGGATCCAAAAATCTTTAAACCACCTACATTTAATCCCAGGTCCACAGCTGAGGGAAAAGGGTTTCCCCAAATAGCCTGAGAATTGTTCCCATGCACATAAGTAATGTTTTTCACAGGAGGGACGAAAAGAAAACCCAACTCAATATTACATTCCCATTTCTTTGGAATCTCTAATCCTAACTGCAGCACTCTTTATGAGCATATATGCAAGATATTTCTATTTCAACTAAGAGAAATAAATACTGTACTATTTTGCCCTTGTCCCTGGGGAAATGGTGTTCCTAACAAAATGCTGCTCTCTGCTGGCCTTGACCTGCTTTTCCTCAAGGGCCTCAACTCCTGAAATCTGCTTTCCCTCGTGAAAAGGGAAAAAAACCTCTTTTGCTGACCTAGCAATCGGTGACAGGACCATTTCTTTATTTAGGATTGAAAAAAAAATTATTTTGCTAAGGAAAACTATACTGGTATAACTGAAATCTTCTGTCTTGAAGAAAAAAGGCAAGTAGTCCTTCACCCTGAGTAACCCTCCAGAAGTAATCCTGTTTTCTTGCAACCTGGAGGAAGAAGAAACAGGCTGCTGATGTAGCAGGCTCTCTGTCCTGATGAGTTCAGATGACTGAGTGTTTCTAAACAGAAGGGACTCAAGTCCTGCTCTAGGTTTCAGGAAACTTGCTCCTAGGTGGGTTTTACTGATAAGAAGTAATAAACACCTGAGTCTGAACATGAACTACTGTCTCAAGTGCCTTCAATGCAGACCCAGAGAAACGGATACCAGGCCATTATTTATACACAGATATTTAGTACTAGTAACCTCCCCAAGTACATGTTGAGGGCAACCCAAAATGTTACTGTATTCCATATCTTTCTGTGCCCCCAAAATTGTTATTACCTCTAAGACCCTGCAACCAGAGAAGAGAATCAAGGTGGGAAGTGTCACAGGCCCTTTTAAAGTCTTTGTTCACGAGGGGTTAGTAAGATTTAGCAATTCTGTTTCCAGTGGTTATTTACTGGTTTGTTTTAGTTTTTTTTAATTATTTTTGCCTGTTGCTGTTTCACTTGTTGGTAAATTCATTTTTTTCACTTACATGTATTTCTATTAATTCCTTATTGGTGGAAGAGCATCAACTAAAACTAAAGGGAGATAACTCATTTAGAGCATCCACCTCTTAAATTCTCTTAAACCTTTATTAGGACTGGTTAGTAATTATCATACAAATTATGTGACCCACATAACTTCCATAGATACTCAGGGGAAGGGTTTTCACCTGGCCAGCACCTTTTTGACCTACAGGTGTGCTTTTTTAGTACTATGTGAAAAATGTGTATTTTATGATTGGCTTTTTGCAAATGTTAAAATGAATATTATATGTTTTCAGAAAGTAATGCTGTATTCATTTTCTTAAGTAGTGTGTTAAATATAGTTTTAAGTTATAACAAAATGTTAAAATAGAAACTATGCTACGTAAGATACTTTTTTTCTAAAAAAAGGATTTGCACTGAGATAGCAGCCACAAGACACTTAAATCTTTCAGAGAAAGAGAATTTATTGTTCCATTATCAGGAGAAATGAACTTCTTCCCACTTTGCTTGGGCAGAATGACGCTGTCAAGATTATGAAGACATTGACGATTATGAAGAAGTTGATGATGACCAGACAGAATCTTGTATTTGAATGGAATTTATGTATCATGTATGAAGTGTATGAATATGCAACTGGCTGTTGCTTTTAAGGGTTAATCCTCTGTTAATGTGGGTCCTTTTTCGGGCTTTGTTGCCCTGAAAAAGTTACTCGGATGTTCGTAACTCTTTGTATTTATTGTCTCATATTGTCCTAATTGAAATTGTCCAAATTATTATTACTCTAATTGTATTACTATTTTTATAACGCTTTTATTACTATTAAACTTTTAAAATTTTAAAAACAAGTGATTAGCGTTTTCCACAACTATAATGAACATATTTCAGCTACAGGATACATGGACCTTGAGTGTTTTGCCAAGCTGCCCATTGATACATCAACATCTCCATGATGTACCTCATCCTTAAAGCTTTGTAGCTCCACGGTGTCCTTGACCAAGTGGCGTTAACTACTGTCGCAGACATCTTTTATGAAAAATCCTTTCCTTAGGATTTTTCCTCCTGAGAAGCTCAGAGGCCTCAGGAACAAAATGCAAACATTGATTATCTGCTGCTGTGGGATGCAACAGGTGCATCTGTGATTGGCCCATGCTGGATGTTTGTAATTAATGGCCAATCACAGTGAGCTGGCTCGGACAGAGAACCGAGCCACAAACCTTCGTTATCATTCCTTCTTATTCTATTCTTAGCTGGCCTCCTGATGAAATCCTTTCTTCTATTCTTTTAGTATAGTTTTAATGTAATACATATCATAAAATAATAAATCAGCCTTCTGAAACATGGAGTCAGATCCTCGTCTCTTCCCTCAACCTAAGACCCCTGTGAACACGGTCACAAACTACCACCTGATTCGAGACACTCCTGACACATCCCACATATTTTCCGGTACTGTTTCTCCACACCTTTCTGACCTTGCGGCATTTCACCTAATTTTATTTATTTTGTTTGTTTTTTAAGCACATTTCCACGGAGCCCCCGCGTACGGACGGGTCCGGCCGCTCGTGGGGCCGCCCCCTCATGGGGCTGCGTGCCCTTCCTGCGCCTGCGCCGAGCGGGCTGGGCCGCCATGGCGGGGCCGGCGAGGGCGGCGTGAGTTTGGGAGGGACGGAGAGAAGAGGGAGGGAAGAGGGAGCCGGGAGGAGGAAGAAGGAAGTACAGGCGGCAGGACAGTGGGACAGAGGTCTGTGTGTCAGCGAGGGGCACCCTGCGGGGTGGGTTGGGCCGGGCTCCCGGCTGTATCCCGGCTCCCGGGCGCCAGCGGGGAGCTTCTGCCTTGCAGCAAACCGTGGCGTCCCCTGACAAAGGTGGGGAAGGGACGGTCGCGGTTCTCTCCGGGCAAGCGGGGTTAGCGCTGCCAGGCTGCTGAGAATCCTCATTTTTCCCGCCTGTTTCGTGTCCCCTGGAAGGATCCCCCGGTCCCTGCGGATTTCCTCCCCCTTGTGACATTTATCTCTGCTGTGGCCGCGGCCGAGGCCTTCCCGGCACCGACCTGCAGCGATTGGCATCTGCCTGCTGGTAGAAGACAGGAAAATCTTTAATTTACTTGCAATTAATCTATTTTTTTTTACTTGCAATTTAATTTTTTAATTTTCTTGCAATGCCATCTTCCTGATTTCTGTGTCATGACAATCTACAGTTCCCTTTCCCTTAAGCTGATCCGTTTTTATGTGTATATGTGCCTGTGATTGTTTTCCTCCATTTGTAGGAAATGTTGTCTTACCTGTTTTTGGAAATACTCTGTAATCACTTTGATTTTAAGTTCCTCCCCTTCACACCTTCCCGAATTCTCATCAAGAGGTTACATATGTGTAAAAAACCTTGTTTAACTCGCCTTCATCAATTGTTTTCCTTTCACTTCATTATTCTATCAAAAAAGGAAAAAGTGTATGTAATTTTTCTCCCCATAAATTACCACTGAACTGCTTTTTAATCATCTGAATGATGCTGTGTGATGCCTTGTAGATTTTGTGGGTTTCTTTCCTGGTGTTGGGGATAGGGGAGGAGGGCACTCAATTCCCTGGATCTTGCATCTTGCCATTCAAAGTTAATTTTAAGTTGTCCTTGTCCAGTCTTCTGGGACCTTGCTCACCATCCAGGAACTAACAAAGATAACTGCCCAGAGAAGCTGTGGGACATTCATCCTCAGAGTTTTTCAAAATGCTCTTGTTCACATGGAGGGTCCCAACAGCCGCCCCTGCTGTGAGCAGGATGTTGGATGAGGTCCCCTCCCACCTTGCTCACTGTATACAGCTTCTCTGAACCCTCCTTGTTTTGTGCCTTATTTGGCCTCTAGAAATGGGGGGGAAGAAGATTTGTGCTGCCCCATGCCTTAAGTGAGCTGTGGGGCTGGAAGAGGAGCTTGCTTTCCTTCTGTTCATTGGGAAAATAGCGTCCAGTGTCGTGGGCATCGTACTTTTAGATCCCTCTGTCAGGTTGGGAAAATAAAGCAGATCCTTTCTCTTCTGTTGGATGTAGGAGTGATGTGGGAGCCAGCTGTTCTGCATGAAGGAGAAGGAACAGACCACCTGATAAAGGGAAGAAACAAAACATCCCATTAAATGGAAGCCATGAAGATATCAAAGCGCTTCTTCGCTTTTGGCATTCTGACATGCATAGCTGTTTATGTTGCATATGTGAAATGGCACTTGGGCTCCAAACCGTTTGTGGGAGCCACAGAAGGAGTGGCTGAAAGCAGAGGAGATAAACTGACCCATCAGGCAGTGAGCACAGATCTCTCTGTCTTTTATGGAATTATGTTTGATGCAGGAAGCACAGGAACTCGCATCCATATATTTAAATTTGCTCAGCAGCCAAGAGGTATGTCCTGCTCATTGCATGACAGATTAATTCTTCCATAAATTGTGGAGGAGAATTTTGATGACAGTTTTCTAGGATCTACTTGAATATACAGGCTTCAGGTCTTTCTAGAGAGGAGGTATGAAATTATTCAAGCATGTGTATTTGGATGAAATTATGAAAATGTTCAACAAGGAGAAAATGCTGTAATGTCAGAATATGAAGTAAATAGCAGCTGTACTTTTAGAGTAGTGTCTTGAAGAAAAGCAGTTTTTCATCACACTGATGGAAGAGACAATTATAAATTCAAACTGCCTTATTTCCCAACTTTTTTTGGTTGTTTGGTGTCTCCAGTTCCTGGCAGTGAGCTGCTTCTCTCTACAATGTCTGGTTTAGTGCATCCTTGGCTTCAGGGTTGGGTTTAAACTGCAAAAGAAAACAAAAATTGCAAATAGTTTGATTAAAATTGCTGTGTGTGGCATCAGGACAGAAACTGCTTTGGAGAATTGAGAACAAAGTGTACAAAAAAGCTCCAGCTTTCCTCTGCAGTAGTAAGCTTCATTTGTTTGTATGTTGTGAAACTCATTAAGATCAGCGAGCACGTGTGGGTGCTGTTAGTAGGTGATGTAAAGGCTGTGTGGAGGATTAGCAGTGTGCTGTATGGTGTGATTGGCCCTTTAGGTTAAACAACAGTCCTTGGATTTACTTCTTTCCCTGTGTTTCCAAGTTTTTGCTTCTTCCTTGCCTGCTTCATTTGAAACACAATTTCAGAATGTATCACAGCAAATGGAGTGTAAGTGTTGCCTGCACTGCTGGTTTATACAAGGTACTGAAGTCTGCATCCCTCTGCTGCCATTGAAAACAGGAGAAGAGCTTCCATTAGGTTTTGCTGGAATCAAGTTTAGCCAGAGCAGGGTAGGCTGAAACAAGAACTCTTTTTTGCAGGTGCAGTTTGGAAAGCTGCACATGGCAGGTGCAAGGCCTCAAAGAGAGCTTGCACCCATCTGGTGGCTGATGTGCATAGTGGACAGCAGCACCTGACAACCAGTCATGGCTTTAAAAGTGGTTTTCTCAGCTTCTAATTCCACATCCAGGGCTGTATTTAAAGGTCAGGTGGCTGATAATAGTTCACTAGACAGAGGCTTCAATTGACTTCTGTTAGCACATAATAATGGAATTTTTTTAATGGTTTTCTTTCTGTGCATGCAAAATTATTTGTGCCATTACTTATTTTGGAATGCTACTTTTGAACAGAGACTCCCAGGTTAACCCATGAGACGTTTAAAGCACTGAAACCAGGTCTGTCTGCATATGCTGATGATGTTGAAAAGGTAATTTAAGTTACTTCTTCCCTGTCTCCCTTGCCTTCTGGTTTGCAGGGATTTAGGGACTCCTAAGAGCCAGACTTAGACCCAGCTCATAGTGTTTTACAAAAGCCTTTGCTTTCTGAGAATTTGTCATACTGCCCTTTGAGCTTTTTGTAGCCAAAAAATTTGGTGGCAGAGTTCTGTTTCCCTGTTTGAAAAAGTGACTTTGCTTTGCACCAGTTGTTCAATAATTCCCATTATATCCACTAGGCTTTATGCTGGTGAGATAGTGAGTCCTGCACCTTCTCTTGACCCCTTTTGATATTAATTTGTCTGTTTCACATTTGCAATGAATCATAGCTCTGATCACCCTTTTGATCTTTCAAAAGAGTTTTTAACAGTTCTTTTATTGTTCTTTGCTCCCAGAGTGGCCAGGGAATAAAAGAGCTCCTGGAGGTGGCAAAGAAGGAAGTTCCTATGGAGCTGTGGAAGTTTACTCCTCTGGTCCTGAAAGCCACAGCTGGCCTACGGTTGCTGCCAGGAGAGAAAGCTCAGAAGTTGCTGGAAAAGGTATTATCTCTTGTCTTTCTGTTTTATTTCCAGAAAACATGCTCCTGTTAAAAATGCAGCACCCTGGCACATTCCTGCAAGCTAAGGTGTCCATCTCCTGCCTTTCCCATGTATCTATGATACCAATTCCAACAAAGCAAATGGGATTCACTTCCCTACCCATGTTCATCCTTTGTTAATGGCATTTCTGAGCAGTCTTCATGCTTGGAAACCCATCACATCCATCCCTGTTTCTGCACCAAACTGCAGGGCCAGCACATAAAGGCTGCTGAGTATTGGACTCTTGAACTTCAAACACAGTGGTGAGCAGCAGTCAGGATCTGGCCCAAGCAGAGGAGTAGTAGTGTAAAATTGGGGTTTTAAAAAACTTGGAAAAGTATTTCTCTGAATGTGACTTTTATTTGTACTACAGGTGAAGGAGATTTTTCAGGCTTCCCCCTTCTTTGTAAGGGACAATTGTGTGTCAATAATGAATGGAACTGATGAAGGTAAGCAACTTTATGGAGACTCTTTCTGCAGTCCTGGAAATCCCTGCTGCACTGTGACAAGTCCCTGCCTGCTGTAGTAGGAGCAGGTTTGACAGAAGCAGAGTTTTTATGTAGCCACAGGCAGTGCCTGCCAAAGAAATCTTGTGTACTGTTTTCCAATTTGAAGTCCTGAGCTCTGTCCTGATCTTGGAAGCTCTTAGTGTTGAGCAGTTCCTGTAGGATCATCAGAAAGCCACTGTGCAGTCAGCACTTTTGGAGACATTTCTGAATATCTGCTTGTTGAAATGGTCTTCAACAATTGGGTTAGCCCACTCTGCTCTTGACAATGCTTATCAGAGCTCTCTGGAAGTACTTGATGATCATAATGTTAATTTTTCAAGTTCAATCTGAAAAAAAATGTTATATAGGGAAGAAAATATATGCTGAAGTAAGTTCATGTTGATCCAAAAATGTTGAGGACAGAATGTCAAAATTCTAAGTAATTGAGTGTTGAAATGTGTTTTAAATCTGCTCAGAAACCGAGCTTTAAAATAACTGAAGCTGTTTATGTGTTTCTGGTTTTGCTGCTTAATGGAGGAAATATATTCTTTTTCTTTTGTTTTAAAATCAGTAATTGTAGTGATAGCCTGGATTCAGCCAAAGATTGAAGTAGGCCATGCTCTCTGGCATGCCTTGAGTTTTAACCACGTGAATAAATATTTGAATTTGTTAACATAAGGTCACTGGTTCACCTCATTTATGGGGACCAGTTTATAAAACAAGAAGAGGACAAAAACAGCATAGCTCACAAAATTGCTTAGAGGAAAACAGGCAAAATTAGAACACTGAAAGATGAAAATTCTTTGTGTTCATAAAGATAAGTGGAGTGACTGACATCAAACAAAAGCCAACAGTGGATGTTTTCCTAGAAAATTAACAATGTGAGTTTCAGTCATCTCTTTGTCTTTTAGCTAAGGACTGAGGCCTTTGTGACTTCCTGCCTGAGTTTTTGACCTGTGAAATACAGAGTTCTCCAGGCATTTCATACATGGGGTATCTCTCCCAGATATCACAAAAGCTCTGATAGAGAAAGTCATTCTCTTTCTTCAAATAGCCTAATCTTGAGTTTGTCAGCCATTGCCATTTCTGGAGACCTTCTAATAGGGCTTGACTTACTTGTTGCTGCAGTTAGATAAAATTAAATATTATGATCTAAACATGTGTCTTCTGAATCTTTTCCTTATTAGGTATTTCAGCCTGGATCACAATAAATTTCTTAACAGGTATGTGTACATGAGCATGTGTATAAAGATATAACCAATGCTGTGAAATTCCTGCTCTTTTCTGCCCCTGTGTGGAATTTGCTCATTCGTTGGGGTAGAATGGGAGAAAGAAGGCTCTGAGAATAAGTCAGCAGTTTGTTTTTGGCTTGGCCTATTCAAGTCATTAGGATTTTGTCCATTTACTTGATGGAGTGAGGAGTTTAATCCTTTTTCCTAGATGTTTAATGTAGCTTTTCTTTCAGTTCCCTCTAGGGTACCAGAGCATTTTATTCCTTTTTAGAGCCTGCTGTGACTCAGGCTAAATTTTTTGTGTGAGTATTCTAGATGTGCTTGGCAGCTGCAGAGAGTAAAAGAAAGTGCTGTGGTACTTCCTTACAGATTTATAACACAGAAATGCCAGGGTGTTTACACTGCTGAGTGAGAAAAGGGTAGCTGAAGAGTAGAGAGAAAACTGAGCTGAAGACCTCTCTGACAATGCATAAAGCACTCTGCCGTCCAAGTGCTCTGTTCAGCACCCAGCCTGTGGGGCAATGTGCTCTGGAGCTTTTTGTGCTCCCAGGAAATACCAGAAAGGTCAGGGATCTTCAAACATCAGCTATCATGAGGTGTACTGAGGTACTTGGCACAAACTGTCCTTGTCAGAAGGATCTAACTGAAAAGAACTAGATCTAAATGAGAGCAGAGGTCTTGGCTGGCAGCAGGAAGAATTCCAAGAGAGCTGAGTCTCTCAGGCCAGCTCTTTTCAGTCTGTCATCCCTTTGGCCATAGGAATCTGCAAAATATTGCCAAGGGATCAGGGAAAGGTGGCCAAGACAACCACATTCCTCTGTGTTACAAAGTGGTTACCAGAGCAGAGTTTGCAAAAGGTCTTTGCATCCAAAATGTTTAGGAAAGCAATACCCAAAACTGCTGTGATTAGGGCAGGAACAGCCACTGAAGAAATAAGAGACTCTTGTCACTTTAGGATTTTCAGGTTTGATAAAGCCAAAATCAGTGCCCAGTGGAAAACAGTGTAATTTAGTGCTGTGTGAAAGCTGAGAGTGGAGTTAGATTGTTCTCTTTCCTTACCACTGTACTTCTGGTTTTGTTCCTAGCCAGTTTTTCCCAGTGCCCACCATGGCTTTCTCTGTTCTGTCACACATTTCAGGCAGGCTAGATGACCCCCAGAGGAGAAGTGTAGGGATGCTGGATTTGGGTGGTGGATCAACACAGATCACCTTCCTTCCACGTGCCAAGGTAACGTGAGCATGCACACTGTTGGGAAATGCTGCTGCAGGAATCTCTCACTGCTCAGGTTTCTTTCCCTTGGAAACAGAGCAAGAGTTTTGTCAGTGTGACATGAAGCCACACTTGTGACTTGGTCATATGTGCCTTTTTATAGTCAGTCCCAGAGGCATTCACAACTCTTTGTCCATCCTCTTCATCCAGCTCCATGGGTCAGTGGTGCTTGTGGTGAGCCTGCCAGGGCTGCTTTATCTCTGGAGGACACCATGTTCTGAATGTCTGAATCCTTGACTTTCAGTTTGTACAGCTTATAACAAAGAGCACAAAAAAAACCAAGGCTGTTAATGAATTCAAACCCAGCATATGGCCTACACTGGGGTTTAAGAACACAGTGAGGTGCCTTCTCAATCCTTGTTTCTGATTGTCCTGAGTTCCCTCAGTTGCAAATGAATGCCATTTTAGCTTCCTGGCATTTTTACAGCTGTTCTGTGAAGCCCTGTGGCTCTGGTATTTTAAGGCTCTGGCCTGAGCAGAGATAGTGCTCATAGTAAAGCTGCACAAAGGCAGAGGGAGTGTCCCAGCCTGGGATAATCAAAACATTGCACTGTTTCAGCAGAATGGCAAGGGATGTGAAGGGTCCAGGATGTGGAAATTCTGGAGATAGAGAAAAGATATGAGCAGCACTGTGGCCAGAGCTTTGCTCCCCACAAACACTCTAGCTGAGCTGATGCACTTGGGGAACAGGCTGCCCTTTCATTCCTACAGACCACAGGCTGATCCTTGCTCTGTTCCTTGGCAAGCTCAGGGATGTGCTTTTCCCCTGGCTTGTGCAAGTTCACAGATGAATTCACTGGAGTAGGAAGTTAATGCGTGCCTGGCCTGCCTATTAGTTTGCACACAGTTCCTGTAGTAGGGATCATGTGAAGAGGCAGTTGCTTGAGCCTCTGGACAAAAGCAGTTAAGAGCTGGAGTAAGGATTCCTTTTTTAATGAAAGTAACACTTTTGTGGACACAAATATAACAGTTTGAACCCTCTCATGTGAAGACACTCTTAGCTCCAGGTTTTGTGGCTGTCTTGTGCATCAGCAGTCAAATTGAAATCCTTGCAAATTCATCATTTCTCTCTGAATCATGCTAGGATTGTTTCACGTTTTTCCTAACGTGTTGGAAGATTACCTTGTTGATGTTTGCTGCTGGCTGGCAGAAACCTGCCAGTGACATCTTTTTCTCCCTCCAGGCAACTCTCCAGACATCACCATCTGGCCACACAACTTCATTTCAGATGTTTAACCACACCTACAAGCTGTATTCATACAGGTTAGTTGTGGAAAAAAGAGCACAGTGCTCAGATGGAAGCTTTCTGTGAAGCCAGGGAGACTGAGGTGTTTTTCTGGAGTGGGGTCCTTGCAAATGAATACCATGAAGAAGCAGAGAAACTTGAGCCATGTGATTTTGGTGGATTAACCTTGGCTGCCCACCAAGTCCCTCTATCACTCCCATTCTATTAACAGGACGGGGAAAGAAAATAGGAGAAAAAGCTCATGGGTCAAGATGAGGACAGGGAGGTCACCAGTTATTGTCATGGGTGAAACAGACTTGACTTTAATTTCATTTATTTAGTATTTAATTTAATTTATTGCCAATTAAACAGTAAGATAATAAGAACAAAATCAAAAAGGCTTTCCCTCCACTTCTGCCTCTACTTCCCATGCTCAGCTTCACTTCCAACTTTTACACCTTCTCACCACTGAGCAGCACAGGAAGATGGAGAGTGGGGGTTGCAGTCAGTTCATAATGCTTTGTTATTTCTTCTGTTAGTTTTTCTTCCCCACTGTCTTCTCTGCTCCCAGTGTTTTGGGCCAGTAGCTTCTTCCCACCTGTGTTTGCTGTGGGGTGTGGTTGGGCTCAGAAAATCAGTTCTATATGCAAGTGTCTGTGCTGCCTTTGAGGAGGGCAGGAGTACCCAGTGAGGTACTAGGGGTAGAGGCAGAGAAATGCCATTGCCAGTTCTCCAAGAGCCAGATTACAACTGACAGCTATTGCCTGAGCTTTTTCAAAGATAAATTATCCTTCTGGATATGGTAATATGAGAACAGGCTGTCACACTGTTCCACTCATGTGCATGAGCTGCTGACTTGAGGCACTTTAATTACCATGGCTGTCAGGAGGAGACTGGCATGTCCCAGCCAGGTTGTCAGTGGAGTACCAGAGGAAGGATGTCTGTTGCTCACAGAGGCTTTTCTCCCTTTGCAGTTACCTGGGACTTGGGCTGATGTCAGCAAGGCTTGCCATTTTGGGAGGAGTTGAGGGAAAACCCTGTAAGTTATGGGCAGTGTTCAGATCCTGGTTCTGAGCTCAGGGTGTGTACTCCTGTGGTGGGGGGAGGAGCTGTGAATCCCCTTCCCACTGGGCTTGAGGTTCCTGAGGGGCATGTGGGCTCCTGTCACCATGGCTGGGTGCATTGGAGAGGAATGCAGGAGGTGACACTGACAGCTCCCAGGAGACCTGGATTCTTGCCAGCCCTAGGTTGGGGGTGGCATGGGACATCCAAACCATGGCTGGGCTGTGGAGGGGCCTTGCTGAAGCTGCAGGACAGTGTGGAGAAGGGCTGGGGGTGAAGGATCTGAATTTACTCCTTATGTTTTTTCCTAATGTGGCTTTGTTTTACTTCTGCAGTAGGAGAAGGGGAGGAATTGATCAGCCCTTGTTTGCCACCTGGCTTCAAATCCGAATGGCAACACGCTGAGATAGTGTACAAAATTAAAGGACAGAAGGCAGGTATAGTGATTTATCACTCTTGCTATCTAGTGTACAAAATTAAAGGACAGAAGGCAGGTATAGTGATTTATCACTCTTGCTATCTAGGTTAGCTGCTATTAGCACAGTAAATACACACTCATCCTCTTTCAAAGACACCAGACTCTGTTTACTGCTCTGTCTGGCTTCTCTTGATGTGCTGTCAAAGAGATCCTGCAGTTCCTTTGTCTTGTGCCATGATGTGTCTGTCCAGTCAGTAAAGCTGCCAGACATGATGCAGATGGAGTTGAGCAGTCCTTGAATAGGTCTTTCAAAACCCTTCTGCCTCAAATGATGTTGTGCATGTCTGATCTATCACATAAGTCCCAACATGAGGATGGTAGGTGTGAGACTAGACACACTAGAAGAAGATTCAGATTTCAGTTCTCTGTGAAGAGTTTTGCTATTTTGCAAAAAGGTGCCTGTTTCCTGGCAGATGCTAAATAAAGTCTGTATATATTTAATTCTCAGCCTGTAATACGATTTTGTCTTCTTTTAGGTGAGCCTCTATATGAGTCTTGTTCTAATAAAGTGGCAAAGATGCTCTACAAGAAAGTGCACAGAGCTGGGGAAGTGAAGGACCTGGACTTTTACATTTTCTCCTACTACTATGACTGTGCAGCAGAGGCTGGTCTCATAGGTATGTCTGCTTCTGAGTTGGTTTCATTTTAAATGGCAAGTTATAGAAATAGTGGGAACACTTACACACATGGAAATTAGTCTGTTAACATTGCTGTGCAGCATTGACTTGATATTATTGTCTATAATATAGACAGTATCTTCTCTATTGTCTATAGAGAAGATACTGGGCCTGTGAAATAGTTTTTAAACAGCTTGCATTTCAGAAATGGTTGTTACCTAATTAGCTCTACAATCTGAAATAAAAAAAACTTCATGATGATAAACAAATTTCTTGAGCAGTAAAGCAGTAAAAATTATCTGGGCTGTGTGTTTGCTCCACTGACCTTTTGATGGAATGAAGATTTTCAGATATTTCCACATGCATTCAGAATTAATCACATCTCTTTTCCAGTGGGGTGCTTGTGTACAAAAGGCTGTCATATTCAGTGGTAAAAAGCAGATAATGAGATCTCAAGTTAGTTTGGACAAACACACCTCCCTTCTCAGCTACTGTCTTTTTACAAATAATTTCAGATTTAATGTGTTGCAGCTGTCAGATCTGGTCACAGGTGCTCACTGTCCAGGGCAGTGCAGAAATGGGGATCAGCTGAGATGGTCTGTAAGCTCTGTTTCTGCAGGAAACAAAGCTAAAGGTTCTTCATAAATCAAGGCTTTTGAATCTATATTGAGAATTTTTGAAGGTGCTTTTACCTTTAAAACCTGAATTTTGTCTGAATTTTGACATTGATTTCAGTGGCTCAAGGTTTAATTTCTAAACAACTTTTATGATTTGAGTCTACAATTGCCATTATACAAAGACTGTAAAAAATTGGGGTTTTTTTCTTTTAGATAAAGAAAAAGGAGGAAGCTTAACTGTTAGTGACTTTGAAATTGCAGCTAAATATGGTGAGTAAAATACAAACACACACTTGTAATTGGGTGTAAATTCATTCCAGGTGGCAAATGTGAGACACACTAAGAAGCCTGATGCTAAGTAAATATTGAGTCCCTCTAAATAGCATCTAACCAACATTTCTGCTTATTTCTGAAAATCTCACCTATTTTTATATTAACTTCTGCTTTTGCAGTGGGTTTTATTTTGAGTTTTTCTTTTTCTTTTATGTTGTTGGGCTTTTTTTAATTTGGTTTTGTCAACATTTGTTAAGCTGGTGCTCAAGAAAGATAACACACCTGTGGTTGCTCAGATATTCAAAGACTTGAAGAGGATAGAAGAAAGGCTCTTTTCCTGGAGGATACAAGAAACTGCTGCTAGGGGAGAGACAGAATGTCTTGACTTCCTTACAAAATTTATGTGCCTATCCTAATGTGTGTATGTAATTTCAGCCCCATTATAACAGGTTCCATCCCTGACAGCTGTTTTGTGGATTCATTTGAGGTTTTTCACAGTGGGGCTGTTGTTAGACCTGAGCCCACAGTGTGCATTCAGACACTGTTTTCTTTCTTCTCAGTTTGTAAGACCATGGAAATCAGCCCTGGGAACAACCCTTTTCTCTGCATGGACCTCACATACATCACCTTCCTGCTGCAGGAACTGGGCTTTCCAAAGAGCCAAGGCTTTAAGGTGAAGCTCAAAGAGAATTTCTGGGGAGAGTGGGCAGGAGGGTGCCAAGGCAGGACTCATCCTGCCAGGAGCTTGGTTCTTGATTTACCTTCTTGCTACAACACATGGTGGGTGCAGCAACACGCTCCCCACAATGCTGGTAACTTTGTCATAATCTTCAGCACTGTATCAGCACTTGCATGCTTCAGATTCTCCCCAAAAAAATGAGGTTTAACTTTTCTGCCTTTTTTTTTTTTATTTTTTTGCCCAGCTTGCCCGGAAAATTGACAACGTTGAAACGAGCTGGGCATTGGGAGCCACTTTCCATTACATCGACTCACTGAACAGACTGCAGTACTAACACTCCTAGAAGGGTGACCTTTTGGAATTCCCTTTTTTTGGGAGCCCAGCATGGGAGACCCTGTGGAAGGGTGTGCTTTTGTCTTCCAGGGTCCTTTGGAAGATCACCATGAACTACACTACCTTCCTCCCAGCCCCTGCCAAGCCCCTGCCATCGCTAGCTCTTTTTTACAGTGCAGAGTGTAAAGGAAAAGTCTTGATTTGACAGCATGTGCCATCAGCTTAATGTAAAACTTGATCCTTTTGGAAGGAAAACCAGGACTCTGCAGGACATCTATGATCTCTATGAGAAAAACACAACTTTTTTGGAATATGCCTGTACTATGTGCTTGCTGTGTGCTGAAGTTGCTGAACGGTCACTCCAGAAGGAACTCTTTACTGTCCTGATTTCAGGGTGTTTTTTCCTGTTTGTCAGCAGTTTTCAGTGATGATTTTTATTTTACTACTCCTGTGTTCGAAGGTAAACTTGTGTGTGCAAAAATGGTGCATTTACATATTATGCTGCTGACAGGCAGCAGCTTTGAAATGCAGCATGGAAGTCACAGCTCTGTGTTCCAGTTGCCAAAGGAGAAAAGCTCAGGAAGACCCTAGAACTGGATGTAGGCTTGGAAGCATGAGTTGGAGCCTGTGTACCTGTAGGGTCAAAGGCTAATGTTGATTCCCTGGCTGTTGGGAGGTGGATAATGGAAGGCAACATCAGATTTGCTGAATGAGCAAGGCTTGGGAGCTGGGTACAAGGATAATGATGGATTTGACAGTTCTAGAGCTGATCAGAGGAAGATGGAGCAACAAGATGCAGCCACAAAAATAAACCCTGAGCATGGCTTACTGGACATTGCAGGGCTGGGCATTGATGCATTTGCATGGTATTTTGGGTGAGTTTTCCTGCAGACACATCTGTGCTACATGAATGTATTGTGGTTGCAATGAGCCAGGGCAGGGTAGCTGATGTGCTCCACTCCAGCAGTGCCTGGTATGCAGGCAGGGAGTGATCACAGGGGCTCGAGGAGATATGCTGTGTTATTTGTAATCTAACTGTGAATTTGTGATGTATTTAATGAATGTATAGAGAAGGCCCAAGTGGTCTTTTGGGGGCGCAGAAGAGCCCAGCATCCCCGAGAGCCCTGACTCACGGGCTCAGGGCAGCAGTACATGACACAGTGACCTGCTGCGTGGGGACACTTGAACCTCGCCGTGCCGACAATAAACCCCCAATTTGAAATCAGAACGTTGTGGTGGGGAGCCTTTTAGCGCCAGAGCGCGCACGGGGGGCGGGATGGAACTCCCTGCCCTGCCGCCATCAGTTCCGCCGGTCGCTCCGCCATCCGAGCGCTCCGGTGCCGCCCCATCCCCCGTGGCCCTCCCGGTGCCCCTGGGCCCGCCCCGGCCGCGTTGCCGGCCCCGCCTCGCCGCGGGCGGGGGAGGCGCAGGCGCGGCGGCCCCGGCCCTGCCCCGGCCCTGCCCCAGCCCTGCCCCAGCCCGGCTGCGGCGGAGGCGGCGGCGGAGGCAGCGGGATGGCGGCGCCGCTGAGCGATGGGGACCGTCGGAAGCAGATCAGCGTGCGGGGCATCGCGGGGCTGGGGGACGTGGCCGAGGTGCGCAAGAGCTTCAATCGCCACCTGCACTTCACCCTCGTCAAGGACCGCAACGTCGCCACCCCCCGCGATTACTACTTCGCGCTGGCGCACACGGTGCGCGACCACCTGGTGGGGCGCTGGATCCGCACCCAGCAGCACTACTACGAGCGGGACCCCAAGGTGAGCCCCGGCGGGACGAGGGACGGGGGAGGGCGGCTGTGCCTTCACCAAGGGTGTTTCCGTGTCTACCTGCCAGGTGTCACTGTGGGTGTGTCCCCTGGAACTTGTCCCTTGCGTGCACCTGCCTGTGGGGCGCCTTGCCATGGCCGTGATTTCTTCCCTGCGGGCATCGTGACACCTGTATCCCTCACACACACCCCGCTGTTGCTGTGTGCCTCGTACACAGCTCAGCATGTCTGTGTCCCCATGAGCCTTGCCTCATCTGTGTCCCTCACGCACATCTTGCCATGCCTTTGTCCCCACAGATATCACCACAGCCATGTCCCTTGTGCAGTTTGCCGTGACTGTGTCTCCACAAACTCTTCTGCAGTCCTGTTCCACTGAACCTTGCTGCAGCACTGTCCCCCCTCGGACACCCTCATAACTGTGTCCCCCTGCACCTTGCCACAGCCATGTCCCACTCTGAGCAGGTCCTTGCTGCTGCCAGCTCCTCTGCAGGCTCCACCACAGTCACGTCCTGCACTCACACTGCTGCTGTGTGGTGTCCCCTGTGGGCATCATCAGCTCCATGGCTCAGCACAGCTGTGTCCTGACTTCACTCCTGCAGAGCATGCAGGCAGCTCAGCTTTGAGGCTGGAGAGGAGTTTCTTGCCTTGTGAAAGCCAGATAAGCTCTCCCAGGTTACCAAACCCAGGGGTTCACTTGCCAAGTCAGAACAGTGATGCTGAAGGTGTTGGGAGGTGCAAGACATAATTCAGACTTAATCCTTTTGAATTAAGACCCAACCCAGCGCTTGACTGGAGAGCCACAGAGAGCAGGTGTGCACAGAGAAAGGCACATACCTTCCCAGGGTGCAGGCAGGCAGCCACCTCCCTGAGTCAGCTCTTTTCCCAAGATGATGAATATTGCCTTGACACAAGAAACAAAGTGCACTTTCACCACAGAATGGCTGCATGTGTACTGAGAATTACACTGATGCATGGGACTCTCCCTTTTGTCCCAACTCACACAAATGTGCCCTGATCTGTATTGCAGCACCAACAGAAGGGGTTGCACACATCCCATAAAGGCTCAGAGGATCCTGGAGTGAGTTTGCTTACTGTCCTCCACACTTAGATTTTCACTAGAAGCGTGCCTCTGTGGGAGACTGAAAGGAGCAGATCATTTGTGTGCAATGATTCCTGTCTTTCTGATGAGCCCTAGGGAACAGACTGACCCTTTCAGACTCCCAGCAGAGATGGCAGAGTGGGGAATGCTCTGTGGATCTTTCCCTGCTGCTTAGCAGGGGAAGATCCACACTACAGTGGAAAGAGAGTCACAGGAAAGCGCAATTTGAAGTCAGGTAATTGCTCCGCTAAGAATTCTGGTTTATTTATAAAAATATCCATAGTGATGCATCTGAGTGAGGGCAAAAGTTTGCACAGCCTGCTTCTCATCCCACAAAGAGGCTTTCCTTAGCATTTGCAGCACATACACGACTCCTCTCAAACTTGGAAGGTCACTGCACAGTTGTGCCAGGAACCCTGCCACCTATGGGACAATTTACTTGTTCAACAGGGTGAAACAGTAGTGAAACTCAGTGTGGGGTGAGCAGGAGGACCCATGAGATGGGAGTGCTGGAAAATTCCTCCCAGGAAGGTGCTGGCCCTCAGCCCAGCCAGCCTGCAGGGGCAGGGGGCTTGCTCTGGCTTTTGGGAGACCGGATCAGCTCAGCCTAGGAAAACTTTAAAAGCCCAGCGTAAACATCACCTCAGCTGAGCCTGACAGTGTATAAATATATCATTCAGCATCCTAGATAATAGTTGCCCTGAGTTAATTAGGGAAACACTTAACAGGCAGCGAGATTTTTCTATAGAAGGCTGTTGGCAGGGAGATGCGTGGTGGAGGCTTGGCCGGCGTCCCGCTCGAAATTCTTCTGACAAACAACTCTGGTGCGTGGTGTTCAGGAGCAGGCGCCAAAAGCCAGTCTGGGAAGACATCCCTGCTCTGGGAAATGCTTGGGTCTGCTCTTGATTTGAAGCAGCTTCAGTGGAAGCAAAGTGCTGTGCTGTGTGTAAGCGTCTCGCTTTGCCTCCCCAGCGCATTTACTACCTGTCCCTGGAGTTCTACATGGGCCGCACTCTGCAGAACACCATGGTGAACCTGGGCCTGCAGAATGCCTGTGATGAAGCCATTTACCAGGTAAAGTCTTGGGGATACCAGGGTCCCCCTGATGCTAAACTTTTCCACACAAATGGCTGAGCATCTTTATTTCTCAGGGCTTTACCTGAGGAGGTTGTTATTTGGACTACACTAAATGAAGCTTGGCTCTATCTTAGTGTTTTTCATTCCCCAGAGAGGACAATGGGGGAGCCTTGGGGTTCCTTGGAGTTGGAGTACATTTTTCCAAACCACCATTGGAGTTGGAGTACATTTTCCAAACCACCCTGTAGTGAATGGGAGAACCCAAAAGTGCATACTGAAAACAACACCCAGTATCCTAAATGACATGAGAGTCACAGGCTGCAAAGAGCTTTCCACTAGTGGGAGAAATGATGGTTTATCACAGGAGATGTAGTGTAATGGGAGAAACTGGGACTTGAGCAGCAAAACACCAAATTGCAGTTCATACATTGAGGTACACAAGGCACAACAGCAGTGCTGGCAGGTAGAAGTTATTTGGTGGGAAAGGAGAAAGGAGGGAAATCTTTGCTGGAAATAAAATGTCCTCAGATGATATCCATCTTGAAAAAAACACAGCTGGGTATCACCAAGGCAATCACTAATGTGAGGCCATTGTTACTTACTTATATGGTTATTTGCAGGCACCTCTGCAACAGCACAGTGACTTTTTTCGACAGAATGAGGTTTTTGGCTTTCCACCCAAACCCTTTATTTCTCCCAGCTTCCCCTCTGATCCATGTTACACTTTGTAGCAGAAGTTGGGCAATTCACTGTCTCTCTACATGAGGTGCTACAGTTGCTGCTGGAACATCCTGGCATGCACTTTCCCTGGCAAGAGACCGAAAGGGATTTCCAGGGAGGCACCTGTTTCCTCTCTGAGGAGGAAACAGAGAGAGAGCAGGCTGGCTTTTTTCAGGAACATCCTCTAAGTTCTTTTGCAAGACACTTTCCAAGTGCAGATTTGGCCCAACATGCCAAGGCTTCCCTTGCTGCAGCCTCCAGCCTGGGGAGTTCATCATGGCCCGTGGCCAGGTTGCTTCAAAGGTCTCACATCCAGCATGGCTCTGTCACTGAAAGAATTTTTCTCTGTGTTTGTGTCCCCATCACTCTGTGCATGAGGCTTTCCCATCTTGTGGTTGCAGACCATTGAAGTGCTGGGAAAGCAGTTTGGGGAGCAGCTGTACGGGCTTGACACCGTGCTGTCCCCCCCGGCACCAGGGTGAGCTGCTGCTGCTGCCCCCTGGACTCCTGGAGAGTCCTTGCTGCTGGCAGCCTCAGCCTTCATCTGGCAGGGGCCCCCAGACCATAGAACAAATGGCTCAGGAGATGCAGGCAACCACTTCCAGCCACAGACTGCAGCCAAGGAGCTCGGGAGCAGGATGTGGGAAGCACAGGGAGTGATGGTGAATGCTGCAGTCACTGCTGCCAGCCTGGCCATGCCCTTCCTCAAGGACTCAGTGCACGAGCAGAGGGATGATCTCCCCTGCCCAGGCAGAACTTGGGGGTCCCTTGCACACTGGCTTGACCATTCCCCCCATACTGTCTCCAATGCCAAGTTTGGTCACAGGGCATCCTCACCTGAGGGGCTGCTAGGGCATGAGAGTTTTGTCTGAATTCTCTAAGGAAACCTTCTTCATGGGAAAGCAATATCTGGTGATGGGCTAAGTTGTTTTCCAATCAGTTGGGCTGCCCAAGGACTAGGTGCTGATGAGATGCTTTGTGGGGAGGGAATCAGAGACCTTGTGGGTTTAATTTCCTTCAGTGTGGGTGGTTTTGGGATGTGTTTGTCCTCCTTGGAGAGCAGCTCAGGACACATGGGATTTGTTTGGTGACATGTTCTGCTGTGGTTGTTCTCCAATAGCTGGGTTTGGACTTGGAGGAGCTGGAAGAAATTGAAGAAGATGCTGGACTGGGAAATGGAGGCCTGGGCCGCCTGGCAGGTAATACAGGGCGAGGGGAGTTCCCTCCTCATGCAGAGTGCATGGGGACCAAGGGTGGTGTGGCTGTCACACCCTCACCACTGCCATCTGCCAGTGGGACCCTCCTGCCTGCTCCTGGCTGGCCAGAAACACCAGAGACAGCAGCCCAGAGCTGTAGGTGTGTGTTCTGCAGTGCAGCAGGCAGGGCTGTGGCTGGAAGAGGCTGTCTGGAGCCTTTCTCCTCACCTCCCTGTGAAATCTCTCACTTCCCAGAGGCACTCAACAGCTCTCACACAGGCAGATTGCTGGCTGCTATTTTGGTCTGCCTGTCCCATGGGACAGCTGGAGATGAGAGCTCCCCAGCACAGAGTAAATGCTGGGGCTGATCTTTACCAGAACTGCCTGGATTGAAGGCTGGAAGGGTTTCCTTTGGAAGCAATAATAGTTAAGGAGCTGGTGGTGCAGCAGGTCAGGGTCAGAAGCTCTGCTTTACTGGGCAGACAGGCTTAGAGGAAGGCAAATTTAGAAGAGCTCTCACTGCAATAAAGCTGGATTTGGGGTTTTGGTGATCTGTCCTTGTCACCAGCAATTTTGGGGGTTTGTGGTTGCTCAGCAGGACATGCACAGAGTCCTGCTGCCGACTGCCTCCTTGTCTCCCTTTTGCACATGGGTTTCCTCTGAGTAATAAACATTTCCAGCAGCACTGTTGTGGCAGCTCCTCATCTCCATGCACAGCACATGCAGCAAGCAAGGAGTGAGGTTCCTTGCAGAGTGCCCATGCTCTGCTCCTACAGCCTGTTTCCTTCACCCTTTGGGCCTGTTTCCTGGACCCTTTGAGCCTGTTTCCTTCACCCTTTGGGCCTGTTTCCTTCACCCTTTCAGCCTGTTTCCTTCACCCTTTGGGCCTGTTTCCTGGACCCTTTGAGCCTGTTTCCTTCACCCTTTCAGCCTGTTTCCTTCACCCTTTCAGCCTGTTTCCTAGACTCCATGGCCACGCTGGGGCTGGCAGCATACGGTTACGGCATCCGCTACGAGTTTGGGATCTTCAACCAGAAGATTGTCGATGGCTGGCAGGTACTTGGAAAACTCAGGTCCCTCTTTCTCCCTCTCTTTCATGCTGTGGACAAGGCCTGGATGTAAAAGGCACTGCAGTGCCTTGAGCTGCTCTTGAACTGGGCATTTGAGTCCATCACTGGGTGAGATGATGTGGGAGTTGAGCCACAGGGCATGGCTGAGACCAAGGTTTGCCTGCCTGGGTCTCCACAGTGCAGCTGCAGCAGCCCCAGAGTCCCATCCAGCTTGGCTGTGAGTCAGCAAAGCAGTCAGACTAAAGATGGAGATGTGCCTAAGTACCTCAGGAAGGTGTCTGGCAAAGGATGTGTTTGATCATTATGGAAAACAGGCAAATGTCTGGGGTGATTGCTGCTCCTGTGGGTTCCCTGATCAGTGGCAGACAGGGATTAAACAGGAATTTTCCTGTAGCATTAGCGATCATGCTATTTTCAGTGAAAATAGGCTAAAAAATCTGCCTCAGCTGGCAGTTTTCCTTAGTGTGTGTCTGGAAATGGTTTTCATTAGGAGACTCACCTTACTTTGGAGTATAAAGTATCTTTTTCTCCATAAAATGCCACTCTGTAGGTCAGGGACCATGAGAGGTTTGAAAGTTGTTTTTTTCCTGCTTCTCCACAAAGAAGCTGAAATGCCAGGCTCCATAAATGGTAAAAACAGGGAGGAGAAAACTTCCCCTGTATTTGACTTCATGTTTCTTAAAAAAGAACAGGGGTGGTGGCATGCTGTGCTGTGGCCCTCCCCCTTGCCCCTCCTTGTCCCACTATCTCCCCCTTCCTTTAAGTCCCTCCCCTCACAACAGAGAAATGCATGGAGGCACAAAACATCTCTGGATAACACCAGCCTGGGTGGCTCTGATGGATTCACTTTGCTCCCAGTGCCACAGCTGTGAGCTGAGGGGAGAAACCCACTCTGGCAGAGGGCACAGCAGTTAACAAGAGTTGGCTTACAGGGTGTGGATTGTGGCCAGGAGCATCTCCACTGGGTGCCACATCCCACATATTCCACAGTATCCATTGTCAAACTGGATGTGGAGGCCTGGAGACAGACTGAGAGCAGTGGTCTGTGCAGTTTGCATGGCTTAAACCTTAACACAGATCCATAGAGGCTGATTTATTTATTTATACCAGCTGGGATGCATCATCCAAGCTTTGCAAAGCCCGGTGAGAAAAGTGCCACTAGCTTGCTTTTAAAATTTTATAAGTTTAATAATAATAAAATGGTTATAAAAATAGTAATACAATTAGAGTAATAATAATTTGGACAAATTGAATTAGGACAATATGAGACGATAAAAACAAAGAGTTACAGACAGTCTGGGTACCTTTTTCTGGGCAGCACCAGCCTGAAAAAGGACCCACGTTAACAAAGGATTAACCCTTAAAAGCAACAGCCTGTTGCATATTCATACACTTCATACATGATGCATAAATTCCATTCAAACACAGGATTCTGTCTGGTCATCGTCTACTTCATCCTCTGAATCCTAACAGCGCCTTTGAGGCAGGAAGAAGTTGGTTTATTCTGATAATGGAGCAATAAATTCTTTTTCTCTGAAAGACTGAGGTGTCCTGTGGCTGCTATCTCACTGCAAGTCTTTTCTTTGAAAGAAGTATCTTACATAGCACAGTTTCTATTTTAACATTTTTTATAACCTAAAACTATATTTAACACAGTACTTAAGAGAATTAACACAGCATTACTTCCTAACACAACACATATAATATTCATTTCAATATTTGCAAAAAGCCAATCATAAAATACATGCATTTTTCACACCCGGCTATCCTCTAGAGGCCTCTGCACATCCATTTTTAAAGCCAGCTTGCTGAAGCTTTACTTTTAAACCGGTCTCCCTGTGAGGAGCCACGTTCAGCCTTCTCGTGGAGCCACAAGCTCTCCTTGATCCAAGGCTCTCCTTGACCCCCTGTCCCTGCAGGTGGAGGAGGCTGACGACTGGCTGCGCTACGGGAACCCCTGGGAGAAGGCTCGCCCCGAGTACATGCTGCCCGTGCACTTCTACGGCCGCGTGGAGCACACTGCCGACGGCGTGAAGTGGATCGACACCCAGGTACCACCGTCAGTCTCCCCCTGCTGGCTGGGGAAGGCAGACAGGGTCACCCTGGGGCTGCCTGAGGTCTTCAGGCTCTGCTTCCCTCCCAGACTGGCCAAACTTCAGTTACAAAGGTGACTTGGTAGCCTATGGGGTTGGAGGAGATAAAAGCTTTTGTTGAATTGTTACAGCAGGATTTGAGATAAAAGAGACATCTGTTGATCTCCAGGGCAAAGCTGCACAGTCTTACATGGATTTATGCTGGAGGAGAATTGTAGGCTTCTTCCATGCTGCTGGCCATTCACACTCTGTGGATTTTCAGCTGGTTCTGATGCTGCTGCTGTGCAGAGGCGTGGAACAAGGCCATGGGTGTTTAACTCTTGTTGTGAGAGCAAGTTCCTCTTCCCCAGAGCAGCCCAATGGGCAGGGTGCTGTCAGGGGAGGCTGAAGGTGTGAGTTCCAGTCTCCAGTATGCCTGGAGGCCTTGTTTTGTGGCATCATGGAGCACCAACCCTCCTTCAGCCTGTCCCACAGTTGAGGACATAATGCTGTACTTCAGGGGCTCGTGCTTGTTCAGGCTGCTGCATCATAGGTGCATTCCCATTTTGCTGCTAACAAAGACACAGGTGAATCTAAGATGCTTCAGCCTCTCCTCTGCAAGCACTGCTCAGGGTGGAGGAAGGAAGGACAATGAATTTCTCTGTGATTCAGGGGGATGACCTAGCTTTGTTCCCATAATGTTCAGCTCGGTTAACCAAGGAGCTCACAGCCACAGAGCTCAGCCATTCTCTTCAGCACCAAGAGCTGAAGCTCAGTTACAGAGTCACCTGGGCCGGCTCAGAGGACAAATAAACCATTTTATCTCTGGTTGTCAGAGGCTGTGAAGTGACCCAGGTGATTGCCATGTTAACAGTGCAAGGATTCAACACCAGAGCTCCAGCACAGGGAATATCTTGGGAGCACTGTGCCAGAGCTCTCTGGGCCCCAGGTGTAGCAGGCGTCCATCTGGGGACCAAGTGTCATTGCATTTCAACATGTCTCTCTTCTGATCCTCCTGCTAGTCTGGGGTTTCAGGGATCCCAAACACTGCTTCCTACAAGGAGGTGACTTTTCAGATAGTGCTGCTAAAGGAACAAGTTGGAAAGGTTCAAAAAAGCCAAAGATGCAGCCTCCAAATATAGCATAGCTGAGTTCATGTGCTGTGTGCCCCAGTCAGTGCCTGGGCAGGCTCCCTGCCTGCTTCCATGTTCAGAGCTGCTAACAGCAGCTTGGAGAGCCTGAGCTCCTGCTGGTTGTCCCCAGAGGGGAGCTGTTGCCCATGCCAGCACAAAGAGGCTGTTCATGACCCACATGCTGACCCGCCCAGGTTTTCCCGGCTGTGCGAACTAGGAGGTCCGGGGTTACTCCCTGTAGCCTCCTGAGGCTTAAGCATCATCTGCAAACTGCACAAGGAGTTTCACACTCATGTTCAGTTCAGGTGCTGGAGATCTCAGTGGAATTATCCAGGCAGGTTCAAAAAACCCTGAATATTGGGTGGATGGCTCTGGAAATGGTGCTGCAGTTATAGGGTTTGGTCCTGGCAGGTTGCAGAAGGGTAATGGGCAGGATTCAGGCTGTGGAGTTAATCCCAGATGGAAACACAAAAGTCCAAGCTGCCCTGGCTTTTCCCCAGCACAGACAGAATCCCTGTGGGCAGCTGAGGGTGCTTTCAGTGCTCTGATAGGTACCCCAGTTAATACAGGAAGGTCAGCAGGTTTCTTGTTTCAGTAGAGCTCCAGACAGCTCTGGTTCTCCTATGAATGCTTCCCATTAGGTGGTGGAAGTGCCCATGATAGAGGTGAGATTCCTTCCACAGCCAGGACTTGTCTTTGTCCTCTGGATTCTTTTTGCAGAGGTTTCAGCCACTGTCCCACATTCTCCAGGTCACTGTGCTGTAACCAGGGGGGACACTGTCCTTTTCAGGTTGTCCTTGCCATGCCTTACGACACCCCAGTGCCTGGATACAAGAACAACACTGTGAACACCATGAGGCTCTGGTCTGCCAAGGCTCCAAACGACTTCAACCTCCAGGAGTGTAAGTCCTGTCCCTCCAGTGCCTCTCCTCTGGCCAGGTGGGACACAGCTGTGCCTTTGTGCATGGTGCAGCACTTCACGTCTGCCCTGCTTTGTGTTTATTCCATAGCTGTCTCCAAACCACAGCACTGTGTGCACATCCATGGATCACACTACTCCCAGACACCCACCCATCTCCTCCTGCCACTCTAGTGCCTTTCACACATGTACATTCCCATCCTGTTCCATTAGTACCAGCCTGAATATTCCTGGCTGGTACAAAACCTCTCTGCAAGAGAAGAGGGAAAAGTGTGGTGTCAGGGACCTGCCTGAATCTCTCCAGCTGCTGCAGTGCTGTGTGTGTTTCTCTCCCTGCAGTCAATATGGGTGACTACATCGAGGCAGTGTTGGACAGAAACCTGGCAGAGAACATATCCAGAGTCCTGTACCCCAATGATAACGTGAGTGACCTGCTTGCCTCTCTTCCCTGTTGCTCAGAATCATCCTTCCTGCAGTTGTGTCTCCTTGTTTGCCAACACTGGAAGGTCGTGAGCATCTGATGCTTGTTGCTTTGCTTTAATACAGTAGGTTGTCCCTGTAATACAGTATAGGTTGTCCCTATAATTCCCAGTGAACAGGAATGGCTCTGCTGGCTCCAGAGGGCTGATTGGCAGCCAAGAGTCTGGCCCATAAGGTGTAGCTGCTCTGTTCCATACTGTATGGAGAGGAAGACATTACTCCTTCAACTTTAAGGCACAGTTTACACAGAGGGGACTCATTTCCATCCCCAGTTCAAGGGATTTCTCACTGCAAGTGCTGTCCCAGGCTAAGCACTTACTGGGCTCTGGGTCCAAAAAGGAAGAGCCCTCATATCCAGCCATGGATTGGCATCTGTTCTGGGAAGTGCAAATCCCCTGCACTTTTCCCCACACCCTATCAAACCTGCTGGTATTTTAAAACAGACCAGCACAAAGCATGGTGTGTGTGAGGCAGCTGCTGTGTCCAGAGACACTCCTGGCCATTGCAGAAAGCCCAAAAAACCCTGCAAAGGATTTTGCCACGAGGGAGGGATGTGTGCTGGCTCTGTAGGAGTAGCATGGATGGGGCAGGCTGTCTCTCTCTGGAAGCAGCTGTTTGGGATGCCAAGCCCCTTTGTGAGTCCCTACAGCTGCTGTCCACATCAGAGACATTTGAGAAACATCCACATTTGCTCTGGTGAGGAGCCAGACATGTGAAGCCTGTTGGGAAGCCCCTGAGGGGGAGAGGAGAATCTCCAGGGCTTTGGCTGCCAAGTGGGGATGGCAGCTGCAGCTCCAATGCATGTGCTGCCCCCTCTTGCAGTTCTTTGAAGGCAAGGAGCTGCGGCTGAAGCAGGAGTACTTTGTGGTGGCTGCCACCCTCCAGGACATCATCCGCCGCTTCAAGTCCTCCAAGTTCGGCTGCCGAGACCCCGTGAGAACGTGCTTTGAAACCTTCCCAGACAAGGTGAGGCTGTGGGCAGAGGCACTGGGGAAATTTCAGCCAGACCTGCCTCTCTTGAGGGAGAGCAGGAAGCTCAGGACTAAATGGGGGTGTTTATACAAACACCCTGGCAAGTTGGGTTGTAAAACAGATGATCTCTGGGCCTATTTTCCCAGGGAAAAAATTGTAATTTGGAGCAAAACTTGAAAAGTTTGAATAGCTCCATTACTGAGAGGTCTGTTTCTGGGTCGTGAGTCATAAGAAGAGCCTTGGGGCTGACCCTTAGCCAACCCCATGCATGCAGGGCACTGTCACAGTCTGACACTGCCAGAACTGAGATCAGCAAGTCTGTGTTGCAGGTGGCTATTCAGCTCAATGACACCCACCCTGCCCTGTCCATACCAGAGCTCATGCGAATCCTGGTGGATGTGGAGAAGGTGGACTGGGACAAGGTGAGCAGAGCTGGGAGGACCGTGCTGAACCTCACAGGGGAAGGAGCTGTGGGATTTCCTTTTCCTGCCTGGCCTGGATGCACGTGCACTAACCTGCTGTCTGTGATGCAGGCCTGGGAGATCACAAAGAGGACGTGTGCCTACACCAACCACACTGTGCTGCCCGAAGCCCTGGAGCGCTGGCCGGTCTCCATGTTTGAGAAGCTGCTGCCGCGGCACCTGGAGATCATTTACGCCCTCAACCAAATGCACCTGGATGTAAGGGACCGGCGCCAGGCTGCGGGGACTCTGGGGACCTTGGTGTGACCACCGTGAGGATGGGAGTGCTCCCAGGTGCTGTGGCCGTGTCACTCATGTCCCTGTCCCTGCCTGCAGCGCGTGGCAGCTCTGTACCCGGGGGACATCGACCGCCTGCGCAGGATGTCGGTGATCGAGGAGGGCGACTGCAAGAGGATCAACATGGCGCACCTCTGCGTCATCGGCTCGCACGCCGTCAACGGCGTGGCCCGCATCCACTCCGACATCGTGAAGAACTCGGTGTGAGTTGGGACACAGCCAGGGGTGGGCTCCCTCCCCTCCCTGGGCTTTGCCTGCCAGCTGGGAAGGATTAGCTGGGGCAGCTGGGTGTCCAGCTCTGCTTTGGATCTCTCCTTTGGAGCGGGTGAAACTCCTGGCAGTACGGCTGAGGAAGGGGGTGAGAGGCAGCAAAGAGTGATGGAGCCTGCCCTGAGTCAGGAGCACACACTGGGGGGGCTCAGATGCAGCTCGGGTGGTGGTGGGTGGCTCAGAGCTCCGTGGTGTTCCAGGTTCAAGGATTTCTATGAGCTGGAGCCAGAAAAGTTTCAGAACAAGACCAATGGGATCACGCCGAGGCGCTGGCTCCTGCTGTGCAACCCAGGACTGGCTGACATTATTGCTGAGGTGAGTGGTGATCGTGGGAAGTGAGGAGCTCAGTGTGATCCCTTTGGTCACCTCTTCCTGTGGTCTGGTCAACCCTGAAGGTGACTGTGGTGGTCCCAGGAGAGGGAAGAGATGAGAATCTTGACTCCATGTTCCAGAAGGCTGATTTATTATTTTATGATATATATTATATTAAAGAAAATTATATACTAAAACTATACTAAAGAATAGAAGAAAGGATTTCATCAGAAGGCTTGAAAGGAATAGAAAGGAATGATAATAAAATCTTGTGACTGCTCACAGCCTCAACAAAGGTGGCTGTCGTTGGTCATCAAGTAAAAAACAACTCACATGAGATCAAATGCACCTGTTGCATTCCAGAGCAGCAGATAATTATTGGTTTTCTTTTCCTGTGAGGCTTCTCAGGAGAAAAACCCTAGCAAAAGTATTTTTCAGAAAATATGTCCATGGCAGCTCTGTGGGGACAGCCTGGGAGGACAATGCTGTGGCACCTGTAGGTGTGAGATTGGCTGGGCTCTAAAGTTGATGATGAAAAGTTGGCCAAAAAAAGCTGCAGAAATCTAAATCTGGTCCCTGCCCTTGTGTGGACTGCACACAGGCACAACCATAGGGTGTCTGGACAAGTGTTCAGCCTCATGGGCACAACGGACCTCCTCCCATGGAGGCCCAGCTCCAGTTCTGTCCCTTGTATTTCCCAGGCCCTTTAGGGCAGGTTTTTACATCACACTGCAACATGCCATGACTGAATATCATCCTGTAGTTAAATGAATCTTCATGTCCTGCCCATTGGTTTCTCCAGCTGCCAGGAGGCCATGGCACATGTGCACACATCTCCCTTTTCTTGCTAAAACTCCTTGAGAAAGGAGGGCTTGTCTGAATTTTTGCAAGTGCCCTGTTTCCATTGGGCTTCTTTGTGATGCTGAGAAATAATCTCATAATAAAAAACTGTGCTTCTTTTCCTATGTGCCCCTTTTCCAATGTGGCACACTGCCTCTTCCAGTTCCCAAGGGGACTGTGGGAAGGGGCAGTTGTGGGCTGGGTGAAGTGTCTCATGGCATTCCTGATTTGTTGTTTTAGAAAATTGGGGAAGGCTTCATCACAGATCTGAGCCAGCTGAAGAAGCTCCTGGAGTTCATTGATAACGAGACTTTTATCAGGGATGTGGCAAAAGTCAAGCAGGTAATGTGCCCTGGGGGAAGAACATCCAGGAACATCCCAGCAGCAAGTGCTCACTTCTGATGCAAGCCCTGCCAACTCATGCCTGTTCCTCAAATATTTTTCTGCCAGGAGAACAAGCTGAAGTTTGCAGCCTACCTGGAGGAGCATTACAAGGTGAAGATCAACCCAATGTCCATGTTTGATGTCCAGGTGAAGCGAATCCATGAGTACAAGCGGCAGCTGCTGAACTGCCTGCACGCCATCACCCTCTACAACCGTAAGTCCCCCGGCCTCTCACTGCCAGGGCTTCTCTCCAGGAGGGAAGGCAGAGTGGCTGAAGGCTCATAAAGAGCTCTGGGGAAAAGCTCACAGCCCAAATCTCCAGCCCAGGTAACCTCCACACCTGTTCTGCAGCTGTCAAGAGTGACCTGGTGCAAGTTAAGGCCCCATTTCCCATTGTATACTTGGGGCCCCTGCCCATTCCCAAAGGGAGGCAAGCCATTGGAGCTCTGCATTGTTCTGCCTTGAGGAGTTCTCCAAGGATCTGAATCCCCAAGGATTCTGTGGCTGTTTTTTGCCCACCACAGCTCCAGCAGATGTCTGGTTGGGCTCAGGGTCCTGCAGGGTGCTTGTGACATGGGCTTAGATTCCAGCCTGCCTCTGATCAGGCACTAAACTCTGCCCAGCTTATCTTCAGTTCTGAAGATTTTTAATTTTTTGGGTTTATTTAGGATCAAATTTGAGCTTTCAAATTTGAAACAATTTTGAAGAAAGATCCCTGCTCTTTCAGGCATCAGATGTAATCCATCCAAATCCTTTGTGCCCAGGACCATTATGATTGGAGGAAAGGTAACCTGCATTCCAGACTCCATGCATGCGTGGCTGGGGGGTGGATGGGGAAGGTCCTGTCCCCTTTCTGTGGCTTTGCTGGGCCTGCTGTGGATTTTCCATGAACTAACTGGACTGAGCAAGGCTCCATCACTATTACCCAATAAAGTGTTTTACCTAATTCATGATGTAGAGAGGGAGAATTTAGGGAGAATTAGAATTGTTCAGGCTCTGGGGAGACTTTATTGTAGCCTTGAAGTGCTTGAAGTGGGCCTTTTAAGAAAGATGGGGAAAAATGTTTTAGCAGGACCTGTTGTGCTAGGACAAGGGATAGTGGTTTTAAATTGAAGAAGAGTTAATTTCGATTAGATCTAAGGTGGAAATTTTTTCAGTCAGTGTGGTGACCCACTGGAACAGGTTGCCCTGAGGTGATACATGCTCCATCTCTGGAAACATTCAAGATAAGTTGGATGGGGCTCTCAGCAACCTGGTCTAGTTGAAGATGTCCCTGCTTATTGCAGGGGGGTTGGACTAGATATCTTTCCAAGGTCCTTTCCAACCCAAACCATGCTGTGATTCCATGTGACCAGCAGAAGTGAGGCTCAGACTCACTGCAGTGAGAACCCCACACTGTCATCTCTTATGCTCTCCCTTCCTTAAAAGCCTTCCCCATTTCTGGACTGCTCTTCTTCAGGCAGCCCCTGGCTACCACATGGCCAAGATGATCATCAAACTCATCACATCCATTGGTGAGGTCATCAACAACGACCCCTATGTGGGGGACAAGCTCAAGGTCATCTTCCTGGAGAACTACCGGGTGTCCTTGGCTGAGAAGGGTATGTCTGGTCTTCTGTAAGCACCTGTCACAAATTGGGCACGTCCCAGCTGGGCCCAGGAACGGGCTGGCCTGAGAGGCAGTTGTGGCAGGACACCTGGCTGTCCCTTAGGAAGAGCCTGAAGGCTCCACACAGGGCAGGAAGCCAGCTTCATTCATGCAGGAGTGGCAGCAGCTGCTTGGGGTCATGGCAAAGCTGAGCCTGGCCCCAGAGTTGCGCTGTTTGGGCTGAGGGCGAGGTCAGAAGGGCCAGTCCTGGTTGTGGGGAGCTGCAATGTGCCAAGGATTAACTCCCACTTCTCTTGCACCTGGCAGTGATCCCAGCAGCGGATCTCTCCCAGCAGATCTCCACAGCTGGCACAGAGGCCTCGGGCACTGGCAACATGAAGTTCATGGTGAACGGGGCCCTCACCATCGGGACCATGGACGGGGCCAACGTGGAGATGGCTGAGGAGGCGGGCGAAGAAAATCTCTTCATATTTGGCATGAGGGTGGAGGACGTGGAGGCCCTGGATCGGAAAGGGTTGGTGAACACCAGGGCTTGTCAGATGGGCTCAGCTCTGATGGGGAGAGCCATGTTCTCTGGGAGGGACACTTTCTTCTCTGGGCAGCTCTGGAGCAGGGGGCTAGAGGCAGTCTTTGCCTTGGGCTGCAAGGATTCAGCAGTGGGACATGGTATGAGGTATCAGACACTGCTGCTGGTGTGAGCCACGAGCAGGGTGCTCTGATGGGCACAGGCCCTCATGCAGGAGCTGTCCCACCTCCCTGCCTGCCCTCCCTGCCCCAGCACAGGGAGGAGCAGCAGTGCCTGAGGCTGTCTCTGCTGGCACAGGTACAACGCCCGCGAGTTCTACGAGCGCCTGCCCGAGCTGCGCCAGGCCATCGACCAGATCACCAGCGGCTTCTTCTCCCCTCGGGACCCCGGCTGCTTCAAGGATGTGGTGAACATGCTCATGTACCACGACAGGTGAGTCCTGGGAGCATCCCTGTGCAGGGGGGCACTGCCTGCTCATGGGAGGGAAGGTGTCTGTCCTGCCCAGAAGGCAAACCCCAGCCAGACTGTGCTTTGGGTTTCAGGTTTAAGGTGTTTGCAGACTATGAGGCCTACATTAAGTGCCAAGGGCAAGTGGACCAGCTGTTCATGGTAAGGTTTGCCCACTGCTGAGTGGGAACACTGAGGATAACTGGGATGAGCGTGCTCCAGTGGAGTCCTTCTCATGGACACTGCAGCATGTGGGTGCCCTGGGGCAGGGTGAGGCAGATTTGGCTGCTTCAGCAGCCCCACACTGTGGAGTTTTAAACCAGCCAGTGCCCTGAAAGCCTGCAAGCCAGGACAGAGCTGGGTGAGCAGCTGAATATTGACACTGCCTCTCTTCTTGCCAGGATCCCCGTGAATGGACAAGGAAAGTGATCAGGAACATTGCGTGCTCGGGCAAGTTCTCCAGTGACAGAACCATCACGGAGTATGCCCGTGAGATCTGGGGGGTGGAGCCTTCTGCCACAGCCATCCCCCCGCCCAACCTGCCCCGAAACTGATGCGAGCACCAAGGGAAGGAAGGAGGGATGTGCTCCCATCGCAGGAGTCCTCACCTGCATTTCACCACCAGTCAGATGGGCTCAGCTCTGCAGAAACAAGGCCTTTCCCTCAGAGGGATAGAAGATGCTCTGAGGAGGAGCCCTGACCAAGGAACAAGAGCTGGAGGGCAGGAGAAAGGACCTTGTGTTTGCACCTACCTAGCCTGCACGTGCTGCATAGTGCTTTTAGTGAGATGGCCATGGATAAGTCTTCCACAGCTGTGCTCCATGCTTAACAAGGGCTTTCCAAGTAAACCTTCCCCTGCCCCTGTGTGCAAGGGCCTGGCCTCCTTGATCCTGCCCCACAAGTAGGACTAGCCACCACAGTGTGTCTTTCTCCTGCAGGGTCTGCCAGGCCCAAAGCTGGGGGAGGCAGAGGCCAATCCCTGCCCATCCCCTTCCCCAGTATCACCTAAAGAAGGGGGGCTGGCTGTGAAAGATGCTGGCCTCAGGGCAGGCACCAACACTGTGCCACAAGCAGGAGAGCCTGGGATCAGCCACTTCCTTGCCACAGACCTTACTGTAGCCTCCTACCACACCTCTTCCCTAACTAAAGGCCCAGTAAACAAGCCACTCCAGGGATTTTTAGCCTCCATCTCTGCACAGGGAGGGCTGTACCTGCTGGCTCTTGGCTCTGCAGATACAGCTGTGTGTGTGTGCTGCTCAGGGGGTGAACATGGATCACAGCCCTGGCACTCTTTCTTAGCAGGGTCATGCTGCTCCACATGTCCCTCCCAGTGCTAGGGTCACACTTTAACACCCATAGTGCTGTGTAGTGCACCAGTACTGCCCTGTTTGACACCAACTCATTAAAACAACCCAAACACCTGCTGGTTTGACTTTGGACTGACTTGTGACTACTCCATGCCTCTGGGTTCATGTTGCAACAAGCTCAGGCCACAATGCCTGAATCACTGCTGTCCTTGCCCAGCTGTGGCTTTGTGGTTTGTAGTCCCTTGCAGCTGGCAGGGTGCTGGCCCCACCATGGGGGGACAACGTGCCCATGACAGCTGACTCCATGCACTGGGGTGGGGGTTTGTGTTGGGTTTGCCCTGCAAATGGCACACAGGGCTCCTGAGCCAGAAGTCACACAAGCAATTCCCATCTCCCCCATTCCCAGGGGAGAAGCATTGCCTCAGCTGCAGCCAAAATAAAGGCACAGACCCTCTGGGCTCCAGGTGAGTCGCTCCCCTAGAGCTGACAGCAGCCACAAAGATTTGCCCATTCCCAGCTGCACAGCCCTACTGCAGCCCAGCCCCACACCCAGCTGACCTGCTCAGTGTGGAGAAAACGTCCCAAAAACTGCCAGGTAAGACTGGTAAAGCTAAAGTGATCAGCAGTCAATGCCTTTATTAAAACTACACCACTTTTAGATAAACATTTCAGTTGAAATTTCCAAGCACATCACTGGGCTGCCAACAGGAATGGTGGTGCTGGGACCACCCAGAGCAGCAGCTCTCGTGCTGGACTCCCAGCTCTGTCCCAGCAGGAGGAAGGCAGCCAGCCAGGCCCCACTCAGGCTGCACTTTGCCCCAAGCCAGCTGCCAGCAGCAGCTCTGACTGGAATGTGTGTTACTCTCCAGAGCCAGGTGTGTGTTTCTCATCTGTCAGTGTGATAAATCAAGGTTGCTGCACTTGTATTGTAGTGGCACAGCTACTTCATGAGTATCAGGGTCAGAAACCTCGGGGACAACTGCACTAATGGCAGAAGAATCTTGGTACAAGAACAAGCTACTGTCTCTTTTGCAGCTAGGATGAGCCTGCAGCTATAACTCTGATGCATGCTGAGCAGTTTATTACTATGCTGTACACCCCTGACCGGATCCTTGGGGCAGCACAATTCCCTTTGAGCACTAGTGACTAAACCTACAGCACCTGGAACTGTCTGTGTGGACTGACAAGGGGCAGGACCCCAGCAAGGCAGTGTGTCACTGACTCCTCTTTCAGTGGCATAAACCAGTCCCACTTCTAGCCCCAAGCAGGGCAAGGACACCCCCAGAACCTCTTCCTGTGGGAAAGGCTCGTTTCCACTTCTGCCTCCTGAACAATGGCTGTCGGAGGGGCTAAGATGTGCTACTGGAAGTGCACAGAAGGCAGGGGGGAGAGATGGGGAATGGCACCCCAGACTTATTTGTGCATCAAAAACTGTATCACTGCCTGCTTTTAACTACAGTGGAACAGCACTGCCACCAGGAACAGGAAAACCTGACCCAAGGAGTTAAAAAGTAGTTGAGGAAAAAAAACAGCTTGCCCTTCTCACCTAAAAGCAGCACATGGCTGTCTGGGTTTGAACAGGGGTAATGGAAGACATCCATTCCAGCAGCCTGGGCACACACTGTCCATGGAAGAGGAGATCAAGCAAAAAAGTAATCTCACAGTTTCTGGCTTAAACGCCCCCATCTGCAGTTTATATACATGTGTCATTCCAATCCTAATAGGAATACTTGTGAAGAAGGGGAGGAGCTCCACAGAGAATAGCAGGGATGAGAGCAAAAAGTAATGTTCAGAAGGAAAAAGGTGCAGGAAAGATAAAAGGGCACTAGCCTTGCCCATTACATAGATGTTTCAAAAACAAAAAAAAAAAAAATCTTTCATTTTATTTCCAGATCTGTGCAATTACCCCAACACTCGCAGCACATTGTGACTGAAGAGCTAAATAAAAATACCTCTCACTACCTGGATCCTCCATGTATTTGTAATTACAGCCACTGATCAAAGAGGAAAGGCAAAACATGTATTTTCTAGAAAGAGAACACCTCAAACTCAAGCAAGACACCTGTGGTAAGGAGACGTGGCAAAAGCCATTTGTCTACAAATGTATCTCTACATGATCCAAAAACAGCAGCAGTGTTTAAAAGTGAAAGGAACATCCTTGGTCATGACACAGTGTCCTAGGAACATCTGTCCTCAGCAGTACCACGAGGGATGGGCGAGGCTTTGCTGTGATTACATTTTTCATGGTTTGGTACTGGTTCCTGGGCTGTCACCACCCCTCTGTCCAAGTCCAAAAAGAAGCCAAAAACTTCTTCCTTTTGCCATCACAGATGCTGATGCCAGAAGCTGGAGTTGCCAAGGGTACACATCAGGACTGGAATGGGAATCCCTGACCTCCTCTAGTGCCAGGGATGGAAGAATGGCAGACTGACCCACAGGGAGCGGGGAGGAAAAAGAGAGAGAAAGGAAATGAAAATCTCTGTGCTGACAAGCAGACAGTCTTCAGTGATGATGCTCATGTTCAGATTTTCCCAGGAATTCCCTAGAAAAGGAAATGACAAAGCAGTGACTCTCCTATACTCTGGTGTATGCTACAGCCTGCAGGTCCTCCCATTCCCCTGGCAAGCACTCAGCATTTGCAGCTACAGGGAACAGCACTGAGCTCTGCTCTCACACCATCAGAGGCTCCCACTGAAAGAGCCAAACTGAAGCAACCACTCTGCAAACAGCCCCTCCACAGCATCCAGCTCACAGCAGAGATGAGCCAGAAAGTGCTCCCAGATTTCTGTGGCTCCCCTTCCCAAAACCTGCTTTGCAGGGAGGTGGAGAGCTCTGACTCCTGTGCTAAGCCAGCCCCGGTGTAGCAGGCACAGGGTCTGCAAGGCCTCCCTGGCAGTAATGTGCCTAAGATAAGAAATGCCTAGTCATGATGACTGGAGCTAAGAAGCCCTCTCCTGCCCTCAGACCCTTGTTATCTCTCTGTAAGACAATAAGTCACTTTCACCTCCACCCTTACTAGTAGGGTGTTTCCCAAAATTCCTGTACCCTATATAAACCCCTACTTCTGCCCAGTTCAGGGCAAGAGCTGTCACTGAGACCCTTGGCAGAAGCTGCCAATAAAGACATCTCTGCAGAACCTCATACAGTGATTTTCCTCTCTCTCCATGCATCTGCTGCTGAGGCACTTGGCAAGCAAACAGCTGAAAATCACCAAAGAGCTGATCTCACTTAAGAGCTGAGCTTGCTAAGATTACCTGTGGGCTCTAGAGCCTGCCTAAGGGGCCCAGACATGTAGGGGGACACAGTATGGGTAAATGAAGGTGGTATAGAATGTAATCTTATCTCCCAAAGAGGTGCAGCTGGACCAATTACTAAAGATTAGGCCTGATCTTAACAAGCCACACCTGTAGCCAATAAGAACAGTGGTATAAATAAGAACAGTGGTATAAAAGAGTGGATTTGTGGAATCTGGAGTCAGATGGTTATCGCAGGGACCAGGAACAGTCAGCACTCAGAGGAACTGCATACAAGAAGCATTGGGGAGGTACGAAACTCTGGTGACATGGAATCCTTGCACCATAATGATAATAGAACACTTGATATATAAGACAACACAGACAGGTTGTGCTTAACTAAACTTTGCAGTCTGGCACACCCACAGCACTTATTTTTGGGGAGATCCCAAAAACCCCAGAGCCACATCAGCCTGGTATGTCCCCTTCTGTGGAGAGCACAGGGTGCCCAGCCCGGCCCCGGGAGCGCGGTTACCGCAGTATCCGAGGTAGCTCTGGACTCCTGTAGATGTACTTGTGCCGGTAGCCCAGGTCTGTGTGGAAGGGCACAAACTGCACCTTGTAGTCCCGGAAGCTCCGCGACGTCGCCGCGATGTTGTAAAGCTGCACCCAAGGGGAGGCAGGTGAGGGATTGGTGTCACCCCAACCCAGCTCCCCCTGCCAAACCCACTGCCCCCTCAGGCACGGCTTTGGTAGCTTCAGCCTCATTGCCACACTGCAGGACCTGCAGTCCCTCTGGGCTATGTGTTTTACCCCTTTCCATTACTGACTTCTTGCCTGGCTGAGATGTTCTATCCACACCAGCTCCTCCCACCAGATCAGTTTGCAGAGCCACGTGTGTACCTTTTTTCCCAGGTGAAATGGTACCACTGGATCATCCTCAGCATGAAGGATGAGCAGGGAGCAGGAAATGTATTTCACACTGTAAAACACAAAACAATGTCACAAAGGCTCAGAGCAATCCCACCATTTCTCCAACACCAACACGTGCACATTTTAAAGAAAACTGTAATGACAAGCATGTCCTGTGGGTTATTAACTACAATTTAAAACCTTATCTAGGCACCATTCATTTGGTCTGTAGAAAATTTACTAGTGAAAGACATGCTTATAAAATTTTCTTGCTGCTTAGACCAGAGAAATGTGGCTCACTCCACTGTAAATCATCACCTCCTCTCCCCCCAGGTCTGGTTTGGTTTCAATACTGGAAGTTCACAAATGCTCTGGCCCTTCAAGGAAAGACTCAGTGAAAGGAGTCGATGTGATTACAGGCAAGGTGGCTCAGGCAAATACACAGCAAAGAAATCTTCCCAAACCTTCCTGCCATGTTGCAATGCTACTGTTTAACGTGGAAGGTACACTTGAAAAGCATAAATGGCATGAACCGAATCAGGATATCCCTGAGGAGTCTTTGTTCTCTCTGTTGCATCTGTCCTTACTATGAACAATTTAAAAAAACAGAGCTCCACTGTGCTGCTCTCAGGGCTGTGAGAGTAATTGAAATCACTCCAGTAAGAGCAATGCAGCAACAAAAAAAAGCCAGAGTGCAGTCTCATGTCTGTCCTCATTGATGCTTGCCATGGCTTACTGCAGCCACAGCTGAAACCCCAGCAAAGAGGGAACTCACTTCTCATCGTTTGCAAATTTAATTCCACTTGTTGTGATGGGGTCAAGGAAGAACCAGTCAAATCCAGGGAAGTATCTGTATATCTGAGAGGAAAGATGTGCATTAGTGGCAGGCACCAGCAGTCCATTGATACAAAGAGCACTAACAGGGCAGGCCACTGCCATCCCATGACATCCCCTGGCTGCTGACCATGCTCTTTGCAGTTACACTGCCCCTGTTTCCATCAGCATTACTTTTCCTCCCCTGTTTCAGGCCTATCTTACCAGCCTGCTCAGGAGCAGGCCCTGTGGGTGCTGGCATGGTCAAAGTCCCCAGGTATCATGCAGGACTGTGGGCAGTTCTTCCTAGAAGAGCTTTATTCCAGGGCACCTCCTCACCAGCTCGGCTGTATGCAAGGCCTGGCCTGGGTGTGTGCTCAGTTCAGAGCCAGCTCATTCCCATGCTGGACACACAGCTCTGGCTCTGCTCATTGTGAGCAGCTGTCTCCAGTGCAGCTCTTTACCCCCAATGTTTACAGACACCACAGTTAGCTCAGCTCCAGCACTTCTGAAGGTTCCTTTCCATGCTCACAATTCCATGCCAGCAGTGAGAGTGTCACTGTGTACTTGCCACAGAAAAGGGATGGCTCCGCGCCTCCTCCCGTATGTTGGTGAATGGAGATTCCAGGATCAGGGCATCCGGGGGCGTTTCTGAAAAGCCAAAGGCAATGTGCTGAAACGCGGGGATGCAGCCAGCCAGCAAGGTCAGGCTCTGCCTCATGGGAGCAGCTGCCACCACGGTGCACCAAGGACAGCTCTGTCAGCTCCCCAAATGTCTGTGGGAATCTGGGACAGCAGCAGGCTGCTGGAAATGCATCCACGGGTCACACTCACCTCTCTCGCAGAGGCGCCGCACCAGGTTTGTTGCAACTCTGGAAAGAAGAAGGAACATTGAGTTGGCACATGCCCTCTACAGAGAAAAGCAAGGCACAATTCTTCCCAAGAATATTCTTATCTCTTTTGCTGTGTCTGTGTTTGTGCAAAAGGGGAATGCAACATGGAGACTGTTTACCCAAAGTGATGGTGTTTTGTTTCCTTGTGTTTGTGCAAAAGGGGAATGCAACATGGAGACTGTTTACCCAAAGTGATGGTGTTTTGTTTCCTTGTGTGTGTGTTGGGACAGTCAGCTGACAGTCACGAGGTTCTCTTGGCAGATTCAGTTTAGATGTAATGCAATATAAGATAGAATAATGTAGTATAATAAAGTCAATAATTAGCCTTCTGATAAGATGGAGTCAGATGCATCATTCTCTCCCCTGGCTGGGGGATCCCTGTAAATTCCCTACAACCCCACAGCCACGAGGTCCATCCCGCACAGCGCTCGAGGTCCGGCAGCTGGCCCACAGTGACCTGTGTCCTCATGTACCCAGGTGCCCCAAGTGACACCAGGGGCCTGTGTTTAATGAACAAGTCCAAGGAAGAAACACACCAGGCAGCCCCTTGGATAGACTCCTTTCAGGTGGCTCCCAGCACATCCAAGCAGGGTGACACGGCCTCCTGCCTCCAGACCACAAGGGCTGAGCAAGCAAGAGGGGAGTGCAGGGGAGTAGGCAGAGGGGGGCTGTGTTCCAGGCAGCTGGAGTGCAGCATCCCAGGGCTACACTGCAAGGAGCTTCCCTAACTGGCACAGAAAGCAGCAAGGTCTCCCCTCTGCATCAGTCTAATGGGACAGGGATATTTCCAAAGCTGCCAAGTTCTCCAAGCACAGAGCATTTCACAAACCCTGAACTCCAGACCGGCTGTGGTCACTAGAGAACTCAGCTGGGGACCAGTCTCAGGACACTCTGACTGCAGTGCTGGGAAACATCACAAACATGCTCTGACCCAGAAAGGGATTCTGAGCAGTGCAAAAAATATAGAGGACGAGCCAAGAAAAAGTCTTTGTCTTCTCTCAAACTAAGCAAGGTGTATAGTGTCACAGCAATGAAGAGCCACTTCCCTGAAATACCTCCCTGTCCCAGCATGTGTTTCACAGCCTTGTGGTCTCACAGTTTATCTGTACACAGCTCAACTCAAAGGTAACTCTTGTGTTTGCCCTCTGCTCTTCCACAATCACAAGTGGTGCTCAACATGACTTGCCTCCAGACAACCATGGAAAGGGAGGAAGCAGGAAATGAAAGTTAAAAACATGAAGGCAAAGGCACTTGACACCTTGAACTTCCCTGTGCCAGGCATAATCATGCAAATGTCAGAGGTGGCCAGCAGCATAGTCATGCAAGCATCTGCCCAAGCCCTGATTACACACAGCATGTTCATCAGGACAGGAGGAAATCTTTTGAAAGCACAAGGCACATGCAAGCATGGCTGGTCTGAGACACTTTCAGAAAACCAGACAAGTCTGATGATCTGCTCTGAAAGACAATCTACAATCTATAATTTTAAGTGTCTTTCTAGTGTGAGCCCTGTGGACAATGAAGGTTCAAGATCCACTGCTGCAGTCATTCACTGCAGCCCTTCTCACTCTGTACAGCGCAAAGGGGGAAGCCACCCTCCAGAAATTATGCCACACATGCCAAGCCAAGCCAGCCCAGGGATTATTGCAAAACAGCACCTTCATCCAAGGTCAGTGCTTAATGTTCTTTAGAAGCTGCTTCTTTAGAAGTGCCACTAAGATTAGATGCTTACCCTGTGCCCAGGGAGTGTCCCCAAATATAGACGGGGTTGTCTCCGCTCCGGGCTTTTATCCAGTCGAAGACATGAAGGGCGTCGTAGGTCATTCCCCTCTCTGAAGGGCTGCCTATGGAGTCACCCCAGCCTGGAACACAAAGAGTCCTGCTGAGAATCGCTCAAACTGCTCAGCAGAAGCAGCCAGCTCCTCCCCTGCAGCCCACCTGCAACTGCAAAGGGGCCTGGAACATGGGCACTTGCTGTTCACATCACTGTGCACCTCTACAAATTGGGGCTGAAAGCTCTGGTTGACTCACAGTCATCCAATCCAGGTGACTGCTGTTTGCCAAGGAGGTTTTGTGGATTTAGTCAACAACAAAACCAAAGATTGCATCTCAAACACTGCCACAACAGCATTCTTGCACGTACCCATCTGCAACAGCTCAGCTCCCAAACCTTCCCTGCTTCTCCATGCATGTAACCAATTTGTAAGTGCAGCCTCTGACAGCACAGGATTGGATGCTTAGGGCCAAAACCCAACCGTGCCTCACTGAGCTGTTGCAACATCAGTTTGTCTGTGCTGTTCAATCACTGCCCTCCAGCAACTTTCCATCCTCCTGACTGTTCTGGCTCCATCACTATTGCAGCACATCCACACATTGTATGCTCTTAGCAGCCAGCACCCCACATCCCTTCTGATTCCCAGTGAACAGCCAGAGAAGCAGCTGCCAGCAGGACTGAAAAACAGGGCAAGCTCCTACCAATAAGCTTCTCCCAGGTGTCTTCTTGATAAAAATGCAATGGATTAATTTCTTTCTGGTATCTGCAGTGGCATTACACTGCAGCCATGGCTTAAATACTAAGAAGGTAAAAAAGGAGCCGCAGATGCCTGACTGCTGGTGCAGAGGTGCAAAGCAGTTGTGGCTTCTGCCAAGTATTGCTAGCAAATAATTTACTCAGCCTTATCTCAGCTTTTGGAAGGAAGTAAGTGCAAGTTCAGTTCCCTGTGTGACCTTAGGAAAGTCAACTAGATCTTATCCAGAAGGATTACACCCAGGCAAGCCCCCAGCTCCCATGTGTGCACCTGGGGAGTGCCTGAAGTGGATGCTGTGACAGCCTGGCTCACTCTCTGCTCCTCAGCTCCCAAATCAACAAGCCCAGTGCATGAGGACAGACAGGAGCCACAGCCCACCCAGCTGGACATCAGGAAAAAGAAATTGCTGGAAATTCTCTAGAGAGCCATGAGGGGGAAAAAGAGAAGCAATCAGCACAGCTAATGAGCTGGCAGCAAGGGTTGGCAGAAGAATAAACCACATACCTCGATAGTCAAATGTCACCACGTGGTACCCCAGGGAGCTGAGGACCTGCAAGGCAGAGAAACACAGAACCCATTACAGAGTCCTGCACACCAGCCATGCTCCTGCATCAGGCCAAGGTGCAAGCATTCATTTTATAAAATTATTGACATGCTAAATGGCCAATTTACAGCTTTTCAATGTAGCAGGCACAGAGCTTTCCAAGCACTAATCTCAGCCCACTGGTTTTACTCCACTTGTTTCCTGGACCTCATATCAGGCTACCTAAGATGTTGATTATTCCTTTAACAGCTTTGACCTTAAGATCTGCAAATATCCTACTGTTTCCCCTACAAAGACTTTTATGTTTTCCAGTGAAAGAGTACAACTGTTTCAATTACATTACTCAAATTGGCATAAATGTAAGAACAACATACAGGAACCCATGGCAGAAGGCTTAAATGTATAACTTAAAAATGTGCAGTTGCTCTATTATAAATATTCATGTTATAGCCAATTGTAGTCGTAAAAGTAAGGATTTACTTACTTAAAAGTAAGTAAAACCACTCAATGTTAGACCAACTTGCTTGGAAAAAGTGCCTTGGTAAAAACGATACAAGCATTCCAAGCTACCATTGTTTGATAGGAACCTAAAAGCTCTGTGGTAGACAAAAAAAATCAACAAAAAGTTACAAAATGATTAAAATGTTTCTCTTGTGGTCTATGTATGATACATGATTTTTTAGAAAGCAACATTAGTATTATGCTATACTCTAAAGAGGAAATATAAAACCAATACCCTTTCTAGTGGTACTGGGAGCATTGTAGTCTACAAATGAAATTAATTGTAGTCTACAAATGAAATTAATTGTAGTCTACAAATGAAATTACACCTGTCAGCTGAGCATTACTTATAGCACAGTTTTAAGAGATTGCATGTATTGGGTAGATTTATAAACAATTAAACATTTCCCAACCACTTTGAGGCACACAGTATCAAGTGGAGCTCACACAGACAAATGACTGGAAAGGGAGAGAGCACTTCCATTGTCCCACCAGACAAATCAGCTGTTTCCAATGGAATCACTATATGACATTTTTATAAGTTCACTCACACACTGAATTCCCTGAAGATGAAGTTTCTGCCTGAAAAGTTGTTTTTTTTTTTTTTTTTAAGCTTTACAATGTGATTTTACTGCTAAGATATCACATACAATCTCACCTTTTCCAGGCCATTAAAAATTATTTAATCTGTTGAGAGTTCACCTGTCTTCTATACATGTTTTATGTGTTGGCTGCATTGAAGGCCTATTAAAAGCACCAGCAAAAAGGACAGCATCCCAAAGCTGGTTCATTCTGCTGGAATAAACACAAACCTGGAGTTTCTGGAGTGGTTCTGCTAAGCCCATGTGTGTGTTCACTGACTGAAAAAGGCAAACCAAGCAGCTTGTCTGGATGTTCTCAGAAGCAAAGAATAGCAGACCCAGGAACAGAAACCTTGGGGTTTGGGAAATTGTGTTCTCTGTATATGTACACAGAAACACACCAAGTCTGTGTATTCTGAAGTACTCCTACTCTTGTCCATCAAAATCAAAACCAACTCCTCTGCCTGTCTTGGCCAGCACAAAATGCATCACAGCACAGGCTGGTTCCAAGAAAAATGACAAAATAAATCATACATGACAGTCTCCTCAACCAATTTTCTGCAAATTAGCTAATCTTTTTTTTATTCTTAAAGGAAATGAAGTATCACCTGCCTTCTTGGGGTTGCTAAACACTATTTTCTAAGCCATCTGAATTTAAAAGATTTTGCAGCAGGGGATCTTGCATTGAATTGCAATAAAGCTTTATGAGTGCCAACATTGACACAAATAAAGAGAAGAACAGACTCAGACCTCTCTGAAATGAACCAACAAAAACAATTATGTCTCTCTTAGAAACATGTGATTTGAGACCAAGAAACTGTGTGGGGGAATTTCAGCCAAAAGAGAGTTTAATAAAGTAAATTACCCCAAAAATCATTAGACAAAACACTCAAAGCAGCTGTGTTCTCATATAACTCACACCATAGTGCTACACCTGGGGAATTCATTGGGTTTTCTACAAAACCTTCTGCACTTGAGATGGTTGATACAAATGCACTGTGCCTTGAGGAAAGGGGAAATCCAGGCTGAATGCTCTTAAATGGTACCTTAAATTAGTACACTAATCAATCAAATTGGGGCTGTAATTAAATAAAACTCTTGATTTTTCCCAGAAACTGTCTTGGTTAGCCTAGCTGGAGCTGGCAGTTAACAACAGCAAATAAAAAACCTTTCAAAGACCTTTGAAGATGGGAGGAGTGTGCTTGCTCACAACTTAGAGAGCCTTTTCCCTTACAGGCTTCCCTTGGAAGGACACTGAGAGCCCCAAGGGCTGTTTGAGCACTCTCCTCAGCTCTGTGCACACCTGAGGTGTTAATGCAGCTGTCACCCACTCTCCAGCTCTTTGGAAAGCTGTTTTTTAATGTAGCTCTTTGGACAATCTCCTTTTACAAGGCAGCCTCTTACCTTGTAAAGCTCCACCCGGTGATCCCCTCCTCTATCGATGAAGAAAAAAGGAGAGAAAAAAGAAACATTAAACAACCAAACAAAAAGAAACAAACACATTAAAAAACCCCAAAACAACCACATTTGAGTATTTAAGTTTCCAGAAACATATTTCCCAATTGCCTCAGGCAATCTAACAAAAACATGCCAAACATAAGAAACACCATAAATGCTTTGTCACAGGCTTCAAGGAGACAGCCAGGCTCTGTTGAGCTATGCAGGACACAATTCTGAAGTCAACTTCTCCATGTAAATCTTGCCTCACAGCAGGTAAAAATGAACTTTTCAACCCACCCTGCTGTCTGCCTTTTCCAAAGCCTGTAATACATCCAGAACAGCCTGTCCCTTTTTGCTCTGCCTACCCTGATCTCTTGCCACAAGTGCTGCCCCAGCCAGTAGCCCTGATTCTCATAAAGTTTGATGCTGCCACCAGAAATAATGACATTAAGCCAAGCAGGTGAATTTTACATTTCCTCACCTGGCTCCAAGCAGAGGGAAAGAAAGGACATGTGCAAAAAAGTGAGCAGAGAAAAGCAGAACTGAAAACTGCAAAGTCCAGGGGAAGAATCTGCTTTTATTTATAAATATAAACTGAAACCTAGACAACAGAAAGGAATATGAGTGTGCCATTACACACCTTAAAATACATGCACAACATGACCTGGCTAATCCATACTCACACTTCAGTCTAGTATTGGTATTATACTAAATGTACTCTTGCACTTATGAAAACTCTAGAAATTTCATACTGTGACTGGCTTGGTCAGTGTAGACTCTAAACCAAAATTTAGAATACATGCACTTGCCTACCTACCAAAGCTGTCAGCTCCAACCATGCTAGAAAACACCTAATCCAGTCAAAAACACTGTGGGCAAAATGCAAGGGGTTGCTTGTAAGTCATTTTGAATCATACAAGCCTGAAGATGATGATCCACTTGCTTGAAAAGTCACCTTTCACATGCACACCTTTGTGCTTTTCCGTGCTTTCCTTGAAGTGTAACAGAGGAATTTTCTTAAGGGGATTGAGTACACAACATTTCTGCCTCAGCCCCAGATCACTCAAGCCAAACCAGGAGGCCAAGGCAGTGCATTTCACTCATGGTTAATGCAGCCTGCAGCAGTAAAGCAACCCTGGGACAAGCAACTGAATGTGCAGCACAGAAACAAACATACAGCAGCACACATTAAATCTGAAATGGCAAAGCCAAGAGCACCTCCAGGGCACAGAGTGAAATGGGAAATATGTAACTGAGCCCTAGCTCAGTCCTTTATCCCAGCAGCACTTGGGGGAGTTGAGAAGGAAATGTAATCAATACACAAAAAGATACTGGCCCCAAACAGCCACCATTAAGCTGCAGGATGTTGTATTCATGTTGTTGCATAATTATATTTCCAGGGCCTCATACCTTCTTGGTGAGTTTCTCATGGCAGATCTTCACAGCAGTGGTGTTGTTGCTTCTCAGTCAGGGCTCCTCTCCCAGGCTCTCCCTGACCACCCCGCCCCCTTTTATCTCAGTTACCTCCATGGGCTACAGCTGCTGCCCAATCAAGGACATCACAGCTGCAGCCCATTTACAATAACTAGAATCAGAGCAGGGTCACTAATACAATACAAAGATCTTTCAACTGCCATACATATATTTACAATACATAAGTTAACTCAGGCCCCTACAGCAGGAAGTTTCCCTTAAGCTTCCCTTAAGTTTCCATTAAGCTTCCCTTAGTATCATTTGCGACACCCAATCAAGGCAAAAAATAAAAAATGAAGAAATGTCTGAAAAACAATGCAACAATTTGATTAAACCTTGCAATGCATCAGCACAAGAAGGCAAGGGCAGTTTGCAAAAAAACCCCATCTGTTCATGCATTTCCTGGGTTGCAGCACACACCTTCCACACTGTGCCCTTGTGCCAAGAAAAGCACAGTGCTGAGACAAGAATTGGTGTGAAAAGTGTTCTTGTGATGTAGAGGTTAGCAAACCTTCACTAGAAGCACAGCTAAAAGTGTTTCTTTACATCAAGGAACTTGTTTTCCTGCAATGTTGCTGCTCTTGCAGAGTATCTATGGGCAGACATCATCTTCAAAAGAAGATGCAACCAAGAAAAAGCATCCCACTCAAAATCCAGCAGGGGATTGATACTCTTTTGTAAAATGCATATTTTTAGGAGAAGAGACCATGTTCAAAGAAACAAACAAAAGCACTGTAACATGTGGAGAGGTGGCAGGAAGAACATGATCCTGAGAAATATCTTCACACTGCATTAATGGTTTTTAGCATCCAGCAACAAAGTACAGAGAATTCATCTACTACTTTAGCCAACAAACAGTCAACTATAAAATTACAGGTTTTAGAAGTGCTCCTGGTCCAGACAAATGTCCTGGACAGATGCAATAATGAAACAAGACCAGCACATAACCTTCCTCTTTCCTTCTGATTTTCCTTCCTCAGAATGTGTTAATTACTACAATAAACTCACAAAAGGAACTGGAAGGTTTATTTAATGCCTGTGAGTCACATATGCAGAAGCACTAATACCATCCTCTGTCTCAATTCAGAAAATTTCTGTATTATACAGAAAAGAAGACTTTCCAACACCTGATTCAGGAAGGGTCTCAGCCTCCTGGCTTCCAGCAGAGGATACAAGGTAAACTATAATATCAGATATCTCTGATAACTGCAATAAATCCATTCCCACATTCAATACTGGAGAGGGATCATTCCATAAAATGTATGTGCCTTCTTTTCAAAGGAGAAGCACCAAATTAATTTTAGATTTTATTTTGGTTTTAATCATAGAATAGTTTGGGCTGGAGGAGACCTTCAAAGGCCATCCAGTCCAATCCCCTGCAACAAGCAGGGACATCTTCAACTAGATCAGTTTGCTCAGATCTCCATCCAGCCTGACCTTGAATGTTTCCAGGGGTGGTGCCTCTGCCACCTCTCTGGACAAGCTGTTCCAGTGTTTGACCACCACCCTCATTGTGAACAAATGAACAATTTCTTCCCTGTATATGATGTAAATCAACCCTCTTTTAATTTAAAATTATTATCCCTTGTCCTGTCACTACAGCCCCTAAGGAGTTTTTCTTGTCTTTCTGAAGGTGCTGAAGCTGTGACGAGCCAGGAAAACACATCCTGAACCAAAGCCAGCAGTGTTTTGTGCCTCACCTTGTCCCTGCATTGCCGTGCAGGTAAAGGATCACAGGGTGGGTGGAGCCCAAAGCCTCTTCAAACCAGGGCTGGTCCTTCCCTCGGGCATTCTTCCACAAGGCTGCAGGGACTGTGTGCCTGTGGACAGAAGGAAAATCTGCACTGTCCTGCTGCTCCTCAGCACCCCAGTGTCTGCCACTTGAACTCTGAGATTTCCTGTTCAACTCCTTCACTCAGGACTACACACCTCACACACACTGTTCATAAAACTGTCCTGATTAGCTGAAAAATTAGCTTTTCAAATTGAAAAAGGCAGTGGCTACACTTATTTCTACATTTTCACCTCCACCATCACTGTCTTCAAAATGTAGAGCTGTCTGTGCAAGGCATCGAACTTCAAAGGCACAATTACTGAACTTCCTGCTGCTCTGGCAAAATAATCACAGTTCCTCAGCTTTTATGGCACTTAATCACTTCAATTAACATAACTTATATACCATAAACAAGATTCGCTGCTAGGTCAGCAGATGTACAGAGTAATCAAAGCCAGTTGGGCTTGGAAAGAATGTTCAGTGATTAAGAAGCATATCTGCCTTTACAGGCAATCTGAGGAAAAGGAGGAGCCCAGGCTCTGAGGAGAAGATAAAATGTTTTCAGGCACAAGGTTCTTGAAGGTGTAACATTTTAGCTGCAAAAGTTACAATCTACAAGAGGCAGGAATTTAACTCACAGCAGTTCTTCTGCAGATAATGTACCTATGTGGCCTGTGAGAAAGAATTCAACACTGGAGGAACAGAAAGAGGAATGACAGACTGAATAGAAGGTAGGTAATTAAACTGGATAATTAAAATACAAACACAAAGCAAGGACATGCCCACAACCATGTGAGTTGTTGAGAAGGGGGCTGGCTTAGAGCCATCAGAAGTAACTTAAACACTCTCATGCCTTTTTACCTGAAAGGCAGACAAGCTTGCACCTACCACAGCAATCCTCCCCAGATGTAAAGCTCAGAGCACACAGAGGAAAACAATGTAAAAAGTCAATTTGCTTGCATGCAGCCAGCAGACACCAAGGTCTTGAAGAGGTAAAAAGCCTCAGTAACTGTGACACTCAAAAATTCAACTGTTCTGCCCCAAGACTTTTGCAAACTTAGAAACAAAGCAGGCTGAGGACTTTGTTTCACAAATGTACCAAACACGAGACCTTGCACTGGCTTTTAAAAGCAAGGTTCCAAACTTTTGTGAAAATTTTCCATAAATATACAGATAAATGACAGCCTCTGAATTGCCACCACAAGCTGGAAGTTCTGTTTTAGCAAAGATAGAATTTTAATTGTCCAAGTGAAGAATCAAAGCACTACTTATCAGCCTCTCCTGGAAAGACTGAAGTTTTCAAGTTTCTAAACATACCTTTCACTAAAATTTACTTAAAGGAAAGAAAATGTCCTAATGACAATAATAAGAATATCTCTATCCCATTTAAAGGTTATATACCTTTATCTCTATCCCATTTAAAGGTTACGTACCTATGCTGAAGAGAAAATCTCTACTGCATTAAAGGACTCATTTAAGTTGCACACACAGCTGAAAACTCCAAATCCTGCCCTTCACAGACTGAACATCACTGTCTGTATCAAGGGAACAACCCCTCCCTCCATACCTGACACAATCCAGGGTAACAAGGAGCTAAAATGAATTGTCCTTATCTGGGCCCAGAAAATCATCACTGAGAGAAAGAAATGACAAATGAGCTCTGACACTGTCACTTGTTTTGTGAAGAGTGTAAACTGTGTGTTCCGTTCTCACCCACTCTCCAAATCTTACATATGTTTTATGAGCAGAATTTTCTTCCTCCTACTCTGAACACTTTGATCTGTTTTCCTATCTTCCCCCACATGTATTTTGCAAAACAAAACACAGAATCAGAGTTGAATGACAAAAATCTAACTCCATGGGTCTGGTCTGATCTGGAGGCAGGATCTTTGTGGTGATGCAGAACTGTAAACTTTAAAATTCCAAATTTTGATGTTTCTCTGAATGCCCAGGTTGTCTGACTGTGTTTTGTGCATTGCTGATCCCAGGTCAGATGAGCCCCAGAGATTTGCATACTTTTCAACATGAACTCGGTCACTTGGCAGAGGAAAATACAAACATCCACAAATGAGAGCATGCACAGCAAAAAGACTGAATAGGCAGCATCTAGAACAAAGAGAAGGATAAAGATGCATGGCACATACTGCACAGAACTGCATTCCTTACCAGACTCCAATGGTTACATCCTCCTCTGGCTGCAAATAATAATTACAGGTGTGGTTTAAACCTTGATCCTGTGGCCTTTTCAAGTCAATGAAATATGGGACCCTCACTGAAATGAAGAGAGAAAGAAAGAAAAAGAAAAAAATAAGCATTTTAATTTTAATTTATTTTCTCACAAAACTGCTTAACCAAAGCACTGGAAGGTTGTACTAGCTGGGAAGACCTTTTTGTGTAAAAGGAATAATTTGTTACAGCTGTGATTTAAAAATGAACAGCAAAGAGAGCAACGTAAGAAGACACAGGCAATCACCAAAAACACAGGGAACAGGCTAAAATTAAGAGAAGGCGGGGAAGACAAAGCTTCCTTTGACAAGCATTTAACCATCTCTGTCCAGTCTGCTTTATAGATCTCTGCTGCTGATTTGGATTCAGTCTTTTCCCATAAAATGGAGCTCCACTACAGCAGAACCAGGAACTCTGTCTCCCTGAGATTTAGTGGTACAGCAATTAACACACCAAAGCTTTTGTTCTACTGACACAAAAGCAATACTGCTAATGGTGACAGCCAAATCTCACTTCACTTACCCTCTCAAAAACTGTTAAACTTCACACAGACATAAAAACCAATGCAGACAAGAGCCAATGTTAACCTGACAAATGTGGGCCCTCAGACTGCAAATCTTTATCTGTGAAAGTGTCTGCTCTCATGCAAAAGCAGATGGGAGAGTCCCAGACAAGCCATGCAGGGCACCACCACCTGCTGCATCCCATGAGGGCTGTGGGTCCTCCAAGAAGACAGCAGCTTGTGCAGTCAAGGTCTGGACAGGCACCCAAGTCACTCCCACCAGTGCTCTGGGAACGTCATGCAACTTCTCTGTGCCTTTGTGGTGGTCTAACATCAGCCAGAAATTCAGATCCTTTGTGTCCCCAACTCCAGACCCCAGGGGTTGTCCTGGAGTCTCTCCAGGTGCCTTTTGCTGGAGATTCCAAAAAGGACCATTTTCTCCCACTCTCCATGCTACTCATGACTATCCACCTCCAGGGCAGGTTTCTGGACAATTTCCCTAGAAATCTCTGTCCTGACTCTAAACACATTGTAGACCATACTGAGGAAATCTGGCAAGCACAGCAACAAGAACATGCTACAGGACAATTATTTTGGTCACTTGTCAATAAGCAGAAGCAGGAACTTCAGTGAGACCTAACAAAGCTCTGTAAAAGCAAAATCACTGGAGCCTGCACTATTCAGGTTATGTGGCTGTCAGTTCTGACAATCAAAGCATAAGAGCTGCCCTGCACATGTGCACACTTCACAGCAACCACGGTCCAAGGTGTGAGAACATGCAAAGCATGCAGTCAAAATTAGACAAGTTATGTAAAATACAATGTATCCATAGTTGGTCCTTCTAGCTTTGACAGAGAGGAAGATATTTTTCAAAATTTCATTATAAAATACAAGTAAGGTTTAAGTGCAAATTTAGATTGCTGGGTTTAATTTCAATTCCTTGCTGTCTACTCATGCAACTGTGAGGAACCCCTCAGAGAAACACAGCTGACATATTGCACAGTTTTCCTGAAGGAAAAACTCTTTTGGCTGAAAACTGGCTTTGGTTTGGTCACTCTATTTATATAAAGACATGCTACACCAACCACACAGAATGCTTTCCAAACCACAGTCTGGGGAGGTTTACAACCTGTGAAAGTTCATGTCCTTCACAAGCTGCTCAGATGCAGGGTGAAAGTGAAGGCAAACAAACTCCCCTTGTCCCCTCAGCCACTGAGTCACTTACCAAAGTTTAGGAAGACCAGCTTTGCCTGAATAGCAGGGCAAAGTTTCACTAGAAATGGGATGGCTATGTACACTCCCAGCAGCCAGAGTATCACCTTCCTCAATCGAAACCATAATCCGTATCGCCTGGATAAAAGAAAAATAAAATATAGAAAGACAGAGCTGAATACAGCAAAATTTTTATGGAGCAATTTTCACAATGATCTGTGCTTGGTGGTTTTGAAAATCTGGTCATTTACACTTTAAACAAAAGCTAATTTCAAACAGTTTGTGTAGCCTCAGTCGTTTGAGAGAAGCAGAAGTAACCAAAATACCAGCTGATGACAGGCAGCTTAGAAAAAGGGAATAGAAACTCCCTACTGATTACATTTTAAAAGACTCTGTAACAAGAGCTTTTCTTCCTGCTAACTTAACAGATTTCAGAATCTCTAGAATGCATATCACATGTTCATCTCCAAAAAGCAGCCCAATCATACTTACATTTACATCACTATCAGATTTTGTTCAGTTCAATTTTCACATATTTTGAGGAAATAATGTGTAATGAGACTGATAAAGTTACACATTATCTCATTAACAGACTGGAGCAGACATTCTGCTTTGTCCAGCTAAAAGGATTACCTCTCAATGCCCTAAAAAGCAAACCCTTCTAAGTTATAAAATATAATAAATTTCATAAACTGCAGCATTATTCTCTAAGAATTGCCCCACTCATTTTTCTCTAGAGTATTCTTATTAGGAAGAATAAGCTAAAAAAAAAAAATAAAAAAAAAGAGAAAAATCCTAACCAACAACAACAACAAAAAAAAAAAAAAAAAAAAAACAACCAAAAAAAATCAAGTAACACACAGCAGCTAGTCAAGTGACATATCTCAAAATTCCCTTTATTGTATCAGAATAACTACCAAATGCACATTCATATGTGTGTTTATATATGCACATATGTTTACATAAAGGCTTATGTGTAATTATTTAGTTGACCAACATTTCATGTGCACTGAGGTTTCTCAACCAGCCCTGCAATCAAGAACTAAAATCCATGGGAAGCCTTCAGGCAACACAATTTCTGTTCCTTTTCAGCAGACAGTCTTGAGCAACAATCATGTTCCATGCCAGTGAGCAAACAGTTCTCAGTGTTGGGAACTGCAGGCTACTGAAATCAGAGAACAATCTTTCCAAAAGACATGAAATTATTCATCTCCCATTTGGCAATTCTTGGAGCTGACAAGCTAAACTTGCTCTAGACTCGAGCTAAGAGGGTTTAGCCACTGTCAGCTATTGTGAAACAGAGAGACTAAAGATCTGGTTTTTACACATTTGTACACGAAAAACGAGTGTACAGATAGAACTGGGATGGAAATAGTTTAATCATGTACCAAAATTTTCAAAATCTGAAATTTTGTGAATCAAAAGCCAAGACTCTCAGGAACACTTTTTCAGCCCAGCAAAAATGGAGACATTCCAATCTCTCCCTAAGTTTTTGGCATGACTGCTAAGGTGCTCATAGAGAAGAGGATATCCTGTTATTCATCCAAACCCTGCCTTCAGCACACTACTACATGCTTACAAGTGCCTGTGTGCCTCCTCTCACCCTGGAACGACATTTTGGACTTCAGAAACACGTGCTACCAAAATTAAAGCCCTTTTCTTCACAAGCTAAAACAATTGTTATTTTTCCAAAGGGGGAAAAATATATTACTAAGTCACTGTCACCCAGCTGTGGCTGCAACAAGCCCACGTTGAAAAGTTCAACAGATTTTTATACTTTCCACAGCAAATTTGACAATGAAGAGGTAAAGAACTCCATCAAGGCTTCCAGTGACATTTCCACACCTCAAGCCCAGTTTTCTAAAGTAAGAAAAGCAAAACCAGCAAAGGACTAGCAGAGGAAATGATACAAAATGGGATTTAGAAGAACCGAAGTGAGTACCCAAGCTTCAGACTGACCCACCTATGCCCACAACTTTGGGAAAAAAAACCCACACAACATTTTGTTTGGGCTAATCACTGAGCTGACCAATGCTCCCTACTCTCAGATTAAACCCAGCTTTCCACTACATCAGCACTTACCACCTATTTTCATAGCTGGAATGGATTTGTGGAAGACAAAGGGAGATCACTCAAGGAAAACTGACATTTAACTGCTGAGCAACTGAAATGTAACTCAGCTCTATTCATTGAGAAAAGTGTGAAGTTTTGTTAAAACACTTTGTCTAGTTATTTTTTCACTTAGATCTACTCCCATTTATCTCTCCTTATTGGCAAAAAGGGGAGTGGTTAAAGTTAAAAGGGGGGAAACTCGTTTTGGAGTGTCCATGCCTTCAAATGCCTCAAACCAAGGCACTGTGTCCTCACCAGCTTCCCAGAGTACAGGTGAGCAGCCAGGCAGGATGGGGCTTCCCAGCAAGTTTTCCTGCCTGGGGTTCAGATCCTGAAGCAGCCAAGAGCTCTGCCAGGGGAATTTTGCATATGCCAGGATTTCATTCCTACAGAATAAAAACCCCACTCGCTTAGGAAGACAACAGAGCCAGGTCTTAACTCCTGCAGGCACAACCAGAGCACATCAAAACAGGGGCAAAGCACTTCCCCACTTCCCAGAGCCCAGGCACAAGCTGGAACCAGGAACAGAAAACACTCAGGAGGACATTTGTCCAGGTAACACTGTCAGAGCTCAGGAATTATTCCAGTTTCTCCTTTTTGGAGCCTGAACTGAGGCATCCCTTTCTTTGCTCCCATGGCCCATGTCAGATGCTAATCAGCAATGTGACATTTACACCTCATCTCCAGGGAGATGTCTACTTACAATGTAACCAGGGCAAAGCTTCCATCCACCAGACAGCTTTTCTCCAGATAAATCCAAGAATATATGCTGAAGTACAGACATTATAAAATTATCAGGTGAATCTTCAGTGAGTTATTTAACTAAATTAAACTCCTATTGCTTGGTAGAAAAGCTATTTCAGGAAATATATGTCCTGCAAAAGGAAATTTTGGTGTGCTCAGGCAAAAGCAACATACTTGTCACCACCTTTTCACCGGAAAACTCAGCAGGTCTTAGTTGGAAAATACAAGTGATGTAGAAAATAAAAAGCTGCAAACTGAAGATATTTAAGAATATCAGAAATTTATTTCCTGGAACAATAAAAATGTGTAAAAAAAACCTCAAAACAACAAAACATCTCACAGAACACCCAACAATAAAACAAAATCCCCATCTTCACATTTTGCCCCCTGCATTTACCAAAGTTTTTTTTCCCAACATCTGGGTTCTGTCCAAACACAGAGAAAACATGAAGTGGTTTTTGCTTCATGCACTTTCCTGAAGTGAACATGGAAAAGCACATTCCCTCTCCAGACATACCTCAGTCTGACAGAAGGAAATCTTCCCTGGAAGTGAGACATCAGAACCAGAAGGTTTCCCTCATAGCTTCCACCTGGATGAAGGTCCCACATTCACCCAGAACAAGCACATTCTGTATTTGGGCTGGCAAGGAGAAGCTGGGGGTCCTCTCATGACAGCTTCCCCTGAGTGCAGCCCCCTCCTCTCAGCAAACCTGGGAGGTTTCATGAACAATGTCCAATCACCAGAATCCTGTGCCGTGCTCTGGCATCCAGATTCAGATGGAAATAATTTCTACTGCAGATCATCTCAATCATTTCTACACTGGGAGTGCTTCCATTAGCATCTCCTGATCAGATGTGCTAGCAGGGTGAAAGGGCAGGCCAAGGGTGAAACAAGAGACTAAAACTGATCCTGTAGCAGAGCAAGGACAACATTTATCAGAAACACACACAGGCTGTGCTTGCAGTCCCTAAAGGATCTACAGATAAATGCACCCACAGCCCACCGTGCCCTTTGTGATCTGCCTGGGGCAGGAGTGAAACAAAACTGCTGCAGACACCAGAGCACGAGGCTCTGCTTGTTCAGTAGTGACAGGGAATGCTGTCACTCTGGAGTCCCTCATGTCCCCAGCTCTCCAAACTGCAAACAGCAGAGCTCTCCCAGCAGGAACCCAGAGCACAGGATGTGGAAAGCAAAGACCTTGAGCACACAAGTGACAGAAGTGACTTTATGGGCGGTAGAGGAAAAAACCAAAATACATGGCATAACAAGAACTGTCGCAGACAACTTTTATGAAAAATCTTTTCTTTAAAATTTTTCCTCCTGAGAAGCTAAGAAGCCTCAGGAACAAAATGCAAACAATAGTTATCTGCTGCTGTGGAATGCAACAGGTGCATCTGTGATTGGTCTCATAGAGTCGTTTCTAATTAATGGCCAATCACAGTCAGCTGGCTTGGACTCTCTGTTTTTGGACTCTCTAAGCCTTTGTTAGCATTCTTTGCTATTCTATTCTTAGCTGGCCTTCTGATGAAATCTTTTCTTCTATTCTTTTAGTGTAGTTTTAATGTAATATATATCATAAAATAATAAATCAGCCTTCTGAAACATGGAGTCAGATTCTGCTCTCATCACTGTAGCATCTAAAATGTTCATCACTTGACTTAAAATAAGCATTTTAAATCAGAGACTGTTTTAGTCATGTTACAGATACATGGAGAGCAAAGAGGCTACAGAAGATCCCAAGAAGTCACCCTGTCCCTTCTCCTCCTCCTAGCAAAGACAGACTACCTTACACAGCTGTCCCCTTAATTCCTCCCACAAACACTTGGCAAACTGTGACAGCCCACGCTTCACAACCTCCCTCTGGTGACCCAGAGCTGAGCTGAATGGGCTAAAATTTGCCAGGTTCAGGCAACAAATCAGACTGGCTGCATTCTCACTGAGCAGTGATTTCTCACAGAAAATAAGAAGGCTCCCAGAATACAAACAAAGCTGAATGACTTGCCCACTGGGCAGAAACAGAAAAAGCTACCCAAACATCCCAATCTGGCTAAAGCTGCTAAATGCTCCTATTTGCATCAATGGAAAAGAGGGAGAGAGAGGGGAATAAAACACTAAGCAAGCCTTCTTAAATATTTGCTTTAAAAACTAGGATGAAGCAAAGTATTCAAGCCCCCATCAGCAGAGACCCAACCCTGGAAAAGCTACAGCACTCTATAGTCTGACTTTACCCAGAAGCAAACATTTGGGATGTTCTGCTATTCCTCTTTAAATTAAAAAATAAATTAAAGGAATAATTGGCTTAATAAGGTGGGGGAAAGTCAACAAATTTAAAGCCTATGGGTTTTCATTAAAAAATAACCAAAAAGACAAAAGAAAAGCAAGCTGAGCTTTTTGATAATCTCTTTAAACATGCAAGCTCTACCTCCAAGTTTCTCACAATATTGTGACAACTTATTTTGTCAACAGACACACCACCATCAGTGATGGAAAGTAAAGGTGTCCCAACAGAGGAAAAACTTCAAAACTAAGAAATGACAAGATGTCAATACACCCATAAAACTTTGAATTTCCTGTCAAATGATAACAAACAATTCTAACAATAAAAAACACTGCTGGCTACTGAAGTCTATTCTTCTTTGCTACTATTATAGAAAAGACTGTAAATCAAAGAACTACAATCAATCAAAGAAAAGACTATCAATCAAAGACTACGATTAAAAGACTACTGATGCTGCTTTCAGTTAGGCCCTCTGAACCTCTATCATCTTTAAAAATCCCCCCACATCACCTGCAGTCAGAGAAATCACCTCAGTTCACTTGACAAGCTCTCCATGAGTAAACTATGCAGTTTACCCCACCTTCCATTCACTCCCACACCTATGCAGCCTGAAGCTGGCACTGGTTAGTGGGGCCACAAAGAGAAGTTCATTGTAGAAAAGACCAAACCCTGTATCTGCATTGTAACAGATAAATGCAAACACACATAAAATTAGCCTTTTAAATAGGTAAATTTGTGGAGATGCATGTGGTAGAAATAACTAAGAAGGTTCCAAAGAAGGAGCCCTCAGGACCAGTTTACAGAGATTGTACAACTGCTGCCTCAGACACATTCCTTTCCCTCCTTTATTGCAAACTATCTATTCCCACAAAGCCTACAAACCATCTCCTTTTGGCTGGGCTAACATCTTCACTGTTGTTCCACCTACCTGAATGCAGGTGAGGTTGGAAACTTTAAGCTCCCAAATTCCCCCACTTCACTACCTCATTCCCCTCTTACAACCCAGATTATCACAGACTGCTTTTCTGTGCCTCATTCTGATTAATATCAAATGGTTAAGCATTAACTTAAAACACTAAACAGCAAGAAGGAAGCCATCTACCCAGTCATGAATTTAGCTCTGTTCCTCCAAGAGATATAAGTGCAAAGTAAAGGAAAGCATTTCAATTAATTTTTTTCAGGAGGGGACACCAAGCTCCAGCTATTGAGACCCTCACAACCACATTTCAGCTTGGAGAAGAAAAGATCAGGGTAGGACCTGAAAGAATCAAAATTCTGATGCATCAAGTGGGGGGAAAATGTGGCATCAGCACTCAGGGTGAGAGGAAAGCTCTGCTGAGCAGGTCGATAGCACTGAAATGCCAGCAAAGGTTATGCCAGGACTCAGAGCGCTGCAGGAAAAAAACAAAAACAAAAACAAGCCCATGAAGGGAGGGAAAGGCAAGTGTACAGCATTAATGAGCAGAAATAACAGAGCAGCTTGCAGGTAATGTATGGGTCTTTGTCCATGGAACACACTTGCAAAAAGCAGAATAAATTAAGCAAGGGAGGGAAAGGCTCTCACAAGCATTTAATAGGACAGGGATATGGGACATCTAACTTTTCCCCCATCAGCACCCCATCCCTTCCCAATGCCAGGGCTTGGGCTCTCCTCCTCACAACCACTGTCTAAGCTGACTACCCTAAATGCAGTAATAACACAGCTTGTCTGATTAAATCACTATGCATTGGCACATCCTTTGAAGTACAGGAGCTCAGAACACCAGTCTTGATAACTCAACATTCCAATTGCATGAAATCTACATGTTTCACAGAGCAGGAGACAAGAATGGGCTGAACATTTGGCAACACAGCACCAATTTATTTTAAATGTATGCTGACAGCATGGCCTAAGCAGCAACTATGTTATTTCTCAATGCTTGGGTACAGTGGTATTACCATTAGCGTGAACTGCATGTGACAAGATTAACCTGAAAGCTACATTTTAAAAAGGAAGGGGCAGATGCTACTGTCATTTTAAGTATGTAGCAAACAACAAATAATTAAACCCTCAGCAACAGAACAATTGACTTTTGGGACAGAAAAGCAGGCTTGGGGATTCGGGTTTTAAGGTTGTTGACTTTTCCCGAATGCATTTTCTGCAACAGCCACTTAGTCTGTGCCCAAACCTTTCTGGTATGAGCCCTTGTTTAAATTCTAAGGACATGCTTTCTCCAGAGCTCACCAGCAATGCTGCTGACACTAATCAAATCTGAAGTCACCCACATTAGATTTTAGTTGAGCTTGGCATTGAGATACAACAAGTACACTCCCTCCACAGTGTTTACCAGATTCTTAAGTTTTTTACTCATTTCACAGCTGACAGCTGGTTTAGACTGAAGGCACAGCCCTCTCACTACTCTGTGAGCTGAGGAACTCATTAGTTGTCTGCTAATGAAAGAGGAAAAACCAGAACATAAACACCAAACGACTGAAACAGAACTGGAAGTGCAAAACAGAAGCTTGAGAGCAGCCGAGTCTGGAAATTCTCATTTCTCCCAAGCACACTCACCTCCATGGGGAGGAGAATCAAGGTGCACAAGCAGAGTTCAAGAGCAGAACTGGTTCAGACACATAATGCTCCAGCACAGCTCCTAACCTGCATTTAAAGCCATTTGCCTGCTGAATGCATATCATAATTGAGGCAGCACACAGTACAGCCAAGCCAATTCCCCCGCCACCAATTACCCATTGTTAAAGTGCTCGAAACCCCACAGACCTGCATGAGTGTGTTAACCTTGCAGCAAGAACAAGAACTCAGGTTCACTCTTTGTTCTTGTGGATACATCTGAGGGAACAGATCTGTATTTCCAAGCAGCACAACTTGGTAAGCATGAAATCACATTTTCACATAGCAGTTCTTGTGAGGCAGCCACACAGCCTGAGAATTACCACTAGCAGCAGGCTCTGTGGCTCTGGCTTTCATCTAAATCACCTGAGCAAAAGATTCATTTGTGTATTGTAGACATTTTTCCTTCCAAACACATGAAAATGGTCATCTTATACTTTCCAGCTGAAAAAAAGCTCTACTTTTGCTGGCAGAGATCAGAAGCCATTCCTTCTGAGAAGCCTGAAGAAAAAGAATGTTTTTGTGTTAGCAGTGATACTGCCACCTTTTAGATTCAGAACACATCGTTAGCAATACATTTTGATTACAATAGACCAACTGTTCCCCGTTGGAAGCATACAAGCAAACAAGAACATTAAACAATGCCAAAACATTACATATGCTGACTGTCAGCCCAGCACAGTTACATTCAGCTGGCAGTCACAGTGTCCTCTGTAATTGTGACCCGTTTAAAAAGGGAGGCTTAACAAACACTGCATGGCCATAAAACAACAGCCAGAGTTAAAGAACAGATGTATGAGCAGATATAGAACTGCTGTTGGCCCTGACATACTTTGAACAGGGGGCATTTTGCATATAGGCAGGCAGATTAATCTCTGTTCATCTGTGCTTTATTCAGGGATTCCAGCTCTAGCTATCATCTTGTGGGGGAAAGAACTCCCAAATGACAAAGGCTTAAAAAAAATTAAGGACAATTAAAACCAAAGCCATTGCTAACACTACAAAACCTTCAAGAGCCAACCCAGAAAACACAAACTCCAAGGTGAAGACCAGGCGTTGGAGTTTTCACTTAACTGCAGGGAAACAAAACAGTTCCACAGAATATTCCCAGTTGGAAGGGACCCACGAGGATCATCAAGTCCAACTCCTGAGCAAATGGCCCACAGAGGGACTGAACCCACAACCTTGGTGTCATTAGCACCATGCTCTGACCAGCTGTGCTAAGCAGCACTTGCACATCAGCCTGCCAAAGTTTAAAATGAAATGTGGTCCCTACTCTGGTAGTGAAAGGGGAAAATAATGTTTTATAAGAGACAGCACAAGGCTATCAGAAACTGAAAGCAAAGGTCAGCCACTGCATTTCTGCTGGGTTTGCAAGAACAAGAGAAAGGGCTATTTCCAATGACTGTGTGCAATTCACAGTTTTCACATTCAGCAGTATAAAACTTGTATTGTCAGCTTTATTCTTGCTTCCTGAAGCTGCTCTGAAACTAATCAAAACTTTACAAAAAGTGAAATCAGACTGCTTTAAGAGAGAAAAGAGTGCCAGGCTTCCCTTCCTGAGCATTGTAAGAAGTCTTAACATCTATTCAGTTCTTCAACACCTTGAACACACTTTGCTCCACAAGCAAGGATGCTGCAGCCTGGGAGCCCTGACTCCAAGTTTCCAGTTTACATCATCCTCATTAGTGCAGGCTCCTCTGTCTCAGAATAGTCACCCCAGGGGAAACTTTACTGCCAGGGGAAGGGAAACCAGGCTCTGGAGAGGGTAAATGCATTTTCTGTACTCTGCTCTGAGCTTGCACAATGCCACTGAAGAGTACCCTTCCAAAAGGGTTTCTTCGGTTATTCACATATTCTTCAGTTTATTCATTTCTTCAGCTATGCCACATGAAATCCTTTATTCTGCACACTTTTAGTAAAAAGGGAGAGGAGACTTCATGTGACCTTATGGCCCTTATTACTCAACACTAATCTCTTTTTCAAGAGGAATTAACAACCACTTTAAGTGGGTAAAAATTGGACATATAGTTTTGAAGAAGGGCAGCCATGGGACTTATCTCAAATATTTTCAAGTGTTTGTGTTTTAAAGTTAATCTTCTAGTCTAACAATCTTTTCTATTGCTCTATTTCTCAGTAAGAGTTACACTCTTGAAATAAATCTGGGTTAAATAAACACTTTGATTTGGAAAGCAAATAGTCATGGTTCCTGTTAGCTCAGTGAATGATCAAGGCATGTGATAGAGTCTAAAATTAGGAAATTCTGTTTGAAAGTTTGAATTGCCTTCAGTGTGAAAGAGGCAGATTTCTGGAGCCAAGTGTTGCACTAGAGAGAGAGAGAAGGAAGGAGATGTGTGCCAGGAAGGCAAAAGTGCACAGCCTAGGTGGCAGCCTCCCTGTCTGGCTAAGGGATATTCAGGGACACACGACAGCTTACAGAGGTGACTTACCTAGCACAGCTTCACCCTCTGCCACCATTCCTATCCCTGTCACAACCCCTGCCCTCTCTCCCCACCATCCTGCCAGCTTTGCTTGTGTCCTGGTGACCTTTTCACTATTTGGCTATCTGCTCTGAACTGCTGACTTCCCCATCCATCAGCCCTCATCAATCCTCTCCTCCTCCCATGTTTATCAATAGTAACTGATAACCAACTCATCCTTGGGATGATTATATACAAAATTACACACCTTTGAACTCAAGGATCAATACCACTCCAATTTCCCAGTTGTTTCTCTCTCCATTGAGCCAATTTTCAATAGAGATATCACGCTTTCCATTAGCAGTGCAAGCAATGTCAATAAAACTACAGTACAAAGTCAAGTGCTTTGGAGAAACAATTTTACTGCTGATACTTTGATCAACCAGGTTGCAATCTTGACAAACCTGTTGCATTTTACAGTGTCCTTCCACAGGACAGATCTACTTTCATTAGTATATATATTTAGCTGTTAAATCTTCTTCCACTGAATTTCAAATTAACTCTTGCAATTTAAATTGCACTGACTCCACCTCAGGCTAATGGCTTTAAAGTCTCCTAGGTCTCCTGTTACCCTTTTAATACAGCTGAAGCACTTTCTTTTAATCTTCTTGTGGTACTGATTCAGTCACAGCTACATTAACATAGTGCTCTCACATTACATCCTTAGTAAACTTCCCTTGCTTGCAGTCTCTCACTCACTCCCCATGCCAGAAGCCAGCTGCTGCTGGAGCTCCAACAGGACACAGCACAGCTACCCAATGAGCTCACAAAACCCCAGGTTTTATAGGGAAATTGCTGTAGAATGCACTAATTTCACATCCTGACATGATTTACCAAAATAATCTGCCCTGCCCTTCATGCCTAGGAGGATAAAGTAACTTGGCTGCAGCCTCCTAAGCAGGCACTGCTCCTTTCCAAGGAGCCCAGACCCAGCTGGCAGCACTCTTCAAATACAGCAAAAGTCCTGCTGGGGTACACCAGGCCCCTGAACATGGAGCAGAAAGGGGATTCTGGAGAGGAAATGATGTCACCATCATTAGTTTTAATAAAAACACCCCAACATTGTTTTCACCAAAAATAAATGCATCTACGTTGCACCCTGGAGAAAACCTACAGATCCACTGCAGTGACCTGTGACTGCCTCTGCAGAGAACTTGATTTCTGGCACAGCAGCCACATTCCAGAAAGGACAGAAGAGAAGGTGACAATGCTGGGAAGACCCTGATCTCCACAGGCACCTTCACTCCAGAGATGACAGGGAAGCCCTGTTGGTCCCAGGAGTTACCAAACCCAAGGGAAGTTTAGGGATACTCAAACAAGTAGAGGCAATTCATACAGCTCCCAAGCAGAAAGCAAAGTAGCAGCAATTAGCAATACCATGGTAATTATTAATTCAGACACAAGCCATCAAAGCAGAGCAACTGAACCCAGGGGCAAGGATGATGTCAGAAATATTGCACTGCAAGGAAATCAGGAGTTTAGGGAGACCAACACCAAACCAGAGGGCAAACTCTCTTCAGCCTGAACATTCCTGCTTGAGCAGAGGTCTCTGAGGAAACTGCTCGGACACAACAGAGCAGATGCAGCAGAAAAAATGCTGTGCTCTTATTACAGAAAATCCAGAGAGGCTCATGGTACACTGGATGCAAAGACAGAAATTTTAGGTCATACAGAGAGACCTGCAGGAGGATGCTGGGTCTCAAGGGATGTTTAAGAGAGTAAACCACACCTAGTTAACACTAAAAAAAAAACCTCCAAAGTCAGTGATGAAAATGGTGAAAAAAAGATAGGCTGTAACAGTAACACACTGAGGCACAGAACTGCTACATGTCAACATTGTAACTCCACAAATCTTTAAATTAAAAAAAAAATATGAAATTAAAACAACCCACAATAATAAAACAAATAATTCCCCACATTGCAGGGAATATTGCTATTTTTGCCAAATGACTAATGTGTCATTGAGAAAGAGTGAGGAGAAGATGAGCACAAGGAAAGAGAATTATAATGGCTGGAAAAGATGAGCAAACTGGGAAGATGCTGCAGAGAACGAATACCTAATGCCCCAGATTGGTAACCTGGGAGAAATTCAGAGGCATTCCCCAGCCTTAAGCTGCCAAAATGGCTGACAATGCACAGGACAAAACAGGAAACAGAGCTACTGTGATACCCTTCAAATAAATAATTAAAAAAAAAAAAAAAAAGAAGACATAAAGGTGGAAAAAGTTACACAATCCTATTTTTGACTTATCTGAGCAATATATTACAGTGCATGCTCTTCAAGAGAACTGCAACAAAAAAAAAAAAAGGCAAACAAAAAACCCCAACACAACCAAAACCAAAAAAGAGCCCCACACACTAAAAAAAATCCTCACACAAAGGAAACTGTTTTTTCATATTTTACCCATTGGAGGGACTGTGATTCAACCTGTATTTACTATGAAAGAAAGAACAGGCAAGCAACTGGAAACCATTTCACAGCTCCTTTGTGAACTCTGCTCAAGAAAAACTGAAATAGAGGCAGTAACCCAGTAGGAAGGTGGAATTGGTGAAAAAGCAGCATGATTGATGAAATATCTCTATGCAGGCAGCCTCCTTCCTCTTTTGAAAGCCCTGACAAGTAACTGGTTTAACCTGAACACAGTAATTAAGAGAGACAATAGCATAAAATTCACTTGAGGAAAAAAAACCCTTAAATATATTGATGAAAACTTGCAGGAGAACAATTCAAGTATTTGTCATCTGTGCTACAATGGAACAGACTGGAATAATCATAAAAGACTCTGCAAATGCTTCTAAAAAAGTAACATCAGAAGAAAGGGGGCTAGGTCTAGAGATACAAGGATGGGGCAGAGAGAGGACAGAGGGGCAGATATTGGAGATGGCCAAGTTTTCTGTCAGAGGGAAGGTACCACTGGTTAAATCCAAGGAGCCATGGGAATACAGCTGCTGGGGCAGGATGGCACCAAGGGTCACCACACATCGCATTTGTCACACTCGAGCACACTCAGTGTTCCAGGGAAATTCAGCTGCATCAGAGGGGAAGAGCAGAGAGCCTGCTGCACCCTCTTCCCTTCAGCACCTCCCTGCATGCTCACAAAACACCCAGGAAATGCTCCACAACAGACAGGAACAAGGCTACTGCAGTGGAACTGAAACTACATCCAATTGCAGTGTCAGCCCAAAAATACCCAGCTTGTGGGGTGCACAGGCTGGACAGGCACTGGAAAGGTCCCAGAACTTCCCCTTGCAGGGACTTGTGCCAGCATCAGGGGTGTAAAGGTACCAGGGACAGCTGAAGGGACAGCAGCTTCTCCAGCTATCAAGGAACAAAGCTCACACACATGGGATTTGGAGCACTTCACTGCTCCACAGCATGGAGAGAGACAGGAACAAGTTCTAACGTTTGTAGCAAACAAGTGTTTCTAGAATAACTGTAGAATAATGGCAAAATTCACACCTCAAGTCTATAGTCTGACTATTGATTGGGATTGAATGAGGATCAGATAACCATGAGGTCACAGAAGGGAAGGGTAGCATCACAGAAGGGAAGGGTAACATGCATGTGACCTTTTATCACCAGGATCAGGGTTCAGCAGAAATGAGATAGGAGAATTTGCTCTGGTATCTAATGTCAGTATTAAGCTCATTTGATTTTCTCTATTCTCTGTACTCCCACATAAAGGTTTTCCACATCTATGGCTGCTCAAACACATTTCCTCAGAACATCACAGCCACCAAGCACAAAAATGAGTCACAGCAAGTACCCAAAACACAATGCCACCCTAATATCCATCTAGCACTTCCAACACTGGCACCTGGAAAATGCCTCACAACAGAAATATTAGAGGAATGGCCATCCACACAAAACATACATACCAGGAAAAGCAAGCACTGCTTATTATTAAAAGCAATAATGCAGTAAATAAAGAAATAATTTCAGACAAAACAGCTCCTTTAAAAAAACAATCATGCACTTTTAAAGGCGCAACTTGTAAAGTGCTTAGGTAAACTTCATAGTAGATATTATTGCTATCTATGGAAGAAAATGGAAATACCTGTATTTGTTCATTTCTGGTTGTAAACCACTTAAGGAAAGCCACACTGACTGCACTATGCACTAGCCAAAGCCACATAAATCTTATTTATCAGATATCCATCTCCATTACACTCTGAAGCCCATGCACACGCTTTCTGTAACAGAGCAGTTGCCAGTCAAAATGCACAGCCACCTCTTTAGAATGAGTTTCAGCTCCTGGATGAATGAGCACATTGTGATGCTATGACTGAACAAAAAACTGAGGGGCAAACGCAGTGCTGGTAAAAATTCAAAAATACTGCTGTAAGAACAAACTGCTGCTGGTACTGAGCCAGCTCTGTATCCCACAAACATCACCTGGGGTGCTATTTAGCCTTTGCTGAGGAGCTGGATGTGAGCAGGAGAAGGGCACACAGCAGCAGCCTCCTGGTCACTGCTGCAGTTGCAGGCACAGCTGCCTCTGCAGCCTCCCCTCTCCTTGCTCCTGACCCATGGAATATGGCACAGGATCAGCCCTTGGCTGCACAACCACACAGCCACTGGGGATTGGTTTGCCTTCCCAGCCAGGGGCTTGTATGGTTCACAAATAAGAGGTGGAAACCCACAGGATGAAGCCAGACATATGTGCTGCTTCCCCAAGCCAGCAGCACGAAATGCAGCCAGCCCAACTTCCCCTTTAACACAGCATCCATTAGTTGATTTTAACTCTTTCATCAAGGAGCAAGCTAAGAACAGTCTGGTACAAATCCCCAATTTCAGATGTTATGGCACCTCCACCTCAGGAACCTTGCAGCTGAATTTTTACCTCACAGCTTGGGCAAGCTGGGGAGTAAAATTGATATAACCCATTGAAAACAACAACCAAGGACTACTTGACTACTTTTATTCCCAGCAGTATAAGGAATGCTGCAATAACGGCATGACCTTGCATATTAAAATATGATGATCTAGATGGTGTAACAGCAACTTGTTGGCCACATAACTGACCACAACTGCCCTGGGGAGGTCACTGCATGCATTTCCCCATGCTCTTCCTTAAACACTCCCTGCTGTCCACCAAAGGTGGGACATGGAGCTAAAGGCTGTCTGACCTGACTCAGGGTGATTGTTCTGGACAAGAACCTTATCTCTGGGCATCATAACTTCTTCTGCCTGGACCTCCCCTTCCTGCACACTAAGATTCAGCAGTGTGTTTGTTGTCCCATAAAAAACACTGCTGGAAGGTACTGGCAGACAGAGACACTTTGCCTGCAAGCCACTGTCTGAAGGCTCGCAAGGTGAGGAAAGTCAGAGAAGGGCCACTGAAAGTCAGTAAGGAAGGTAGGCAACACAGGACAGCATGAAAGAAAAAAAAACAAAACATCACAGATATTTGAAAATGTGGAAAAGGAAAAGCCAGCTTCAAACAAGATTCTCCTACAATGTCACGAGTTTGAGAAACGCTGCTGTGTGGAATATAGAATACCTGACCCAAAAAGGACAGGAGGAGGTGGGAAGCAGGGAGGAAGGGCCAGAATCCATGCAGGACTTCAGGAATTACTGAAACAGGCTTCAAAAGTGGAAAATGGAGAAAACCGAGGAAAGCTTGACTGCTGACCGCTTTCAAACGTGTAAATGGAGAAAATAAACACAAGAGTGTTTCTCGCAGACAGGATGTGCTTTCCCTATTTTTAGCTTGGCCCTCCCAATACAGCTGTGCTGTGTCTGGGATCCACAAAGCACCTGCCTGCCTGCCAGACCAAGCCAACAGCCTGCACTCGGAGCTCTCAGGGCTTGCTCACCACCCACAGAGCATTTCCATTTGAGTGAAAGGTGCCTGAGTGCCATTCACAATGCTGAAGAGCCAGCAAGCCATCACTCCAGTGCCACTGGTCTAGGAGACATCCACTTGGACAAGGAGAATAGATGTGCCAAATTTCAAAATGTTATAAAAGCCGAGCACTGTCACTGTTGGATCCACTGCACAGTCATGGAAACTGAGAGATCAACTCAGCGCCATTTTCAATTACCAAAAGCTTGTCAGAACATGTACAGAGCAGTGACAGCATCCCAAAGGTTTACCTCCAGGGCACAAAATTAAATAGCTATTACCCAATATGAGAAATCACATTTTAAAGCCTCTGTCTTTGAACATGACAAGTGTCCACAGCTCTTTTCAAATGCTAATTTTGTCTATGAGAACAGAAAAAAAAATCTCAGAAAATTTAGCAGAGAAATATCCACAACAGCTCATTTACTAGAAATGCACTGATAAGCACCTTTAAAAAAAACAAAAATTGGCTGATGTATTGCTGAAGCACAGCGATTTGATTACAGCTACCCAAACCACATAGCTGTTCTACACATTCTCCACACTTTCAAAACACAAAGAACACCACCATACTGATTTAGAGGAAATTAAAGCTTGTATCTTGACTCGCAGCTGCAGAGAGCCAGGGAGGCAGGTTCTGATCGTGTATTGCATCCCCCCAAAAATCTTACACGATGAAGGGTCCAGGTGATAAGCACCTTCTATTGTTACAGTCTTTTTAGAAAGGCACACAAACATTTCCCCACTATAAATACGTTTAAAACGTTCACATACCTGGCAAAAAGCCACGGCTAAACTCCTTCCAACAGTCACGCATGTCAGCTTCTCCTAGTGACCCCTAAATCTGATTCATTTACGCCAAAGAGATCACTTTGACAGCCACCAGCTTCTCCCAAAAACGCACGCATCCTACCTGCAGGGCCCCGCCGCTCCACATACGCTCTCTGACGGAAGGATTCCGTGCTAGCCATTTTTATTTTTGTTTTTTTGGGAGAACGCCTGCCTGCTCCAAAGGGGGATGGAGGCGGCAGCGCCCAGGTACGAGCACCGAGCACCAAACCCCTCCCATCCTTGGCTGGTCCCGTTACCGCCCCGCTCTCCGGCCAGTCCTTTGCCCCGAGAACGGAAAGCACCGCGGGGCCGGTATCTGGCACACCGGGAAAACCGGGAAAACCGGGAAAACCGGGAAAACCAGGGAAACCGGGGAGCGGGGCTGAGCTGGGTACCATCCCGGGCCCGCGTACCTGTCCGTCCCGCCGGCTCCTCGGCCCGTCCTCTCTGCTCGCCAAACCCAGCCCCGCTGCCGTCCCGCTCCCCGGCAGGCTCTCGGTGTCCCCCAGACGGTGACACGGGGATAACAAAGCCCGGCGGAGCGACGGCGGCGCTCACCTGCCCAGCGGTCGCTTCATGCCCTCGGCGGCGGCGGAGGAAGGCAGGCGCAGGCTTCGCCTCAGGCTGCAGCCCTTGTCGAGGGGCCCGGGCACGGCGGCAGCGGCGGCGGCGGCGCGCTCATGCTCCACCGTGACCGACTCGTTGCGTTTCCTCATGCCGGGGCGGGGGCGGCAGCGGCGGCGGCGGCGGCGGAGACGGCGGCAGCGGAGCGGGGCCGCGCTCACTCGCCGCGCGCCCTGCCCGGCACTGCCCGGCCCCGCCCCCCAGGCGCGCCCGCCAATCCCCGCCCCCGGCCGCGCCCCTCGCCCCGCCCCTCCACCGCCCCCGCCAATCCCCGCCTCGGAGAGGCCGCGGCGCCATCTCTACTGCGGGCACGAGCCCGGCCGCCATTTCGCTGTGGGCCGGGGCGCTGAGGGGGCGGCGCTGCTGAGGGCGGGAGCTCTGCGGGCCCGTGAAAGAGCCCCTTGTGAAAAACGCCAGTCACTTGTTTTTAAAATTTTAAAAGTTTAATAGTAATAAAATGGTTATAAAAATAGTCATACAATTAGAGTAATAATAATTTGGACAATTTGGATTTAGGGCAATATGAGACAAAAGAAACAAAGAGTTACGGATGTCCGGGTACCTCTTTCTGGGCAACATAAGCCCGAAAAAGGACTCACGTTAACAAAGGATTAACCCTTAAAAGCAACAGCCTGTTGCATATTCATACATCTCATACATGATGCATAAATTCCATTCAAGCACAGGATTCTGTCTGGTCAGTGTCAGCTCCTTCCTCTGAATCCTGACAGCATCTTCAGGGCTGAGCGAGGCGGGAAGAAGTTCATTTCTCCTGATAATGGAGCAATAAATTCCCTTTCTCTGAAAGATTTAGGTGTCCTGGGGCTGCTATCTGGTGCGAGTACCTTATTCCTTTCTTAAAAAAATATCTCACATACATAATTTCTATTTTAACACTATGTTATAACCTAAAACTACATTTAACACACTACCTAAAAAAATTAATACAGCATAACTTTCTAACATAACACATATAATATTCATTTTAATATTTGCCAAAAGCCAATCGTAAAATACGCATTTTTAACACAGCACAGCTGGTTCAGGGATGTGAGGAGAGTCAGAGCCAAGCTACTGATGGAATTGCCAGTGGGAACAGGGACGGGGAAAAAGGCTCTTTGATGGCCAGAAGTGTTATGATACCACAGTGGAAAGTAGGTCTTCATTTGACTTATTCCTAAAGAGGAACCACACAGGCAAGGCAAGAAGTTACAGAGCTTCCCTGGCTTTGTGCTGTGAAAAATATTCACAATATTGTGCTGTGAAGCATATTTTAGGATTGGCTTTTTGCAAATATTAAAATGAATATTATATGTGTTGTGTTATTAATTCTCTTAAGTAGTGTGTTAAATATAGTTTTAGGTTGTAATAAAATGTTAAAATAGAAACTATGCTATGTAGGATACTTTTTTTCTACAGAAAGGACTTGCACTGAGATAGCAGCCACAGGACACCTAAATCTTCCAGAGAAAGAGAATTTATTGCTCCATTATCAGGAGAAACAAACTTCTTCCTGCCTGGCTTGGGTAGGACGACACTGTCAGGATTCAGAGGAAGAAGACACTGACCAGACAGAATCCTGTGTTTGAATGGAATTTATGCATCATGTATGAGATGTATGAATATGCAGCAGGCTATGGCATTTAAGGGTTAATCCTTTGTTAGTGTACCTTTCTGTGAGTTATCCTCAGAAATTACCACACACACCCCAGAAATCAATGCACAAGATCCATTCTGAATTGCAAATTAACCCCCATGGTGGAATTCTGGTCGACTTGAGAGATTGTTGAGGCCATAGTCCACTACAAACCTTATTTCTGCTGCTGTTATAAGCAACCCAGGGTGAAATTCTGCCATCTCTGCTCAACAAATACTGGATCTGAACAATGCAAAACAGCTGAGGAAATGTGCTGACACAGGATTTCTTACCAGCCAGAATTTCTACAAAACATGTACAGGAAGAACAGGAAAATCGAGTCAGAGTAAAGGTTGGGAAAGAATTTGGGATTTCTTAGCTCAAGGCATGAACAAAGATTACAACAGAGCAATAGTAGAAACTATTGCTATGGGCAAGGGCACATTCCAGAGAGTTTCTGTGTGTGTGGAGTGACCCCAAAGGGGTCTGGAGACAGACCATGGGGCAAGGACACAGCCTGCTGGGCTACACCAGTGTCAGCCTCCTTCCCATCCTGTATTCTTCAGAGGCAGCTGCACCTGGATTTACCAGCCTGATCTGGAGATGAGGAAGACTGATGGGAAGCAAAGGACAGCAAATGAGCACTGATCCTAAGCAACACTCTCAAGAGAAGGAATGAGAGCTGTGTTTGGCTGTGAATGAGCTCAAACAAATCTCCTCAAAAGACAGAAACCAGAGCAGGAGATACCAAAGGGATCTGGAAAGACCAGGGGAAAGTTCTGGTTAGGAAACCACTGTGAGAAAAGTCTCTGGAGAGCACAAGGATATTCAAAGCAGCAGAGAAACCAGAAAAGGGGCAGAGCCATCTTGAGATGGTACTTGAGAAGGGAATGAAAGGCAAGGAGAGGTGAATTGAGGCAGGGCAGACACTGCAACGTCCTGCTGAAGGCAGCCTCTAGAAATGCAGAGAGGCCTGCTAGGAGGAGAGATTTCTGCTCCTCAGCACCATGGGCTTCTTCATCTGCTTGCCCAACTGTCTCCTAGCTGGACCATGCAGAGTAAACTATGAAGAGCTCAGATGGAAGGTAGAGCCATCCTTTAATGCTGAATTCATCCTTCCTGAAGGCAGGGCAATCTCCCAGCCCCTCACCTTGCAGTCCTAGCTCAGGGCTGACTTTGTGGCAAGACAGGACTGCTGGGTCTGGCACAGCAGGTGCTGCAGGTTGGTGGCATAACAAGGCTTGTAGCCCCAGAGCAGGGTGCAGAAGGTGAGCTCAGGACTTCATGTGTTTGCCAGGAGGAGGTCACAGGGCTTCTCCTGCTGGATATCAGTACATGCAGAAGCACAGGATTGGATTGGCAGCAGCTCTGGCTCAGTGATACCTTGGTGGGCAGTCCCTGATGTTTGAGACCTCAAAAGACTCCCCACTGACATCCTCCTCACTTTCCACCCTTCTGGAAAATTTGGAGATGGGGACCCTCATGTTTTCCTCACTGTCTAGGAAAATGTTTTCCAGGTTTAACCCTCTGCAGGGTGCTGTGGGCAGGCAGGTGCAGAATGAAGGTCTGGGGCCAGGCAGGTCAGGAAGCAAGGAAGGAGCTGTGGGTAAATGAGGGACCAGAGCAGGGAGGAGAGCTGGCACTGGTAAGAGCAGTCAGAGATGTGGAGATGGAGAGAGGCTTCCAGGGAGTCCTTCACTCCCTGGGCTGGGGAACATGATTCCCCAGCTGGGAGCATCCCTGCTCTAGGATGTTCCACGAGGAGATAAAAGCTGTCCTGATGCCGTGGCTCAGCGGGATGAGCCCTTCGGGACACATGGGCTTGGCATGGGACGGCCCTGCCCCCCGCTGGCTCCCCTCTGCCTTGCACCCCATCCCCTTTGCCCACCGCTGCTCCCCCGACCCTCGTCAGTCCCCCAGGGAGTGCCCACCACGCCTCCATCCTCCCAAAGCTCCAAGAACTCCCTGCCCCTCAGAATTCCTGCCCTTTGCCTCACAGTGCCCAAGGACTCCCCCAAGCACTCCTGTTCCTTTGAAGCCCAAACACCCCTGCCCCACTGAGCCATCCGGCAGCACTGCTGCCCATGGAGCTCCCCAAAGGGTGCTCCCAATTCCCCCTTAGCCCCTGGAGACCCTCAGATGTGCCCCCTGCCCTGCAGATGCTCAGGGGCTGCTCCTGCTGCCCCCTGATAATGCCACCTTCTCACCCTGCCTGCATCCAGTGGGACAGAAATTTCCCAAGGTTTTCTTCCATTTCTGCCTTCTTTTTGGAGATGACCTTGATGGCCACCTTGTGCCACAGTGTCAGAAGTTAGGCACAAACATCAGTCACTTGACACCGGGACAAAGTCAGGGGCCAAATACAGTTTGGTGAAGCTGAGTTTCACCAACCTCCAGGATCAAGGAAAGCCAATCCAGAATTCCATGTGACAGCTTTTGACGGGGAATTATGATAACTACAAACTCCTCAAGCAAGTGGCTTTTGCCTGCTCACAGTGGCAGGGTTTCCAGCTCACAAACACCCAGATGGTTGTGCTGGGGCTGTGGCCACTTGTGCATGACATAGAGGAAGAACAACAGAAACCAGGACCTTGCTCTGCCCCTGGGGATCAGGTCAATGAAGATGATAAGATCAATAAGCTGATGCACTGATCTTTCAAAACACTCTTAGGGAACTTCTTCCCCACATGCCACAACTGTGCTCCTGCTGAAGCACCTCTGACACTACCCAGAGCTTTTTGCCTACCTGCACCACCAGCTTGAAGGTGACACGTGCAGGCTGCTGGACACATCCTCCCCCTGTAAGGATGCAGAACCACCTGCCAATGAGCTAATCGGGCAGCCCCGTGTGAGCAGGGACCCGCTGTCCCAGGGACTGCCTTCTCCCTATCAGCAACTACAAAGCTCCGGCTGTGCTGGGCCTCGCAGTGCTCACAGGCACATTGTCACCCTTGGATCCACCAGCTTCACTCGCCCCCTTGTTCCCACCAGCAGCTCCCCCAGAATTGTGTATGGGAGCACTAACGAGGCCCGCAAATATGGGGTGCAGCCCCGGGGACCAGCTCAGCCTCTTGGGGCTCCTCCTTCTCGAGCGATGCAGAGGAGAGCCGGAAGGCAGGACAAGGAGCCCCCTGCAGGCTCTTGCCGTGTCCCGGGAGCCCCGCAGGCCCCGCGTCCCTCCCGCGGGAAGGAGCCGGGCCCGAACCCGCGCCGGGGCCGCTGCCCCGGAAGAGCCGCTCCCGCAGCCCCGCCCCCTAGGGCGTGCCCGGCGCCCGCGCGCCCCGTGGCCAATCAGAAAAATCGGTCGCCCTGCGTCAGCGGCACGCGGCGGCGGCGGAGGCTGTTGCTAGGCAGGCCGGCGCGCCTGGCCCAATGGGAGCGGGGCGCTGCGGCCGGGCCCGGGCGCAGGCGGCGGCGGCGGCGGCGGGCGCGGAGCGGTTGGGGGCCGGCGCTCACCATGCCCTACAAGCTGAAGAAGGAGAAGGTGCGGCCCCGGGGGCGGCGGCGGCGCCGGGGGAGCTCCCGCGCGCGGCGCGGCGGCCGACGGCTCGCTCTCACCGCCCCTCCCCGGCGCGGCCTTGCCTGGGCTCAGCCCTCGGGCGGGGGCGCGCACGGGGCTGTGGCCGGCAGGGGGCGGGGGCGCGGGCGCGCGCCCGCGGCGGGCGGGTCGGGTGGCGCAGGAGGGCGGCGGGGGCGCGCGCGGGCCCGGGGGAGGCGGGCGGGAGGGCGCGAGGGGCGGCCGGCGGTGCCTCCGTGCGAGCCCGGCCCGGCCCGGCCCGCCCTGCGCGCTCCGCCGGCCGCGGGGATGCTCCCGGTGGGGGAGGTACGGCCGCACCCACGCCCCGGCCCCGCTGCTCCCGCCGCCGGCGGGGAGAGGCCCCCGATCCGCCGCCGCCGCCGCCGCCGCCCAGGGCGGCTGGGCCGGGGCTGCGGGCGCCTGGCACCGCGTATCTGCGATGAGGCCGCGCCCCGGGGAAGGGCTGGGTGGGCACCGGGCCCTGTCACCGGCCGGGGTCAGCCCGCGGTGACCGGGCCGGGAGATGCCAGCATCGCTCCGGGCTCGGAGCTTGGCCTCGTCCTGGGAGCCAGCGCCGCGGGAGCCGCTCGGGATGGGAGAAAGCCCAGGGAGAAAGGGCTGGGAGGGGATGTCCGGAGCAGGGCGTGCTCTCTGGCTGCTCACACCTGAGCTCTGCAGAGAGATGCTGGCATTTTGAGCAAGGTGGAGTTTTCTCTGATTGTGTTGTCATCCTTTCAGGAGTCTCCAAAGTCTACCAAAAGCACCACAAAGCCTGGCAGCAGCAGCAGCAGCAGTAGCGGGAAGGATGGTGGGGCTGAGAATTCAGAAGAGGTAAGACTTTCACCTTGGGTACAGCAGTGTGCATGTGCAAGCTTTGGGGAGGAATAAAATCTTTCATTTTAGCTGCTTCAAGCTGTTCCACCAGATAACACATGTCACAGGGATCTTAAGAAGTCGGAGAAGCAAAATTGGCCCAAAGGGAACAATGACTATGGATGAGACCAGCTGATGAGTCTCATACCCTACAGACCTGCAAAAAGACATTTGGCACAAAGCTGAGGGCGAGTGGTGCTCACAGAGGTGGGCAGGGCATGGCAAAGTTGGCTGCAGAAAGGGACATGCCATGATTATCAAGGAGGTGGAAGCCTGGCAGATGGGAGCAGCCTCCTTGCTCCTGTCAGAGCAAAGTGCCATCAACTCTGTTGTCACTTTGTGTCAGAGTGGGAGAGTAGTGAGAAGCAAAGGGAAAAGATCTGTTCTTCTGAGGCGTTTTCTGGAGGAGTGAGATTAGGAAGTAATGGATAGGAACACTTGAGAGAATGAACTGCTAGAGATGAAATGGCTCTCCTGTGGTATAACAGCCTTGTGCTGAATGCAGCATTCCTCACAAGAAGGCACAGTCTGTATTCCCAGATGTGCAGTCTCACTCTCAGTTTGGATGTTGCCAGGGTAGATACATTAGAATGGCCTCAGCAGAATATGATGGTATGATAAGCTGTCCTTAGGGTTAGCACAAAGTTGTGTTCAGTGGAACTTTTCTGGTAGTTCTGAGTTTGTCTGGCATTCAGGCAGTGGTTGTGGAATTTGAGAATCGTCTCAGAAGAATGTTATACACATCTGAGGAAGCATGCATGTATATGTGGTTTTATTTTAATGCTACAATTTGGCAAACAAGCTGTGCCACTTCTACATCCATAGAAGCTTGTGTGCTCTGGTCTTGTCTGGGACACATTGCACTTGTCATTTGGAGGATTGGACATGGGAGAGATGTAGGGCCAATCAAGACTAGGAAGAAATGTGTAGTACAGTGGCGTGGCTGTAGTCAATGTTATTTTAGACTCCAAAGCACAGATCTGCATTGCAGAGCCTCAGAAAATAAACCCACTACAAGCCACTCAGTTTTGTGCTCATGCCTAACCTGCCATGTGGCCAGCAAGGAATCATTCTTACTTTGTGTGCCTTGGAGCAGGCAGCAGTTTTGTAGATCCCCCATCCTGGCCTTTGCCTCTGTCTGTTTTATTCTGTGTATGCAGCTGAAAACAGCTTGGTGGGAGAGCTGCCTGCAGACTCCAAGGGAGTGAGAGAACTCCTGTGTTGGCATTATAGGTCAGACTTACCTTTTATTTATGTGTAACTCTTTGCTGAGTTCACAGCTCTGGAAAGGTGTAGGAAAGTCTGGGTCTTGCAATGGATAGCCAGCAAAGCAGGTCACTCTGAAGAAGGGAAAAATGTCACAAGTGACAGGCTTCCTTTTGTGACCTGAAATGGCATGTAATATTTGCCTGGGTGCAGGAGAAACTTAGGAGTGATGTGTCTGAAATTCCCTCCCACAAAACATAGCTAGCCACTTCCTTATACTCCAGACAAAATCCAGCCCTCCTTTAAGATGGAAAGCTGCCTCTCCTTTGATCATAGGAACAGAGAGCAGAGCAGAAAGGAGACACCTCTGCAGTGTGTGCTGTCACAGGTCTCTTCTTCCTATCCCTGTTGAGTCTGCAGTGAAGTTTGTTCCTTCTTGATGCTTTCTTGTCTCTGGAGTACTCTGCTGCAGAATGGAAGAGAGCTCTTTGCTTGATAAGAAGAAATGTATACCAGTTTGAATGCGATTTTCTTGCTCTTCAGGAAACACAGAAAGGTATTTTGACTTTCACAATGGGTGAGGAATTAGGTAATGTGTGCTGGGAGCAAAACTCCTTCCTCATGTCAGAAGCAAGAGGTAGTTTGACTTGTGAAACGCTGGGAGTGGAGTTGTCTGGTGGGATTGATGGGCTGAGCCCAACCTGGATACCTCTGCTGCCATTGTGGGAGTTTCATGCCCTGTGAATTCTCCTGTGGAGCTATGCTTGGTTGGTTGCCTGTTCTAGGGTGAAAATTGGGTGCACTAAAAAAAAATCTTTCCTTTTTCTTCATCTCTCAGTAGATGTTTAATGGACTTGCAGCAGGGGAGCAGCCATGTGGGCAGCCCTCTTGCAGTTTGTGCTTTTCTCTCTCACACCATGCTCCATGGAGCAGGGAAAAGAATCAACTTTAATTTATCCTGGTACCAGAAAGTTATGATTTGTTTTGCAGGCAACTTGTCTAGCTGGTGGGATGAGTAAAGCTTGTTGCAGAGCAGCTCTGTTTTGATGGATCTGGGCAAATGCAGTGGACAAAGAGCTCCTGTGGGGATCTGTGTGGAGGGAGATGAAGAGGGTAGGAGCCAGTCCAGAGCCCCCTAAGCAAAGTGCTTTGTTCTGTGCAGCAAAGGAGCTGATCTGGAAGGGCAGATATGTTGAAAAGCAGGCACATCCACAAGGGAAGGAGAGTGTTGGATTCTCTCTTTAGTCCAGGGGTACTGCAGTGCTCTCAGTTTTACTCCAAGATGAGCATTTCTCTGATATGAATAGCCAACACAGCCCCTGGCTTTGTGGGGGCAGTTTGCTGTGGAAGAGACAAGGAGCAGTGGAGTAAAACATGAGAGCAGGGAGTGGGAAATGAAAGGTATGTTTAATTCAGTCCTTCTGGGACATGATGAGTATGTGAATGCAGAGAATTTCTGGGTAGCTATTTAAGGAGAAAAAAAATAATGTCAGAGACCAAGGCAGCATTGAATGAGAGGATGAGAAAGAGTTACTCCTCCTGGCCAGAAAGACTGGGAGAGGCAGCTGGGTGGGGAAAAGAGTTAATGACCTGGAAGTGGGAGCAGGCATTAGCAGCAGTAAAGATGGGAGTTGCTCTGCAGCCTCAAGGGCAGCTTGGAGCCTTGCTGATGAGATTTGCAGCTCTGGGAGAGGCTGTACCTTTTCAGTGAGCTGCTGTATTTTCATGTTTTGCACATATCTCCATGGGGCTTGTTACTGCAGTACCTGGAGTTCATTATTCAGAGCCAGCATTACAGTGTGTTCGTGCTACTTCTGAGGCACAGAGCCTCATTTTAATAGGGAAGCTGTGTAACAGCAGACAAAGAGAGCAGGTACTGACTTGAGGGATGGGAAGGGAAGAGTCATCTGAGGAGGAGGAGGAGCTGAGAGCAGATCTGGGCTGGGAAGCTTAGCAAGCAGGGGATGCTCAAGGGAGCAGTGAGGCAGAAAGGGCTTCCCGAGTGGCAATGCACCCAGCTGCAGCAGGAGTGCCTGCAGAGGTGAGGTCATGCACGGCTGGAGGAGAGCAGGAGGAGCCAGCACAGCTCAGGGGGGCTGGGGGAACAGGATCTCTGCTCTCTGGGGTGAGGAGGAATGGCACAGAGCAGGCTCAGGGCCTGGGGCTCATTGGCTTGTGCAGGCAAGTTCCTAACTGGGAGGAGAGGTGGTGGGAACCAGCAGGGAGGAAGTGAACTGGAGGCAGGGAGATTGTGTGCAGGAGTTCTAATTCAGTTTCATTTAGGGGTGAATGAAATAACCCCTAAATTTCATGTCCTGTTGGCACAAGGAGCTGCTCCACTGCAGTGGGGAAAGTGGGGCTACCCCACTGTGCTTGGTGCAAACACCTTGTGCTATTCTCTGGTCACCTCAGCATGTTCAGTGTGACAGGCACAGCAAAGTGTCCCCCAGGCTGTTGGCTTTGTCACAGTGTGTGAGCCCTGCTTGTCAGGAGGGGCTGAGCCTGCTCAGGGAGGGAGAGGGAGGTGCCTGCAGCCATGGAGCTGGTGTTGGTATCAGGGAAAGAAAGACAAAAGCTTTCAGGTTCAGTAGTCTGCTGTGTTTTCAGGGATGGAAACTTCAGGGAAGAAAGTGTTAGGAAACTTAAAATAAGCCTCTACTGATTCATGTGGCCAAGGTAGGAGGTGTTGAAGGCAGCAGGACAGCAGGCCTGCCACAGGAAGCACCTCCTGAAAGCAGGGATTCAACTTGATCCCAGAAAGTGCCTGTACAAGCAGCCCATCATAAACCCTGCAGCATATGAGTGTACCTGACCTCTCCAGCCATCGGGTTTTCCCTAGCAATCTCAGCTGTGGGACTTCTGCATGTGCATGGCTGTTTCTTAAATAGCTGGCAGCTAAACCTGAAACTATGTTTTGTCTCTCTTTGTGCAAGATGTTGGAGACTGTGGACTGTTGGAGACTGGTGGACTTTTCCAGCCCCGTTGTGCAGCCTGTTCACATGCAGTAACCACACCATGCTCTGAGCATTTGCCTGTGGGGTTTTTGGGTGGGTGAGGAGTACACAGACATGTCCTATCAGCTAGGAGGGCCCATGTGTCCTGCTTCCTTCAGTGTTACCTGGGAGGCCACCAGTGCATCTTCTGCTTCTCTCTCTACCATCTTTGCTCTGTGGTGGCTCAGCATTCAGATTTTTTTCCCTTCTTCCCTGTGGAAAGACAGTGATGCAGAGGTGAGGATTCCCAAAGGCATCTGGACAATATTTTGAGTGGTTCACACTGCCCTGATACCCAAATATTCAGGGTGAGGAATGAACTTTTCAGTCTTGGAGGCTGGCCAGCAAGGCTTTGTCCTGGCTTAACTGAGCAGAGACTACTCTTTAGGATAAGTTGCCTCCAGTTTGTAGTCTGGGCCTGCTTTGTTTGGCAGACACTGCAGCTTTTATCACAAGCTCATCTGGCTCCCTCCTCTCATCATGGGACAGCACTGCTCTATGAAGGGAATTGAAACAAATGTAAACTGTGGAGAGTTCAAATCTTGTTGTCTTCCCCCCACCTTGGCTTGGAGCTGAGCTTGAAACAGAACCACTCAAGATTTCCTTCAAACAGAGCCAGACCAGAATGAAATTTTTTCTGATTTCTCATTCAAAGTAATGGCTTGACAAAAAAATTGATGTTTCACCTTGTGTCCTCTTGTCCATGAGGAGTCTTTACACTTGCTCCAAAGATCCCAATCTGTAGAGCAGCATCTCCTTTTAGGCACCTTTCCCTGTTCCTAGTTGCTGCCTTCCCACGTGCTGCAGGTACAGTAACTCTTGCTCTTGCACTGCAGTGCTGTGCTGCACCTCTCTGGAAACCAGGGAAAGGAGTGTGCAGAGTAGCTGCAGCTCAGCCAGGAGGAGACTGGCCATCTGGAGGGTGGTGAGCTCTGCTGAGCTCCTGCACTCCCTTAAAACACTGCTGGTCACTGTCCTGGTGAGGTCTGCCCTCCTACCACTGTGCTCTATGAGAATTATGGGGAGAGAAGGAGGTGATGTCCAAGAATTCCACTCACCTCTGCTCCCCATCCATTGTGCTGTTCTTGCTGTATCCTAAACAGGTTCATGCTGCAGCTCCTTGGCTTCATGTGCCAGCAGGAAGGAGGTGGCTGATGCAGCACAGCCAGGGCAGGCTGGGTGCTGGTTCCAGCTAATCCCTCTCTCTGCTTCCTGGCAGGATGTTGCCCTCTTTTGTCTGAGTTTTCCACAGGTTGGGTCAGTGTGAAATTAAAGGGTCAGTTATTGAGTCATTATGGCCCAAGTGGGACTTGAACCAAGAGAGCTTCAGCAAGGTCAGAAGAGAGCTGAGCTGAGCAAACACTGGCTTGAGTTTCTGGTCACATGCTAAACATGAGAAAGTGCCTCTGTAGGTGCAGTGGGAGAGGAGAATGCAGGCAGAGAGTTTGTGTGGCTGAAAGGAGAGATGTGGGAAAAGCCCATCTACAGAAGTCCTGACAGCAGTGAGGCAGAAATGGGAGAGAGCAGCCAGGATGGGCTGGGACAGCCCACAGCCTGGGATCTGAGGTTCTGTATGTTTGTGTGTATGATCCATGTGGTTTATAGGGGCTCCTGGACCATGAGTGCAGCAATAATTGTCGTGGTCTTCACTATTGCCTTTCCAAGGCCTTTATGTCTGCTCTGTACTACATGCTTTGCTCTTTCACAAGTGATTCCCTGCACAGGGACAAGGAAGCAAATTGCTGCTTTTCTAAACTTGTTTGTGTGTGTTGTACAGAGTGCTGCAGGGACAGCAGCACGCTGAGATTTCTGTTTGGAGCACAGAAAGTTCTTATTTCTGCTCCATGTAATTTGTCACAAGATGTGACTTTTGCTTTGCTGCTTTCCACATCCATAGCACTGGCTGTGCTGAGAGGCTCCAGTGTCTTTGTGGTACCTTGCAGACACGAGTAAAACTGATGTTTACTTTGCAGATATGCTGCAGAGGCAACCAGCAGCTTTAGAGCTGGTGAGATGCACTCAACTGCAAGTGCAACAGTGAAAAACCTGCCAGGTTTCTTCATTCCAAGAAGATGCTGATGGGCATCTGCTTATGAGGCTTGTAGCTAAAAGCTTCTGAGTTGTTGTTTTCTCCCTCTCCAGGCCCAGCAGCCTCAGCAGCAGCCTCAGCAGGCCCAGCAGCAGCCACAGCAGCAGCCAACCTCAAACAAGCGGCCCAGCAACAGTGCTCCCCCCCCAACCCAGCTGAACAAAATCAAGTACTCAGGGGGACCCCAGATTGTGAAGAAGGAGCGCCGGCACAGCTCTTCCCGCTTCAACCTGAGCAAAAACCGCGAGCTGCAAAAGCTCCCAGCCCTCAAAGGTAAACAGGCAGTGGGGTGGAAGTGACCTGCATGGCAAGCTGCAGTTTGTCCAGCCAGTTACATGGAAAGGTGCTTGGCTTGTTAGCCCATAGAGAATCAATGGATGGTCTAAAATAATCAGAGTATTCTTAATGCAAACTTCATACTTACCTTCCCAGTTGAGGTATTTAAACCTGCTTCTGTGTACTGAGGATTGCCTCAGATTCTTCAGGAGGCTGTGCAGGAAGGTGGTAAAGTGCAGAGACCTTGGTGCAGGCTGTGCTTGGTTCCTACATCCACCCATTCCTGGGGAAGGACCAGGCTTCCTCCTCATTGTGTTTCCATTGCAAATTATGATAGTGCAATTGAACCTGTCCACATTAGGGCAGCTTGGTATTAGCACTTAGTGTAAATTATATTGCAATTAAACATGAGTATGGACAAGGAGAAAGCATTTTCAGCAGTCATTGAGGCAGAGCCATTTCTTGATGCTGCTCACAGACACAGACAAGCCTTTGGGGAAGGCCAAGGCAGTGTGTAGTTTCCAGTTGTATCAAAAAGAGAATCTGTTAATGTGTAGCTCCTGGCCCTGTTGTCTGGCAGTAGGGTTAGGCTGCAGTGTGTGCTGCTCAGCTCCCTTTGTGTCTCTGGGGTGCAGGACATGGTTGCCACTGCTCTCCTTTTTCAGTGTACTCTGTACACAGAAGAGATCAATGCTTATCAGGTTAGAAACTGCTACCACATTTGAAATCCCCTCATGGGATTTCTGTGCCTCCCTTGTCCCATGTCCATAGCAGGGATAACAGTGCCTCAGTTCAAGGACAATGTGACAGGGGAGGGGGAAGCCACAGGGAGCAAAGCACAGTGCTACCTGGGTAAAGCAGGAAGGTGAGGTGCCTGTCTGCAAGGACAGATGTCCCTGCTTTGTCTGACAGATGCTCCTCCCCACGAACGAGAAGAGCTTTTCATCCAGAAGCTGCGGCAGTGCTGCGTTCTTTTTGACTTCATCTCTGACCCCCTCAGTGACCTGAAGTTCAAGGAGGTGAAGCGAGCAGGTCTCAATGAGATGGTGGAGTACATCACACACAACCGGGATGTTGTCACCGAGGCCATCTACCCTGAAGCTGTCATCATGGTAGGGCACAGAGCCAGTGTTTGTGTGGCTTTTGTGCCAAAGAAACAGGGAAGTGTGGGAGGAGGAGGGGATGGGGATTTGTCAGAGAGGAGTGTGACCCCAGTGCTACCCATTCCTTATCTCCCCACCTTCAGGAAGAGAAGTGTGTGTGGGGGTGGTGGTGGTGACAGTGCCTGCTGTGGGGAGAGGTGGCAGCTCTTGTCTCTGTCACAGACTGCACTTGTGCAGAGTGTAGCCCTGCAGCCTGCAGGAAGGGATCAGCCTGTGGGCACAGCTGGGACAAATCACACTGCAGTGAAGGGTTTGCTCTATGGAGGACCATCATGAGGTGTCACAGTGTCATTCATGCAATTTTTTCACTCGCCTCAGTTTTCAGTGAACCTCTTCCGGACACTCCCACCATCGTCCAATCCCACAGGAGCAGAATTTGACCCTGAAGAAGATGAGCCTACATTAGAAGCTGCCTGGCCACACCTTCAGGTGAGGAGCAGTGGGGGATATAAATCTGGTGAATTTATCTCCCAGAAGTTGAGTCCATGTAGAGGCTGCCAGCCCTGCCACTGCTGCTTCACCAGCCTGCAAGGGTTGCTGAGGAAAGACCAGGCCTGCCACCCAGGGGTCAGAGGTGGCTCTTAGGTACTGCAGGAAGCAAGGGTGTCCTGGGAACTGGCTGATGACTCTGTGCAACATTCACCTGCAGATGGCTTTAGACAGACTAGATAAAAAGGGTTAGGAAAGTGACAAGTGAGCGTGATTTAGCAGAGCTCAGCAGTGGAAGTCAGGAGGAAAGCTCGAGGCACTGGCACAGGGATGTGCTGTCAAGCAGACAAAGGCAGAAAAAGAGGCAGGTACTGCAGAATGAAGCAGAAAATACAGAGAAGAAATAAGGTGTCATTCTGCAGCAGTGGTTAATCACTTCTCACTGCTGCAGTTGACATAGGGATGTGAGCATTGATGGAAATAGCGTGTCCTCAGCACCAGAGTGCTGTGAATGCTAGGCAGCATTTGTTTCTCAGAATTGAGTCAGCAGCAGCCAGCATGGATTTCTGGCAACTGAATGCTGAGCTTTTTAGTCAGCACCTCAGTTTTTTCTTTACTGCTGTCCTTGGCAGCCAGGCCCTACCTGTAGGTGCATGGTCCTATCATTCCTTCAATTCCAAAATCAGACCTTTCAAATGCATTGATCTTGTTTGGCCTAGTGGCCTCTCAGGACCACTAGGAGAAATGAGAGTGGACTCAGTCCTCTCAGAGAACAGGAGGACCAGAATTTGATGTTTCAGCACTGACAACCTTCTTAAAGCAAGCTGCCCTTTGTTTTCCAAGTGGGACACAGCATGCAGCTCTCCTGGCTTAGTGAGGCCAAGCCAACCTTGAGTCAGTACCCAGGAGGCAGAGGACACTGCATGTTTTTCTGGGGTCTGTTTCATTTCTCTGCTCTTCTGTTATTCCTTGGATGTCTCAAGGGCATCCAATGAATCTGAGCCTTTGACATCTCTGGAGATTTCTGATCTCTGTAGGTATGTGTGCTGAAGATGGGAGAAGAGTTTCCCAAGCCTAATGTGTTAATCTGAGGAGGTGGGTGTTATCTTTGGGAGACCTGCGGTGATGAGATCTCAGGCAGATTTGTGCAGCTTTTTGCCATCAGAGACTCTTGCCCATTAAAGCAAGGGCAGCTGAGTTGATCCCACTGGGTAAGGAAACACTGGCCTTTATGCTCCTGTTTGGGCTTCCCAGCCTTTCCCTGAATCCTTAAAGAGAAGGAAAACATAAAATGTGAAGTAAACACTGGTGAGAGGACAGGGAGATTTCTAAGTAATCTCTCCTTTTCCCTCAACAGCTGGTGTACGAGTTCTTCCTCAGGTTCCTGGAGTCACCTGACTTTCAACCAAATGTAGCCAAGAAATACATTGACCAGAAGTTTGTGCTATCTGTAAGTAATTGCTGCCCCTGCCACTGTGCACCACCTTTATGGAGGAGCTGCAGCAGATTTTGGTGCTTGATAATGTGACTTTTCTTTATTTGTCCTGAATGAGCAGACAGAATTTTCTGTGAAGGGCAAGAGAGTGTGTGAGCTGTACTCCCTGGAACTCATAACTCATTGTACAGATGGAGGGGGGGCACAGGGGCCTTGCAGGGGAAATCTGGGGATGTGCAGCTCTGTAGGCCATCACTGTGCTTCTGAAGGTGAAAGAAATGATGGTTCCAGCTTGTGACTAGGAGGTCACATGTTTCAGGGAAATGACCACTGTGCTCAGGGTGTTGAAGGCATCACTCAGCTGAAGGAGCTGTTTTTGCCAAACAGGAGCAGTGCCCAGTGTTGCTGCTAGCTTTGCCCAGACAGGCAGTGTGCAGGCACTGACTGAGTTTCTCTCCCCACAGCTGCTGGATCTCTTTGACAGTGAAGACCCCAGAGAAAGAGATTTCCTAAAAACTATTCTGCACAGGATCTATGGGAAGTTCCTGGGCCTGAGAGCATATGTGAGGAGGCAGATCAATAATATATTTTACAGGTGAGGTCTTTCTTACTACCATGTAGACTCTCTGTCTCCAGCATTTTTCCTTCCTCTTGCTTATGAAACTGTATCCAGCATTTGGCAATGACTTCTCATCCTTCTCTTTAGGTTCATCTATGAAACAGAACACCACAATGGGATTGCAGAGCTACTGGAGATCCTGGGAAGGTAAGGGCACTTTTGGGAGTCCCAGAGGGCCCATAGTGAGAGTGGCCTCCAGCCCAGTGTGCTGTGTGAAAAGGCAGTGCCTTCCTTCAGCAGTCCTTGCAGGAGGCACCTCTTGCAGAGAATCTGTCTGACAGAGCATGAAGTACTCCCAGTGTGCTGATAAGTACAGTGGTAGCCTTCTCCTCCCCAGATCTGTGTCCTGTTCTTTATTGAGTCCAGTCACACTTGCTGTCTTGCCTCAGCAGGCAGTGAGAGAGCAGAGCTCCTCACAGCTCTGAGAAGCCCTAGCAATGGGCAGCCTTCTCCCAGGTTTCAGCTTCCCTTCTGTTTGTGGCCCTCTTGTGCTGCCACCCTCCTGTTCTGTAATGCACAAGTGTGACAGTGTTCACAGGGGTCTTATGTTGGAGGAAGAGACAGAGATCTGACTCCATATTTCAGAAGGCTTGATTTATTATTTTATTATATATATTACATTAAAACTATACTAAAAGAATAAAAGAAAATGTTTCATCTCAGAAGGCCAGCTAAGCTAAGAACAGAAAGGAATGATAACAAAGGTTTGTGGCTCAGACAGAGAGTCCGAGCCAGCTGGGCTGTGATTGGCCATTAATTCCAAACATCCACATGAGACCAATCACAGATGCACCTGTTGCATTCCACAGCAGCAGATAATGATTGTTTACATTTTGTTCCTGAGGCCTCCCAGCTTCTCAGGAGGAAAAATCCTAAGGAAAGGATTTTAATGAAAAGTTGTCTGGAACACACAAGGCTCAAGCATTGAGCTCCTTCAGTGCTGGCCTTCCCCAGAGGTTCTGCTTGAGTGTGTGTGGGGCTGAGCCTGGCAGGGACAGAGCAGAGCCCAGGCTCCTCAAAGGCATTTCCCTGTGCTACCTGCCAAGAGCACTCACTGAGCTCAGTGTGAAGGCTGGGGTGCAGTGACCACACTTTTGGGGGTGCTTCCTCAAGGGGCTGGGGTGAGGCACTGTATTTCTGCTGGGTCAAAATTTGAACAAGACTCTTGTTTCTTCTCAGCATAATCAATGGGTTTGCTTTGCCTCTGAAGGAAGAGCACAAGATGTTCCTCATCAGAGTCTTGTTACCACTGCACAAAGTGAAGTCTCTCAGTGTGTACCATCCACAGGTGAGAAGTGCTTCAAGTTCAAGGGCAGATTGGGATTTTGCAAGAGCTTATAGCTGTTAAAATCTCTCTATATTTATATTAGTTTATAAGCTAATTGTTTACAGCTATCCACCAGGCCACATTGTACAAGTTCTTGCTGTGAGATGTTCTGGACTCTGTCCCATACTATAGTGGTTATTCCATTCTTGTGCTGTCTGGGCCTGTGCCACTGGGTTATAGGAGAGTATCCTGACATTTCCTAGTGTCTCAATGCTGTGGCTTGCTTTGTCTTTCTGTGCTGGAAGCTTGTGAAATATTGGGGGCCTGCTGAAACCAGAGAGGTAAATTTCCTAGCTGCAGTCATCAGCCAGTGCATGTGGTGTATCAGATATTAGTCACCACTGAGATATGTGGAGAAGTTGGCTTGCTAGACTGCTAGATTGGTTTAGAGATTAATTTCTTCCAATTTTGAGTACATAACAGAAGAATAGAGAAGATGAGAACTTGGGATAGGAAGTGAAAAAATATGGGTACTAAGTAGAGATGTCTGTTCTCTCAGCCCTGTTTCTGTGGGGCAGGGCTTTGTGTCAGTCAGGTTTGTTCTTCCCCAGCACTGAGTGTGCAGCTGTGCTTTCATCTCAATGTATTGGCTGTGGACTGCTCTGAAGTTTTGTCCTTTAAATTGCACAAATGTCCTGAGCTCATGCCCTGCCTGCTTGGTCTTAGTCTTCACTTGCCATCAGTAAACTGGATTTGTTTAGAGCTGCAACATAATGGGCATGGTGTTACTGCCAGCCTAGGAGGTGGTAGCACTTGGGTACGCTTGAGGAAGCTCTAATCTTGCCATGTTTTTTTCCTGCAGCTGGCATACTGTGTTGTACAGTTCTTGGAGAAAGACAGCAGCTTGACAGAGCCAGTGAGTAATATTGCTTCACTTCTGTGTGACAGTCAAGTCCCAAAAAGCTTCACAGCTTCCTCAGAGCAGCCCTTTCTCACCCTTGCTGTAAGGAGGCTGGGATTCACTGGTATTGTTTGCTGGGTTTGCCTGGCTCCCTGGGGGTAGAAGGGGCTGTACTGCTCATGTGCAAGTCTTTAGCAATCTCTCCTGCAAGTTTCAGGAAGGTGGGCTGCAATCTTCCTCTGTGCTTCAGATCTTGGTGTAGCAGAAGGAACAGGATACCAAGCTGTTCTCCCAGGGCAGAGCTTCTGGCTAATGAGGGATACTGCAGAGACAAAATACATGACCATCTGATGGAACCAGAGCTTGTGGGGGCCCTGAAATAGTAAGAGTTCCTCCAGACTGTTGGAATTGGCTGCAGAATTGTGGGGATGAGGTTAGGAACCTGGGACACAACATCTACTTAGGCATGCCACTGTTCCTTCATGAAAGTATTCTCCTTCCAGCTTTAGCATCAGTTTGCTACTTTTGTAGAGGTAAGTGACAGTGTAGACACATTTACCTTCAGGATATGGTGCTTGGAAACAGCAGGTTCTAAAATGTGAGCAGTGTAAGTGGTGACCTCACATATTCTAGTTACTGTCTGCACAAACCTGCAGTGTTAACCAGGCTAAATGCCAGCTTGGCAGAGGGTGCAAGAAGGAGACAAGTGTTTCTCCACCCACTACAGGCCAGGAAATGTCTTCTACAGAGCTGAGCTTCACAGGCTCAAAACAGCAGATGGGCAGAGAACACACACTTCTGTCAGTGTAGCAGGGAGCACCAAAAGTGTGAGTGCTTTAATGAGTAATGCTGGCTGAGGTCGTTCTGTTCCCTGCCTCAAATGTATGTGCTCATGGTGAGCCTGCCTGTGCTGGGTAGAAGCTGGTCAGCTGCTGTCATCTTTCTGGCTCCACAGCTCTGACACCAGCAGTGCTGAAACAGACCTCCTAGCTTTTCCTTTAAACCTGGCTCCTCCATTTCCTATGTTCCCAGAAGCCTGCTCTGAAACAAACCACTTCAAGTAGCTTCCTGACCGTGCTGAGTACTTCCTGTGGCTGACATCCAGTCCTACAGCCTCCTGCCAAAGCACCTCAAAGGTTGAGGGAGAAGAGAGAAATAGAAATCTGTCAATATTTCACTTTGCAGCTTATTCAGACTGTAAAGCTCTGTAGCTCATCACTTCTTTCTGGATAACTGTTCAGTGGCCCCTGGATTACAGACCCAGGTGGAAGGCAGTGGAATGACCCAATTTCACCACCTTCAGTGCATGTTGTGTTGTGTTTCAACCAGGACCATAGTGCCACAACTTGGGTTCTGTTGAAGCATCTTGCTTGTGAAGGTTTTGAATAGAGCCCCCTGGTGTTACTGAAGGCTGGAAGAATTACAGGGCTTATGCATCAGCAAGAGTCTGAATGCACAGGGAGATGTTACCAGCAGTGCTGGAAAGAGGCCAGATTACTCCCTGGGTCCACCCTTGCCTCAAATGGCCCCCCAGAAGCTTGCTCAGCAAGGCTTGATGTGGTAGCTCTTGTCTCAACAGCAGTCAGGTGAACAAGGCCTCAGATGTGCTCAGGAATAGCAAACACAGACTCCAGACACCTCATGCCACCTTAGTTTGTAGGTGAGATGACTTCTGAGTCATTGAAGCTAACTCTTGCCTGAATGGCAGACATGAATAACGACAAGCATTGAGAATAATGGACTGCTGGTTTTGAAGCCTTGAGTTGGCAGAAACATAATGCTCAGATATCTCTAATCCTGTTGTTGCAATGCCCACTCCTGTCCCCTGCTGCTCTGAACTTCCTCTCAAGTGCCAACTTCAGGATCAGGTAGCTGAAGTGCAGAGGTTTGAAAGGGCAGCTCAGCTGTGTGTGCCTCTGGTGTCCACAGAGTAAGCATCTCTTCTTCCAACAGAGTGAAGGTCTCCAGCATCTTGGATCCTGCCTTTATAGTGTCTAGAAGCAGATGGGTAGGACAGGAAGCAGTATTAAAAATAAAAAAATAAAATCTAGGGAGATATAGTCCTTCCCTATTCTTGTAAGCAATGGTTTTACTCAGCCAGAAGTTGCATCTGCATTGTCATATTTAATTATAACCATTAGGTGTAAACTCCATAAACTTGTCTGTTCCATTCTGGAGTCTGTTTCAACTTTAAATCTCTACAAAGTCTTGCAAGAATGAGTCCCATAATCCAGTTACTTTTGTGTGAAGCAGTATTTCCCTTCCTTGTCCCAAACCCATGCATTGCTTTATTTATTCAGTGCTCCCCAGTATTCAAGCTCTGCAGTGTTTTGAATAATGACCCTTCAGAGACCTTCTCTATAGCATTTCCAGTTGGATTAGTTGAACTTCTGTGGTTGCTTTGCACTGTCTGCCAGCTGCTGCCCAGTCCAGTTTCACCCTTCTGTGCTAAGCTGTGGTGGGGGATACGAAATTATTGTAAACTTTGTGCTTGTAATAAATCATAGCAGCCTAGGGAGAGCTGCCCCATGAGTGTAACTTTGCAGAGTTTGGGCTTTTTGTCTTCTTTCTTCACTGACCACCCACCCTCACCCTGACTCACTGAGAAAGTTTATTCTGTTACTTCCTCCCCTCTTGCTGTTGTGACCACGTGCTTAAAAATTTATTTTGCAGCTGGTGTTGACTTTGAGCTTCTAACTAACTGTCTCTGTACTCTTCCCACTCAGGTGATTGTGGGCTTGCTGAAGTTCTGGCCAAAAACTCACAGTCCCAAAGAGGTGATGTTCTTAAATGAGCTGGAGGAGATCCTGGATGTGATTGAACCATCTGAGTTTGTGAAAGTTATGGAGCCCTTATTCAGGCAGTTGGCCAAATGTGTCTCCAGCCCACACTTCCAGGTAGGTTGCAGCTCAGGGAGGAGATGGAGCATTGACTTGTAACCCACTTGGCATTTGAGGGTGGCACCGCAGTTTTGGGCATGTGGAAGTGTGACCAGGGCGAGTATTGGGGTGACACTTGGTGGGAAGCAGTGAATCCTCAGCACAACCACAGCCTGAGCTCATCCAAAGAGAGCACAGAGCAGATCTGTGCAGCCTCTCCTGCTGCTCTGTGCTGCTCAGCACTGGGTGCTGCAGAGGCTGGGGCTGCAGCACAGGTGCTCTGCCACCTCCTGTTCTGGCTAGCAAGGACAGAGGATATCCATCCAGGGTCACCTGCTGAAGTAAAACTGAGCACTCTGCAGCGTTGGAGAGAGGCCAACCAAAGACACTGTGCTGGGAAAGTCCTTTGTTTTATTCTGGCACAGGTAGTAAAGAGTGAGGTGTACTGGAGAAGTGCTGGAGCCTGTTTCTTCCTTGTTTCCACTGAAGGGAAACTGGTTGTAGTAGCTGGCTAATATCTCTGTGAGGGTTTAAAATGTACAGGGTGGTGGGACCTGCTAGTAGCTCCTAGCAGGTGTTCTTCACTCACTCATGGCAGTTTTAGACTGCCATGAGGAGTGCCCAGGAAGAAGAGAGCTTGCTGGTCAAACACATGGTTGAGCTAGGTTTAGGTGGAGTGTTAAAGAAGAAATGACTCAGCCATCTCCCAGTGAGAGTGAGTGCACAGTGAGGCAGGCTGGCTTCAGTTTGTCTTTGGGTATAGAGAGGTACAAAGTCATGTATTTACAAGGCAAAAATAAGGTCAGTCTAGGTCACACATGTATGTAAAAATCAGTTTTGTGTAAAGGTCTAGGGCATCATGATGGAAACCAGCTGGACATGGATTCCTGGTGTGGTGGTGGGGAACCAAAGGACTAATGTGACCTTTGGGTGTGGAGGCAGCTACCAGAAGGAACTAAGGAGCTTGGATTAAGTAGGGTAAAGGCTGGAGGAGAGACATCCTGTACTTGATAGCAGCCCTCATCTGCTGCCAAACTCTGAAGAACAATGCTGAGAAACCTGGAGAAGGTGCAAACACTTCAGAGCCTAAGAGAATTAACCCCAAAGGTGTCCCATACAGTCAGGCTGAACAGTCTACAGCTTGTCTGAAGAGCAAAATTAGGAATTGACTTCTTGGTGAGTCTGAGCACCTTGGTGGGAATCAGTTTTCTCTGAATGGATTGTGTGTTAATGTAGCAGAAAAAAGCTTAACCACATCTTGCAAACCAAAAGCTAGGTAAGTGGACACAAAATGAGTTTCATTTCATTTACTTCTGTGGAATACTAAGGGGATATAGCAAGTTCTGCATTATCTGAAATGCAAAACTGAGTCTGGATGTCTCTTTTTCTAGGTTTTTAAACCATTCTCAAGCTGGCACTAAATGCAGAAATTAGCCTGCATTGTCTGTCACTGTGTGGAAACTTGTTTGACTTGTTTGTCTTGTTAGAGCAGGATGGCTGCCCCAAGATTTTCCATATTTTCACCTTTACTAAATCAGGGGGTTGAATTGTGGGACTGGTAACTGAAGCAAGCTTCAAAGCCCTGAGAGACTCTGTTGTGGGAAAGCCAGGGAGGAGTGAACTTTACAGAGGACAGTCTGAGGAAATGAAGAAGGCTTGGAGCTAATCTGAATTGGGACCTGTAGTAGATGACGTTACTGTCCTTAAGTGTTGGAATCATGAGTATATTGACTTGTCTATTCAAGAACATGAGGTTTGTCCCAGAAAAGTGAGAACTGGGACCTGTAGTAGATGACATTACTGTCCTTAAATGTTGTGTAAAGGTGTTGGAATCATGGGTATATTGACTTGTCTATTCAAGAACATGAGGTTTGTCCCAGAAAAATGAGAAGTGTCTAGCAGAGGCTGAGGCAAAGGAAGGATGGATGGCTTCAGAGAAGCTCATGAAGGTCAGCCCTGTGCTGTGGGGAAGCATGTGGGCTCCTTGGCTGGGTGGTGGCACCACAGGAGTTCCTGGAAGGAGCCTCTTCAAGGATGCCTTTGTCTCCTGCTGCAGGTGGCAGAGCGAGCACTGTACTACTGGAACAATGAATATATCATGAGCCTGATCAGCGATAATGCAGCCAAAATCCTCCCAATCATGTTCCCAGCACTCTACAAGAACTCCAAGAGTCACTGGAACAAGTAGGTCTTTCCCTCATGCTCTGACACTTGCTGGGTTGTTTGATCCACTGGCAGTCTTGGGGCATGCTGCTGCAGTATCAGCATGTATCATGGAAAAAGATTTCCTGAACCCTCTGAGTTTTCTGTCAGCACCCCAGGAAAAGCAAAACCCTTGTGCCCAACCAGTCTGTCAGTGTCCTGTTAAGGGGACCCTTCATTGGACTGTCCTGCTGGGTCAGTTTAACTGACTTATTCAGGGAAATATGCCAGCAGCATAAGAGAAACCACTCAGCAGGTCTTCCATTTTATTTGGTTATGTTCCCTGTTGCTGGTGAGTGCCAGTGCCTGGGAAGGACTTACACTGACAGTTCATGGAGTAACATTCCTTACAAACATAAAATTGTGACAGGTTAAGATTCAGGGACTGCCAGTGAAAGCATCTGACTGCAAAAACATATTCAAAGCAATTCAGAGAAGCTCTAATTCCCAGTAAAAGTATCCAGTGTGTAGAGTACATTCCTTACCCACAGGGGAAGAAGATGGGTTCAGCCTGGTGACTGATCCCAGTAGTTACAATGCAGTCTTCCCTAACTCACTCCTATTCTCAGCTTACTTTTGTGCTATTTCTTTAGGTGGAGCTCGAGTGACTCTTAGTCACACGTGCCTTTGTTACTGATAGGTGCAAAATCCTCTCACTTTGCTCAGAGGTGTAGTCAGTAAAGCACAAAGCACGTGCCCTGTGAGGGGTGATCACACTCTGGGATGGGGATTTTGGGAAGGGGATGTGTGTTAGTGCAATTGTGTTGTAGTTAAAAAAACTCATTCAAGGAGGGTGATTTTGGGAAGGGGATGTGTGTTAGTACAATTGTGTTGTAGTTAAAAAAGCTCATCCAAGGAGGGTGATTTTGGGAAAGGGATGTGTGTCAGTACAGTTCTGTTATGGTGAACCAAGCTCACCCAAGGAGGGTGATTTCACCCCAGTTCTGTCTCAGCCACAGGACAGCTCCTATCTCCCATAGCTGACAGGCCCTGTGCAGTTTATCAGCTGCACAGCACCATGGAGATCCCCTCCCTGCCAGGACTCCAAGGGAGCTTGGGTGAGGTGTTTCCACTCTGCTCCACCCTCTGTTCCATCCCCTCAGCAGGGGCTGTGGCTGCAGGTTGTGTCTGTGGAGAACCATCCTGGAGCAGGCTTGGAGCACACCAACAGCATTCCAACCAGGGAGCAGTAGCTGCATTTTACCCTGTAAATCCTGTACTGTTACAGCTTCTGTTAAAATGTGAATATAAGTTCTCAGTGTGCTCTAATTTTGCCCCCAGCCATCTCTGCACAGCATGGAAAGGGCCACAGCAGAGCTTCTGCAAGGGTTGGGGCACCTGCATTTGCCAGCCTTGGGCCCTTGAGTCTTCACACTGTTTGATACCTGCCTATCACTAAGGCTGCCAGAAGTGTGCAGTAGATTTTCCATCTGACTTCTGGCTGCTTGTTAACTAATGTCCCACCCTTATGTTCTCTGTGACCAGAGAAGTTGGCTAATACAGTGTCTGAGTCCTTGATACAGGAAAAACAGAGAAAGCAGAACTCACTGGGCAGCTGTCCATGTCAAATATTGTCCTCTGTGTCTGATTCCTAGATGCTACTCTGTTTTATGGTTCTCTTATCAACTTCCTTTCTTCTGACTTCTTCATTTAATTCCTTACCTAGTAAATTCAAGTTTAATTAATTTGATTTAACACACTTCCTGTAGTGAATTAGCTAAAAATTAATTCTAGGGAGGCTGGACAAGTCCAGAGCTCAGAAAAGAACTTCGTGTTCTTGTCTGAAACCTTTCACCAGTTCCATGTCCCTGCAGCAGCCAAGATTCATGATTCTGCTGTTCCTGTCTTTTCTGGTCTGCTTCCCAGTGGTATTGCAGATGAAGTTCTGCAAATGAAAGTCTTTTTCTCTTATTTCTCCTTGTCTTTGAGCAACATCCCCATCTTCTCAGGGCAGGTTGAGTCCCCCAGATTTTCCTCTTCCTTCACATGATTCATCTGTTTGGTCAGACAGCCTGCTTAAGTCCAGCAGGATTGCATCTCTCTTCAATATTCCATTTGCAGAGCTGGTAGAGACACAGAGTTTAGTCTGCTGAATCTCATCTCTTGCCTCTGGGTCAGGTATTTCAGAGACAGCTTCAACACTTGTTTTCATTCCCTAGGAGAGATTTTTGTCCCACAGGGAGTTCACACACAGTGCAAGCTATCCATAAATCACTGGCACAGAGCTGACTTTCCTTCTGTGATATTCTGTGTGCTGGTTCCCATCTCTTCAGGGCTGCTCCCTGGCTGTGTTTTGGGCAGCTCAGCAGAAAAGCTCATGACCAAATACTGGCAGCCCAAACCAGTCATTGTGTTATGTGTGGTGTGAACAGTGGGAGGCACTAAAGCCCCCTTGAAAACAGCCTTGAACAGGCCCCTAGCATCCTTCATTTCCCACTTGTAACTGCAAGAAATGAACACATGAATGTGGATTTTTGCACTCATTAATCTGGCCGCAGCAGGCCTGTCCCAGGATCTTCTCTTCCTTCTCCATCTCTTTCCCCCTGTTGTACAGTTCCTGCTGTGTTTATTGAAGGGATTTTGCCTTGGTAAGAGCTGGGATTGTGTGAGAGTCTTTTGTCACCTCACTGCAGAATGAGTTGCTGCTGCTGTTACCTCCTGTCTGTGCTGCTGGTGCCAGCTCAGCTGGAAGAACCTGCCCACCATGACTTGTTCTCCTTTCCTCCTTCCTTTGCAGGACAATTCATGGGCTGATCTACAATGCACTGAAGCTCTTCATGGAGATGAACCAAAAGCTTTTTGATGACTGCACACAGCAATACAAGGCAGAGAAGCAGAAGTGAGTAAGAGGGTTTTTGCCAAGTAACTTGAGCTCATCCTAAAGTCTCCTTGGGGTACAGTAACAGATGGTAGATGGCAGTAGGCAGAGGGGAAATGGAAAGGTGGTAAGTAATTCTGTCAAAAAGTAGGATTCCTTAGCCATAACCATGAGTAGGGATGAGGTGTGCCCTGATAAAAACCCTTTCAGTCCTGCTGAAGCAGGTGGCCTAGGAAAGGTTGACAGAGTTTGCTGAGTCATGAGCAAATAGATTGCCACACAGAGAATACTCAGCTTTGTTCTGCCTTGGAAATACTCACCAGTTCATAAATGTTGTAGTGATGTCAGTAGAATCTATTACTTTAGAAAGGCTTTTCTGAAGAGTTTTGCTGCAGTGGGCATAATGCATCTCTCATGCCACAGGATGCTTTCAATTTTCCAGTGATAAAGATGGAATAATTCCTGCAGTTTCAAAGAGTGAATGGTGGGGATAAAATCTGTGCTCAGCAAGTACCTGTGCCATGATGCTGTAAAGAGGAAAGAACTCCACTTTTTCTGCTGCCTTGTGCTGATTTTGGTGCTTCTGTGGCTTGCCTTGGTGAGCTGAGTCAGTCCAGTAAGCAAGAAGGAGTTTTTTTTTTTTTTTTTGTTTTGGATCTATTTTCTGCTGACTTAGTGAAATAAAATAGTAAAACAATGCTCCTCATTCCTGGATGAGCCAGGGCTGCTGGTGGGGAGAGCAGAGCTGATCCTTGCTGGGAGTGTGGAACTCTGGGGTACATTCTGTTTTGTGAAATAGGAGTAAGTAACTCAATAATAAGTAATAAGTTGATTTATGAATCAGACGTTCAGATGAGTAACCTGCTTATGGAGAAATGAAGGTTTTTTAGTGTCTAAAATGGGAGCAAGCAAGTTTTCTTTTTTTCCCATTCTAGGGAGTTTATGAAGCCCACCAATATTTTCACATATATTTTAAGTGACAGTACATTTCCTACAAGATTTACCTGGTGTTTCCATCAGGAGTTTTCTCTCCCTTGTTTAGCTGCTGGCCTGCTGAAGGTGACTGTTCCCAGCACTGGTGTGTGAATTGTTCTGAAAAAGCTTTACAAAACAGCTCAGTGCTGTCCAATAAAAGTATGGGTAGTGCTGCAGTTTTCTGCTCATGTTAGGATGATTTTTTTTTGTCTAGTGCCTCTGTGCTTAATTAGGCTTCAGAAAACCTTGTACTGTGAACTAGAAAACAACATGTGTGGGAAGGACTGCATGTGCAAACAAACTGAGTAAATAGGAAAGAGAGTTGTATGTTCACTGTTAGGCTGCAGCCAGATGTTGAGAGGTCTGATTATGGCTTAGCCTTATTTTTAATTAGGTAACATGTCTACAAGTGCCATGCCAGCTCAGGCCTGGTGGTCATGAAGGACAGACTCTGCAGGAACATGTGGAGAGGCTGTCTCTCAGTGCAAATGGGCTGACTGCACCTTTCCAGTCTCCCCAGACACCTTTAAACTGTTTGGATTATCAGAATCCTTTAGAAAACCAGTGAGGAAGTTGGGGCAGGTGGTGTCTTGTCCTGAATGGGTTATTCATTTGGGGTGTTTTGAGGTTGGTTTGTTGGAGGTGTTTTTGTGACTCTGTGTTTTCTGGTGGAGCAATCTGCTGCTTGGCAGCTTCATTCTCATTCTAAGCCTACATGACTCTGAAGAGTGTGATGTCATTACAGAGTATAAAAACTTCCTTAACATGGGTACATAGGGCACTAGAAAGACTAGTAGCTGGGATGAAAGTCATGTAGTTAATGGAAATAAAGCTGAGATTTTAGTGCAGCTGTTTAAAGTGCAGAAGAGAATAACAAGGGGTGGTGGAAGCTCACCTCTGTTTGCAGTGAGCATTCACTGTCCTGTGATTTATAAGTGACCCTGCTGTGTGCCAAAATCTGTGCCAAGGTCAAGAGCTGTGCCTGGGCTGTTCAGGCAGCTCTGTGCTGTGTTATGGCTAGAGAGAGATGGAGCAGTGGGGCAGTGGAACCCCAGTTCTGTTGGAAAATAGAGTTTGTCCCTCTGCATCTGGGGAGCACCAGGAAAGTGTGTGTTTGAAATCCAGACTGGTGTCATGGCATTACCCCAGACATTCTGGCATTAAACAAGACACTCTGCTCTACTCCTGGCAGCACAAAGCCAGGCCAAAAGTGCCTGTGCAGCCCAGTGTTGCCACCCTGTGCTCTGAGGTGAGCGAGGAGCATGCCTGCCTACCCTCTGCTAGCCATAGTGTGTCCCCTCTTCTTGCTTCATCTCACCTGTAGATTTAGGTAGAATTAGGGGTTTCTGAATGACAGAGCTGCACTTCCCCTTGCCTGCACTTTTCTGCTGTCTCTTGCTTTTATCATGCTGTGAATGAAAGCTGGGCTTTCCCCAGGAGTTCACACTTGCTCTCGCTCTCTCTGTGCAGGGGAAGGTTCAGGATGAAGGAACGAGAAGAAATGTGGCAGAAAATAGAGGAGTTGGCTCGACTGAACCCCCAGGTGAGTGACAACAGCACCTAGGATGAATGGGACAAGAATGTGCTGGGGGTCTTGACCTGCTTCCTCAGCCCATGAAAGCAGGTTTTAATATCTGATCTCAGCCCTGTGGACACTGCTGCAGCAGTGGTGTGTCCCAAAAAACAGCATCCTGGGAATGTGGCAGTGATTTATCAGGCTGTCCCTCTGCAGCACTGACCTTAAGTACTGCCCTATAGAGAGCATGTGTGTGTTTATGGGCCACACTGTGAACTGCAGTGTGCTGGGAGTCAGAGGGCACAGGGGAGGGGAGGATACCCTTCCCTGCCTGTGTCCCCACTGCTGCCTTTCTGGGGGCCAGAGAAGAAGCTGGAAGACTGTGCCATGCTGTGTTATCATGCTGGGGGAGGAGGTGTGGTGTTGGATGGAGTGCTGACTCTCCAGCTGTCTGTGTTGCCTGCAGTACCCCATGTATTATGCACCTCTACCCTTGCCTTCTGTGTGCTGTATGGAGACAGAGACCCCGACTGCAGAGGACATTCAGCTCCTGAAGAAAACGGTGGAGACGGAGGCTGTGCAGGTGAGTAGGGGACTCGAGTCCTTTCACACTTGCTCCCAGTCCAGCCAGCAACTCAGCATAGCCACAACTGGCTCTTTCCAAATATTTTGAAGGTAAATGCCACTACTCTCACCCCTCATCATTAAGAGATCAACCTGTAGTCTGAAGAGTGGAGTTTTTCTATCCTTCTCACTCTGGAAAAAGTGCCAGTGGGACTTGCTTGTGTCCTTTTGGTCTGTGTTTGGCTCTCAGCCTGTTCTGAAGCATGCTGCAGTGCCACCCAGCATAACTTAGAGCAGCTGGAGTCAGAGGCTGAAGGCATGAAGGGGTTTGCTGCTGGTTCCTGACTCCTTTGATTTGTTTGTAGATGCTGAAAGACATTAAGAAGGACAAAGTTTTGCTGCGCCGGAAGTCTGAGCTTCCGCAGGACGTCTACACTATAAAAGCCTTGGAGGCCCACAAGAGAGCAGAAGAGTTTCTCACCTCAAGCCAGGAGGCTCTCTGACGGGCTCAGGAGCTGGCCCAGGAAGCTCTGCCCCATCCCTTTCCTCCAGGGGTCATGGAAATGCACTCGGTTCTCATGTATAAGTAAGGAATGAACATGGTGAGCTGTGCCTGTCCTCCACTCCATCTGCATACCTCCAGGGTAGATCTGGTTTTATGTTAGAACTTGTATCTCACCACTGTCCTGTCCTCCTGCTTTTTCTTCGTCCTCCTGCTTTCCCACCTTGGCTCTGCAGGCATTAGGGGAGCCTGCCTGACCTCTGCTTTTATCAGCCCAGGCAGGACTCACTTCACTGTGAGCTGCCACCTGATTTTACTCTGCCAGGCAGCCAGAGCCTCACTAAGGGCTCTGTGTTGGGCAGAGCCTGCCGTGCGTGGCTCAGTGTGCTGCTCCAAACTCCAAGTGCCCATCTCCTCCACACCTGCCCCTGTGCAGCCTGTGCAGCTGAGCCCTGCCATGGTCAGAGGCCAGGCTAGGCTTGGGGCAGAAGCAGAGTATGGAAGGCTCTGCTGTCTCTCCAGCCTGCCTTGGGGTGCAGCTCCACAGCTGAAGGGTCTTAATGTACAGCAGAGGAAATGTTTACTTCCACCTTTCTTTTGCTACCAGCCCCTTGTTTTATTCCCCTGTCAGTGGAGTGGGGGTTCAGTGCTTTGCCACCCCCAGTTAAGCTGGGTGCAAGCACTACATACTATTGCAGTCCTCCCTTTAGAGCATCCTTAGAAGCTCTCTTGTGAGAAAGTGAATTCCTTCTGCTGTTTGTGTTGGTCCGTGCTGACTCATTTCCTTCCCGATGGCTCGGGTTAATTGTGGGCCCAGAATTAACTTCCCGCTTTGTAGCAGGTGTCAGCCACTGACTTCTACTTTCTTCCTCTACCTGCTCAATTAAAATACTCCTGCAGCTCTCCCTTTGTCTCTGTATCCCATCCTTAGCTCTTCAGGGCCAGGGTTTCTAGGAAGCTTGTGCTGCTAGTCATTTCTGCAAGCTAGTGGAAGCAATGGCTGCACCTCCTGGGGTGTGGCTGAGTTTGAGTGTTCACTTGTCTCCTCATTATTATCAATGGCTAAGCACTAGTGCTCAATCGCTGCTTCCGTGGGTGCTCTGAGCAAAGTTCACCTGTCCTGTCACGTGTGCACCTGCTGTGCCCGAGGCCCTTGTTAGTTATCACCTGGTGCATCAGGGCCCGTGCTAACTTAGCATTTAGAAACACTTGCTGATAGCCCAGGGGCTTGTGCAGCGCTTGGGTGCTCCTGTGATCCAGCTTTCACCCGTGTTGTTTGTGGTGCAGACTCAGTGCCAGGCCGAGGTGCCACCTGGTTTGTCATAGAGAGGGAGTCCTTGCTTCTTACCTGCTGTGCCTGCTTTCTTGACACATGAGCTTCAAAGTGGGTTTGCAGTGGTGCAGGGAGCTGTGGGGTTGGTGCTAGCCTGGCACTGCTTTGCAGCAGCACGGATGTTGTAGAAGGTTCTGGTGTATCTGCTTGTCCTCACCAGGAAACCATTTCCAGGTCAGAGCATCACCCCCTCTAATCTTTGTGCTGGTGTGCAGCACATCTTCCCTCCACCCCAGCGAGGCTGTTCTGACCTGTGTACCTGCATCCCTGCCCCGTGTAGCTCCCTCCTCCCGGCTCAGCCCTTATCAGGAATGCCGCCATCTCTTGGGAGGAGCTGGCGGGTGCATGTGCGAGATCCCCCAGTCACGCCGGGCCCCACCTCCCCTCCGCCTCACGCAACGGGCCAGTTCTAGTGTCAGGAGACTTCAGAAACACCTCAGGGAGGTTATTGCTTATTTTGAACATTAGTCTGAGCTCATGATCAGCTGCCAATCGATTACCTCACGCCTGGCACAGCATGTGGACGTGCACCAGGTGGTGCCAGAGCAGCACAGCTCTGGAAATGAGGGCTGCCAGGCTCGGGCTGGGCAGGAGGCTCCTTCCTGTCTCAGCACAGGCTCTCCAACTGGCTGCTTAGCTTTGTGCTGTAAGCCAAGACCTCATTTTTAGATTGCTACAGCATGGTATGCCCTCACTTGAGCCTGCTTGCTGCTGGGCAGTGGCTGCCTTTCCCCGCTGTGGGGTGCTCTGCCTGCAGAGGGAACAGAACCTTGTGGTGTGCAGGGGCTGGCACTGTCCTGCAGATGATCTGTCTCTGCTGGCAGACCCTGACCCTGGCCAGAGGAATGCTGCTGGGGTTGTGCCATGTGCAGGGGCAGGATTGTAACACATCATGATTATGTGCTGTACAGCTTTGATGTTCCCATAGCTTTTTGTGTCTTGTTTTGGGTCAGGGAACTTAGGCTTAGTACCTTCACATCATCCTTTGTTTGCTGCCTATTCATTCCAGTGTCCTGGACACGTCAGAAGGGGACCATGTGAGACAGGGGGGAGTGTGCTCACCCTCTCACCACATGTACTGCTCATAGGCAGACCTGCATCTGCCATGCTACAGCTGCCCCTCGCTCAGTACTTGGTTTCTAGCATTAGTGCTGCTCATTTCTGCCTATGCCTTTCCCCACATCAGCCAAATGGACAGAACTGGAGCTGCCTCTTCCACTCCACCTGGCTTGCTCCTCCCAAGGGAAAAAGCAAAACTACTGCATTCACACCCTGGACACAAGTATTAAGCTGCTTACAGTTCATATGTACATATGGTGTACTTTATTTTCAGTAGAGCATTACATAGTATGAAAGTGTTGGATTTTGTACAGATGTCCCTGTATGTACAGAACTAAATAAAACCAATCTCTTGGAATGACACATCTTGCTCCACCTGTGATATTCCCAACACACAGACCCTATCCTGAGAGGAGGGGCCCTAGCCTGGAGAATGACTTCTCTGGTACTGTCAGCATGGGGCCAAGTCCAGTGTTTGTCCTGAGGGAATCTGGGCAAAGCCAGCCAAGCCCCATCGCCCCATATGCATCCAGGCATGGAAACCAATCTGCTTCCTCAGAGGTAGAGGAAGCCAACACAATGTTATCACACTGACTTATGCACCAGCCAGAACCCAGAAAAAGGAGTGGAAAGGAAAACCAGACAATGTCAGTGGGACAAACTGGGAGGTTGATACTGGCAAGTCCTGTCAGCACCTGGCTCGGAGGCAGTGGGTGCTTCCAGGGTAGAGGGAGGGCTGGGGTTTGCAGCCCCTGTGCCGCAGCGCTGCCCTCAGTTCCACTGAGGCCGGGGGCCGCCGAGGCTCTGCCGGGCCTGCAGCGTGCGCTGCACCACGTCCTTCCACTGCTCCTCCGAGATCTGGTTGGCCCAGGCGGGGATGCCCAGGGTGGGCAGCTTCACGCTGGCCATCGTTCTCTTCACCAGCTCCACATGCTCTGGGAACAGAGAGGCCGTGAGACCGCGGCAGAGCCCCGGGCGGGTCCTGCCGGAGACGCGGTTACCTGCATCCATGGGGATGGAGCTGTGGCTGCTCTGAGCCGCGGCGCCTCCCGCTGCCTCCTCCTCATTCTCCTCCTCGCTGTCCACCGGCGGGTCGGGCAGGTGCAGCCTCAGCATCTGCGGAGAAAGGCGGGCAGCGGAGGTCGGGACCGCGGGTGCCGCCACCCCCGGCCCGGCGGGAGGCGCTGGGCGGTACCTGCAGCCGCTCCTGCAGGCCGGGGCCCGCGTCGCCGAGGCCCTGCTCCGGTTCCTGGCTCAGCGGCTGATACAAATACCCGCCGCTCTCCTCCTCTTCCTCCTCCTCCTCCTCCTCATCGCCGCTCCACCCGGCCGCGCCGTCAGGGCCCTCCGGCGGCCCGGGCTCCCGGGGACAGACGCGCTCGGGGCCCATGCTCCGCACCACTGCCATACACCGGGCGCGGCGCCGAGGAGGTGCCGCCACCGCCACCCGGAACCGCCGCGGCCGCCGCGGGGCACTCTGGGTGTTGTAGTCCCGGAGCGGGCCCTGGGCGCGGTGGGCGGTGCCGCCGGCACGCGCCGCCGGTGCCGTCGCGCGTCGCCATCGAGTGTCGCCATCTCGGTCTGGGCCGGGGCCGGAGCAGCGCGCCGGGGCCGGGCCCGGGCGGGGCGGGGAACCCAGGGAGCCGCCCCTGAGGGGGGCCGGGGCCCGGCACCGCGGAAGGGCCTGTCAGGGCCGCGCCGCTCCGGCGGGGGGGCGCCCGCGGACCCGGGCGGGGCCACGCCGCACTACAAGTCCCAGGGAGCGGCGGGAGCTCCTGTCGGAGCGGGGCTGTCGGCGCTCCTTGTACGGGCACAGGTACGGGGCTGGGGCCGGGGCCGCAGGGGCGGGGGGAGCCGGCGGGGCCATGCCGGGGCTGGGGGAGGCTGAGGCCGGCGGGCCCCGCCGAGCCCCTCCGTGAGGGCCGGGGGCGCGGGGCCGCCGCCCTGCCCGGGTGCTCTCGGCCGGGCCCGCGGGTGGGGGCGCGGGGCGCACGGAGGGGCTCGGGCGGGGAGCGGCGGGCAACGGTGCTGGAGCGTGTCCGGAGCTGGGCCGAGGAGCTGCTGAAGGGTGCAGAGAGGGAGTCCTGTGAGGAGCGGCTGAGAGAGCTGAGGGTGCTCAGCCCGGAGGAAAGGCAGCTCAGGGGAGACCCTGTCACTCTCTACAGCTGCCCGAAAGGAGATTGTCACCAGCTGGGGGCCGGCCTCTTCTCCCAGGTAACAACTAACGGGCTGGTCAAGAGAAATAGCTTCAAACTGCACCAGGGAAGGCTTAGATTGGATATTAGGAAAAACTCCTTCACGAGAAGGGTAGTATGGCGTTGGAACAGGCTGCCCAGGAAAATGGTCGAATCACCATCCCTGGAAGTATTAAAAATGTGGCACTTTCAGGACATGTGTTAGGGGTGGGCCTGGCAGCGTTGGGTTAATTCTCCATCCTTAAAGCATTCTGTGACCACACACATCTCTATCCTCCCAGACAGGTCTGTGTTAGGGATGCTGCCCTTCTGCCCTGGCATGACCTCTGCTGTGCCTTCCCTCTCCAGCCCGTGGGCTCATGTGGTTTCAGACCCTTTATTCTCTCACCCAGTCGTGGCTGGTGTGGGGCTGCATGCCAGTCCCATGTGCCAGGCAGAGGGAAGGGAAGGCTGGCACCTGTGAGCACCACCCTGCCCGGGGATCAGTGTCAGTGCAGCAGAGAGGCTGAGGAACAAACTGATGTAGCCCTGTGTAAAGCTGTCAGCTCGGCTTTCCTGAGCCTGCTTCCCAAGCCAAGGGCTGCCCTTGGCCTGGCACAAACAGCTTGACAGGCTGAGCCAAATTCCTGATGGGGAACTCAAGCACTGTCTCCAAAGCTTAGGCACACTCCATAGAGAAGCTGGGGTTTGGGAAGCAAGGTGAAGAATAGAAGCCAGCTGAGTAGGTGCAGAATCCAAATACTAAGCAAAAGTAAGTGAGCAAAGTATTTGGTGAAAAACAAGGAGATGGTGAGGCTGGCTGTGGGGATAGCACTGGGATAAATTTGTGCCTGAGCAGTGTGGCCTGTGGTTCCCATGGCTAACATGAGCTTCCAGAGCAGGCTCAGTGCACGAGCTCCAGGGCTGTTCTAGCACCATCTAATTTACTGGGGCTGGAATTGCATTGTGAGTGTCTGAGCTGTTGAATGTGCAAGCTTGCAGTTTCACACTGCCTTAGCACAAATGCTCCAAGCATTAGATAAATGTCAAGCACAAGTGAAGAAAGCGGGTTGTTCTCATGTTATCTCTAACAGTATGTTGGATGTGCTTGAAATAGAACAGTCTATATGGACTGCTGTGAACTGGCTGGGCTATTTTAAGGGTTACTAAACCTTGTGGCTGGTGTCTTTTGGGAGACAAGACTGAGGCGGCCACACGGTAGGATTTGCTCTCTGGGGCAGCTTTGCAGGGTAGGCTGCTCTTCTTGGGGTGCTGCTGTGATTCTGGGGGTGGCAGAATGAGTCCTTGACAATCCAGGCTGCTGGGTTTGTCCCCCTTGCTTTGGGCATTGGGTGCAGCAAGGCTGATCTGAGCAGGTTTTAGGAATGGCTCTAGGTTTCCTCCTGTGTGCACAGAGGAGTGAGAGAGCCCAGGGAGCTCCCTTTGAGCAAAGTGGATCCAAGGATATATGGGTTTGCTTTAAGATCATCACCTGGCTGCTGTACTTGGAGATGCTCAGTAGCTTTCTATCTTGAATTAATTATTTTCTTACCTAATTGTAGGGTTTGGAAATACTAAGCCTAAAGCCAGTAGAACAAACGAGTGAAAAATGTGACTAAAACCTGCTTTGGTTTTTTTTTGTTGTTGTTCTGGGGATTTTTTTCTAGCTGTGCCACAGTGCTCAAGTCAGCACAACAGTTTTGGAGGATGTGCTAGTGAGAGGTTATTGAGTGATATTTGTGTTGATCTCAGGTGTCCATGTGCTGTGTTGTTAGGCTCTTGTTAGGTGTGAGCTGGGGCAGTTGGGATGAAGGTTCTTGCAGGCATGAAGTGCATCTTGAGGCAGCAGCACAAGCAGAGATATGGGAGTGCTTTCTGTAGGTGCTGTGTTGGAAGAATGCAGAGCTGAATTAAATCTGATTGTTCCCTGGCTTAGCAGTGAAATGCTCCAGGTGCTTTGTGGCAGAGGAACAGCACACTGCTGTTGTCACTTAATTTCCAGCATCACCAACATCATGTGAAGCATGTCCTGATTTTTGGATATGCTCTTATTCCATAATGACAGGACATACCAGGGGTTTCAACATTTTTCTGCATCCTCTGTGCTTTACTGTATTTCTGGCTAGATCATGGCAGACCAGGGAAATGGGAGGTTGTGAAGATTGCATGGTTGGAAGTAAGAGATCTGTTCATTTTTGGAGATGAAAGTGAGGATTTAATGTGAGTCAGTGGAAGTAAGGTTGGCTTGAACAGAAGCTGTGATTCTGTGTGCCTCATCCTGCAGTGCCCTCCCAGTTCTCTAATACAATTTGCCTCTGTCTTATCAATATTTTTGTGTTTTACAGCCTACATCACTCTTGTTGGTGTCCTAAATGAGAAACCACAGAATGTACTTTGCATAATCTAATATTGTACAATTGGGGGAAATTGTTAGTAAATTGTTTCTTATCAATTTTGCTTTCCCCCCTCTCTCCTTGGCTGTGTCCTCTGTGATCTGTAAAGAAATCTAAGCTGTAGCTTAATGTCAAGTGCTGCACTTCTCCTACTAAGAAATCCTCATAGGAATGGGACTGAAAAGTGGTTTATTTATGTCCTCATTTGTGTCATAAAAATTAGCATTGGAAATCAAACTTGAATGGAATTCAAGAGTGTCCATAGTTGTAGGACAGAAAATATAGTTTTTTTTCTCAAAATATGTGTCTAACTCTTATTTGCAGATGGTGCACAGAGGGAGCTCAGAGGAGGAAAATGCTTTGAGATGGAAGATTGGTCTAAAGAAATTATTGTAAATAAGGCAGGCAAGGAGAATCTGGAGCTGGGCATAGACAGCATGGGGTGAAACAGGGGAGGCATCCTCAGGAGACAGGGCTGTGCAGGGAGGAGGGGAAGCCAGGCCTGTGTGGGGCTGAAAAGGGGCAAACAAATCCTGGTGATGGCAGGAAGATGTGGTAGTTCCAGGGTAGGGTTGTGGCCAGTGGCAGAAGAGGAAGATGAGAGTTTGCACGGGTGCTTTTGTTACAGGGTACAGAAGAGCTCTTGGGTTTGGAAAATCCCTGCCAGCTTGTTAAAACCTGTGTTTCCCCATGACCTGTAAAGATTACTTCACACTTCTGGTCATTCTGTCCTGGTGAAGTGTTCAGATGAGTGTTTGCTTTTCTTGGCTCTGAGGAGGGGCAGCAGGAGGCTGTGCTGGCAGAGCTCTGTGTTTGCTCCAAAGGGGTATCCCTGCACAGAGCCAAGGCAGAGCACAGCCAACTTCCATCCCATTGCCCTCTCCACCACTCCAGACCTGCCAGTCACCTGGGGAAAACCTTTCCCAGTAATTGTAGGAAACAGCATTCCAACTTTGTTGCTTCAACCTCAGCATCTTTCTCGTAGTGCCTGGAGCTTCTCAGTGGACCAGATTTAACCTCTTGGGGTGAGCTGCCTTCTGGTGGGAATGGCAGAACTGCTGGGGCAGGGTAGCCAGCTCCTGTGGCAGTGACAGGAGCAGCATCCTTGCACCTGGCTCAAGGGAAGCCCCAAGGGTGAGGAAGTCTTCCCAGCTTTTCTGATAAAAAAGGCAGGGGCCGTGGTACAGTGCAGAGAACTTGGAAATAAGATTCATCCTCTTAGTCCTCCTGGATTTGGCTCAGTCTGAAGGGTATTGAAAATATTGATGGTGGTGATAAAGACCAGTTGAGCTCCTTGAGGAGAATTTTACAGAATCACTTAAACAAGAAGAGATTATGAGGGAAACATTGGTTAGATTTTTCAGGAATAACTTGTGACTGAGGCAGGAAACAGATTTAGATATGTGAAGCCTTCAAAATAGCTTGGAAGGTGCCTTTGGTGGGTTCCATGGAAACTCATCTGTTCTGTAGCTTTGCAGAAGACTTATGCAAGAGTGCTGCCTGGCTTAAAAAAAAAAAAAAAAAAAAAAAAAAAAAGATGCTTAAGGAAAAAAAGCTGTTAGATCTGAAATTGAAGCATGGCCTGTGGAAGACGGGGGCTGTTCTGGGCCCTTCTGGAGCACCCCTGCTGGAGCAAAGCTTGCTGCAGCTTTCTGGGTTCCTGACTGCAGTTTAGGTTAGGGTGGTTGCTGCAGGAACGGGGAGGTTTGCAGGAGAGACTCCTGTTGCAATAAGGCTGCAGGATGGTCTCTGTTTGGGCTTTGCATGTGTTCTGTCACATTCATGTACAGAGCATGAAAACAACTGAAAAAATAAATAACTTTTAAAATAAGCTACTCAAATTTTAATGACATTTGAGAGTTCTGGAATGAGGTGAGTGGTTACTGAATGGTTTTGAGCTGCCTGTGGAGTCAGTGGATGAAGCCTAAGCTCTGCTTCATGCCAGGAGCTCCCTGTTGGTGGCATCTCTTATTCTTCTGCAGGAAGGATAAAATGTGAGTGTGAGGGTGTGCTGGGCCCTGGGGTGGCCAGGCTGCTGATGGGCCTCGTGGTGAGCAGTGATTCCACTTGACTGAGGGGCTGGGGGTGGCCAGATGGAGCAGAGCAGCGCAGCACTGCCCCTCTTGCTGCCCTCCAGCCAATTCAGAAACCTCAAACACGAGGGAAGTCCTCCTTGCCAAAATTCACTACTTTCCAAAATGGAATGGGGCAGAGTGTAGGAATTTTGTGTAGGAATTTAGTCCTTGTTCAAAGGCATCCCCAAATTTCTTTGGATTCTGCAAAGGCTGAAACTGATTGTGAGATAGGAGCATGCTGACTGAACCTTTCAATAACCTAGAAACAAGAAATGAAATAAGACAATTTTATTTGTGCTGTCTGAAACACTGACATCTCTTCTAATGGCTGTTTTCAGTTAGGAGAAAACTGTTAAAAATCAAACTGAGCTGCTGTTTCAGAAGCACCGGGGCAGGACTCCCCTCTTTGTTCTTACATCCAGAGGAGAATCTCTGCAAGAATCAGCTGTGGTCACTTCTTAAGATATGACCTAAGCCATCTGTTTGAGGAATGAAGGATATCAGTTGCTTAACAAGATGTGATGCTACAGAATTTTCTTAGTTATGCTTGGGTTTGCTGTGGGAGGAAAAGACCTTTTCTGAGCATTACCAAAGTGCTTTCTACCTAGATTAGGGGTTTTCTGCTCTCTTGTGTTAATTAGCTTGAACCCTAGTGCTCAAATCAATGACTCCAAATGCTAATGTTGTCACCCACCCCTATAACAGTGTGAAAAACACCAATCACTTGTTTTTAAAATTTTAAAACTTTAATAGTAATAAAATGGTTATAAAAAATAGTAATACAATTAGAGTAATAACAATTTGGACAGTTTGAATTAGGACAATATGAGACAATAGAGACAAAGAGTTATGGACATCTGGGTACCTTTTCTGGGCAGCTAAAGCCCGAAAAAGGACCCACGTTAACAGAGGATTAACCCTTAAAAGCAGCAGCCTGTTGCATATTTATACACCTCATACATGATGCATAAATTCCATTCAAACACAGGATTCTGTCTGGGCAGTGTCAGCTTCTTCCTCTTAATCCTGACAGCGCCTTCGAGGCGGGAAGAAGTTCATTTCTTCTGATAAGAGGGCAATAAATTCTTTTTCTCTGAAAGATTTGGGTGTCCTGTGGCTGCTATCTTGCTACAAGTCCTTTTCTTAAAGAAAGTATCCTACATAGCATAGTTTCTATTTTAACATTTTTTATAACCTAAAACTATATTTTCCACACTACTTAAGAGAATTAATACTTTTAATTAATAAGCATAGCTTTCTAACACAACACATATAATATTCATTTTAATATTTGCGAAAAACCAATCATAAAATACATGCATTTTTCACAAAGGGAAGTTGTTTGCTTTAGGTAGGGGTGGTTCTTTGGAGTTATTTTGTTGGGTGTTTTGTTTTTAATCTTTTTCTCTGCTGTTTCTCAGACCTGATCCAAAGAGCACGCTCTTCCCTCTGGGTTTGTTCTTTTCACCTTCACTGCTGGCTCTCACTGTGTGTTTTCATCCATGCACACAAATGGCTCTGACATGACCGTGACGTGTGCGTGCCCAGGCCGAAGGTGTTTGGCTGGGGCTGCCTGTGCAGCCACCCTGAGGGGTTTTGTGTGCAAGGGCACCTCTGCTTGCTCCTCTGAGCCCGAGAGGAACATTCCCAGCTGGGAGGCAGGTGAATGAGGGCACACTGAGGTAACCTTTGCAGCAGGCATTCAGGGAAGGGTGGATGTTGTTATTTTGGCCTTGTGTGTGTGTTGCAGCCCTTGCAGCGGCCTCGGAAGCATGCGGCTGTGGCACCGGGGGCCCTGAAGAGCGCCTGGCTGGCAGAGGAATGCTCCGCTGGGCAGTGCACTTGGAAGGGGGCCCACGCAGGGTGAACCACGCGGCCGTGGCTGTGGGCCACAAGGTCTATTCCTTCGGCGGCTACTGCTCGGGAGAGGACTATGAGACCCTGCGGCAGATCGACGTGCACGTGTTCAACGCAGGTAAACCTGGCCTTGTATAGGAGGCCCTGTAAAATCTATGTGCTGTATAAGTGGCCTTGCCCCAGTCCTAGTTATTCTAAATGAGCTACAGCTGTGAAGTCCTTAGTTGGGCAGCAGCTGTGGCTTGGGAAGGCAACTAGGATTGCTAAAAAAGGGGTGGGTTGAGAGCTTTGGAGGAGCCCTGATGGAGCCACAAGGAACAACACTGCTGAGAAGAGCTGCATGTGAGAAAACCAGCCAGAAGGTACGAACTCTAGAAATATAATAGCAACAATAAGATTACAACATGTCCTCGTGGGCACAGAGGGCTTGTCTTGCTGGGCTCACTTAGTGCTTTTCTCACCTGCTGGTGCCTGGCATGTTATACCCTGTAACATGCTCTCTGACTCTTACATTTCCAGAAAATGTTATCAGAGTAGGTAGGAGCCTCTTTCTTAGTGCATTTTCAGCTTGAGGGGCTCTAGTTCATGTGACTGCTAGGATAAGGACTCGCTGAAATAGTCACAAAGCTAATGGTTTGGTTTGACCTTGTTCTCTGCAAACTCAAAGTCAGCCAGGTGCAAAGAGGTGATACAGAGCTAGCTCAGGTCCCCCCTCATGGCAGCATGTCCATGTTCAGCTGCCCATAGTGTGGAAGGAGCACGGTGTGAGACAGTGCACTCACTAAAGATTCCAGGTGTAGACATCTGAGCTGTTTCCCTGTGGGGGCAGCTGACAACTGGAGTCAGTAGGGGCATGTGGCTAGGAGGGAGAGAGGCCTTCCCTTTTTGGTAACAGCTATCGTGCAGATTCACAGCATAGCTTGGAAAAGCATCTGCAACTGGAGCCATTTGTGTAGGGTAACCAGTACCTGTCATGAGGCTGAGTTGGAGCCATGGTTGTGCTGGCACAGGCTGTTATTTCTTGATTGAGTGCTCCTTGAACTAAAGAGGTTACTGAGCTGGTCCCTTAAGCATTTCCCTGTAATTAGGCAGGTGATTAAAAAACTGCACAGATGCTTGGGTGGCTCCTGCTAAACAGGGCCAAGAACAGAGAACCAATGACCAGTTTTGGAGACTGGACAGCGTGCTGAATGCTCTGTGAGCACCCACCCACATGTAGACAAACCGAGCTTGTCTGTAAAATGCAGTGAATTCACTCCTTTAAGACTGATGTGCAGCAGGGATAAAAGCATTGGTTACAGAGGGCTGCCAAGGTGACCTGCTCTCAGGGTAGAGGGGGTGTAGCTCAGGATCCTGTGAACAGTGACATTCACCTCTGTCCAGAGGGACTGGGCTTTTATACTCAACACAGCTGAATGTTGTAGAACGTGACAAGGAGAGCAGCAATCTTCTGGGGAAGCATAATGACTGTGCCCAAAGGAATGCTCTTGTGTTGTCTTTGCCTCTTACCACTCCCAAGTATTAAAGTGTCAGAATGCTGCAGCCACCACATGGGAAGTGACAGTGGCTTCCCAAGCCCTTGCTCAGCTAGCACTGTCAGGTGGCAGTGCTAAAGCCAAGATACCAGATTTTGAATGAGTTTTCCAAAGATGAAAACTATGTTTTAGGTAGGAAGCATCCAGTCTAGCTTGACTTTAGCATTGCATGTGCTTCCTCAGTGCCCTTTCTGCTTGTGGGGTAGATGCCCACCTTTTGAGATGCCTGACTTTTCCCTTTCCCTATGTTAGTATTTCAGAGGAGCTGCAGGCTGTTTTCTGCTATATTTTGTATCAGCTCTGTGTAGAAAACAAACCTGGAGGCTGTATGTGGTGGAAGGAGGGTGACTGGTGCTGTTATGTAACACTTGCTGTGGCTCTTGCACTGTCATTAAACCCTGTAATACCTGTTGACTGTTCTGGCTGCTGCTGGACGTGACACACAGGAAGAGGAACCTGTAATCCCAAGGAACTCCTATTAGTAATGCAAGGCTAGCAGGGAGAACTTGAATACAGATGGGGTAAAGGAGGCAGACAGCCACCTCATCTGTAGCTTGAAAACAAAAACAAAAGCAAACAAACCCAGTTCCTACCAAACTGCTGGGTTGTTGTACTTAAACTGTGCTTCCGCAAGTCCAAGTGATGCCTTCAGGTGTTCCCTTGCATTTTACTGCAGTGAGTTATTCCTGTGCTGCCCATTCTCCCAGCTTTGAGTCTCTTCAACAATCTCACTGGCTTGAAGTAGTGTCTGTATTCGTGGTCCCCTCTGTACTTCTTCATTTTTCTTTCCCTATTTGTTTGTGTGTGTGCTGTATTTTTCACTCACAGTCTAGGATGAGCCAGAGTGGAAACCTTCTCAATGAATTGTTGTAGAACAGAGCCTGGTTTTGTCTTCTGTATTTCTTAACTAGCTGCTACTCGAGGTCAGACACAGCTTTGTCTTGTTTACTCACCTGCTTCTGCCCCTTGTCACGGGGTAAAAAGCAACACACAGGATGGGTTATGACCTGTCAGCAATGGGCTCAAACTTGTGTTTCCAGTGTCTCTACGCTGGATCAAGCTGCCTCCAGTGTGGACAAACAGCCGAGACCACGTGAGGGAGGTGCCCTACATGAGGTATGGGCACTCGGCCGTGCTCATCGACGACACCGTCTACATCTGGGGCGGCCGCAACGACACCGAGGGAGCCTGCAACGTGCTCTATGCCTTTGATGTCAGTAAGTTCCAGCTTCTCACTGCTCCTTGGCACAGCTGGTCTTGATCACACCTCCTCTCTGCTCCCCAACTTGTTTTCTTGTCCCTCAGTGACAGTCTGGAGGAAATGGTGTCACTGTGTTTGAGCAGTTTTGGAAGTGGAGTATGGTGGGCATTGTGCTTACAAGCCTTTGGGCAGAGATTGCTGATCTTTTCTAACAATGAAAATGGTTTTAATTTTTCTATCAGCTTTGTGTGCTCTCTCTGATAGTAGCTAGAATTGAAGTGTTCTCTCTATGTGATATAGTATTCCTTAATTGTGGCTCTTGATGATTGTGGTTCCTCTTCAGTGTGGTTCTTCTTTCTGAAGGTGTGAAGGAGAGTGAGGAACAAAACACAGGAGTAGTCCAGGACAGGATGGCAAAATCAGGGGAGACATGAATCAAGTTAGATAAACCTGAAAAATAAACTCCTTGAGCCTTTTAGTTGGCTTCTCCATAGCACTGCTGGAGCACCTCTGGAGAAAAGGCACCATCAGGAAGTGCATGGACACAAGTGTCAGGAAAGAAAAGGAGTGTATCTGGATTCTGGATGCAAGTCCGTCTAAATACTGGCCAGTAACTATCTTAGAGAGCTTGCAAGGAAACTGCTTGCTCTGGTGCTTGGTCCATGGATCTCTTCTTTATCAGGAAGAATCTTACAGCTTATGGCACAGGGTTTCCCCCTTCCTTCCCCTGACACATGCAGCTGAGAAGCCACCAGTAAAGCTCTGCCTACACAGAGGCTTTGTAGTGGGACCTGCCCAGTCTCCCTGGCAGCTCCAGGGCTTTAGCATTAAGGGAAAATTAACAGAAAGTCCTGCTCCAAACCCTCTGCAGCTGTCTGTACACACAGGCCTGCCATTCCTGGAAAGTGTGGCTGGCAGTCACAGTGCCATGTCTGCAGTGTAAGTTCCACTGTAGGAGTCACATCAGGCTAAATAAAGTCCTGTCTGAGTGCAGTTTTGTCCCTGCAGTGTTGAGCAGATCCCAAATTGAGGTTTTTTCCATGCTGCAATTGGGTGAGCTTTTGCTGATACAATGTGACTGAGTTTGGAAGCAGCCCCAGGGAGAGAAGGAACTCGATAGCCCTGGGATGTCACACTAGAGGCTCCCCAGGGATTCTGCTGACCTTGCAAGACCCTTTGTGTGGTGCCAGCTGGAGCATAGGTGGACACTTGTGTCCACAGGCCAAGTTCAGGGAAGTCATCCTCGTGCTTTGGCTCCACAACTCTCTGAAATAAGCACTGTTCTTGGCAGCCAAGGGCTGTTAGGGAGGGTGGGGAATGTCTCCTGCAGCCTCAGGGCTTATCTGTGCCTCTGGGAGCTCTTGGGGCAGGTGCCTGTTAGCAATTGGCACCCGGTCCTGGCCTGGCTCTGTGCTGCCCTGGCATGGAGAGCAGCTCTGCCTGGATTTAAGTCATCTTCTAAATCAAGCCAGCCCCTGGAGTGTGCAGGCTGAGGGGCTGAATGTGTTTGGTGCAGGCTCACAGGGAGCATTGTGAAGGGTGGAAAGTGAGCAAGAGGAAAGGAAGAGTGAGGAAAGTGAGAGAATGTAACAGGTGGAGCAGATAAGACAGGGAGAGCTGCACTGCAGAGGTGGAGATCTGCACAGCAGCTAACATGGAGAACTTGTGATTAAGTGATTTGTATCTGGGTTTGAGAGCTGTTTTCCCTCAGTCATGCTCAGTTACTGAGCATCTCCACGCCTTGAGGTCAGTTGTGCCACTTAGCATTATTGCTTCATTGTAATAGAAAGTGTGAATGCAGAGTTGATAAGTGACTCACGAGTACACTCTGCAAGAGATTCTGTAAAAGTAACATTGTTCAAGCCCTGCTGTACTACTCACACTTCAAATGTGAGCTCTTTGTCAGGTCTGGCACTCAGTGGCCATGCCAAGAGGCTGAGGATTCTGTCACTGTGTCCCTCTGTGGGGGCTCAGGCAGGTAGCCTTGCCCAAAAAAGCTTGCAGCCTCTCTGGCAGGGCATGTGCTTTGTGAGAAAGCAAGAATTATTTTTGCCTTAGAAATTTAAGAACAGCAGTAATAGAACTATCCCACCCCAAGTCCTACTGTGTTTTCTCAGCATTGCCTCTTGTTTTGTTTCAGACACACACAAGTGGTTCACACCAAAGGTCTCTGGAATGGTCCCAGGGGCAAGAGATGGGCACTCAGCCTGTGTCCTGGCAAAGAGCATGTTTATCTTTGGAGGCTATGAACAGCTGGTGAGTGATCTCTGTAACTGTTAATTGGTGAGCCCTTGGGAAAGAGGGTGTTGATACCCAGGACACTGATAGAGGCAGGACACAGGGGTGTGTTTGTATTCCAAGTCACTGTCATTTTGTAACTTAGCAAAGTTATGGCATTAGTATCCAGGTTATGCTAATTATTTCAGGAGAAGATGGTTGGAAAAGCAAGTCCAAAAAAGTGTTAAATTTTTTTTGAATTTCACAAAACATATTTACCACAAAGAGGTAAAAATTTAATTTTTTTTCTGGCTCATTTCTCGGCCAAATGTAGATACATAAATACACAACATTTTTAATAAGTATATATTGATCTACATTTATTTTAATTTGGCTCAGAAGTGAGCCAGAAAAATCACTTTCTGCAGTGTTGCTGTGAGGTTTTGTCCTAGTCTGGTGTATGTTCCCTGCAGTCTCCACCTCCTCTGACATCTTGCTGATCCCTTTCAGCAAACGTTTGCTTACCTTCCCATTAGGAATACCCTGAGCCAAAGTTCATCCTGCAATAGCTGTCAGTGTACCTAATGCTCTTTTTAGCAAATCCTCATGATGTAATCTTAAAAAGTGGGTAAATAAAAATTATCACCAGATTTCAGAACAGATGTGCAAAGTCATGTCTGTTTGTTTGGAAGAAAGTTTGAGCTCTGTTACAGAAATTTCTGGGTTATTCCTTCTTTTCTGAGGGTGATAGGCCAAATCCATTATATTGATTACAGCAGCAGGAGGGGTTCAGATGTCTTTTTTTTTAACCAAGACCAAATAAACCTCTGGCTGTCTTGCTGCTCTCTACCTTGCCTGGAGGAGCAGGAGTCCATTGTTTGTGTGAATGCAGTCTCCTCCAGGCAGCCAGCTGCAGATGGGTTTTGTGGGGCCTCAGAACCTGGAGTGTCTTTGCTCCTGGATGTAATCTTGGCTTCTGCATCTCGTTAGGCAGCCTTAGCAGAGCCACTCTGACTGTCCTGCTAATGCCTCTTTTACCTGCTGCTACATGGAGAGGAGGCAGGCTCCTGCCATGAATGTACTGTGTGCAGGACAGCCTTTGGGGGAGGAACCGAGCACCAAATAAATGGGAAAGCTGCAGGAAGAGACAGAACACCTTTGGGAAGAAAAGGGCTTTGCTTTCCTCTTGTTAAGTGATAAGTGCTGCCTGAGCAAGCACCTTGTTCTTTAGGAAGCACTGAATCCAAAGGGATGCTCCAGCTCTGCAGGGCAGCATCCTTCTGGGGCTGGATGTGACCAAACTTCTCAGTCCCTTTGTGACCAAGCTGTTCATGTGTCTTCCAGGCTGACTGCTTTTCAAATGATATCCATAAATTGGACACCACAAACATGATGTGGACCTTAATCTCTGCCAAGGTCAGTGTCTGTTTTTCCCTCTGGTTTGTGGAGGAAGTTTTGCATCTACCATTCTCTGGGGTAGCTGCCCACACTTGTCTCACAGCTTCTGGCTGATATGGCTGGGCTCTACAGGATGGGAAGTTCTCCAGGAGAAGGCAGCCACCCAACTTCCCCATCAAGATGTGTTATTTCCCTGGCTGATCTGCACTCTTTCTTTTGTTTTTATTTTCTATTCTGTCCCTCAGGGTACTCCAGCTCGCTGGAGAGACTTTCATTCAGCTACCATCATTGGAACAAAGATGTACGTGTTTGGGGGCAGAGCTGATCGCTTTGGGCCCTTTCACTCTAATAACGAGATCTACTGTAACAGAATCAAAGTGTTTGATACAGAAACCAACTCCTGGCTGGAGTCCCCTCACACCCCCGTGCTCCCTGAGGGCAGGAGGAGCCATTCAGCCTGTGAGTGGGGGTCTGCTGAGGGTGGAGCATGGTGGAGGGAAGTTTCTGCCTGCCTTAGGAGGGGTGTTTGCTCTGCTGGGTGGGGCTGTGGGTTAGAAAGGGTTGCACAAAGCCCAGTTTCTGTGGAAAGCTGCTGCCCACCAAAAAGCACTGCACTCCCCACTGCACGTGAAGGTGATGTAAGGAGAGGTGGGCAGCCAGCACCACGTTGGTTTGGTTTGTGTTTGGTGTTGGGTCAGGGACATGCTGGGTGCCCTCTGATGTCTGTGCTTACTCCCTACAGTCAGCTACAACGGGGAGCTCTATGTATTTGGTGGCTACAATGCACGCCTGAACAGACACTTCCATGACCTCTGGAAATTCAATCCAGGTATTTATGCTTTTAACTTGCTGCAGTGATAGTGCTCCAGGCCCTCAGGCATGTGAGTGCTCAGAAGAACATACTGTCCAAGGAGTGCTGCTAGGGGGGGAATGGCTCTTGGCTCTTCTGACAGCAAATCACTCCTGTGTCTGTTCCTCCTCGGGATGTTTCCAGATCTCAGTTATAAAATAGAAAATGAGGTATTGCTAAAAGACATATTTCATTGGAAAAACTTTGTCTTGTTCTCAAATGTGCAAAAGTACTGACAGAAGAGAAGATATGGGAAAGAAATAGGTTTTAGGGAAGAGAGAGACTATAGCTGGAGAAACCATTCAACCTGAGCTGCAGGATCACCATCTCTTGGTAGCAGCTCAAACTGTGCTGCAGAAGGGGGGTTCTTCAGCTGGTACCCTGAATACCACTCAGCTGTGAGCCAGTTTGGGGGTCCTCAGGCACGTTTGACTGTCTAGACTCCTTTTGTTTGCTAATTGCTTTCTAGTAAAGTTACCTGAGAGCAGCCAACCAGCTGCTCCCCAAGCTGACTGTGAGCTGGCAGAGCTCCTGCAGGTTTCAGTCCTGTGCTTTGTCGCCCCCAAGCATCCTTGGTGCAGAGAGCAGCAAGAACAAAGGCTGCTGTCTCCACCTGGCCCAGTTCTCCACGCCCTCCTCCCGCAGCCGAGCTGTCCCAGCGGCTGAGGCGCCTCTGCCCGGGTGCTCTGCGATCGCAGCCTGCCAGCAGATGGAGCTGGTTCCTGGATCTTCCTCATCCAAATCCCGACCGCAGCAGGCTCTGGGGAAGGGAGGCTGCCTCTCTGTCCCTGCAGCTCTGCCCAGTACAGCTCCCTGTGATGTTGGACCCGCTGCCATGGCAGTCTGTGGGTCCTGGTGCTCAGGCTTTGCAAGTGAAAGGCCTTGACGGGGCCCTGAGCAACCTGGTGTAGTGCAAGGTGTCCCTGCCCATGGCAGGGGGTTGGGACAAGATGGTCTTTAAGGTCCCTTCCAACCTAAACCATTCTATGATATGACCTGCAAATCTCAGCAGGCAGAGCTCCAGGACTGTGACTGGCATCTAAGTGGCACTTCATGGAAGTGCATGATTGGCCATTAATGAGGAGGTCGGGGGGAGGCTGGATATTGGCTAGCTGGTGTCTGTGGGGTACTGGGCCTCTGCTTTTCCTGTGATCTGTTTAAATTCATGACCTGCTTATAGCTGGTCTTGGCCAGGCTCTTGTGACAAGTTTTCTCTCTTTTCCTCCTGTTAGTTTCTCTTTCCTGGAGGAAGATTGAGCCCAAGGGGAAGGGGCCGTGTCCCCGGCGCCGGCAGTGCTGCTGCAGAGTGGGGGACAGAATCATCCTCTTTGGAGGTACCAGGTGAGCTGTGTGAGGTGGCTCCTCCAGAGGCTTTGCCAGTCCCTTCAGCACAGTGTCCCTTCACACTCAGACCCATCAGATGGACTTCAAAGGCACGTGGCAAGTGTCAGCCTGTCTGACAAGTGTAGGTAATCATGGACATCAGGGTCCCCTGAAGAAAGGCCGTGGAAGAGATTGAAGTGTCATGTAAGCTTGTAAAGCATCTGGTGACAACCATCTTGTACATGTAGAGACAGAAGGGTGTAACAGGCTGCTCAGGAGGGGCTGTGCAGCGCTCAAGCTTTCTGGTAAAGAGGTTGTGGGGATAAGAGAAGAGATCCTGCTGTCAGAAGGACATGTATCTCAGTCTGTTGTGCCAGAGCAGACCTCAAACTGACTTATCTTCACCTACATGCTGCCCTGCTTCTCCCATCAGAGCTTCTTTCTTCCACTGGCAAGTGTGGGTTCTGCTGCCAGGCTGCAGTGGGATGTCAGCTCAGCTGGGAGCTGTTTGAGGAGCCTACACACATGACAAGACAATGTTGCCTTCTGCCAGTGTTCCTTAGCAACATTCCCATTCACAACAGGGACCTGGTGTTATGGATTTAGCTGTCAAACACTGGAAGTGATACTGTCAGGGTGCAGGGCAGCTGGATGTGGCCAAGAGCCTTAACAGCTGCTACAAGAAAGGAAGTGGCCTATCACCAGGACACACTCTATGCTGTCTGTAGTGACAAATTGCAGCTCTGGAGCACAGTCCTGCTTGCCAGTATCTACCTCGCAGAGACATCTTAAATGTTTTCAGCTCTCCACATGGTTGGGAAAGCTTTGGGGCTCTCTCTGGGTTCTTGACAGTAGCTTTTTGGGGATGCTTCTGAAGCAAACTTGGGGCACAGAACCAAGGGTGACCTGACCATACCAGTGTGTGATGGGGTGAAGGGGGAGTGTGCTTAGCTGTAGGATGTCCATGTGACTTTGAGGGAGTGCTTAGTGCAGGTGAGGTATGCAGAGGTGCTGAGTTTATCCAGTCTCCTCAAAAGATGCTGGTTGCTGCTCAGTACAGCAGAAGGTAGGGCTTGGCAGGGCTTTAGGGGAGTTTTGGGGGTCCCAGATGCTGTGCTGTGTAGATTTGTGTTGCAGCAGCAGCTGAACTTTGATGTTAAACCCTGGCACTCCTGGGAAATGCTACCAAACCACCACAAAATTGACACCAGCTTTTTGGAGTTTGGTTCACCCTTGCCAGGCAATGCAGCAGTGCCTTGTCTTCTCCATTAACCACTACAGAATTCAGCTTGTTTCTTAGGTCAGGCTCAACCCCAGTACAGGCACATTCATCAGCACTAGTGTGGGCTGGGAAGATGTGCTGGCAGCCAGGAATGCAGCCTGCTTGAGCTGGAGGGAGGGTCTTGGGGAAGTGGGAGGTGGGGGTGGGCCGTGCTGGCTTCCTGTAGCAGTTATCAGGTGTATTCTGGAGCTGCCTGGAGAGATAAGAAGTTTTCCAGGAAGTCGTTGTAATGGAGAACTCCCATGGGTCTGCCTGCTGACCTGTGCTCCCCGGGCTGGCCAGGGGGAGGGGTGGGGCTGTCCTGCAGGGATCCTCAGAGGATGAGCCAGCAGGCTCAGCTTTCTAGGGAACAGCTCTGGGGGATGGGCAGCAAAGCCCCTTTGTGTCTGCCTTTCCAGGATTCACACTTCCTGCTGAAGAGGCGCTTCTGCAGGCTGCTTGCTCCTAGGGCATCCAAAAGCTTTCTTTCTTTGGTAGTCCTGGCCAGAGCTTGGTGGTTTTGCCCCACTGTGGCCAGGAACAATCCTTCACTTGTGTCCCATTTAAGGGACCAAGAAGCTTGGTGTTCCCATTAGCTGTGTCACAGTTGTGGCCCTGGTCTGGTTTCTTCCCAAACCCACCAGCAATTCAGTGTGCAGAGACCATCCACAAGGAAGAAGTGGGGGGAGAAGGAATGCTATAAAACAGTTTAGCTGAAGAGATGCTGATCCAGATTTGGCTTGAGCCTGTGTTTTCCCTGACAGGGCTTAGGAATCCTGGCTCTGGTGAGGGAGTAGGGGCTGTCACTGAGTCACTGCAGTGCAGGGTGAGTTGTTTTGCAGCTGCAATGAGCAGTTTTGCTGGGCTCTGGCTGGCAAAGGTGTGCCCTGCATGCTGCTGTGCTGCCTGGGAGTTGCAGGGGGTTGCCTGGTCTTGAACTCCAGGCTCACCCTGCTGCTTTCCTTTTGGTGATTAAAGGCACAGACATGGTGCCTGCTGGCTTTCCTTTGATAGATAAGGGATGGCCTGGGGTTTCCTGTGACGTGGATGTGAGATTAGATTGTGGTGTGGTGAGCACACGAGGTGGAGTTAAAGGGGCTCCTGCCTGTATCCGGGCAGATGGGTCCCATCAGCAACAGGTCTGTGCCAGCACTGAGCTGTGCTGTCAGCTTTGCCTGAGGTTGTGGGGACCTGGGGGAGCAGGTACTGCCTCATGTCCCGTGAGTGTGAAGCTTGGTGGGGAAACAAGAGACACTGGGGCAAGGAGTCACTGCATGAGGTCAGTCCCAGCTAAGTGGTGAGGGCACACTAAGTTGTTTTGTCACAGACCAAAGCAGGACTTAAAACATTTTTCCTTTCTTTCTTTTAAATTCTCCAAACAACCATCAGCCAAGGGAGTATTTTCCCCTGTTTCAGCACAGGCTGATTTGTCTGTGCAAGGAGATGTAGTGTCCAGTCTCTCAGGTGCTTTGGTTGTTCCATCAAGACCACTGTGGCAGGAAACCATAGGTGAGGCTGGCTGTTCCCTAGAAATGCCTGGTGCTGTAGTTCCTCATCAGCATTCCTGGACCAACATCAAATGGGAGTATCAGCAAATTGAGATTGGTTTAAAATGACTGCTGCATTGCTCAGTGCTCAGCTACAATCTTCTGAAATGCCATCCCCATTTTGGCACAACCACTCCAGCTGTGGCTGGAGTCCAAAGTGATTCCTCAGTCATACTGAGAAATGTCTGTGCTTGCCCTGCCATGCAGATGTTTAGATGTTTTCTAGCTGCTTTCTCTACACTCCTCTCACAGCATCTGAGGGGCCAAGCTGCAATAAATGCAGTAGATCTTAAATACATGAGAACAGGAGTGATGGACAGGTGATGTGAGGGGGAGGCTCATGGCGGAATCATCATTGTCATCCATGAAAAGGAGGCAGATCTCCCATGCCCTGCAGAGGAAATTGTGTGGGTTTCTGCTCCCTGGCTCCTGTGCAGCTCTGCCTCCTCTGCAAGGAGCTGAGAAAGTGATGACTTTGAGTGCTCCTTGGGACTTCAGAGGGCCAGGAGGGATCACAGGGCCCCTGCCTGGGACAGGGACGCCAGGGACATTCCTGGGCTTCCTCAGCCCTTGGTGAGCTGGTGCATAAGAATTTTGGCACTGACTGACACACTGTGCTTGGTTTCTGCAGCCCATCTCCAGAGGAGGGAATGGGTGATGAATTTGACCTGATGGATCACTCGGATCTCTACATCCTCGACTTCAGTACGTGAGCACTTCCTGCCCAGCTTGTACCTCTTACCACAAGGTGCCCTGTGAGCAGGCCCTGCTGTGAAGCACCTCACTGTGCTCTCTGTGGCTGCAGGTGCCATGTCCTGGAGCCAGACAGCTGTGTCTGACCAGTGTGCTTGGCTCGAGGCAGAGCAGCCAGAGCTGCAGCCATGCTTTGTGCACTCCTGCATGCAAGGCCTCTTGTGGGAGCACCCCAGCCTGTCCCTGGTGTCACTCTGTCTTGTCCCTCAGACAAGGCTCTGCCCTGTTTCCTGTGGCACTGACTGCATGATGCTGGGGCCTCCATGGTGTCCAGTCAAAGGCTGCTGTAGCTAAACTGCTCTCTTTTCCCAGGCCCCAGTCTGAAGACGTTGTGTAAGCTAGCAGTGATTCAGTACAGCCTGGACCAGTCCTGCCTTCCCCACGACATCAGGTATTGTGTGCCTTGCTGGGACCTCACCCTGGGGTGCTCCAGCCCTGCTTGAGGGCTGCCCTCAAGGCTCTGGACACCTTTGTGGGCTGGGCTGGAGACTGTAGCTGAGGCTGGCATGAAACAAAGCTGCTCTAGCCCTGGGCACTGTGTTTGTGCTTTTTCTGAGTGTGTATCCTCTTGGTGTGTTACAGATGGGAGCTCTCAGCCATGACAACCAACAGCACCATCAGCCGCCCCATTGTCTCCAACCAGGGCTGAAGAGAACTTGTCCTTCCACCACCCTGCCCTCACCCCTCCACATGCTGACCTCTTGCTCCACTGCCTGCATGAATTTTTAGCCCTTTCAAGCAAGGAATGTGTGAGCTCGGTTTGTCTTGCCCTAGCTAGGCCTCCCTCTGCCCTTGTCATGCTTTGGGCAGCACAAGGGGGCAGGCAGAGCTGGCCACTGAGGGAAAAACTGTCTGGCCTCAGCAGCACAGCTGTGACCCCTCTCCTCACTGGTGGTTCTAGAGCTTCCTTTCCCTTTGCCTGTGGAACTGCAGCTGTGCTGTCCGGTGTGCAGCCACTTTCCAAGGGCCTGAATCAACTCTTTACCACCAGCCACGGCCCTGGGGTTGATGTCAGGGTCCACCTGAACTGTTCCTGCATTGCCTCAAGAGAGCAGGAACCTCCACACCTGCTCCTGCCAGCACTGACAGCTTCCTGGCACTGAAGGGCAGGCCCCAGCTCCAAGCTGAGCACAGTGTGGGGGCCTGGGCCCAGCTGGACACTGCCCAGCTCCCATTGTAAAACAGCAACTGGGGGAAGTTTTATAAATGGTGAGGCAGACGTGGTTTCTGTGTGTCCTAGCAGATGAACTGGGGGAGAAAAAGGCTTGAGAGGGGAGAGACTGAACCAGGTGCTTTTCCCTGCAGCTGCAGGCCAGTGGTGGCTTGTGGAGCAGCAGGCAGTGGCTGATGTGAGCCACAGCCCTGCCTGGGATGGGCAAGGGAAGCTGGGCCTCCTCCAGCAGCACTGCTGTGGGGTACCTGCCTCCTGCCCAGAGTTGTGCTGTCCTGCAAGAGGACAGAAGGAAAATGGTGTCTGTCTCCTTTGGCTGCACTGCCTCAGGTAAGTGGGTGCTCTGGAGCTTCCTGCTTCAGGGCTGGAGGTGGAGGGATGCCTGGGACAGCCTTCCTGGCTGGCACAGAGGGCCGTGCTCAAACCCTTTCTCACCAACATGAGGCATCTGATGTGAAGAGGAGCTCCAGTGGCAACTGCAGTGGGGCTATTGCATAGAAAGCTAAGGAAGCACTCAGGGCCTGTCCTGGGATGTAAAGTCACAGGGGCTGCTGAGATGGTGGTGGCTGCATGCCAGGAACATGGGTGGCAGAGGGCCTGGGCTGTCTGCCCTGAAGGCTGGCACATGGCCAGGGACAAGTGCTCATCCAGCAGCACGAGGTTGCAGAGGTGCCTGGGCTCCTCAGCCTGCAGGAGGTGGCCAATGCCAGCACAGTGGAGCAGTCTGGAGTGGTGTGACAGCAGTGAAACCCCGTGGCAAGAGAACAGAAGGCCCCATAATGGTGACAAGAGCTTGTTCTTCACACACTGGCAGCACCTCCTTGTGAAGGTGATGAGCATCATTGGCCTGGAGGGAAACAGGGTGAGCTGTGACAGCACATCTGGCTGAGGGGGAGCAGCTCCAGCATCCTTTGTGGTCCTTGGCACCTGCAGGTTACCAAGAGGACTTAGGTGAACGTCTCCCATGTGTTGTCCAGCAGCTCTAACTCCCTCCCTCCATCAGCTGCCTCAGCCACAGGCACTCTCTCAAGCTGTGAAATAAATGGTGGAGTTTTTTTGCTGTGCACTAAAGCACCAAGCTGACTCTCCTTGCAGGCTGCCAGGCACTAGGAAATGCCCCCTAACACCCAGAGTCCCTGTGCTGGGCTGTGTGGTGCTGAGCACAGAGGCTCCTCAGTTCTGTCACTGGGAGGAATCTCAGTCTCTGGGGCAGTGAGTGGAGTCAATCACCCCCAGAAAAGCTCAGCACCCCATGCCAGCTGCCTCCAGGAGAGCAAACCTTTGTGGAGGACAGATCTCCTCTGGGAAGGAAAGGTGCTCATCAGGGAGAGGAGTCACTGACACTCCTCTTAAAGGTTCAGGGGTGCTGTGGCTCTAACCTGCCTCTGCCAGGAACCTATTGCAGGCCTGGGCATGGCACACTGTTCACCACCTTGGTCCTGGTGTTTCCACCTCTGTTTTCTTTCTTATCAACTCCTTCTCCCAGCACCCAGGTCAGTCATCAGTGGTACTGGAGAGCAGCTCCCAGTCAGGCAGACTTGACACAGGATGTTTTGCAGGGCTGGCAGGAGCTGGGCAGATGTGTGCCCCACAGGGAGATCCCTGCTGCCTTTGTCACTGCCCCCTCCTGAGCGGCAGGTTTGCTTTAAAGACCCTGGCTTCCTTTTATTACTTCCCCTCTCAAATTTCAACTGCTTGCAAGGGCTATTTTTAGCAGCCTGCCTTCTAAAAATAGCCCCGAGCTGTTTGGAGTTGCGTCACAAGAGGTAATTCTCGCCCCTGAGTGGCTTGGCCTCTGCACCCCAGGAGGCTACAAAAGGAGGCCAGGAGCAGCAGGGTCAGCAGGTTCAGCCACAGCCGCAGGCGAAGGAGGCAGCGGTTCCCTGCCAGCCCCAGGCATCCCAGCCCCGGCAGCATGACCATCTTCTGCAGCCACTGCCACCGGCCACTGCAGGCAGAGATGAGCTGCCTGCCCGCCAGGGCCAAGCAGGCGCCCAGCGCCCCGAGGCCCTTCAGGTGAGCTCTCTCCCACCTCCTGCCCTCCCTCAGGGCTGGGATGGCCTCCCAGAACCCCGGGATAGCTGGTGCAGGCTCTGATGGCCCTTGCAAGGTGCTGACACCAGCCTGGACAGCGGGACTGCCGGCCAGTGCATGGGGAGGAGGTGCAAGAATTTGGAGGGACAGAGGTATTTTAGGTAGTTTAGGAGGAAAGGCAGATTGTACTGGGCTGGGGTGCACATTCCAGCACTGGATGTTCTTTCCATCCTGGTGGGGAGGTTGTCTCACGTGGGCTCAAGTCATTGTCCAGCCTGATGCCCAGCAGGAGAGGCACCAGCCATACCAGCAGCGTGTGCCCCTGGGTAGGCTGGAGCACCTCTGCCTATGCCCACAAGGTTTGCTCTCCTAGAGGCAGCAGCTGGCATGGGTGCTGAGCATCTCCACTCCATATCCCCAAGCTGGCAATTCTGCCCACAATGACAGGCAGGGAATGCTGTCCCTTGCCCTCCCTGGACAGGTGTCCCAGATGGTTGGCTTTGCAGGTCAACCAAGAGCGCTTCCAAGGCTCGCCGAGACCAGATCAATGCGGAGCTGCAGGCGCTGCGCTCCCTGCTGCCCATCTCTGCCCAGGAGAAGGAGCGGCTCTCCTACCTGCACACCATGGCCCTGGTGTGCCTCCGCCTGCGGGGGGCTCAGCTCTTCCCTCCAGGTACCCTCAGCACCGCTGTTCTCCACGCTCCCTTGGCTCTGTGTGGGGCACTGCCCCTGCCTCATCCAAGACAACTCTTCACCCTCATCCCCCTGCAGGCTTGGCTCCTCCTACGGGACCGGCCATTGGCACAGAGCTACTCTCCCTGCTCCCGGGGTTTCTGCTTGTGCTCTCAGCAGACAGCAAGCTGGTCTACATCTCAGAGAACGTGGCTCAGGTCCTGGGCCTCTCTGTGGTAAGGCCTGCTCACTGGGCATTTGCAGTCACCATCCCCATACCCATCCTGGTGCCTTTAGTGCCTGCACAGCACGCTGCCCCAGCAGACGCTGGGCTGTGGCTGCAGCAGGCTGTGCACCCACGATGGCAGCCAGGGCCCACTGAGACAGGCACAGTCTCTGAGGGCAGCCCTCTGTTTGTCAGGTGGAGCTGCTCGCCCAGGGGGACACAGTCTTTGACATCCTGGATGGGCGAGTGGGAGAGGATGTGCACAAGAAGCTCCTCCTTGCCCGGGAGGAGCCTGGCAGGGGTAAGGGAGGCCTCGGCTGGCATCTCATGGATCTTGCCATCCTGCTCTGGCCCTTGGCTGTGATTTGAGAGCAGGGCCAGCCCTGCTTGGAGCAGTGAGGCAGCTCCTGACCCACTCTGAACGGTGTGTTTCCCTGCAGAAGTCACTTTTGTCAGCGAGATGCGCACATCCAAGGCCTTCCGGCTGCAGCACGGGGGCAATCGGGTGGTGGCAGTGTGCGGGCGCTTTGTGGCCCTGCACTGGCCACCCTCCCCCTCCACCACAGCCTTCCTGGCTCTCTGCACACCCCTTGTGCAGTCACCCACAGATGGCGAAGCTGCTTCCCAGGATGACATGTTCCAGAGCATGCATCTCCTGGACATGACGTTTATTGATGTCACGGAGAGGTGAGGGGGTGCCTGCTCGCACACAGCCCCAGCTGTACATCTCGGGCAGCAAGAATAATTCCCTTCACTCAGCCTGTGTATGGGATGCAGGCTTCGTACAGCACTCAGTCCCCACTCCCCTTGTCTTCCCCAGTGTCACCTACCACCTCGGCTACCACCGGGAGGAGCTGGTCGGTCAGTCGTGGTACAGCCTCCTGCACCCTGAGGATGCTGAGCTGGCAGCTGCCCAGCACAGGGCCCTGGGTGAGTGTCACACCCAGGAACATGTGTGCTGTCCCCTGGCTCCATGGTCTGGTTATGCCTGAAACGTGGCTATCCAGGACAGCAGCGACAAAGCAAATTCAGCCCTCCCTGTTGTGACTCCCTGCTCCAAAAAGGATGAAGTGGGGAAGTGATTACACGCCCCATACACTGTCTATAAGTAGTTTCCAAGCTGGGGGTGGGCAATCCTGCTTTGCCACGGTATAAAAAGGGACAATCCCACCTGAGCCCCATCTCTGTGTTGCTTCTGTCCTGCTGGGGCCGGCGGCAGAGCCCACCGGGGCAGCCTGCGGGGCTATCCCGGCACCCTGGGGCCGTGCCCTGCTGTGGCTCACGCAGTCCCTTTCCTTGCCCGCAGCGCTGGGCGCGGGGGCCGGGCCGGCAGCGGGGACCGCCGTGCTGCGAGTGCTGCGCAGGGACCGCGCCTGGAGCTGGCTGCGAGTGTGGGCGCGGCGGGACGGCGGCTGCATCACCTGCACCTGCCGCTGCCTCAGGTGAGCGGGGAGTGGGGGCTGCATCACCTGCACCTGCCGCTGCCTCAGGTGAGCGGGGAGTGGGGGCTGCATCACCTGCACCTGCCTCAGGTGAGCGGGATCCCGGGGGGTGGCTCTGCATCACCTGCACCTGCCTCAGGTGAGCGGGATCCCGGGGGGTGGCTCTGCATCACCTGCAGCTGCCTCAGGTGAGCAGGATCCCAGGGGGTGGTGGGGCTGCATCACCTGGAGCTGGCGCTCAGCCAGGGTCCCCAGGCTGTCGCTTACCCCGTGTCCCCGCAGGGAGGAGGAGGCGGCCCACCTGCGCTCCCGGCAGCCCCGCGCCGCCGCGCCGCCCGCGGGCCGGGATGTGGCCCGGCTGGCCGAGCAGCTCCGCGCCCTGGCCGACAGCCTCTCGCCGCCCGCTCCGCCCTGCCGCTGGCCCCGTCCCGAGGAAGCCGAGGACGATGCCTCTGTCTGCTTTGGGAACTCTCTGCTGCACCACCCTCCTGCCCACTTCCTTCGGCTTCCCTTCGAGCAGAAAATAGGGTGCGACATTCCAAGTGTGCTCCCACAGGTGTGGAGTGCTCAGAGGTGCTGACACCCCTTGGTCTGCTGGCTGTACCTGCCCTAATGCAGGCCGCTGTGTGTAACCACATTTCAGCCTGCTGGTCACTTCTGACAGCTGCAGGTGATCCAGCGGGAGGCCATGGCAAACCTTCGTTTAAACTTGGTGCTCGCATTAGAAACTTAGTCCGGCCTGCGATAAACCCGCCATCAGGACGGCTCAGTCCCACAGCGCAAAGATCTTGCACTTAAAAACACTTACTGACTACTTAGTTGGGTATCGCCGGGGCCTTTGTGTACATAACCCGTTCCTCAGAAAAGAAGGATTTTTTTCTTAAAAAAAAAAAAAAAGGACAATAAACGCCGCTCCCCCACGTGACCGCCTCTGCTCCGCTTCCGGTTCCGCCGGTGCCGCGCGGGCCGTTCCGGGGGCGATGGGGCCGCGCCGTGAGGGACCGGGATGGGGACGGGGACAAGGACGGGGACGAGCCGCCGCCGCCGCCGTCACGGACAGCGAGGAAGAGGCGGCCGCGGAGCAGGCGCTCGGGAGGAGGCTGGAGCCGGCGGAGGAGAGCTCTGGCTCCAGCGACGAGAGCGACGACGGCGGGAGCGTGGCGGGGGCTGGCGGGAAAGGTGAGGGAGCCCGGCGGGAGCGACTCCGGGAAAGGCGGCACCTCGGCTCGGTTTGGTGGGAAAGGAGCTGCCAAAGAGCTCGGTGCCCTCTCGTATCCCAGCTCCTGCCCAGCTGAGCAGCTCGGGATCAGCAGCGGGGTTGGGTGAGAGGTCCCTGGAACAAACTCGTGTAGGGGCCGCTTGTCCCCAGTGCGGGGAATCACAGACCATAAAATGGTTTGCTTGGAAGGGGTCTTAAAGCTCACCCATTTAACTTCACCCAAGTTGCTGTGGGAGATGTCACACGTCTCGGGGACAATATGTGTGCCAGTTCCTGTGTGCAGGAGCTGGAGAGACCCTCCCAGCACAGCAGAGCAAGGAGCAGGCAATGCCCGGCTGTGTGGGCTGAGGGCTGGCATGGGGTTCTCGTCCACTGCAGCAAACACAGTTTGGTTTCCCCGTCTCAGAACGATCCGAGTGAGAATGAAAACCTTACAAAAAATACAGCAAAAGCCCTTGAAGGGAATCGTGAGGGAGTGGGCATTGGTGTTATCTGCAGGGCACAGCACAGCGTGTCACGGGTGTGAGGAGTCTCTGGTTCCTTGTGAAAGGTCTCCAGGGTGTGACTCTGGGGGAGGCACATCTCTGCAGGTGAGGTTTTGGCAGTGGGGTTCAGAGGTGGGCAAGGTGCCTCGCCATCTGTTGTAGGCATTTTGTTTTTCTCAGGTGAGTAAAGCTCAGAGAGAGGATCACTGGCAGGCACTCTGTCCTTCCCACAGCTGGATGGGAATGGGAATGGGAACAGCAGCTTTGCTTTTGCCATCTGTCAGGGCACTCTGTGATCTTGTTTCTGGAGCAGGAGGAGTCCAGCCCTGATTTTGTCTCAGCAGGGAAGGACTGGGCAGATATCAGGCATTTCTTTAGGCCATCTGTGTGCTCTGCAGGTTGTATAGCTCCCTGCAGGTTCAGCTGAGGAAGGCATAAGGTGTCCATGTGCCACAGGAGTCTGTGGGAGGAGAGGAAACACAGGAGGCTGTGCTTGAGAGCAGGAAATGCCCCTGTTATCTGCAGGTAACAGTAGCTTATCAAGAGGTGTAAAAAGAAGGAAACAATCCACAAAATAATGGATGAAGGGGAAAAGTGGCAGGAGGGAAAATTAAATGGACAACAAAGACAGCAGAGAACAGGTAAGTTATATACTAAGGGGAAAAAAGGAATGAAAAAATTGGGAAATTAAGTCCTCAAGCAAGAATGCGAGGAACAAGGAAAATAAGCTAATCCTGCCTTTTTAACCAGAACCTTTTCACACACACAGTTGCCAAATCTGCTGCCCAGATTAGTGAATGCCTGCTGGGACCATTCACTTCTGCTCCAGAAGAGGCTTCTTTTTTTTTTATAGTGATGTTTTTATCACTGTGAGTGGTTAATTCAATCTCCTAGAAACAGGCAGTAGGATGTATTTTGTGGACTGATAGTACCATGTGGAAATAATTTTCCCTATCAGGTTTTAGGTAGTCAGGTTTGGTCTCCTGTACCAGTGATGAAATACTTTATCATGGAAACTCTGCATGGCTTTGCTTTGTCTGATTTATACCAAATCTCCTTTTGGCATCATTTTATATGGTGTCTTTATCTCATTTTCATTGAAGTCTTTGCTGTGTAAACAGCTTTGTTTTGGAATTTCAGCCAAGTGGAATATTGGAGTGCAAGTGATGGTGCCTTGTCTTCATCAAGTGCTGAGAGTATCTTCCACTTCATAATTCCTTTCTTTTAATGCTTTATTTGTCCTTTTGGCTGTCCTTGTTCAGGATTTGGATGGGGTGGGTGTTTAGGGGAATGAAATCATGCTGTATTCACATTTCCTTTGTCCCTTGTGCAGCAGACTGGATAGTCCTTGCTCCTGTACCCCACTTCAGAGCACTAATGAGCATCATCAGAGCAGAGTTCCTGAGCATTCAGAGCAAGCAAAATGAAAACATTTACTGAGGCAGCTCTTGGCTGTGCCCATGATGTTTTCTGGATGATGAGAGTTGTTTCTGAAGGTCCTGGTTATTGCCAGGATGAGTCCATGCTCTGAGCCAGTGTGACTGACTGACCTCATGTTGCTTCCTGAATTTGGCAGGGCACACACAAACCTCGCTCGTGGACAGGGTTTTGTGTTTGTGTGGGAAGGGTTTGGGAGGGAGTGGGCTACAAGAGCAGCTTGTGGGGCACCTGGTATCCAGCCAGGGTATCACAGACAGGCTGTGATGGTCGCTGTTGGGCCACACTCGGTGTGTTTTGTATTGCAAAGGCTCAGAAAGACCATGTGTCTGTCACTGCTCAGGGGTGCTGAGCAGGCAAACACCACCTCAGTCAGTTTGCCAAGGCTTTCTGTCGCAGAAAGGATCTTTCCATAGGGTCTTTCATGGAAAATCCTTTCCTTAGGATTTTTTCTCCTGAGAAATTGAGAGGCCTCAGGAACAAAATGTAAACATTGATTATTTCTGCTGTGGAATGCAACAGGTGCATCTGTGATTGGTCCATGTTGGGTGTTTGTAATTAATGGCCAATCACAGTCCAGCTGGCTCGGACAAAGAGCCGAGCCACAAACCTTTCTTATCATTCTTTCCTATTCTATTCTTAGCTGGCCTTCTGATGAAATCCTTTCTTCTATTCTTTTAATATAGTTTTAATGTAATATATATCATAAAATAATAAATCCAACCTTCTGAAACATGGAGTCAGATCCTCGTCTCTTCCCCAACCCAAAAACCCCTGTGAACACGGTCACAGCTTTCCCTTCCAGAAGGGACACAGTGCAAACCCCGAGTGGAATGAGTATATCCAAGTGCTGACTGAAGAAATGCTTTCAGTTGTTGGTTCTGAACACCTAGAAGTATAAATCTAGAATAAAGAATAGTATGATAATAGAGATAATAATATTTTTGCATTCTGGTTATAAGAAGCTCTAAAGGTTACTGATATTAAGGGATATTAAAGAAACATTAAAATAGGAAAGTCAGGACTGAGAGGTAACCCCTCCGAATTCACAGTGCCCAGTGTAGAGCTTGCACTGCTCTTTGTGCCAGGCAAACACTTTGTACTGGTCTTGTGTGTGCTGTTGAGTGGAGAGAGAAGCAAAGACACTTTGGGGAGAGGGGAGGCTGCTCTGTTCTGGTGGTAGAGACTGAAGTGATCAATGGCAGAGGAACCAGAGGCTGAGAGATGCAAGGGTGCAGTTGTACAGGGATGGCACCACTGTGCTTGTGTCACTGTCCCAAGCTCTGAGGCATCCCTCTTGGTGGAGTCTGGGGGTGAGAAGTGCCTTGAGGAGCTGTTCAGCTCAGGTGTGCCCTGTGCTCTCTTCCAGGTCAGTCTGACATGTCTTTTGAGGAGCTCCTGCGGGTGCAGAGTGATGCAAGGACCAGAGTGAGCAGGAAGGTGCCTGGTGGGAAGCAAACTGCAAAGCCTGCCAAAGCTACACTGAAGCAGCAACAAGGCAAAAAGGGGTAAAGAGGCTCTTTTGTGATCAGAAAAACGTGTGTGTGTGCTCTCTGCATTCCAGAAATTGCACTGGGAGCTCCTCACAGCAGTGGTGTTGCCTTGGAGCTGGCATAGATCTCCTTTAATGTACTGGACAATAATGCCTGTCACTATATTTCATTTGGAAATGGTCTGGTGCTGTTTTCAGAGCTCTTAATATCCTGTTCTCTTCAAATCCCCAGCAGCCACCTGACAGTTAAATTGGCACTCACTGCCTTTATACCCTCTAAATTAAGGCACTTGTAACCCTTGGCATGGTGTGCCTCTCAAGCTCTGTGACAGTGTCCACTGTGACCTGAAATCATTGCCCTGCTGGTTCCTAAACCCCTTCCAGCTTATCAGTATCTTCTGCCTGGCTCTCACTGCCTGGACTTACAGTCACAGACAATTGTTCTGCAATTCCATTTATCCTTCTCTTGCTGTCTCATCTGTGGCTTGTCCGTGTTCATTTTCCTTTATTCCCTCTCTACAGAACTTGCCATCACAGACTTTTCCCTGTATTCATCACAACAAAAGCTATCTTACCTTTTTACAGTTCTCCACAGGCCCCTACTGGTAACAGCAATACCCTTACCCCTTATTTGCAGTAATTAGGTAGTTTTCAATCCTCAGAGTGGCACCCAGGTGATTTGAATGGGTTTCCTCTCTTACACCTGCACTCCCTATCTTATTTCTGAACCTCTGCTCAATGCACAAGCACAGAACACAAAATACATTTCTCCTGCCATAAAGAGTTGGTTAGGATAATGTTTCTGCTTTACTTTTTACTCAAGACTCTGGGGGATTTTGTGTAGTGCAACATCTTCTCTCAGTGTCTCTATTTCTGCCACACAGTTTGCATAATTCTGCTTTTGTTTAATTCCTCTAATCCTTTAAGTAATGTATTGCTGGAAATCCCACATGCTTTTTCTCTCATGCTTTTGTTACGGAAGTGAGCTTCTTAAAGAAAGGGCTTCAGGGAGTTCCCTGGCACTGAGCTGTTTTCAGCAGTGACTCCAGAGCATTGTGCAGGGTTGTAGCCTCAGAGGATGTGAGAATACACTGAGCACTGCCCTGAGAGGGATTTGGAAAACCTGTGCCTGTGGGGTTGTGGCTGGCTGTGGGTGCTCTCAGCAGGTGTCCCTCAGCAAGTTTGCTGTCAGCAGAAAGCTGGGAGGAGTAGCTGCTCCACAGAGGGCTGTGCTGCCATTCCATGAGACCTGGACAGGCTGGGCACAAAGAAGCTCCTGGAATTCAGCAATGGTAAGGGCAGGCTCCTGCAGAGAAGGACCTGGGTGTCCTGGTGGACAATGAGCTGTCCTTGGGCCAGCCCTGCCCTGGGGGACAAGAAGGCCAACAAAATCCTGGGCTGCATCAGGAACTGCAGTGCCAGCAGGGCAGGGAGGGGATCCTGCCCCTCTGCTCAGCCCTGGGGAGGCCAGTCTGGAGTGCTGTGCCCAGTTCTGGGATCCTCAGGACAAGAGAGACATGGAGGCCCTGGAGAGGATGAATCCACTAGAGGGCAAAAAAACCCCAAAAAAACATTAGGGTACTGGAGCATCTCTCCTGTGACAACAGGTTGAGGTAGCTGGGACTGTTTAGCCTGGAGAAGAGATGATAAGAATGGACCTTATCACTGGAAATATGTAAAGGGCAGGTGTCAAGAGGATGGTGCCAGGCTCTTTTCAGTGGCATCCAGTGACAGGACAAGGGGCAATACTGAAACACAGGGAGTTTCACCGGAATATGAGGAAAAGCTTCCTCACTCTGAGGGTGACTGAAGAAGTGCTCAGTGAGGTTGTGGAGTCTCCTTCTCTGGAGATATTTAAAACCCACCTGGATGCAATCCTGTGCAATCTGCTCTAGGTGACTCTGCTTTAGGAAAGGTTCCTTCCACCCCCAGCCATTCTGTGACTTCATGAGAGGAATTATCAGTTCAACACATTATTGATGCAGGTGGTGGGTTTTCACTTGATACAGAGGAGCTGTTCCAGGTTCTTTGTAGGGTTGTTTTAACCACATTTTGATATATTTGGTTGTTGTAGCCTTCTGTGGCTTTTGACTGAGCCACCTCTTTGCTTTCTATATCATGGTAAGGATTGAGCTGGGAGAATCTCTTGTACAGTAATGTTCTTCTGAGGGTCCAGATGACCTCCCAGCATATTAGCTTGGGCCTCATTCTGACATTTGCTCCTCCTAAATCCATTTTTCTTGTTTCCAGGCCACTGGAGATGTCAGCCAAGAAGCCTGTACCTTTCCTGCGACAAGTGGTCCCTGTTAGGAAGAAGGTGGGTGCTGCCCCTCCCCAGCTCATGACTTGCCTTAGTGCTGCTGACAGGGCACACACTTGGGAATGGGGCTGCTGCAGATGGCACAGGCTGCTTCTGGAGGACAGGGCTGGGCCATGGGGAGTGGAGACAGTGACAGTGTTTCCCTGGGGAGAACAGTGGGTGGGTTGGAGCAGCTGCAGGTTAACTTGAGAGTTTGTGACCCAGATGTTTCCAGAAGGTGCAATGACAGCCACCAATGACACTTCCACTACAAACCGTGGTCATTATTCTAATCTCAGAAGTTCAGATGTCCATTACTTTCCAATCTGAATCTAACTTTTGACTTATCATTGCTGGATCATTGGAATATGGTAATTTCCACAGTGAGAGACCTCTTTGTACCACCCTTTTTGCATGGCCTGACCCAGTTAATCTGTGAAAATCTGGATAGGTATGAGTTCCCAAATCCATCACCTTGACAACACACATTCAGCCAGCTCTTGGTCTGGGAGTTGCAGGTGTTTGACAGCAGCACTCCTGCTGTTATTCTTGGCTGTTCCTGGGTGGCAGACTGGCACATGGAGATGTCTGTTGCATGATAAATTTGATGCAGGCATGACTTTGGGGATGCCACCTTGACCATTGTACTCAATCTTTGCCAACTGCAGATATTTCAGTGGTGGGAGCATAACATTGCTGGGGAAAAAAATTGGCTGATCCATGAAGGGAGAGTCAGCAGGCTGTTAACAGGATAACAATGGCTACAGCTCTTGCCTTCCTGCTGACAGGTCCAGAGAGACCCTCGATTTGATGACCTGTCTGGAGAGTATAAGCCTGACATATTTATGAAGACCTACAGCTTCCTGGACAGCATCAAGCAGCAGGAGAAGGAGGTGATGCTCTGTGCCTGTCCTTGCCTGGAGGAACCTTGCTTGGCAGGGGCTACTTCAAAGGCTTTTCACAGGGGAGGGGACAGGCAGGCAGTGATGCAGCTTTCTGCTCTCTTCTTCTTCAGATGGTTCAGAAGCAGCTGAAGAAATGCCGGAACGTGGAGCAGAAGGAGAAACTCCAGCGGCTCCTGAACCGTATGGTGAGTTCAGTGAGCAGCTCCTCTCTGGGGAGCACTGGCAGAGAGGATGTGTCACCTGAGCTCTGCCTCAGTGCTGACACAGGCCATCCTTTTTGTACAGACACAGCAGGAACAGGCACAGAAAAAACAGCAGAAGTTGAGAGAGAGGGAGCTGTCTTTGAAAAGACAACAGAGGGAATTGGCCAAGCAGGGAAAGAAACCTTTCTTCCTAAAGAAATGTAAGTACTTGGAGTAAGCATGCTGCAGGGGCATCTAGAGGGAGAACTGCTGGCAGGAATTCAAGCTCTGGGAGCAAGGTGTCCATACCATCCCACACAGCTGTGGGGGAATTGTTCCAGTGCTGCTGCTCAAGGGAGAAGCTGGATCAGGGAGGGAGAGGTGGGAAGGGGCTGCTCTGTAGAGATGTTTTGGGCTTCACTTTAAAACTCAACTTCCCTCTGCTCTGCAGCTGAGAAGCGGAAATTGGAGCTAGCTGAGAAGTATGCAGAGCTGAAGAGGAGTGGAAAGCTGGAGAGCTTCCTGAACAAGAAGAGGAAGAGAAATGCCATCAAAGACAAGCGCCATCTGCCCTCACAGAAGAACTTGTGACTGTTGGACAGTCGTGCTGTTGTCTGGCACTGGCTCATTCTGCCTTGGCCAGGCCTGGAGGATGGTTATCCCTCTTCCCAGGACCTGCCTTCCAGTGTGCAGTGATGCTGTAAGGCAGCAGAGCAGGGGCTGAACTGAAGGAACTACATTTTTTTTGTAGCTGAAGTATCTGCTTTGCTTGTGGTGTAGATCATGCCTGGGTGGTGACAACTGTGTCATGCAGATGCTGATGGTGATGACAGCTGTCTTTGCCCTGGCACCTGCTCATTTCCAACTCCAGCAAGGAAAGCCTGAGTCCTGCCCTGCGCTGCTGGCTCTACTCCAGGTTCTCTCAGACTTCCACTGAGGCAGAAAAGGATGTGGGACAATCCCTGCTCAGAGCAGCAACCCTGACTTCAGATCAGGTTGCTCAGGGCTGCTTTGGTGGGATCTGGTAATGTCCAAGGACAGATGCCCTCACCTCTCTTGGCCTCTGCTCTACTGCTTCAGGTTCTCAAGATGGAACTTTTTGTTCCCTCATCCAGGAACCTGTTTTTACTTTATTCCCACTGTCAGTCTGTTCCAGTCAAAAGTGTTTGACTTTAGGGGAGTCAGTGCCTCTCTCCAATATCCCAGCAGCCCTCTTGCTTCTCCTTGTTCCTTTTTTCCCCTGTCTGCCATGGCTGTGCTGACAAGGGGGTGGCCCAGGTAACCCCAGTGTGAGAGGTCAGAGTGTGCTGGGAGAGTGCCTGGGCACAGCTGTGCCCTGTGGGTGGCCACAGGCGTTTGGGGCCTTGGGAGAGCCTTGATGGGAGCAAAGCATGGAGCAAGGAGCAGGTCAGCCAGCCTGAGGGTGCTGCTGAACCACTTAGCTCCACTGTAATTCCTGTGGGTGATGCAAGTTCTGCTCTGGTGAGAGGACTTGGTGGAACTGGGGGAAGGCAGTAGCCATGGGATAGCTTGGCTAGAGACTGCTGCCAGGGCCTCGCTGAGGGGTCCCTCCTCAGCATTCCTGACTCCCTGTGTCCCCATGCCCTGCTGCTTGTAGGTCTGGTGCAGCAGGTGCACCCCCAAAGTGGTTCTGCTTTCCCCTCCTGCCCCTCTCCACACGCTCTGCAGACACCCAGTCCCACAAGTCCCCCAGAAGAGGGGGGAGATCTGCCTGCTGGCAGGGACACAGACAGGAAAAGGCTGCAGGGCTCAAGTCTTTTATTGCAAAGAGGGAGATACAAAAAAAGGACAGTCACCCCTTTTTGGGTCCCCCCAAGCCTGCAGCTGGCTGAGAGGGGTGACAACAGAGGGAGGCCCAGGCCTTGCTCCCCCTGCATGGGGACCTCAGCTTAGAGTGGGGAGCAGGCTGCTGCCAAGGACCACACTGGAGCCAGGGCCAACCACAACAGAAAAGTGGGTGACCCACTGTGTCCCCGTGCAGCAGCCTGGCTGCCCAGAGAGCAGTGCTGCACAGGGAGCACTGACAGGGAGCCTGGCACAGGGTGGGGCTGCCTGGCCTCACCCAGACACACCTCATGGCAGGCAGCCCTGGCCTCGTCCCCTGCTCTGCTGTTTTACCAGGTGGGCTGCTGAGCTTCCAAACTGCCCTGCAGCCTTGCAGAGGCTGCTGAGCTTCCAAACTGCTCTGCAACCTTGCAGAGGCTGCTGAGCTTCCAAACTGCCCTGCAACCTTGCAGAGGCTGCTGAGCTTCCAAACTGCCCTGCAGCCTTGCACAGGGTGCTGGGGTTCCAAACTGCCCTGCAGCCTTGCACAGGGTGCTGGGGTTCCAAACTGCCCTGCAGCCTTGCAGAGGCTGCTGAGCTTCCAAACTGCCCTGCAGCCTTGCACAGGGTGCTGGGGTTCCAAACTGCCCTGCAGCCTTGCACAGGGTGCTGGGGTTCCAAACTGCCCTGCAGCCTTGCAGAGGGTGCTGGGGTTCCAAACTGCCCTGCAGCCTTGCAGAGGGTGCTGGGGTTCCAAACTGCCCTGCAGCCTTGCAGAGGGTGCTGAGCTTCCAAACTGCCCTGCAGCCTTGCAGAGGGTGCTGAGCTTCCAAACTGCCCTGCAGCCTTGCAGAGGGTGCTGAGCTTCCAAACTGCCCTGCAGCCTTGCAGAGGCTGCTGTGGGGGCCCTCACCACGCGCCCCTCGGGCCCTGAGCGGTTTCACCCAGGGAAGGAGGGAGCAGGGTGGTTCCCCTCTGTCCAGGCAGGGAGCTCCACAGCCTGCCCCGGGTCTGTGGCTCCGGCCAGGCGTGGGGATGGCCAGGCTGTAGCTCCTGCCGCCCCGTCACGTGTTGTCCTGGGCCAGCTCCTCGGGGCAGGCAGGCTGGTCCCGGGCCTTGCGCAGCCCCGAGGGCGGCTGGGCCGGGGTGCTGTGCTGCGGGTCCGGCCCCGGGGGCGCGTGGTGCTGGTGCCGCTGGTACTGCACGAACATGCAGACCTTCATGCCAATGGCCAGCATGTTCTTGCCCATGAAGATGCTGGAGACCCGGGCATCCCTGAAGAAGACCATGTTGCTGCCTCGGATGAAGATGGTGGCGATGTTGACGGTGAGCATGCTGAGCATGGGGTAGAGCATCATGCGGTGCGGCACGATGCCGATGCCCTGCATGCTGATCTCGCACAGGGACACGCAGGGCAGGACCAGGAGCAGGATGTAGCAGTAGAAGAACATGATGCCCTCAGCCCAGAGGGGCAGCCCTTTCTTCTGGGGCTCCCACAGGTTGGCCTGGATGTCCAGCACGTCCAGCATGTCCACAATGACCCAGAAGAGGCGGTTGCGGAGATCCTCCTTCTTCTTGAACGTTCTGACGTACTCCATGTGCTCGGTGGCCACCAGGAGCACGTAGAGAGCTGGGATGCAGATGGAGAGCAGCAAGGTCAGCGCTTTGCGGGCGATGAGATCCAAACTTTTCCGGTCAGCTTTGTAATTCTGGTATACAAAGTAGACTTTGATCTCCAGAACGAAGACGTAGAGGAACCAGAGGATCATGGCGTATCCTCGCTTGGCTGTCTTTACCTCTGCCCCAACCCAGATAGCCACGTAGCGGAGCACCAGCAGGAAGCAAATGTCACCCACTGCCACCATGACACAGATGCCCAGCTTCCTGGAGCCCTGGCTCTGCTCCACCAGGTAGGCATCCATGAGGACGAGGCTGGTCATGATGAGCACTGTGGAGAGGCACACATGGGGCTTGCTGACAGGTGGTGGGGGAACCATCCTGCACAGAGGAACAGGCAGGGTCATCAGGAAGTTGCTGAGATTTCCTAGTCCCACCCTTGGGCCCCCTTCTGCCACCCTCTCCTCAACAGCTGTGAGTGGCTGAAAGAAGGGAGGGAGCCATTCCTAGATTTCTCCCATCCTATGTGCCTGGCTTGTTCCAAACCTGCAGATTTCTAGCCAAAGAGCTCCTAAGACCGACCAGGCCATCCTGGTGGCATGTGCTGGCTGAAAGCCAGATCCTAGGAAGCACATGGTGGGGCAGGCTGGACACTTGGGACATGTCAAGCACTTGGGATCCCACTGCCTTTTCTGGTAGCTCATCACACTGACTAGCCTCTGCCACCATGAAGGGTACATGCCTTATTTTCCATGGGATTTCCCTGCTTTTATTTTCCCCTCACAAGGCAAGCTAAGACTAGACTTATGTGTTTAACCCAAGCAGGCCCTTAAATGCTATGATCCAGGACTGCTTTTTTTAGTCTCTTTATTTTTATGCACAGCACAAGATGAAGCCTGGGTTTTTTTAGCCTGGCTGTCTTGTGGGGTGGGAGGGAAAAATTGGCCAGATATTCAGTTTCCTTCAGGTTCATACCCCCAAGAGCTTTGCCCAGAGCTATTTGCCAATGCCCACCCTGCCCCAACACCATAAAGCAAGGAACAGCACCATGAGCCCAAAGCTCCAGCACACAAGGAGCTCTGCAACAGGCCCTGAATTTCTGTGGGATGCTCAGCTTTCCTGGGCTGGGGCAGAGCAAAGCACTGTCCCCAAAAGCTCCCTGCCTGCCTTGTGTGGCACCAGGGCTGTCAGACCCTCCCCCTGACCGAGCACAGCTGCAGGCAGCTGCCTTCAGAGGCAAGGAGTGAGGACAGAGCTGGGGCCTCACCAGGCAGAGAAGAACTTGGCAGCTGCTCTGGAGGGGAGCCAGCCCCCCGGATGAAATGGAGGATGGAGCTGGGCTGATGACTGTGTGGCACAGCGCTGCCCACGCCGAGCCCGCCTCTGCCACGCCTGGGCCGTGCACGCCCGGGACACCATCCTGCTCATCCAGGGGGCAGCGTGCAGGTGGCACCTGAGCACCGAGCAGGATGGAGGCCACACGGTTCATGGTCAGCCCCGCACACGGCCTGACACTGATGGCACAGGGCGCTGGGCACAAGCTACCTGAACTCCTGCTTTTTGGCTTTTGAGGGAGCAGGCGTCCGGCGCAGTCGTGCATCCCTGGGCCCAGCAGCATCCTGGCACGTTGCGGGAGGCAGCGAAGCCTGAACCTGTCAGACACAGGTGCCTCTCAGGGGGAGGCAGCACAGGCGGCGGGCACGGGGGAGCCCGTGGATGTGGCACAGCTGGAGCGTGCCACACACCAGGCGGGGGGCTCACCCCACGGCCTGCCCGAGCCTCCGCGGGGGCTGGGGATACCCCGGGCCCCGGCCCAGCACGGGGCTCAGCCCCAGGCCCCCAGGAGCGGGGCCGCCCTGCCGAGCTCCGTGCCCCGGGAGCGCCGGCCCCGCCTGCCCCGAGCCCCCTGCCCACAGAGCGGCCGGGCCTGCCGGGAACAGGCGCTGCCCTCCGGCCGCGGGGCCCGGCCTGCCGCCCCCCCGGCTCCCGCTTACCTCGGGCGGCTCCCCGGGGCTCAGGGCGGCGGCGGCGGCCCCGGGCCCGGCGCGGCATCGCCCGGCGCGGCCCGGCGGCGGCAGCGGCGGTTCTGCGGCGGCGGCGGCGCTCGGCCCCTCCCGGCGGGCGGCGGGCGGGGACTGCGGCGGCCCCCGCCTCACCCGCGGGCCCGGCGCCGCCCGCCGCTCCGCCGGCTCCGGGCACCCCGGCCGGGCTCGCTGCCGCCCCGGGGCCACCGGCTGCATGGCCACCCTCTCCAGCCCCGGGCAGAGCCGGACCCCGCAGGGCCGCAGCCCGGCAGAGGCCCCGGGCGAAGGAGCGGGAAGCCTGGCAAGGATGTCTGCCCTCCGGGAGGGACTGGGGCCGCGACCGCTCCTTGCTGGGGGGAGAAGGCAGGGGAAGCATGGGCTGACACCGAGCTGTGCCGGTCTGCAGGGTCCTGGAGAGCCCCAGCCTCGCCCCGCTCTGGTACAGGTGGTCTAGGGAAGCAAAGCAGGCCAGGGAAGGCAAAAGGTTTCCATGACAGGGTGGACAAACTTCTGTGCAACTGCTCCTCTATTAGCCTGAGCAGCTTTTTGCATTTAACTCCAAACTTTCTTCTAAGTGATTCAGGTGTTAGCTACGCAGGAAAGGTTTTTCAGTGTATTTCCTCTCTGGCTTTGAAATGCTCATTGTAGATACATGTATGTTGGAAGACGGGGAAGTTCTAAGATCTCTGGAGGTGGGCTATGAGCAAAACCAGGCATAGACCTAAGTGCAAGTGATAGAGTGCCAGGGGAGGTGCAGCCCTCCTTGCATCCAGCTGCTGACAGAGGTCCCTGTTGGATCTAATGTCCTGGGACATTGCCACCAGGAACATATAAATCTAACCTGTGGTGTCCTTGGGCAATGGAGACACTGGACCAGCATCCAGGCTTAGCTCATGTGTCCCACAGTGGCTGCGGACTGGTTGATGCAGGCAGGTGGAGGGAGCAGAGCTCTGGGTTAGACAGCTGCAACAAGGTAAGGAGTTTGGCTGTGGGAGCATTCTCCTAAGCCAGGAATAAACAGCAATCCCAGAAGGGCTGGAAGAGCAGGGAAACAAAGCAGCCAAAGCAACTTGCCTCCAAAAATGAAAGGAGACCTTGCAACTCGAGTGGAGAGCACTGTGAGGCACAAGAGGGCAAGCTGACACTGCAGAAAGCTCCTTCTTTCCCCCAGGACACAGAAGCACTGGCTCTCCCTATCCCAGCAGTCTCCTCCAGGATGCAGGAAGAGCAATGGGCCTCTGTCCATGCAGGCACCCAGGGAGGGGGACAGCACAGAGGTATCCACATGACAGAGGTGAGAGAGGGGTGCTGGAGGAACCTACTAGCAATGGGACTAAAGACAAGATGATTCATCCATGAGCTGGAATCATAAAACCCCTGAGTCTCCACTGGAGACTAGGACAGGAGGTGACAACATTTGTGTGGGAAGCAGTAAAGAGCTGCTTTGACAAGGCACATAAAAATCAGGAGCCAGAGCAAGAACAGATACTTGTGTGCTTCTCTAGAACACGATGCAGGAGCTGGGGTGCCAGAGTTGGTGTGTGGATGCATCTGTGTGATGGATAAAATGGAAGGGAAGCAGAGAGGGTACGCCAGGGTTCCCAGCTGCTCTCTGGCTGCTGCCAGACTTGGGTGGAGAAGCATTTTCAGCTTAGCCCATGAAACCTGCACTTTCAGTGCTGTGAAAAATGTGTATTTTATGATTAACTTTTTGCAAATATTAAAATGAATATTATATGTGTTGTGTTAGAAAGTAATGCTGTATTCATTCTCTTAAGTACTGTGTTCAATAGAGTTTTAGGTTATAAAAAATGTTAAAATAGAAACTATGCTATGTAAGATACTTTTTTTAAAGAAGACTTGCAGCAAGATAGCAGCCACAGGACACCCAAATCTTTCAGAGAAAAAGAATTTATTGCCCTCTTGTCAGAAGAAACGAACTTCTTCCTGCCTTGAAGGCACTGTTAGGATTCAGAGGAAGAAGCTGACACTGACCAGACAGAATCCTGTGTTTGAATGGAATTTATGCATCATGTATGAGGTGTATGAATATGCAACAGGCTGCTGCTTTTAAGGGTTAATCCTCTGTTAATGTGGGTCCTTTTTCTGGCTTGTGCTGCCCAGAAAAAGGCACCCAGACTGTCCATAACTCTTTGTATTTATTGTCTCATATTGCCCTAATTCAAATTGTCCAAATTATTATTACTCTAATTATATTACTATTTTAATAACCCTTTTATTACTGTTAAATTTTTAAAATTTTAAAAACAAGTGATTGGCGTTTTTCACAAGTGCCATCACTGGCACTGAAAAGTCCCTTTTCAGAGATGGGGAAATCCATCAGTCGTGTTAACATCCCCAAAGGGGAGCTGTGGGAAGCAGAGGAAGTTTGTCAGCAAGGAACAGCAAGCAGTGGCTGTAATGGAGAAAGGCAGGCAGTGGCCTGGGGACCGTGCTGAGAGCTTCAGCTGTGACACATAAAAGAAAATAAGTAAAAATAAGCTTTTCTGAAGGCACATTTCAAATGGGTTATCTGGATGCTGAAGAGCATTTCCCTGATGTCCTCAAGGATCATATCCACAAGGAAGCAAACCTCAGCAAGTGGCTGGCACACAGAAAGGTCTCAGCATAAGAGGAGCTGGGAAAGCAGCTGAATGTGATGACCACTCTACTAGCCTCTGTTTAAGCTGGAAGACAACCAGGATTTGGGACTTGCAGTGAAAAACACAGGATAATTTTGATCCCAGAGAGTGGGAAAGGCCACTATGTGTGGAAGAGCACAGCTGTGGGTAGGTCATGCTGTAGGCACAAAGTCAATATAACATGAAGACAGGAAAAAAATGAAGAGTGGGCTGTGCAGACGTGCCCCCAAATAAATAAAGCACATTGAAACAGCCTGAGAACAAATATATAAATATAAATTCATCTGTAAAAAAGCCAGAAGGCCAAAAACCCCAAGTGAGCTGCAAGAAGTACTCGAAGGGAACTGGCTGGAGGGAAAGAGGCAGAGAAATGTACCTCAGTCCCACTGAACATCCTTCCAGGGGAAACACAGCAGAAAAGAGGAACCTCATCAACCAGAAACTGCAAGTGGTGGCTGTGACAGCTAAAGACCATTTATGACCTGGGGACCGTGCCCTGAGCTCCAACAGCTCTGAGAAAGAATCACAAATTGTAAACCATGGCACAGCCCCAGGGCAGAGCAGAGGTGGCTGGAAGTGATGGGCATCCTTCAGGAAAGGGGGAGCAGCAGGAATGCCAGCCCTTGGGAAGTGCCTGGAAGGCAGTCACCTCAGCAGGCTGCCCTGGGCTCAGCAGGGAGGTGCCTCTGGTCTCCTGGAACTGAAAACCCGGAGCACTCAATGCTATTAAAGTACCCACAAATAGCCAGGAATGGTGACTCAGACTAGAAAGCAAATGGATGAAAGCAAACAGCTGGGGAGGGACTGCAAGGGGTTTTCTCAGGGTAAATCATGACCCTACATCTAGGAAGCTCCTCTGGAGCAGGCAGCTGCTTTTGGGGAAAGGCAGTGGTGATACCCAGCTGAGGTCAAACAATGGTGGGTGAAAATGCTGTGAAAAAGGCCATGACCATTGTGTGACTCTCTCTGGCTGCAAAGCCAAGGTTTCCACATCAATTGGCAGAATGCTGTGAAAATGCAGCTCATCCTTGGTCCAGCTGCTCTTACACAAAGGCCTCTGCTAAGATCCCCTAGAAAATGTTCTTAGAGAACCAAGGCTGTCAGCAAAGGTCCTCTTGTGCATTAATGACCCACTTAAAGGAAAGCAAATACATTAAAGCAGCAATCAAGCTGTTTTGTGAGCAAGTCAGGAGGTCTGGGCAGCTCTGCTGTGATCCATGCCATTTATCATGTGCAGAAATGGGCTGGGAAGGTGGGCAGGGAACAAAAAGTAAAAGCTTGATGATGGTTCAGATTGTCCATCTAGTCAAACTGGAATCTGGTGTGAATTCCCAGCATGTTACTGACCATCCTGAACCTCAACAGCAGGGCAAATGTAGACCTGACAAATGCAAGTGAAAATAAAAGGTGCAAGGGATAGATTTCAAATTATACATCAGTATTCAGGAAGGTGCCCCTGAAATGTTTACTGGTAATGTTTTGAAAACACAGTACTCAAGATTGACAGTAGAAGCCATGGATGTTTTGGGCTGCTTTGCAATATTTTGCTGCTGCCACTTTTCTGAGTCTAATTCCTCCACTGGCATGAGCCACATTTTACAATCTGCCTGGAATTAACACTGCATCCATGGAAAACTCTGTCACTGCTAAATGCCTTGAGGAGCACAGGTCCCTGCAGAAGCTGCTGGCTTTTCTTTGTTTTCTGCTTTGACCACTATTGACTTGGCTGTTTCTTTCACACAGTTTTCAGCGCAGCTCTTGGACCATCTCTGCTTCCTTTTGGGAGCCCTCAGCCAGTACCACCCTATTATGATTATTTGATTTCTCTGACATCCCATTTTTTCAAGAGGCAGAGCCATTTCAGACAGATGGAGGCAAGGTACGGGAGGGAACTTTTATGTTTTCTACCAGAACAGAGTGCACTTGTCCAGCTGTAGTGTCACAGGCTTGCCCTCACCTCTGTCCCTAGGGATGCTCTGCCCTGCACATGCTTTATAGTCTGAGCTGTTGAAGCTCTGGGCACGGTCTCCAGGTCCCAAATAGCTTTTGCCCATTGTTTTGCTATTTTGTGGCTGCCACCACTTGCAGTTTCTGGCCGACGAGGTTCCTCCTTTTGCTGCATTTCCCTGGAGACCTTCAGTGGGACTGAAGGGGGTTTCTGCTTTTCTTCCTGTAGCGTGACAGGAGTTCCCAAGTGTTTCGAGGAAAGAGTCAGGCAGAGGTCTCGGCTTCCTTTTGCCCTCAACCCGCCGTGCCCGCGGCTCCGGCTGCTCCGTTCCTCCTCAGGCCCATCCTCCGGCCATGTCTCGCCATCGCCGCCACTCATGCAGGGCCGAGGCTCTAGCCAGCCCCGGGGATTTTCCGCCGCTGCCCGGTGCGGGGACGGACAGACGGAGCGGCAGCAGGACGTGTCCCGACCGCGCCCCTGGGCGCGCTCCCGCGGGCGGCGGCCGATGCGCTTTAAAGGGAGCGACGCCGCGCCCTCCTACCCCCGCCAAGCCGAGCCGGGGCAGCGGCGCCGCTCCCATTGGCTGGCCCCGCCCCGCCGGCCTCTCCGATTGGGCAGCGGCCGCCCCGGCCCCGCCTCCCGCTCGGCTCCGATTGGCTGTTTGCCATCAGTCGCGATCCTGGCCCTTTCTCCCGGCTCCGGTTGGCTCGTGCCCGCGCCCCGGCCGCGCTCTGATTGGTCACTGGCCGCGAGGGAGCGGGGGCGCGCGCGCGCGCGCGCGCCGGGGTGGAGGCCGTCGCTGAGGCGAGGGGCTCGCGCCGCCCCCCAGCGCCAACGGCGGCGGCGGCGGGATGGCGGCGATGGCGACGGCGGCGGCGGCGAGCAGCGTGCTGGGCCCGGGCCCCGCCGCGGGGCCTCCGGCGGCGGCCGGCGGGGCGGCGGCGACAGCGACCGCGATGGCGATGGCCAGCCCGGTGCCGGTGCCGGTGCCCATGAACCTCTTCGCCACGTGGGAGATCGATCGGTCGGCGCCGAGCTGCGTGCCCAGGTGAGCCGCCCCGCCGCCGGGGCCGCGCGGAGCCCGCACACGAGCGGGGCCGGGGAGAGGAGGCGGCCCCCGCAGCATCCCCGCTCCTCGGCGGCGGGAGGCCCGGCCCCGGCAGCGGCTGATGCGCGGCGAGCCCCGGCGCTGGCGCTTGCGGCGGGAGCGGCCCCGGGGGGCGGCGGGCAGGGGGCACAGCGCCGAGCGCGGCTGCGTTGCCTCCATGTTGCAGCCCCTGGCGGGTGCGTGCCGCGGTGGCCCTGGGGCTCAGAGGGGCTGTATCGCGTATCGTCGTGGCCGTGCTCGGGAAAGCTGCCTCTGTCCCCCCGAAGTGAACGGTGATGGCCCTACAGCCGCTTCCGCGGAGCCAGGCAGTGCCCACCCGCATCCCTGGGCCTGTGTCATCTGCGCTCCAGACCTTGGGGGGCAGCGGGAAGGATTCTCTGTGCTGCCAGCTGAACTCTGAGCTGTATCTCTGGTAGGGCTGGGAGACAAGCTGGGTGGTGTGGATGTCACCACTGTCAGTACGGCTAGGTGTGCTTATGAACACCTGTCATAGAGCCAGAAGGTGCCTGGTGTGTTAACGAGGTGGGTGGGTGTCCTTCGGCTCACTCATCTTACCAGACTCTCATCAGATCTTCTCATGAGAGTTACAGGGCAGATTCAGGAAGTCACCGTGGTTCCTCGTGTCTCTGGGCAGTGGTGTGTTGTCTGCAATGATGTATTCAAGTGTTTCACAAAAATTAGAGGTGTAAAATTTAAGAGGGTGAGCAAAAAAACCGTTCCTGTAGGGCAGCAGGATACCAGCCTTTGTGAAAGGGCTTTGCTGGATGAGTGTGTACAGGGAAACTCAGTGACTGTGTGGCCAGATGGGCTAGAGTAGAAACGTTCCAAAATACTTCAAGCTACTAACTAGAGAAAGCCTCTGTGATTGTGGTGCCCAAGGGAGTGCTGGGCTCAGCAGGCAGCAGATGTGAAGGAGTTTGCAACATGTGTCTGCTAAAAGCCTGTGCACCTTTTGATGACACATGCTGAGGCTGTTGTGGGAAGCAGGAAGCAAGTGATCATTTCATAGCTTTAAAGTGACTTGAGGTGTTGTTCATTTGTGGGCAGCTTACTCCCAGGCTGGAATTTGGAGAGCAGGACAGAATTATCAGGTTGACTTCCTGTAGAAAAAATTTGCATATGCAAAGCACAGAGCTTAGTGATGGTGAAGGATGTGCATGTTTCACAAATGGAAGTGCTCCAGGAGCTTGGGAGAGCAGAACTGTTTTGGGCAAACCACGACAGCATGACTGAGAATAGTGAGTCTGAGTGTAGAAGAGTGTAGAAGTGGGTTACACAGGTGGCAGCATGCCAGTGGGTGAGAAGTGATGTGTAATCAGTCTGAAAGTTGTTTGTAGAACTGGTGTTTGGCCCAGTGAATCCTGTGTCTTGTCACAAGGACAGTTTCCATTAGCATTGTGTAGATGCTTGTTCTAATGCACGAGTTCTTTGTGTGCTGCCAGCCCAGGGGGCAGCCATCTGACACAGCTGCTTGCAGGGAATTTCTGTGAAATTCATCTGAAATATCATCTCTGGAGTATCTTCAAACACAGCATCTGCTAAGATGGGAGGAAGCTAATGGAAGCTGATTCTTCCTTCAGAGCCATGGCTCTGACATGATGTGCTGTCACCTCTGTAGAGTCAGCAGGTCTGGAGAAGCCCTGCCAGTGGCCACAGTGACCAGTGTGGAACTGGTGATTCTGTGTTTTCCAGCCTTCTGTTAGCCCAGGCTCTCCTGAGTGAGCAGGTCATGGATAGCACATGTCAGACAAGTGTTTCAGTTAGCTGAAGTGAGCTCAAGCCCCAAAGCTGAGCTGTCAGTGGTGTATCTGTGCACTGTGCTTCTTTATTGCTTGCCTGCGTTCTCTCTCTACTGACCTGCTGGTGTGTGGTGCAGCCTGGATGTCTTCTTCTTCTTCTTGATGTGTTCTTCAAGGCAGGAGCTCTGCTGTGCCCAGCACAGGTGGTCCCTGCTCTCACTGTGCTTTGGGAGTGGTGGCAGAATAATTTCCATCCATGGGCAATAATGTCCTTGGGCTTCTCTATCCCTTATGCATGTGTAGTCTGCATTTTTTCATACTTATGGATATCTGGAGAAAGAAGAACTTTGCACTGGTTTTAATGCTATAGAAGATGCATTTTAATAGAAGATTATAGAAGATATAGATTATCTCTTTATAGAAGATGTCCCTGTGCTCCTTCTTAGGTGTTTGATTTTCTGCAGGTGCAGCTCTGGCTGCTGCAGGAGTGGGGCTGGGCTGGGTCAGCCTTTGTGGGGTTATTTTTTGCTCAGCTGTTAATGCAGGACAGGTTGTCCAGGCCTTCAAGGTGCCAGAAAGAGTCTGGGCCAGTACAAATGGGCAGTGGGAAGTACAAGCCCCAGTGCATGGAAGGGTTCAGTAGTGACTGCAGGACTTTTGGTGTCCTGCAGGAGGATCTCGGCTGTCTGAGCTCAGCTCTTGCCTGGAATGGAAGGTTTTCTCTGCCTGAATCGGGCGTGTGCCACTGAATGAAGCCCACATTTATTTCTGGAGATTGCCTTGCTCTCTGGATGGAGGTGTCATCCCTCCTGCTGGGGTTTTTCTCTTTTCAGGGCCAAGTTGAGAGAGATCTGTGACCTCTTTATGACCAATCTATGAACTGACTGAGCAAGCCTAGGCCCTGCTGCCTTTGGCTTAAGTGGCTGCCAGGGGAGGCAGAGCTGAATGTTCTGGGCAGTGGGTTATTATGCAGAAAGGCAGAAAGAAGTAAACACCTGGAAATGATACAGAATGCTCTTTGCATCTTCAGTGGGGCTGCCCATGGGCTCCAAATGATTGGCTTCCCATCACAGTGCCTTAGAGGGAAAGCAAACCTGCTTAATTCACAGTGCAGGATGTGAAGCACACTTTGGCTGAAATAGTCCATCAGTCAGCCTTAACTTCCACTCACAGTTGTCTTAGTAGAATCTTTATAGCAGTGTTCTGAGGTGGGAATGTCTTTATTGAGATGCCTTGCATGTAGGTCCCCTTAGGGGTAGTAGCAGATTTTCACTGTGTGGAGAGGCCAGAAGTGAACCAGAGCATTGCCAAGGTAAAATGTCCGTCTGCATCAAGGTAATGCCTCACTGTGTTCTCATTGTTTTGTGTGTTGGGAAAAAATGTGTCAAAGGACTTGGTGCACACATGCTTGAGGTCTTGTTATTTCCACATAGTGGTATTTTCCACCTCTTTTAATAGGACTGCTCTTTTTATTTTTTTTTTCTTTAAACATCTGAGCGTCCATAAATGTGAGTTCTTAATTAGGAAACAAGATAAGATTGTGTGATTGTGTTCACTTTTTCCATGACACAGCTACTGTGTTCAGTGTTATGTGGATGTTGTTTCAGTGATAAGTAATCATATTTCTAGTTAGAGGTGAGAGATACAAGTTGTGTTTTGGTTGCTGCATCAGTATTGCTGCAAAGGCAGATTCTACCTGTGCAGATGCTGCTGCTGCAAGGATTGGCACTGAAGAATGGCACTGCAAGGATTCAAATACCCTGCATTTCATCCACAATGCCTTGTATCTCAGTACAATGCATGAGGAAACATTCCAAGTCTTGCTGCCACCCACACAGTGTGCCTGAACACAGTGTCTTTTGTGTATGGTTGTTAGAAAGGCATTGATTGATGGAAATGCATGTTCTGGGCTCACTTTGTGTGTGTACCTTCAGGATGTTACATTCCAGCAGGTGCTCTGGATTCTCTATCATTATAAATTGCAAACTTTTCTTTTGGAGAGTTACAGCCTAATGAATGTGTTCTTGGAATGAGAGCAGTTGTTGCAAGTACAACTGGAAGTATCCCAAAAGTGCCAGCTAGGGTGATCCTCTGGAGTTCCATGAGGTGAATGCTCTTGTCTCTGCTGCCCAGTTTTCCTGTTTGGGCAGCCAGTGTCCATTACCTGGTGGAGAGCAGGTTAACACTTTATTTGTGCAGGTGTGGTTGCATGCTTCCATTGCCTGAGGAATCCTTTCAGTGACAGCTCCTGCCCTGTGGTGTGGAGTGAAGGAACGTGCTCTCCTCTGGCACAGCCACATCAAGGGGCTGCTGTGGGCTCAGGGGTCTCTTTACTCTCAGCACAGAGCATTCTCTGTGTTTTCTACACCCCCTAAGAGTTTCAAGAGCCTCTGAACTGGGTGTTCCTTTAAGAAATGCTTATTCCAGCTGGAAGAATATGTATTTATCTGCCTGAGATGTTCTTGAGTGGTTTCCTGGGTAAATCAGACATTTTCATGGTAAACTTCCAACCTCAGCAAAATCTGTTCTGTTTGGATAAGCTACAGAGTTGCACCTCTGGGAATGTTAAATGATTCCAGATTGTTCCTTCAGAAGACACTGTGATTCCTTGACAAACTGATGTAGCTTCAGACCCAGAGTGCTTGGGAGAGGCCACAGTTTCTTGTAGGGAAACAGTCTCTTATAAGTGGTGATATGCCCTGTTTGAATTATGATTTCCTTGCAGTCCTATATAGAAAACAAAATGTTCTAAACAGCCATCAGATTGCTTATTATTCTTAATATCATGGGCTTGGCTACAGGCCTGCAGGATAATATGTCTCATATGCTGTCCACTATCTGTAGCTCTCTGTGGCAGTGGAGCACATTTGGGATTTCTTCTCTGGCAGTGTTTGGTTTTCCTTCTGAGCACACAATAATTGAGCAGAACTTGGGACAAGTGTGCCCTCCTGATGTGATTGATGGGGGTGTGCTCCGTGCAAAATGTTCATAGTGACTTCCCTGAGGGTTTGATTTTATTTGGAGGACCTGTCATGCTGCATCCCAGCCTTGTTTTCCATGCTTCATTCATCAGCCAGGCTGTGTTGCAACAGGTCTCTGATGGTTTATCAGAAATGTTCCATTGTTCTTGCTGTGCTAGGACACCACGAGTGCACATTCCACTTCTGGCATCCTCAGTCACTTGTGGCTGCTCTTTGGCAGCCATGTTGTTGGTGTGCAGTCCACCCTTCTCTGGGATCACCATCCCCAGGGCTTTGTTCTGCCAAAAGAAGGAATTACTGAGCACCAGCAGCTTACAGGGTTCCCTTAGGGATCCATTCTGTGGTTTAAGTCTGTGCTGATGCTTTTGTGTACTTGTTTGAACCTGGAATGATTCTAGATTGAAAGCTGTGTCTCCTATCAACTTTAAAAGTTGTTTCCAAAGAGAGCCAGAGGTAAAAAACATACTGCATTTTATAGCATGCCAGGTGAGCATATGGCCAGAGCTGTTTTCCAAACACCTTGTGGTGTTATCTTGTCCAAGCTTTCAGCATTCCAGCTGACAGGGAGGCTGTGCTTCTGTTTTGGTTTGTTTTGGGTTTTTTTTTAACTACATCAAAGCTGGTGAATCCTGTTTTGGGAAACAAGAAGTGAGAGTGTCTTACTCCTCTGTGTGGGATGTGGCAGCAGGAACTTGTCTCAGCCTCTGGGGAAGCAGACAGCTCAAGTGATGCTGCTCTTGTAGCTGGAGTCTCTCAGCTAAATGAGGCTTTGTTTGGATACTTCAGCACACTCATGGCAGCGTGCTGGGAGCAGAGCTGCAATATTTCAGGTGCCTGAACACACTGCAACTGTGGCTCCAGAGACCACTCCCTGCTCTGCAGTGTGATTCAGCCTCAGTGCACACAGCCCAGCATCAGGCTGACGTTGTCTGCTGGCCTGTTGCAATGCCCTGTCCTTTCTAGTGCTGCCATCTCTCATGCCCTGGTTTGTGCATTGTGGTCTAACTCAGTGAGGGGTTCTGTTCAGTAAATTAGAGCTCCTGGTCTATGTTTGTTCTGTGTTTTCCTTATTTACTTACTCATGCTGATTTTTAAACTTCCATTTCTTATCATGTTTCTTATTCTTCAGTGTGAGCATATTTTAAGTAGCATGAGATCCAAAGCCAGGGCATGTGGGACCATTTCCTGGACAAAAATTGTCCAGGTTCCACACCCAGCTATGTGTTTTAATGTATGTATTTACTGTTTTTCTGTATATGTGATAAATAAATCCTTACCAGTATAGGCAGTTCAGGATGACAGCAGAACTCATGTCTTTAGTTCCATTTTCCAGAACTGAAAGCTGTTAACAATTAGGTGTTGGACAGTTGCAATGGTAGCTGGGTTAGAATAAGAGTAACTCCCTGGTAAAGGGTTTTGCTACATTTTTCTTGTTCTTTAATAGCTTTCTCTACCAGGAGAGAAGATCCTGTTCCTGCAAAGCCTCTCATTGATTCTTCTGCTGTTTCATTTTCAGTAACAATTTAAGTATCCATATTATTTAGATAAGTATCATTTAGGTTTACATTGTTTATATACTTTTAGAAGAGCCCCTGTGTATTTAGGATTTCCCTCCATGTTCCTTCAGCTTCTTCTTCTAGTCTATTTTCTGCTTTATCAATACATTCCCTTTTTTCTCATTGCTCCTTTCCCCCAAAAGCCCTGCCCCTGCCTGTGATACTTTTGACACTGTTCTCATGATTTTTTCCTTGCTTCTGGTTTTACTTGCATACCTGTAATTGAGCAATCTTTCAATCCAAGTCTTAATTTTTCCCTTCTCAAAGTAGTTTGATTTTTTTCTCATAATTTAAAGACTATTCCTTGTGAAGCTGTAAGCTACATCTAGTTCTTGTATGGCTTGTGTTTTTCAGCTGAACTGTGTTCTTGATCTGCTTGGGTTGTTTTTTAATGGCTTTTACATTTCTTCAGTGTTAATGAATATCAGCTTTTTTCTTCTAGACTTTCTGAACTTTCTTTAATGTGCATCCCTCAAATAAGTCCCATAAGTCAACATTTCTTTCAGTTCTCTCATACCTTGTGCTCAAGGCTGCTTCTTCCAGATATTCCTTCCTTTCCTGTGTGCTCCTTTGTCAGAAGCAGAATCTGAATGTCCTGTTTGGATTTCACCTCCTGTGTGTATGAATAATTTATTAAATTTCTCCTTGATGTTTGTCAAGTCCCTTGACATTTCAAGCTTTTCTTCCCCTGCCTCTTATGTTCCTTAGCTTCCAGTCAGACAAAAGGACAACATTCCCATTGCTCTGCAGTTTCACTGTGTTCATCTCATCTGTGTGTTGCTGAAATGTTAATATTATTTGGAGGTGATTTTAGCTGTTGCTGTATTGATTTGTGGAAGTATGGACAAGCTTTGTTTCAGGCTCCTGCTCCACCCACAAGGATCTGAGCAGAAAACTGCATTGTACAGGCACTGGTTATTAACAGCTTTTGTTGATGAAAAGCCCAAGAACAAATGTGCCAGCTTTGGTAAGAATCACTCTTCTGGGTGAAGAATCTTAACTGTGAAACTCTTGAGAATTAAACTTTTTTTTTCTTAATTTTTTGAAGAAGCCTCAAAAACAGATGTCTATGCTGGTTTGAGACTCTTTCATGGGCTCGTATTGCTTCAGTGTGTTGTCCCAGGTGTAACCTAACCCGGGGCAATGTTCTGAGCCTGCAGGGATTCAGCTCTCAGGTGCTTGCCAGATCGAGATAAAGCAGAGGAAGTGGAAGGGATGACGATCTTGTGTCCGTGCTACTTCAGGAGGAGCGATGTAATGAAATGTGAACTCTACGTTAAGCATGAGTAGGAAAAATGTTAACTACACTTTAGGGAGGCTGCTGTGTGGCATGATTGCTTTTTGCCAGTGTTTGTGTGTAGATCTTTACCCTCTGTATAGTGTAAGGAGTTGGTGTGATCAGTGACCTAACGCTGACCTCATTTCACCGCTTTTCCCAGCCTAGCTGCCTTGGCACAGCAGTCATGGAGGTGTATCCCGGCAAACTCTGCCGGGTGATGAGTGTGGGAGCGTGGTCTGTTCTGCATCCCCATTAGCACTTTCTCACTTGGTTCAAAGCTGCTTGTCACCGTGTCTGAAGCACTTGTGCTTTCCTTTCTGCAGAGAAGGCTGCAAGTGATGTTTTTGTAATCACCGATGCTTTGTGGTGGTTACTTCATTAACACATTTTATTTTAGCCTGGAGACTGAGCGAGCTGTTCAGCAACAGGGCCCTGACAGGCTCGGAGCAGGTGTGGTGCATTTGCACCTTGACTGCTGCTCTCTGCTGAACTGGCGCTGCTGCAGCTTTTGTTAAAGCAGCCTTGGATTTGGGGACAGCTGGTGCAGCAATTCTGCTGCATATGGAGACACAAAATTTCCAAATCTGTTACATTTGTGAAGAAAGTTCCATGACATTGGCCATGCTGTTGCTGATGCCTAATTTCAGGATGGCTAAAATGCTCTGGAGAAGATCAGGTGCTGCTGCAGACTTCCACTACTTGTCTGTCCTGAGATGGCTTTTGGGTAGAGCCCCAGTGAACAACTGGAAGTTTTAACACAGTGATTTTAAAGCAGTGGCCAGGTAAAGATGGGGTGTGTCCCACCTAGTGTACCCCTTTTGTTGCCTAGAAAAGATAATTTTAAAAGTTCAGCATGTTACCATTGCCCTGTGGATTGGTTAGTAAGCTCTTTTTAAGGTTTCTGGCGGGGGGCTGTTACACATCTGCAATGAATTTGGTCATGTGCTCTTTGCTAAACAAGTAAAAGTTTGAAAATATTGTTTGAAAATAAAGCAGAAAGATGCCCTTGTGGTTAGGACACTGAAGTGAGGCTTAGATTCAGATCTGAAGTTGCTTGCTCTTCTAGTTGAGGTATCCCTTTCCCTCCCTGAAGCCACAGCTATGACTCAGGTTCCTGTTCTCCCTACTTTGTTCACAGCTGTCTCCATGCCACAGTGTTGCCTTTTTCTTGCATGTGACAGGGCGAGAAACCACCTGAGAGTGAGAGCACTGGCAGAGTTTGCTTTGCTGCCAGATGGGAATCCCCTGGGAGCTGCTGGAATCTAGCTGAGATTTGGGGAGCAGTGTGTAGAAATGATTTGGACTTTCTGCTGAGATTTTAAGGGCTGAGAGAAGCTATTGCTCCTGGTTGAGGCAGTGAGTATCTGCACAGCTTGCAGTGAACATGAGGGAGGCTGATGGCTGTGTGGCTGGGTGGAATGCTGTGCATGCTGGGCCAGGGTTCAGGCTGCTGGGGCAGATCCTCATGCATCCCCAGGAGATGCTTCTTGACAGTGTCCTTATTATCTGGAATTGAGCTTGTGTGACAGGACGTGCCAGGAGGCTGTGGCAGAGCCTCACATCCTGTTGTGGTAGATGCTGCATGATGTGCTGCAGTGAAATGTTGCTTGTTTTGTGGGGGGTTTACTCTGTGCTTTGGATAAACATGGGTGAGGGGGAAGCAGAGGTGAAGGATTCATCCAGCAGTTAAAAAGTGGCAGTGACAGATTAAATCTTTTGTCTCTGCCCAAATCCAGATTTAGAGTTGAGATCTGGATTGCATCACTCTAAGAGCAATTAAGTCTTGCTGTAGCAGGGCCTAGGAAATGCAGTTATGTCACTGCAAGTCTCCTGTTCACACAGTGGGGCAGCAGTTGCTTGGTTTGTCCTCAGTTAATTTTCCTTTTTATTTTTTGTCACTCCTTACCAAATATTTGGGTATTGTGAACAACACTGCCAATGAGTTGTAGCCTCACACAGGAATCTGCTAGGAAATTACACAATGCCTGTCCAACTCTCTCAACTTTGATCTATTTGCCCACTTTTGTACTGTCTTGTCAAGGGCAACTGCCCCAAAGAACCATATTTCATAGAAATCTGTGTTAAAGGGAGCTTGGAGGTCCTGTTGGGTGCCCTGTGGTGGAGAATTGGCTGCCTTCCAATCCCCTATTTGCTGGCTGGCTGTGCTGTGGAGGTAACTCAACCATCCTCAGGGTTTGCTGTCTTTTTCCAGTGGGATGGTATTGAGAATCTGGAGGGGGAAAGGAGGAGAGAAGGCAGCCTGGAAAAAGCTGATATGAGTGCAGGAAAGGGGGTGGGAGAGAAGGTGCATTTTCAGGCTAAGCTGTTTCAGCTGTGTTCTCTCCAGTGATGCATGTGTGTGGGTTTGTGGTGTGAAAGGATGCAGAGCTGAGAGATTGGTTTCAAGGAGTCTGTTTCATTCATGGTTTGTGCAGCAAGGTGCACTTGCTCCCTGCATAGGTAAATGTGCCTTTAAATCCATGAGTAGGAGGCAAAATTAACCCAAAATTAACACTCCTCTCAAACAATTGGAGTAGGAACAGTTTAACAGCCTCCCACTTGCCTTGTAACTTCTGCCTACTCACAGCCCAGGCAAGAGGAGGGAAAGGAAATCTCTTAACCTGATTATTGTTTGTGACTGCAGGAAGCAATCCAGTTACAGCAATACTTTAATCCTGACACTGTTGGATCCCACTTAGAACAGAGAAATCTTGGTTTCATACCCTTGCAGGCAGGGATGTGGTGCCTGTAAAGAAAATCATCAAACCTCCCCTTGCCTTGGCCTGAAGAAACTGTGATGAGGCTCCACACTGAGCACTGGGAGCTTGTTGAAAGAGCATGAGAACAGTTGGCCCCAAAATTTGAGTCCTGTCTATCTGTCTAGGTATGGAATGACTACCTTTGTAGATCTGAGTGTCTTTTGGGGGAAGTTTGAAGCTTTTAGCAGATCCTGATAGTTGTGCACTCTTGGGAAGAGGAATCTTGAAAATCATTTTCCAAAGACCACTTCTGCCATTGCAGCCATGGTTATTTCTCCTCTGGGAGCTGGCAGAGCTGTGAGATTAGGGAAGAAACCAGGCTGTAGGCTGTGACAAGGGAAATGCTGTTCTTTGGGTGAGATGCAGAAATGCAGAATGGTGGGGGGTGGACCGGCAGGAGTGGTCACATCCCAGCTAAACACAGCTGTGAGCAGAAGGCAGAATAGGTATTGCCTCCAGAAGATTATTTTCTTTTTGAGAAATGATGTCTTGTGTGCAGTCCTGATTGTAGCAACAAACACTCCTGTTGACATGAATATGAATAGGTTTCAGGTCCCAAGTGACCAAAGGTTTATAACTCTGCTTAATTACAGCCTAATTTTTTTCTAATACTGTGAGAGTAAATGACTTTTCAAGGAGACCTGACTGTGAGATGTGCACGATATTGGAACTCTCTTTGGGAAAAAGGCAAAATTAAATGGATCAAGGTTTAAAATCCAGGCAAAATTTGTGTGAGAGAAGCTCCCTGGTCTGTGCCTTTAGAGTAGGTGTGTTTTCAGGCCAGACAAAGTTTCCATTGAGGTTAGCAGTGTTCAGTGTAAATGTGTCCCAGGGTGGTTACAGAACATCTTCCTTGTGACATCAGTGCTCCAAAGGAGATTATGAAGAGGAAGTGTAGAGTTACATGGTGTTTTGCCAGCACTAATTATACATTTTACTGTATAAATAAAACAGGTGAAGTTTCAGAATTCAGTTCCTGTTATCCAGAATAACCATTTGTTGCTGGTGGCTCTCTAGAAGGATCCCTGAGTTGTTGACAGTGCAGGTGAATTCATATGTGATACAGTTTCTCTGTCTAAGGGCAGACAGCAACATGGGGGAACTTCCTCAGAAGCAGCAGGTGGAACAACAAATGCTGAAAAAGGGAATCTCCTAGAAAGAAGGAAGGAAGAGAATAAAGGAGAGAAGAGAATAAAAGAGAATAGAAGAGATTAAAAAAGGAAAAGAGATTGGTTGGTGACAGTGTGAGGATTTCTAGATGTATCTTTTGAGTGTCCTGGTTCTTACTTGTTGACTATGAGAAATGAAGCCACTGAAGGGAAAATAACTTGGTTCTTTCTGGGCCTGAGAGAGATAATCTCAGGCTGCCTTAAAGAAGGCTTTTGAACAACTTCTTCCCTTATTTTTGCAGTAGGAAATATCCCTACAAATTAAGTGTTATATGGGATAAAAATGGAGGAAAACTTTTCCTATCCTGTTGAACTGAAAGACATTTTGCAACTGTGTCATTAACTGTATAACTGTGTGACAACTGTCAGCACTGGAGAAACTCAAGCCTGTGCCATTTCCTTATTATTTCCCTGGTTCTCACAGTTCTTAAGTTTTTACTACATCTTAAAACATCTGGGTTATGTAAAGGACAGGAGAGGCTGAGTGAAAGCCAGCCATGTTTTGTACTTGCTGATTTTCTTCCTTTCCTGTTTTCAGGCTTTGTATTACCTTGAGATTTCCCATTTTTCAGCTGTGATAGAAATACTTGTAAGGATTAAGCCTTCATGTTTAGGATTAAATACAAGGGGTGTTGAGGGAAGGAGTCTGTTCCATGCTTGGTGACATTGTTTTGTGCATGGACAGCCTGCAATGTTTGGGAGGAGAAGCAGCTCCTGAACAAACTGCTGATGGACTAGATCTGCTAATGACAGATGGTCTGGGGTGGAACTGCCTGGTAGTAAAATGACCAGGCCAGTGAAACAAGATAACAGAGAGATTTTTGGGGTTTGGGAATTTGCATGAGGTTTCATACAACTGGTTCAAAAGAGCTTTTCAGTCTTGTATTATGTTGCAGTTGATGCTGCCAAAGTGCAGCCATTGCCAGTCTGAGATGCCCTGAGTTTGGTTTTGACTCGTTGTCTGAAGATTTACTGACTGGAACACATTCATTTGTTGTTTGTGCTGAGTTTCACCACAATGTTTCCCTGTCATTAAATTGCCCCAATGGATAAACTTAAAGCAAATTCACCTAACTGAATGCTTCTTTTGGTCTGATTTACACCAGCTTTGCCTTGAGGAGTGAACCTGATGAGCTCTCTTGCAGTATTATGTGGGTATCCAACAAATAGGCCCTAAATATGATTTTTTTTTTTATGTGGGTATACAATAAATAGGCCCTAAATATGATTTATTTTTTCTTCTCTAATGGAAGGCCTTGAGATATTAGGAACTAAGAAAAAAACCTGCTCTTCCATATGGATATCCCTGAGAACAAAAGTGTTTAGAGTTCCCTAGGAGCCACAGCAGTATTTCTTCCTTGCCTGCCTGTCTTCCCTGCCCTTGCAGAATTTGGCATGTGCTTTCTGTTGCAGTGATAGTAGGAGTTTTCTTGTAAAGCTTTGTGATTATTAAAGGCAGGCTTTGTTTTCTTTTTACTTTGCCTGCAGAGGTTGTGCTTTGGAGGATTGTCATCCTCTGAATAGCAAGGCTAGCAGCTTTCTTCTTCTTTAGAATAAAGATCTAATTTTGAAGCTGTATGCAGATTTTGCACTGAAGGAAGATATCTAATAAAATAAGGAATTTTCAGTGTATTTCTTTGTGGCTGCAGCTACTAGATGAAATGGATGAGAGGCTCCTAAATCATCTGTGTGTTGTGAATTACACATCCAGTGATAAAACTGGGTGTAAAATCCTGCTCCTAACTCCAGGCAACTCTGGAGGCCACAGGTCCATATCATAACAGAACTGAGAGAGCTGCACTGTGAGGTGTGTGGTTGAGTTTCCCCCCTGTCCTTTCAGATGCATTTCAGGCTGTTTCTCAATGGCTCTTGGCAGACTTCCAGCCTCTTGCTGCCTTGCTCAATCAACTGCAGTGTGAGTAGTTTAGTAACACACCAAGAGAATTACAGCAAGCATGAGGTGGTGTGGCTGCCTTGTGTGAAATATTCTGCTGTGCCCTGGGAGTTCAGGTGGAAAATCTGCCTGGAAATGGCTTTTGGGCTTACTGGTTAGTATGAGTGCAAATCCACCACTAACTCCCAGCAGCTGGAGAAAAGTTTGTAGCAGTTGTTTTCTCTCTGTTGAGTGAGTTTTCTCACCAATCCAAAGGAGAATGGAGTAATGTGGCATGAATGCTGAGGAGCTGCCCCTTTGTAGAAGAGCTTTGCCTTTTAGGGGCTCTCTAGAAGTAGCAGCAGCCAGAGGGCAAACAGAGGGTGTGATGAAAATCCAAACATGGCCACTGGAAGGATGCAGTGCTTTTCATTTCTTCAGCCATGGTGGCTGGCTTCCATCCTCTCTTCCATGGAGCTGGTTTTGTGTGGCTTGGTAGAGAGGAAACAATCTGCCAGCTTTCCAGCATTTTCTAAGGCAGCTGTCAGTCCATGGGTAGGTGGGCAGAATGCCAACTTTCCAGGCATGACAACCCCTCATCTTTACTCCTTCCTGTCAGGAGATATCTTCCAGTGCTCTGTCCTCCCTCCTTTTTTTTTTTTTTTTTCCAGAAGAGATGGGAAGGATCTACTAAAGTAACTATCTCTGACTGGAGAGGCTTCTGGAGGGCGAGGTAGTTATAAATGTTATTTCTTAGAAAAGGAAAACCAAGATTTTTGAAGCCACTTCCTCTGAGTTGCTTCTGCCCTGGGAATATGGAAAAAAGAAAAGCTCTCTGCACCCCTTCTGGAAGTTGCCAGAACATTTGGCTGACTCTGGTGTGGAGCAAATCCTACAGACGTTCTACAGGTGCTAGGGAGTTAAGATATTTACAGTTCAAATATCACAGAATTCCCTGAGCTGCAAGGGATCCATGAGGATCACCAAGCCCAACTCCTGACTCCATATAGGACAACCTAAAATTCTCAAACTTGTCAAAACTCAAAATTGTTCACTATGAGGATGAATAGCCCAGAGAAGTTGTGGATCCCCTGTCCCTGGAAGTGCTCAAGGCCAGGCTGGATGGGGCTGTGAGCAGCTGTGCCTGCCCATGGCAGGGGAGTGGGAACAAGACAATCTTCCAACCCAAACCAGTCTATGATTCTGTGATAATTGTCCCCATGTCTGAGGAACATCTTGTCACTCCCTGGCTGTATGTCAGTTCAGGATGGGAACCAGAGCTCTCCAAAAAGTTAGGACTGTTTGTAGGTGTAAAGATTTTGGTGCTGTTTAAAGCAACAATGACTTTGGAGTTGTTGAGCTTCAGTGTTGAATTTGTCTTACATGAATGAATAGAGGACATCAGGCTGCTGCTTTGTCTGTCTGTTACAAGAAGTTGCATCTCATATCTGAGGTGCTTTTCAGCTCTGCTGCCTTTTTTATTCTGTGGACAGGGGGTAAATTTCAGAGATGGCTTGACACCAGCCCAAGTTTTGTTGCTTGCTGATAAAAGATGGATGCTGATAAACGTCCATTCCTCAGGGTTTTTTTTTTTTGTAGGGGGATAGAATATAAGAAAATAAAGATAGTGTAGAAAGTAATCTCACCCCTAAGGAGTTGCAGCTGGGCCAATTAGCAAAGATTAGGAGCAGGCCCCAGCTGTGACCAGTGAGAAGAAAAGTGCTATAAAAGAGTGGGGTGGCTGGGTGAGAAGGGAGCTGGAGTCAGTGGCTGCTTTGTGAGAAGAGTCAGTGCTTGGAGGAGCTGCCCACAAGAAGCACCAGGAAGGTTTGAAACTCTTGTGATAAGGAGACAGCAGTGTGGAACCCCTGCAATGAGATGACAACAGTTTTTGGTGTGTTGCCATTTCTTTTTTGCCTGAGCAAATATGTTGGTTGTCTGTGCTCTACAGGTCAGGCCAGCCAGACCTAAAAGACTTATGGCCCTCCTAATCTTAAAAAAAGAATGGAAAAAAACCCCAATGGGAAGTCTTACATGCTGAGGTTTAGAGGCTTACATATTAGATGTAAGATGAATGTTAGATGTAAGATGAACGGTTTTCTCATAAGTATCTTTTTAAATATCAACTTGTTGGGTTTTTTTCCCCAAAGAGCATGGTTTGCATGGCACCTTTCATGGGCTGTGGTGCAGGTAGCTGGGATGCATGACCCAAAGCTGTTGTGTGAGCTCTCAACACAGCACAGCCAGCCTTGTCAGTGGAAATTGTGCAGCAGGGTTCAGGATTCAAGGCAAGACAAAACAGATGAAATAAAAGTACTCAAATAAAGCCAACAATACTTGAGGAACTGAGGTGTGTTGAGGGAGAGAAAGGTGACAGGCACCCCTAAGTGGCTAATTGCTGTTGTCTTATCTTAACTGGAAGCCCTGCATGCCTTTCTGCTGGGTGATATGTATGGTTGGCATGACAAGTGCTTCCTGGGGGTGATTCATGCCTTGACTGGGTTCTTTCAGAAGAAGGTGGGATGTCCCGTTCTCGGCTGTTTCTGATGGCCTGGAAAGGCTTGGGATGGCCTTGGGGCAGCCCGCACTCCAAAGGACAAAAGGGGCCTTCAGGTTTCTTGGTCTTCAGTGTTGTTTATTAATTCTTATCTACAATATTTTCTCTCGGCCTGACAGAGATCCGCACAGCACGTCAGCCATGAGCACAGAGTGCCCTCGGGGCGGTCACTTATCTTTATACCCAAAACTACAAATAAGATATTTACCTATTGTATTGTATTTCATATTTCTCGAGTCCCATACTCTTGTTATGATATTCTTAAAGTCCATACCTTCTAGCTGGTTTTCTACCACACAGCTCCTCTCTGCTGTGCTGTTCCTCATGGCTTCACAGGGGCTCCTTCTGGGCTCTCGACCCACCCCCTTTTATCCATTGCCTTCATGAGCCACAGCTGCTGCCCAACTAAGGACTTCACAGCTGTGGCTCATTTAGAGCAACAGGACCCACCTATCCAATACATAGGACTCTCACTACATTTACCTTTTCTCCCCAATACCTTTCACCCTTATTGACAAGTGCACATTCAGTAAGAACCAATCTCAAAGTGCCACCATCACCACGAAAGATGGACGACTAGAAGAAGAAGGACAGGACATGCCCTAATTCCTCCATCTTGTCTCCCTAGAACCCCCCTGTATTGAGATTCTAAAACCTGTGTTTCACACTATAATTAACCTATCCCTTCACCATTTATCCCCGTGTGATCCTCCCATCCTCATACAGGTGTGGTCTCCTGTGCAGGATCAAAGTCCAACCACCAAACACTTCTGGCAATGTTCCAGGACCTCCGAGCCCCCGGTGACTCTGCACATCAGGAATGTTGTGCTGAGCTCCCACAGTGGGAGAGCTTTGTTCCTTTCTCAGGCCCAGCTCCAGATCCCCTCTGCTTGGACTCAGCAGGGACACCTGCAGTGGCACAGATTGGCAGCTCATCCTCCCAAATCTGCACTGGCACTGGTTCCAGCACATGCCTGGTTCTGTGAGGAGCTGGCTCAGTGCTGGCTGGAAGGAAATAGCTCATTGTGTTTTAGGTTCGTTCTCTGCTGGATGAGTCAATGTGTCACGTGCTCAAACACACAGTGCTGCTTGGGAACCACAGGGAGGGAAGGATACCATTGTATGTGCAGGGTGTCTTGATGAAGGAAAGAATGATGAATTTGACTTTATGTTTTTAGAAGGTTTGTATTTTAAATTTTTTTAAAATTATTTTATTTTGTTGGGTTTTTTTATTTGTTTTTTTTTTATTGGTTTTTTTTTAATTTGTTTTTTTTTATTTGGGGTTTTTAATTTGGTTTTTTTTTTTTTAATTTGGGTATTTTTTTAATTTTGGGGTTTTTTTATTTGGGGTTTTTTATTTGGGGTTATTTATTTGGGTTTTTATAATTTTTTATTTTGTTTTAAATTTTTTTTTATTTTTTAATTTTTAAATGCTTTTATTTTTATTTTTAAAATTTTTAAAGTTATTTTATTTTTAAATGTTTATTTTTTATTTTATTTTTAATTTTTTATTTTAAATTAGAATATTTTTAATTTTTAGTTTTTTATTTTAATTTTTAAATTTTATTTTTAATTTTTATTTTATTTTTATTTATTTTTTAAATCGTATTTATCATTATACTATACTATACTAAAGAATACAGAAAGGATACTTACAGAAGGCTAAAAAGATAATAATGAAAACTTGTGACTCTTTCTGCAGTGTCCCAACACAGCTTGGCCCCAATTGGCCAATGAGTGAAAACAACTCACAGCAGAATCCAATGAAACAATCACCTGTGGATAAACAATCTCCAAACATATTCCACATGAGCACAACACAGAAGAAGCAAGTGAGATTAGATTGTTTTCTTTTTTCTCTGAGGCTTCTCAGCTTCCCAGGAGAAGAATCCTGGGTGAAGGGATTTTTCAGAGACTGTGAACACCACAGGATACAGCATTGGGTGCTGGTGGTGGGAATTGGTTCTCCAGCTCCCTGCCTGCACCTTCTGATAGGAATTGTCAGTGTTTCCAAAGAAGTGGGATGTTACTTGATTTCTGTGAGCATCTGTGACAAGGGCCTGAAAATGAGCCTGGTGGGGAATTGTCCAGGCTCCTGTGGGAACCTGGTTGTGGGCAGTGAGTGTTCCTCACCCCAGGTATGTCTGCTCCATGCTGCCCTTTGTGTGCTCTCTGATGGGCACAGCCTGGAGCACAGGGTCCAGAAAATGGAGCCATGCTGTTTTATCTCTGGGAGAAAGGCAGTGGTAGAAGGAAAGGTCATTCTGACTTAGTGCTAGTGTAAACAGATTAAACCCTCCTCTTTACTTCTTCACAAATTTGTTTTTCCTTTGATTAATGTGGGTAGGGAGCACTCCTTACATTTATCCTTTTACATGGATAACTGAGTAGAATAAGGTATTTCTCACTGAGTGCCAGTTCTAATGGGGATGTTATCAGGTGTTCTCTTCCCTGGCACATTTTTCCAGGTGACTCCTTGAAGAAAATTCTCTGCAGGGATGGAAATATGTCTCCAACTGGAAAAAAATAAAATCTTCCAAAAGCACCAAAGCTCAGTGAAGTTGCACTGAAGTGCAGGGATTCCCAAGGACATTGCTTGTGTGTGTGTATGTGAGAAATCATCCTTTCTCTTTGTGTTTGAAGCTGTTACAGAGTTTCTAGTGCACAGAGGTGTTTTAAGCCCAAATTGCCATGGTGTATCTGGGGCTCCAAGTAAACATCATTCAGCAAGTGGATGGCAGGGAAATTCCCAGGGCTTTGCAATCTTTTGCTAGAAACAATTTCACCAGGGGTGCAGCTCTCAGTCAGGGGTGTGTGCTGGATAAATTATCAGCAGTGCTCAGATACCAGCTTTATCAAAAACAGTGCAAACTGAAGAAACAAGTGCCAAAGCAGCTAACAAATACCTCCACAGTCTTTGTTCTAGGATTGAAATCTTCCCTTCAAGCCTTTCTTTTTGCAGTGTGGGGTAACTGACCTTGAGTCTGAAACCCAGGGCTGCAGTCTCTGTGAGCAGCTGTTCTTTGAGCAGATAATACAAGTGTGTGGGAGACTGGCTCAGCCTGCCTTCTGAGGAGTAAGCAGCATTAATCTGGGGAGGTGGAGGGCTGGTTCATGCACAGGTGTGCCCACAGAGCCTGCTCATGGAGACCCAGGGACAGGTGCCCTGTGCTTTATGTAGCCATCCAACATCCAAGGTGTCTGTAACAGATGCAGGAGCTTCTCATAGTCATGTGCTCCATCTCTGTCCTCAGAGTTTGGTTGTCACCTGTATCTTCTGGATTTTTCTTTCATATTTCATAGCTCTTCACATTGCTGGGTTAAATATCTTTTCTTGCAGGAAGAATTAAACCATAATCTTAGGTTTTGTCTGTGCACCTTTGGGGTTTATTGTGTTTCACCCATATTCAGTTGCAGAGTTTTGGCATCCCACAGCATCCCCAAAGGTGAGGCTGGCCTTGCTGTCAAATCAGGATATTCCAGAGGGAGGCAAAAGCTCCACTGACAGAAATGTGAGTGGTGGATTAATCTCTTGTTTCTGTTGGAATAATTTGATCTTTCTCTGGTGTTCCAGGCAGTCAGAGGGGCTGACAAGAGCAATTGCATTAAGCCTGCTTAACCCTTGCTAATGCTGTGAGCCAGAGAGATTGCAGTATTGGCTTAAGCCACTTGTTTAATATCAGGTACTTGAGTTCAGGTTTTGAGAGAGGATATAAACAAGAAGAAAGGGAAAACATCCAGTTTTATTTCTTTGATTTTGGAAAATGCTGAAAGGTGCTTCAAATTATTGTCAGCATTTATAAAGTAGTTCTGAGGATTAATCACTCAGGTAGCTCTAGTTTGATGTTTTTGTTGCCTGTTGTGCTGAAACAACACAGGCTACTTTTTAACAGTGAAAAATCTGTGCTGCACACCCCATGTGTGCTGCTCTCCAGAGTGTCATTCCCTCAAACAGAAAAACTTGGAGAATCAATCACAATGGCAGCTCATTGATCTGCCTCCCAGTACCTTCCCAGCTTGGCTTTGCTGGATGCTGAGCCTGCACTGGCCATGCCAGCTGTTCTGCTGTCCCTTGGAGATCTTCCATTCATAAGATTGAGCTGGGCTGATCTTACTTAGGCTTGCAGTCCTGCTGCCAGAAAACTGGGTAGCTGGCTGTCCTCCAGGTGCTGAAAGGGCTTTGCTGTCAGAGTGTTCTGAGTGTGGTGGTCTCCGGTGACATGGAGTTGTGGAGTTGCTCTGGCAACCTGCATAGGTTTCCTCAAGCCCCTGCCTGGTTTCTGGTTTCCAAATTAGCTTTGTTACTCATCCCACTTTGGAGAGGGGACACTGTGGGCTGGGCCTTGGGGCAGATTGCCTGCTGGAGAAGCAAAGCAGCCTCTGAAGGGGTGGGGGCAGAGAGTGGTGCCTGCCCGCCTTCCCTCCAGCTGGGCACACCAACGAGAGCCTCTGCCTCTCTGCAGCCTCCCTGTTGCCTTGGCTTGCTTATTCCTGCTGTAGTTGTAGTTCAAAAGTAGTTGTGTCCTGGCCCCATTGCATTAGGTCAGACTGATTTGAAAACCCTAAGCTGTTTTCATTTTAAGTGAAACAATATTGAGAACTTAAGCAGAAACATTGCTTTAACGCAGTGCTTGCTTCAAGAGAGGTCATTCCTCTGAAGTTCATTTGAGTGGAATGTAGTTCCAACAAGGCCTTGGGTGAAGCCCTTGGAAGGCAGAATTTTCCAAGCTTTTGAGGTAACTCAGGGCCTGATGCTTCCTAGCTGGAATTCCATCCCACACCCTGGAACATGCAGCCTGTGCAGAACTGTCCCTTTCACTCCTGTGAGCTCAGTGTTGCAGCACTGTTGGCTCCACATTCTTGAAGATTTTCTTCTTGAAGTTCCATGCCTTCTCATGAGGATGCCCACAAGGTCTTGGGTGATTCTCTTTGGGTGTGAAAATGTGAAAGGGAGAAAATGAAACTTCCTCTTTTATGTGGTTAGCTTCTAACAGGTAAGCAGCCTAAATAATTAAGTCCTATACACAGCTCTAATATAGGATAATTAAGGGTTGGAGAGGGATAAAATTATCTTTTTTTTCCTTTTAAATAATATTTTAAACACATCTTTTTATAATGATGCATCATGGGTTATTATATGCATATCTTGATTGAAATTTTCTCATCTTCTCAGCATCTGATCACCCATCCCAGCACAATAGTCTTGTTTTTCTGTTTCTTGTGAGGTGCCCAGCACTGCTGCATACTTAGTGTTCTGGGCAAGCTAAACATGAAGTGTCTATCAAAAGCTGTTCCAATTTTTGTTCACTCTTACAGGTTCTGCATAACTGATATCTTGATTAAAATATAAATCATGTAGTTTTTTCCCATTTATGTGAAGTTTAGTAGCAAGTGGAGAGAAAAAGATAAGCTTAGGGAAATGCTACTTGGAGTTCCATATGAGCAAGAGTTGCTTATGTTTTGGGCTTGATATGTGCTTGGATCATGATCATAAGAGTTTAGATTTGGAGGTTCTGGACTGTGGACAGCAGAAATGCCTTTATATTGTCCAAGCCATGTGGTTCACTTAAAGTAACTTTTGACTTAACTTTTCACAGCCTTGAGCCTGAGATGTTCTGGGTATTGTATGTCTCTGATAAAAAGAACAGAGAAGCAAATATGTGCTCAGGACTGGGATTGTTGCAGAGCTGATAGTGATCTCAGAAACCACAGGAGTGTCATGTTCCTCAGTTCCTAGATGGAGATGCCTTGGAATGCCTGTGTGAAATGCTCCAGGGCATTATGAACCTGCAGCCTGCCTGCTGCAGAGACCATACGTGGATAAAGAGGAGCTGTTTATTGAATGGTAGCACGAGTTCTGATCTTCAGTCTGGCACAGGACTGTACATGTCAGTGTCTGTGCAGTTTACTCGCTGTGAAGAGGGAGTGTGTGGGGAGCTCTGGCACACCTGATTTGGGTTTTCAGCCCAGTTGGGTCCCCTGGGTGCCACAAACCCACCTGAGTATCCATGCTCAGACTGCTGTGGAGGTGATGAGAAATGCAGTAAATGAAAGGAGACTGGGGGTGATGCTGGGGGCACAGAATTGCTTTTACTTGTTTCTGCTTTTGCTCTTTGAGAGTAATCTTAAATATTTGTATTACATCTCATTGCATTCTGTATCTTACTTGCCAAGACTGGTTGCCTTAGTCACCAGGGCTGTGTAACTAGGACAACAAGATTAAGCAGGCAAATGTAGAAATAATGGTAATAACTTTCTCAACTCTTCCTGCAATTGGCTTGTATGAACAAATATCCTGCATGTGGGTGACTTGTGTCAGCAGTCTGTTCTCCCTTTGTGCCTGACACATGCTGAAATCCTGCTGGTGACACTGCCCAAATCCAGCTGTGCTGGTGCCCTCCTGCAGCTGGAATAAACCTGTCAGGACCATATGAATGTTGCTGTCCATTTCCTTCCTGAGCATGGAGCTGGAACAGAGTGCAGGGGACACTAAAGGCCAGCACTTGTGTGCTCAGTAGCTTGGTGGCAGATTCTGAGTGGAAAGGATGGGACCAGTGTCTGGTGGGATGGGGAGGCTGCCTTACAGTGCTGGGGCTGGCTGGTGCCTTCCATGCAGTCACTGTCCTCCATAGATGTTGTCCTCTCCTGGAACAGTTATTTACATGTTGATTTGTTTGCTCACTGTTGGACTGAGGAGGGTCTGAGAAATGGTAATTGTTGTCCTGTCTCTCATTCCTCAGGATACTATTTGCACTGTGGGTATAGTTGGAGCTCAGCTTTTGATGCAATTTTGCTTTGCTTTGAGAGCTGGCTGTCCAGGCAAACCCAAATCCTGACTTGGAACAATGAAGTTGCATCTCCCACCCCACCCTGGAAACATGTTGTTCCTGGAAGCTCTCTTGCTGTGTCTGCACCTTGTGTCTGCCCTTTCTGCAGTAACAAACCAGGGCTATGTTATCTCCTCTAGAAAGCTCCCAGCCCCATGAATTTGGGATAGCAAGGCACTTGCCTGGTATTCCTCACTGCTCTGTGCATTGTTTTCCTTCTCCCTGCTTTTCTCCCAGCTGAACATGATAGGGAGCTGCAGTGAGCACAGTAAAGGGATTCCCTGCATGCACAGGCCTCTTTTTTGTGGAAGCTTAATAGGCTCTTTTGAACACTCTTGACAATCTCTGATTGATCTTTCATGTGGGGGAGGAGGAGGGTGATTGCATCCAAGGAATTGTGCTAACAAAAGACCCAGTGCTGTGGTATCTGCCTTCCCTGGGGAACAGCTTCCTCTGCCTTTTCTCCATATGTGATTATCCTGAGGAGTGCATTCACCTCTCCTCTGAACTCTTTATAGCTGCAAGCAGCATTTCTATTAAGGAACTGTCAGATATTTCTGAACTAAGTTTTTGCTTTCAGTGGTACCCTTTTTGTAGCCTTCATTTACGTTTCCTTCTCTGATGTTGTTTTCCCCTGACTTTTGTCCTCTTAAAAACTGTAACTGGTTACAATTTTATAGTCACTTGCTGTCTTATTTCTTGCCCCTACTAACCACTGTTAGATAGAGTCAGATTCAAAGATGTCCCCTCATGGCTGCTTTAAAAACTTTTCAGTATTATTCTGGGCTGGAGCTAGCTTTTATTTCTTTTATAGGCTTGTTTTACAGTTTGATCAGTGAACCAAAAAAGCCATGTTTTTGTCTCTTCTGCTTCAGTTGGCTGGTGCAGAGCTTCCTGTGGGCCGGTCTCAAGATAGTGTGTGCACTGGCATATGTTTTTCTGGAAGCCTGAGCTGAGGACAACTCATTTCAGAAATGCTTAATGACCTCCTGTATAAAATTCAGAGTACTTAGAAAAGAAGGATGCTGCATCTGAACATACACAGGACAGCATATGCCCAGATAATGGACACAAAGGAGTGCCTCTGTTGCACCAAGTGGTTTTGTGTGCACCTATTGTGCAGGAAATCCTTCACTGCAGCCACAGATTCCTGTGGGTTGGTGGGAAGGGTTGCATGATAAATCACCTGTCCCTCCGTTTCCTGAGTTCTTCAATAGGCATTCTGGTGCTTCAGTGAGCACTACAAAACTGTGCTGTAAAGAGACAAAGTGGTTGGTAGGGTGTTGAACTTGTGAAGTATGTTACAAATTTAAATTTTCTTAGTGAGGGTGTCTTTGGATGGCTGCCTGTGCCCGGTGTGGCTGTAATACAGGATGTGGTGAGGAGGCACACCAGGTTATTTATGGACCCTTTTGCTAGGTGAAATGTGTGCTGTGATAGCTTCTGGCTCTGCTTGCAGCTTGCTGAGGAGGTGAATAGGCACAATGATCCTTGGAAAGAATGTCCTGTTCCACTGGGACAGTGTCTGGAAGTGAGCAGTTGCAGGTGCCTGCAGTGTTCAGTGTGGGTGCTGCTTGCTGGGGCCCCCAAGGGCCCTGCCAGCCTGTGAGTGACTGTGTGACACTGCTGACACAAGCTGCAGCACCTTGGAGAGTAGGGACAGGCTGCTGGACAGCCTGGCAGCCTGCTGGGGGATCTGGTGGTGCCAGGGAGAAGGAGTGGCTGTGGACAGCAGCTGCCTGCATGCTTTGCCTGGAGGGTGCTCTGAGGGCAAATTGCCTCTGCTTGGTCCACTGGAGCTCAGACTGCTCCCTGGACACATTTATTTTTGCAGCATAGCTGGTTCATGATTTTTGATGCCTGGCGTTACAGGGTCAGAGGACCTGGACAAAAAGCAGTATTCTCTTGTTGGGATGTTTTGATCAGTACCATGCTATTCCTGAGCCAGGGAATTTAGTGTGAGCCATAGCAATGCGTGCTGCCTTGTCACTCCCACTCCAGCTGCATGGATTGTGTGGCATCCCTGCCTCAGAAAAGCATGCACAGCTGGGTAGAAACAGCCCAGCAGCTTGGTATTGCAGTAGTGTTGCAAGATGGATGTCTCTGCCAGGAGGGGCTGTTTGTGACGCTAACTGCTGGGGAGAAGCAGTGCACACTGCAGTGTTTGCAGGTACCTCTGTGCTGAAAGGAAAGCTGCTCTGTGGCACCAGGTGAGCTGCAGCTCCCTGCTGTGGAGTGTGGGGTAGCTCTGGCATGTCTGTGTTGGTGACAGCTTGGAGGAGCCAAGGGTCTTTCTAGGCAGATCTCAGGTTTTTCACTCCATCCTCTGATCTTGTTTTTGTCACTGACTGCACAGACTGATGGCTCTTCCAGGATTTAACAACTGCCCTTTCATAGCTTCCCCACTTTTCTGACAAGGGTTTGTTGTGTGTGGTCTGCACAGTGGCCTCACTGGTCTAGATCAGAGACCTGTGCAGCAGAGAGGTTTATAAACCTGCTGGGCAGAGCTCTGTATTGAATTGTGTGTGGAGAGAGGAGCCCTGCTAGGAGGGGGAGGCTGGAATAGCCCTGCCAGTGCTGACAGGCCATGCTCATCCTGTTTGGGAGTTTGAGGTTCTGGGGAGGTTTGGCATCACAGTGGCAGCTGCTCTCTCCTCCTACAGTGGGACTAACCACATTAGCAGGAATGTCCCCTGGGATCGGGGTAGGAAGGATGTGTGTCTTGTGTGTGATCTGCTCCCCAGGCTGGCAGCACTTGTGGGAGCTCCCAGTCTGCAGGGAGGATCAGGAGGAAGCAGTCCTCAATCAGGAGGTGGCATTTAGGTTCTATATTGGTGTTGGCCATCCCTCTCTCTCTGCTGCCTGCAGTGTGCCATGCTTTCCTCAACACAAATCCACAACACCAACAGGTACTAGGCCAGAGTGGTCCAGTTCTTTTTGAGGCTGCCTGTGTTACTGAGTCTGAAACTCTGGAGCTGTCTGTAGCTATGGAGCCTATAAAGGACACTTGTGCTTGAAGAAAACTGCCTGGGATCAGGAAGGGAGCATTTCATAATATAGGCTTATCTTTGACTGGCTTCCCTATGGTATTTGAGAAAGCACCATTTGTCTTGTTTAGGAACTGTTTGCTTGCAGAGATGCTGGCACACACTTGTCCGTGTGAGGAGGCACATCCAAACATCAGAGGATGGTTTAGCAGGCTTGAGAAGGAGAGCATGTGTACTCTGGAGCTGTTGGCTGCAGCCCTAACCAGAGGGAATCCCAGAGATCTTGGCTGGTCTGAGAGTGTCACTGCTGTCTGTGCTTTGGGGGGGTACTGCGGAAAAGGGAATGCTCGTGTATGGCCTTGGCCAATCATTTGTGGGAGTTTTTCTATTGCAGCCAGGCTTGCTCTGTCCTGGTTTGGGATCTCATGGCCTCTGCATGGGCCCTCCTGCTGGGAACAGCCTCACTATGCCATGGACAGCAAACAAGCAGAGAGATCTGGGTGTTAGCTCCTGTCCTGAGTAGCCATTCTTTCATTGCAAATGCAGTGTTATGAGTAGTTCAAGTCTTCAGTGTGCCTTGCTAGCATGGTAACATTTTGGCAGCACAAAACCAGCTGAAAGCCTGTAGTAGATAAAGCTTTTAGGAAAGAGAAGTGCTCTGTACCCAAGCACAACACTGCTGGTGGTCCATCTGCCACTCCTGGTGTGGCTCCCTGGGTGTGGGGCTGGGGTACACTCACTGAGGCATGTTGGCTGACCTCCTTTAGCAGGCGTGTTCTAAAGCAAAACCTGGTAGAGCGTTCCAGTGAAGGGAACAGTGGCTGGTGCAGGAGCAGTTTTGGCTGTAGTTTGGCTACACATGTCAGATAGCAGCTGTGAAAACCCTGAGGAAGAGGATGATTTTGTACATCTTGTTTGGTATTTAGAAAGATTTATATATTCTCTTAGATAAATCCAACAAATCTCTTCCATAATCCTGAACAAGTCTTGGCTCTTGCAGACAAAATCAGTGAATCCATTACCTGTGTGCACTTTCCTCCCCTCACCTGGCTGCTTTCACACTGGCAGCAAGCAGCTCTGATGGCTGTTGCTGGTGATCAGCAGTAGCTGCTGCTGCTGGCTGAGTCATGCACGGTGTTGATGCCCTTATCCTTTCTCTGAACCTCCTTATCTCACTGGTGCACCTGACCCAGCCCGGAATGCCTGCCATGCCTTGTCCTGGCTCTTGTGTCTCTCTGGGACATGACCTGCCCTGTTCTCTGCCTCTGGTGAGTGTTGCAGTGCTCTGAAATCCATCTCTGAGCACAGAGGAATGCTCCAGGCCTGTGATGGAAGAGAAGATGCCTGGGAGGCCTCTGGGTGGCACTCAGAGCCCTGTGTGGCCCCTGCAGTGGATGGGAAAGCTGCTTCAGAGTGTTTAATAGAGCAGCTGGGTGCTGACCAAACCAGAGATTGCTGCCCAGAGAATAAAGAGTGAGGGCTGGCTGGAGCAGGGCAGTTCTGGTAAATGTGCATACACACTGAGATGGTGATGTTTGGTGTAGTTAAAAATGGCCTGCACGCTCACATGAGAACAGCAGGGGCTGATGGCGTGGATTTTCCCTTCTATGGGGATAGGAGAATGAAAAAAATGAGGTGCTCCAATTCAGCACAGTGGTGCTGAGTGAGGTCCCATTTAATGCACTGCACTGGCCTCTTTTCAGTGACTGCAGCCTATCTTGAATGGCCATTCCAGGGGGGGAATGCTAACCAGGACACAAGGCTGTGAGGAAAACTCTAGGCAGTAGCAAGAAGCCAGCCGGGAAGACAAGGAAAGGCACATGTATCTGCTTGCAGGACACTGTTTCCTTCCCATTTGCTTCCTGACTGAGGATGAATTGCTTGATGATACCTTGCTCTTGGTAATGTATATCCTACTGATATTGTTATTTTTTGCCCTCCCCAGCATGACTTTGCCTATCCTCCTCACCTGTAGTGCAGCCAAGTTGCTGCTGCGAGGATAAGAAACCCCTTCCTTTGCTGCACCCTCAAAGGCAAAAGGAAGGAGGGTGTCATCTGTCCTCTGGGATATCTGAGCACTGGCTTTGGGTTTGGTCTGTCTAGGGACACATGGAAGGAGATGGGAAGAACAGTCATGTGGGAAAACAGGCTGCATTTCTTGGCAGGCAGAGCTGTAAGCTGTGAAATGCTTCCTAGGAAAGGAAGGGACATAACCTGGAGAGGTTTTGTTTTCTGTGCTTCGTGCCTTAGGATTTCCTTTGTGAATGTCACTTGGGAATTGGGATAAATGAAACCTACTGCAATTTGCAGTAACAGGAGCCTGCTTTGGATGTAGCAGCAGGGCAGACATGTGCTACTGGCAGCAAGCTGCTGTCAGCCAGGATGCAGATGAGCCAAAATGTCTGTCTGATGGCAAGGAGAGGAATGCTGGTTGGACCAGGGCTGTTGTGCTGCACACCACCTCGTGTGTCTTGGCTGAGGGACCTGAGACACAGCCAGTATTTGGTGGCTCTGCCCTGGCTCCTTCCTTGCTGACCCAGGAGGGCGCTGTCATATTTTTTGTTCTTTGTCTCTTACTGTGTTACACTTTTTGGTGCAGCTTGCTTTAGTTGCCCATCTCGGGCTGCAGCAGCTGCAGTGGCCTGAGGGCAGAGTGGCAGGAGTGTGCTGGCAAGCCCTGAGTGCTCTGCCTCTCTGTCCCTTCCCCGAGGGGAAGCTCTCAGAGCAGGCTGCTGCTTTCCTCCCAATCCATCTGGAACTGGTGCACCTACCTGCATCTGCAGAGCCCGATGAACTGCTGTCCCAGTTCATTGCTCTGTTTGCTGGCAACAGGGACTTGGTTTCTGAAAGTGGAGTAGGTCTCTCCTCCCCTCTGTGTCATCGGGGGTGCCTCATGCAAGCACCACTTGGGGCTCGGGGAGGAGCTTGCCTTCAGGGAGCTGTGGCACATTTCGAAATGTGTTTTGTGTGCTCTTCCCTTGACACCTCGATAGTGGCTTCACCTGGCCACTGTCCGAGGTGAGCTCTGTGGATGGACACCCCTGTGATCAGTCACATCTGCTTTTACAAGCTGCTCCATGCGACCTGCCACTCTGCCGAGCATCCCCGTGTCCCGGGTTTGTGTGCAGCCCGGCTGCCTTCTGCCCTCTAGCGGGAACGTGTTTGGGAATAGGCGCCGCTCCAGTGTTTGGCGGGGTACAGCAGCATCGGGAGCGTCCCGTGCCTCTGAGCCCCATGGAAATTCTGGCATCTTTCCAGAAGGCCAGTCTCAAAGTTTAATATCACCCTGAAAAGAAATCTGAGCTGTCAGAATCAGGAAAAATATTGAAAAGCAGCTAAACTGACACTGTTAAAGGTTTAGTCCGTGTCTGTGAATCTAATAAAGGTGGTGGTGCTGACAAGGATGCACAGAGGGCCAGTGCTGGGAAAGGTGGATGTGTTCTAACATTTGTAGGTGGCATGGAAACTACAGGAGGACCCAAGGTTGGAGAAATCAGTGCGAATATCCAGGGAAACAGTCTTGTCCAGAGAATGAGCTGCCACTCAGGAGTGGTTGGTGAGCCAAGCACTGAACAGCCCAGGATATCAGCAGGAAAAGAGAGGATTTCATGGGCTTGACCCTTAACTTGTGGGTAAGGCCTGGCTCTGAGGCACAGAGCAGGGCTGGGCAGTGACTCTGGATGCACTCTGGGCTTTTCCCCTCGCTTGTTCCAGCTGCAGGGAGCACCACGCCAAGAGCAGATTCTCCAGATGTTGCACATCAGTTGAAACACTGTTTTGTTATTTGGATGAGATTTTCTTTGGACTAGTACTTGCTTATAATAGTGTTTATACATACTTTTGAAAAAAATCTAAAAGCGTATTTTTATACATATGCATTTATACAGGTAAGAGGGTGGTAAACATACAAATAATATTTGAAGGCTTCCTCCAGAATGAGGACTGTTGTTGTTGCTCTTAAGAAGATTTTATTAGTTCTGTTTATACATGGAGGGCATCACCTGTGACCCAGTTTAGTGGCACAGTCAGAGCAGCAGAAAACCTTCTTGCTTTTCAAAACAATATTAGTTTTTTTTAACTTGGGGAGCACTTTCTTTTTTTTTAAGGAGGAAGCTATGCACAAAGTACTGCTCAAGCAGGAAATTGTTGCATAATGCTTTATATTGCCCCTTCAGTGAAAAGGAAAGCAAAAAAAGTACTTTTTGTTGTTGAAAAGCAAAAAAAGAAGTAGATAAGAAAATGCTTTAATGTCCTCTTGCTGTGGTCTCTAGGAGGTAGAGAATTAGGTCCATTAAATCTGCAGAGAATTTTGACACTTTTACTGCAGTGCAATAAAAATATTGAGTGAATTTTTCTTGGATAATATGTATATGATTTGGTATAACAAATAGTGATAAGAATGCTTGTAAAATAGACCCTACACATCTGTGTATTGCTCTGGCAAAAAATGGGGACACAATGCAGCTCTGGCCAGACTTCAGCTGTATCAAAGTTAAAATGTTTAGGACTTATTTTGTAGAAAGGGATAGTGAGCAATAGACCCAGGAAGAATAGAGACCATAATTAAGCTCCCATGTGTGCTTACAAAAAAGCAGATATGAGGATTTTTCAGAATTGTAGGATTTCATCAGCTGTGGTTTCCTAGGTTAGGGGAATTGACTCAGCCTCTGACAGAGGCAACCAATAATGAAAACACAAAACTTGTTGTACTAAAGCAATAAAAAGATGTCTGCTCCTTCTCTTGGGCTCCTGGATTATACAAACCCCTCCAATCTGGATGCACACGAAGTAAAGATAGTGGAGTGATAATGCAGAAATTGTGACTGCACCACAAACCAGTCACATTATTCCACTAAACTTAATTCAGTTGCACTGGGAAGACCAGCCTGTAGTAAATCACTGTCAGCAGCAGCAACAATATTGGAGAAAGCTGCCTCTTTATCCTAGGACATCCCATGACAGTCCATGTTCCACATGCAGTGGGAAAACTGTAGACAGTGTGTGACCCAAGCTCTATTGCCACAGTGGGTCATGTACACACATAGGTATGAGCTGAGCCTCCTAATGGCAGATAACAGCATCTTAAAAGGATGTGACACCTTGAATTCAGCAGCTCTCACACCTCTGCCTGATGATTTGAATTTGAATATTGTGTTAATCTTTGGGCCCCTCACTACACAAAAGACACTGAGGTGCTGGAGTGTGTCTGGAGTTGGTGAAGGGTTTAGGGAATTAAGTTTATGAGGAGTGCTTGGGGGACCTGGGGCTGTTTGGCTTGGAGAAAAGGAGACTCAGGGTGACCTTATTGCTCTCTACAACTCCCTGAAAGGAGGTGGTACTGAGCTGGGAGTTGGTCTCTTTTCCCAGGTAACAAGTGACAGAACAAGAGGAAACAGCCTCAAGTAGCACCAGAGCAGGTTTAGGTTGGATATTAGGAGAAAGTTCTTCACTGAAAGGGTGGAGAAGTGGTGGAATCAAGTGTTGGAATCAGCACCCCTGGAAATATTCAGAAAACAGGTGGATGAGGCACTTGTGTGTAAATGGGTTACGAAGTTAGTGGTGAACATGGTCATGCTTTGTTAATGGTTTGATGTTCTTAGAGGTCTTTTCCAACCTTAACAGTTCTGTGCTTCTCTGATGGAGAATATCACCTGTGTGATGCACATTTCAAGTAAACCACAGCCTGATTTAACTGACATTCTGTTATATTACCCAAATCTAGTTCTTTTTGCAGGTATTTTGTCCTCCTACCTGCAAGGACACTGTGGTGAGCCAGGTAAAGCAATAGAAACAGAGCCACTCTTAGCAGGGGAGCAGGATTAGTAGCCTTGGCACATGCAGTGTTCTGGGAAGAGCAGAAATGAGTTAACATCTCTGTGGACTCCCAGTATGTTTTTGGAGTTTGTCAGGCAGCAGGAAATTTATGGAAAGAATGGGGGTTCTTCACATCAGCAGAACAGAGTATCCATCCCTTGGAGAGGAAATATTCAATTTGTTAGAATTAGTACAGTTACCTGTGGTCCTGGATGGTCAGGCAGGAAAGCTTCCTTAACAAAAATAAACCACTGTGTGTCCTCTGTGACCTCTTGAATGGATGCTTTTGCAAACAACCGCTGGAGGCAGTGAATTTCACAAAATGCATGTTTATAAGAGCTTTCCTTTTCAAGATAACTACAGGCCAGCTTGGTGAAAGCACAAGTGTTTCAATCAAACTTCAGAGCAAAATCTCCAAATTTAGTGAGGGAATGAAGGCAGCATTTTTAAAGTTAATACCAGGGAACAGTGAGTTCCTCTCCCCAGTAAATGACCAGTATAGGGATGTAGGAGTACTGAGGTTGCAGGGGCTGTCAGACTGCCTTGTTGGAGCTCATTTTCCTTGTTGCTGTCAGTCCTTGTTGCTATCAGAATGTTACACAGACATATTTACCACGACTCAGTATAGCAGAAATCCCTGCTGCAGTTCCACACCTCAAGAACAGTTGCTACTTGTTCTGTTTAATTATAGGAGTAAGTAAATCCAGATTTATAATTTGTCTACCAAAAAGTGATTTTCAGGGATCACACTGTGATCAGTTCTGGACAAAACCATGGGGTAGTTGCCATGGAATCTGGCTGTAATGTTCAGAGCAGCATCTGATCACTGTGGATTAATCCTGTCCTGTGGGTATCTGCAGAGATTAGTGTGGGACCCTCTGCTGCCCTGTACTGGACACTCAGCACTGATGTAAATCTGGGTGATGCAGGGATTGGTTAAGTAACAGATCAAAAGAGGATCATCAGGGACAGCCAAGCTGCTTAAAAATTGTGTGCTCTTGTGCTGCAAGTACACTCAGACTCTAGAACATGCATGTTAATCCCTGTGGGAAGGATGGTGGTATTTTAGAAAGCACTGTTTGGAGAAAGGCTGGAGCTGCAGGGTGCAAGCTGAACCTTTGAGTACCTTCTGTCTTTGAGTGCTGCAGGGAGGGAGAGCACAGGGTGGAAGGGGGGAATCACCTTCTGGCAAGTGTTATGGAAAGGACATGGGGCAGGCTACAGCATCTCTCACTGTGTAAAATAGATCTTGGAGCCGGAGAGGGATAGAGAGAGAAGAGTGCCTTATCAGAGATGAAAGAGCTGCCTAAGTGGGCAGAGCTGACCAGCAGGCATTCGTTCTTCCCCTGGAAAAATTACCAGGTACTGCCTCAGAGAGGAGCATGAAGAGCTAATGAGTGAATTAGTTTTTGATAAGAAATGTGTTTCTAAAGCAAGAACAACTGCCAGGTTGAATTATAACCTTTCCACATCCTCCAATTAAGACTGAATATCCTTATGTAAGTTTCAGTCTTTAAGAGATAACTTTTCATGCAGGTAACTATCATGACTAAATTAGTGCTGCGAGGAAAGTTGGAGTAGATGTGCTGTCCTTGTCCCACATGTTCAAGCCTCATTTCTCTCCATGGCTGGTCTAGCAGCAGTCACAGTCAGCACTGGTTAGTGGTGGTTGTTAGCTAAGCTCAGCCTCTTTGCAAGCTTTCCTTCAGTACATCTGATGGAGTGGCTGTACCCCTTTTTCTGGTGAGAATTCAGTCCCCCTCTCTCTGCCAGAGGTGCCTCTTTGTCTTTGGCCTTGCTCCCCACAGCTCACCCCTAACCATGCCTAAGTATTTCTGGGGAGGAAGAAACCTGCCTCAGGTAATGAGGTTTCTCCCTTCCTACAAGCAGAGGCTCAGAGGGGAAGGGTGGACAGGGACCACTTGTTACTGTGCTGGAGTGCACAGAGGATGAGATCTTAGGGTCTGTGCTCTGGGTTTTGGCTGAAATAATACAGCCATCTGGCCAAGGAGTGTGCAGAACTCCCCTGCACACCCAGCTTCCTGACTTCTAGTCTCTACCAGGAGGGACCAGAACATGAAGGGCAGAGCAGCAGGGTTGCAGTCACGGTCCAGGAAACCTTCTGCACAAGCTAAAATTATTTTAGAAGGGAGGACAGGGATATGGTAGGAGGTGAGTGCTTGCTAAACCCTAAACCCGTCCTGCAGTTTGGCTCTGTCCTTCCCTTTTTACTGTCATTCCATCTCTGGGATTGTTCTACATGGCTGCTGTGCATCACCATAGCAAGAGCAGGTTTTTCCTTTAAAAATAAATAAAGCAGGTATTCAGACAGCACAGTGTGTCAGACAGAAAGGTATTTGGTAGCAGCCAAATCTGTTCTCCAGGGAGGGTGGCCTGACTCTCAGGTCCAGCATGCTGATATCCACACAAGTCCTGGGAACCGGAGTCTGCAGCAATGCAGCCGTGGAGCACAGAGGGTAACTTGGAGAACATCAGCGTGCTCTTACTGCTGGTGAAGCCTGGCAATGCCTGCCTGACACAGAGCTCCTTGCAATAGTGTCTGTGGGAGTCCTGCTGCAGGCTCCTAGGCAGGAGACAGAGTGGCTGGCTGTTCCTTTGAGCAGTGAAAGTAGCTCTTCTCACTTAGCCTCAGGATCCTTCCTAGCTTTTTCCTGGAAGTGCCACTTACCATGCTGAGTCCCCAGGATTTGAGCTTGTCAGGGTGGCTGAAGCTGTATGAAACCTCCTGTGGGGCTGCTTCCCAAGCCAGCTCTGTGTGGTACGATGCAAGAGGAGAGCTGAGTTGTGATGTCTGCATGGGAACAATTTGCCTTAACTAAGTCCAGGATAAGGGTGGATTTAAGTGCTTTGGTTTATAAATAAACAGTGCTGTGGCCAAGGTAGATTTAAACAGAGCTGGCAACAGCCCTGCTTGGGAAGGGATCTCTTTACCACATGGCCTGCAGTTGGACTTCCTGTTGCATACTAATCCCTTAAGCCTGCTTTAGCTCTGTTAATTTTCCCTCTTTCCTTTTTTCCCCGACGGGCTGTCTCGGTGGCGCGTGAATGCCGGCGTTCCTAGGCCAGGCCTGTGCCTGCGACTGGGCCAAGCATCCAGGCTGCCTTCTGAGCTCTGGGTGCCATGTGGCAGGGCCCCAGGGATGGTGGTGCCTGAATGTGTCCCATTCTCTCTGTCTTACAGGCTCTGCAGTCTGCGCCTGAAGAAGCTCACAGTGCTGAAAGAGCTGGACAAAGAGCTGAGCTCTGTGCTTATCGCTGTGAAGATTCAGGTAGGCTCCTCTGCTCGCTGCTGCCTGATGGCAGCGAGCCAAGCCCATCCTTGTGCCCTCTGTGAAGTGCTGGTCTGCATGTCCCTTGCCTAGTGCCACCAACCCCTCTGTCTCAGTTAGCATGCTCAGGGATGTTTTGGCTGTCAGGCAGGTGGGAATGATGCCCCAGGGACAGCAGCAAGACACCTGGTGCTGCCTTGTATTGGGAATGAATTTGGTTAGACACTGGGACAGAATCTGTCCTGCCTCCCTGCCTGCCTCTGCCAAGGCCCTCCTCTCAAATTGCTGGTTGGAGTTTGTCATCCCACTGTTCCCTACCCTTTAAGAGAGGGTCAGTGCTGGATGGTTTCCAGCAGTGCCTTCCATCCAGATCACTCCCTGGGGAATGAAGGGTGGGAAGGGAATGGTGCAAGGGATCAGCATCTCTGTGCATGGTGTTCTGCTGATATTTGTACCCTGTCTGATCTCTAATATCCCTTCCCTTTCCCTGTGCATCCCTGCTAGGCCTAGGCCTCTACTGTGAACCAGGCAGAAGGGAGGGGAGAGGATCTTTGTCACCAAGGGGACAGGAATTTACCACCATCCTGATATGTGCGATCCCTCCACCCTCTCTGCTGCTTGTGGTGGAGAGATGTGCTCCTGGGGGTGCAGGCACATCCTTTTCACCTGCCAAAGGACAGCATGGAAGCAAAATGCATCTTGAGCATGCTGTCCTGGCCACAGCTTCCCTGACCCAGCTAGGGTGCTGGTGTCCTTCCATCGTTCTTGTCAGCTGGCACGACAGCAGCTGATCCCGCTGAAAGCACCGTGGGTCGGCAGCTCAGCAGCTTTGTGCTCCCACAGAGCTCTCTGTGCTGCACACATTAGGATCTAAATCCTGGATTAATGCTGGAAGCTGCAGTATTAGTGGAGCTCTGAGAGCTGGAGTTGCCTTCATGGCAGACCTGATTCACTCTCACGGAAGAAACTGAAGGCAAAATGTGTGAAGCCTGGGGCAGGGAGTGAGGACAGTAGGAGAGGCTGTGGTCCACACACTGTTGGTCAGTGTCCCACTTTGTGGCATTTCCATCGCTGTATGTATGGTGTCATTCAGGAGAGCTGAAAGCCCTGGAACCCCTGAGACCTGTGCCCTTTTGGAGCAGGCTTTAGCAAGGAACCAGCCTGAGAACAGAGAGCTGCCTGGCTGGGCCACAGCTGACAGCAGCACAGGACTGGGGGGCTGGCAGCCAGCTGGGAGCTGTGGGTCCTACTTGACTGTGAGAGCTGGAGTGGTCCCTGACTTCTCTCCTGCACAGTCAGCCCAAGCTGAATGTGCTTCTCTGCACTGGGGAGCCTTGGGTTCTTGTGCAGCCCACTTGTGCTGAGTGTGCATGTCCTCAGCTACAGCCCTCACAGGCTGCAAATGTGGGACTGGGGAGGAGACAGTACAGTGTGGGACTCCAGCTCTCTCAGACCATCCCCATCCCTGCCACAGGCCGATCTTGCACCTTGATGGCAAAAGAAATTAATAGGCCTCAGCAGTTTGAAGCCACAAAGCCTTCTTGCTGCAGGGCTTATTTTCCTGTTAGGGAATGGAGGCTGCATCCAGGATTGAATTTAAACATGGGCACCTCCTCTCTGCATGGTCATGTAGCTGTGGCTTCCTGCAAAGCTGAAGAGAACAAGGAGAATGCTTTTACCTACATTACCCCATGGCTCAGCATTCCTTGTGGGAGTGGGCTGAGCTTGTGTGCCTCCCTAGGCTGCTTTCCACCTGCCTGGCCAGCTGCCTTGGCAGGGTTTGGGGCTGCTGGAAGGCAGATGGAGGCTGTGGGCAGCTCCAGCACAGCGTGCCTACAGAGTGGCCTCAGATGGATCCATCCCTCCTGCTCCTCTCCTAGGTAACAGATGAGTCACATTAAGAAACTGTTTGAAGGCTTTCCAGGGAGCATTCCATCTTTTGGATGGAAACAGCTGATGCACAGAATTTATAAAGGACCTGCAAATTCCCAAGGGGGAAGCTGGGGACTAGAGGAAAGGGAAGCTGTATTTCTCTCACTTCAGTAGTAGTTCTGTTGGGGTCAGGAAGTTGCTGCTCTGAAGGGCAGATTGCATGGAAATAAAGCTCTGACCCTGCCTGAATGGAGCTGCCACCCAGGCAAGAGCTCCTGTGCTGGAGACAGCCTGCTTAAAAAATGTGCATGACCCAAAGGACAGTGTAAAGCCTGTCCAGAACTCCTGATCTTCTTCTCACAGCTCCCTTCTTGTCTTAAAAGACAGCCTCCCAGGGTGCCATGTGCTGCTACCTGCTCCTTCATCTGGAAATACCACAGTCAAGGGGAACTTTCTATGTCTACAGAACTTACCCGTTTCCCAGAGGTGATTTGAATATATAATGTTCCATGGATTTGAGTGAGATAAAGCCTGAACTACTGTGAAAAAGGGGATTTGCTCTCATTCACTTGAGTGGTTTTTTTAAACCTTTGTCCCTTGTTATTTGTTTTAACAGACTGGAGCCATCACAGAGCATTTCCTTCTGTATTTGCTCAGTGTGACACTAAGAGATTTGGATGTGCTGGCTCAGCTCCATACAGCTGCAGATACCTGCCTTGGTATTGCAACTGATTATGGCATGGAGGGAAACACAGTATTCCCTGTCAGCAGAGAGACTGAGGCTCACAAACACCCTGTCTTGAGCCATGAATAGAGGAAACAGTCAAAGAAAAAGAAGAAAACAAACCCCAGCACTCCCAGAACTTCCAGCTCCTGTGACAGGTGCTGTGGATGCAGATCTCCCTGCATCTGCCTGCAGGATATAGCTGGTGACTCAGGTTCAAGCCTTGGTATTGTTGTAGAGAGATGATATTGGCAGTCACTATGTAGGAGACAAGAGAGTGTGCTGTGATCTAGGCCAGGCTAAAAAGGTTGTTTGCCTCTGCCAGGCCTGCCTGCTGCCCCAACCCTGCTGCCTGAAGGAACTTGGGCTTTTTTGGTCTTTCTTGCTATGCAGTTTATGCCTCAGTCATTACCTGTTTGTAATGACTTGTAGTGTTTCTCACTCCTGCCTGAGCAATCCTAGCTAAACCCTAAATTTGTTTATTAATGGATTGTTCTCTCCCAAAATGTGCATTCAACTTGAATTCTGGTGTTTTGCTGTCTGCCTAGTCCAGCACCAGTATTAGTTCTCTCCTTTTCCAGATGTGGTGTGCTGCTCTAGCCTCAACCCTTTTATAAACCATACCAACCAGGACAGATTTACACCTGAAATTTGGGGTTGTACCTTGCAAACCAGACCTGTGTATTGTAGTGAAAGCTCCTGTATGTTTTCAGTTCTTAGGCAGTAAAAACCTATGACCACCTCTTGTCCCTATTGCTTTTCCCTTCCTTGACACTCTGTCATCCATTTTCACTGTAACAGTCTGATATTAAGTTTTTCTGTAGTATTCATAGAGATACTCAACTGTTCTGCAGAGAAATTGGTTTTACCTGACATCACTCAAGTTACAGAACAGCTGAGCTACATCAAGTGTTCAGTGCCATGTCCAGTTGAGGTTTGAATTTCTCAAAGGATGGAGAATCCTCAGTATTTCTATGTCCTTGTCCTTGCACTGCACTATGTCCCAGTCCATGCAATTCTACCTGGGTGTGCACTGGCATTTCACTGAGGGATAGGATTCACCTGGGATTGAGGCTGGGTATGTAATTCCTTAGTGGTAAATGACAGTGAGGCACAGGACAGCAATGTTTATGAAGCAAACCATCATTTCCTGAACACACCACTCAGGATATCTTCACCTTTTCTTTGCCATCAGTCCTTCCCCAGAAATAGCATCTTCAGGAAGAGTAATTGCACTTCTACTTGTGTTTGGATGAAAGAATAAATCTTTGGTGGTTAATTGCTCTGCAACAAAGAGCAAATGGTGGATGTGCTGAAGTAAATGGTCACTGTCATTGTGACTGCCTATGATCTGTTATCAGAGAAGAGTTCAGGAAGGGTCAGTGTGTTCTTGGCCAGGAAAGCTCACAGATGGTGAAGGGGATGAGCTCCACCTCCTCTCTTCCGTTTTAGGAAGACCTTTTGCAGGAAAGCCTTGCTCCTGGCACAGTCTCTGGGAACAGCATTGCAGGCAGCTTTTGGGAGGATCTGTGGGTTGTGCCACCCTGCAGCCAAGAGGACCTGGTGCATGCAGACAGCAATTTTCTGCCCCTGAGTCATTCCGTGTGTCTGTCAGAAACCAAGACAGAGAGATAGTAGAGATAGAGCAGAGGTAAAGGAAAGAGTTGGAGTGGGAACATGGTTAGAGTGCCTCTGTTCCTGCCCTTCTGGTAAAAACCATTTCTATATGTAAAGACTGTTGCCTGAGGAGAAGACTAGGATGGAGTTTTCTGAGACACAGCTGAGCAAGCAGGGGGACCCCTGTTCTCCTGGACATCCTGACTTAATCCAGCAGAGCCATCCTGCTGCTGTGCTTAGACAGGGATCTGCACTGGGCCTGTCTGCTTGGGGGAGAGATGTCTCCAGGACCTGGCCAGGCAGGGTATTGGGGCCCTTTCCTTTGCCCTGCCTGGCTCCCTCTGGCTTGGATTGTCCCTCCACAGCCTGGTGTGACCGTGTTCACAGGGGTCTGAGGATCAGACTCCGTGTTTCAGAAGGCTGATTTATTATTTTATGATATGTATTACATTAAAACTATACTAAAAGAATAGAAGAAAGGATTTCATCAGAAGGCCAGCTAAGGATAGAAAAAGAAGGAATGATAACAAAACTTGTGTCTCGGACAGAGAGTCTGAGCCAGCTCACTGTGATTGGCCATTAATTAGAAACATCCAACATGGGCCAATCAGAGATGCACCTGCTGCATTCCACAGCAGCAGATAATCAATGTTTACATTTTGTTCCTGAGGCCTCTCAACTTCTCAGGAGAAAAAATTCTAAAGAAAGGATTTTTCATGAAAGATGTCTGTGACACATGGGAGTGTCCCTGCAGGTGCAGAGAGCCAGATTAGGCAGGGCAGGTGAAGAGCAGGTGCTCCCTGGCAGGTGGGCAAGGAGAAGGGGCAAATGGCAGCTCAGGGGGTGCTGCAGGCTTTTGCAGAGTGTTGATAGGCATGTGAAAGGTGGCTCTGCAAGGTGGAACAGAACGGAGTCAAGGCATTCTCTCTTTCCTTGTGGACTGTGATCACCATTGTCTTGTGTGTGTGAGGCAGAGGAGTCTGTGGTTGAGCTCAGTGTGTGTATCTGTTAATCTCATTCCAGGGTTCAAAGCGAGTCCTGAGGTCAAATGAATACATCCTCCCACCTGGGGGCCTGATGGAGACCGAGCTGGAGCTGACCTTCTCACTGCAGGTACCTGGTGCCCTGGACTCCCTTACCTGGCATTTTTCAGCAAGCACAACCTTGGGGCTAAGTGTGAAAGGCACATCCTCTGTGGAAGAGCCTGCTGTGGTTGGCCAGCTGCTCCATTGCTCCGGGGATTGTTTGCTGGACATTGGGGTTTGGAGGATGCTGGGTAGGTGCAGGTGGCCTTTGAGGGGCACCTCAAAGCTCAGCAGGTCAGATCCTGCTGTACATCAGCATTGAAGAAGAGTTTTCTACCTGTGTGTCGTGCTGAGCCTTGCCCTCATGCTGCCATTTTCTGTGTGCTTCCCTTGCCCAGTACCCACACTTCCTGAAGAGGGATGGCAACAAGCTGCAGATCATGCTGCAGCGGAGGAAGAGGTACAAGAACCGCACCATCCTGGGCTACAAGACCCTGGCAGTGGGAATCATCAACATGGCTGAGGTACAGCGTGCTGGGAGCAGGGGGCAGTCCCACACGGCCTCCTGTGCCAGCTCTGGGCAGGGTCTCATTGCTGTGAGAGTTCTGGCTTGTTGGCTGGCTGTAATACAGAGAGGGTGGGCTGCCAGCTGCCATTGTGTCACCCTGTCATGGAGCTTGTCTGTCTGTCTGTCTAGGTCATGCAGCACCCAACAGATGGTGGGCAGCTCCTGGGCCTCCACAGCAACATGAAGGACGTGAACATTCGAGTGGCTGAAATCAGCATCTACTCTCTGTCCAGCCAGCCCATCGACCATGAGGATGGGAACGTCCCCTCAGGTCCTAAAATCAAAGCTTCAGGTGTGTTCAGTGCTCAGAGCTGCAGGCAGACATTGGGGACACATTTGGGTAACAGAGTGTGTCCCCAGCACTGCCTGCCAGTGCTTTCCCTGGAGCCATGACAGGCACCATGCTGAGCTGGGGCACTTGCACTGTCTGCTTTCAGATCGCTCCCCAGACATTGATAACTACTCTGAAGAAGAGGATGACAGCTTCTCCTCAGAACAGGAAGCCAGTGATGATGCTGTGCAGGGTCAGGTAAGGGAGGCCTGGCAAAGATTCTTTATGCCTGGTCCTGTTTCTGAGGCAAGAGTCAGGTTCTTCATCATCCTGAGCCCTCTCATCCCCCTGTAAACATTTGGCATTGTTTCAGAAGGCTGAGAGCTGTAATACCTCACAGCAAAAAGAAGGTTGACAGCAGTGGTCTGCTGTCAAGTCCATTGTAAGGCAAGGGACTTTGGAGAACCATAGAGCTCATCTGTCTGTCTCTGGAGCTGTCTGGTCTGCAGCAGAAAACCCCTGCTGAGCTCTCTCCATCTTGCACCATGATTTTCTCCCTTCTCCCTGTGACACCAGGTCAGAGACTCCTCACTGTCTGAGAGAGAACAGGGATTTTAGGAAGAAGTAGTTCTGAAAATGATCAGAGGCGGCAGAGCCATCCCAGCCCTGTGATGAGATGTGTCACTGCTGTTTGCTGTGCTGTACTCAAGGCCATGGAACACCTTGTGGAAGTGTGCTGATAAAGCACAGGGACAAACCCCTGGTCAGACTTGTTGTGGTCTGAGGGTAACTGAGGTTATTGGGGCAGATCAGAGTGAAGCAACACTGGATGACCAGTGTTTATAAATATATATCTATATGACAGGTTTATTTCAGAACAACTTGGTTGCAATGGGAAGGAGCTATGTGGCCATTTTGGTTATTATTACCCATAGTAATACAACGGTATAAAAGTGTAAAGATACCACTTCAGAAAATATAACAGAAAAAGAAAGAGAGGTAAAGAAACAATAAGAGTAGATAGTGGAGAGAGAAGACATCACCAGCTGGGGATTCAGATTTGATTATTGCTTGGTTGAAGTGATGGTTGTAGTCTTGCTGGGGGAAGCCTCAAACAGGGAGTTCAGTGGTTAATGTGCATTCAGGTTTAGGTGGGAATGCCCAGGTACCTCCACTGGAGTGGGGACCTTTACACTGTCTAATGTAACACTGTGGTTTATGTGCAGTCCTCAGGTGAAAGGCCTCAGGAATGAGTCTGGGGTGCTTGGGGTGGGTAGGGGGGTGGCCTTTGATTGTTTGGCACCTTCTAAGACTTGAGAGTTCTCTCTCACTTCAGTGTAGTTGAGCCAGTTATGCCACATCAGAAGGGATGAATACCTTCAGGCCTAAGGGAGGGGGAGATGGGGGAGGAAGTTTTACACCTGAGCCAGTTGTGTAAGGGAGGATATTGGTCTGATGAAAAGCATTATCCTGTCCAGCAGGGCCTCTTGTGGCCTCTTCCTTTATCTGGCTCAAAACCCAGCTTGTTGCTAAACTGAAGTTGGTTTGTCCTGGTCAATCTCTGGTGATGGGTACTCACCCCTCTGCACCTGGGCTGTTCCTAGGCAGATCAGAGGCTTCTCCACCACACATCCAAAAATTCTCCTCCTCCCCTTCTGTTTGCTGGGCTTCAGCAAAGCACACCTGCTGCTTTTGGTTAATGACAAATGGCCATTTGTTCAAGTCATTAACCATTATCACCATTATCATTTCAGTCTCTCACAAGGGTCCTCCAGATTACCTGTCCCATCATGCTGGGTTAATACAGCAGGAGCCCATGTCCCTGGGAGTTGTGCATATTGTTATATTGTTAAGGCTAACCACTGGAAAAAATGTTTCTTTGTGATTCCTGTGCTCTCTGAGCTAACTCTGGAGAGGGGAGAGCAGGAGAACAGGGAAGCAAATGGGTCCTGAGGAGGCTGTGTCTCCTCTTATCTTGCTGATACATTCTTCTCTGAAGGGGCCTGGGGATAGAAATGCTGGGGAAGAATGTCTGAAGGGGAACAGTGCTAAGGAGAGAGAAGATCCATAGAGAGAGGTAGCAGAAAAAGACAAGATTTTGGGAGCAGAGTGAATCAAAACTTTTCAAAATGGAGGGCAAATGTGAGTCAGGAAAATTTTAGGAGGTGCTGCTCCATGAACACAGTTGTTCTAATGTACTGTGACTTTTTGCCTGCAGGATCTGTTTGATGAAGAGGATGACTTGAGGAAAACCAAGAAATCCAGGAGGAAAATGAGCCGAACCACATCAATTGGCAGAGTAACATCAGCATTTACAGCATGATCAAAGGGATGGAAGGGATTCACTTTCTCCCCTCTCTGAAGGCAGTGAGGGGTGTTGGGAAGGGGAGATGCTGGTGCAGAGCAGTGGAGAGGGCCCTTGGCTCTGAGAAGGAGCAAAACTCTTGCCATTAATGAGCTAGCTTGTTGCTCAGAGCTGTATCCCAGTTCATGGTCTGTACTGTGTTCAGCCTGGCTTTGTATCAGTGGTGATCTGTGTGCAACAGAGTTTTGACTTGCTGCTGTCACATGGTCTCCTTCCTTTCTTGAGGAAGAGGAGGGTGGGCACAAGGAAAGCTGAACTATTAGCACTCCTCTGCATGTCTGCAGAAGGGAGGAGCTGCTCTGCCAGACCCTTGCTCTCCAAACTTCTCATCCCTGTTGACTTCAGCCCTGCAGATCCCTGGCCACCTTCTTCCTGAGTTTGTTCCCCATCTTTTCTTGCTTGAAGGCAGTATTGTTCAACCAGGTGGTCTGGGGAGAAACAGGATTTAAATGAAGTGCTAATTCAGCCTGTAGCAGGGAAAGTATGAATCCTTGCATCCTCCCTCATGCCCAGACTGTGGCTTCTTGTGGAGTTCAGAGGTAGTTCCAAGTCCTATAGCAAATTTAGAGAGAGAGAGAGCAATCATAGCTGACCTTGGACCTCTGGACAGCATGTCCAGAGAGAATAACCATGGCCTGTATGTTAGCTTGGAATGTGGTTTGATGGTTTTGCTGATCTTTTTTTCTTCCTTTCTTTTGTTTTAGCAACCAAACTTCAAGCAGAAATTTGTGGCTTTGCTGAGGAGGTTCAGAGTGACAGAAGAGGTAAGAAGCAGGAAAGCTGCCCCATCTGGCAATGTCACCTGCAGATGTGTTGGTGTCAGAGTGCAGGTTCCCACTCACTGGGAGCACAGGGTTTGTGAGCACAGGGATGTGCCAAATGTGGTGTGAGACATGGCAGAGACTGGGACATGGCTTTTCCAAAGCCTTCTGCCTCAGGAAAGCAGCTCTGGGCCTTGTGCTCAATTCAAAAAGCACCTTCCTGTTGGGGAAAGAGGGAAGAAGAGTGCTGACTCTGCACCAGGAGCTGGCATTGCAGGGCCAGTCCTGTCCAGTTAGACTGACTGCAGGCTCACATCAGCCTGTGCATGGCTTCTCTTGGCTGACAGCCCAGGCTAAGTGTGTGCACAGCCAGTGAAGGTCCTCCCAGGTGTCCTAACTGCCAGCAAGTGTGATGGGTGTCTGAGACTCCTCTGGATGTCATGGCACCCTCCTTTGGCCCAATGACAATGTCACTGGATGTGCCTCCCTGAGCTGGGAACAGTGCCATGGTGTGCCTCATGACTGACAGGCAGCTTGTTCATGGAACTCCATATCTCCTCACTGCTCTCTGGGCTTGGTCCCACAGGTCCTGGACTCTGACCCTGTAGACCAGACCCAGGAGGTGGAAGAAGACCTGGGCTTGCTCTATGACAGCCTGGAAGAGTGCAACAACAGTGACAGTGGCCCGGAGATGGAGGACAATGAGAGTGTGCACAGCACACCCAAGCCCACCCTGAGGTAAGGGTGGCAGGGAGTCCATGGCCAGCAGCACAGCCTGTGGGACCTGGAGAAATGGTCTCCAACACCTTTCTGCTGCTTGGGCTAATGCAGGCATTGTCTTGTCTCCACTCCCATTGCCATCTGCTATTGGCACTTCTGGCTCCTCAGTTAAAACTGTCCATTAAATCTGATTTCCTTCACATTTAGTCTCATTTTTCTGCCAGCCCAGCATCTGACACTGATCTGCTGGTAAAGCCCTATTTGATCTAAGCCCCAGCTGCTCCCAGCTCTCATATCTTTCTGCCAACAATCCTGGTGTGCTCTGGGCTCTCCACACTGAAGCATGCCTGTCTTTTGAGCCCTTTGTGACTGCTTGGGCCAGTCCCTGTGAGATGTGCATGCTGTGTTCCCACCCTGTGTGGAAATGTGATTGGCAACCAGCAGTGCTGCTCCTCACCCCATTCCCCAGGCACTGGGGACTTGCTCTGCCAAGAACTGCTGACTTAGCACAGGGGTCTCCGGGATCCTGCAGGGAAACCAGGCTTTGCTCCATGTCATCTGTGCTCACCTGGCCTCTCTGCTCATGGCTTTTGTGCTCTTGTGCTGTCTTTTTGTGAAAAGTTGTCTTTTGTTGTCTTCTACTTGGCTGCATCATAGTGCACTTGTAGTCAAGCCAAGCTCACTTGGCATTGTTGTTTCTATGGTTTTATATATAGATTATAGGATCATAGAATGGCCTGGGTTGGAAGGGACCTGAGAGATCATCTAGTGCTAACCCCCCTGCCATGTAAAAAAAAACCAACCAAAAAATAAACCAAAAAAATCCTCCCATGTATATATAGATTAAAAATATTATTTGGTTGGTATCCCCACTGAAGGTACTTAGCAGGAATAGCAGACCACAGGCAACCTGAAATTAAATCTGCTGCATTTTGGAACCCATAGGCCACTTGGGAAAAAACAGAAGCATGATAGAAGTTGTATTTTACACAAACCCACAAGTTATTGTGAAGGAGGCAGCAGGCACATGGGCAAGCTGCTTAAATTATCTGCTGGAACTCCAAAAGGAGTTTCACATGGTCTCTCCTCCAAGGAGACAAAGGTGCTGTGGGAGAAAAAGGAGTCTTTCTGTGGTCATATAGTGGTTTATGTATATAGACTGTGTGAAACTGTAAGAAAAGTCTATTGAGAGTATTTAAATGTAAAGACAGACCTCCACCCTGGTTCTGCAAGTGCCTGCTTGCAAACATCTGCTCACTGGAACAGCTTTCCAGAGTGAGTGCTGGTTTGTGCTGGTGCCCACCATTACAGTTCTTCCTGGAGTATTTGGTGCTATTCCTGAAAGGACATCCTAAAGTGTCTCTGGTGCCTCAGGTTCTGGCAGTGCTGAATGTGTATCCCTTGAATTCACAAGGGAATACTTCACAAAGTTCTGGGACTGTATTTTTTCTAAGGAGATGTGGAAGCTGCCTGCTAAGGTGTTTCATGTAGACTTCATGGTTCCCAAGTGCTATGTAGCCTTCTCAGGGGGTAAATCACAGCCTAGCCTGTAAACTTGAGGTGATCCTCACGTTGGATTTCTTGTCATGGACAGCCTTGCTGGACACTGTAAACATCTGTGTGAAGCAAGGAGGGCACTGATGGTGTGCAGCCCGCAGCAGTGGGAAGGGGCTGGTGCCCTGGGTTGGGCCAGTGGTGCTGAGAGCTGATCCTTTTGATCAGCCAGAGGTCACACAGCTCCAGTTTGCTCCTCACTGGGGCAAAACTGGAGCTGAGGCTGTTACAGGACCTCAATGAATGAGCAAATATCTTCATAGATGACTGGAAAATGGGTGGGACAAGGGAGGCTAAATTCATTTAGAACAGGAGGCTGTGCAGAAGGACTTCACCTAAATCTCAATCATGCCTGTAGGAGGAGAGCATTAAACTGCAGAGCAGGAAATTGTAAAAGGGCTCTGTGCTTAATGTGATATCCTTGAGGGGTGAAAGCTTCTGAATTGCAAGTGAGAGAGGGCACAAACAAACACAGCTTGGGGAAGGGGGAGACAGCCTGATTTAAATGGAGTGTTGAAAGCCAGAGGAAGTATAATATAATCTAGACACATCCAGTGTCTTAGAAAAAGGAGGGAATGAATATACCTCTTTGTGATGCCAGTGGCATGAGGGGTATGTCACATTCTGGTGGGGTCACTTGGGACAGTATAGAGGAGTATGGAAGAGATGCTGGTTGAGGGGTGATCTATCAGAAAACCTACATGTTTTTCTGGTCTGACTCTTAAGTTACTAATGTAATCTCTATGGGTTGAATTTCTGGCTGGGAAAGGCAAGTGTAGAGTAATGACTGCACAGAGGGGTGACAATGCCTGAGATTTTGTAGCAGAGGATGGAGGGGAAGAGACAGAGGAAATACGTTGGTAAAAGGAGATGTAATTTATATACCAGTGTGTGGCCTGGAAAAAATGTCCCACCAGGGCACTATTGTGACTCTAAACCTGAAGCAACCTGGTCACAGAGCCAGTGAGGGGAAAATCAAGCCTTGACTTTTCCCAAGCAGTGTGTAAACACTGCTGCTGAAGAGCTGCTCTGTGCAGGAGCCATCATTTATTTACAGAGGTGGAATGTCCTTTCAGGAGCACTAAAACCTGACACACACTGTTGTCCCTGGCACTACAGTGTGCTGTATACAAATGAGGAAGCATGCTAGAAGGAAAATAAAAGGAGCAGGCAGGATGAGATATCCTGCAGGAAACTGCAGGTAAATCCTGGTGAGAAAAGTAGAAAACAATGGAAACCCACTCTGATAGAGTACTAACAGAAGAACTTCTCTATATCTTATGCCTCAGTGGCCATCCCTGCAAACCTGCAACCTCATGGCCCTATCTGCAGGAGAAATATTTCCTGGGAGTTAATGAGCACATACACAATGCTTAGAGGGAAGCTAGCTCTGATCTCCTGCAGCAAAGTCACACATTGCAGGTGGATTCTGGTTGCTGTGAAGGTCCTGGGAAAACTGGCAAGTGAGATCCCAGTGATAGACTCCACTTGTTTCCTAAAGAGTGGTCTTGGAGCAGCCCACAGGCTGTGAAAGGGGTCCTTGGCAAAGAAATCATGTGTGGAAAAAGGGTAAGCAAAGGTGGAAGCTTGCACTGTAGTGGTGTAGACTGTCCTGGCTTCCCCAGGAATGTTCCTGTGTGAACTATGGTGACTTGAAAAGAGGACTAGGAGCTGCACTATGCAACTCTACCAAAATGTCAGCCCAGAGACCGAAAATTTGGCAAATTTATGTATTGTGCTACCTGAGGTGTGATTCTGTGTGCAGTAGTGAGACCTTCAGAGCCTTGGGAAGGGGAAGGAGAATGCTGCATTTGGAAGTGTGCAGCAGGCAGAGACAAGGAGCAATCCCTGGAAAAGGGGAGGCAGAAGGGAAGGCAGCAGAAGTCTGAGGAAGCAGAGAGGTTTAGGGACACTCTGAAATTGTGGTGTTAACAGAGACTATACCAGTGAGCTGGGGCAGAGTGGCAGCTCCTCATCTGCCCTTCAGGGGTAGGGGATCACCTGAGGCAGAAGGCACCAGGAGCCCCTGCCCTGAGCTCCCAAGGTCACAGGGCACTGCTGACAGCTCTGCTCCTCAGCTGTGCATCACCCACACACCTGGCTGTCAGGCCCTGTGTCCCACTGAGGACCTCTCCACAGAGCTCTGTGCTTGGGACAGGCTGGTGGGGGTGTGCTGGGGTCATGGTGACTTTGTTCCTCTCTTATTCCTGCCTTTTTCTCTCCCGTCTGTCTGTCTGTCCGTCCGTTCGTCTGTCTGTTTCTCTGCAGGCGTTTCTTTGAGGGAGTCTCTCATTCTGGTTCCCAGACTGAGATCGGCAGTCTGCACAGCCAGAAAGGGCAGGATCAAGAGTCGGGCAGCCCTGTGAGTTACACCTCCACCTCCACCACCATCTCCTGCCCCTGTCCCTCCCCAGCCAGCCCAGCACCCCCACAGCACTCTGAGACCACAGCTCCTGCCTGGGGCTGCTCCTTTCCTTCTTTCCTCCTCTTCTTCCCAGCACAGGCAGGCAGGTAGCGATGGGGGACATCCTCTGGGGCCGCTCCCAGAGATGCCCTGGGGCTCCCCTGTGGGAGCTTGTGTTCTGTGAGGCCAGGCACGGGTCACTCACTGGCAGCTGCCCTGCACAGGGTGCTCCATCCTGCTCTGACCCCATTCCCTGTCCCCCAGGACGAGGCAGAGCAGCGGAAGCCAGGAGCACAGCGATCGCAGGAGGAGCAAGGAACGGAGGTCCCTGCAGTGGTGAGTCCAGGCTGTGGGATGTGGAGCTCTTTCAAAGCCCAGCTTGCTTTCTGGAGTACCAGGGGTGCCCACCAGGCTGGGAGCAGTGCTTAGGAAGATGAGTAGATTGTGCTGGAGAGCAGCAAAAATTGAAGGAGTGTTAGGGTTTGCAGGACATGGACCCTGCAGCCTTGGCTCTCTGGGAGGGCCACCAGGCTTCTCCTGATGATGGGCACCCATGGGTGCAGGGCTGCTCCTTGTTGGTGCTAGGAGAGCAGGGTGTGTGAAGTGACTCTGTTGGCCCTCAGGAGCTGACATCAGACGAGTCCTGTTCCCGGCTGACTCCCACAGAGGCTGCCATGAGGGAGGGCAGCATGGACAGACTGCCCCAGCTGGGCTCTGGGAGCAAAACCGAGCTCCCCAGTGCCGTGTCCCCCAGGTAAGGCAGCTGTGTGCCCCCTCCCAGGGCTGAGCAAGCTCACACTGGCTCCCTGATCTCAGATGGGGTTAGTGGAGATGGGATTTCCTCAACAGTTTTGCCTCTCCTGCTTCTCCTTCACAGCAAGGCAGAGAGCAAGCAGCTGTGGCGTCCCCGCAGCACCTCCGTGAAGGACAGGCAGAGCTCCAAGGTACAAGGTGGCCGTGCCAGCAGCCTGGACAGTGAGAGCTCTCCAGACTCATGGCATAACACCCAGGTGAGCCCACTTGGAGGTTTCTCATCCAAGAGCTGCCAGGCCTTCAGCCCTGGGTGGTGTCCAGGGTGGCTGAGTGGGGTTGGTTAACCTTTGTGGTGCTGCTGTCCCAGGTGCCTCGAAAGTCTGTTTACGATCAGCTGAACCAGATCCTGGTCTCAGACGAGCAGCTCCCCGAGAGCATCGTGCTGGTCAATGTTGCTGAGTGGCAGGGGCAGGTGAGTGGGTGTGATGGGAGCTGTCAGCAGGGTGGGTTCTCCCAGTCATAGCAGGGCATCCCAGGGAAACTGTAACAAGCTGTGCCCTCCTCTCCCCCAGTGTGGCCCTTCCTTCAGGGAGACAGTGCAATTACAGGGTGCTGAGTCACATAAACAAGAGTCAGGTGTGTCTTCTCCATCACACAGCATCACTGGATCCTCACAACATGATCAGTCCCAGAAAGGCTGGCTAGCAGACTGTGCCTTAGGCCCTAACTGTTTGCTCCTGGCTCCCATGGGTCAGAGCTTTGTTGGATTCCCTGAGAAAGAGCTCCCTTCCTCTGTGGGCATGAGGCCCTGGGAAGCAGCAGAGGTATTTCCCACTGAGAGATGGAAGAGTGTCACCTCCCAGGGAGCATGGACTCCATCATCAGAGCAGGGTGGGGTGTGAGGACAGGCCCAGTCCCTGACAAACACTTGCCTCCCCCATAGCTGGAGCTCTAAAGGTGAGCAAGGAAATGCACATGTGTGCAAACATGCAGTTAGATAAAACACCTGTGAGACCCCTTCAGGATGCTGCAGCTACATCTGGCATCCAGAAAGGGGTGCTGGTAAATTTTGAGACAGAAGAAAGGGCTTAGTGAAAGGTGGTGATGTCTTGACTCATTCAGGCCATGCATTCTTGGCTTGTTCACTTGTCCTGGATAGGGAAAAAAGGATCAGTGCCCACTCCCAAAATCAGCCTCCTTGTCCATCTTGGCTGCTTATTTTACCACTATTGAACTGTATGCAGACACCTGAAGAGACAGAAGGATTTTGGAGTGCCACAGTGGGAGAGAGCAAGAAGAGGGAATGAGTAGATGCAGAGTGAGCCTAGAGCAGGGCCCTGCTGTGGAATGGCAGAACTTAAATCAGACGGTCCCTGGACCAAACTGCTTATTTCAAGGAATACAGCCTGGTTCTTGGGACAGTTTTGCCCTTGCCATGGCAGTGCCACAACAGTGACTGCTGTGCTCAAAAGCAGGAGCAAGGGGCTGTCTGACCCCTAGAGCAGAGCTGGGAGGAGCAGGGATGCTCAGGATGCTGCTGTCAGTCACCTGGTGGTGGTTTCAGCCTCCCTGCATGGCACAGACGGGACCGGCATCCCAGCTGTAACCTGGGGGTACAGGGCTCAGGGCAGGCATGGGCTGGTGCTGGCCAGCACAGCCACGTTCCAGGGTGCCTTAACCTGAGCTCTCTCCTTGGCAGTACGTGAGTGAGCAGCTCCAGGCGCACAAGCAGTTGGTTGTATCCACGTGCTCCGTGGCAGACATCCAGGCAGCCTTCAACACCACTGTCTCCCGCATCCAGCGATTGTGAGTACAGCTTGGGCTCAGCATGGTGGCACTGGATGGCTTCAGAGAGGGGCTGGGCATGGCCCTGGCTCCCCAGGGTTCGCTGGGGGTTGTGGACAGTTTACACTCTGCAGAGAGTGGAGGGTCCCAGTACTGCTTTTGCCCATGGCAGTGCACACCAAGCTGGATGTTCTCAGCAGTGGGTTTTTGTCAGCTGGCCTGGCAGACTGTGTTCCCTGGCCCACTGCTGAGCCACTGCACATCCCTCAGGGTCTCCTTTTCCTCTCCCTTTGGCAGCTGTAACTGTAACTCCCATATGCCTCCCCCGGTGAAGGTGGTGGTGGCAGGGGACCAGAGCTACCTGAGCGTTGTCCTCCGTTTCTTTGTGGAGCAGCTGGCCAGCAAGACATCTGACTGGCTCAACTACCTTCGCTTCCTGCTCGTGCCACTGGGTGAGAGCCACGAGGAGCCCAGCCCCAGGGCAGGGCTGTCCTCTCCCACCTCCCCAGACTCCCCTGCCTGCAGCCAACACTGCCCTTCTCCCCTGCAGGCTCTCACCCTCTGGCCAAATACCTGGCCTCGGTGGATAACAAATACAGCACTCTCTTCCTGGACACGGCGTGGCGGGAGCTGTTCAGCAGGGCTGAGCCTCCCACTGCAGGTGAGGAGCGGGGCAGGCTGGCACCAGCAGTGCCCTGAGGGACAGCCCAGCTGCCATGGAGGTCCTCATGGCTCTTTGTGCCCGCAGACACTGTGGACATAGCAGGCCGTGTTGCCCAGTTCATCGCCGGAGCCAGCCTCTCTCACCAGCTGCCCATCTCTGAGGCCATGCTGACCTACAAGCAGAAAAGGTGAGTGTGGCCCCAGGGTGCCTGTCCTCCCTCATGCAGCCCCGGTCTGGGACGTGCCCAGGACAGGAATGAGGGACACGGGACGTGTGAGTGAGGCCCTACGTTGCAGTGAGGAGCAGCGTGGTGCTGAGGGAAGCTGGGGTCCCTCAGCACCATTCCCTGCCACCTCCCGGTGTGCTTGGCCCCTCCAGTAGCTGTGACTGTGACAGCCCCAGTGGTGGGGGCCAGGGCTGGGATGGGCTGGGTGGGGCTGCAAGCTGGTACTGTGCTGTCCGGGGGTTGATGCTCGTGTTCCAGCTGCACTCTCACCTCTCCCTTCTCTTGGTTTCTGGCACCCAAGGAAGAGAAGTCTCTATTTTGATTTTTATATCAGGTATTGGCTTGTGCTTGCTGTGCCGCTGCCTGGCCCCTCCCTGCCTTTCCCTATGTGCGTCCATCCGTCCCTCTTGCTGTGCAGAGGAGCCGTGACCCCACAGAGGGGCAGGGCTGCCCTCCCGCATGCAAGCCCTTTCCCAGCACTGGAGGGGACAACTCCTTGCCTCCTTGTGTAGTGTGCCCTGTGCTGCCATGTGGGGGACAGGGGGCCTCATGGGAGGGAGGGCAGAGGAGATGGTCCTAGTGGGTGTGAGCCAGCAGTGAGCCCTACAGTGCAGGGCTGCCTGGGCACAAGGTCAGCAGTCACACGGCAGTCGGTGCTCAGCACACCCAGACCCTGACCAGACTCTCTTCCTTCTGCAGCCCCGACGAGGACTCCTGCCAGAAGTTTGTCCCCTTTGTGGGGGTGAGTGAGTTGAGGGGCCAGCAGGGGCTGAGGGGAGAGGTGCAGTGCACAGTCCTGCTGATGCTGGGTATCCTCTGGTTTCTCTTTGCAGGTGGTGAAGGTGGGCCTGGTGGAGCAGTCTTTCAGTGCCTCCGGTGAGTCCCTGGCAATGCCTAGCTCTCTTTTCCACAGGCTCTTTGTGTCTCCCAAACCCTCAAACCCACGCTTTTCCTCCCCAGTGGACTCGGATGATGCCACAGTCTGCACCCCCTCCCTGCTGAGCTCAACACCAACCCCCAGTATATCTGTTCCCTATGGCAAGGAGACCATCTGCACCCCACCTCCCTCTCCGTCCGTCTGCAGCAGCCTCTCGGGAGCTGGGTAAGGAAACCAGGCCCCCTCAGCCTGGGGCAGGGGAGCAGGGGCACCACCTGTGTGCTCCATGTGCTGCCCCTGTTGCCCAGGTCTCCGAGCCCTGGTGTGGAGGTGATGGGCCTGCAGGTGGATTACTGGACAACCCAAGGGCCGGAGAGGAAGAAGGAGGGTGACAAGAGGGAGACGGGTATCAAGAACACCCTCAAGAGCAACTTCCGCTCGCTCCAGGTCAGCCGCATCCCCAGCACCGGGGAGCTGGTGCCCCCCAGCACCATGGCCATGACCGTGGTCACCAAGGAGAAAAACAAGAAAGGTAACCAAGCCCACTCTGGGTGCTCTCTGCCTGTGGGGCCACAGTGCTTTGTGGAGAGGGTGGGGGAGCCTGCAGGAGGGCAGGGCTGAGATGTGGCCCAGCAGGGCTCAGTCAATGCACTGGGGCAGGGGCTCCCACTTAGGGCCAGGTGGGGACATCCTAACATTGGTCCTGTGTGGCCTTGGTCCCCAGTGATGTTCCTGAGCAAGAAACCAAAAGAAAAAGACTTGGAACCCAAAAGCCAAGTCATCGAAGGGATCACACGCCTCATCTGCACAGCCAAGCACCAGAACACCATGTTACGAGGTGAGGGCAGGTGCCAGCCCCTTGGGGCTGTACTGGGGCAGCACAGGCTGGCTGTGGTAGGGCTGTGCCTCACTGCAGCCTCTCCTCTCAGTCTCCATAGATGGGGTGGAGTGGAACGATGTGAAGTTTTTCCAGCTGGCAGCACAGTGGCCAACACACGTCAAGTACCTCCCTGTGGGCATCTTCGGCTACTCGAAGAGTGTGTGAGACATTGGGGCATCCCTGGAATGGAGCTGCAGTGGGTTGCAGGAGACAGGGAGATGGACATGCTCTTGTCCCCATCTCCTGCAGACCAGTCCCTGCCTGCTCAGTGGGGGGGGATACTGCACCTGCACCCTGTGGGCCAAGACCCGTGAAGGTGAGGCCAGTGAGACCGGGTCCATGCACCCTCCAACACCAGCCAGGACACCATGCCATCTGCCTCCCATGTCCCCCAGCAGCAGCCTGGGACAAGGGTTGGCACCAGCCAGCCAGCAGGGCCCCAGGATGGGCTCTGGGCCCCACTCTCCACAGATGCACCTGCCAGGCCAGCCCTGTAGCCAGCCAGGGTCCCAGCTGGGCTGGACCCAGGCAGGTTCCCCAGTGCTGCAGCCAGCCAGACTGCTCTGTGCAGGGGCAGGTGCTGAGCAGGGCCCACCACCCCTGTACCACCCTTGCCAGCCCCACTGCCAGCCTTGCACTGCTGTGCTGGCCCTGCCCTCTGCAGCACAGCCTCAGCAGCTTTTCCAGTCCCCCTGCAGCCCTGCTGCTGAGGCTGTCCTCTTCATGTCCCCATCCCTTCCCAACCAGCCCTACCCCAGGGTGCTGCCAGCTGGAGGTGTGGGGTGAGGGCACCTGAGTTTTTTTTTTACAAGATTCTATTTTTTTTAAATTTATTGTATGGTTACTTTTCGGGATTAATTTTAATAAATTAATGCTGTTACCATTATGGCAGGGTGTGTGTGTGTGTGTGCCCTCCTGTCTGAGATCATGACTGTCAGGGCTGCATGAGCACACAGGGGTATGGCCTGGCCACACTTTCAGCCATGGACCAGCTGAGCTCCCCAACAGACTGCATGGTGGGACTGCGTGGAGCTTGGCTCATTTATTTAAATAAAACTCACACTGTTTAGGAAGAGATAGACTGGATTCAACCTGAGTTCTCACAGCCAGGTCCTCATTTACCTGAACGTGGAAAAAGTCTGTCTCCTTTCAGCAGAGGCCAGGCTTGCTGCTGTCTTGATCTCTACAGTATGGAAGGCAACCTGTGGCTGGACCTGAGAAGTGGGGAGCGTGGTGGATTCAGCAGAGATGTATTCCAAGACGTGAGGCCTCCCCTCCTGGCGCCGCAGGTAGCCCTGGTTCAGCAGGTGCAGGACGCAGGACAGCACGTCCACGCTGTGGCAGCAGAAGCTCAGGAACTGCACCCCCGGGCCCAGCTCTCCCTTCTGACAGGCGTCGATCACCTGTGGCAGCAAGGCAGCCCCAGTGCAGTGGCTGCAGCCCCGGGCAGCCCCTGTGCCCCCCGTGCCCCTGCAGCCCGTACCCTGAACACCAGGCTGTCGATGTGCAGCTGCTTCTCCCCCTTGAGGATGCGGGTGATGAGGCAGCACAGGACGTTCCTCTTCCTCTCCAGGGCGCTCACCTCGGCCCCCTCTGTGCGCAGGTACCTCTGCTGGGGCAGCAGCCTCAGCTGGCGGCCGCAGCTCTGCGCCAGGGCTGCCTGGTTCAGCCGCAGGGCACCTGCAGCCAGCACCCAAGCCAGGCTCAGCCGAGCTTGAGCTGGGCCCTGGAGGAGCCCCAGGGCACACGTGGGCCTGGGGGACCCAAGCTGGGCCTCCTGTGGCTGCCTGCACCGCTGGCCACCCCAGCCCCGTCCCCCACACGTGGCCCCAAGGCTCAGCCATGACACACACGGCCCCTGGCCTGGCCCAAGCCCACACACAGACCGAGACCCCCCTCAGCCACCCACGCTGACCCAGGCCCCGTGCACGGCCCCAGCCCCACCCCACACATCACCCCCAGCCCCACACTGGCCTCAGGCCCCACCCTGACACACATGGACCAGCCCCTCACCAGCCCTACGAGCTCCTGCACCCCTAAGCCCAGCCCCACTCGGGGTTCAGGCCAGCCCCTCTCCCCTGGGTGCCCCAGCCCCACACTCACCCCCTGGAGTGCAGCTCCCCACCAGCACGCCCTGGCCCTGGGTCAGCGGGGTCAGCGCGTGGAGCACCAGGTCAGCAGGGAGCCCTGTGGCCCCCAGCAGGGCCTCCACAGCCACCTCCTGCAGCACGGGGGGCGAGGGCAATGGCCAGGGCTCACTGGCCACAGGCCCTGCCCAGGAACGGGGTCCGTGCCCCAAACACCGCTGGAGACCCCCCCAGCAGAGGGGAAGGGAGGACACGGCCCTGCCCTGCTCCAGCCCCCACCGTGGCTGCAGCCCTACCTGGGCGCTGTTGAAGCACAGCAGGATGTACATCTGCAGCGTGGACACGTGCAGCACGCAGTCTCCAAACTGCAGCTCGGCGTGGCCCAGCCACGTCCACTGCAGCCGCCGGGGCTTGCTGCACTCCCAGCCCAGCTGGCTCTGGCCTGCCAGGGACAGTGTCAGGGACAGGGACGGGCACCAGCCCTGCCAGGCACTCCCAGCCCAGCACCACTTGTGCCTGAGCTGCCCTCCAGGCTCTGGGCACAGCCCGGCCGCAGCACTCACTCTGCCGGCAGAAGTCAGCAAACTCGTCCAGGGGGGAGCTCAGCAGCGCCGGGAAAAACCTCCCAGGGCTCTCCATGTAACAGAGCGGGGACACGGGCCAGCAGTGCGGGGACAGGGCCAGCACCTTCACCTCTGGCACCTCTGCCCCCGTGGCTGTGCCCAGCACCTGGGCACGAGGGCAGCTCCAGTCAGGCTCCGGGATCCCGCCAGGAACACCGGCGGCCCCCGGGCTCCCCACCCCGATCCCGCTCACCTCGTTCAGGCCCGTGTCCAGCTCCAGCAGCCGCTTGTCCTGCTCCTGCAGCTGGAAGAGGCTGAACTGCCGCTGCAGCTCCTCCGACTCGGCCAAGTTGCTCAGCATGTCCTGGGGAAAGCGGCTGGGGAAGCACAGCCCGATCTGCTCCACGATGCCTCCTTCCAGCCACGATGGCCCTTGTGTCAGGAGCCGGTCCCCCAGGTAGTGCCTGCCATGGCCACCAGCTCCAGTCAGGCTGGGCTGAGCCCTGTGGCCATCAGCCACCACCAGGAGACAGCCACAGCCCCGAGCCCCGTGGCCATCAGCCACCACCAGGAGACAGCCACAGCTCGCAGCCCTGTGGCCATCAGCCACCACCAGGAGACAGCCACAGCTCCCAGCCCTGTGGCCATCAGCCACCACCAGGGAACAGCCACAGCCCCGAGCCCAGCCTCACCCTACACATGGCACACGGGCTGGCAGCACACATGTGTCTCCTCCCTGTCCCCAGCAGGGAATGTGATTCCACACACTGGCAGCACCCATGGGCCCTCCACACTCCGTGATCCCATAAAAGCAAAGCAGGAGCACTGCTGCCACAGCAGGCCAAGCTCCCCCAGCACAGCAGGCCATGTGCAGCAGGCCCCTGGCTCTGGGCAGACACAGCAGCCTCACCTGTAGAAGTGTTCAAAGGTGTGGGCAAACTCCAGGCCACTGAAGACCACAAAGGGCTCCAGGAACTGCTGCAGCCGCTCCAGAGGCCCCGTGCTGCCCACAGCCCTGCGGAGCTCCTGGATCTGCACGTCAAGGTAGCGGGCAAACTGCTCACTCACCTGCAAGGGACAGGGCAGGCTGCAGACAGGGCTCACCGGGTGCCCGCAGGGCTGGGCTGGGGGAATGTCCCTGCAGGGAGCACCGGGAAACTCTGGCACTGCCGGGCAGGGGCCGAGGGTGCCCAGGCACCGGCCCAAGGCCGGAGTGTGCCAGGGCCGGGCCCACGCTGGGATGAGCACCCCACACCTGAGCTGGGCACCACCGGGGTGCCAGGGCAGGGCTCTGTGGCTCAGGGGAACAGGACAGCACCCACCCAGAGCCTGCCCCAGTGCCATGGCCAGGGCAGCTCCCCAGCCCCTGCCCAGGGCACGGCCCCGGGGCCGCGCTGCCCCACTCACGTGCAGGGCGGTGAGGAAGGAGAGCTGCAGCAAAGCCCCCGCAAAGCCCTGGCCCAGGGCCAGCACGAAGGCGGCCTGCTGCCCAAAGAGCTCCTCGGTGGCCCCGCGCAGGCGCTGGTACAGCCGGCAGTAGCGCTCCGCAAGGTCCGGCGCCTGCCCCGCCGCCTCCAGGAACCGCTGCACCTGCGGGAGCAGCGCCAGGGCTGAGCCAGCAGGATGTGCCCCTGGAACATCCCAGCCCTGCCCTGGAACACCAGCTGCCTGCTGGCTGCCGGGACTCGGGACCCTGCTGCTGCTGCTGCGGGGCTGCCGAGGTGGGAGCGCAGCTCCGAGGGCAGCCAGGGGCTGTGGGGGCACTGCGGACACACAGCAGCAGCCCCCAGCAGGAACAACAGCCCCACACCGGACCTGCGTCCTGGCCTGGCTGGCACTCGAGCCATGCAGGGTGGCAGCACAGCAGGGCTGTCCCCACATCGCTCCAGGCTCTGTGGAGGGCAGGTACAGCCCGGTGCCTTCCCCATGGGCACTGCCAGACCCCACTCCCTGCTCCAACCCCTCCCAGTCAGCCCTCCAAGCTCTACCTGCTGCTGCACCACGCCACGCCAGCACTGTGAGATTCCCCACAGGCCTCTCGACTTCTCCACAGACACCTTTGCAGTCCTGGCCGGCACCTCCTTGTTCTTCCCCTCCTTCCCACCTGCCAAGGGTCAGCCTCAGGCTCAGTGTGGCTCCATGGGCAGGCCCCACACACTGACCCGCCACAGCAGGGCGGAGGGGACGCTGGGGAGGCACAGCTGCTGCTGGGGCATGACCACAAGCCTTCCCCGGCTCAGGAGCCTCTGTGCCATGGGATGCTCCCCAGAGGAGCCCCATGGCCACAGCCTGGCCCTCTGCAGCAGCCCCAGGCCAGGGCAGCCCCGGCTCACCAGCTGCTCTGGTCTCCTCTGGCTCGGGGCCGCCGGGGTCCACGTGCACCAGGAGCTGGGTCAGGCGCCGCACGCAGGAACCAAAGGCAGCCCTGCGTCCCGGGGCACGGCGGGGCAGCTCCACGCTCTCCAGGTACTCAGTGAGCAGCCAGGCCAGGGCACTGACACCATCGGGGCCTGCGAGGCCAGCCACACTCAGAGCTGGTGCCTCTGCCGGGGCGCGGCACGGCCGGGGCCCGGAGAGCGCGGCCTACCTGGGCTGGTGATGCTCTGCACCAAGGGGGTCACCAGGGCCTCCCAGAATGTCCTGCCCAGTGCCCGCGCTGCCTCCTCGTCGGGAAGGAAGCGGTTGGCAAAGCCCTGCTCGTGCTGCAGCGCCCGGTTCAGTCTGCAACAGCGAGCGGGCAGCGCTCGGTGCCAAGGGCTGGAGAACTCCCGTGGCAGAGCAGAGCGCAGTGCTGGCTCCCTGCTCTGCCCTTTGCCAGGGCACCATGGCTCGCTGGCCCCACGGCCCCCAGCAGCCAGGGAGGGCCCCTTGCTGTCCCCAGGGCTGCCCCCAATGGCCCTTGGGGCCCTCGCAGCCTCTGCCAAATGGGGGCTGAGCAGTGCCTGTGGCCACGAGATCCTGCTGTGCCTGGCCAACCTCTGCCAGGACGTGCCAGCCCCTGGGGGACCAGCATCCTGCTCTGGGGGTTAGCCCAGCTTAAACCCCAATGACCCCAAGGTGGCCCTGGCCAGGAAGGAGCACCAGTGGCCAGGAAGGAGCAAGGGCCCCTCCCAGCCAGCTGCTCCTTTCCCAGCCCTGCAGTCCCCTCACAGGCTGCCAGCCCTGTCCCCCCGGGCCCTGGGACACCAGGGATGCGACGGCACAGCCAGGACACCACTCACCTGCCAAAGAGCTGCAGCAGCCGGCCCCGGTCTCGGCAGATCTCCTGGCTCCAGGCTTGAGCCCGAGCAGCGCAGGAGAGGAACGTCCGCCGGCACAGCTGCTCCCTGAAGATGGGCCAGAAGCTGGGCTTGGGACCCAGCACCTCGATGCCACGCACACGTGTGTCAATGCCACCCTAGGGGACAGCGGCACCCTCAGTTCCTGTGGCTCCAATGCCCCTCAGTGCCCGCTCCAGGCCCTGCCCCTGCTCCCCCTACCTGCTGGCACCGCTTCACCCGGATCTGGATGACGGGCCAGAAGCGGGTCATGTTCTCCAGCAGGATCACTCTGCTGTCCGAGGGCAGGATGGTCACCTGCAGGGAGGCACCGAGCCCTCAGCGTGCCAGGCAGCCCCGGGAGGCTCCCACAGCGCAGCTCCTGCCATTCCCAGCTCCCCGGGCCTCCCGGCACAGCCAGACCTGCAGGGGGCACAGCAAGGAGCAGCCCCCGCCCCTCCCACGGGCACTCACCGCGTTCAGCTCCGTCCTGATGGTGGCAGGGCTGTCCCCGCCCAGCACCACCACCCTCGATGGCATGTAGCTGGAGTCCTCGCTGGCCACCAGCATGCTCAGCTCCCTGCACACACAAACACCGTGGGGCTGCCCAGGCATCCCCCCTCCCTGCCCCAGCCCTGCCAGCCACGTCCCGCTGGCCCCAGGACAGAGCCACTGTGGCAGGGCTGGCACAGATCCCCAGGACAGAGCCACTGTGGCAGGGCTGGCACAGACCCCCAGGACAGAGCCACTGTGGCAGGGCTGGCACAGATTCCCAAGGACAGAGCCACTGTGGCAGGGCTGGCACAGACCCCCAGGACAGAGCCACTGTGGCAGGGCTGGCACAGATTCCCAAGGACAGAGCCACTGTGGCAGGGCTGGCACAGATGCCCAGAGCCCTCTCCTGCACACACAGCCCTGCCAGCCCAGCCCCACCTGATCACCACTCCACACTGCATGTGCACAGTGATGAAGTGGGAGCCCGTGCTGCCGTTCGACTCCCAGTAGGTCCTGGGGTTCCTGTCCGTGAGCTTGCTGGCCTGGTGCGAGTTGGAAGAGACCTGCACCTTCTCCCAGCACTTGTCCTCCTTCACCTCCATGCTGGAGCCTGTGGGCAGAGCACATGCAGCTTCCAGCCACCAAGCCTGGCGTCAGCTCCCCCTGCCTGCGCTCACCTTGGCACAGGTTGTGCAGGAAGACATCAAAGAAGGGGATGCTGATGGGCTGCTGGCTCCGGCGGTGCTCCTCAATCTGTCCCAGCACCAGCTGTGGGACGGGGCAAGGCTCTCACCAGGGGCTCCTGCTCCCCTCAGCCCCGCAGGGCTGTGCCAGGCACACAGCACGAGGCATCCCTCGGCAGCAGGGACAGCCTGGTGCCCCCAGCCCCCAATGCCCAGCCCAGCCGTGCCTCCCCAGGCCCACCTGGATGCAGCCAGCCAAGATGCTGCTCGTCAGCTTCTTGTAGAGCCCGGCGAACTTCTCGCACTCCGCCACCAGCTCCAGCAGGGCCGGCGCCAACGGCGGCACCGTGCTGTGCTTCTCCAGGGCCTTGGACAGAGCCTCGTGGGTGCCCACGTGGCACATCACCACCACACAGTCCTTGCTGGCACTGCCCAGGCGGTGCAGGAAGCCAACGACCTCCTGCAGCACCTGCTGAGACGCAGCCCTGAGCACACGGGCGCTGCTGGCAGCTCCAGGGCCCCCACAGACGGAGCTGCAGCTCCATTGCCTCATCCCAGCCCAGCAGCACCCACCAGAGCCTGGCAGGGCACAGCCAGACTGGGCATGGCCACCAGGACAGGGACACGGCCAGGACAGCCCCTCCCACCTCTCCCAGTGCCTCGGACACACGGCCAGGCTGGGGCCACCAGCGGGGCCCTGCCTGCCCAGCCCGGCTGCGGCACAGCCAGCACAGCCACCCTGCCTGCCACGAGCCCCAGGGCCCCCTCACCTCCCAGCTGCTGCTGTGCGTGATCAGCAAGGACACACAGGGCTCCACACACTCGTGCCAGGGCAGCACATCCTCCTGGTAACTCTCCAGGAACTTGTTCAGGATCCTGGGTGACAGAGGGGGCCTGCTCAGTGTGGGCACAGGGACAGCAGGGCTACAGGCAGCCCTGCTTCCCTGCCCCACCTGCAAGGCACCTCTCAGGGACTGCGAACTGAGGCTCCCCTGGCACCCTGCACACCCCACCAGACCCCAGGCGTGTCCTCTGCTGCCCCTGCATGTCCCCACCACACCAGGCACAGCTGCTGTGGCCCCACGTGGCCCTGTGCCCCAGGACACCCCAACTGGTCCCTGCCTACGTGCTGGGGTGAGCCTGCCCCCAGTGAAGAGCAGCCCCACCAGCACCCACAAACAGGCACTGGCTCTCCCCACCATGACCCCCAGCACTCACACACCTCATGAGGGGGTCCCAGACCCCCCCAGTCACCCTGCACCCACCTGAGGATGCTCAGGCTCACGGCCTTCTCTGTCCCCAGCAGCTCCAAGCTGCGCAGCAGTAGCCTGAAGCAGCTGTGGTCCTGCAGCAGCTGGGCCACCTGGCCAGAGGGAACGGGGCCTTGGCTGCACAGCTGCCGCTCCAGGGCCACCACCACCTCCTTGCACAGACTGCCATCGTCCAGGCCACCCAGCAGCATCTGCACGCCCTTGGGGTCCAGCAGGGGCTCTGTGCCTGCCATGACAGGGACACTGAGCCCAGCCCAGGCGCTCACGGAGCACCAGCAGCCCCTCAGGGTGCTCTGCCCTGCCGGGCCAGGCAGCCCCGCCCTGGCACCCGCGGGGCCGTGGCACCCACGGGCACGGTGGGCACACGGTACCTGCAGCCTCCGGGCCCAGGGGCAGCCCGTGCTCCGCCAGGCGATTGATGGCGCTGAGGGCCAGCACTGCCTGGGGGCAGCCGCTGCTCTGCCCGGCCCTCCAGCAGCTCTGCAGCGCCGCCAGCAGATCGCAGCTCGCCAGCTGCTCCGCCAGGCCCCGGTGCCCGTCCATCAGCATGTTCACCACCAGCAGGCCGTTCCGCACGCCTGAGGAGCCCCTGCAGGGACACAGCCGTGCCACTCTCCTGCCCCCACAAACCACCTGCCCGCCCTGCCCGTCCTTCCCCCTGCAGATTGCCCCCGACCTCAGCCCTCTCCACGCTCTGCCCCTACCCTGGGACCCTCTGCATGGTGCTCAGGGCAGCAGGGATGCTGCTCAGCAGGCTGGCAGAGCCCTTGCTGGAGGCAGAGCCGATGCTGGCGAAGATCTCCCGCATCATCTGCGCGTCGCCGTGGTTCCAGGCCAAGCCCTTCCCGCCGGCGCCTCCCGGCTCCGCGTCCGCAGCTCCCACCAGCACCTTCAGGGCCTGCCAGGACGAGAGCGGCGCGGGGGCAGCGGCGCCTGCACCCCGCCCGGGCAGCCCGCGCTGCCCTGCCCGCCCCGGCGAGCCCCGGGCGCTCACTCACCGCCAGCCCGGCCTGCTGCACCAGGGCGGAGCGGCCGTGCAGCCGCATGCAGCCCAGCACGGCCCGCACGCCGCCCTCCGTGGCAAAGGGCACGCGCCACTCGTAGCGGGCCAGCAGCGCGGCCAGCAGCCGCAGCGTCACCGCCACCAGCGCCTTCTCCGCCGCCGCCGCGCTCAGCAGCTCCACCGACACCTGCACCAGCTTCTCCCTGCGGGGCACAGCACACCTCAGGCACGGCCTCCTCGGGCCCCGACAGCCACCTCCTTCCTGCCCGCGCTGCAGCTGGGACAGCCCCGCCAACGGGCCTGCCGGGGACACAGGGACACAAAATCCGCCTTTCCTCTCGCCCTGCCAACCGGCCTGCCGGGGACACAGGGACACAAAATCCGCCTTTCCTCTCGCCCTGCCAACCCGCCTGCCGGGGACACAGGGACACAAAATCCACCTTTCCTCTCGCCCCGCCAACGGGCCTGCCTGGGACACAGGGACACAAAATCCACCTTTCCTCCCGCACACACCGCCCTCCACGCTCCCGCTGCCACCTCCCGCTCCTCCAGCTCAGCACCGGCCCCACCGGGCAGCAGGAGGGCTCTGCAGCACCCCAACACTCACCCGGCGCTCCCCATGCCCAGCCCGCCCTGGGCTGTGCCAGCTTGCTGCTCCGACTTGGGCTCTTCCTCCAGCATCTCCAGGATGTGCCTGAGCCCAGCCAAGCGCAGCCCCACCGCCGAGCTGCTGCTCTGGATCACCTCCACCACAGCTGCAACCTTGGCCAGCGAGCCGCCCTCACTCGGCCCCTTGGAGCTGCCCAGCGCTGGCCGGAGGGACGGAGCCGTCAGGGCAGCGGCGACACCTCCAGAGCTCCCAGGGTGCCACCCAGCCACACACCCAGCACCCACGGGCACCCCCACCCACCTCGGGCAGCCCTGGCTGCACGGCCCCCGTGCCCTGCCCAGAGTATCCCCTGTGGGGGCAGCAGCGCCGCTGCCGGCACCGCGCCTGTGCCCCAGCGTGTGCCAGGACGTTACCTTGGCTCTGCTCCTCCGTCACCTCTGGCAAGAACAGCCCTTCCCTCTCCAGGAGCTCGCTGAACAGCTGGGAATCCGACTTCTCTGCCACATCACGGCCCTGGGGCGGCCCTGGGGCTGCACAAAGGTCTCCCTCCGCTGCCTTGGCCATCGTGCCCTCAGGGCCGCTGCTCCTGTCACCCTCTGAGGACACTGCGGGGCTCCCTCCACCATCCTGCTCTGCTCCCCTCCCCAGGAGGTGTCTGCCATAGACAGGGGAGCCCCGCAGGTCCCGCAGGGAGCTGCCCTGGCACCGCTCCTCCAGGGCCTGCAGCACCTTCTGGGCCAGCTCCGCAGGCACCGACAGCTGCACCAGCGCTTCTTCATCCACCTCCGACAGCCACACCATGGCGACAAGTTAATCTCGGGCTCGCCACGCTCCGCACGCCCCTTGTGGCGGCCCCTGGCACCACGGACAGAAAGGCTGCACCGCCACAGGTGCCCAGGGCCGCTCCCCACTGCCACCCTCCCCTGCCTGTCCCCAGCCCGACCCACCAGCCCACAGCTCCCACCCGTGCTCAGCACCCAACTGCAGCTGGCAGAGTGACCCCACGGCCTGGCCTCGCCTGCCCAAACCTGCACAGTCACTCTTCAGCCAGGGGACACTGCCTGTCCTCTCATCTCCATCACTGCTCTGCTGGGACAAGCTCTCCAAGCTTTCCCCTCCCCACTCACCCTCCCATTTCTGCCCCGCCCAGGCTGGCCCTGCACAGCTCACACCTGCCCTCTCCTCTGGGCCTGCTCCCTTCCCCAATGCTCCCTTTGCTCCTCCCTCCCATTTCCCTGCTGCAGGCTCTGGTCCCTACCTGCTCTCCCAGGTGCTGCTGGATGAGACAGGTGATCTCTTCCTGCTCCTGTGCTCCCAGCCTCCTCACAAAGAAGAGCAGCTCCCACCACTCGGCACGGCTCAGGGTGTCTGCAGCCTTGGGCAGCCGCTGGCCCAGGTAAGGCAGGGAGTACAGCCCCCCCAGGGGCTTGCACAGGAATGGCTGTGGAACTGCAGGGGAGCAGGGCAAGGGAGGGCACAGTCAGCTCTGCCAGCTCCCCCATCCTCTGCTGCACACTCATTCCTCGCGCTGGGCAGAAGAGGTCCCCACCATACCATAACTCGCTGGGAGACGGGAAAGTGACAGGAGGGCAGTGGGAGAGTTGGAACATGCTCAAAGGGGCTGCTCACCTGCTCTCAGTCTGTGGTTTCGTGTCAGGGTGTTAACCTTCTCCTGGCCCTCCAGCTCCTTTTGTTCTGAAGGCCCAATGATCTCGACCATGTGCCAGTGAACCCAGTAGGTACAGCCTAGAGCTTGCCAGTACACCTGAGGAAGAAAGCCCAGCACACACCCAGCTGGCAGAAGGCAAACCCAACCCCAGTGTGCCCACGCCAGGCTGCACAGGAGAGCAGAGCAGCCCCTTGGATGGTACCTGCACCGGGGGCACGCCGTCGTTGCTGCGGCGGAAGTCGCCCTCGTCGCCGGCGCTGACCTGCTCGTAGTCCTCGAGCATGCGCACCCTCATGCCGCTCACCAGCGTGGCCTGCACGTACTCCACGTAGCTGCTGCGGCTCGGGAACGCCGAGCGCGTCCTGAAGGCCACGGGCTCCTTTGCTGGGCACGTGGGGGCTGCTCGGGCGGCAGAGCTGGCCGGGGGCTTGTGCTGGAAGATGGAGCGGGCAGGGCGAGGCTGCGGGTCCCGCTTGTGCCTGTGGCTCCAGCCCATGGCGTGCACCAGCTCCGAGATGAGGCTGGCCATGGCCATGCTGAACTCAAACTCCTGCTTCACACGGCTCCTGTGCTCAGGGACGGGGCTGGGCACAGCACAGCCCTGCTGCTCCTCTCCCTGCTCCACGCCGCTGCTCAGCTTGTCCAGGAGAGAGGTCACACACAGGTAGCGCTTCACCAGGACAAACAGCTGCTTCCCAGGGATCTGCAACAAGCACAGCTCTCACACTCAGCCCCCAGCTCACTCCCAGAGCCTCCCATGAGACCTCTCAGCCACCCTGCCCTCCCTGCTGGCAGACCAGGCTCTCCAGGTGCCTCTGCACCAGCCCCAGCCTCTCACCAGGCCCAGACCCTGTCCCAGCTCTCCCTACAGCCAGCCCTGCTCCCCTGCCCACCTTCAGTCCCCTCCTGTCCCACACAAGGGTCCAGCCCTGGCCCCGCTCCCACCCTCCTGCCCCTCACGCCCGCAGGCCCAGGGCTGGTGGCGGCTCTGTCACCACCTGAGGGAGGTGAATCCCCTCGAAGGACAGGCAGGGCTCTGCAGAGGATGTGATCTCAGCAAACAGCTCCAGCAAGGTGCAGCGGCTGTCAAAGTCCATGTGCTGCTCAATGCCATCCTGCTGGCTCAGGGACAGCAGCACATGGGCCCAGATTCCTGCAACAACAACAAAAACTCCTCAGCCTCACAAAGACAACCCTCACCCAAGCTCCCTGCCAGAGACAGAGCTGCAGGGAAGGAACAGCTTTGCTGCTCAGTGTCACCTGATCCACGTTCTGTCCCTTCCTCTGCAGTGGCAACATTTTGCTCCATGCTCTATTTTTTCTACCCCTAAAGCTGAGAGATTCTCACAAAGCAGCAACCTCAAATAACTGATTCCAGAACAGGGTCCCAGGGAAGAAAAGAAGTCAAGGTTTAACCTGAATCAGCCCCTCATTTGCCCCACTTCAGAGCTGCATGAACTCAGGCACTAGGATAGGGAAAGCCGGATGTCCTGTGGGATACACCACAACCAGCAACCTTCCAGGTGCACCCAAGCCTCATCAGGCACTTCCAAGCCATGGCAGCTCCTCCTAAATGAGAGAACTGGGTGAGGACCAGCCTCTAGCCACCCAGGGTTGTGTCAAGCCCTTCATTGCAAGGCTACATGGAAGGAGATTGTCTGTTCCTCTAAGTGTTTCCAGCCAAGAACCTTTTCACTGCAAAAAGTCTAAGTAAGAAGGAAGCCATAAACAAGAACATAAAGAATCACAAACCTGGCTGACAAATGCTAATGGATGCAGTGAGGAGAAACAAATCTGGTCAGTCATAACAATTAGTAAGGACATCTGGACAACAATTAGTAAGGACATCTGGCATGTAAGAATGATTATTTCTCAGTAAGATTATCTGATTAATTGGAATTGGCAAGGAACACAAAAGGGGTGCAGAGAAAGGGTTATAAAAGGTGCCAGCCATGTTTAAACCACAGCTGGTCAGTGTGTTTGTCCGACAGTCCTGTACCTGATTGACAGAGTTTGTCCTACTTTCCTATTGAATCTTTACTAAGTCTGTCTCTGCCCTGTGTGTGTGCTGCAAAGACCAAGTGCCAGCTGCTGGTGAGACCTGCATGAGTGGCATTTGGTACCACGAACTGGGGCTGTGGGAGCCCTGTGCAGTCAGCCAGGGGAGTGAGTGGCAGTCAGTGGTGCCATCACTCTCTGGATCAAATCACAGATTTGAGCATGGAACGCCAGTTATCAGGAAGACTGGTGTACAGCTGACCCAGATCAATGGCTCAGTTCTGATCAGGGCTGTAGGAGTCCCTGGCCTGGTGTGCCAGCTACTGGGGCAAGTGCAAAGGTCTCTCCAGTGCCGGTGCCTGGAGCTGGCAGGATCCTCGGTCATCAGCCACTGGGGAGAGAACAGTGTGTGTTCTGAAGAACAGCTGCTGGAAGGGAGGCAAGAGAGGAGCTCAGCAGCTGAAGCAGGACTGCAGTGCCCGAGGCCAGCGGGGAAGGGTGAGTGTCTGCACCTTTGCCTACCCTGCTGTGCATGTAACTCGTTAGCAACACTTCATGCTGGAATAGCAAGGAGGAGGTCCTGGGTCCAGACCAAGGTATGATGTGGATGGGGGCTGGTGCTTGAAGTCCCAAGGGATGTGTGAATGTGGACTGTGGAACAAAAGTGCTAGAGGTTTACTAGCAAACATCAGGCTTAACAAACTGATGAGCAAGGGGATCCCTGAGACCGGTAGAAGGGCTTGGATCCAGGCACAGGTGCATGCTGGTACCCAAGGGATCCGTGAATGTGTGTGTACTTGTGAACCTGGAAAATGCAGTGTGTGCTGGCAGGAGTGACCTTGTGTCTCTGCCAGACAAAGAGCAGGAGGGGACACGGCTGGCTTGTGTTTATGTGAGTGCCGTAAGTGTGTGCTGTCAGAGTCCTGCCTGTGTCCGTGCTCCAGGATGGGCAATCAGCTTTGCTACTGGTTGAACCTGCAAATGGGAAAGTGGCAGCTTCATCCCTCAGCCTGAGAAGCTCCAGATTCCCCAGGCTGGGTTCCAGCAGTGGAGCAGGAGAGGTGCTGGGGCTGCTAGAGGAGACAGCCACCCTTTACATTCCTTCACACTCCTAACAGTTAGTCAGCATCCCAGCTCAGAAACCTGGCAGGGGAGAGCTTCCAACTCCAAGAGCAGTCCAGACAACTGCAACAACCACAGAAATCCAGAAGATCCCGACTGATTCTCCCCATTTTGCCAAGAAGCCCCGAGACACGCTGCTCCCCAGCACCTCACCCCTGCCGAAGGCTGGCACCCCCACTGCCCAGCCTCCCTCCTCAGTGGCCCCGAGCAGGAGCAGCCCCCACCTGCATCGTGAGCCCCCAGCGCTCGCAGCATCTCGCCGGCGCCGCGGCGGACGCGCCGCTCCCTGTGGCACAGCATGGCCGTCAGCAGCTCCAGGGCTCCCGCCTCCCTGAAGGCGCCCGCCAGGGAGCCGATGCTGGCGTAGGCGCCCAGCACGTGCACCGTGCTCAGGACGGAGCACTCGGGGCTCCCGGCCTCGGCCACCTGGCGCCCGGCTCGCCGCACCAGGCTCCTCACGTCGGCCTCCATCTCCAGCAGCGAGGCCTCGTCCAGCGGCGCCGCGTCCGGCGCGACTTTGTCCGCGGCCGACGGCCTCGTGCGGGCCAGCAGCGCCGGGCAGCTGGCGCGGACCTCTTCTGCAGACATCCACAGGGAGATGCTCTCTGCCTTGCCGTCTCCAGAGGAGGCGCCGCCGCCGCCTCCCGCCGCTCTCTCTTCCGAGCTGACCACGCTCCACCGCACCAGGTATTCCGGCCGCTCGTCGTGGCCGCGCCGCTGCCGCAGCAGCTGCTCTGGGTGCGCCTGCAGCTTGGGGCCCAGCTGCACCAGCAGCGTGCCAGCGTGCTGCTCCTTCACCATGGCAGCAGCTGCGTCTGCAGGGACAGAGGGGAAGCAGGAGCTGGAGAGGTGGCTGAGGCATGCTGTGGCTAGAGATCCGTGTTCCCGTGTGTCACAGGGCTGGTGATATGGCAATGCAGCCATTAAAATGTGCTTTTATACCGGCTGTACTCAAAGACAGCGCTGTACAACCCTAACATAGCATATATGAGATATGGCTCACTTTCTCCTTGGAAAGCCGCATATATGGAGTTACAAGATAACAGGGCAAAACACAGTGATTTCTGGACTGCCATACAGACTGTGGGCACGGCAGGAATACGGACAGCAGTGCCCAGGAAGGGCAGCTTTCCCCAGGAAGCTCAGCTGTAACACCTGGCTGTGTGTTGATGGAGCGAGGTACCCGAGCCAGGCAGAGCCCACACGCTGGATCAGGCAGAGCCCACACGCCAGTGCAAGTCTGCACTGGAGGGCTCCGTGCACATCACCGGGCCGGGACCGGGACCCGGCGAGGGACAGGCCCGTGCCCGGGGCACACATGCTAAAGGCGGGATGCACGGCACTGGCGTCCCCGTGGAGAGGGCTCGTACGGGCCGGCCGCACCAGCGGCACCATCAAAGCTCCTTCCAGGCGCGGGCAAAGCGAGAACTCGCCGGGCACCGAGCACCGGACCCGGCCCGGTTCGGCTGCCGCACCTCACGCCCGGCCGGCCCGAGGCCGCGACCGAGACCTCCCCTAAACGGCCCGGGCCCGTCCCGGCTCGGCTCCGCTCGGGGCGCTCGCCGGCCGCTCCCGGCCGAGCCCGGCCCGCCGCCCTCCCTCCGCCGCGGGGCCGCGCCGGGGCCGCCGCGTTACCTCCGGCACCGCTCCCGCGCCGCTCCGGCCGCGGGCGCCTGCGCAGAGCCCGCCCGACGGCGGCCGTGAGGGCCGGGCCTGGGCGGGCGCGGCGGGACCGACCGGGGGCAGCGCCGGGGACTGGATGAGGCACAGGGAGCACAGAGCGGCACTTGGGGCGCTGAGGGACGGAGCAGGGTGGGACAGGGAAGGCGGCGAGGGAAGGAGGCAGCAGAGGGCCGGGGAGCAGTGAGGCGCTGCCGGGGCTGGGAGGAACTGCTGTCCGTGATTGGCAGCTTCCCAGTCACCTTGGCTGGATGCCACTTCCCCGTCCGCTTGTCTTCATTCCTCCACAAGCTGAGGGTGAGAGAAGAGCTCGGGTGTCCTACAGCTAGGTTTGACACGATTGTGCCAATTGACCACACCGGGTCACCCACCAACTTCAAACTTTAGCCAAGGCAGTCCACAGCCCCACACTCATTTCTTGCACCAACCCCACTCCTGCCAGAGACTGAACACAGCAGAACTTGACCTGTCTGAAAGTGAGGAAAGGCCCTGTGCATAAAAGACATCAGTAATGCGACAGCGGTAGCATGAAAAACGCTTTATTTGCCCCAGGCATCACTCCACTGCTTTGACCCGCGGCAGGTTGACGTAGCTTTTCATGGGAGGGAGAGGTTTGATCTTGCGGCCGGCCCAGCCACCCTTGCGGTGCCACAAGCCCGTGTGCGGGCGCTTGCCCAGCCAGCGGTTCCGGCCCGCCTTCCCGATCACCCGCTTGTTGTGATCCACGTTGGACACGCGGCCCACCGTGGCCACACAGGTCTCCAGCACCTGGGGGACAGAAAAGCGCTGCAGCCCTCCCCGGGGGCACAAGGTTGTGTGCCCAGGCAGTGGAGCCAGGGACAGCACAGCTCCTTTACCTGCATGTGCCTTTTGGACGGCAGCTGCACGATGGCTGTCCCGTTCACCTTCCGCAGCAGCACCCCACAAGTACCTGCAGAAGGCAAGAGAGGAGGCAGCTGCATTGAGCAGCAGGACAAAGTATCCCATCCTGTGACAAGCACATCCCCATAATGGTAACTCCCCAAAGTACTGTTATACTAAATGTGGGACTCTTCGCAGAAGACAGAGCCTTGAGGAATTAACAGGGTAGAGCTGCCCCTGTTTTTCTGGAGGGATGTGTTGCACTCTAACATGAGAAGAAGATGGCAACTCCCTGTCACTGGCCACCCAGAGCAGTGTCCCCCTGTCCTCCTCTCCACCTGTGCTCAGCCAAATCCCTACAAAGAGTGGGTTCCCTGTGTGGGGACATACCAGCTGCCCGGATGTACTGTGCTCCCTTCCCAGGGTGGCTCTCCAGGTTGCAGATCAGTGTGCCTACAGGCAGAGCCCCCAGTGGGTATGCGTCCCCTTCGCTGGCTGACACTGGAAGACAGAAGCTGCCAAGTTGGGCAAGGAGCAGCCGACGAGCCCTCGACAAGACCGGCACAGCCGCCCCTGGCCCTGGCGTGCACCTGCCATCCTGCTAATGTGAGGCGAGTTCGTGATGGTGCTCCCTGGCTGCATGTTCTCCGTGGCAATGATCCAGCGCTTGCGGTTGCCGCCGGCCACCAGGGCGATGTCAGCCGACCTGCACGGAGAACCCGCGGCGGCTGAGCGGGAGGCCACGGCCGGCGCGACCGCCCGGGCCCGGGGCCGAGCCCGCACCCCGCACTCGCCTGCAAGGGTCGTATCGGACGCTGATGACCTTCTCGGTGAAGGGCTCCGCCGGGGCGCCCTCCTCGTAGCGCAGGCGCTGGAAGTCGATCATGCGGTAGCGCCGCTTGTGTCCCCCGCCGATTCCCCGCACGCGGACGCGGCCTGCGGGACACGGGAGCGGCTGCAGGCGGGACCCTCCGCGCCCAGCCGGCCCCGGCAGCCCGCCTGCGCCCGCCTTCCCGCCCGCCCACCTGTGTGGTCGCGGCCGCCCGTCTTCTTCATGCCCACGGGCCGCACGGTGTACTTGGTCCGGCACTTCCACAGCGGGTCGGTGGTGCAGCGCGGCGCCGAGCCGCTCAGCCCGCGGCAGGCGGCAGGCGCCGACAGCGGCCCCGGCAGCCAGGGCTGGGGGCCGGACGGCAGTGCCGGGGGCCGGGCCCGGCGGGGGCCCGCCGACAGCAAGAGAGCACCGAAAGCGCGGCAGAGCCCCAGCGCCGCCATGGCCGCGGGAAGGCGCCGCCGGACGGGGCGGGGCCGCCGCGGGCCCGAGCTGGGGCTGCCGGCAGGTGGCGCGCTGCCGCCGGCGGGGCCGAGGCGGCGGCCATCTTGGATTTAAAGGGGCTGCGCCGCTGCGAGGGCGGGTGGTGCCGGCCGCGGGTCTCGCCCCGCCCCCGCCGGGACCGGGACAGCGACCGGGATCGCCATCGAGGTCTTGCGCCCAGCAGGTTGGACTGGCGGGGTTACGGGGGCTCGGTCGCTCGCCTCGGCGGCCCTGGCGTGGGGAGGACACGCGGAGCCCGGCGGCGCAGGCCGGAGCGGGGGCGGCCTTCCCGGGGCGACGCTCCCCGCCAGCCGCGGGGGGGCGGTGGGACCCTCGCGGGGCGCGGGGGAGGCCCCTGAGCTGGGGCTGGGGCTGGGGCTGGCGTGGCTCGGGGACCGTCCCAGCGAGCCCCGGCCGTTGGGGCAGCGGAGCGAGCGGGGGCGAGGGCAGCGTTGGGGCCGTGCCTGCCGTAACGCTGCGGGTCGGCGCTAAGGGCGCTGCCGGCGCTGCGGACTTTGGAGCCGGCGAGGCGCGCCCTGCGGGATCAACCCCTTCAGCACCGGGGGAGCCGTGCCGTGCCCGCTGTGCCCGGGCAGCTCCCGGTACGCAGGCTCGGTGCGCCCGGCCTCCCCGCGGGCAGGGCCGAGTGCCACGCAGGGACGGCCGGCGGAGGCCGGGAGCCCCGAGGGAAGAGCGGAGTGTGTGCATGGCAACTGTGGGTCAGCCCGAAAACCCGGCCGTGGCTGTTTCCAGGGTGCTGTGGGCACAGTCTGCGGGATTCACTGCTCTATAATTAGTCTGTGTCTTCATTGCCGGGAATGGCTTTCAGTGTAACACAAATAATGTATGTTTGCGCTTCTGCTGTGTAACTTATGTGATATGTAAGCGTGCCATGGCTCTATGTACCCACAGAGCCAGCCAGATTTGCCCTCCAGAGCTTGGGAATGGAGGACAACAAGGTGCTTTAGGAAAGAAGTATGTGTTGTGAGATGAGGCAAGAGAGAACCTGTGTGTCAACAGCGCTAGGCTGGGCTGTGTTTCTTCTGGGACACCTGAAGCCCTTTCCCTTCTGAGGGAATCCGTGGGGAGGAACAGGAGCACCAGTGCAGTCCTGGTTCAGGCAGGTGTAGGTAGCTGGGGACATAGTAGGGAGCACCATGACAATTGCGTGTTACCGTGCATGGGATGGCTGTAGCAACAATCCAAGCTGGATCATGTGTCGTTGTCCTCTCTTTGAGAAGAGCAGCCAGAGACTGAACAAGTGCTTTCTGGCAGTACCCGGCCTAGCCTCACACTGCGGGCTTCCCAGATCCTTCCCAGCCTTCCCCGATCTCCTGGATGTGGCCATTGCTGTGGGCACGGCGATAGCAGCTGGAGGGCTCTCTGCAGCTACCCCAGCTTGGCTTTGGGGGCTGGCGTGGGGTCAGCAGTGGGGACGCGGGCGAGGGTGGTACCCAACAGGATGTAAAACCTTCTGCCCCAGGATGGACGGTGGGATGGAGCAGGGCTTTGGCGGGCTGAGCAGGAGCCCGGTGGTGCCCGGTGCTGCTCGGGCAGCGGGGGTCGGCCCTGCTGCTGGGCGCTCCCGTGGATCCCTGAGGAGGGAGCCGTGGGCTTGGCGTGCGTGGCGCTCTCTGCGCTCCCCGGAGAGCGTCCGAGCGTCCTGTTCGCGGAGCGTGTCCGCATCGCTCCCCTCCCCCTGCCGCAGTGTGGCTGGCTGCCGAGCGCCGGTGCCGCGCCGCCGCTCGCTCCCGGGGCGCACGGAGCCGCGCAGCGCCGCGGCCGCCGCTCCTCCGCCGCCTCCGCGAGCACCGGCGCTGGACAAGCCGCTGCAGGCAGCCAGGTACCGCTCCTGTGCGCCGCGGGGCGGGGGACATTCCCGTGCGGTGACTGAGACGGGCAGGGTGCCCGGCCGTCCTGGAACAAAGGACCGCTTTGATGCGCAGTTTCGGGCAGAGCTGGTGAAAACTTTTTTTTTTTGCCTTGTGAAGGTTTTACGTAGCCAGGTGGGCGCGGGATTTCTCTGTGGTGGTTCTGAGGGGTGAAGGGGTTTCTCCGGCTTGTTTGTTTCAAGGATACGCAGCGGGCGTGCCTCCTGCTGCCAGACAAAGCCGGAGAAACGATGACGGAGGCAGGTCATACAGCAGTAGCTCTCAAAGAGCCTTGTTTCGCCCCAAACCGTATTTTCATTAATTAACTGCTTCCTAAGCCTTTCCGAAGTGGAGGTGCACCCTACCGAAGGTGGTGGGCTGGGGGAATCGCGGGTGAGCTTCTGTGAAGGAGAGGATGCGCCTGGGAGGAGGTGTCTGAGGAAGAGCTGGGGGATGGTGCTGCGGTAGAATGCTGTGGCCAGGCAGCCGGGAGAAATCTGCACAATGGTGGGAGGCAGCAGCACATTACCGGGAACAGCAGGCTTCCCTGCGCCTTGCATAGCTGGCATCTGGCGCTCTGCTGCAGTTCCATGCTCGGCTCTCCTCTAGTGCCCTTGGTCTCCTCTCTGCCGTGCCGCCTTGGAGATGTGGAAAACACCCAGCCCTGCCTGTGCCTGTGGGGAAAGAGGGTGGTGTTCAGGTCAAAGATCTGGCCAGCTCAGATACAGGGTAAATAAACATGGCTGTGCTTTGCTGTAATTGGCAGAAGGAGCAGGAAGCATGTGTTCTCTCATCTGCTGTTTTGGGGGAATGTCCAGGTTGAAACAACGGCATTAACCCCAAATACCAAAATGGCTCTTGGGGTACAAAGGACACGGGCAAGATACTGACCTTGGCAGAGTTGCTGGGTAAATGCTTAATTTGCTAGGAAAGAGCCACATAGCTCCTCAAAGAGCAAAGAGCTTGAGCCAGAGATAGAACAGATCCTCTGCTTGTTTTGCAGGTAGGGGTTTGTCCCTGTGACTTTGCCCGCCTTGCTGTGGTGGACAAAAGCTGTTTGCTTCTGATAAAAGTAGCGCAGTCTTGCAGCCTGCCATCAGCTGCAGGTCTTTGCAGGTGCCCCAGGTACAGCATGGAGGGAGTGTGGGCACAGCAGAGCCCTCCAGGGCACACAGAGTGGCTCCAGAGCTCCTGCTGGTCCCATCTGCATCCTGGTTATATCCTGTACCCGGCTCAGGCACATCCAGTGCAGAGCCCTCACATTAGACAGATGCCTGCAAAGGCACTGGCTCCTGGGAATTACTCTGCCTGCTTTAATACTGCTTCATGCTGTCAGGGCAAGGTAATGGCTCTGGCTCTGTTTTTTATAGTGCAAGACTCCCAATCAGATTCTGAAGCTGGGGAGAGATGCTTGCCCTGGCTCTGTTCCAGCTGCTTAGCTCTTGTCTCTCCACCAGCCTGGAAATGTGTTTTAATGGTGTTTCGCTGTAGTCCCAGGCGCAGCAGATGCAGAGTGGATTTGGTGAGCTGCTGCAGACATGAACAAGTTTAAAAACAAGGTCTTATCAGCTGATCTGGAGGTGCCAGCATAAGCTTGCTGGTGGGAGTGGTGATGGCTGCTGTTCTCATTCCAATGGCCTGCTGGAAAGGGCAGGTTTGCCCAGCCAGCTGGGGTTGTAAAAAATACGATGTACAACCAGAGCAAAATAGTTAGGGCAAAAATTTCTGTTATTTTTTTTTTTTGTTTGGTTGGTTGGTTTTGCTGTTGTTGTTGGGGTTTTTAAACCCTTGTTGATTTCCAATATCTGTATTCTTTGGTGGTAACAAATGGAGTGAAGCCTTTCTGGTCTTGAAAGGAATGAATGATCTGATACAAAGCCAACCAGACTACCTGTTCTGTCTTCCTCAGAGTACATATCCATTCTGGAATTGGATGATGCTTTGATAATTGCTTGCTCTGGTCAATCAGAACAAACACCAATACCCTTTGCCTTGTCCATTTCCAGCTGTGGGCTGGGAGGTGAGAAGGGTATGAGAAGCTCCCTTGTTCTTTCTGTAGTGGAGTCACTGCAGCCAAGTCCTTGTAAAGCCACCTTATCACCACCTTGCCCTGGGTTTCAGGAAGATTATGTGATGTTGTGTGTTTCATTAGAGATTGTGGGTGGTAGGGAGCTGAAGCTTCTGGGACAGAGAGGAGTGTTGGGAGGCTCCCTTCAAGCTCTTTCCCTTCGGCTCCTGTCTCCTTGGGATTTGAGCTGCAGATCCAGTTCCTCAGTCCTCATCCCCTGGGCCTCTTGCAGCCTGCTGGTTAGCACAGACATTCCCAGCACAAGCCTTCCAGTATCTAGGGAAAAACCCCAGAGCTGGCATGTGCCAGCTGCTGGAAGAAGCAATCCTGGCCATGATCCCTGGACAGACAGGGATCAAGGCACATCACCAGCACAGTCACCTTGTACAGTGTTATACTCTGAGGGTTGGGGAAACTGGTTGGGTGAAGTCTTTCTGGGCTTGGAGACCGACTTCAAAGCCATGTGAGGAGATGTCTGGGTGCCAAGGAGAGCCCTGGTTTTGGGGCATAGGGGAATGTGAGTAAGACCACTTCTTGCCTTCACTGCCTGCTGTGCTGTTGTGAGTGGATTGCTTTGGGAATCCAAAAATCCCTGTGGGACATTGCTGGAAGGAAGCAGGCACTGCATTCCCTTTCTCTGGGCCTTGGGTCAGTTTCTAGTGCTGTGGTGCCTCGCTCCTTTTTCCTGAAGAGGAGTTCACTAAAGGCAAATGCACTGAGTTTATCTCAGGAATTCAGATGAAGAATTTTTTTCCTTACTTTTTTTTTTTTTTCTCCCACAAGAGGATGGTGAAGTTGTGGTACAGGGCTCTGAAGAGTTTGTGGGATCTCTGTTTTGGGAGGTGATCCTTTAGTTAGACACAGATACCTGCTTTGGGTGGCGGAATGGACCAAAGACCTCTAAGCATTCATTCTAGTTAATACTCTTCAAGTAATACTCAAGGCAGCCTCTTACTGAGGGAAAAGTTACAGCACAAGAGTCCCTCTATAGTGCTTGAAGTCATCAGTGTGTTGGTTTAACTTTAGACTGTCTGCAGGGCAGGAAAGGTCTGAGCTGGAACCTGGCATTGGGAAAGAACTTTGGATGGAAGATGGGACTCTAGGTGTCCCCTTTTTTGGCAGTAGGATGTAGAAACTTATGGGACCACTGGTGGCAGAGAGCATTGTGGGCATTTGAATTTGAGTGACATCTTTTGACTTTACAATTGCAGCTCAGAGATACGGTGGGTGTGACCTCCCAGGGTGCTGACTCCTGACTGATGTCCTCTTTGTGTGTTCTTAGTGGCTCTAGGGGAGCATCTGGGCATTTCTGGCAACAGTAACAAGCATCACAGAGCACCATTCCTGCTCTGTGCCTCAGCATTTCCTGTTTGCCGGGATTAGAGCAGCTCTGGAAATACCAGCTTGGATGTGGAGCTCAGCAGCCCTGCTTTGTCCCTTTTCCCCAGGTGGCCTGGGGTGGTGACCCTGGGCACAGTGGCTCTTCTGGCAGTGGTGTGGCAATGTGCAGTGTTCCTGGCAGTGTCACTGTGTCCTGGCTGTGCAGTGGAAGCCACAGAGGCTCTGCACAGCTGACTGTAATCTCCTGCAATCTGTTTGCCTTCTGACACTGGTATCCAAATAAGAAAATTTGTGCTCATCACACAGACTCTCTGATGGCTGCAGCTTTGTCACTCTGTTTGCTTTTTAGTGCTTTTATTTTCAGCATCCAAAGTATTAGGTCTAGATTTTGTTGCAGGGTCTCTTAGGGTGAAGCCTCGCTCTCTTATTTGCAGTCTCATTTCTGGCTTCATTGGTGGTCACCCAGTCATCCAGAGACCCTTTGTTGCTCAACAGTAATGAGCTGGCAGAGGTCCAAGGAAAGACAAACAAACCAAAAAACCCTCCCTGCTTTTATCAAGTTGTTTTGCGTCCCAAATGTATAACCTTGCTGTTTCTCCAGGTAGCAAATCATGGCTCACAGGAGGAGACTGGGACAATTATGATGAAGCAAGAGAAAGCATTTCTAAATGGAAACCATTGCTATCTATCTCCCAAGTGTGGTCACTTGTTCTTGCTGTGGGTCAGACTTACTCTTTTCCACAGGGAGCTTTTTTCCAGAACCCAGCTGTCTCTCTGCAACTACCTTACATCACTTAAATATCCTTGGATCACCTTCTCTTACGGAAGAATTTGCTGCTGAAAATTTTGCTGAAAATCTGTTTCACTTCTTCACAGAAAGTGCTGGCAGACCATCTGCAGTTTGAAGGATGCTGCAGTTATTGCCTTGTGCGTGCAGGGAGGCAGTGAACTGCATCAACTAAGTTGTTTGTAGACCTGAGATCTCTGTCCTGTTGTAGCTGACTCCTGATTTCCCCAGTGCTTCTCCTCCCCACTCCAATAGTCTTTTCCAGCATTAGGCATCATAATCTAAGTTTTAAGATTGACTTGGACCCATTTAATCTGGCATCCTTGTAGATGTTGTGGGTTGAAGACAGGAGCAGAGAAGCTTCCAGCTCTTTCCTCTGAAAGGTCTCACACGTGGGAGCAGTTTGGAGAGGCAGAACAACGAGCTGCTGAAATTGCTGATGCTTAGCGATTTCGCAGTTGTGCACTTGAATGCAGGAGGAAGGTTTTAGCTGGCAGGATGTCCTTGCTGATGGATCCCTGGCTGATTGCTGCAGCTGCCACAAAGCTCAGTGCACTCATGTTCCTCCCCTGCCCTCGAAAGGGAGCAGAAGAGGGGAGATGAGCTGGGTGCTGTCGGGAAGGCAGGCTGTTCCTGCAGCTCGCTGTAAATAGGGAAGATGTGCCAACTAGAGCGGAAAGGGGCGGGTGGAGACCTGGGCTGGGACACCTGCAGGTCCACGAGGACTGCAGCAGGATAAACCGGGAACAGGACTCTCCATCTCTCAAGGAGCTCCGTGGAAAAGCATTCTTCCTGTTCCAGTCTGAGCCCCACCCTGCAAAAGGCAAACCATGGTGTGTCCCCTCCTCCCTGCAGAAAAGCTCTGAGTGTTTTCTGCCTGGGTAAAGGGCACTCAGGGCCCCTTACTGAATGGAAGAGTGCGTGTACAGCAGCCTCACCCTGCCTGACCTTGGCACTGGCTGCCATAGCAAGTGTTTCCTCTTTGGAGGGCTGAGCAATGAGACTAGACCTGCCAGCACTAGAAATAAACTCTTTGTGGGGAAATTCCTGCTTTGGAAAGTTAAGTCAGCTCTTGCTGGTGTTGGTTGCTTTTCTTTGCTGTACAAGAGGTAGCAGCATTCAAAGACTTCTCAGCAGTCTCCTCTTTGTTTTTTTTGTTGAGCATCTGTGTGTTCTTAGGTTTTGTAGCCTGTGTCCAGCCTGGACAATCCTCTGTCCACTGCTGAGCATGGAAACACATTGGTACCTAGCAGAGCTGTGTTTCCAGGATGTCACCCTAGGGCAGAAAGGCTGAGGTTGTTACAGATGCTTGCACAGCCTGTGAGAGAAGAAAAGCCTCTATTGGGTTGCCTTGAAGGATCTGAGGAGGTAGTTGCAGTGTAGGATGAGTCTTACATGCTGTGGATCAGGATGCTTTGATTTATTTTTCCTTCTCAGACTGAAATCTGTGCAGTTTCAAAAAAACAACTTGATTGTGATGACTGTGAAAGGCGTGAACATTTCTGCTAGAAGGGCTGAAGAAAGAATGTTGCTGTAGTAGAGATGCTGATGGTTTAACAAACAGCAGTTTCACAGTTGAGGAGTAGTTCTGTGTACTGTGGAATTAATGAGGCTGATTTCTATGGATCTGGGTCTTGTCTCCTGACTCTGTTACCTAGCAAGGTGTGAGGTCTGGTGGCTTTTTATCCTGTGACATGTTCCTCTTCACAATGTGTTTGTATTGCATTTGTTAAAGATGCCAGCAAGATCTCTGTATGGACATAAGTGATGCTGCCCTGAAAGCTGTCAGCATTTCATTTCATACAGCTGGGCCTGTACCCACAGGGACTTGTGCTGCTCAGCTGTGAGAGTTTTAGAGCAGAGTTGTAGTTTTTTGGGTATGAGGCCGTTCCTGGGTATCTTCTTGTGTCCCAGAGAACTGTTTCCCTATTTGCAAGTGAGTCTGGGTGTGTTTCCTTAGAAGCAGGAACCAGTGATGGGGCCATTTAACCCTTTAGCAGTTATTACCTTGGCAGTACCAGCACCCTTTGGGCTGCCAGCCTCTTTTCTCTAGGGCTGGGAATTGTTGCACATTTCTTCCTGAGTTGTGCTCACCTGTAGAAGTCTCCATTAAGCAAAGCTTTCCGTATTGCTTTAGCACTTGATCCCAGAAAAAGAGAAAAAGAATAACCAGGGAAATTGTTGTCTGGAATGGTTAGCTGCCAGTTTCTGAGAATGAGTTTGGAAGATGGGGTATGAGTGGCAACCAACTCTCAGCAAGCCTATTTTTCCTTTTGAAACAGCAGTCTGTGTCCTCTATCTTGACCTTAATGAGGTTTTTCATGCTATTCTTTTCATATCATCTTCTGCAAAGGAAACTGGCATAAGTCATGGTCCAGAGAGACTGTTTTGGTATAAAATGTGCAGGGTTAACTGCGTGTGGAGCATGACAGATACCCCAAAGTGAAATATAGCGTGATGTGTGACTCAGAATTGGTGCTGATGCTGGATCATGAAGTGAATATGAAGTCAGCATTGTGACTTTGGGGGAGGATGACTCAGTTCTTGTTCAGAGGTGTGAACAGAAGCCCAGCCTTCAAGAGACACGAGGTGTTTCTGCCCTGCTGAGGGGTTCAGTGAGGTCTCCTCTGTGTGATGAGGGTTTGTCTCCCCTTCCTGAGGAATGGATGTACATCATGGGAACAGAAAGCAAAGAAGAACTGGGAGGAGAGTTCAGGCCTATAAAACAACTGGAGGAAGAGTGAGGCTAAAGAGGAGGAGATGAGTGGGTTTGATAATGAGATGTGTGTACTTAAAACAACTGTCCCAGTGCTGTTTGTCACCTTCGCTTTAAGTGCTGCAGTGAGGAGCAAGCTGGGCCTCTCTATTGCTCAGGGCCCATTCCCCAGTATCTCCCTGGCACTTGGACAGAGTGCACAGGTGAGAGAAGAGGAGCCTGCCAGAAAGGGCAGCTGTGCTTGCTGTGTTCCTGTGGCTGGGACAGGATTTCTGTTCTCTCAGTAAAGCAGGCTCAAGGCAGCTGCTGAACAAAGAGCTCACACCGTGCAGAGGTGGGTCCAGCAGGAGGTCAAAGGCAGATCTGCTGGCAGCAATTCCTCACCTCCTCCTGTAGCTGCTGGGCAGTTTGCCAGCCTCCTGGCAGCAGGGCCCTGGGCACTCAGGTTGCAGAGGCCTCTGCCAGCTCCAGGGAGCAAGGAGGTGCTGCTGGGCAGGTGCTGCCTGTGCAGGGCATTGCAGGAGGCTGGTTTTGGAGTGACCTGATAGCAAGGTGGGAGGTGGAGTAATGTGAGGAGGCTGCTGGGGTGGCCCAGCTGCTGGGAGAGGCTGGGACTGTGCTAAATAAGGAGTCCTGGAGCAGCCAGGGTCCTGCCTGCCTGCTGTGCCTCTCAGCCTCTGCCTGTTGTGTTTCCCTAGCTCCTGGGCTTTGTGTGCAGGGATCTTGCAGCCACACTGACATTGTAGGTTGTAGTGCTGTGCAAAGGCAGTAGCTGGGCACTTCCCCATTGTATGTCTGGGGGAACAGCACAGGGAAGGAGTCCAGAGTTCTTAGGCCATCCTGAGGAGACCTTGGGGTGGCAGCAGGGTGAATCAAGATGGAAAAGCTGTTGGTGTTTCAAGTCAACACCTGCACAAGGATTGTTAGTGTGACTGTAGCTGTTAGTGTGAGCTTCCCCAGTCAGGCAGTGGTGTGGTGTGCCCTGCTGGTGGCATGTCCCTCAGTGCCCTAGTGGCAGTTCTGTGCTGAGGCTGCAATTCTCAGGATGTACTCTTCTGCTCATATTTTGGTACATTATTTTGGCACAATACCACTGATGCCCTCCTGTCTGAGATGCTCCTCTAGGAGATTTTCCTTTGAGGAAGCAGCAAGCTTTGAGCTGGCACCCCTCCACTTTATGTTCCCTTTCTTCTGCAGTCAGAAGAGGTGCTGAGCTCTGACAGCCTCTCTGCATCAGTGGTCTGTGGGCAGAAGGTGAATAGATTGCAACCCCAGCTGCCAACCACAAATCTCTGCTCTTAAATGGGAGCTAAATTAGTCTTCCCCCTGCTGGGAGCGTGGGGCTGTTGGAGGTCACCGCTGGTTGTCGCCTTTTTGTCTCCTGTCCTCGCAGGCCACCTGCGCTGGTTGCCAGCACTCCCAGCCACAAAAGCAGAAGCCTGACAGCTGCAGGCTGCTAGAGGGAGAGGGGAGGATGAAGGAGAAGGGTTTAGAGTAGGCAATCTGTTAAATGCTGTCGCTGCTTGGAGGAGGTTGCGGTGCTTGTGTCTGAAGCAGCGCTGGGGCACTCAGGTTTTGTCTTGGTCTCTGTGCAGGGCTGCAGGAGTAGGACTATGTCCACCATGGTGTACCCAAGGGAGGAGAAACTGGACAAGCTGAGCCAAGAGGAGATAATTTCCAACACCAAGCTGGTAATGCAAGGGCTGGAAGCACTCAAGAATGAACACAACTCCATCCTGCACAGCTTGCTGGAGACCATCAAGTGCCTGAAGAAGGATGAAGAAGCCAATCTCGTGCATGAGAAATCCAACCTGCTCCGCAAGTCCGTGGAGATGATAGAGCTGGGGCTTGGAGAAGCTCAGGTGAGAGTAGGGGGTGATCCCTGAGGTGTTATCTGGGATAGGCATGTGGCCATTTCCCATAAGCTACAGGGTGGGAAGGGGCTAAGTGTAGAAGGCTAGCATGGGTGTGAGGGAGAGACAAGCCTGTGGTTGTCACTGACTGAGACCCTTCCCAAGGTGATGATGGCATTGTCCAACCATCTGAACGCCGTGGAGTCGGAGAAGCAGAAGCTGCGTGCCCAGGTGCGGAGGCTGTGCCAGGAGAACCAGTGGCTGCGTGATGAGCTTGCCAACACCCAGCAGAAGCTGCAGCGCAGTGAGCAGACCGTGGCTCAGCTGGAGGAGGAGAAGAAACACCTGGAGTTCATGAACCAGCTGAAGAAGTATGATGAGGATGTCTCACCTTCGGTATGCCCCAGTCCTTTTGAGCAGCTGCTTTTGTGGGTCCAGAACATGTTATCACATGATAGCCTTGCCCTGGATTTTGCCCCTTCCCATGCACAGCAATGCCTGTAGCTAAAGGGGGCCTGCATGGGGCAGAGTCTCTGGATGTTGTTTGTGGGGGGTGTTGGTGGCAGAGACAGCAGGAGAAATTGAGTGTGTTGGTGGGCTGCAGAATGGCGAGAGTTTGGCAATTGACTCAGCGCTGGCTGCTGCTGTCTCTGCTGAGAACCAACAGTATTTGTGATTCTCATCCTGTCAGGAGGAGAAGGAGGGTGACTCCACCAAGGACTCTCTGGATGACCTATTCCCCAATGAGGAGGAGGAGCATGGTCCTGGATGTAAGTGTTTGCTCATGCATGGGTGCTGTCTCTGTTTGAGCCTGCTGGGCCAACCGTGCCATGTCTATTTCTGTGCCCACAGTGCCCCACCAGCACAGCAGTGCTGTGGCAGCTGCCCAGCAGGGAGGGTATGAGATTCCTGCACGCCTGCGCACCCTCCACAACCTCGTCATCCAGTACGCCTCCCAGGGACGCTATGAGGTGGCTGTGCCTCTCTGCAAGCAGGCACTGGAGGACCTGGAGAAAACATCAGGCCATGATCACCCTGATGTGGCTACCATGCTCAACATTCTAGCACTAGTGTACAGGTGAGCATGGTGGGAAGGGCAGGATTGGGCCAGGACAGCTTTCTGCATCTCCTGTTTCCCTTTACAGCATATCCTGGGGCTCCCCAAGCTTCCAGGGGTTTGCCTTTCAGAAAGGTTTTGGCCTAGATGGTATTTGGTTTGCCAAACTCGCATATATAACTAGGGACTGACTAAAGCAGGGAGGAGTGAGGAAAGAAAGCACTCTGAAGGCTGGGTCTGTGTGGAAGGAGCACATAGTTCATAGGTGTAATGTCCAAATCCCAAATAACTGGTTGACTTTGCACTGCAGGGATCAGAACAAATACAAAGAAGCAGCACACCTCTTGAATGATGCTCTTTCCATCCGTGAGAAGACTCTAGGCAAAGACCACCCAGCGGTGAGTGTCTCTCTCCTTTTCCTGTCACTTCTTCACCTTTGGGTGCTGCTGGGGCACTGTTCCAGCAGTGTTTTACTGCTTCAGTATTTCCTGCTGGCCGGTTCAGTACAGCCTGTAAGGAGTTGGCTTCTCTTGGATCCTGTGATATAGGCAGGGCAGCCTTCTGTCTCTGGGCCTCCTTCTCTTAAGCAGCAGTACTGCAGGCATGGGGAAATGTGACAGTCCCTGTTACTGTTGCTTGTGCCCCTTGTTTGGTCTGGCTGGAATTTGCTTTGTTTCATGGAGAAGCTTCTGTCTCTGCAGGTGGCAGCGACTTTGAACAATTTGGCTGTTCTGTATGGCAAGAGAGGGAAGTACAAAGAGGCAGAGCCACTGTGCAAGCGAGCCCTGGAGATCCGTGAGAAGGTACGAGCTCTTCCGTGCTCTTTGTCCTTTCAGCTCTCTCTGTGGGCTTTCTCCCATTACCTCAAGGCATGTGGGAGATCCAGGGCCTATCTAGGCTGTTCAGCTGCTCATTCTGCCACCACCTTTCCTGTCTCTCCAGTGTTTGCAGCCCTAGGGAGGCCGCCAGGAGGTAGAAGCTGGAATTTCTCCTCCTCTCCAGACTTTGGCTTTTGTCTGACGTAGGCATGTGCTGGGGGCACTCCAGCATCTATAAACTCCAGTCTTTGTGTCTTCTCTTCTTTTATTCACCCAGGTTCTAGGCAAAGACCATCCTGATGTGGCCAAGCAGCTGAACAACCTAGCCCTGCTGTGCCAGAACCAGGGCAAGTACGATGAGGTGGAGTACTATTACTGCAGGGCCCTGGAGATCTACGAGAGCTGCCTGGGTCCTGATGACCCCAATGTGGCCAAGACCAAGAACAACCTGGTGAGGCACTGGGGAGAGGCCTGGGAGAGGTGCTCAGAGACAGAGCAATAGCTGCAAGAGGTGGGAGAGTTAATCTGTTTCCCAGAGGGGCTGGAGCTGTTTTGTTTTCATTGCAGGCTTCCTGTTACCTGAAGCAAGGCAAATACAAAGATGCAGAGGTGCTGTATAAGGAGATCCTGACCCGTGCTCACGTGAAGGAGTTTGGCTCTGTGGATGGTTTGTACAGCAGAAGCTCTTGGGGCAGGGCAGGGGTTTCCTGGCTCTCAGCCTAGACTTGTCTGGTTCTGCTGTTGCCCACACTGAGGGATGGGATGCTTGCAAGGCCCCTGCTCTGGGCATCCCTTGAGGTGCTGCTGTCCTAGTGTGTTATGCTGTTCCCCCTCTTCTCTCAGGAGTCTCAATCCAGTCTTTTTACAGGGTTGGGTATAGTAAATGGCACAATTATGCTCAAGCATAGGCTGAAGTTTCTCCTGTGCACCTGGCACATGTACTTGTGCTGGGAGGACTCATTCTTTCCTTCCCTTGTTCTTTCCTTCCCTTGTCCTGCCTTTCTTGGGACTCTGAGCCAAGGGAAAAGTTCAAGGGAAGGAGTTCAGGGAGAGTCCTCTTGGGACTCTGGGCCAGGGACTGGGGGGAGGATCTGGAATGTCACTTCCCCCTGATGAGGTGCTAGCTCTGGGGACAGAGTGCTGGGCTGCACAGGAGGCAAACAACAGTGTGGGGTGGTGAATGGACCTGTTTTGCATTCTTCCCCACACAGATGAGCACAAGCCAATCTGGATGCATGCAGAGGAGAGAGAGGAGATGAGCAAGGTGAGTCTGATCCCAGGGGGTTTGATCTTCTCTTACCACAGCCTATCCCTGAACTCCTCCTTCCTGGAGAAGCTGCAATCTGAAGAGCTACCAAGGCCAGGAGGTGTCTGGAGAGGGGGGATACAGCACCGCTGCTCCCTGGGCCAGCAGGGAGGGAAGGTCCATTAGGGACCAGGGGATTTTTCCTTGGGCAGGGCTGTTCAGTCTCTCAGCCATGGCTGCATGCTCTTGCTGCTTTAGTGATTGATCCCTCTTGGGCATGCAGATGATGGAAGATGGCAGATGGCAGAGGGCTGTGCTGCAAGGCTTTGGCACTCTGTTCCAAAGAGCTGCCAGTACCCAGAGCATAACTGGCTTCTAAAGCAGCTCTGAGGCTGCCTAGGGAAAAAATGGAGGTCAAGAAGAAACTGTTGCTGTCACCTTGCTTAGGAAATGGAGCCATATCTGAAAAGGGTCTCTGCACAGGGTGGGCCCTAGCTGGCCTCTGAAAAGGATAGAAGTGGACTGTGCATGCCTTGGGCTAGGCTGAAAGGCAAAGCTGCTGTTGCTCCTGCAGCCCAGGCCCTGCTCTGTGGCCAATAAATGCAGCAGTTGTGTCTTTGCTTTTGCCAAGTGCAAGTCTTCATCTATTTTTTGGCAGGCAGGTGAAGCAGCAGAAGGAAGGGTTCTGATCTAGTCCTCTACCTGCAGTGTGACTCTCCCTTTTTTTTTTTTTTTTGCCCTCAGAGCAGGCCCCAGCCCTCCAGGGTTCAAGCAGCAGTCTGGCAGGCTTGACTTAGTGCCTGATGAGTCCCATCCTGTCAGCCCTAGAAGCAGGGCACTGGCACTGGCAGGTGCTTCCCACAGCATCCTGTGCCTTCCCATTGAACCACCCTGCATGGGCACTGCAGGGCACTGCTCAGCTTTGCACTGCTCTGGTTGCTGTATTGTGAAGGCTCTGCTGCAAAGAATCTGCACTTGCTGCAGCACCATCCTGGAGAAATCCAAGCTGGAGTAGAGACCAAGTTCCCAGTGCCCCCTCTGGGGTTGAGACTCTTCTGGTGGAATCTTTGGAGAGTTTAGGGGTCAAATGTATCAAGCTGTAGTATGAGGCTGTGCTCCTGATGATAATGCAAGCTCTGCCATGGGACAGGAGGCTGGGGGAGTCACAGCTGGAGTGAGAGATTCATTCTACATGTCAGTCTTAGGCAAGGGCTAAACCACTTCCCCTGACTCTGGGGCTCCTCTCCCCAAGGCAGCTGTGTCTGTGCCCCATATCAGAGCAGGGTTGGCACTCCTGTCCAGGCAGCAGCAGTAGTCACAGACCTGCTTGTACTCCTGGCCCAGGAGCTGGGGCTGATGGGCCTTGTGCTGTTTCCATATCTTCTGTTAAAATGTATGAAATTCTTCTGACAGAGCTTGGCTACTTTTGTCCCTCGCCTCTCTTCCCTGGCAGCAGATGGGGGCCAGTTCATGCCATCAGTGGGGCCTTGGGCACAGCTGGCAGCCCTGGCCTCCAAGGCTTTATCTGCCCCAGAGGATTTGGCACCTTGCCTGTTAGGTTCAGACACTTCATTTGTGTATTGTGTTTCCAAAGGCTGGGCTGGTGCAGGGGTGCAGCCTGGGCTCTGAGCCTGGCATTTAGTGATTTAGTGGCAGAGCACAGGCCAGAGGAGCGCAGTAGGTGTGGGACTAACAGCTCTCTTCTCTCCTCACCCTGCAGAGCAAGCACAGAGACAGCGCTCCCTATGCCGAGTATGGTGGCTGGTACAAGGCCTGTAAGGTTAGCAGGTAAGAGCTGCTTTGTGGGCAGCTGTGGACTCTGGGGGGTGACCCCAGGGCTCCTGCTCACCTCCCTGTGTTACCACAGCCCAACTGTGAACACCACTCTGAGGAACCTGGGTGCGCTGTACCGGCGCCAGGGCAAGCTGGAGGCGGCCGAGACCTTGGAGGAGTGCGCGGTTCGCTCCCGGCGACAGGTAACCCCAAGGGACCTGCCCTGCTCTGGGGGCTGGCAGGGCTGGGGTGGCACCTTGGGGCACTGCCTTTGGTGGGGTGTGGTGAGGGACTCTCCTGGGCCTCTCTGATGTTCTTGGTTTGCGTTGCTGTGACACCAGAGGGCCTCGGTGGTCGGGGATGCATTTGTGCAGAAATCCCCATGTGTGTGGGTGTGTGGGGTGGTGCGTGTGTGCGTGGATGGAGCAGATGTCCATGTGGGGGAAGGCATGGCTCACTGAGTGCAGAAATACTGCAGTGGGGTTAAGGCAGGTTCCTGGGCTTTGTCAGCTACTGGGGAGAGCTGCACTTACTGGGATGTTTTCTTCATACTAATTTTTTTATGTCCAGAGGCAAAAAATACCTAGAATTTCTTAGAGTACCTCTTGCCTTAAACTCCTCTCAGTCATCAAATAATAAAGCAGGAGCTGTAAGCACCTAGCACAAAAGACTGAAGGACAGCTGAATCCTTCACACTTCAAAAGGAGAAGGAAAGAAGCTGTCACCTTTGGGGTAGCAAGCCCTTGTTCCACAGGGTTGGTTATGGCCTTGTGAGGACTCACTGAGCTGGGAGTTCAAACAGAAACTGCTAAGTGCAGGATGGCATTTGGCTCCATCCTGGTTGTGCTGGGCAGTTTTGGCTGCGATAGGGCAGTGGCCAAGAGAGGGAACAGGAACCAAGCACAGTGGATCTCCAGAGGGAAGGAACATGTAAAGACAAACCACCATTCTTCCTTAACCTTTCCTACTTGCAGGGCATTGACCCAATCAACCAGACGAAGGTGGTGGAGATCCTGAAGGAGGGGGATGGCACAGAGAGACATCGGAGCCTGGGGGGCAGTGTCAAGTACGAGAATGCCACAGACGGTAGCGAGGAAGTGAGTATGGGCGTGGAATGGAGCGGGGTAAGTACAAGACACCATCAAGAACGGCCTCAGCCGGCTGCCAGAGGGCAGGGACAGCCTGGCTGAGGGCTGTCCCCGCGTGGCCTGTCGTGGCATCCTTGTCTGCCTCCATTCATTCCCTGCACATTTCCTTCCCCTCTCTTGGCATGAGCCAGCCGGCCCGCAGAGGTGCGTGTCTGGGTCTGGCTTCTAGTGTACAGAGCAGGTATTGCCAGCTGAGGGCTCCTGCTTCCAGGGAGCTGCCAGGCCCTGCAGTGCACAGCATGAACTGGCCCTGGTCTGCCCTTAATCTTAGGCTTGTAACCTTATTAACATCTCTCCCTGCTGCTCCCCTCTGGAGGCCCTGGCTGAGAGCATCAGCCCCATCTCGGGCTCACCCAGCCTGTGAGAGCCATGTGGCTGTCTGTCCTGCACTGTGCCACTGACAATGCTGAGCCTGGGCAGGGTTGTGTGTGTGTGTGTGATGTGCCTGGCGTGTCTGTGACTCACTGACTGACTGACTGACTGACTGCAGGGCACAGGAGTAGTCTGTAGCCAGCATCTTTGCTGTCCCCCTCTCCTGGTCTCATGCCCTAGGCAGGTTCTGGCCAAGCAGAGGGGACAAAAGGCAGGTCTTTGCAGGATGGCAAGCTGGGCTGACCAGTGGAGGCAAGAGACTGGTGTTAGCTGAGGCACAGACAGGTCAACCTGAACCTCTCTAGGCTTGCTCTGAGGCTGAAGGTGACTTTGGTCATTAGCACTGAGTTTGGAGGAAGGTAGTGATCTAGAGCTGGGACAGATGCCTTTTGTCTCCTGCAAGCAGGAGGGTGGAGAAGAGGCAACAAGTGAGCATGGTGCTGGTGGGTGCTTGGTTCAAGGGCTGCTAGAGCTGTTAGTGCTTACACTCCTTCTGCAAACTCTGGGAGCACAGAGCAGCTGGGGTTGTTGCAGCCTGGCACAGGGAAGGCACTGAGCACACAGAGTCCTTTGCTGCCCCCTCACATCTGCTGTCACTAACCCTTCCCCACCTGGCTCTGCTCTATCCCCACCTGCATGAGCTCCCTCCCTTCCTCTTCTTTCTTCTTCCCTGTTGCCATGACAGCCCTTCAGCACCCAAAGCCTGAAGCCTGCTGGCTCTCTTGATTGTGGATTGTACACAGGAGGTGGCTGAAGGGGATCTGGAAAACAGACCTTCAAGTGGACCCAGCAGCTTTACCAGATGCAAGGCTGTCCTTTGCCCCAGGTCTTAGCTCTGGCAAGGCATCAACTCCAGGCCCCTGCACTCATTAGTAAGGGGGCTAGACAAGCACAGAGGGAGGGCTGCAGGTTTGGACTAGAATCACCTGGTCCCTATGCTGGCTGGTGTCTTTCTGCAGCTCCTGCTGGCTGTACTTGGTGCTGGGTGACCTCTTTGCACTGGTGATGATCTGGGAGACCTTCCTGACAGCCTCTGAGCTGATCATCCTAAGGCAAGAGGCAGTGCCACCCTCTGCCACAGCCAGTCCCAGGGAATAGTCCCTGCTCATATGACCCTTCCCTGGGGGTCTTAGCAGAGCTTCCCTGACCCAGACAGCTGTAAATAGAGGATTGGAGGGCTAGCCCAGCACCCTGGGGGACACAGCTGCTGCCACATGATTCCTTTTGCAGCCTGCTGCACACGTAGCCAGCCTTCTCTTCTGAACCAGCAGCCCTGCACTGTACAGAAGCTCCTGCAAAAGGAGTCTGAGGCAGCTCCTGCTGCTCCTGTCTGTCATGGCCTATTGTTTTCTGGGTTGGTCCAGAGCCCTCAGAAGTGCTGCCTTAAAGCAGCCTGTGCTGCAGGCAGGGCTGTGGGAGCCCCCAGGGTGCCCTGTGCCCCTAGGCAGCTCTGGAAGCACCCCAGGGCCTGGATCAGCTGCTGCTGCCCAGGTAACTGGGATGTGAGAGCAGGGGGATGGCACCAGCCCCGTGCTGCAGAGGCCCAGGAGCAGGAGCCCCAGGCTGTTCCTCCCTGAGCTCAGCTGTTCCTGCCAGCCCAGTAAGCCCACTAGCAGAGCAGTGAGGCTGCAGTTTCAGCCTCACAATACTCTCCCCCTGCCCACATGTGGCCTGTGGTCTCTGCATGCAGCCTGGGCCTTGTCCCACCTGCTCCCTATAGGTGACCTACAACCTCACAGCCTTGTGAATTGTGTCTCTCTCCTCTCTGTGCACTAGGCTTAAATGCCTGCCGAGACTCCCTCTTTCCCCTCCACCGCAGTCACCTGGATGTTTGTGTTGTATCCTCCGACTTTTCCTCCACACCATCCCTCCTTCCTCGGCGAGAGCTCCTGGCGCGCGAGGGCACCGCGACGCCTGCCGAGGAGCCCCTGGCCCAGCTCCACCCCGGGGCCAGCAAGAGCAGGAAGAAGCTGCGAGGAGCTGCCAGCTCCCCCAGGCCAGGGTGACGGCCCACCAATGTCCCCTCGCGTGTCCCCAGCCCTGGCCTGCCCTTGCACAGCCCTGCGGGGCGTTGTCGTCACTCCAGGCTTCACTCCGTTGTCACTATTCATGCTCAGCCCTCCTTGCTTGTTGCCTCCATCTCTACAGAGGCTCGAAGATGGAGGGCTGTTGTGGGACAGTGAGGCCTGGCCTAGGCAGGGCTGTCATGTGCCCATGTGCTTTCCTCCCTGTAGGCTTAGCTGATGTTAGTGCCTTGTAGCAAACCTGTGCTGGTTCCCAGTGAGATGGGCTCTTCCTGCAGTCCCCATCCTGCTGCCCTCCTCCCTGCTGAGCTCTGTACCCAGGAGCAGTGTGTGGGTCTCTCTGCAGGGCAGCCCATAGAGCTACTGTGCATCCAAGATGAGGCTGGGGGCAACAGCCAAGGATTATGTACAGGAACTGGCCAGCACAAGCTTGTCTGGCTGCACCTTCCTGACTGGGTGCTATAGCCAGGTTCCTCATCTGGCATTAAGGGCTGAATCAACCCCCCATTGCTACAGGGCTCTCAGGTGTGGTGGTGGGAGAAGTGGGAGTGAAGTTGTTTGCTGTTCCTTGAAAGCAGAGGAGGGGCAGGAGGAAAGGAGAGTTTTTTTGCAAGGGACAGACCCCAGACTGTTAGAGGTGGCTGAGATTGGGAATGGCCTGGATGGGGGCAGAGTGGTTGGGGGAAAAAGAAGGTGCAAAGATGGATGTGAGGATGTGAATGTGAGGGCTAGGCTGGAGGTGCTCTGAGCAGGTGGGAGCAGATGGGATGGCTGCAGGGAGGTTGTTGCAGGAGTAGGGGCTGGGTTGCTCACAGGTCTGTGGGACTGACTGCAGTGTGGCTGTCCCTAGCCAAGGGGTGGGAAATGTGTAACCCTGGTACCAATAGGGTCACCATGCTGACCCTGAGGGGGTGTGGGGGTGGCCTCTGATGGCTTCAGACCTTCACAGGGTCTGCTGCTGTTAGTCATTACTGGGGTACAGAATGTGTTCCAGGGCCAGACCTCCTCTGCCTTGGGTCTCACATCCTTGAGTGTACACTCTCATCCCACCTCCTATAGGAAGGGAACCTCCCTGGCTCTCCTATTTTAGAAGAAAGCTGGGGAGGCTGTAGGCAGCAGGATAGAGCCCAGGGGCCAGCACAGGACTCCTTATTTATTTAGCTAGATCCCTTTTTTATGCTAGTCATCTGGCAGGTTGTGATACTAAATGTGCTTGTGTCTGTCTGGGCCTGGCTTTCCTGTGGTGGTGCAGAGGCCTTGGGGTGCATGCATGCTGCTCCCCTGGAGTTTGTGCTTACTGAAAGGAAGCTTGTCCTCAGGACATGGGCTGTGGAGCCCAGGGCTGAGTGCTGCAGGCCTGTCCTCTCTGCTGTCCCAGTGCTGCTCCAGGCTTCTGGAGAGCAGGGAGTTCCCAGTGCAGGGTGTGTTTGGACCTCAGGGCCATCTGCCCCTGTGCTTTGCCATGTCCTGGACCTGGTGCTGTAACGACCATACCTCTAATTAAAGGTAGACTGACCCAAATTGCTGCCCTGTGCTTCTTTCCATGCTCTGTAGGCCAGCGTCGGTCAGCCTGGGGTGGTGGGTGCAAATGCTGCTGGAGCAGGTCTGGGGGTGCTTGGTGTCTGTCTGTCTGTCCAGGGGCATGTGCTGCCCCCAGGGCTCCCCTCCCAGGCTGAGCATTGGAGGTGAAGGACCCAGCTCCACTGTGCCTTTTCCCTGTCCTCCAAATTGGAGTTGCTGCTAACCTCAGCTCTGTAACCATGTGTGGCAGGGCTGCCCTGGGGCATCTGAGCTTGGACCTTCCCCAAGAGGCATTTCTGTGTAGCCAAAGAAATACCCCATTGTGTCCCTCAGTGCTGAGCTCTACATGCTGCCAAATTCTGCCCAAGTCCTCTGCCTCCATGCATTAGGCAGGGTTGGAGCATGCAGTGGGGAGAGGAGCTCAGTGGTGGAGCTGCTTGGGTTTTTTTTGAATGCTCTCATCCTGGTGGGTGCAGTGGGGTGGGGGCTCTGCGGCAAACCAAACCCATAAATGTTCTGGGTTAAAAATAACCCGTCAGAAAAGGGAGTGGGGGGAGAGGAGAGGCTATTTTTAACCCAGCATGCAGCAGCATTTGGTTCTGGTGTTGGTCTGCAGTCAGTCTGCATCGCTGCAGCTGGGGAAATGTGGCTCCATCCTCCAGCTCTGATACTTCTGATCCTGCTGCCCTTGTACCATGGTCCTGCTCCCCTGTCCCAGCTGTGTTCCCTCTTCCACCCCTGGCTTGTGTGCCCTGGGAAAAGCAACAGTGCTTGGCATAGCAGTACCTTGCAGGGAGAGTGGTGTCCCAGTGTAAGTCTGGTGGGGAGGCAGAAGACACCTCCCCATCTTTGTTAATGCTGCACACTGACATTCAGCTCATCCAAAACCTGCCCGGAGTGCCTCGTGCAGGAATTGAATTGTTTACTTTGCTGCTTTGGGTGCTCTCTGCATTTCTGGTGACTGGGTCCCTTTGCAGCAGCAGCACATGGCTCTCAACTTGGAAAACCCTCAGCCCAATGAGAATGTGAAGAGGTTCAATGCACTTGTTTTATCCAAGAAGGAATGAGAGGAATACCAGGAGAAAAACGCTTGCTGGTAGGAAAAGTCCTGGTCAGTCTAGGGCTGGCTCAGCTTTGGTAATCAGAGCAGGGGAGAGATGGAAAAGCTTTCCCCAAGGGCCACAATCTGATGCTCAGCACAAGGGGGTGACTGGCCTAAGGCAGAGACCCTGTCTACCTGCAGAGCTGCTTGGACAGTGTAATTGCTGCTGCTAGCCTGAGCCACAAGGCATATGGGTCATTTGGAATGCTTCAAAGGGGCTCCCTCACATCTTCCTAAGGAGTAAAAGGGCTTTTGCCATCCCTTCACCTCCTTTTCTTCTGCCCCAGTGTTCCAGGGGCCATTCACAGCAGGTGCAGGGAAGACTGCTGTTACCCAGCCATCAGAGCAAAAGTAATTCCACATCAGCAGTGGTGTCACACCCTTATGTAACAAGCAGGCCAGGCCACAGGGGAAGAGCTTGGCATGATGACATGGTGGCATCCATGTCACATCCATGGTGTGGTGCCATGCTGGCAGCCTGTGGATGCATGTGGAGCAGAGTGCAGGAGGTGGATTGGAGCCTATTAAGGCCTGAGAGCACCTCACTGGGGACTTTTGGAAGCATGTGGGAGGAAGCAGGCTCAGGAACAAGATTTCAGGCTGGTTTTGGTCTTCAGAAAAAGCAGATAGACACAAAAAGACCTCTGCAAAGTGCCACCCCCTGGAGCAGCTAGTGGGGCTGCATGCAGCTAAAGATGGGGGGCCTAGGAGTGGTGGTGCCTGCTTGGCAGCACGGTGCTGGTGCAGCCAAATTAATCCATCCCCAGTGGAGCTGCCTGAATTGCTCCAAAGGCTCAAAGCTCATGGTCTTGGATGTGTTAGGGATGGGACAAGGCTGTGTGTGCAGTGTGAAATGGTTTTGTGTGATGTGAGTGAGCCTGCAGGACCAGGTGTGCATCTGTATGAGTGCTGGACAGAGGAGGAATGGTGATGGTGTGTGAAGAAGGGCAAGGGGAGGGAGAGGATGAGGATGGTCTCCAGCCAGCAGCAAATGAGGAGAGAGTCCTTGAAATGAAATGAAAGCCCCAGCAGCCTGTCCTGGCCTGACAAAAGTATCCCTAATCTTGGGACTCCCAACAGGGCTTGTTGCCTCTTTGGCCACTGGGACCTCCTTGGTAGTTGCTCCTGAGCTGTTGCAGGTGATGGAGCTGTATCATCTTCAAGCAGGACTGTGCAGATGCCAGTGCCATTTGTGCTGGGGGCAAGCCAGCAGCCTGTGTGGGGGTTGAGCTTGCCCTGGGCAGGAGGGACTATCAGGCTGGATGAGGCAGACAATAGCAGCTGACTCCATGGTTACCATGTCCTGTGGAGAACCGGCTGAGGGGAGCCATGTAGTGAGCAGTGAGCCTGATTTGGGCCAGGGCTAATCCCTCAGTGCAAGTGGGCAAGAGGATGCTTGGAGCCAGTTCCAGCCACTCATCAGCATCATCCACAGCCTGATCAGTGCCACTCAGCCATCACCCTGGCTTGTGTCTCTGTGTCCAGGATGGCAGTGGCACTCTCCAGCGCAGCAGCTCCCTGGGAAAAATCCGGGATGTGATACGGAGGAGCAGTGAGATGTTGGTCAAGAAACTGCAGGGCAATGGTCCTCTGGAGCCCAGGAACACCAGGTACGTGCGAGGGTCAGGCTGTGTACAGGGCCCTGTATGCCACCTTGTGTGTCTGGGTCTGACCACTCACAGCACAATCACATCTGCTCTCCTCTGCTTTCTTGCAGCATGAAACGAGCTGCATCCTTAAATTACCTGCACAAGTCTAGTGATGCTTCGTTTGAGGTAAGCACAGTGTGAGTGGTGGCGCTGGTGCAGGGCTGCCCGTGAGGCTGAGGGCTGAGTGGCCAGTGGCACAGGGGTGAGGGGCATGTTAGTGAGCCCCAGGTGCTGTGCCGAGTACCCCGGAGCTTGTAGCCCCTTGTCTGAGGTCAGAGCTCCAAATCCGAAGGTGTTGCTTCCAAGGACCCATCTTCCTCCCCACAAAGCTCAGCCATGGGCTGGGAGCACAGGCAGCAGCTACTGTGTGTGACAGCAGCTCCAGGGCTATCCCGGCTTGCAAGGCAAGGGGTGCGGGAGTTGGGTGGCAGCTTTGGGGCATGGGGGTGCATTGCAGGTACCTCATGGGCACTCTATTTTTTCCAGGGCACCCAAGGCTTCCGTGCGGAGAGCAGAGGCCTGAGCGCCAGCAGCATGGACCTGTCCTCCCACAGCTCCCTGCTCTCCTCCAACTGAGCTGGCTGCTCGCCGCTGGGCACCCTGGCTTCGCGCTGCACGGGGCAGCGCCCGGCACCTCCCCACACCACCTACAATGTTCTCCCCATCACCGGTTCTCGTGCCACCGTCTGCCTGCCCAGCCCGGCCTCCCCGGGGGTCCCTAGCTAGTTCGGGCACCGCAGCCCGCCCGCATGCTCCTCTGCTGCTCACCGGGGCCGCAGCCCTGGTGGCCGCATGCTCGGTACCGGTCACACACACGCTCACCAGGTAGAATCGCCAGCCCGGGGATGGGGGGCTATCCCCCAGGCCGGGGCAGCGGCGGGAGTGCCCCATGCCCCCGGCACGCCGGTTCCCCGCCGGATGATCGCTGTACTTTATTTTATTAAATAAAACCGACCCTAGAAGCGACTGCGGCTCGGCCTGAGGGGGACGGGGCGGGCGGGGCGGGGCGGGCGCCGCCTGCCGGGGGGACAGCGGGACACGGTCCGCCTGGGCGCCAGGGGGCGCTCTCCGCCGCGCCGGGCCGCGCTGTGCCGCCCCGGGGCGGTCCCCGGCCCGTTCCCCGCGGACGCGATGGCGCGGATCACGCTGGAGGACCTGGAGCGGCTGGGCGAGGAGCCCGACGGGGACGGCAGCGACAACGAGGACGACGCGGAGGGGGAGGCACGGCTGTTCGCGCACTGGGAGGCCGTGGCCAGCACGCACCGAGTGAGCCTGCCCCGAGGTGAGCCTCACGCCGGGCCTGCCGGGGCTGTCACGGCACGGACCGGGACCCCTTCTGCGCCGCGGCCGGGGCGAGCCTCGTCTCTCGTGTGCTTTGCCTTGCAGACATGGCAGGCCCGATCGCCCAGATGGCCCGGCACAGGCACGCTCGCGAGCCCGTGCCGTACGTGTCCCTGTCGCAGCACGGGAAGGTGAGGCCCGACCCTCTCCGCACAGCGCTGCCCGCCCGCCGTGGGCCGCCTCCGGTGGGGCCGCCGCCGGCCCGGGGCCATGGAGGAGCCTCTCCCCGGCGGGGAAGGGCCTCGTGTGGGCGGGCGCGCTCCAGCCTCGCCGGGCCTCCTGCAGCACCGCGGGGTTCCGGGATGGCGCCTCTGGATCGGTGCAGTATTCCGGCACTCCTGCACCTCCTCCTGCGTAGAGTAATGGCAATGCTCAGCTTCCCGGCTTTTATTTTAAAATCGGACAAGTCGTGCTGCTTTCTCTGGTCTTCTGACTTCCATCTGCCTCCTTTAGCAGGCTGTCCTCTTGCTGGGGTGGGCACATCTAAGAAAGTGAACTTTCAGTTCAGAGCCTGCCGTTCTCCCAACACCTTGTTGCATAGCTCGGAGTCCTGCTGGCTTTGTGTTTGTGCTGGTTGTGTTGGCTGGTTGAGCTGGAGAATTCAGCTGGCACAAGATAAAGATGTGTCTGTGGGGAACACAGGGCCTGTGACCCTGGCTGTCAGATGAGAGCATGTGTAGTTATTTGTCTCAACCACCAATCCAAACATGGTGTTTTCTGGCTGAAGATCTTCTCTTTGTGCTGGCTGTGTTGCACACTTACTTTCATCTCTTGCACATAAGGGTGCTTCTGTGCTTTGAGAAGTAACTGCTTGTCAGACTGGTTCTTGTGTCTCTGCAGGCCTAGCTGGGCTTTCTACCAAGAAGACATCTGTCAATTGTCCTCTGTATGAGTAGTGGTTAACCAATTTCTTCTGGGCTGAGATCCAGCACTCCCTGTAAAACATGTCTGAGCATGTGGCTTGTGCAGCTTGGAACTGGGGCTTCACCACACTCCCTCTTTCCGTGTTCTGGGTCCCAGGGACTTAATCTGGCCTTTTCTCTGCCTGTGCCAGTCCCAGGCAGGAATGGGGCCCCAAGACTTTGTGGGAACTGAAGAGCTTCTGTTGTTGTTGGCATCCCATCTGTGCCTGAGGAGGATTCTTGGAACGTGAGGCTGTGAGAAGAGCCACGGCCTGACATCAGTGCTGAGGGGACTTTGGAGCTGGGGCTCTTAGGGACATGTTTGCCAGGCTCAGGCAGATCAGGATTCGGTTGCTTTTCCTGATTCCTGCTTTTCCTATCAGTGCTACAAGCCCTCATCCTCTTGGAGGCAAGTGAATTATTATGCCACCTACAGCACTGTGCCCTGTCAGCACTCAGCCCCCAGCTCCCATTGCAGGGACCTATTGCTACTGTGTCTGCATGAAGCATCTTCCTTGTTTCTTTTGGACAAGTGTCATCCAGAGTGGTGGTGCTCAGTGGAAGGATCAGGCTGTGGCACAGCCAGGTGCTGTGACTTCACTGGGTTGATTCCGTTATTGCAGGTGGTATGGCAGATGGAGTAGAGGGATTGGTGATTTCCCTGCTTGGAAAATGCTCTTGCTCTGCTCTGCTTTGCTTGGTGGGACAATGGCAGGCATGGCCCCAGCTAGAGGGGGAATGCCCACAGTGTTTTGGGGCGCTCTTTTCACTGGCATCCCACTGATGCACACAAGCAGGCCTGCTGCCTTCCTTCTGCCTTTGGCTTGGCTTTCAGGGTAGACACTTGACTTGGGTGGAGGCACAGGGAGGCTGCACACAGTGCTGAGTCTTGTCACAGCTTCCTGTCTCCATCACTGCCAGCACAGCTGTGGAAGCAAGAAGTTTGGGAAGATGCCTTGAGCTCCGTGGGACAAGGTTGTCTCATGACCACTTTGATCTGGATGAAGAACAGGCTGAGATAGGAAGACAGGTGCTGGCTACAACTTCCCAGCATCTGTTTAGGTTACCTGTGCTCACAGACATGCCACAGACACAGCTGACCTATGAACATACCCAGATGCAATTTCCCCATTCCCCTTGCCCCTCTTCTGTGTCAGGTTTGTTCAGAATACTGGGCAATAGAGGTTTGGACTCATGCCACAAAATTCCACAGCTGGAATTGGGTTCATGTCTCTTCTTCCTCCTGTCAGTTCTTAGTATGGGAGAAGGATCTGAGGAGTTTTATTCCAGTCTTCTCAACGCTTCTGGGTGCTAGAGCTCTTCTGCCAGATTTTCCCTTCTACTGGGCAGGGATGTTTCTGTTATTCTCTGTGCATGCAGTGTTCCAGGGAAAAGGCACTGCACCTGAGAACACCATCAGCCTTACTGGAGGCCTTTGGGTGCCTGGAATCAGGAACATCCTTGTGAGTAGGCTGGACCGAAGAGGAACTGGAAGTCCTGTGCCCCTTGCTGAGGATGTGCTGCATTCCTTGTGCATGCCAGGAGCCTCCAGACCCCCTTGCACCCTGTCCCTTGTCTGTGCCTCCCCTTTTGCTGACTCCTGCTGACCTTTGCCCAGCACCCATGAGTGCCCTTGTCTGAGGTGCGTGTGATGCCAGCTCCCCTCACCTTCTTTGTGCTGCTCTGCCAACCACTGCCTAGCAGGGGCTCCCCTTTGGGCAGGCTCGTGTCTCCCCGCTTCTTGCCTGTCAGTGTTGGTTTCCCAGCCAGCTGCTGCAGTGTTTTCAGCGTGCCCCACCCTGACCTGCCTTGTCTGTGGCCTGTTGCAGTGCGAAGAGGCGGCCTACGAGGAGCGGCAGTACCCGGCGGGGAAGTGGGCCTGTGTCACCATGGGGGAGCCCATGTATGAGCAGAGCATCTCCCTGAGCTTCATGAAGCTCATGCGCTACATCTGCAAGGAGAACTCTGTAGGTGTGTGCAGGCAGGGGCTGGCAGAGTGCACAGAGGGAAAGGCTTTGCCATTGTCCATCTGCAGTGGGGAGGAGGGCTGCTGCTGCTGCTGCTGCTGCTGCTGCTAACCAGACACCTGTCTCACTGCCTGCCTGTCTCTTTCCAGGTTGCCATCTGGGCATGACAGTCCCAGTGCTCAATGAAATCCACCTGACCAAGGAGGAGACCGAGCTGGAGCGGGAGGTGCTAACTGCCTATTATCTCCCAGGAGCGTTCCAGCAAAACCCCCCCGTTCCCATGGACCCCGAAATCCACATCACCGAGAGGGCACCGCTCCGGGTTATAACCAGGTGACCCCAGCATCAGAGGTGTTTTCTCAGCTCAGCAGAGATGTACAAACTCCCTGCGTGGCTGCTGTGGTTCGTTAGGCACAGGGATGGGAGCTCTGGCTGTGCCAACGTGCTGGCTTTGTTGTTTACACTGTTCCCTTTGCTGCTGCTGCAGGGTTTTCTATGGGATGACCACCGAGGAGACAATTCTGAGGGAGATCAGTGTTTTCTGGGAGCTCCTGGGCCCCAGGGAGACGGTACTGAGGGGAACCTACATCGTGGCTTCCTACGAGAACCCCAGCGTCCCCCAGCGCCGCAACGAGATCTGGTTCATCTGCCAGCCCGAGTGAGACCCTGTGCCACTGCACCCGCTGCAGGTGGCACTTCTGACCCAAAGGAGACAGAGCACATCCCACTATTCACCCACACCATGAGAGACTGAGAGACTGTGGGGTGGCTTTCCAGCCTGCCCTGCAAAGGTCCTGCCAGGGGAAATCCTGCCTGGCCTGCGCTTCGCCTGCCCCCACAGTTGAGGCTGGAGCTGGCACCAAAGGCAACCTCTAGAGCAAGCTCTGGATGGGAAGCACATGGTGGGGGCTCATTAAGGCAGTGACCTGTGGGCCTGTGTGATGTGCTGGCCTGACCTGCACTGGGCTTTGCAGAGCTGGGCCAGAGTGGGTCCAGTGGTGGGCATCATCACAAGGTGGTGGTGTCGAGAAGGTGAATGACTGTGTGCAATGTGTGGGGCTCAGGGTGGCCTCTGGCCTGCTTCCTGTGAGAATGGCTGCCTGTCCTGAACAGAGACACTGAAATGCTGCTACAGAGACAGTTGCATTCAGAGGGAAAAAGGGCTTGAATTCAGGTGTGAATCCTGAATGTTTCCTGCTGGGGTGGTTCTCTTTGGACTGCTGGGTGCCTCCCTGGCTGTCACTCACCATTCCTCAGCCAGGACTAGGGCGCTGGCAGCCTTTGTCCATCTCTTGTGGGTGCTGTTTGCAGGCCTGCTGTGAGCTGAGAGGGGTGGGTCCAGAGAGAGCAGGAGCGGCACCACCGTGTGTTGGGTTGTGCATTGGTTAGTGAGTTTCACATCCATGAATGCCATCATGCTTTCCTGGGGGAAGCTGGCAGTGCCAACAGTCAATAAACCCAGTTCAAACCACTGCAGCTGCAGATCACTGATGGTGTGGATGGGGGGTGGCTTGGGAAGAGCCTTGCTGTCTCCTTCCTGGAGATGCTCCAGGCTGCAAAGCTGTGGCTCTAATTAGCCCAGGTTACAGCTACACTCCCTCTGCATTACTGCACAGGCGCCTTCTGTTGCTGCTGCAAGAAGTGTGGGCACACTCTCCTCCCTGCAGGTAAGGTGGTTTGTTGGATGGGGAGTGCCTCGTTTTTCCCTGGTGCAGAAGCTGGATCCTGTGGCTGTACTCCACATGGGCACCTGCCCTTTGGTGTGAGAATTCAAATGCAACTGCATGTCCTGCTGGTTGGCTGCAGGAGCTGGTGCACTCCTGCAGGAATGTGCTCAACAGGCTTGGTGTGGAGAGACTCTTAACTGCTTCTGACACAGATCCCAATGAGTTTTGTCACGCTGTGTGCCTTGCTGCCTGCACAAACTCCAGCTCTGGCCCTTTGTCCCTGTACTGCAGCTGGGGGGTAGGAGTGGCTGGAAGGCCTGGTCCCCTCTGTGATCTCCCTGCCCAGCAGCACAGGTGGCTTCTGCCACTCCTCTCTCTCCAGTCAGGTGCTGCTCACTGTCCCCTCTGGCTGTGGGGAGCCTGGATACCCAGCCCATGGCTGTGGGAAGAGTGGGGCTCAGCATGATACACCCTTCTCTGCAAGGGAGCCTGAGGCAGAGTCTGGGTGAGCACAGCAAGGCAGACAGTGGTTCCCTGGCTACCTGGTGATGCAGCTCTTGTTCCTGCGGCACTAAAGGCATTATGGACCCAGGAGATGCAGTCACAGCCGGCAGCACTGATGTGGCAAGTGCTTCTCGGAGAAGTCATGATGCCTGGATCAGCAGGGCTTAGCTCACTTTCCCTCCTGGGGAAAGAAACAATTCCCTGAAGCTGGGGTCAGGTGGCTCAGTATCACTGGGAGAACAAAGTCTGCTGGTGTGTGTGGGACAGAGACCCTTTCTCTTATCAGCTGCTCTGCTTGCCCTGAGCTTGCAGGTGGAAGTAAAACTTCCTTTCTAGAGAGTGTTGAATAGGCTACCACTTCCTCTGAGGCTGCTTGGTCCCCAACCAAAACCAGAACTGCTTTTGGTGGCAGGAGGTGGTGGCTTTCCTGGGAGGGGGGATTGGTCTGGGGTTACTGGCAGAGTTCCACAGCTGCATGCCCTGTGGGAGCAGCTCTGTTGGGGCTTTGGTGCAGCACCAATCAGGCTGGTGCAGCCACATAGGGCAGCAAGCACACCCCAATCCTGTGCCACAGGTTTTGCTGAGGAAAGGCTCCAGCATCCTCTGTGATGTATCCAGCAGTGCTCAGCGCCATGTCTGATGGCTCATCTTCCACACAGTACCAAAACCAGTATTTTGGAGGCTCAACAAACCGGCTGGAAAGCTGGCGTTCAGAGTGACAGCTACCAGAGCCGGTGGTGCAGGGCTGCAGCAGGTTCCACCAGAGGCACTGGCTCGGGCAGGGAGGCTCCAGTGTGGGCCATGCAGATGGACAGACAGCTCTTGCTGCTCGGGTCCTGCAGAGGAGCAGCGAGGAGCAGCAGCGTGCTGTACACCGGGACTGTGCCCAGCCTCTGCCCGTAGCAGGGTGCTCCTGGCTCCTCGCTGCCCCGGTGCCTTTGTAGGGTCATTCACAGCGGTGCAGATCTGCCATCAGTTTAACAAACAGCGCGGCTACAAGGAGCCCCCGGGCGGGAGGGGAGCGGCGTCGCCTCCTCGCAGCTCGGGGCACCGGAGGGCACTGGCAGGAGCAGGGTTGGGGTTACGGGGGTACCGGGGGTACGGAGGAGCGCGGCGCGGCGTCCCGGCCCGGCGGGGCTCTGCTCTGCGGGGGATGGCGCCAGCGAGCCCCGAGCCTCGAGCACCGCGACGGAGGCACGGGGGGCCGAGCCGGGCGCTGCCTGGGGGACCCCGCTCCTCCCGACCCCGCCCGGTTTCCGGTGGCCGCCCCTCCTCCGGAACCCCTCCCGGCGGCGGCGGGCGGGGCGGCGGCGGCATGGCTGGGGTCCGGCGGGCACGCTGACCGGCGCGGGGGATGGCGGCGGCGCGGGGGATGGCGGCGGTGCGGGCACTGCTGGTGCTGGGTGAGTGCGGGCCGGGACAGCCCCCGCAGCCTCCCCCGGGCAGGGAGCGCGGGTCCCGGCGGCGGGGCGAGGGCGGCGGAGCTTCGCGCCTCCGCTCGACTCCGTGCCTGGGCCGCGCCGGGGCCGGCGGGCGGGGGTCCATGGCCGGCCCCGGGGTGGGTGAAGGTGGAGCGGCCGTGTCTGGGGCCGAGCCTCCTGTGCTTCGCGCCCCCCCGGCTTCCCGTGAGCCCGGCGGCGATGGGGCCCGCTGGTCCCACTGGGGCGCGGAGCGGGGGCTGCTGGGGCCCCGTCTGTTCCCGGTGCGGGCCGGCCGCGCCCCCGGCCCGCCAGCCCCGCCGTGCTGCGGGAGCCGCCGGGGCGCCTCGCCCGGCTCTCCTTCCCCGGCGTGCGCCGGCTCGCCCTGCCCGCCCGCTCCGAAGGGGGAGCGTCGTGCCGAAATTCACGGGGATGCAAATACGCCAGGCATTTGCCGGCTGGAGACGGCGAACGGGCGGCCCCGGAGCGGCGCGGGCCGGGGAGGGTCCCGGAGACCCCTGGAGCGGGGCTCGGCTCCGACCCGCGCCCCGCCGGCCCCGGGGCAGGGCTGACACCGGGCAGGCTGCGCGGGGCAGCGCAGGGTTTTTCCTATGAATTCTGCTCAGATCGGAGCCCCGAGGAAAAACAGCGGGCCCGCGGTGAGCTGCCACCCGTGGAGACGGAGATTGACCTGCCGGCCGCCGAGGGGTTTTTGTCCCTTGCTGAGCGCATCTGGATGAGCGCTCTGCCCCGCCCCCCGTGCCGCTCACTCTTCCTGCCCGATCCGCGGCCCCTTGGTTCTCCTGGCTGCTGCTGCTGCTTTTCAGTGTTCAGCTGCAGGGCCTGAGCTCTCCTCCTCTCGTTCTGCCCCGTGGTGTTTCTCCCCACTGCCCTCCCTGCACCATTTTCCTTGTCTGAGGAGCCCAAGGTCTTGGCTGTGCGTGAGAGCCGCAGGGGCTGTGAGCTGTGTTCCAGCCCGGCTTTGAAGGGCCCCACGGCTGCCCCGTGCCACATCACCTCGTTTCTTCACTTAGGAGCCCTGGCAGTCGCTGCGTGCAGTCCCTTCTGTCCCACCGCGCACAGTTGTAGAGTTTGCTTTGCAGTTTCTGCTGTAAAATCAAGAGCAATCATCTTAGTTTAGCACCTGGGTGGAATATTGCCTCGGAGGGAAAGATATCTGCTGGGCTGCTGCCCGTCCATATCTGGAGCCGTGGCTGAACCCTGCTGCCAGGCGGCAAGTATTGTCCAATTTACAGCTGATAAGCAGGAAAAGCAGCACTTACTTAGCTGATTAGCGCCGTGATTGCCATCCGCCTTGGCAGCCTCTGGGAAGGCTGTTCTGGCGGGGGAGTGCCTGCTCTGGATTGAAGTCGAAGGGCCCTTTGGAGCTGCCACAGCGTTCACCTGTGTGCCACTGGCAGCTGGGATGTGCAGCCCTGCCTGTGAGGGCTGTGTGCTGCCTTTCCTCCCACTCTGCAGTGGCTGGAGTTTCTGTACTGCTCAAATCCTTGTTTCTCTTGCTGAGCAGGATCACGTCCTACAGCACGGGGGGTAGCATGCAGCTGTCCAGCTCGCAGACACTGTGAAAAATCTCAGGTGCCACCAGTGTAGCCAAAACGTGCAGTTTGATATGTAGCTTTTACAGGCTGCTGGTAAGTTTTGTAGGCTGCAGGGCATTGTCTCTCTGCCTGTGGATGGTGTTTGGAAAGAGCACTGTGGAAAGACCTGGGAGGTGTGGAGTGTCCGCGGCTCACACAGATCCTTTGCCATGCATGTTCCAGAAGTGCTCAGTGCCTGGGCTGCTGCTCCCTCTTCCTCCACTTCCATTGTTCATGAAGCTGTGATCTTTCTGGCAGTGGCACTGCAGCGTGCCAGATGTGTGCTGACTTCTGCTGGAACATGTGGTTGAAATGCTAGCAGAGGAAATATTTGCTGAGTCAACTTTCCTTTAAAGCAAAAAAAAAAAAAAAAAAAAAACAACCCAAAACCAAAAGGTCTATTTTGTTCTGGAAATGCCTCCATGTCCTGTGTTGAGCTGTGTGTTTCTGTATGGCAGTGCTTTTCTTGTGCTTCCTAGCAAGCCTGGTCTTAAAGAAGAAAATTTATGAGAACAGGAATGATCTGATCCCCCTTGGGACTTGGCTGTGTTCAGACAGTGCTCTGGGCAGGCTGGAACCTCGAAGTGCCAGGAGCTTCAAAGGATGGCAACTCCATAGCCGTGGCCATAGGCACTTTGTCTGCACAGTGGGCTCCAGAATCGCTGGGAGCTGGCACTGCTCAGGGAGCTGTCGTGTTTAAAGATCCCTAAAGATGTGTTCTGAGCTCTTAATTGACCTGGAATGAGACCATCTTCTAAAGGCAGATGGGCAGATGTTTGAACTGCAGCAAGCACCGTGTTTAGTTGCCTGCTGGGTGATGAATGTTTGTGTTCCCTCCCTGAATCCCTCTTGTTCAAGGGAAGTGAGGGGATGGCAGCTCACATCTGCTGATTGCACAGGTGCTAGGTTTCACCTTGTTTGGCCAAAGGCTGCATCCAGGCAGATAGGTGTGTGTATCCTGGGAAGGCAGGCTGCACTTCCTCTGAAGGAATGGAGCCCAAAGGAAATGGAGGGAAGATAGGAAAGGGATAGGAAGAAAAGAGTCTCACCTTGAGGCAGTGGGCAAGAGCATGAGGGCCAGTTTGGCTGTGAGTGATAAGGCACTTCAAAAGGATCTGAAGGCTGTGGGGTCTGGTTACAGGTATTTACTGGAGGATCTTTACACTAATATTTTTCTTGCGTTCGTTTCAATTCATCTGCTATTTAAGTTGCAAAGATCAAAGCTGTATTCCAGCAAGCACACGTGGACTAAAGTAAATAGCAGGACCTAGTACACCTCTTCCCAGTGAATAAACACTCTTTCCTCCCTGAACATTTTCAAGCATACCTCTCAGGCCTGGAATGCAAAGTATTTCACATTAGCAGTGGGAGTTTCCACTGCTTTCGATATTTGGGAACTTGGAACAAATGCTTATTTAGAAGTGGACAGACCTGGGTACAAACGTGCTCTTTGTGTAGGCAGTTGCTGCTGTGGTGTTTGGAGGGAAATTCCCCTGGGGTTGGAGGACATGCAATTGTTTGTGCAGACCCCAAGGAACAGTTCCCATTCTCCTGGCATGAAGTGTTGGTTTCAGGGACTGGGACAGGCAGCTCTTTGGAGGCCTGGAGGGCAGCAGGACTAGCAAGATGCTTGGCAGATGCACAGGAACATTCCTCTTGGTGAGGTTTAAGTTGCACAGGGTGTTAGCTTTGGGTTTGGTGGGGTTTGCAAAGGCTGTGAACCAGCACAGTGGATTTTGCTGTGTAAGGGAAAGAGGCAGCCCCACCTTTGGCATGGCAGTACCTGCTGGAGAAGGCTGATAATGTCTGAGGTGGGAGAAAGGCAACTGCAGTGTCTTCCACCTTTACAAGAAACGAACCATGTCTGTGAGAAGAGGAGGAAGAGAGATGGAGAAATGATAATTTGGCAGCTGTTAACGTGTTGTTTCCTGGGCTCAGTGTGTTTCAGCATGGCAGAGGTGCCAAGGTGGGCGGCCTGATTCCATGTCTTGCTCCTTGCCTGGAAGATATTGGGAAGTGGCATCCCAGAGCTACTTAAAAATACTTTTAGTTAGTTGGAAGAGCAGATATTATATTTCACAGAGGGGTTAAAGGGCTGTGCTGTGCCTCCAGCATACCTTGTGTGCTGCCTTGCCTGAAAAAAGCAATCATGCTGCTGGACACAGAAGGATTTGTTCTCTGGGGGAGACCTCATGAGGAAGGGGGCAGGATGCTGAAGGTTTTCAGGTTTTTCATGTGGCTGCTGCCAGAGCATTTGCCATTCCCTGGGCTCTGCCATGGTGTGGAGGCTCTGCACATGGGTCACATCTTGTTCCTGATGTCCGTGTGGGCTTTCAGCTGCCCAGATATGTTGGGCTCTGGTTTCTGGGAGGCTCTTCAGAGGGAGTTGCTTGTAAGGTCAGGGGCCCTGGGCTCTTGTAGAAACTTTTTTGCTTCCTTCATAATGCTGACACTGCTGAACCACAGCATATGGAGGCAAGAACACAGATTTTTGATTCTGGAGGATGTGGCCTGTTCAGAGTCCTGCACTTCCACCTCCTTCATGCTGCCAGACCCTGTCAGGATCTGCTGTGCTGTGTTGATGAGCTGTCAGCTTTCTCCTTTTTCTTACCTGCCACAGTGGCTGCTTTCCTGCACTGCTGTTGGGTGTTACAGCAAGGAGCAGTGTCAGGTCATCTCTGATGTGACACAGGACCAGCAAATCCACTTTTGCATTGCAATGGGAGCTGTTGACTTTGCCATTTGGTTTAGAGTGAACAGCTGGTGTGCCTAAAAAAGGACGAGACTGAAGGAAGGATCATCTTTGTGCAGAAGACCATCTCCTGTTTCAGTCTTCCTGTGCCTTCTGAATATGCAAGCTGTAGGAAGGGAAAAAGCTTGCAAGACATGAATGGAAATCTGTTGGTTTGGGAGCTAGACCAGAATCTTGCTTTGCAGGAGGCACACATGTGTCTGTAGTCCCAGGGAGTGAAGAGCTGGAGGAACAGTGGTTCAGGGTCTCTTCTGGAAATGGGTGAAGAAGAAGAGTGAAGGCTTCTGGAAATGGGTGAAGAAGAAGAGTGAAGGCTGACTGTAGTGAAGCTCCTATGGGCTCTTGAGCTTGGAGGCATATTCAGTGTTTTAAGCAGCTGCATCTCCACAGGTTCAGGCTCTGGATCCAGGTGCTGCTTAAATAGAGGCTGAATAGGTTTGTCCAGCATTTCCTATTGTCTCTGCCTTGTTTGGCACGGGACAGCCCAGTGAGGATGAACCCGTGCCACCCAGTCAAGGCAAGGACTCCATTTCTGGTCATTCCTTTGTTCCAGGGAAATAGTTGGCAGTCAGCGCTGTTCTGTGTTTACCTGTGTCTCCTTTTAATCTGTGCAGCTCTTGCTGAGTAGCTGTGGAAGATCTTCAAGCCAAAACACAAGTGGTCTTTGTTTTAAAGCATCAATTTGTGTTGGCAGCCAGGTCTGCAGTGCATGTGCTTTTCATTGACTGCTGCTTCGGCTCAGTTTCTCACTCCTGCCAGCTCTTTTTTAAACTTAATACAGAAATGTTTTTCCTGAGCTTAAAAGGCTGACCTGTGCAGTACTTCCAGTCTTAACTTAAGCCTTGTCTTTTCCAGGGAAGCAGTCTCTGTCTGGTCACAGAATAGGTTCCTTACCTGTGCTTTGAGAGGTGACTAATGCACGCTGTCTGATCAGCAAAGAGAGAGGCAAGGGGGGCACTTCAGAGGGGTTTGCAAGTTTCTGAAAGCCTGATCTGTGTGCCTGGGATGAGCAGTTTCAGTGTGCCTGCTCAGCTCTGCCTTTCCCCAAGCCTGCTTGTTTAGCAGTTTGGGAAAGTTGATGGGTGGGCGCTATTTTGATACTCTTTGCAGACTGTTACCGCCTGGGGCTGCTCCTTTTATTTGATCAGCTTTCAAAAATCCATCCTCTATTCTCTCATTTTGACCTCCTGAAATTGTTCTGCAAGGGGGCCTCTTTTGAGAATGCATTCTAATCCTTAAAAATTGTAAGTGCCATCCAGGGCAAGGCCTGTGTTGTAATTACAACATTTCTGCTGGAAGTGAAGAGATGAATGCTGAGGTGTTCAGGTGCCTCCAAGAGCAGAGTGGAAACCGAGTCCAACTGCAGAATTCAGGATGAACAGTGAGGAGCACTTGTGAGCATACAGATTGTGTGTCAGGAGAGGAGGCATGGCTGGTTTTAGGTGGTGATTCCTCCTGTGAAATGCTGCTTGGCAGTGGGATACCAGTGGTGTGTCTCCTCCTTGTCAAATTAGGCTCTGACTGGAACGGAGCAGGCGGGGATTTGGCACCTGTGAACTGGAGTGTGCCCAGGGCCCCTGAGCATCCATGAGTTGAATCCACCACTCTCAGGTGGTCTGCACCTCTGGGAGGTTGGGATGGCTTGGGTTGATGGTCGTATTGTGCAGGATGATGAATGAAGAAAACTGACAGCAGCAGATTCCAGTCTGGAAGGTGGTGTGACACATTTGATTGCAGGGCATGAGCCTTCCCTCTCTGGAAAGCAAGGTGTTTCAAGCTGGGAGAAAGCAATGGGCTGCTGTCTGTGCTGGGACCTCGGGCAGAAAGGGGCTGGGGTTTGAGTGAGGTCTACAAGGCTGTTTGTATTTCAGCCCCTGGCTGACCTGTGTTCAGTTCCTGGCTGAGAGCAGTGTCCGCGAGCGCTGGGCTCAGACCTTGGTGCTAACACCTGAGATGTTTGTAGCTCTAAGATAACAAGGCTTTGTAACTTTTCCTCTCCTGTGATGCTGTTGTGAAGCAAGGTTTGTCCCAGCAGCAGGATTTTACATTTTGGTGCAGCTCAGGCCACCCTGAGGAACAGCCAGGACTGCAGCCTCCTGCTGTCAATTCGGGCAGGTTGGCTCTGTCCTCTGTCACGCCAGAGCAAAGCCAGACAGGTCTGTCCCCAGAGCCATGGCATGTGGAGGCCAGGTCCCCTTCTGGCTGCAGAGGGGAGGCTCTGTGTGCCTCTGGGTGGGAAAGGGGGGCTGTCCTTTCTGTCAGTGATGCTGGCACAAGATAGGCACGGTATTGCTTAAGACCTGCTGTAAACTCTCTCCTCCTTGCAGTTGCTCATTGGCTTCTTTGGGAGCACAAAGGAAGCCTTTGATTCAAACCATGCAGTGGCTGTCCAAATGGTTAAGGGCAGGACAAGCTGCTGCTTGCAGTGCCTTTATTGCTGCACTGCAGCTTGCCTTGGTGTGTGTCCTGGCTCTGCTGTGGCACGGAGCTGCTCCATGCTGCTGGGCCTGGGTCACTGGGAACCATTCATTGGAGAGAAGATTATGGATTTTGTCTTTCCTAGCAAAGACAAGACCAGAGAAAATAAAGTCTTGTAGGGTGCCACAAAGGGCAGTGCATCCAGTTTTCCTTAACCATTCATGGGAGCATGGATGGGTTTGTGCTGCTGAGATCAAGTTGTGCAGTTGTCTTTGCAGAGGGACCAGCACCAGAAGTCTCTTTCAGCAGTTGCAAGAATTGTACAAATTGTCTTGGATGAAAAGAATCCAAAGCTTCTCATGAGTTATTTTCTTGTTCTTTGTTCCTGTCCATCCATATGGGCTGCTGCAAACACCATGAACCTGGCACACACCTGGCAGGTGCTATGGGGCTGGCCAGTTCCTGGGCTGAGACTGCTCCTGCAGCAGTGAGATCTTGCTCTGTGATCATTCTTTCCTCCAGCCAGGTTCAAGCAGTTCTTTCTCCACCAGATTCCAAGCAAAAGCTGAGCGACAAAGGCAACACATCTGATTTTTTTTTTTCCATCTTCTGAGTTAACTCTTGCTGGCTCTCCTGCATATTGTGTGTGTTGGAGGAGCTGCTTGCCAGCCCTGACCCTCCTGCCCCGTCTCTATTTGCTGCCTTTTCCTGGCTCAAGTGCAGCTGTTCCTTTTCCAGCTGTGCCTCCCATCTCCAGCTCTTCCTGATTCCTCTTCTGCATGCAGGCCTGCCATGGCTTGCCACACGCCCCCTTCTCAGACTCTGCTGCTTGATTTCTCTGCAGTGCCTGCCTCTGGGCACTGCTGCTCTCCCAGGTGTGGCTGTGGCTTCCTCCTGCCGTCCTGGGATTGCCTTTGTCTCCTTGAGCCTGGCCTCCAGTTCACAGCAGGTGATGGGAAATCAGAGCAGGGCTGCTGAGATGTTCAGCTGGTCCCTGGAAATCACAAGACTTTCTGGGTAAGGATTCTTCTGCTCAGCTGGGGAAAAGTCTCAAAGCCACGTGGCCTGAAGCAGAAAGCATTCATCTGAACGGTTAACATTTGGGCAAGGAAATAACAAAAGGCTGTCATCCTGGGCACGCTTCACCATCATGTTTTGTTTCTGTGGCCTTGCTGGGATTTTGGCCTGCCTCTCACTGGCTGCAGATGCATTCCTGCCATGGGTTTGATGGAGCAATCCATTATCCCTGGGTTGCTGAGTGGCCTCACTGAGCAGCAGGCACCTGCTTTGAGCTCCCCAGGACCTGCTTGCTGAGTGTCTGCTGCCACTGTTTGTGTCCTTCCTTGCCATTTGGTTGCTTAGGATGCCCAGGTACTCTTTGTTCTGGTGGCTTTGTACTGATACTCCTACTGGGTGTCCAGCAAGAACTATTTGTCCTGCAGGTGTATTGGAAATCAGCTTTTCTGCTGCAATGGAGGAAAGCACTTTCTTTTCAAGGAGATCTGGTTAGGAGGAATTTCTGTCTCAGTGAGTGTTACAGCCAAGCTTTTCTTTAATTTGACACAGGGGCTTTGCATTAGATTTATCTGTAGCAAACATTCTGCCTAGTTATTGATTTGTAAAATATTCCAGAAAGTGCCCTGCTGCATAGTCTTCCCACTCAGGGACTTTTTTCCATTTTTAGCTGAGATAATGTAGCAATGTCTCATAGAGAAGCTACCTCTTAATTAATATTGCATGAGCAGAAGAAATATTAGCTTCTCCATCTGCTTTCCTATTTTTGTGGCTTTTAATATAGATTCATAAATGGCTTTAATGAAAATAAACAAGGAACTGTTCTTTTCTGTGCCCTCTTTGCTTCCAGAGGTGATGGTGCAGGTCCAGCCTCCCTGGTGATGTTTTTCCCAGGAGGTGAGTCCTGGCCAACAGCACAATTGTAAATGATGGTTGTGAGATGGGGCTGATCTTCAGCTTTCTAGCAGGGCAAAGAGGAGCATCTGGCAGAAATCTGTAGGACAGAGCTGGAGACAGATATGGGGAGTTGTGGGTGGTGCTTTGTAGCCAGAAGGAAGCCAGTGGCACACGGATGGGAATGGACATGCAGCGCACAGCAGGCAGTGTTTATGAACCACTGTTCCTGAATCACTGTGAGGGTTGGCACAGAAATCCCTGTGAACCCAGCAGGGAGCCCTGGGCAGCCAGTCCATCCTCCTGAAGCTTCAGAGGCAGCCAGAGCTCAAACCCCAGCCTTGCAGAGCCCATTTCAGGTGTCTCCTCAGTGCCTTTTCACAGCAATTTTTACTTTGCAGCACTGTGGTGGCTGCTAGGAAAGGTGATTCCCTCTCCTGGGAGCTTCTTTCCTTCCTGTAGGAAGGGAACAACCAAGGTTTTTACCTTTGGTCATCCAAATGGTGAAGCAGGATGCTCCAGTAAGAGAGAGACCCACAGTGCAGCTGTGATCCATGGGGAGCCCCATTCTGGTGTTGTGTGGTGGCATTTCCCAGCCTCCATGGGTTCTCCCTGTTCCTGGGAAGGCAGAGTGGCTGGGTGGGCTGCACAGAGGCAGCAGCAGGAAGGAGCACACAACTGGACGCCTGCAGCAGTTGCCAGAGCATGGGTGTCGTTTCCAAGAGCATGGCACTGCATGAACCATTTCTCCCATGAGCTGTAAGCTGTCTGCAGAGCTTGGCCAGCTGGATCTTCATGGCAAATCCATCTGAGTCTCCACAGGCACAGAACTAAAGGAAAGTTAGCTGTAAATATACTGACATGACCTGGAGAGAGATTTAAAATATTTATCCTAGAGCAGAGCTTGGGATATAAATAAGCTCCCTGTCTGTTTCCCTGCACGCAAGGCTCAGAAGTGCAGCTGTCCCTTTGTCCCCAGCTCACTGAGTCTTGCTTGGGACCAGCAAGTTGCTTATGGGTGGGCTTGAAGTCCATGCAGATGGTGTAAACATGGAGCTGCCAGCAAAATGGAGAGGGTATTTGCAGTGGTGCAGATGGGAATTTTTGACTGCAGCTCCTGTCCCTGCTGGCTCTGCTCTGTAGCTCTCGGGGTGTTTGTGGGGTTTGTGCTGAGCCATGTGCTGGGTGAGGTTGTAACCCTCTCACTTGGCCCACTGAGCAAGCAAGATTTACAGGATGTCCAGACAAGCACAGCCAGAGGGAAGCACAGGTTTGGGTGGCACTGGGGGTGTTTTCTTCCTTCCAGTGGGTTTGGTAGCAGCACTCAGAGAAACAGCTCACTCAGGCACTTTCAGGGCATAAATAAGCTTCATTCTGCAGCAAACAGCCCTGGCAGGAGTGCTCCATGCCCAGTGCAGCCTGGTGAGCTCCCTGCTTGGAGGGGAGCTGGCTCTGAGCAGCAGCAGCTCTGTCTCTGATGGTGCTGCATGGCTGGAGCAGCTGGCTCTGCTTGCAGGCCTCGTGTGCTTGCTGCTCCTCTCTGCTCTGCTTCCCTTGCCCTGGCCTCTTCCCACCCCCACCCCCTTTTGTCTTTACAGCCTGAGCTCCCATTCTCTGCAGCGCCTGGCTGGGGCTCCTGTTTGCTGAGGGGAAGTGCCAGACAGTTTTATGGAGCTTCTTCTGCTTTTCCCCCTCATCTGGAACGGTGTTTCAGCTGGAACAGGAATCATGCAGAGCCCTGGCCAGGAGCTCCATCCACACACACACACACAGAGTGCTGTTCTGGGGGAATCCCTCTTGGCTGGGCTTGGGATGGCAGCAACAACGTCAGCCTTTGGCCCTCAGCCTGGGTGCAGGGATGTGGGGATGGATTGGCAGGAGCTGGGGTGAAACCTGGAGATCTGGCTCCAGAGGCCCTGGTGTGATGCCTGTCCCTGGTGTGATACCTGCAGACCTGGCCCCAGCTGCCCTGGGATGAGCTCTGACCCTCATAGACCCTGTCCTTGCTGCCAGCCCCAGGGCAAGCAGTGATGAGCCAGCCCTGTCACAGCTCTGCCTGCCTGTTCTGCACCACCTGGGCTCTCCTCTGCCAGCAGGAGTTTTGCTTAGTAAAGACATTTTCATTCTTACATGGCCCATGCTGGAATTGTGGGGGGAGCATCATCCTTCAGGGCCGCTGCACAGGAAGCATGTGGCTCATCCTGGTTCCACTTGGCATCTTTCTGCTGTCTTTTTTTGGTGGGAGAAAAGTGCAATCCCTCTGCTGTGCTGGCCAGAGCTCAGCCTACAGATCCCTGTGGCTCCTGCCAGCAGCACACATCAGGTGTTTGTGAGGAGAGCAGGGAATTGCTCAAGGGCTCAGAGCAAGCCTGGCAGAGCTGGTTGGCAGGACCGGTGGGTGCAGCAGGTCTGTCAGTGCTGCTGAGTCGCCCTTGAAACATTTGTGTTTCTCACTGGGGCTTGGCAGTGCAGCTCAGGAGCCTTTGGCTGATGCCCCATGAAAGATGGTTTCATTGAGCCAGCAGGATTCCCAGCTCCTGTCCCATTTGTCCCTGTGTCTCTCTTTATCTGCTACAAAGATGTTGGTCTGGGGGTCCCATGGCCACCGCTGCCTGTGATGCCCAGCAAGCAGCACTTAGCCAAAACTTCCTTTTCCAAGGGCCAGGGGCCAAGTGGTGCTGCCAGCCCCAGCTGTGCCCTGGGTGTTTGGGCAGGAGGAGCAGTGATCTGGCTGCTGTCTCTGCCCTCTTCCTCTCCCAGCTCCACTGCGCTGCACTCATACCTTGGGCTGGTTCTCTGGGCTGGCTGCTCAGAAAGGGGATCTGGACTTCTCTGAAGGTCTGGGAGCACCCAGTGACCCTAAAGAATGGCACTGTTTCCCTGGTGCAGTGTTCTGTGGAGGTGCCCGTGTCCCCTCTTGCAGCAGGTGCCAGGAGCAGGGGCACAGCATGGCTTGGAGCAGTGTCAGTGTGCTCCCAGGGCAGACAGGCAGCTCCAAGGCCAGTTGTTCTGGTTCAGCAGCCCCAGCAGTGTCAGGGAGCCAAGGAGCTTGGCTACCATGGGGAGTTCCCTCTCTTGCTCCAGTTTTTTCTGAGTGAGTGAGGTGCTGAGATATTGGGAGAAGCTGGCACGAAGCTCAGCTCGCAGTTCAGCCGTGACACGTTCTCCTTAAAGAGCACTGGCAAATCCCACGGCCCTGGGGACAAACTGCAACGTGGGGTCTGCCCCACAGAGAGCAGCCCTGCTTGGCTTGGGAATGAGTAGGAACCTCCCAAAACACTCCCACTGCTCTGTGGCTGCAGAGTAGCACCCCTGCTTGCTGTTCTTGTTCATTGCCAGAGGAGCAGCTCATTCTTCCCTCACTCCCCAGGGACCTCTCCCTGCCTTCAGAGGGTGTCATCACATCCTGCTGCTTTGGAGTGGCTTTGGGCACACGGGAGGGCAGGGTCTCTGCTCACTGCTGCTATAAAGGTTATGCCAGAGTTAGGAAACTGAGCTTGGGATGGCCTTGGAAGGAGCAAGCCTGTGGGATGTGTGGCTGGGGAGGGGACTGGGTTTCAAAAGGTCTGGGCTGGACAAGTAGGGAGGGCAGCATGAAGAACAGAGGCAGGGAGCCCCAAACTAGTGTGAGCTGGGCAAGTGAGTGAGGTCCTGACATGTGCTGGCAGCTGCCAGAGTCTGGAGCTGGTTCCTGGGCTCAGTGTCCCTGTGCTGAGCCTTTCTGTCAGTTCTAATGGCCTGCAGCAGATGTGTGAGCAGCACCTGCCTGCCTGGGGATGGGGCTCTGTGTGGCAGTGAGCTCTTCCAGGGCCAGCTGTGCCCCAGCACATCCCTGGCAGTGCTGCCTCGGTGTCTGCTCCAGCAATTGATTCAAACACCAATGGCTTTGTTCTGATTTCTTGTGATAACTACTCAGAAACTGGGCTTGACCATTCCCATCTGTGGGATCCTGGAAGGGTAGGGACACCCTACAACTTGCAGTGTCTCTGAACACTTTTTAGGAGGCTAATTGCTAAGTGGTTGCTGCTTTTTTCCCCTTTCCTTTTTTTTTTAATTTTTTTTTATTATTTTGTTGTGTTTGGTTTTGTTTTGTTTTTTGTTTGTTTGTTTGTTTCCATTCTAAAACTTTCTTTGCAGGGTAGAATTGGTTTCTCAGTATTTTCTGGGTTGTGTTCCACACAGAAAGCAGCAGAGAGAGGTGCTGTGGGACACCTGGAGCCAGCTCAGTGGTGCTGTGCAGGCATCATGTCTCTGGCAAATCTGGAGTGAACTGCCCCAAAGGCAGAGGTTCAGTGCCCATCTGAGCACACCCACACTCTCACAGCAGAGCTGCTGGACCCAGGTGTGTGATACAATCACAGGGGCAAAGAGATGATGTTTTACCAAGCTCCCAATCATCTAGATCCACCACAGCATGACCTGGAGCTCCTGGGTACTGGTCCAGTTTCTTCTGCACTCTAGCAGAGCATTTCTTGGAAATGCTGCTTTGTGCCCATGATTGCTTTCCTGGGTGCAGAGTGAGTTTTTGATTTTCCTTTAACTGGAATGGGAAAAGATGCAGTTTTAAAAGCCTTCTATGCTGAGTGCCCAAAGACTTTCCAGATGTTGTGCTGCTCTCTGTGCACAGAGCCCCTTGCCTGAATCAAACCATTTCCATCTGGCCTGCTGGTTTATTGCAAGAGAGCCTTTCAGGACTGGAACCTCTCGCATGGAGGATCGCTCTGGCTGGAAATCATTTGGAGATGCAAAATATCCCTGGGTGTTTGGCTTGGCTGCTGCTCCAGCAGTGGAAGAGCTGGGTTGCTCCCAGCTGCTGCTTTTTGTGGCTCCAGGGGCCTGCCCAGGAGGCAGGGGAGGGTTTGCTCATGTTCCTGAGCATTCATGATTTTCCTTGCTTGCTTCTCTTATGGCCTCAGCTGGTGCAAGTGAGCCTGCTGGCTCTGTGCTTGTGACCAGCACAGAGGAAAAGCTGGACCATGTGTCGTTCCCTGCTCTGGCATGCCAAAAATCTGCTTTTATAGAGCGTGCTCGTAATGAGCTGTGCCAGGAAACACATGGCTTGCTGGAGACATGAATGGGAGGTCTGTATGAGGCCCTGTGCTCCCTGAGAGCCTCGCAGGGACAAAGAGCAGATGCTGGTGTGCTCTGCTTGCTCTGGGGCACTCTGTGTCCTGTGGGCTGCAGGGCATGGGGAGCAGGAGATGGGATCAAGGAACCAAGTGCTTGGCTGAGCCAGAGAGGACAGGACAGGAGGCCAGGTGAGTGGTTTTACTGCCTGCTGCTCTTGGTGGCTCTCCTGCTCTGGAGATGTGGCTGTTTGCAGTGCAGACTGGGTTGGAAGGAGCCCAGGCACTGCAGGCAAGCAAAGTGCTGCTAATAGCTTAGAATGACAATTGTGGATGGAGATGAGGGGAAAAGGAGAGATATGTCAAGCCCATTGGGCCCCCATAGGTTTAATGTGGGCAGAGGTGCTGTGCGGGCTGTGCCTGGCTGCAGCAGGAAGAAAAGGCTGTCAGGGCAGAGGTGCAGTGCTCAGCATCAGCAGCACTTCAGTGTCTGGGGCGTTTCTCCCTTGTGAGAATTGCTGCCAAGGCTGCGTGGGCTGAGCTGGCGCTGAGCAGGGCACACACAGCACACGAGGAGTTAAACCTGCCTGCAGGCAGTGCAGCCTTGCTCTGACAGAGGGCTTGTCAGGTCCTCAGGACCAGCAAGCTCAGGATGCTCTAGCTCAGTGATTTCATTGCCCAGCCTTTGGAAGCAAGCCAGGGCTTGAGCACAGAGTTTGCTGCTCTTTGATCCAAGAGTGACTAAAAGCAAAGCCCAAGTGCTGGAGCCATTCCCAAGGACTTGGCAGCTGAAGGAATTGCTGCCTGCAGACAGTGATGTTTAAGTTGCTCCTAAAGACAAGACCTGCTTGATAATTCTTTCTGGGAGTGTGATAGTGAAACCTGTGAGAAGCCCTAACACCATCCCTGCTGTCCTTAGGATGGAGCACAGGTCATGGTCTCTTCTGAAAATGTGCCCATGGTTGCCATTGACACCACACTTCTGCTGTGCCCTGATGTCTCTCAGAGAATAGGTGATAAATCAGTCCTGAGTGTGAGCTTCTCAGTCCCTTCTGCCCTTTTTCCTTTGGGGCCTGTCTTTCTTGTGGCCCCTAGCTCTGCCCCTGGGCTTGCAGGGAGCCAAGCCACCCTCCAAGCTGTGGTTCTGGATTGTTGGGTTTGCTTGGGATTAGCAGCAGCCAAACATGCAGCTGGGGGATGCAGTGGCAGCTCTGCCTGTGTCTGCCTTGCCTTGTTGGAGGCTTACAGAGCTGGGAGGGAGTGCATTAGCTCATCCAAATCCTCCTTTTCCTTCGTGGTTTCTCATCAAAGAGCAACAGCCTGTACTGCTGCTGGACAATTTGTTTCTTCAGTGGTGTGAGCAGAAGCATGAAGGTCACAGTGTGGGTATGGTGGGGTGCTCATGTATTGAGAATGGATCTGAGGGGGCTAAAGGCTGTCACTGCCACCTTGCTTTGCTGAGCTCTGTTAGTTAGCTGGCACACCCAGAGTTGGTAGCTCAAATAAAAAGTGGTGGAATGGTCTCTTAATCCTGGTCTTTCAGTCTGAATCTGAAGTGCTGCAGCCTGGGGATAGATTGAGGCTACTCCTGCTGTTCACCTCAGGTTAGAGGTGGGGACTGGGGCATCTCTGGCCAGGCCAGCCTGCTCTCTCCCAGCTGTATCACTGGTCTCTGTTTGCAGAAAATTGCATTGTGTGGCTGCTGGAAGGGTCCCAGGGCCTTCCCTCAGTGAACTGCTGGGGTGCTGCAAGGGCCCTGCAGGTCTGGGGAGCCAGGGGGAGCAGCTTCCCAGCTGTGCCTTCCCAGGGAGCATGGCATCTTTGCCAGCTGTGAATGGAGATGGACAGGGAGCAGATGTTCAGCAGTGTGTTACAGAGCTCTCTGTCTCCTTCAGTGCTGAGCTGGTGCTGTAAATGCATTCAGCTCCTGCCTCAGGTGTGAGACCTGCACACTCCTGGTTCCGTGGTGGAGTTGGGACCCCTGTGAGCTCCTGGCTCTGCCATGGGGGCCTGGGAGCTCCACTCTGCTTTGAGAGGCCAAACAGATGCTGGCCAGTCATGTCCTCTGCCAGAACAGCTGGCTGGGCCAGTTTTTGCAGCTGGCTGCTTCCATCACATCTTGGTACTTCTGGGTCTTAGTTTTGTTTTTTCTGAGCCAGGTTTTCCGCCTCCATAGCTGGGGTAGGTCTGAGGCCTCCTCCTGGCAGGGAAGAAGAGGAAGAGGATGGCTCCCTTTTGGGGAGAAGGGATGGATGCAGTTTGGGTGCTCTGGGCTTTGCTGTCCTGGGCACTGGAGAGGAATTGCAGCTCCTCTGAACTGGTGTTCCAGGTGCAGAGCATTAAGGAAATTGGCTTGCACATCTGGCTGAGCTGACCCAGGGTGAATTTTGCTGAAGTGCTCCTGGAAGCAAGTCTGCAGAATAATGCTCCTGGGGCCTGGCTGGAGAATGGGGCTGGGCTGCAGGCTGCAGAAGCACAGAGTGCTGGGCTTGCTTTCCAAACCAGGAAACCCTATACTTGCACAGAGCCCTCTCCCAAATCCCATTCCCATGCTTTTAGCTCCTGGTTTGGTTGCAAGCAGCTTTGGGATTACTCATATCCTGTGGTGTCTCAGAGATTGGTAAACTCTTGGGTACAGAGTGAAATGGATCCTCTCCTTTTCCCTCTCTGTGCTTTGTCCAGAGCTGTTTTATTTCAGAGGAGCTGGTGCCCAGGAGCTGCACACTGGGAATGCCTGGGTGGGGGCAGTTTGGGGTGGATGGAAGTGTGGATCTCCCACAGGGCTGGGCATGTGGAGCACTGCAGGGCTGTAGGTGAGAGGGGTTCCTGTGCACTCAGCAGGAATCTGGGGCTGTGCAGCAGCTGAAGCCTTTGTGGTTGAGGCTGCATTCCCAAGCGATGTCGTGAGGCAAGGAGACCGGGATTTTGGATTGTTTCAAGATGTAGGCAGCCTGGCCTGGCAGGCAGGGCAGGGATTGCTGCCTGCTCTCCTCAGCTTGCACGGCTGCTCTGCAGCACCCAGGTGGTGCTGGGGTGTGCCCAGGTGAGCCATGGAGCTGGCACTGAGGCATTAAAGCAGTGAATTATAGTTAGCACTTCACAGAGTTGCTCAGAAGTCTGTCCTGGATATGGCTTAGTTGATTTTGTTTGTCACCCTGAAAGGCTCTGCATGTGCTCAGGCTGGAGTCCAGCAATGGCCGAGTCCTGGTTGCAGCCCCAAATTTCTCCCCACAGAGAAAAGCAAGGCACAATTCTTCCCAAGAATATTTCTGGGTTTCACATTCTCTGAACCTCAGAGAAAGAAAACACAGTTCTTATCATTTGCTGTGCCTGTGTTTGTGCAAAAGGAAAATGCAACATGGAGTTTGTTTACCCAAAGTGATGGTGTTTTGTTTCCTTGGCCTGTCAGGACCAGGTGTGTGTGTGTGTCAGGACTGTTGGGTGACAGTCACGAGTTGTGTGCAGAGTTTAGTGCTTGGCAGGTTCAGTTTTAGATGTACAGAATAATATGGTATAATAAAGTAATTAATTAGCCTTCTAATGGGGAGTTCTCCTCATCATTCTCTCTCCCCTCATCGGGAGTGCCTGCAAATTCAATACCTGGGGACACCCCAAGACAAAAAAGTGAATTTTGATACACTTGTTAGAAACTAGGACTGGTAATGCAAGTGTATCAGTGTCACTGTTTTTCCTGGGAAGCTGCTATTTGCCTCCCTAAAAAAATTGAATTAGTTTTGAGCGGAGGGTACTGCAGCCTGAAGGATGCTGTGTTCCTGCACTCACATCTTTGCCAGAAGGATGAGCTCACAGCCAGGATGAGATCTGAGCTCCTCTCTCCATCCTTGTGCATCCCACTAGTCCATGTCCCCTCCCTGCAGATGATTTGCTTTGTGGTGTGTGGGGATGACACCCTGAGGACCTGTAGGTACCAATTGAACCTCCCTGCACAATTCACTTAACCTTTATCTGTTACCTCAACAGGAGGGTTTTGCATTTCAATTGAGTAGCACACCACTGGGTGTTTTCAGGTGTGCTGCATTTCAAACATGTTTATCTAATCTGGCTGAAGCTTTCCTGAAAAGCTTTCTGTGGGCACAGTTGAGGCAGTTTTAGTCCAGACACATGTGTGGAGGGTTTCTTTTTCTCCCAGCCAGGGGTGGCTGGTGTCACATGCATGTGCAGAGGGCGGATGTTTGCCAGCACACCCATTTGGGGCTGCTCCATGCTGGTGTGGGCTCTGCAGGACCATGGCTGGCCCAGCTGTGTTGCTGGGGGAGAGAGAGCTCTGCACTGCCTCTGTCCTGCTAAGGCTGATGTGGCATTGCTGGATCATTTTTGAGGTGACTCTCGCTAAGGGAAGCATTTTGCTTTGTTCAGCAGCTCCCAGCAATGTGTCCCAGCCCAGATGAGCTCATGAAACCACAGCAGGAGCTGCTGGGAAGGTGTCCAGTGTGAGCTGGGCTTGCCTCTGCTCTCTCCTCTGGGGTAGCCTCCAGTGGCTGAGCCACACATGGCCATGGCTCTGCCACACAGGGGAGCTGGGAGGTCCTGCAGCTGCTGAGTGGAACAAACAAATTTTCTTTACTCAGCACCGGTGGAGATTGTTGGCTTTGTACAGGTTTTACCCAAACTGTGGCATAATGGCATCCCACACAGCAACCCTCTCCTTGGACAGCTTCCTTGAGCCCAGGAGATGGAGGGGCATGCATGGACCCTGCTGGCTGCAGCCTTTCCCTGGGCCAGGGCTGTGCAGCTCTTCCAGGCAGTTCCACCTCCCAGCACTGGGCCCTGGTGCTCTGGATTGAAGTACTGTGAAAAGCTGTGGCCACCTCTGGGCTTCTGATTGTCCTCCAGCCCAAAACTCAAGTAGGATTCCTCTGGAGCACATCTAGCTGCTCCTGGTCTCTCCTTGCAGCCCAAATGTGACACATGGTTGGGACAATGGTTTCCAGCATGTGTAGCCAGTTCACCAGTGGCACCTTGGATGCTGTTGTCAGACAAAACACAGGTTGGTGGTTCTTGCTGCACTTTAACATTTATTGATCCCATTTTGCCTTGACACCTGTGCTCATGAGCTGTTCATCACCAGCATCTTGCTTGAGCTGAAATGGTTGTGTCCATTTCCCCAGCATGGAAATCAACATCATGAATAATTCCTCCTGTTTCACCAGAGAGCTGCATCCCAGTGTTTCCTGACACCTGGTAAAATCCCTGCTTCCCATGTGGGACTTGTGCCAGGCCACCATCATGTCCTCTGTCCACAGAGCCATGTCCTCCTCCCTGGCCATGGGGCAGCTGAAGCTCTCAGTGATCAGAGCTGAGTGAAGTTCACTTGTGCTGTCAGAGATGGGCTGAAAGCAGCTCTGCTGCTCTTTGGTATTACATTGGTAATGCTGGGGATTTAATGCTAGAAATGCATGTAATTTAAAATAGAACATCTTGATACCCTAATGGTCTGCACCTTCAGAGAGAGATGTCTCATCACAAACTCCAGCACTGGCATGATGAGTGGGCTGACACTCCAAGGGCAGAACAAATCCATCTCCTGCATGAGCTTTGTGTCCCCTGCCACTTCACATGTGCTTTGTCCCATACAGGTGTGGTTTGATGGAAATATGCCTGAGGCATGTCTGGGGAAAATAACAGACCTGGATCCTGTAGGTTCAAACCTGAGTGGATTTGAGTGCTCTGTTCCCCTTTCCTGCTGCCCCTTTGGCCCAGCAGCAGTTGTGGTGTGAGCTCAGCTCCTGATGTGCTGGAGCTTTTGGGCTGTGGAGCACATGGCTGTGTTTGAGTGAGGCTGGGTGCCTTGCTGAGTGCTCTGGTTGGGACAGATCCGATGTGACACATGTTCATGCACGTTGTATCACCTTGGGGCGTGTGTTCATCTCTGGTTCATGAGCCAGCTGTCACAGACTGGTGGATGGTTCCTGCCCTTAGGGGAGTGCATGGCAGCTGCCCATGGAGACTTCACTGGATGTCCTGACCCTTGGAGCACAGCATGGTGATGGGACTTGGCTCAGTGTGAGACCCAGGGAAACAGGACCATCAACAGGTTCCAGAGAAATGCATGGAGCTGGCTGTTCTGCTGCAGAAGTCAGGACAGCCAAATTCAGAGTTCACAGCTCTGGGATCAGAGGAAATTCAGTTGGGAATTCAGTGACAGAAGAGTCACTGCAAAATGCAGCCCCTGCTGCTGGCTGATGTGTTTGGGACAGGTGTGCAGCCCTGTTTGAGTGCCTGTGTCAGTGCCTTGCTGCTGCTGCTGTGAGTGGGGGAGCACAGACCAGCCCTGTGTGCCTGACACCAGGGTGCCCATGAGCAGCATTGCCTTGGCCCCTGTGTTGTGTAGCAGGCTCCAAAGGCTTTCCAGCATGGGAAAGGCCCTTGTGGCTTCCTGGAATTTGATGGTCTTCAAAACATCTCTTTTGTCAAAGGATTCCTTATCCCTAGCTCTGTCTGACTCAGATGTGTTGTCAAATCATATCCCTTCACCCGGCTTTTATACAGATGCTGGGTGGGAGGATGTGGCTGAGTGTCCAAAGAGGAGCTGCCTTTCAGCTGGACTTTGATACTGTTCATGTAACTTACCCAGGCAACCACTCTGTGAAGCTGTTTCTCCTGCACTGGTGGGAGCCCACTGTTTTGACCCTGCTCTTGTTTGTCTCCATTCTAAGAAGCTCCAGATCTGCCTGGCTTGGCCCCTTTCCCTTCAGAGCATGGTGCTGCTGGCAGAGTCCAAGAGCCATCCTCATGTGCTGAATTGCCTTTTGTTTGCTTCCCTGGCTTTTCCAGCTGGTAACCAGAGCAGAGCGCCTGCAGGGCTGGCTGGGGGCAGCCAGATCTGGCAATGTGTGCGAGGTTCCTCAGCAGCCATGCCAGGCATTGCCCAGGGAAGCACCCTGGATGGGCATTAGTGTGTCAAGGGGGGCTCTGGGGGGTTCCCATCTCTGTAGAGAGATGCCTGCAGCCCCTCAGGCCCCTACCAGACCCCAGGACAGCTGTTGCAGTTTGTTGTTTCCCCTTCTGCTTGCGAGTGGGCTGAGTCACCGGAACAAGTTTGTGGTGTCCCTGTTGCATCCTCTTGTGCTGTGTTCCAGCAGCTGCTGTGTTTATTCACGTAAATAATCCTCGTTCCACACCAGTGTTTCTCTGGGTGATTGCTGGGGCTGTGGAGGTGAGTCAGAGACACAGTCCCGAGGAGAGGGACTTTGAGGAAAACCTAGAAACAGTCTGTGTATGTTTCTGATCAGGGACAATCGTGGTGCAAGGCTGGAACTTAGGACACATCCCAAAAAACTGGACAAGAAGCACTCAAAGAACCATTGCAAGTGTCCAGGAAGCTGCTTGCTCTCCAGGGCTTCCTAACTCATACACTGCAAGACATCTTTCTGTTCAGGCTGGAAGTGTGACACTCAGTAGTGGGTTGTGGGAGCTCCCTCTTAATGCCCCTGTCCCCAGGGAGCAGAGGGCTCTCCTTGGCTGTGGCAAGCTCAGGCAGCCCTGTTCCAGTGATTGCTGCAGACAGGCTTAAAGCAGCTGTGCTGGCATCCAAGCACAGATCTGTTCAAACTCTGAATGAGTTTTGACAGATGTGCTTTGAGCTCTGTTTCTCCTAACATGGCTCTGACTGTCTGGAGACCCTTGAGAGTGACACATGCTTACCTGATCCACTCTTCTCCTTCCCTGGCTCTGAGCATGCCCTCCCTTTTCTGTCCTGCAGCCGTGGGCGCCCAGGCGAGCATCCTGTTCACCAAAGAGCCGTACTCGCAGGACGCCCTGCACGGCCGCAGCGCCATCCTCCGCTGCGAGGTCAAGGAGCCGGCCGACGTGGAGTTCCAGTGGCTGCAGGATGGAGTTCCCGTCCAGGACACGGAGCAGCGCTTCAAGGAGGGCAGCAACCTCCAGTTTGCCGCCGTGGATCGGCACCGGGACGCCGGGCTCTTCCAGTGCCTGGCGAGGAACGTGCTCACCGGGGAGGAGGCGCGCACGGCCAACGCCTCCTTCAACATCAAGTGTGAGTGTGGGGCTGCCTGCAAGGCACGGGGAAGAGCATTCTCTTGGGAGGGCCAGAGGCTGGAAATAGTTTTTCCAGGCTGTCTGCTAATGCTTGTGTGGGTCAGATGGGGATCGGACAGCTTGGGCTGCTCATGGAGGATTCCTCTCCAGCTGCCATGTCCATCCTGCCCTGTAGTCCTCTTGTGTCTTCTGGTGTCCCTGAGGCTGTCAGAGATGCTTTCTCCTGTCCCCTTTCCTGTTTGTGCTTATGAAACTGGGACATTACTGCAGCAAGTGTGTCCTGGGCACTGCAGATCCTTTCAGAACTCACCTTAACCCTCAAAGAACAGCTACGTAGGGCAAAGTGAGATCTCTGCAGTGTGGGTGTCTCTCTGCTCCACGCTGGCTTGAGGGCATGTGTATCTCTAAGCATGCTTGTGCCCTTGCTGCCTCCTCTGGTTATCGGTGAGTCACCAATAACCAGCACCTGGGCTCTGTAGGCTTGGAGAGCCAGCTGTGTTGGTGTTCTTTGATCCCACAGGGATTGAGACAGGCGGTGTGGTTCTGAAGCAGCCGGCCAGCGTAGCCGAGATCCAGCCCTCCTCCACAGTGGTGCTGCGGTGTCACATCGATGGCCACCCACGGTAAGGGTTGCCTCCTGAGGAGTGGACCCTGCCAGGGGCCCCTGCACCTTGGCTGTGTGGTCTCTCTCTTTCTCTCTCTCTATCCCCCTCCCTTTTCCCCGCCACCTTTTTTCTTTCTGCTCCTCCCCCACGTCCCCTCCTCTCTCCCGCAAGAATTCAGTAGAGTCAGGGAAGGCCAAAGGCAGGATTGGGCCTGTGCCGAGCGCCGCGGGAGAAGGCAAACGGCTTCCCCTGAGCCGCCTAGCGAGGAGCACAGTAAGGATGGGCTGGCACAGCCCAGCTGCTGAGCTGCTTGGTGTGCTGCAGTCACTCTCCGTCGCTTCCCAGTCGTGTCCCGTCCACCTTGGCTGCATGTCTCATGGCTTCGTGTGTGTGTCGGCGGCGGGACGGAGAGCCAGGGCACTGGGCCATCTCTGGGCTGTCTCCTCCGCACACCCGCTCCCGGGGCAGCCCTGATGGCGCCGTGCCCCTGCTCACCCGCTCTCCCCTGTCTTGCAGCCCCTCGTGGCAGTGGTTCCGGGACGGTGTCCCCCTCCCGGAGAGCCACAGCTCCTACTCTGTGAGCAGCAAGGAGCGGACGCTGACCCTGCCGAGCGCCAGCCCCGATGACAACGGGCTCTACTACTGCTGCGCCCGCAGCGCCGTCGGCTCCGTCTGCAGCCACGACAACTTCACGCTCAATGTCATCGGTGAGTTGTGTCCCCGCTGTCACACTGCCCTGCCCACAGCCTGCTCTGCTGCAGGGGAACCTCAGCCTAGCGTGGCTTTGCTCTGGGCAGAGACAGACCCAACAAATCCTGGCCAGGTGTCACAGACATGTTTTATGAAAAATCCTTTCCTTAGTATTTTTTCTCCTGAGAAGCCTCAGGAACAAAATGTGAACAACCATCCTCTGCTGGTGTAGAGTGCAACAGGTGGATCTGTGATTGGTGTCATGTAATTGTTTTTAATTAATGGCCAATCACAGTCCAGCTCTCCAGACTGTCTCAGTCAGTCACAAGCCTTTGTTATCATTCTTTTTCTATTCTTAGCTAGCCTTCTGATAAAATCCTTTCTTCTATTCTTTTAGTATAGTTTTAATATAATATATATAAAATAATAAATCAAGCCTTCTGAAACATAAAGTCAACATTCTTGTCTCTTCCCTCATCCTAAAACCCCTGTGAACACCACCGCAGCCAGGCTGGAGCCCAGCCCTGTCTGTGTGTGTTAATTCATCCCTGTGTCTTTCTGGAGCAGATTTATGCTGTCTTCTTTTGTAATGGAGCACCCTAGAGGCTGTAGGTGCTTCTGGTTTTGCTAGTGTCATTGCCATGTGGGTAAATGCCCTGTTGGCCTTTGGAGGAAAGCCCTAAGGAGGGCAGGAATTGCCGACATTAGAGGAGTATTTGGAACTGGACAGGGGAATTTTGCTGTCCAGTGTCAGCTTTGATCTGTTCACTACGAACCAGGGTGCTCAGGGCCATGCTGGAAACAGAAGGGGTTTTCCCTTTCTGAGCAGCTCCCACAGCAATCCTGGGCCCTGAGTCCCTAACTCCAGCTGTGCTGGCACGTTTGCCTCCTTTGGCCATGCAGGGCGCACCCAGCTCTTCTTTGAGCTTTTCCAGAGCACTGGTGTGGGGACACCAGAGGCCCCTCTGTCCCCCTCACCCTCCTGTGGTCTGTGCCTTTGCAGATGAGAGCTTTCCTCAGGCACTGATCGTCCCTCAGGACCTCATCGTGACCAAGAACGAAGAGGCCATGTTCGACTGCCAGTTTGCAGCCGTGCCCCCTCCCACGCAGGAGTGGCTCTTTGAAGACAACCCTGTCACCAACAGATCCAAGTAACAGGGACCCCAGTGCTGTGGGCAGGGCTGGGAAGAGAGGGGCACTATGTTCCAGAAGGGAGAGGTCAAACCCTGCCTGTACAGGAGGGCAAGCATGCAACATCAGAGTTGTCATGGGGATTGGGTTTAGCAGGGGCTTGGTCCTTGTGCATGGCATTTACCTGAACAGGACTCAGGGAGCAGTTTGTCCTCACACAAATCTGTGAGGCTGTCACTTCTAGATGCCCATGCATGATGGCCCCACAGTGAGGGATGTCTCTCAGCCCCAGATGTGGTGATTCTATGGAGCCAGGGAAGCTCAAGCTCCAGACACCCACTTGGGGCAGTTCACAGTCAGGGGTGTGTCCCAGTACTAGATGCCAACACGTGGTGATCCCCAGACTTGGGAACACCTCCCAGCCCCCAGCATCTGCACAGCAATCACTGGGCCCATGGCTCTCTGCCCTTCCACATCCATGTGCATGGTGATCCCCAGAGCCAGGAGTGTTTCTAAGCCCCAGGCAGCCTAAGCATGGGGCAGCCTGCAGTGCAGGGCAGTGATCCTGGAACTGGGATGTCTCTTCCAGACTCTGGAAAGCAAGCAGTGCCATCTGGGTGCTGGCAGCCCCCGGGCGCCACCTTGTGTCCCCTGCCCCCTCCTGGCTCTGTGTGCTCCCAGAGCTGGCTCCTGCTTGCTGATGCATTTTTTGGTGGGAGCCAGCTCTTCACCAAGAAAAAAACTTCTGTGAGCTCATTTCCTCCATGAAGAACTTATCCCAACCAGCTTGTTTGCATGTGGTTGGAAGCTTTGCCGTGGCCCCTCCTGTTTTCACGGGCTCATGCAGGACAGCCCAGCTCTGTAGCTGTGGCCCATGTCCTGCAGAGATGCCCACTGAGCCCTTGCTCTCCCCACGTGCCCAGGACCACCGTGTTTGCCAATGGCTCCCTGCTGATCACCCAGGTGAGGGCTCGCAGCACCGGTGTCTACAAGTGCGTTGGCCACGGGCAGAGGGGGAAAACTCTGGTGCTGAAGGCAACTCTGCGGCTGGCAGGTGAGGTCTGGGGCTGGTGACAGGGTGGGCAGCAGGTCCCCAGAGTTCCAGTGTCACCCTGGAGCTGTGTGGCAATATAGCAGCGGGTCAGTACATGCAATGGTTCGTCCTTGCTGTCTGGATGAGGGGAGCAAACAGTTTGTGTGCTCTCACCTTTAAATGGTGCCTCCCCTGTGAATGATGGTGTTGGTGGGCTGGCTGCATTTTCTTGTTGGTGGGTTGGCTACATCTTCTTGCCCTCTTTGAGCCCTGTGGTCTCTTGTTCCTCTCAGAGATTGAAGACATGGCGCCCTTCTCCCCGAAGGTGTTGACAGCAAACCAGGGGCACCGCGTGTCCTGCACTGCCCCACAGGGCATACCCACACCCCAGATCTGGTGGGAGAGAAACCAGGAACGAGTTCCCACTGCTGGCAGGGTGTACCAAGAGGCAGAGCAGCTCATTTTCACCAGTATCACCGAGATGGATGCAGGGATCTACACGTGCCATGCTGCCAACAAGGCTGGAGAGAAGAAACAGGAGCTGAGCATCACTGTGGCTAGTAGGAAACTTTCTGAAGAGGGTGGGAGCAGAAGAGGGGTTGGGTGGGGGGTTAGGATGAGCTGGGCAGCGTGGCTCATTACCTCGCTGACCCAGAAAGGCACCTCTCGTGGCTGAGCTGCGGGTTGCACACTGCCTATGTGTTTGCACTGCTGCTGGCCAGAGGGTAGTGAGTGGCTCTGTGTAACCCCTTGCCTTCGTGCCCAGCTGTACCCAAATGGGTGGAGATGCCCAAGGACAGCCAGCTGGAGGAGAGCAAGCCAGGATACCTGCACTGCCTCAGCAAGGCCTCCCTGAAGCCCACTGTCACCTGGTACCGCAACGGCGTCTCCATTTCTGAGGTGAGGCCACAAGGCGAGCACTTGCCCCTTGTGGGCACTCACTCCTGCTGGGCACCTGCTCTGCTGCTGCTGTTTCTCACCTTGTTCCTAGGCCCAGCTTCCCTGTCACCCCCACTTTGGCCTTATTCCTGGCACTAGCTCCATCCTCCTGATGTGTGGGTGCGCAGTCAGCCCTGTGCTTTTGGGGCAGGGCTAAGAAAAAGGTCCCCGCAGCTTGTCTCAGTTCTCCGTGTGGGTCTCAGCAGTGTTTATCTGAAGCACGGTGTGGCACGTGGCGTGCCAGCAGTGCCACAAGGCAGGGCTGAGCCTAGGGCTGGTGACAACGTCACTTGTGCCCCGCTCCTTCCCCCGCTCTGGGCAGGACTCGCGGTTCGAGATCTCGGAGAACGGGACGCTGCGCATCAACAACGTGGAGGTGTACGACGGCACCATGTACAAGTGTGTGAGCAGCACCCCGGCGGGCAGCATCGAGGGATACGCACGGGTGCACGTGCTGGGTAGGCTGGCAGCCCCTCACGTCCCTCCCTGGTGGCTGCAGGGGTGGCACCTCCAGCTCCGGGAGCCTGAACATCGCCTCTGTGTGTTGCAGAGAAGCTGAAGTTCACGCCGCCACCTCAGCCCCTGCAGTGCATGGAGTTTGATAAGGACGTCACAGTGTCCTGCTCGGCCACGGGCCGGGAGAAACCCACCATCCAGTGGACTAAGACAGGTCAGGGGGATTTGGTTGTGGTGTGCCTGCTTCTCACCCTGAGGCCACGGGAGCTTCACCTTGTCCCACCTCCAGCGTGGGTGAAGCAGCTGTGACCCCCTGTGTCCTGCACAACTGCTGCATCCGTGCTCTCGTGTCCTGCAGATGGGAGCAGCCTGCCATCCCACGTCAGCCACAATGCTGGCATCCTGTCCTTCCACAAGGTGAGCAGGAGCGACTCAGGGAACTACACGTGCATCGCCTCCAACAGGCCGCAGGGCGAGATCCGCGCCACCGTGCAGCTCGTGGTAGCAGGTGAGGGCTCTGTGGCAGGCAGGGGCGTTTCCTGCTGGGCTGCCTTGGCCTGGGGGGCAGAGAAGGCAGAGTCTGGCCTGGTCCTGAGCTGTGTCTCACAGTTTGTCAGGGCTTAGCATGCAGCCTGGGAGGGCACGTGCCACTGTGGCACCGTGCTGGCCGTGCTCCCTGGTGGGAGCTTAGCACCATTCCCAGGAGCTGACAGAGTTCTCTGCCTTCAGTTTACGTCACCTTCAAGCTGGAGCCAGAGCCCACAACGGTGTACCCGGGCCACACAGCCATGTTCCAGTGCCAGGCAGAGGGGGACCCCGTACCGCACATCCAGTGGAAAGGGAAGGACAAGATTTTGGATCCTGGCAAGCTCCTGCCCAGGTACACAGCCTCCATTCCAAACTGACACGTGGCGCAGCGGGATATTCCCAAGTATCCCCCATCCCTGCCCAGTGTGAGGGTGCCAGTGGTGCAGTCCTGGGTTCGTAGCTTGGTGGGCACGTAGTTGACTCCACATGGCAGGACTTGGACTCTGCTGGCCCCAGGGTTTCCCTTTCTGCCACAGCCTGCCAAGCTGTGATTGAGCTGCAGTCATCTGTTCTTAAGTGTTGCACAGCCTGAGATGGAAGCTGATGGCACTGGGGACGTGGGGCTGCAGGTGCTCCAGGCCTGCCTCTGCCCTTTGGTGTTTGCCAAGAGCTCTGTGTGTGTGTGGTTGGCAGGATTCAGATCATGCCCAATGGCTCCTTGGTGATTTACGACGTCACCTCTGAGGACTCTGGAAAATACACCTGCATCGCTGGCAACAGCTGCAACATCAAGCACCGGGAGGCATTCCTCTATGTTGTAGGTAAGGAGGGTGCCCAGGGCTGGGACATGACCTCCTGGAATCCCTGGCAGTTCTAGGCCCTGCTTCTGGCTGTGGTTGTGCCTGCCAGGCAGTCCCAGCAGCATCCCCACTGGAATGCAGTAGAGTGTGCTGTGGGATGTGCCCAGCGTGCTGTGGCTGGGTGAGGAGGTGGCCACAGCAGCGGGTAGGGGACTGGGGGCTTTTCACATCCCTCCAGCACATTCCTGAGCAGGATTTGGGAAATCTCTCCACATCCCCATGTGCTGGATGCTCTCTGCCCCACAGACAAGCCAGCAGCAGAAGAGGATGAGGGACCTGCCAGCCACACGCCCTACAAGATGATCCAGACCATTGGGCTCTCAGTGGGGGCAGCTGTTGCCTACATTATCATTGTACTGGGGCTGATGTTCTACTGTAAGAAGAGGAGGAAAGCCAAGAGGCTGAAGAAGCACCCAGAGGGCGAGGAGCCTGAGATGGAGTGTCTGAACGGTGAGGCCGGTACGCCTGAGGGTTGGGGCTTCACCACAGCCCCCTGTTCCTGTGCTGGAGAGCCTGAGGGGCGGGGAGCTCCCAGGGGATGGGAGGACTCCTAACCCATGGTCTCTCACTCTGTGGGTTTTGCCTGGTGGCAGAGACCTGCTGCCAGGTGAGAAATGGGCAAGTCAGTGTGAAACCTGAATCCCAGCCTCACCTTGTGCCATCTGTGTCTGCTGAGTTGTGTCTCACTCCTGCATCCCAGCACCTGCACGTGGGATCACTGTCCCAGGGGAGGGAAGGATCCCTGGTGCAGTGTAATGGAACAGTAATGTTCTGCTGGCCCCTTCAAATCAGAGTTCAGCAGCTCCTGGTGCTGAATGGAAGATGTGTCACTGAACTCCCTCTGTTATCTCCAGTGAGGACTTGTAACTGGTGGGGTGCAGTTGAGCTTGGTGTCCCTAATTCCCTGGATCTCCCCATTCATACTCCTCATAAATGCAGATGTTCCCTCCCAGTTCTCCAGCACACAGCCACATCCTGACCATGTGCAATTTGCTGTGAGGGCCTGGCAAAACATAACTGCTAGGTTTGCCTCCTGGTTTTCTCCTTGCATTGGCACTTTGAGCAGAGCCAAACCTCCAGAAGAGAAGTCTGGCTGTGGGGAACCTCCTAGGAGCAGGGATGCAGGAGCATCTCAGCAGCTTTGTGCTCTGTATCTGCCACCACTGTGAGATCTTTCAATGGAAAAGCCACAGGCAGCTCACCTGTGCCAGCAGACTCTGGCCAGCATCTCCTTCATGGGAAAGAATTTCTTTCAATTGTTTCTGAGGTGGTCTCAGATTTTTATCTTAACCTGTCTTTATTATATTTCTTTTCTGTTAGAGTTTGCCTCTTCTTATTCCCTTCATTTCGAACCAGGTTAGCTGCCAGGTGCATCCTCATTCTTACAAGCAGACCCAGCTCCCCAGATGTCTGGACTCCTTTTTGGTCCTTCCACAGCCTCTCTGGAGAAGTGGTTTGTGTTTGCTGTCAGCTCTAGTGGAGTTATTCCGTTCACTACAGTCTTCAAAGATCTGGCTCTTTGTCTCTTTTTGATGTGCTCCCTTGTTAGCTGGGTGACACAAAGTGTTTCAGCACCTGTATGAGTACCTACAGGTGCTCCCTGGCTGACCACCAGCTGACTTTTCCAGTGCTTTTAGGATCCAGACAGATTTAATCTCTCCATGGACTTGCAGTGGATCTTTGCTATGGATTTCCTGTAGATCAGTGCACTCCTATCCATCCAGTTACTTTCCAAGGTCACGTCCTTGCTGTGCCACATCCTCTGTGAGGAGACCTTGCTCTCAGTATCCATGGCTGGCTCTGCTGCTTTTTTGTTGTTGTTGTTGAATACAGACATAGCATTTGGGGAGGCTCATGGCTGTGGGGACTGATTTCTGTGCTAGTGTCTCCTCCAGGAGATGCTCCTGTGTCTGTAGCAGGCGGGTGGGCAAAGCCTGCAGCTTCCTCACACTTGGTTCCTCTCTGGAGTGCAGGATACATGAAGCCTCCTGTCCTTTTGTTACCAAGTGCCTTGTCCAGGCTCTGTGAAACATGAACATGTGTGTTCTCCAAAGTGGCTCTTGTTGCTGCCTGCTGGTGCTGTCTCTCAGTGGCAGCACACTCATCACACTGCAGCCTTCTGGATTTTTTTGGCACACTTGCAGTGGTCGTCTTGTGTTATCTTCTTGGCTTCAGGCTTGTGGTCTTGAGACAGATTAGTCATGAGTGCAGACAGCAGAGGGTGAGGCAGTCCTGCTGATAATGAATGTAAAAGCAGGGAGAGTGTGAGGAGCATCCAGCTTTGATTTATGGGGTAACTGGTGTTTTTTTGTTTTTATCTTTACGAATCTTACTCCACCATGTGAGAGCAGACAGATGTCAGTAGCCATGGCTCTTAAGTCAACATATCCCAGTGTTCACAGCTCCAGCCCTACCTGTGACAAAGCCATGGTCCCTGTCACGGTGGCCAGGCCTGCTCAGGGTGTGCTGCTACCTGCCTTGCACACGGGCATTGTAAGCAGGCATGTACCCACACTGTGTGATGCAACAGCCTGTGATGGAAACCGAAGGCAGTGGGACTCTGTTGGATTTACCTCGTGCTGGTTTGTCTTAGTTTTGTTAAAAATTTCCTATTGTGTGGCTGTTTGCCTAGTCCTTATTCCAGGAGGAGCTGAAATGGAGTGGTGATGCTGGAGGGGTGTGAGTGACCCTGGCTCAGGGCTGTTCCCTGCTTTAAATTCCAACTCCTGCCTTCATCTTATGCAAAGTACCTCTTCCTAGTAACCAGTTCTGATCCAAGCAGTAAATACATTCAAAATCAAGGTTTGCCATCTATGCAGTCATTGCTCTAGAAGCTGCCTATAAAATGCAGGGTTTTCTGTTTTCTCAAGGCAATCGTGCTTTGTCCTGTTCTCTGGCTTGTGTTTGTGCTAGGGAAGTTTCTTGTGAAGTTCCTGTGCAGAAAGCTTGCTGGGGCTGATTGCAAGGACTTCCTAGCGCTGCTTTAACCCAGCCAGTTAAAATCCAGCCTGGTCTGGTCTTAGAGGTTCAGCACTTCCAAGGACATTCCCAAGGCTTGCTGGGAAGTGAGTAAGGAGCAGGGACATCAGAGTGCAGCAGCTGGTGTCAGATAGGCTTGAGAGTCTCTTGGATATCAAGAGACTGTGGCCATAGTGAGCAGTGTCCATCTGCTCCACCTCTGCCTCGCCCATCCCATCTCCTGCTGCTGCCCTGGAGGGTTTTGTCAATGGTAGTTGGGATGTAGCCACTGCTTGGGGATGACTGAGTGGGATGGACAAGGCCAGATGGGGCTGGCTGGCTCTGGGACCAAAGCCATTGCTCAGCATCTGATTTCAGGGGTGGCTGCTGGGCTGCCAGAGATGGGGCAAAAACTGAGGCCAGGCCACTCTGCTGCCTGGGGCTGGAGTGCTCAGAGTGTCAGAGCCCCAGGAGCGGCTGAGCTTTTACTGTGTGGCCTGGCAGGATGCTGCAGCTGTCTGTGCTTCGCTGGCAGGCGGTGCTTTGCTGCAGAATGGGCAGATGACAGCAGAGATTCAGGAAGAAGTGGCCTTGACCAGCCTGGGCAGCAGCTCTGGGGCCAGCAAGCGCCACAGCGCCACGGACAAGATGCACTTTCCACGTTCCAACCTGCAGACGATCACAACCCTGGGTATGGTGGGCCACCCTGGCCGTGTCCCCACTCCGGCAGGATACCTGTGGCTGAAACCCCAGTGTGTCCCAGCCAGAAACCAGGATGTGCTGGGTGCAGAGGGCCCTGCAGCCCCTGTAATGTCAGGCACACCTGCTGTCCTAATGCACGGCACCTTCCCCTGTGCTTCCCCACACTTGCAGGCAGGGGGGAGTTTGGTGAAGTGTTCCTGGCCAAGGCCAAAGGTGCAGAAGATGGTGAGGGCGAGGCCCTGGTGCTGGTGAAGAGCCTGCAGACAAGGGATGAGCAGCTGCAGCTGGATTTCCGGCGGGAGGCAGAGATGTTTGGGAAGCTGAACCACGCCAACGTGGTGCGGCTGCTGGGGCTGTGCCGCGAGGCTGAGCCTCACTACATGGTCCTGGAGTACGTGGACCTGGTAAGGGCCCTGCCAGCAAGGAAGCAGAGATGTGACAGCAGTGGGAGAGGGGCCTGGAGTGTGGCAATGGGCTGGCAGCACAGGGCAGCTGAGGTGTAAGGAGACCAGGCTGAGCTTAGTGCCATTCCCAGCCTCTGGAGGAGTCTCAAGGGAAATGGGTCTCCTGCAAGACCTGGAGATGACTTTTTCCTCTGCAATCTCCTAATTTCTGGTTTATCTCCTAGACTGAGCCATACGAGCTAAGTTGTGGGAGTCCATGCTGCAGAATGGCTAAGGGCTGTGAGGAGTCTGGAGTTTGTAGGAGAGAAATAAATTTGGGACATGAAAAACCTGGAGATTTCAGGCCTGCTTGCCCTAATCTTAGCCAGTTGAGGCCCAGAAACAAGATACTGGCTTGCCCTACAAGGCAGGGACCAGGAGAACAGGCAGGAACCGTGGATCAGGAGATGAGGATCTGTGGGCCTGCTACATCCAGGCACTGCAGGGACCAGTGGGCCTTGTCAGTATGTGGAGGTGCTGACTCTGAATTTCTTTCTGTCTCCAGGGGGATCTGAAGCAGTTTCTGAGAATCTCCAAGAGCAAAGATGAGTCTCTGAAGCCACAGCCACTCACTACCAAACACAAGGTGACCGGGCAGCTCTGGAAGGGCTCTGGGGCTGGGGAGCCTAAGGAGGGCAGGCAGTGCTGACAGCTCTCTGGGGTCAGGTGTCTCTGTGCACACAGGTGGCCCTGGGCATGGAGCACCTCTCCAACAGCAGGTTTGTGCACCGGGATTTGGCAGCCAGGAATTGCCTGGTCAGCGCCCAGCGTCAGGTCAAGGTCTCCTCCCTGAGCCTCAGCAAGGACGTGTACAACAGGTCAGGGAGCCTGACAGGGGAATGGGAGGGGGTGAAATGGCACCAATCTCACTGCCTGCCTGTGCTGCCCCCGCAGCGAGTACTACCACTTCCGCCAGGCCTGGATCCCGCTGCGCTGGATGCCGCCTGAGGCTGTGCTGGAAGATGAGTTCTCCACTAAGTCGGATGTGTGGTCCTTTGGGGTGCTCATGTGGGAGGTCTTCACGCATGGGGAGATGCCCTACACTCCACTGGCAGATGATGAGGTGCTAGCAGGTACGTGGAGCACCCCTGGAATTGTAGGGGACAGCACAAGGTGCTTTACTTGTGGTAAAGGGGGCCAGACGGGCTGTATGATGACAGTGCTGGTCTGGCTGGGGAGGCTGTCCCAGCCTGCATGGAGAACTGCTGCTCTCCTTGCATCCCCCAGCGAGGGTCACACCCCTTGCCAATGTTTCCTTTCGTGCCAGGTCTCCAGTCAGGGAAGACGAAGCTCCCGGCGCCCGAGGGCTGCCCGTCCCGCCTGGCCAAGCTGATGCAGCGCTGCTGGGCCCCCAGCCCCAAGGACCGGCCCTCCTTCAGCGAGCTTGCCACCACCCTTGGGGACAGCCCAGCCGACAGCAAAGCCTGAGCCCCCCAGCCCTTGCTGGTGAAGGATGTGGCGGGGTGGAGCGGGGTCTGTGCGTGCCCGGGGAGCCCCTGGCACTCGCACGGCCCCTCGCTGACCCCGATGCGCCAGCGAGCAGCTCAGCATCAGCAGCTGCTGGACTCAAAGCACAAGCCAGTGTACCCCAGCCCCAGCCCCCTCCCCAGTGGGTCCCAAAGACAGCCCTTGCTGCCTCCTGCCCCCTGCCTGCTCAGCCCGGTGCCCTCAGGCTGCTGGTGTGGATGGAGCAGCCGCCCCTCCCACGGCAGAGCTCGGGCGTCCCTGCTCACCACATCCACCTCTGCTGGCCTGGCCCGGCCTCTGTCCGTCCGTCCGTCTGTGCTAGGCATGCCTGCCTTCCCCTTGCCCATGGGGACAGGCCAGCCAACAGGAGCACAAAGTGCCTGGCATATGAAGGAGCTTACTACCTTTCCCAGTTACCCTGTGCCTTTTTTTGTACTTATGACTCTGGGCAGAGCCCCCTGTCTCCCTCTTCCAGAGCGCTGACTCCTCCCCACCATAGTATTTCTGTTACTGGAATGCAGCCTAGAGTTGGGTTAGTTTGTTTGCTTGAGTGGAGGGTACTGCAGCCAAGAAGGGTTGGGTTTTGTTGGGTTTTTACGTGCTGCTCTCAATAAAAAGGCGCTTTTTTTTTGTTTTGTTTTGTTTTTTTGTCTCTGTAAAACGCTGCTGTCAGATAGCGGTTTTCCTCCACATGGCTCCTGGGAAGGGTTTGGGGCTCATTCCTCAGGCATCTGTCTGCTGTGTTTAACCCCTTTGCCCCCTTCTCAGGTGAATCTGAGGTGCTGCTCCCAGCCCTGTGTGCCTTGAGGGAGCACTTGGCCTCAGCACTTGCTGTCTCTCTGAGCAGTCATGAGTTGCTCTCCAAGAGAAAATGTCCCTCTCGAGACTCCAGGCAAACCACCACTCATGGTTGTTGTGGATAGCTGGCCTTGGCCCAAATGCCCACCATAACTGGTATTTATTCACATGCCTTTTTCACATCTCTGAAGTGAAACCTGCCTAATCTTTTACTTGGTACTCTAATTAAACCTGTCAGGAAGCTTGTTTGTCTAGCCCCTCTTTGTGCTTAAGGAAGATGCTGCATACCTAAACAGGACAAGGCTTTGCATCATAATTTTGGGCAACACAGTAAAAAAAGTGACTCTGAAAACATCTACACAGTTCTTCTTGCAGCATTTCCAGATTCAGAGTTTTTTCTACTGAAGTAGTTAAGACACACCCTTGCAGGATGACAGAGTTTATTAAATTACAGCCCACAATTCTTTATCACTTTCTGTCACTGGCTGAAACACCACAGTGACTAAAAAAGCCACTGTGCATTCATAGATTCAGAGAAGCCAATGGGAGCAGATTTACCTTCTGCTTTCCCACTTAAAGGATTATATTTTTGATTTTGGATTTTTGTGTATGAATTCCTAACTTGTCACCCTTTTAAACAAAACCTTTTTAGGTCACTATGAAATGTTAAGGTTGCCACAAAATGCACATATTGTTTTATTCCATTTCAAATTAAACACAAGATATTTTTTTCCATTTTGTCCTTTGACATCAGGCATTCTCCCTAAGGTTGGTTGGCTGCCCCCACTTCAGGTACTGATTGGGTTTGTGCACCCGCCTCTGTGGCTGCTCCACAGCCCACGGTGGGTTGTGGGTTTGTACAGGAGATTTCCAGCTTCTTGCAGGATGCTGGCAGGGCCAGGCCTGGATGGGGACCCTGGGGGATATCCTGCTGTCACATGTGGTCTGCAGCCCTCTCCTCTGAACAATGGCAGGGTCCTGGCAGTCTCCTTGGGAGAGGAAAGGTGTGCATGTGGTGCACAAGAAGCCCCAGTGCCCACAGCATGAACATGAGCCAGGCCAGCATGGGCTTGTCCCTTGGAGCCACAGTGAGGCACCAGCAGCTCCACTTGGCTGCACAGCCCTGGTTTGGGGGTTATACAGACAGATCTGAGTCTGTCAGGAGCCCTGGTGGGGCTGAACTGGGGGCAGTGGGCACAGGCTGCACAAGGGACATTCATCCTGGTATTAGGGGAAATGCTTCCCCTCAAGGCTAAAAAAGGTCTGAGTCCCAGAGAAGCTGTGGTATCACCGTCATCATCATCATCAGAGATGCCGGACCAGAGGAGTCCTGAACTACCCATAGTTGGCTCTGCTTTAATCAGGGATGGACCAGGTATGTCCAGGATCCTCTTCCCATCTCTGCTACCCAGAGAGGTTATGGAGATGCTGGAGGGAGGGAAGTGCTCATTTCTTGGAATATGCTAGCTGGCCCTGAGCTCAGATTGGGTCCAGGCTTGGAAACTGGGTGCAAGCAAGTTTGCTGGCAGCTGCTCTGCCAGTTACCAAAGGTGTTTGTCCCTTTTCCAACACTTGCAGGTGGAGATAATGGACTCTCCCCAAGCGAAGATCTCTTTGCAAGCCAAGCTGTGGCAGTGGCTGGATGTTGGGCCCCTCTCTAGAGGAGGACAGCAGGTCTGGTTTGCTGAACCTGGTGCTCCCTAGCATGGTAGGCTTGGCAGCAGGTGACTGCCATCCTGACCTCTGGCTGCCTCCATGACCAGAGGGCCTGGCCACAGCGTGGGACTGGTGGTACTGTGCCTGTTGGGGACAGAGGGATCAGGATGTCCCTTTCTTTCTACTCCTTTCAGCCTCATGTCCTTCTTGTTGCTCCCCCAGTGTGTGTGCAACCCTTCTGAAGCGTGTGTGTTGTGGCACTGCTGCTTGTGTGCTCTCCAACTTGCCAGGGACCTGTCTCGTGCATTTGCTGTTGTTTGATGTCCTTTTGTTCCACTTCTCACATCCATTCCATTCCTGTGGACTTTGCTGTCCTTTGGGCTGATTCCTGCAGCCAAGCCACTTGTGGTGGCCTAGCCAAGCAGAATCTCAACCTTGCCATGGCTAGAGACCAGAGATGCCACGGATTTTGGGGGTACCACCCTTGTTCTGGCATCTCACGTGGTGGGAGGGTACAGCATGGCTGCAATGAGCTGGTTCTGTGAGCAGCATCAGGACTGGGGGCTCTGCTTTGTCCCAACACATCCTGGAGGCTCCACAGCCTGCTTGCCATGCAGACAGGACCTGGTGACTACAGGGAAGCACCCAAATGGAGTTACCAAAGCTAGGACAAGCTCCAGACCCAAACAGTGCAGAATGATGGGGGTTGGGATTGTGTATTTTTGGGAGTGATGTAATGAAAAAATTCTGTATCGTTGGGGAGGGGAGAGATGTTGGCCAAAGTAATTGGAAACAGCAAGCTGAGCAAATGCAGTCCCAGCTAAAAGTGGTGGAGCAGGGCAGGGAATCAGTCCCTGCAGGAGAAGCAGAGCACCTTGGCAGTGGACAAGAGGTGGGATCCAATTGCCTCAGCCCAAGCTGAAGGAACACCTTGCAGAGGAGTGGGTGGGGGATCCAGGGCCAGAAAGAACCACATGGCTCCATCAGAGCCCAGATCCACGCAGAGAGCCACCAGCTGTGACCAAAATGGAACATTTGCTGAACGGTGTAAGAGAGCAGCAAGCAGATGTTAGTCCCAATGAACAACTCCCAAACCAGACAGTTCCATCAGGAAGTCCCTGATGTTTTCTCTTGCCCTGAAGTTACCCAAATTCCCCCTGCACCCTTTGAGCACCCTGGTCCATGAGTGCTGGGCAGCTTGAGGAAGGGCTGCCTGGTTTGCTCTGATTTCCTCTGCTGCCCTGTGGCTCTGCTGCAGCTGTGTGGAAACTCATGGGCCTTAATTGTCCTAAGCAGCCTCACCTGGGGCTCCCCCCACACTCCTGAGCTGCACTGAAGCTCAAGCCTGTGCTTTAAGGTTTGTTTTAAGCAAGCTTGTAGGTGTTCCTGTTTTGGCCTTGCATCTAGCCCTGTCTTCTAGGTACACGTAGTTGCTTTATTATTCAGTCGGGATTTTGGCTGTATCTCACAACCAAGTGGATGCTGGATTTACTCCATGGCTTGCCCTGTGGATGCCAACACCTTTTGCTGCTCTGCTCAGGTACTGTGGGTTTATTATACCTGTTCATGAGGACCTGGGGTCACCCCTCAGGGAGCAGCCCCATTCCTGCACCTGTCTGTTGGCCACAAAAAAAAAAAAACAAATTAAGAAAGGCCATAACCTAGTTTTAGTACCTCTGTTCTAGTTGTTACTGCTCATAGAAGAGATCTGACTGTTAAAAAAAGAGCAGCTAAGTGTAGTCAGCAGCAGTCAGAAAAAGCATCTGGAGTATCAATAGTAGGATGATCAGGAACAGGATGGAAACCACCACATCCCCAGCACCCTGCCGGAATATGGATGAAGAGCTGGAAAAGGATGAAGCACTTGTTGCAATGGTCTAGAGAGGATTGAAAAGGGGATGTAGAGGGCTGGGGTCACGCTGGCAGCAGGATCTGTGCTCCTGTGGAGCTGCCAGGCAGCTTGTCTGGAGGGAATTTTGGGGGAATTTTAAGAGACTTTTAAGCGTACTGTCAAGTGCTGTGCTCTAAAGCTGTGTTTAAACAGGGCTAGAAATGGGAATTTTATGATGTGAGGGTTGTAAATAAGACAATCCCTGAAGGCTGGGAACTTGCTTTAAGCTGCTTCCAGTTGTCAGTGGCTGCCGGTTTGGTCAAGGGAAGACCTGCTGGTGACTTGTGTCCTGTGGGTGATGGTGGCCTGGGGACAGGGCTTGGCTCTCCAGCGTGGGCCTGGCTGCCTTGGTGGGAGATTGGCATGCCAGGAAGATGGGGCAGGCTGAAGCTCTGGGTCTGGGTGCCTTGGTGGGAGATTGGCATGCCAGGAAGATGGGGCAGGCTGAAGCTCTGGGCCTGTTCAGAGCACAAGGACAGGCATCTTGGAGAGCATCCATAGGATGAGGCTTGGGAAGGAAAGGACTGGAGCAGAAGGGATGAGCAAGCCCAGAAGGAGCCAGGTCTCACCTTTTGCCTGTGTAGACACTCCTGCAGCTTGGGAGTAAAAGGCCTTGCAATTGGAAGGCCCAGGGAAGAGAAGGAGGAAAGGAGTGTGTAGCTCTCCCATGAGCAAGAGGAAACCAAATCCTGCTACCTGCAGTGACTGCACGCTCGTGCTGAGCAGGCAGACCGCGCTGGCTGAGGCCATCAGATCCATGTGCTCATTGTCCCCAGCCAAAGTGGTGTCCCCAGCCCGGCTGAGGGTCCTGCTGACCCTTCCCCAGCCTGGCAGGACACGGCCAGGCCTCGGTCTCACCTGTGTCAGGTGTAGTTTGTGCTCAGCCCGAGGGGAGGGTGGCCAGGGCATGTGATGGGAGGCATGTGAGTTCCAGCAGCCCTGCTGGGAGCTATAAATGGCATGTGTGCTCACTGGAGGAGCATGGCTGGCGGGAGGAGGGGGAGGCGGCGGTGGCAGGCAGGGGGGTGTTGGGGTTTGCAGTTACTCCCTTGCTCTGTAGGAGCTTGGCCCTGGGCTGTGGGGGACAGCTGTGAGGGCTGGGGCTGGGCGTGCGTGTCCTCTGAGGGATGAGGCAGATATGGAAAGGGCCCGTGCGAGCTGCTGTGTGCTCCATGGGTGCTGCAGAGCTCCAGGAGACAAAACGGGTCTGTGGCCAGACCACTGCTGCCAAAGGTGGGGCCTTGCCCTGGGTTGCACCTCCTTTTTGTAGGACAGCGTGTGGGAGACCCCCTTTTCTCAGCTAAGAATTCTCTGTCTGTCCTCACAGCTTTGGGCTCTGGAGCTGTGCCATCCCCTCCACCTTTGGTGACCTGTGTGTAGTGCGCCTTGCACACGGTTGTCCTTTGTGGGCTGTCCCTCTGCTCTGGAGCTCCTGGGTCACACCTGCACGGAGGATGTGACCTGTGCCAGGTGCTTGGAGCATCTGACGGGCATGAGCCAGGGTGTGACAGCCCCTTGCCACCTGCACAGGTGCTCTGTCCCACCCATGGGTGGCCGCGGTGCGGAACCACAGCCTCACCCCCTGCGGGTTTGAAGAGACCTGCGGCCCATCCTCTTGCACGGGACATCTTTTTCCTGCTCGCTAGCGATCAGCCTGTGCTTCAGCAATGTGTGTTTTGGACATATCTGCTCCACTCCTGTGCCCTGCACACCCCTGGGCACCCACGTCCTCTCGGCGCCTCGGCAGCCACCGGACACAAATGGACGGGACGTTGTCCCTTGCAGGCTGTGACAACAGTCGGGCTGCGGAGCTGCCTGGAGCACCGCTGGTGGCACCGCTGGTGGCACCGCTGGGAGCCGGGTGCGGTGGCGGAGCCACTGCCGGCTGGATGGATCCCGACGATGGCGAGGCACGCAATCCTTGAGACACGTGCTGTGTCCCCTACGAGGACCGTGCCCGGAGCTGGCGGCGGGAAGGGGCCCGGGGCAGGGCTGGCACCGGGGCTGTCCCCGCTCTCGTTCGCGGTCCCCGCCCCGGTCCGAAAGCCGGTCCGAGCGCCCCGCTGTCCCGGGCGGCGCGGTCCCTTTAAGAGCCGCCCTGCGTGTTCCAACCCGGGCGTGACGCGAGCACGGTCCGACCGTATGCAAATCAAACGCCAACCGGCGGCCAATGGGCGCCGGCGCTCGGCGGCTGCCAGCCAATGGGACGGCGCCTCCCGACGGGGCGCCGTCTCGCCCCATATAAGGAGCGCCTTCGCCATAAAAGGCAACATTGTATCGCTTTATATGGGGGCGGCGCGGCGCGGCGGGGGCGGCGGCGGAGCGGGGCCGTGAGCGCGGAGCGCGGCGGGGACATGGCGGGGCCGGCCTGACCCGGCCCGACCCGACCCGCGCTCGCCGCCGCGATGTTGCCGAGCCAGGCCGGGGCCGGGAACGGCGCCGCCGCCGCGCTGGCCCGCGGCTCTGGGCTGGGCCGGTCGCCGGTGCCGCGTGGGGCGAACGGCGGCGGGGCGGCGGCGGGGGCGCCCGGGGGCTGCCTGAAGCGGGAGGCGCTGTACAGCGGCAGCGAGGGCGACTCGGAGTCGGCCGAGGAGGAGGAGCTGGGCGGCGAGCGGCGCGGCGTGAAGCGTGGCCTGGCCGAAGCGGCGGCGGCGGCAGCGGCGGCGGGGCCCGCGGCGGGAGCGGCGGCGGCGGCCGCCTACAGCGGCGGCGGGGGCGGCGGGGCCGTGAGCGGCGCCAAGCCCGGGAAGAAGACGCGGGGCCGGGTGAAGATCAAGATGGAGTTCATCGACAACAAGCTGCGGCGCTACACCACCTTCAGCAAGAGGAAGACCGGCATCATGAAGAAGGTGCGGCCCCGCGACTCCGGCCGGTGCGGGGGGGCGGCACGGTCCGGCCCGGGCGGGGATGCCGGCCGGCACCCACCTGTCCGCGGCGGTCCCGGCCCGGTCCGAGCGCCGAGCAGGCCGGCGGGCCGTGCCCGGAAACGGCGGCGGCTTCCCCGTGCCGCGGGCGGGACCGGGGGGGCGGCCCGGCACCAGCACCTTCCGGGGGGCTGCGCGGGAGCCTCCGGCGGAGCTCGGGCACGGAGCCGGGAGCGGGAACCCCCGGGGCCGCGGCATGCCGGTGTGCTTGGCGGTCGCCAGGCGTGTGATGTGTCTCGGGAGGCCCATCCCGGTGCAGCGTCCAGACTGTGCCGACCGGTGCCCTCGGGGCCCCTCGCTGGGAGCCGCCACCAAAACACCGAGTGTTTGGTGGCACAGCTGGACTGCCCTGCCCCCGGTAGGACCGGCTGCTTCGGCCGCGGAAGGGACCGACGCCACGTCTTGACCGGTCCAGAATGCTGTGTGTGGTTCCTGGTGTGCAAAGATAGATTAGAAACTTGGGGGATTTTGGATGCTGCTGGCCGATCTGCATCCCTGGTGGTGCTCATAGCATCTTCTGAACAACTGGGTAGTGCTGCATGGCAGCTCAACTGGGCATCCTGCACACTGGGAAGGTGGGAATGGGTGTGAGGTACTGCTGGGCACATCCTGGAGGTCCGGGACCACGGGGCATGGAATGAGGCAATCCTGTCTGTAGAAGCTTTTATGAGGCCACTGGGTGTGCAGTGGTGGCATGTGAAGAGTGCACTTCCTAGTGCACAGGTATTCCTCACCTGGGGCATGGTGGCCTCGCTGCAGGAATGCTTGGGTGCAGCTGTGCTCAGAGGTCTGGAGCCTGAGAGGGAAATCTGGGTCGAAGCCTGGATGGGGTGTTGGTGAGGGGAATGAGTTAGCAGAGGTGTGTGCCAAGTAACACCACTGAGGATGAGGTGAGGGAGGTATCCAGATGTGTGTGGAGAAGCCAGTGGGATTTCCAGAATGGAGACAATCCCGTGTCCCCATGTTGTCAGGCTACTGTACTGAGGGGACCACTCTACCCACGGCCTCTTGGCAGGCACATCCCCTAAGAGTGTGCTAAAGGGGATGGGAACACAGCATGGGGCAGTTCAACCTGTAGGGAGCCAGTCCTGGGTTGGTTTTAGAGGCTACAGTTCCTCTGGGGTGGCAGGGAGCTGAAGCTGGTATGAAGAGAAGGAGAGCCATTGTGGGAACATGCAGGGAGTCTTGTCCTGCACCGTGTGTTGTCCGTGTCACCTGTGACTCCCTGTTCTTCCCTTGTCCCTCTGGCAGGCCTACGAGCTCTCCACGCTGACTGGCACTCAAGTCCTGCTGCTGGTGGCCAGCGAGACGGGCCATGTGTACACGTTTGCCACACGGAAGCTGCAGCCCATGATCACCAGCGAGACGGGGAAGGCGCTGATCCAGACGTGCCTCAACTCCCCGGACTCGCCGCCGCGCTCGGACCCCACCACTGACCAGCGCATGAGTGCCACTGGCTTTGAGGAGACGGACCTCACCTACCAGGTGTCCGAGTCTGACAGCAGCGGGGAGACCAAGGTAATGCTGCTGGGCACCCAGGGAGGCCTGGGCTGTGCTGGGAGCCCTCATCATCCCCGTTGGGAGCTGAGGATGCGTCCCCTTTCGCTGCCACTGCAGCGAGCTTGTGTTGTGTCATCCCAGGGCTGGCCGGCTCCTTGGCTGATAGTGGCGGCGATTGAGGGAGGGAGGGGAGTGGGCGGCAGGTATCCTGGTCCTGGCCCTTGCAGCGTAGCTCCCCACTGGCCCAGCCCACCCCCCTGGCCAGCTTTCAGCACTGTTATCTCTCCCCAGGCGTCTCCATGCTCTCACACTCATTGATAAAAATTTGATTCTGCCTCCATGGCCTTATAAGGCCTGGTTTCCCTCGCCAGAGTCCCTGGCAGGGCCCCTCACATTCCTTATAAGCTGCAGCTGTCTCTTGCTTTGGTGCTGTTTTGGAAGGGGGCAGGGAGGACATGGGGAATGGAAACATTTGGCTGGACAGACCATTTCTGCTCCCTGCCTGTTGTCCCTGCAGACGCTGGCCCCTGCCTGCCCGTGTTACTTGTGGCCTTTTGCCCTGGGTGGCCTGGCTGTGGGTGCACGGTTGGGCAGAGTCAGCTTTTCTGCTGGAAGGGCCCTGTCTTGTCCCTGCACTCCCTGGCACTGTTCCTCTGAGCTGTCCCACATCCCTGCTGCTTCCTTTGCAGGCTGGTGCTCAGATCCACAGGTGCTTGGAGATGGGAGGCAGGGAAGCTTGTGGTGCAAGACTGGGATGCCGTGCTGAATTTGGGGCTCTGCCACAGCTTCCCAGGCCTGTGTGCAGTTCTGCTGGGTGCTGGGAATCAGAACAGCCCTGCTGTGCCTGTGCTGGTGTCATGGGTACCAGGCTTGCTGCAAAAGTGTTCTTCCATTGGCCTTGTCGTAGGAGCTCTCAGCTGTCCCTGCTCAAGCCACATTGTTGCCGTGTAGTGGCCTCTAGACATTAAGCAGACAGCACCTGGAGATCTCTCTGCTGTAATTGCAAAGGTAGAGAGTGCAGCACTGAGATGTGCCCAGCATGTCTGGGGCTGCTGGGGTATTCAGCTGCCTGCTTCTGTGACAGCAAACAGCTCTGCTCACGGTGCTGCTGGGTACCCCCCATTCCTCAGTGTCCACTGCCCCACATGTGTGCAGTGCTGCCCCAAGCAAAAGCTCAGCTGCTGCTGAGCCCTGAGAAGCATCAGCAGCCCCAGAGATCCCTGCAGGCAGAGGAGCTGTGGTGGGCCCAAGTGTGGCTGGAGTGTCTGTGCTTCAGCCCTTAACAGACCTTGAGAGTGGCTCCTGCTGATGGGATCCCAGCAGCAGTTGTGGCTGTCCCAGTCTGTCATGCCTCTGGTTGCTGCTGTAAGCTGTGCCAGCCCTATCCAGCAGGCAAAGAAGCCTTCTAACAGCAGTGATCTCTCATTTGTGCAGCCTGTGTTTAGAAGGACTTGTGCCTCCTGGGCTTCTCCTGGATGAAAAGACAAGTCCTGTAGGCATTTTGTAATGAGACAAATTACCTGGCCTTGGCATGAGACTTGACCACATTCAATCCCTTTGTACTCTTCCTGGAAGCACTGCTAGTTGGCCCCAAGGGAACTGTGCCCTTGGGGTGCAGTTACTCTGCAGAGACCTTCTTAACACAACTTCTCTATTCTCAGTGTCTGATGCAACCCTGAAAGCTCCATCCCAGTGCCAGTGCTTAGTATGGGGTGCCTGGTGGCCACAGCCAGCATTTGATGAGAGGCTGGAGGAGCCCTATGGCCCTGTCTTCTGCTTGGCATTCTGAATAAATCCACCTCTGGCTGGCTGAGAGTTCGTGTCAGAGCAAGCCCTGAGGCTGGGGACAAGGGCTGTCCTGTCTGCAGGCCTGGAAGCCTGGTTGGTGGCTGGGCAGAGACCAGCTCAGTTCAGATAGACCAAGAAGTCTTCTGAGGATGAAAGGAGCCTGTGGATGGGCCATGCTGGGTGGCTGGGGCTTGCTGATGCACAAGTGGTGCACAGGCTGGGTTGCAGGTGCCTCACTGGAGGAGGTGGCGGGAGATTGGTGCCTGGACTGTCAGGTGCAGCCACATGGGATGCCCCAAAAGACACTCTGGCCTTGTGAGAACTCTGCTTCTCACATCTCTGTATGGACAAAACCTGCTTGTGTTCAGTGCTGCAGCAGAGTGGGGAGAACAACACAGCCAGGCTGTCACCTGCAGTCAGCAGCCTGCTGATTATTCCTCTGTGCTACACCTGCAGCAGCTCTGAAATCCTCCTGCTGTGCCAGACCCAAACTCCCTGCTGTGGTGCTGGGGCTTGCTGTACTTTTGAGAGCTGTATCCTCATGGTGATACCTCTGTCATCTTTTGCAGGCCCCAAAGGACACTGCCTGTGTGCAGTCTCCTGGGTGTGCTTGTGTGGGAAAGGATATTTTGGAAGGAGCTCAGAGGCTCTAGATTGGGCTGAGAGCATGGGGAGTAGCCCTGATCTGGTAATCTCTCTGGAATGGGAAAACGTGGGACTTTCTACATCTGGAACACAGGCCAGGTGTTGGAAACCAGACTGGGATTTCCCATATTCCTCTGAGGCTTGTCCTGCTACACCTGTGTAATAATTCTGTCTTGGTGTCTGGGCCATGCTGAATGGCATTGCCTCAGGCAGTCCCTAAAAGCTGTGGAGTGAGATAATTTCTGTCCTGCTGTGGCCCAGGATGGGCATCAGCTGGCCTGGTCTGTGCCCTGCGACCCCCTCATGCTGCAAAGCAGTGGTGAGGGTCTGTGCTGCACCTCTGCTGTGTGCTGCACCTCTGCTGTGTGCTGCACCTCTGCTGTGTGCTGCTTCTGCAGACACTGAGGCTTGCACTGAGCTGGAATGGATGCAGCTGGATCAGGAAGGGAAGAGCTTTCAGGGCTGCTGTCCATGGCCCCTTGGGTGATGTCTGCTGAAGTGACCCTTGACTTGTCTCATGTATGTGGCCTGGGCTTTGCAGGGTGCTGAGAAGAGCCAAGGTGCCCAGGGGATCACTGAGAGTTATGGGGAGATGACAGTGAGTGTCCAATCCCAAAGTCTCTCCCAGCTCTCTTCCTGTATTGGGACCTGTTGCTGCAGCCCAATAAAGATGGGAGGAATCTGAGTCTCAACAAGGTCAGAACAGGCAGGGCAGACATGAGCTGTGCATGATTCAAGTCTGTTGCCACATCCTCTCTCCCAGTCTCTCTTTGTTTTGTACTGAGATTTGCCCTTGTGCTTCTAGGGAGCCCTGAGAATCTCCCTGAGTAGAGAGCTGTGAACTTTCTGGGCTGCCTTCTCCAGGCCTGGGAGTCTGGAGTGTGACTGGGTGCTGAGTGCCCTGCCTGGCTGGGGGTTATATCTCATGGGTTACATCTCATGGGTATACTACTCTACAGCTATAGTGGGCATGAGCAGCCCTGGCTTTTCCAACTGGGAGCAGCACCTGTCCTGCCCAGCTCTGCTCTGGCTCCCTAGTGGGCTGGGGAGAGCTCTGCCCTGTCACCCACATGGGGAGGGCACCCAGAGCCTCCCACGTCCCATGTGGGATGGCAGGAGTTTGTGGTTGAGCTAATGGAAAGTGCCTCTGCTGGGCTCTGCTCCGTTATCACGTGCCTCTGCTAATTTGGACTTCAGGGACCGCGGTGCCAAGGCAGAGGGGTGTTGCTCTCCTCCCTCCCTGGGCCCTGGGGCACGACTGAGTGCCTGGGATTGGATCCCCCTGTCCAAAATGGGCTGCCTTCCCTTTTTTAGCTGTTGGTTGAGCTGTGAATTCCTTGCTCCTGGCAGCTTGACAAGCTGGGAACAAGGCTTAGCACGTGGGAGAGCTGGGCCCACCAGCTGCAGTGGGAGGGGTGGGAGTGTGGCAGCCTTAACTCTTGCCAGGCGTGCTGGCAGCTGTGTCAGGGCACGGGGACAGCAGGCTGCCTGTGCTCTGTGACACGGGCTCCTGTGAAGCAGGGCATTCTCAGTGTGCTCCTGGCCAGGTGAGCGGGGCAGCAGAGGAGCCATGGGCACCCTGGGTGTTCCAAAGGGGATTTGGGGGATGGAGGGAAGTTGGGTGAGGTGTGACTGCCAGAGGCAGCAGGAGTCATGCTGGGCTTGGTTGGTTCCTGCAGATCCAAGGCACATCCAGCCACATGCTTTGTGGCTGTGGAAACCAAAGTGTTGCTGCAGCTTGGCACACACATTCCACCCTCGTGGAATTCCACCCTTGTTCCCACACCTGGGATGCCAGTGTTGGCCTGGTCTCTCAGGCCAGTGTGGACCCAGCACAGAGCTCTTTCCTGGTGCTCAGCTCCTCTGGCAGTGCTGTCCTCTGACACTCCTTGCAGGACCGTGCTGGCTGCAGTGAACGCTGGGGGGGTCCTTTGGAAGCATTTGCCTCACGCCCATCTCCTGCCAGTGGGTTGGCACATAGGTGCTTCCTGCGGTCATGTTCTCCTGGCCTCTGCTTCAGGAGATGCGTGGAGGCATTCCCCAGGGCCTGCCAAAGCTGCTGTCAGGGCCTCCCTAGTGTCCAGGTTTGCCTTTAGTCACCTCTCCCCTGTCACTTCCAGTGTACAGCTGCTTTTAAGAGCCGGTTCTCCGCTTGTTCTTGGTCTTGTGTTTCCTGCCTTAAGGGAAGTGGTGTGTGTTCCTGACAGGAGACTCTGCCTTTATATTTGTCTCTGCAAGGGCTGCTTTTGCCTGGTGTGTGCCAAAAAGAGGCTATTCTCTTCTTAGACATTTTGGGGACTCCTGGGGACTGGAACAGTTGCTTTGTCCCCTGGTGTGTTGTAGGGAGGGCTCTCAGGGGACCTCTGTGGCCCTGGGCCAGCATCTACAGTTTATGTGGAGCTCTCTCCAGCTCTCCTCATGTTTGTGCAAGCAGCTCTTCTCTGCTCCCCTGGCTCTGCTCCATGTGCTGGCAGCAGGCTGTGGGGGGTATGGTTTGGAAAGGGGATGATGCAACCTGCAGAGCCTGGTTTGGTCTCAGGGGCTGGTGCGAGCTGTCACAATGTCTCCCTTTGCAGGACGCCCTGAAACCCGCGTTCACTGTCACCAACCTGCCGGGAACAACGTCCATCCAGACAGCCCCGACCACCTCGACCTCCATGCAGGTCAGCAGTGGCCCGTCATTCCCCATCACCAATTACCTGGCGCCAGTGTCTGCCAGCATCAGCCCCAATGCCGTCACCAGTGCCAACGGGACAGTGCTGAAGACTACTGGAGCCAGTGCAGTGACGTCTGGGGGCCTCATGCCGATACCCACTGGCTTCACCCTCATGTCAGGTCAGTGCCTTAGGGACTGAGGGCTGTGTTCATCCATCTCTGCACCTGGAGTGTGCTGCTGTTCTCTCCTAGTGGCAGCAGGGCAGCAGAGTGGTTGCTGCTGTAAGGTGAGCCTGGCTGTGTATCCATACTCAAACCCAGTGGCTGGAGAAGGGTCATGTAGTGAGTGTTTCTTTAGAGAGCTGCCAGCTGGCCTTGCTGCTGGGAGGTGGCAGGGAGCTGAGCTGGGACCCCAGGGCAGCGCCAGGAAGCCTGGAGGGAGTGAAAAGAGCTGGTGATGATGAAGCCTTTCTCCCTCCTTTCAGCAGGTGCTTCCCTTTCTCTGGGGACCCCTGCCATTCCTCTCACTCACTCACAGCTGCATTCCCTGGCTCTTTGCAGCCAGCAGGGCCAGCTGGTCATGGGTACAGCAGGCACAGCAGACAGTTTTCCACATCCCTGCCAGGGCTGGAGGGCACATTGTATCGCTGGCAGATCAGTTCTTGCTTCTCCTCCTTCTCTTGCTAGAGATGGGGAGATGGAGGTGTCTCTGGGCCTGGCCACAGAGCTGACCCCTGACTGTGGGAGCTCAGAGGAGGCAGAGCACAGGGAGCCCTGGCTGGGAAGACAGGGCAGAAAATGCTTGACATAAGCAGCAGCAGCATCCTGGGGGATGCAGACCAAGGCAAGCAGCAGATTTTCAGTCTCATGCCCCAGGGCTTGGCCTGTGACTACCAAAGGCAGGAGAGGCAGGTCCCTAGTGCAGCTGTGCTGAGGATGATGGAGGGGTACTACAGGGGCTGAGGTGCCCAGTGGTTGTTTATTGAGTGCTGGCATTTGGCTCTGAGCAGCTGCCCTTGCTTCTGTGTTTGTATCTGCAGTCAGCCCCTGAATCATAGTGCAGAGGATAGGGTAGGGGAGACCCAGAGCAGAGTAATGGTGCTGCTCTGCTATCTTGTGTGCACTGTCCTTTGTAGGAATTTCTTCTTGTTCTGAGTTAAGGCTGTCCAGGTGTTTGTTCTTGGGCTGGGCCTGTTCCTGGATGGAGTTTCAGAGTAGGACTGAGCTTTCTGTGGTGGCATCCATCATTGAGGAGCAGTGCTGAGTGACACAGTATTTCTCATGTCCTGCCTGTTTGTGCCTAAGTCCATGACTCTGCTAACTCCTGTGCTTTCTTGGAATGCTTAAGGCTCCTGGGGGCCTGGGCAGACAGCAGGCTCCCATTCAAGGGAACTGGATTTCCCTTGTGATCTGGAGGAGGAGAATTAACTGATGTGTGTCTCTGGGGTGTGATGTGTGGGGAAATGCCCAGTCCGAGCAAGCTGGCCAGTGATTCTTGCTCTCTGGCATCCCTTGCTCTTCCCTCTGGAGGCAGGACCTCAGTCTTAGGAGACCTTGCTGTGCCAAGCTGTGTTTCTGGATCTGCAGTGCTTTGCAGGGAGTGGTCTGGGGCAGAGGCTGTGTGGCCTGCAGCTCTGGGATGCACACCGTGAGACCAGCTGTTCTCTAACCCCTCTGTAGGGCACTGTAATGTTCTTAAGGTCACAAGGAGGGGTGAGAGCTGCACCCTGAGTGCCCTGTGGAGGATGGAGCTGGGCTCCAGAGTGTGAAGGCAGCTGGTGTGGGCATTTGGGCTCTTGTGGTTCCACTTTTTGCAGCAAGGTGATCCTTGCAGAACTGGCTCCTCTGGGGAGGAGAGGCTGGGCCCTCTCCTCCCAACATCTGTTCTGTGTCTTGGTGGAACCAGGAATGGCAAGGAGGATCCCAGATGTTCTTGAATCACAGCTGGGAATTGGGCAAAAGCTGTTGTGGCCTTGTCTTCACTCTTGGAGCTTTGTAGGCCAGTTAACCCCTTCTTGGCCCACGTGCCAGGAAAGAGCAGGTTTTGGTCTCTGGTTTCTGCCACACACTGCTGCTGTGTAGCCTCCTCCGGTACAGCACAGAGCGGTGCTGTGGAGCTGTGAGCAGCCAGAGAAGGACTGGGGGGCTTTCACGTGGCCCAGAGTGCCTGAATCCCATGGAGCCCCGGGCTGACAGGCTCCTCTCTCTCCCCAGGTGGTACCATGGCGCAGCAGGTTCCAGTCCAGGCAATCCAGGTGCACCAGGCCCCGCAGCAAACGTCTCCCTCTAGTGACAGCAGCACTGACCTTACCCAGACCTCTTCCAGCGGAACAGGTACCGATAACCACCTTCTGTTTGCCTTCCTCACCACTGCTGGAAACAGCTCACACCAACCAGCCTCACGCCTGCTCCCTGGCCAGTTTCCTGCTTCAGGCCAGCTCTATCCAAGGTTGACAGCTTCCCAGGTGTATGGATCCCTGTTGCCAGCTGCTGTGCTACACTGTATCCTATGTAGGCATGGGGGACCTTACAGGGGATTTCAGAGCCTCTCCAGATACATCACTGCCTTCACTTGCAGCATGGAGCTGGGAACAGGTTGCTGAGTTCTCAGGGGGTTTCTTAGTGAGCCAGCATTGCCTTTAGCACAAGGCATTGTCTTACATCTGCTTGAGACTTTTACTGTCTATGCAGAAGGCATCTCTTTGTCAGCAGAATCTGAGTTCAGGTGCCTGGATGCAGGCTGAATCTAGTTCAACAGCTCTATTAAAGTTTCATCGGGGAATTGAGACACAAGTTGAATTTAGTCCTGGGATGTTTGGCCACTGTGTTTTCCTGCCCCTTCATACTCACGAAAGGAGAAGTTTGAGCTCTGCTTGATCTCTGGGGTGGCAGACAGAGCTGGCTATCTCCATGAGCTGTGCCCCAGCAGGTGGCTGGGGTGGTGCTGAGCAGGCAGGTGAGCGTGGCAGGTTCCTTTGTGTGCTCACATGTGCTGTGTCCTGCTGGCAGTGACCCTCCCAGCGACCATCATGACGTCGTCGGTGCCAACCACGGTGGGCGGCCACATGATGTACCCCAGCCCGCACGCGGTGATGTACGCGCCCACCTCGGGCCTGGCCGACGGCGGGCTCGCCGTGCTCAACGCTTTCCCGCAGGCGCCCTCCGCCATGCAGGTGTCCCACGGACAGGTCCAGGATCAGGGTAAGGCAGCTCCCTGAGAGGACACTGACACCCTGGTTTTTCTCATCCCATGTGTATTTATGCTGTATCACAAAGGGTTTTCTTCCCAGCAGTGCTGGTGGCCGCGCAAAGGCCTGGCAAGGGTGATGCTTGATGTGTGTTTTTAGGTCTTGCCGTTCTCTTGTGCAAAGGATTGCACGAGCTGTTGATGGGTAAAAAGGAGGGTGAGGGTTTCTGGGATGGGCAGGCAGCACAGGGAGCCAGGAGGGTCTGGAGAGGGGGGCAAAGTAGCATGAAGCCACAGGCAAGACTTGGATTGAGGCCTTGTGCCTGCTTCTCCCAGCCACATTCACTAGTTTTCCAAATGCTTTCTTCTGGAATGTCTCCATATGTGCAGATAGGCAGCTTTGTAATTGAGTAACTCCATACAGCTCAGATAAAGGATCCATGGGGGAACCCTTCTTAGGGGACAGTGTCATTTGTGCTTCTCTCTGTGGCAGGTGGCGTCCCCCAGGTGTTCCTGACAGCCCCATCAGGCACGGTTCAGATCCCAGTCTCAGCTGTCCAGCTTCACCAGGTAGGCACAGAGTAGTACTTGCAGGTGTGTGCAGGGCTTATTCTTGCTCTTCTGCCTGCACATCTTTTGTGTGTCTGGGCAGACCTGGCTGTGTAGGATCAGTGCTCAGGTCTGGGAATGTGCTCTGTGCTACCCACCCTTGGGTGAGGGAGTCTCATCCTCCTTGGATGGGTGCCCGGGAAGGACAGTGCCCCCTGGCTGCTGGCACACACGGCCTCAGGGTGTGCTGTCCCCCAGTGGTTCCTCCTCCCTTCTCTCTCTAGATGGCTGTCATCGGGCAGCAGAGCAGCAGTGGCAGCAGCCTGACGGAGCTGCAGGTGGTCAACTTGGACACCTCACACAGCGTCAAGAGTGACTGAGAGGCCTCTGCTGCCGGCCTTCTGTTTTCTGGCTTGTCATGCCAGTGTCGGGGCTGGCAGCAACTCCTTCTCGTACAGACTGCACCAGTTATTTATTGTTGCCTTTTCACGTTTCCTTCATCCACACATGCACACACACACACGCACTCACCCACCCCCACACACACAGGCATGCGCGTGGGGCTGCAGGAGCCACCCCGGGTGGAGCCGTGCTGGGGCCGCGCAGGGCTTGGGGCATTTGGATGCTGCAATAGCTGTGCTTGTCTCACGCCAGCCAAAGAAATTTGTCTTTTGAGGGAGGATCGCTCTGCACTGTAAATAAATGCAGGCCATTCCCAGCTGGAGGCTCTGGCTCCTTCTGGGTGCTCTGAGTCACCTTGCCCATGAGTATTTACTCTGCGTGGGGCTCAGCTTTAGACCCGGAGCCGTGGTGCAGGTGCAGCTCGGAGCAGAGTGGGTTGTGGCTGTGCTGCTGGCCTCAGCAATGTGCCTTTGTGGGGGTGACAGGTCCTGGCCACAGCAACTCACCCTGGGCTCCGGACAGGAGACAAGGGCCAGCTTGCATGTGCATCTCTGGGCCTGCATGCCCTCTCCCCAGAGGGCAGGACGCAGCTGGTGGCACGTGGCCCTGTCCTCCTTGTATGCACTACAGTGAGCCCTCTGCCCTCAGTGCCTCCTCGCTGGGCTGCCTGGCACATTTACAGCCTGACCGGCCCTGCCCCGGCGGCTGCCCTTGCACAGGTGAGGTGGTGAGAGAGATGCCCAGGAACACAAAGATGCCCTGGAGAGCTCCTCAGGGGCCCTGTGCTCTGCTCAGCCCCGCACTCTCAGCCCTTGCACTGCTTCTGGACTCCATACACCCAGGGGAACGTGGCTGGGTCTGTCCTACATCCCCCTGCAGCTCCAGCCAGCGCTTTCTAAATTTCTGTATCTGATGCAAGGTGGAAAAACAACTCAAATGTCAAAGGGAAGAGCCCGTGGGGCACTGAGCTGCTGGGCAGGTGGCAGGCTCTTCCTCTGAGCACCAGGGTGACCTGCAGGCCATCCTGGGCTGTGGGGGAGCAGCTGTGATGCCTGTATAGAGGCTCAGCAAGGCTGGGGGAGAAGGGCTGGGGCATGCTTGGTCCTGCATGGGAATTGCTGTGAATGGCTCTGCTACCTAGCCCTGTCCCTGGAGGGAGAGTGAGCAAGTGAGAGAAGCTGCTGAACCCTTAGGGGAAGAAGCAGCTACTGTAACTTTTTTTTTTTTTTTTAAGTTAAAAGACAAAAGAAGCCTTGGAGAGAAAAAAAAAAAAAAAGAAAAAAAGAAAATTACTTTATTTTTCTAAGTGTTAAACTCAGTATTTATGTAATTCTTTAAGGAATAAAAGTTTGGCTCCTGTACAGTTTTAATGGGGTTTGTACCAGGGGGATGGGAGAGGGGTGGGTGGGTGGGCACGGAGGCAGGAAAGGGGCCTTGCTTTTGAGTTTGTATTGTAACCTTGGACATGTTCCCTCAGCATTAGCGTTTAAGCTGCACTCTCCATCCACCAGCATGTGCCAGGGATCAAGCTGAACCGAGTGGGATGCTTGTTTCCTACTTAACTGTAACGAGGACTTCATACCCATACTTTTGGGCTTAATGGGCAGAAGTCAAGTGAAGACCAGCAGTGGTCTCTGGAAGTGGTAAACCCTTTCCTCAGAAGCAGGCAGTTTGCAGTGTGCCCAGGAGCCAGAGGTGGGCTGGGTTTTCTGCTGACCACCCTGTTCACTTCTGGTCCAGGGACCTACAGCTGTTCTGTCACTGTCACTGCTCTTGGCACGGAGCAGTGGTGCCTGTGACTGCCTAAGGGCCATGGGTGTCCCCAGTCCTCCCTGTGGTGAGTGACCAGCAGTGGCTAATCCCTGTTCTCCCTGCTTGCTGTGCAGGCAGCATCTCCTGAACTCCTGGGTGACAATCTGGGCTGTACTTCCCCCTCTGCAGCCATTCTGCAGTGCACAGATGGGGACAAGTCTCCTCCAAGCTCCCTGGGCAAAGAATTCCCACAAGAGCCTTTCAGCCTTTGATCTGTTAGCAGCCTGGGAAGGGCTCGTGGGGAGTGGAGTGGCCCATCTGGTGAGGGTGATGTTGCATGCTGCCCCCCCGTAGAATTCTTGCTCTGAGAGTGATGCAAACCCTGCAGCTCAGAGCATGTGGGAGTGCTGAGCCATGTCCCATGGCTCAGTGTAGGAAAACTGCTCCGTGATGCTTCCAAAACCACATAGATACCTAGGAGTTCATCCAGGGAGAAGTGTGGGATCAGAGTTTGCATTGTCCTTTGCCCCAGCACATCACTGTGGCCTGGCTTTGCTCTGCTTTGCTTCTGCTGGCACTATGGAGCAGAGCTGTTGGGCCAGAAGGGCAGGAGAGCCCCAGCTGCTACAGGGTGTGTGACTGCATCCCCTCCCTGGCTCCCCAAAGGCAACTGCTGGTTAAACGCTAATGGTGTATTTTATTTAAGTGCAGACTTGTAAGAACACTTGTGTATCAGGGATGAAATGGCATTTATTGTGTGGTGACATTTTTAGTTCATTTTACTGGTTTGAGGGGTGTGTGTGCGCGCGCGTGTGTGTGTGTGTGTACGCATAAGTGTGTGTGGGATTATTTTTTTTTTCCCCTCCAGTTTCCAGGGTTGTGTTTCTGGAAGGATGTGGAAGTAATCACAGTACTATGTACAGAGCTTTCTTTTGTATTAAAAAAAAACTTACTCTTTCAATAAATGTTATCATTTTGTGCACAGATTTGGGATCTTGACCATGCTTTGCCGGGAGAGGGTGACGCACACCCAAGGGGGATCATGGAAAAGAGGGGCTGCTCACAAAAGTTTCTATCCCCACTGATTCCTGCACAGGTTATTCCTGATCACCTGGACTTATCCTCTGGAGTCTCAGCCTAATGTGTGGGCCAGAGCCTGACAGAAGTGCTGTGAGGGCTCTTTCCTGAAAGCTCTGGAACAATGTCCCTGGTGAGCAGGGCAGAGTGTCAGTCAAGAGACATAAAAACCAGCAATGAGGAGAAATGGGGAATTTTGGAAAAGAATTTCTGCAGGGAATTTAAGTCTCCCTGTTCCTCCCTATTAACACCTAATTCATGGGTGTTAATAAGGAGGAACAGGGAGACTTAAATTCCCTGCAGAAAACTGCTATGAGAAGATATGGTAATATTCAAAATCAGTCTGCAGGGGCTTAGAAGCCAGATCAAGGACACATGGAGGCTCAGAAAAGTGTCCAAAGGTGTGAATAAACCCAAAGGGAGAGGGGCTTATTGCAATTATCAGGGCTGTGGGGCCAGAGGATGCCAGCTAAAAATGCAGCTGCTGGCCTCGCCATAGCATCAGGTCCTGGAGCCAGTATAGTGTAAGGAAAGCTGAGCACTGATAAAAGTGCAGTTTGGAGAAAATACCTCAGGGGGGAAGAGGATTGTACAGAAAGTGCTTAGGAGCAGAAGACAGCTGAAATGGCTCTTTCCCCATGAGGAGGTGAGGTTGTACTTTTACATCACAAGCTCACTTTTAGCCCTGTGCCTACACAGGTGTGGCTTGTGGTTCAACACTACAAACACCCTCTCAGCACCAGCAATCCCAAATCACCTGTGCACAGGGGCCTGTGTGTCACTTACACACCATGGAGCAAGATACCACAGGTACAGAGCTTTACTTTTAGGATAAAAGACTTACTAAGCATGGTGTGAGACCATCAGAGCAAAGACATAAGCAGGCCATGTGAATACCACAGAAAACCTCTCCTTGTCACAAACAAGATGTCTTGGTAATTAACAGGGAAGGAAAATGACAAATTAATTGAAAACAGAGATTTCAAGAGCATCTGGAAAGAAAGAATCAATAGCACCAACAGAGATCACATGTGCTAATGGAGAAATCAAGAGTTTGGCTAGGAAACACAAACCTTTACAATCCACCACTGGTGCCCACAGGTTTAAAGGATGGTCTCCACAAACTGATGCAGCACTGCACTGTTTTATCCAGCCTATAATTAATTGCAATTATATTGTTTGGATTAATTGCTGATTGCTATTGTAAAACATGGAAATTGTCTAATCCATTTCATTAGTAGTGAGGGTAGAAATTAGGCTGGGCACATACAAGTTGCTCCAGGATCAAATAAGAAAGCAAATTCTCATCTAGTTAGCTGATGATTTTAATGACTGTTTGTAATTTAAAACAAATCTTATCAGACTGACAGAAACTTGCACCCCAAGGAAGGGCAGTATGGGCACAGGATTAGAATTTAGATTTTATGCTATGGGCATTTCAGATCAGTGTGACACCAGAGCTGGAAACAGGCCAAACTTGTGTGCAGCTGGCTTCAGCTGGCTCTGCAGCAGCACAGAGAACAGGGCAGTGTCTCAGAGCCCCAAACCTGCCGGGAGCCAGCACAGCTGCCACTGAAGCCAGCAGGGTGGATGGAGGGTGGGTGCAGGGCTGGAACCACCCCAGGGCCAGAGGCCTGACCTTGCTGCACTGTAATTCTTGATTAATGGTGCATTTGCAGTAATAATATTAGTGCTGACATGACATGCTTTTAGCCTTCCTGCCACCCATCCTGCTACAGCCCTTGATGAACACAATTAATCACCACAGAAATGGTACCAACACACAGCAGAGCATTACCAGCTTACCAAAAAGCAGCTCGCTCCAGCCGATCCCTTCTTCAGCTTGCAACTTCCATTTGTTCTCATTTCTAACATTAGCCAGGGGAATCAGAAGATATTCCAATCTTTCATCTTTTTCCATGGCTCGCCACCATTCCTGGTGTGGGGGAACAGCAGCTTTGTGACCCACGGCACAGCCAGGCTGAGGTGCCAGCTCAGGCCTGGAACTGAAGGAAGCTGTGGGGCAGCCAGCAGCGTTCTTGTGGCACATTCCCGATGGAATCCTGGGCTGCATCAGGAACTGCAGTGCCAGCAGGGCAGGCAGGTGATCCTGCCCCTCTGCTCAGCCCTGGAGTGCTGTGCCCAGTTCTGGGATCCTCAGGACAAGAGAGATGTGGAGCTCCTGGAGTGGGTCCCGCAGAGGGTGACAAAGATGGTGAAGGGACTGGAGCACCTCAGCTCTGAGGAGAGGCTGGGGGAGCTGGGCCTGCTCAGAGACACTGAGAGGAACTTCATCCACGTCTGTCAGTGCCTGCAGGGAGGGCCCTGAGCGTGGAGCAGGCTCTGCTCGGGGTGCCGGGCAATGGGACAGTGGGGCAGGCGCTGAGGCTCAGGAAGTTCCACCTGAACGTGAGGAAGAACTTCTCTGTGCAGTGCCCGAGCACCGGGAGACTGCCCAGAGAGGCTGTGGAGTCTCCCTCGCTGGGGATAGTCAAGAACCATTTGGACACCATCCTGTGCCATGTGCTCTGCGATGGCCCTGCTGGAGCAGGGAGCTTGGAGCAGATAACCCACGGTGGTCTCTTCCAACCTGCCCCATTCTCGCATCCTGAGGGACGCCGGGGACACGGCGGGGACACTGCGGTGGGCGGGCGCGGAACTCGCGTGTCCCTCTCCGCCTCCCGTAGGAAGCTGCGCGCTGTTTCCGGCGCCTCCCGGTGCCGCCGGGGCCGGGGCCGTTCCGGGGCCGCGGCAGGGTCGGAGCGGCGCCTCAAGGGCCGCTTCCCCTTCCCGCCTCGGGGCTGAGTCGGCTCCCCGCGTACCGGAGCTGGGCCCGGCTGTGCCCTGCCCGGCTCGCCGTTGCTCCGAGGGCAGCGGGACACCGGTGAGCGAAGGGCCCGGCATAGGGGGGCGGCCCGGGGCAAAGCCCGTGTGTTCCAAGGCACATCAGTGCGAGCTGTCCTCTGTGTGTGTGTCCGCTGTACAAACTCACTTAAGGAAAACAATTCTTTGGCTTGTGTAGCATCTAAACGCTGCTACAAAGCACAGGAGAATAACTCGGTATTTTTATTACAGAAGCTGCAAGAAGATTCCCACCTGGCATGCGGCAAATTCCAACGAAGGTAGCACAATCGAAGGTAAGTGTATATGTCTTGGGAGTTCAGGCTGCTTCTCTCTGCACCTGGAAAATGTTTCTAATGTGCCTGGCATAGTGTTTGATGGTTAGTGTCTTCTTTGGTTAAGCATAGATTGATTGTTTCGCTGGTATCTTGCTTCACTGCTTCTCTTGCCAGTGTGTGTGAGTGGTAGGAGCATTTCCCACTGCCACCTGGCTGAGCTCCTTCCTATCAGCCTGATCTGGAATCCTCTGTGAACTCAGTCCCTGGTTTTGTCTGCAGCTGCCTTGCTGATTACAGGCACTCACTCACAGCAAATTATTTCCATGCTGCTTTTTGCATGGATGAAAGCAGAGAAGCACTGTGTCTTCTTTGTGGTCCCAAGATGCAGAACAGTCAGGTAACAGAGAGTAGAAATCTTTTAGTTCTGTAGAATTTGTCCATTGATGAAACATTGTAAAGGCAAAGAATTCTGAGAAGAGGGCAAGGAGGAAATACTGAGAGACTTTCAGGTAGTGAACCTTACCTGATGTATATGAACTAGGTATGAGAAACTGCTCGTTATTTTCTTCAGGGCCTGGTGATGTGAAGGTCCCTATGCATGGTGAGAATACTGTGAGCTCTAGGTAAACTCACACTCCAAACAATTATAGATGGTAAATAGGAAGAGGGAAGGCAGAAGTGCAAAAGCAGCAGCTTGTGAGGGTCATGTTGTGGACAGTGGCAGGGATGCAAACAGGACTAGAATTTCTTGTGGTTGTTTGCTGTTTTATAAAAGGGCCTATTTTGCCTTCATGTTTTGTGTTAGTTTCCTTATTTAGGAGAATCCCCTATGTGTTCCAGTGGAGCTTGGAACTGGTTTTGTTTATGAAAAACGGACTTATTTTCTTGGAAAGGGAATGTGAACCTCTGCAAAGTGGGTTTTCCTTCAAATCTTTGTTCTGTCTGTAGGATCTCCGGATCAAAAGCTGTGCTACGACCAATTCTACTGCCAGTGCTGCCTCACACTTGCAGAAATAAAAGCTTGACCCTGCTTCCCCTCTGTCCCTGCAGACGCAGCTGCTGCCATGGTGAAGGAGCAGCACGCTGGCACGCTGCTGGTGCAGCTGGGCCCCAAGCTGCAGGCGCACCCAGAGCAGCTGCTGCGGCAGCGGCGCGGCCACGACGAGCGGCCGGAATACCTGGTGCGGTGGAGCGTGGTCAGCTCGGAAGAGAGAGCGGCGGGAGGCGGCGGCGGCGCCTCCTCTGGAGACGGCAAGGCAGAGAGCATCTCCCTGTGGATGTCTGCAGAAGAGGTCCGCGCCAGCTGCCCGGCGCTGCTGGCCCGCACGAGGCCGTCGGCCGCGGACAAAGTCGCGCCGGACGCGGCGCCGCTGGACGAGGCCTCGCTGCTGGAGATGGAGGCCGACGTGAGGAGCCTGGTGCGGCGAGCCGGGCGCCAGGTGGCCGAGGCCGGGAGCCCCGAGTGCTCCGTCCTGAGCACGGTGCACGTGCTGGGCGCCTACGCCAGCATCGGCTCCCTGGCGGGCGCCTTCAGGGAGGCGGGAGCCCTGGAGCTGCTGACGGCCATGCTGTGCCACAGGGAGCGGCGCGTCCGCCGCGGCGCCGGCGAGATGCTGCGAGCGCTGGGGGCTCACGATGCAGGTGGGGCTGCTCCTGCTCGGGGCCACTGAGGAGGGAGGCTGGGCAGTGGGGGTGCCAGCCTTCGGCAGGGGTGAGGTGCTGGGGAGCAGCGTGTCTCGGGGCTTCTTGGCAAAAGGGGGAGAATCAGTCGGGATCTTCTGGATTTCTGTGGTTGTTGCAGTTGTCTGGACTGCTCTTGGAGCTGGAAACTCTTTCCCCTGCCAGGTTTCTGAGCTGGGATGCTGATTAACTGTTAGGAGGACTTATGCCAAGGGGATTGGCAGAGTGTGGGGTGACTCTGCTCCAAGCTGTCCTTTGGAAAGTCTCTGGCGTGTTCTTGGAAGGGAGCCTTTCCTCAGGCCCTGGATAAAGGCTAGTCCTAATTTCAGAGGGGCTGCCATGGCTTGGAAGTGCCTGATGAGGCTTGGGTGCACCTGGAAGGTTGCTGGTTGTGGTGTATCCCACAGGACATCCGGCTTTCCCTATCCTAGTGCCTGAGTTCATGCAGCTCTGAAGTGGGGCAAATGAGGGGCTGATTCAGGTTAAACCTTGACTTCTTTTCTTCCCTGGAACCCTGTTCTGGAATCAGTTATTTGGGGTTGCTGCTTTGTGAGAATCTCTCAGCTTTAGGGATAGAAAAAATAGAGCATGGAGCAAAATGTTGCCACTGCAGAGGAAGGGACAGAACGTGGATCAGGTGACACTGAGCAGCAAAGCTGTTCCTTCCCTGCAGCTCTGTCTCTGGCAGGGAGCTTGGGTGAGGGTTGTCTTTGTGAGGCTGAGGAGTTTTTGTTGTTGTTGCAGGAATCTGGGCCCATGTGCTGCTGTCCCTGAGCCAGCAGGATGGCATTGAGCAGCACATGGACTTTGACAGCCGCTGCACCTTGCTGGAGCTGTTTGCTGAGATCACATCCTCTGCAGAGCCCTGCCTGTCCTTCGAGGGGATTCACCTCCCTCAGGTGGTGACAGAGCCGCCACCAGCCCTGGGCCTGCGGGCGTGAGGGGCAGGAGGGTGGGAGCGGGGCCAGGGCTGGACCCTTGTGTGGGACAGGAGGGGACTGAAGGTGGGCAGGGGAGCAGGGCTGGCTGTAGGGAGAGCTGGGACAGGGTCTGGGCCTGGTGAGAGGCTGGGGCTGGTGCAGAGGCACCTGGAGAGCCTGGTCTGCCAGCAGGGAGGGCAGAGTGGCTGAGAGGTCTCATGGGAGGCTCTGGGAGTGAGCTGGGGGCTCAGAGAGAGCTGGGGGCTGAGTGTGAGAGCTGTGCTTGTTGCAGATCCCTGGGAAGCAGCTGTTTGTCCTGGTGAAGCGCTACCTGTGTGTGACCTCTCTCCTGGACAAGCTGAGCAGCGGCGTGGAGCAGGGAGAGGAGCAGCAGGGCTGTGCTGTGCCCAGCCCCGTCCCTGAGCACAGGAGCCGTGTGAAGCAGGAGTTTGAGTTCAGCATGGCCATGGCCAGCCTCATCTCGGAGCTGGTGCACGCCATGGGCTGGAGCCACAGGCACAAGCGGGACCCGCAGCCTCGCCCTGCCCGCTCCATCTTCCAGCACAAGCCAGCTCTTTTGGCCAGCTCTGCTGCCCGAAAGCCTGTGTTGCCTTCAAATCTTGCTCCTCACAAGAAGCAGGGGTGTACTTTTCTGAGTGCATCAGACTTTGCAGACAGCAGTGACTACACGGAGTACTTGCGGGCACACCTGGTGCGCGGCATGCGGGTGCGCCTGCTGGAGGACTGTGGTGACATGAGAGCTGGGGAGGAAGGCGAGTTCCTCCAGAGCACCAATAACATGCACACAGTACAGGTAGGTCATGGGGAGACTTCTTCTGGCTGGAATGGCAGAGAGGAGTGAGCAGGGTGACTGATGAATTCCTAATGATGTCTTTGTGTGCAGGAAGTTGGACAATAAGCATGGCTTAATGTGTATCAATGCTTCTGCCCTAGCAAAACACTCACCTTTCAGAGCTTGAGGGGTGGGTTGCAGGGAAGGCTAGTCTGGTTTTGTATGGGTTGTGCCACTAAGATTTCTTAGCCTCTAAAACAGTCCTTACTAAAAAAGGCTGTCCCCATCTTTCTTAAAAGCCCGCTCTAAGTATTGAAAGGTCACTGTAAGGTTTTCCTGGAGCCTTCTCTTCTCCAGGTTGAACAACCCCAACTCTCTCAGCGCTTCCTCATAGCAGAGGTGTTCCATCTCTCTTACTGTTTTTGTGGCCTTCCTCTTTACATGCTCCACCAGGTCCATGCCTTGTACCGAAGTCTTCAGAGCTGCATGCAGTTCTCCAGGTGGGGTCTCACCAGAGCAGGGCAGAGGGGCAGAATCACCTCCCTTCACCTGCTGGCCACACTGCTTCTGATGCAGCCCAGGATATGGTTAGCTCTTTGGTCTCCGAGTGCACATTGCCAGGTCATGCCCAGCTTTTCATCCATCAGTTCTGCCAAGGCTGCTTTCAGTCCCTTTGTCCTCCAGTCTGGAGTGGTATTGTGGTTTGCCACAGCCCAGGTGGAGGACCTTGTACTTGGCCTTGTTGAACCTCATGAGGTTCCCACTGGTTCCTTTGGATGCCATCCCATCCCATCCCATCCCATCCCATCCCATCCCATCCCATCCCATCCCATCCCATCCCATCCCATCCCATCCCATCCCATCCCATCCCATCCCATCCCATCCCATCCCTCAGGCATGTCAACTGCACTGCTCATCTTGGTGTTGTCAGCAAGCCTGCTGAGAGCGCAGCCAGTCTCACTGTTGTCACTGATGTAGATATCAGATGGTATTGGTCCCCATACAGACCCCTGAGGGACACTAGTTGTCACGAACCTCCAGCTGGATATTGAGCTCTTGACCTCTGAATATGACCATTCAACCAATTCCATCAACAGATTCCATCTGTTGAATCCATGTCTCTCCAGTCTGAAGAGAAGGATGTTGTGGGATTGCTGTTAAAGGCCTTACAGAAGTCCAGACAGGTGACAGCCATAGCTCTTCCCTTGGCCACTGATGTGGTCACTCCATCATAGGTGGCCAGTAGGTTGGCCAGGCAAGACTGTCCCCTGGTTTTCTGGAATCACCTCCCTGTCTTCCATGTACCTCAGTTAAAAGGCTTTTCTAGTTCTGGTCCATGCATTGGTGATGTTTCTATTCAGGCCTCCTCAGCTGAATAACTGCCTTGCACCCTATTTTTTTCCTTATTTTTATAAACCACTTATTTTTAAGTGGTGTATAAACCTCTTTTATAACCCCCTCCATAAAGGTAACTTGCAAAGGAAATGTATTTCATGCTGATTCTCCCTTTGTCCTTATACATCTTGGTTTCTAATATCTGTGTTTTTCTAAAATTGTGATGTCTGTTTCTTATAAAGTTGTACTTACTTTTACTCTTGATGAACTCGGCACTTGGAAAGAGCACCATGATCCTTTCGTTATTTTCTCCTGTTGCCAGTGAGATAAATGTCAAAGGGTTTTTGCTTCAATGTTGAGCTAAAGTGTACTGTTAGCTTCCATTCCCTTTGTCCTGTTGGTCCCTTGGGTTCCCTCTTCTGTCTGTTTTTCTGTTTAATTAGGTTGAATGAATTTGCAGTTGCTCCATTCAGGCTTATTTTCAGTAAGTTTTTTGTAAGGCTCACACTATTAACAAAACCAGATCTGAATGGCAACTGGGCCAGTCCATCACAACTCTGTCTCTTACCTCATCTCATCTTTCCTTTGTTGCTCTGATTTCTGTTACTTTCCTTGCCTTTCCAAAGAAGGATTTTCCCTGCTGTGTCTGGTCCTGCAGCCCTATCTTTCCATGGCTCCTTTGAGATGGCATTTGGTACATAACTAGTTTCGTCAGAGATACATTGAAGACTATTTGGTGTTGGGTGTAGTTTAACTCAACTTCCTTCCATACAGTGCTTTCCCAAAGTCTATCAGCATCTGATCTGTCCAGCACAATGGGTTCATAGTAGCACTGGTGTAACTCCAAAAGAGCTCAGTGGAATAAGCAAACCATAAGTTTTTGTGCTGTTTTTAAAGCTACTGACAGGTTGTACTTGCTGTTGCTGGGTTCTCCTTCTGCTCAGAAGGTTAAATGTAACACTATGGTATGGGAAGCCATAAAAAGTCCTTCTGATTTTTGAGAGACAACTTGGACAAAGCAGAGGAAACAATTTCTGCCTTTGAGACATGCTTGTCAAGAGCCCAAAACCTGTTTGAGAGGGTTGATGAATGACCAAGGTTATAAAAGTGCCCTGAGGTACTTCATATACAGCTCATCTGCCTCAGGGTAGTGTTGGTTATGTCCTTTGTGTGCTTGTCCCAAGGCACCTGCAGCTTGGCACTTTTGGAACAGTTGTGATTACCTGGATTCACTCATGCCTCTGCTGCTGTACTGAGATCTGTACTGGTCGCAGGCAAAGTTAGTTTTTTTTTAAAAATAAAGATCCAGGTGTAACCAAGGCAAGAAGTTACTAAAGATGGTATGCCTCAAAACTGGACAATGTGAGTGCTGAAATCTGTAAAATAATTCTGTGGTCTACTACTTCTTTGGGAAGTGTGAGGACAGGTGTAGCAAGAGGACAGAACAAGTGAGCAGTTCTGATTATCTGGATTTGTTTCACCCCCAGGTTTTACGGCAGTCGACGGGTCGGACCTACTGGGTGCGGTGGCACATCCTGGAGATTCTTGGCTTTGGGGACCAGTGGGAAGATCCTGCTGCTCAGGAAAAGGAATCTAGTGTGAGAAAGAGCTTCAGTCTAGACACAGGTGAGATTGTGATGTGTGTATGTATCATCTCTTCCTTTCTGATTATCCTGTGGGATAGCAGTGGGGACCTTTATGTGGCCAATCACACAGCAAGTAGCAGGCTGGGTTTAGAAAGCACCATTAGTTTGTGTGACCATGTAAAGCTAGTTAGGGAATTGCATGGCTTGTGATTGAATGGAGTATTTTTGAGCCCTAGACTTCTGTTGAGATGTATAATGAAAGTAATGATATAAAAAGTATAAAATTTTGTGACTGTGTTCGCAGGGGTCTCAGGTTGAGGGAAGAGACAAGGATTTGACTCCATGTTTCAGAAGGCTGATTTATTATTTTATTATATATATTACATTAAAACTATTTTAAAAGAATAGAAGAAAAGATTTCATCAGCAGGCTAGCTAAGAATAGAATAAGAAAGAATGATAACAAAAGTTTGTGGCTCAGACTCTTTGTCTGAGCCAGCTGAGTTGTGATTAGCCATTAATTATAAACATCTAAGATGGGCTAATCAAAGATCTACCTGTTGCATTCCACAGCAGCAGATAATCAATGTTTACATTTTGTTCTTGAGGCCTCCCAGCTTCTCAAGAGGAAAAATCTTCAAGAAAAGATTTTTCATAAAAGATCTCTGCGACAAAATTTGATTTAAACTGCAACTGTCAAAACTTTGTGTTTGAATTAACTGACCGAACTGCCAAAACATTAATTTCTCTGAGAACCTCTTAGAATTTCTCTGAGATGAAGCTATTTGGGGGCACTCAAATCCCCTTAAGTAAATGATAAGGATTTTTAAAAGCGTGAACATAGCAACAATTTGTTTAACTTCATACTATTAAGCTTTAAACAAGGTGTTAAAATATTAAAGAACTGTTTTTGTAAGACATCTGCAACATCTCCTAGAACATTTAACATTGCCCTTGTACTGGGAGAAAAATGAAAGGTAGAATCCAGACTTCAGATACTCCTTTCTTGTTCAGCATCTGACATGATTCTAGCCAGGGAAACCTATTAAAGTAACTCTTTTATCACAGCTGTGGCCTTCTAGAATATCTTTTGTGTAGAGTGGTTTGGATTTACTGGCTGCAAGAGAGAATGTTGAGGTCAGCAGCAAATTGCACACTTTGAAACTATTCTTATTGCCTGTTGAAAAGATGATTTCTTAAATGGCTTATACCTCTTGTATTTAAAGGCTTAACTTCATGTCAGTATGCAGTGTCTAACTTAAAACAGACTTAGTTAGATTCCTCCTTTTCATGGTCTTTCTGATTTTGGGGAAGCAGGAGCTCTGTTTCACTTCTATATATAACTCTTTCCAGGCATCATATCCCACTTAGAGTATGAATTGAAATGTGGGGCGTGCAGCAGAGGATGGGGGAGCTGGCAGAGCTGACTGTGCCCTCCCTTGCCCTGCTCCCCTGCAGTTCCACAGCCATTCCTGTGCAAGCCCCTGGGGGGGCTGTACTCCCTGCCTTACCTGGGCCAGCGGCTGCCCAAGGCTGCAGACACCCTGAGCCGTGCCGAGTGGTGGGAGCTGCTCTTCTTTGTGAGGAGGCTGGGAGCACAGGAGCAGGAAGAGATCACCTGTCTCATCCAGCAGCACCTGGGAGAGCAGGTAGGGACCAGAGCCTGCAGCAGGGAAATGGGAGGGAGGAGCAAAGGGAACTTGAGGGGAGGGAGCAGGCCCAGAGGAGAGGGCAGGTGTGAGCTGTGCAGGGCCAGCCTGGGCGGGGCAGAAATGGGAGGGTGAGTGGGGAGGGGAAAGCTTGGAGAGCTTGTCCCAGCAGAGCAGTGATGGAGATGAGAGGACAGGCAGTGTCCCCTGGCTGAAGAGTGACTGTGCAGGTTTGGGCAGGCGAGGCCAGGCCGTGGGGTCACTCTGCCAGCTGCAGTTGGGTGCTGAGCACGGGTGGGAGCTGTGGGCTGGTGGGTCGGGCTGGGGACAGGCAGGGGAGGGTGGCAGTGGGGAGCGGCCCTGGGCACCCGTGGCGGTGCAGCCTTTCTGTCCGAGGTGCCAGGGGCCGCCACAAGGGGCGTGGGGAGCGTGTCGAGCCCGAGATTAACTTGTCGCCATGGTGTGGCTGTCGGAGGTGGATGAAGAAGCGCTGGTGCAGCTGTCGGTGCCTGCGGAGCTGGCCCAGAAGGTGCTGCAGGCCCTGGAGGAGCGGTGCCAGGGCAGCTCTCTGCGGGACCTGCGGGGCTCCCGTGTCTACGGCAGACACTTCCTGGGGAGGGGAGCAGAGCAGGATGGTGGAGGGAGCCCCGCAGTGTCCTCAGAGGGTGACAGGAGCAGCGGCCCTGAGGGCACGATGGCCAAGGCAGCGGAGGGAGACCTTTGTGCAGCCCCAGGGCCGCCCCAGGGCCGTGATGTGGCAGAGAAGTCGGATTCCCAGCTGTTCAGCGAGCTCCTGGAGAGGGAAGGGCTGTTCTTGCCAGAGGTGACGGAGGAGCAGAGCCAAGGTAACGTCCTGGCACACGCCGGGGCACAGGCACGGTGCCGGCAGCGGCGCTGCTGCCCCCACAGGGGATACTCTGGGCAGGGCACGGGGGCCGTGCAGCCAGGGCTGCCCGAGGTGGGTGGGGGTGCCCGTGGGTGCTGGGTGTGTGGCTGGGTGGCACCCTGGGAGCTCTGGAGGTGTCGCCGCTGCCCTGACGGCTCCGTCCCTCCGGCCAGCGCTGGGCAGCTCCAAGGGGCCGAGTGAGGGCGGCTCGCTGGCCAAGGTTGCAGCTGTGGTGGAGGTGATCCAGAGCAGCAGCTCGGCGGTGGGGCTGCGCTTGGCTGGGCTCAGGCACATCCTGGAGATGCTGGAGGAGGAGCCCAAGTGGGAGCAGCAAGCTGGCACAGCCCAGGGCGGGCTGGGCATGGGGAGCGCCGGGTGAGTGCTGGGGTGCTGCAGAGCCCTCCTGCTGCCCGGGGAGGGCCCTGTGGGCAGGGTGGGGCCAGTGCTGAGCTGGAGGAGCGGGAGGTGGCAGCGGGAGCATGGAGGGCGGTGTGTGCGGGAGGAAAGGTGGATTTTGTGTCCCTGTGTCCCCGGCAGGCGGGTTGGCAGGGCGAGAGGAAAGGCGGATTTTGTGTCCCTGTGTCCCAGGCAGGCCCGTTGGCAGGGCTGTCCCAGCTGCAGCGCGGGCAGGAAGGAGGTGGCTGTCGGGGCCCGAGGAGGCCGTGCCTGAGGTGTGCTGTGCCCCGCAGGGAGAAGCTGGTGCAGGTGTCGGTGGAGCTGCTGAGCGCGGCGGCGGCGGAGAAGGCGCTGGTGGCGGTGACGCTGCGGCTGCTGGCCGCGCTGCTGGCCCGCTACGAGTGGCGCGTGCCCTTTGCCACGGAGGGCGGCGTGCGGGCCGTGCTGGGCTGCATGCGGCTGCACGGCCGCTCCGCCCTGGTGCAGCAGGCCGGGCTGGCGGTGAGTGAGCGCCCGGGGCTCGCCGGGGCGGGCAGGGCAGCGCGGGCTGCCCGGGCGGGGTGCAGGCGCCGCTGCCCCCGCGCCGCTCTCGTCCTGGCAGGCCCTGAAGGTGCTGGTGGGAGCTGCGGACGCGGAGCCGGGAGGCGCCGGCGGGAAGGGCTTGGCCTGGAACCACGGCGACGCGCAGATGATGCGGGAGATCTTCGCCAGCATCGGCTCTGCCTCCAGCAAGGGCTCTGCCAGCCTGCTGAGCAGCATCCCTGCTGCCCTGAGCACCATGCAGAGGGTCCCAGGGTAGGGGCAGAGCGTGGAGAGGGCTGAGGTCGGGGGCAATCTGCAGGGGGAAGGACGGGCAGGGCGGGCAGGTGGTTTGTGGGGGCAGGAGAGTGGCACGGCTGTGTCCCTGCAGGGGCTCCTCAGGCGTGCGGAACGGCCTGCTGGTGGTGAACATGCTGATGGACGGGCACCGGGGCCTGGCGGAGCAGCTGGCGAGCTGCGATCTGCTGGCGGCGCTGCAGAGCTGCTGGAGGGCCGGGCAGAGCAGCGGCTGCCCCCAGGCAGTGCTGGCCCTCAGCGCCATCAATCGCCTGGCGGAGCACGGGCTGCCCCTGGGCCCGGAGGCTGCAGGTACCGGGCGCCCACCGTGCCCGTGGGTGCCACGGCCCCGCGGGTGCCAGGGCGGGGCTGCCTGGCCCGGCAGGGCGGAGCACCCTGAGGGGCTGCTGGTGCTCCGTGAGCGCCTGGGCTGGGCTCAGTGTCCCTGTCATGGCAGGCACAGAGCCCCTGCTGGACCCCAAGGGCGTGCAGATGCTGCTGGGTGGCCTGGACGATGGCAGCCTGTGCAAGGAGGTGGTGGTGGCCCTGGAGCGGCAGCTGTGCAGCCAAGGCCCCGTTCCCTCTGGGCAGGTGGCCCAGCTGCTGCAGGACCACAGCTGCTTCAGGCTGCTGCTGCGCAGCTTGGAGCTGCTGGGGACAGAGAAGGCCGTGAGCCTGAGCATCCTCAGGTGGGTGCAGGGTGACTGGGGGGGTCTGGGACCCCGTCATGAGGTGTGTGAGTGCTGGGGGTCATGGTGGGGAGAGCCAGTGCCTGTTTGTGGGTGCTGGTGGGGCTGCTCTTCACTGGGGGCAGGCTCACCCCAGCACGTAGGCAGGGGCCAGTTGGGGCGTCCTGGGGCACAGGGCCACGTGGGGCCACAGCAGCTGTGCCTGGTGTGGTGGGACATGCAGGGGCAGCAGAGGACATGCCTGGGGTCTGGTGGGGTGTGCAGGGTGCCAGGGGAGCCTCAGTTCGCTGTCCCTGAGAGGTGCCTTGCAGGTGGGGCAGGGAAGCAGGGCTGCCTGTAGCCCTGCTGTCCCTGTGCCCACACTGAGCAGGCCCCCTCTGTCACCCAGGATCCTGAACAAGTTCCTGGAGAGTTACCAGGAGGATGTGCTGCCCTGGCACGAGTGTGTGGAGCCCTGTGTGTCCTTGCTGATCACGCACAGCAGCAGCTGGGAGGTGAGGGGGCCCTGGGGCTCGTGGCAGGCAGGGTGGCTGTGCTGGCTGTGCCGCAGCCGGGCTGGGCAGGCAGGGCCCCGCTGGTGGCCCCAGCCTGGCCGTGTGTCCGAGGCACTGGGAGAGGTGGGAGGGGCTGTCCTGGCCGTGTCCCTGTCCTGGTGGCCATGTCCAGTCTGGCTGTGCCGTGCCAGGCTCCGGTGGGTGCTGCTGGGCTGGGATGAGGCAATGGAGCTGCAGCTCCGTCTGTGGGGGCCCTGGAGCTGCCAGCAGCGCCCGTGTGCTCAGGGCTGCGTCTCAGCAGGTGCTGCAGGAGGTCGTTGGCTTCCTGCACCGCCTGGGCAGTGCCAGCAAGGACTGTGTGGTGGTGATGTGCCACGTGGGCACCCACGAGGCTCTGTCCAAGGCCCTGGAGAAGCACAGCACGGTGCCGCCATCGGCGCCGGCCCTGCTGGAGCTGGTGGCGGAGTGCGAGAAGTTCGCCGGGCTCTACAAGAAGCTGACGAGCAGCATCTTGGCTGGCTGCATCCAGGTGGGCCTGGGGAGGCACGGCTGGGCTGGGCATTGGGGGCTGGGGGCACCAGGCTGTCCCTGCTGCCCAGGGATGCCTCGTGCTCTGTGCCTGGCACAGCCCTGCGGGGCTGAGGGGAGCAGGAGCCCCTGGTGAGAGCCTTGCCCCGTCCCACAGCTGGTGCTGGGACAGATTGAGGAGCACCGCCGGAGCCAGCAGCCCATCAGCATCCCCTTCTTTGATGTCTTCCTGCACAACCTGTGCCAAGGTGAGCGCGGGCAGGGGGAGCTGACGCCAGGCTTGGTGGCTGGAAGCTGCATGTGCTCTGCCCACAGGCTCCAGCATGGAGGTGAAGGAGGACAAGTGCTGGGAGAAGGTGCAGGTCTCTTCCAACTCGCACCAGGCCAGCAAGCTCACGGACAGGAACCCCAGGACCTACTGGGAGTCGAACGGCAGCACGGGCTCCCACTTCATCACTGTGCACATGCAGTGTGGAGTGGTGATCAGGTGGGGCTGGGCTGGCAGGGCTGTGTGTGCAGGAGAGGGCTCTGGGCATCTGTGCCAGCCCTGCCACAGTGGCTCTGTCCTGGGGAATCTGTGCCAGCCCTGCCACAGTGGCTCTGTCCTTGGGAATCTGTGCCAGCCCTGCCACAGTGGCTCTGTCCTGGGGAATCTGTGCCAGCCCTGCCACAGTGGCTCTGTCCTTGGGAATCTGTGCCAGCCCTGCCACAGTGGCTCTGTCTTTGGGAATCTGTGCCAGCCCTGCCACAGTGGCTCTGTCCTGGGGATCTGTGCCAGCCCTGCCACAGTGGCTCTGTCCTGGGGATCTGTGCCAGCCCTGCCACAGTGGCTCTGTCCTGGGGGTCTGTGCCAGCCCTGCAACAGTGGCTCTGTCCTGGGGGTCTGTGCCAGCCCTGCCACAGTGGCCCTGTCCTGGGGGTCTGTGCCAGCCCTGCCACAGTGGCTCTGTCCTGGGGAATCTGTGCCAGCCCTGCCACAGTGGCTCTGTCCTGGGGCCAGCGGGACGTGGCTGGCAGGGCTGGGGCAGGGAGGGGGGATGGCTGGGCAGCCCCACGGTGTTTGTGTGTGCAGGGAGCTGAGCATGCTGGTGGCCAGCGAGGACTCCAGCTACATGCCATCGAGGGTGGTGGTGCTGGGCGGGGACAGCCCTGCCACCATCAGGACGGAGCTGAACGCGGTGAGTGCCCGTGGGAGGGGCGGGGGCTGCTCCTTGCTGTGCCCCCTGCAGGTCTGGCTGTGCCGGGAGGTCCGGGGAGCTGGGAATGGCAGGAGCTGCGCTGTGGGAGCCTCCCGGGGCTGCCTGGCACGCTGAGGGCTCGGTGCCTCCCTGCAGGTGACCATCCTGCCCTCGGACAGCAGAGTGATCCTGCTGGAGAACATGACCCGCTTCTGGCCCGTCATCCAGATCCGGGTGAAGCGGTGCCAGCAGGTAGGGGGAGCAGGGGCAGGGCCTGGAGCGGGCACTGAGGGGCATTGGAGCCACAGGAACTGAGGGTGCCGCTGTCCCCTAGGGTGGCATTGACACACGTGTACGTGGCATCGAGGTGCTGGGTCCCAAGCCCAGCTTCTGGCCCATCTTCAGGGAGCAGCTGTGCCGGCGGACGTTCCTCTCCTGCACTGCTCGGGCTCAAGCCTGGAGCCAGGAGATCTGCCGAGACCGGGGCCGGCTGCTGCAGCTCTTTGGCAGGTGAGTGGTGTCCTGGCTGTGCCATCGCATCCCTGGTGTCCCAGGGCCCGGGGGGACAGGGCTGGCAGCCTGTGAGGGGACTGCAGGGCTGGGAAAGGAGCAGCTGGCTGGGAGGGGCCCTTGCTCCTTCCTGGCCACTGGTGCTCCTTCCTGGCCAGGGCCACCTTGGGGTCATTGGGGTTTAAGCTGGGCTAACCCCCAGAGCAGGATGCTGGTCCCCCAGGGGCTGGCACGTCCTGGCAGAGGTTGGCCAGGCACAGCAGGATCTCGTGGCCACAGGCACTGCTCAGCCCCCATTTGGCAGGGGCTGCGAGGGCCCCAAGGGCCATTGGGGGCAGCCCTGGGGAGAGCAAGGGGCCCTCCCTGGCTGCTGGGGGCCATGGGGCCAGCGAGCCATGGTGCCCTGGTAAAGGGCAGAGCAGGGAGCCAGCACTGCGCTCTGCTCTGCCACGGGAGTTCTCCAGCCCTTGGCACCGAGCGCTGCCCGCTCGCTGTTGCAGACTGAACCGGGCGCTGCAGCACGAGCAGGGCTTTGCCAACCGCTTCCTTCCCGACGAGGAGGCAGCGCGGGCACTGGGCAGGACGTTCTGGGAGGCCCTGGTGACCCCCTTGGTGCAGAGCATCACCAGCCCAGGTAGGCCGCGCTCTCCGGGCCCCGGCCGTGCCGCGCCGCGGGCAGAGGCACCAGCTCTGAGCGTGGCTGGCCTCGCAGGCCCCGATGGTGTCAGTGCCCTGGCCTGGCTGCTCACTGAGTACCTGGAGAGCGTGGAGCTGCCCCGCCGTGCCCCGGGACGCAGGGCTGCCTTTGGTTCCTGCGTGCGGCGCCTGACCCAGCTCCTGGTGCACGTGGACCCCGGCGGCCCCGAGCCAGAGGAGACCAGAGCAGCTGGTGAGCCGGGGCTGCCCTGGCCTGGGGCTGCTGCAGAGGGCCAGGCTGTGGCCATGGGGCTCCTCTGGGGAGCATCCCATGGCACAGAGGCTCCTGAGCCGGGGAAGGTTTGTGGTCATGCCCCAGCAGCAGCTGTGCCTCCCCAGCGTCCCCTCCGCCCTGCTGTGGCGGGTCAGTGTGTGGGGCCTGCCCATGGAGCCACACTGAGCCTGAGGCTGACCCTTGGCAGGTGGGAAGGAGGGGAAGAACAAGGAGGTGCCGGCCAGGACTACAAAGGTGGCTGTGGAGAAGTCGAGAGGCCTGTGGGGAATCTCACAGTGCTGGCGTGGCGTGGTGCAGCAGCAGGTAGAGCTTGGAGGGCTGACTGGGAGGGGTTGGAGCAGGGAGTGGGGTCTGGCAGTGCCCATGGGGAAGGCACCGGGCTCTACCTGGCCTCCACAGAGCCTGGAGCGATGTGGGGACAGCCCTGCTGTGCTGCCACCCTGCATGGCTCGAGTGCCAGCCAGGCCAGGACGCAGGTCCGGTGTGGGGCTGTTGTTCCTGCTGGGGGCTGCTGCTGTGTGTCCGCAGTGCCCCCACAGCCCCTGGCTGCCCTCGGAGCTGCGCTCCCACCTCGGCAGCCCCGCAGCAGCAGCAGCAGGGTCCCGAGTCCCGGCAGCCAGCAGGCAGCTGGTGTTCCAGGGCAGGGCTGGGATGTTCCAGGGGCACATCCTGCTGGCTCAGCCCTGGCGCTGCTCCCGCAGGTGCAGCGGTTCCTGGAGGCGGCGGGGCAGGCGCCGGACCTTGCGGAGCGCTACTGCCGGCTGTACCAGCGCCTGCGCGGGGCCACCGAGGAGCTCTTTGGGCAGCAGGCCGCCTTCGTGCTGGCCCTGGGCCAGGGCTTTGCGGGGGCTTTGCTGCAGCTCTCCTTCCTCACCGCCCTGCACGTGAGTGGGGCAGCGCGGCCCCGGGGCCGTGCCCTGGGCAGGGGCTGGGGAGCTGCCCTGGCCATGGCACTGGGGCAGGCTCTGGGTGGGTGCTGTCCTGTTCCCCTGAGCCACAGAGCCCTGCCCTGGCACCCCGGTGGTGCCCAGCTCAGGTGTGGGGTGCTCATCCCAGCGTGGGCCCAGCCCTGGCACGCTCCGGCCTTGGGCCGGTGCCTGGGCACCCTCGGCCCCTGCCCGGCAGTGCCAGAGTTTCCCGGTGCTCCCTGCAGGGACATTCCCCCAGCCCAGCCCTGCGGGCACCCGGTGAGCCCTGTCTGCAGCCTGCCCTGTCCCTTGCAGGTGAGTGAGCAGTTTGCCCGCTACCTTGACGTGCAGATCCAGGAGCTCCGCAGGGCTGCGGGCAGCACGGGGCCTCTGGAGCGGCTGCAGCAGTTCCTGGAGCCCTTTGTGGTCTTCAGTGGCCTGGAGTTTGCCCACACCTTTGAACACTTCTACAGGTGAGGCTGCTGTGTCTGCCCAGAGCCAGGGGCCTGCTGCACATGGCCTGTTGTGCTGGGGGAGCTTGGCCTGCTGCGGCAGCAGTGCTCTGCTTTTATGGGATCATGGAGTGTCGCGGGCCCATGGGTGCTGCCAGTGTGTGGAATCACATTCCCTGCTGGGGACAGCACATGTGTGCTGCCAGCCCGTGTGCCATGTGTAGGGTGAGGCTGGGCTCGGAGCTGTGGCTGTTCCCTGGTGCTGGCTGATGGCCTCGGAGCTGTGGCTGTCTCCTGGTGGTGGCTGATGGCCACAGGGCTGGGAGCTGTGGCTGTCTCCTGGTGGTGGCTGATGGCCACAGGGCTGGGAGCTGTGGCTGTCTCCTGGTGGTGGCTGATGGCCACAGGGCTCGGGGCTGTGGCTGTCTCCTGGTGGTGGCTGATGGCCACGGGGCTCGGGGCTGTGGCTGTCTCCTGGTGGTGGCTGATGGCCACAGGGCTCAGCCCAGCCTGAGTGGAGCTGGTGGCCATGGCAGGCACTACCTGGGGGACCGGCTCCTGACACAAGGGCCATCGTGGCTGGAAGGAGGCATCGTGGAGCAGATCGGGCTGTGCTTCCCCAGCCGCTTTCCCCAGGACATGCTGAGCAACTTGGCCGAGTCGGAGGAGCTGCAGCGGCAGTTCAGCCTCTTCCAGCTGCAGGAGCAGGACAAGCGGCTGCTGGAGCTGGACACGGGCCTGAACGAGGTGAGCGGGATCGGGGTGGGGAGCCCGGGGGCCGCCGGCGTTCCTGGCGGGATCCCGGAGCCTGACCGGAGCTGCCCTCGTGCCCAGGTGCTGGGCACAGCCACGGGGGCAGAGGTGCCAGAGGTGAAGGTGCTGGCCCTGTCCCCGCGCTGCTGGCCAGTGTCCCCGCTCTGTTACATGGAGAGCCCTGGGAGGTTTTTCCCGGCGCTGCTGAGCTGCCCCCTGGAAGAGTTTGCTGACTTCTGCCGGCAGAGTGAGTGCTGTGGCCGGGCTGTGCCCAGAGCCTGGAGGGCAGCTCAGGCACAAGTGATGCTGGGCTGGGAGTGCCTGGCAGGGCTGGTGCCCGTCCCTGTCCCTGACACTGTCCCTGGCAGGCCAGAGCCAGCTGGGCTGGGAGTGCAGCAAGCCCCGGCGGCTGCAGTGGACGTGGCTGGGCCACGCCGAGCTGCAGTTTGGAGACTGCGTGCTGCACGTGTCCACGCTGCAGATGTACATCCTGCTGTGCTTCAACAGCGCCCAGGTAGGGCTGCAGCCACGGTGGGGGCTGGAGCAGGGCAGGGCCGTGTCCTCCCTTCCCCTCTGCTGGGGGGGTCTCCAGCGGTGTTTGGGGCACGGACCCCGTTCCTGGGCAGGGCCTGTGGCCAGTGAGCCCTGGCCATTGCCCTCGCCCCCCGTGCTGCAGGAGGTGGCTGTGGAGGCCCTGCTGGGGGCCACAGGGCTCCCTGCTGACCTGGTGCTCCACGCGCTGACCCCGCTGACCCAGGGCCAGGGCGTGCTGGTGGGGAGCTGCACTCCAGGGGGTGAGTGTGGGGCTGGGGCACCCAGGGGAGAGGGGCTGGCCTGAACCCCGAGGGGGGCTGGGCTTAGGGGTGCAGGAGCTCGTCGGGCTGGTGAGGGGCTGGTCCATGTGTGTCAGGGTGGGGCCTGAGGCCAGTGTGGGGCTGGGGGTGATGTGTGGGGTGGGGCTGGGGCCGTGCACGGGGCCTGGGTCAGCGTGGGTGGCTGAGGGGGGTCTCGGTCTGTGTGTGGGCTTGGGCCAGGCCAGGGGCCGTGTGTGTCACGGCTGAGCCTTGGGGCCACGTGTGGGGGACGGGGCTGGGGTGGCCAGCGGTGCAGGCAGCCACAGGAGGCCCAGCTTGGGTCCCCAGGCCCACGTGTGCCCTGGGGCTCCTCCAGGGCGCAGCTCAAGCTCGGCTGAGCCTGGCTTGGGTGCTGGCTGCAGGTGCCCTGCGGCTGAACCAGGCAGCCCTGGCGCAGAGCTGCGGCCGCCAGCTGAGGCTGCTGCCCCAGCAGAGGTACCTGCGCACAGAGGGGGCCGAGGTGAGCGCCCTGGAGAGGAAGAGGAACGTCCTGTGCTGCCTCATCACCCGCATCCTCAAGGGGGAGAAGCAGCTGCACATCGACAGCCTGGTGTTCAGGGTACGGGCTGCAGGGGCACGGGGGGCACAGGGGCTGCCCGGGGGCTGCAGCCGCTGCACTGGGGCTGCCTTGCTGCCACAGGTGATCGACGCCTGTCAGAAGGGAGAGCTGGGCCCGGGGGTGCAGTTCCTGAGCTTCTGCTGCCACAGCGTGGACGTGCTGTCCTGCGTCCTGCACCTGCTGAACCAGGGCTACCTGCGGCGCCGGGAGGGGAGGCCTCACGTCTTGGAATACATCTCTGCTGAATCCACAACGCCTCTTGGTGGCCAAGCACAGATGACTTTCCAGTGCAGGCCAGCCCAGGAATCTCTGGAGGAGGATGGCAGAGACAGCCTGCACTGGTAGGGATGCATGTCATCAGGTGTGGAGGGGTGTGCATCTCTACCTGGTGTGACCATGGCACGTTTCTCCATGCCAGGCGGGATCCTGGCACAGACAGGGCGGAGGAATATCTCATGGCAATGCTGCAGGTGCCAATGGGGCACACGCTCAGTCCAGAGGAGGCAAAGCTGCTCATGAACCAGACAGTACAGCAGGTCCAGGACACTCTGAGCATACCAGATGATGTTGCTCGGCACCTGCTCATGCACTGCAGGTGGAATGTGGATTTCCTGATCCAGTGCTATGTGGAGAACCGTGAGGGCCTGCTCATCTCCTCAGGGCTGCAAGTGCAGGATGTCCAGCCTCCCCCAAGCCCTGGAACCCACTGCCCAGTCTGTGTGAACCAGCTGTGTCCCGCTGAGAAGCCACCAACCCTTTGCTGCATGCACTATTGTTGCAAGGTGAAGGTCATGGGCCCTTTGGTTCCTGCTACTTGACGGGCAATTGTAAAGTAGCTCAGCTCACTTTTTTGTTGTGATCCTTCACTTGTTGGCTTGCCTATTCCCACTTTTGTGCTTTGGGGTACTTACCTGTGATCTGTGGGGTGCTGGGTGGGGATGGCTTCCAGGGTCACACAGCCCTGCTTAGCTCTGACCTCTGCTCTTGTGCCCTGGCAGCCCTGCTGGAGGGAGTACCTCACAACTCGCATTGAGCAGAACATGGTGGTCAACTGCACCTGCCCCATATCCGAGTGCCAAGCTCAGCCCACCACAGCCTTCATCTACTCCATCGTGTCCTCCGAGGAGATCATAGCCAAGGTGAAGCAGCAGGGGGGGCTGCTGGGTGCCCAAGCTCTCCTACATTTAGTCAGCACAGATAATTTTATTGCTGCTTTTCCCCTTCCTGTTACCAAGACTGGCAGCTTGATGATGGTGGCCAGCCAGATTTTGTCTGTTTTCTCTGACTATGGTCAATACCAGCTGCTCAGGAAAGCATAACATCAACAAAAGCACAGTGGCATTTCCTCTAAATATATCTCTCTAGCAAACAACATTTCAGGCACATCATTAGTCCAGGACTAGATGAGAGCCATGGTAGCAGCTCATGACAAGTGTCCTCTACTGCTGTGCTGGAAGCAATTAAATAATAATAATAATAATAATAATAATAATAATAATAATAATAATAATAATAATATAGTAAACTGAAAACATAAGCAATTTCATTTTACTGCTGCATCAGTGACCCCTATGTCCTTTCTCTTCCATTGGTCTCTGGCTTTGAGCAGTTTAGGTTTTTGTGAAGATGGCAGGGATTACCACATCAGACTTAATTTTCACTCTGTGTGAGTCTACAGAGGTGTCTAAGCCAGGCTTTCTGAGCTCTGCTTACCTTACTGCCTGGTCATCAGGCTACTTTTTCTGGCAGGTGCTACTTTTTCTGTTCTTTCAGTTTTTAGGGCTGAATGTTCTCCCCACCTAATGGCAGAGCTGTAGCTGTCACATGACAGACTCTTTTTGTTAACTGCTGGGCAGAACAGTCTCTTTTCCACTGCTCTGTTGTTTGACAGTTGTACCTTTTGGCTTGTTTTTTACAGAAAGTGTTTGGAGAATTAATGCATATATCTGGGCAGTTAGTCCTTACTGCCTTTGCAAATCCCATAGTCACACCTGTCTGAAAGCAGGATTTAGTAGCCTGTTGCTGTGACTGTTTTATAAAAAGAAATAATTATTGCAGGTTGACATAAATAGCTAATTTTAACAAGATGCTCTGATGCTGTCACTGAAATGTTATGTTTTCCTTTTGATCAGTAAGTGGTGTGGCTGGAGTGTTAATGTCTGATGCAGAGTCACACATAGAATCATAGAATATTTTGGGTTGCAGTAATCTGTGGAGGTCTCTGATCCAATCCTGAGCTCAAAATAACTAGATTATTTTATGAAGATCTAATGCTGGGATAATATTTAAACATAAGAAATTTATTTTTTGGGGTTGGGTTTTTTTTTTCCCAATAGTAAGGGTAGTGAGACATGGTAACAGTTTGGGCAGAGAGGTAGTCTCTGTGCTTTGGTATATTGAAAATCCAATTGGACACAGTCCTGAGCAATACTGCTTTAAGCTGGAGAGGTTGAACCAGGTTTTAATTTCCAGAAATGCCTTCCAGCCTCAGCAATTCTATGAAATGCAACAGCTTCCAGATATGACATGGTGGGGATAGGAAAATGAATGGAATGGAAGGGTAAACTGACTGAGTGCTGTTTTGTTGTGAGCAGCTCTTTGGTGAGATGCATAGCTCAGAGCACCAGACACTGCTTTTAAGGCTTAACCATGCAGCTTCTCAGGCTTAAATGTCTTTCCTGGCTTCTCACTGCAGTATGAAAAAGCCCTGCTCAGACGCTATGTTGAGTGTTGCTCCAACCTGACATGGTGCACCAACCCTCAGGGCTGTGATCAGATCCTCCTTAAGGATGGACTGGGTTATGGAGCAGCCTGTTCCAAGTGCTCCTGGATATCCTGCTTCAACTGCAACTTCCCAGAGGTGAGGCTGAGCTGTCCTAGGTTTGGCACACACCCCTCTGCTTTTGTGTGCTTGACTGGTTGTCTTTCTCTGTCCCTCAGGCCCATTATCCTGCCAGCTGCAGCCACATGTCTCAGTGGGTGGATGATGATGGATACTATGAGGGAATGACAAGTGAAGCCCAAAGCAAACACCTGGCTAAGCTCATTTCAAAGCACTGCCCAAACTGCCAGGCTCAGATAGAGAAAAATGAAGGGTGCCTGCAGTGAGTATAAAATTGTTGTGTTTGTGACTGGGTGGCACAGTCCCTGGCTGTGGTGTAGGGAGCACTGTCAGGGCTGAGGGATTCCCATTGTCCTTCTGCAGTATGACCTGTGCAAAGTGTAATCATGGCTTCTGCTGGCGCTGCCTCAAGCCCTGGAGGCCGAATCACAAGGATTATTACAACTGCTCTGCCATGGTGAGTGGTTTGCTGGATCTCCTTGGTTCATGCTTGTGCTCAGAGACCCCTGTAGCCTCTCAGAGATGGTAAGCATCTCCACTTGGGCCCTTTGGACTTTGTGAATTTGCCAAACTCCACTCTGGACTTTGTGAATACTGGCATTTCCAGGTTGCCCTGGTACTCGAGGGCAATTGCTCCAAGCTCCTCTACCTTTCCTTTCAGGTGAGTAAAGCAGCTTGGCAGGAGAAGCGTTTCCAGGATTACAATGAGAGATGCACCTTTCATCACCATGCAAGGGTAAGGCCTCCTCCTGCCTTTGCAGATGCTGTCTGCTGCTCAGCCCTGGTGAGCAGGGCACTTTGTGTCAGTGTCCTCTCTGCTTAGAAGCAGGCTTCACATCCAGGCTGGAATCACTGGATGATCATTTTGCCCTGGCTCTGACATTAAGGAGCAGTCCTTGGCTGCTTTCTTCTATCCAGCCTGTTGTGGAAACTGAGCACCTGATTTGTGGTGTTGAGGGGCTCAGAGTGGTGCAGGAGTTGGAAGCATTGGTGACTGAGGGCTGAGCTCTGCTGTAAAAGGTTGAAGTGATGGCACAGTAGAAATGTCATAGTTGGATGCATTAAATGCTCTTCTGCTGCCTGCCTCTTCTGGGATGGCACTTCAGAATGCTTAGCAATTATTTGTGTGGAAGGTGCTGTTTTTTCAGTCTTGTGGAGCTTGACAGTGACATTGACTCTTTCCTCCCCCCTCCTTTGGTTTTTGCAGGAATTTGCTGTAAGTCTGAGGAACAGCATTTCTTCCATCAGGGAAATGCCAAAAATTAGGAACTTGACCTTTGTTCTTGATGCCTGCAAAGTGCTAGAACAGGCACGGAAGGTAAGGCTGGGTAATACAGTCTTGCTGAGGTTTAGACTTAATTCTGCTGGTGTGAGGAGACACCAACCTTGTTCTTCTCCAAAAAAGAGGAGACAAAGAAAGCTTGAGGGGAGGAGTAGCATCAGGACAGGGGAAGAGCTCCTGTCTGCCCTTCCCTGCCTTGAGTCTGGGTTGAACTCTGTTTGCAGTGTTCCTGACAGTAAGGTCATAGGATTTGGAGCTCAGTCATTAATTCATAACTGGAGTTTTCCACTTGTTGAAATGCCTTTGTTGTGGGCTCTTGGTGCTGCCCAGCACCATGCCTGCTTCCCTTTGGGTTCCATTCTCTTTGTTCAGCCTGGGCTGCCCAGCATTGCCTGTCCTGTGTGCTGATGGGTTTCACTTTTGGCTGCTGGTCAGTCACACTTGTTATGCATTTACAGCCTGTGTTCTTGTGATGATGGTTTGCAGGTGGGAAAAATCAGTTATTTTAGACTTCAATATAAAATAATTGCACATTCATTTCCAGTCCTGCCAGTATCTGGAGTTAGCCAACACTGCTGTCCCTTGTCATAATGGGTCACTGATAATAATGAGGTCTGGAGGGGTTTGATCCTTCTTGCCCACTCTGAAGCTGAAGGGGGGTGCTTAACAAGGTGATCTGTACTTTACCAGGTGCTGGCATACTCCTGTGTGTACAGCTACTATAACCAGGACACTGAGAGCATGGATATTGTGGAACAGCAGACTGAGAGCCTGGAGCTGCTCACTAATGCTCTGCAGATCCTTCTGGGTAAGTCCTGCAGCCTCCCTGAAGCTGTGACTGGCATTTCTAGCTCTAGCCAAAGAGCAGCAGCTCAGTAGTGGGGTGATAGCAAATATACCAACACCCAGCTGGCCTCACTTCTCCCAGACCAGTCCTTGCCTGTTTGATGTCATTTCTGAGGAAATCCACTTGAGTTTGGCTGCCAGTGGAGATTGATGCAGAAATGAGCAATATGTTCTGTTCTGAAAGAGGGATGCATTTGCACAGGGGATCTGTGACGGTGTTCACAGGGGTTCTTGGATGAGGGAAGAGATGAGGATCTGACTCCATGTTTCAGAAGGCTTGATTTATTATTTTATGATATATATTACATTAAAACTATACTAAAAGAATAGAAGAAAAGGTTTCATCAGAAGGCCAGCTAAGAATAGAAAAGGAAAGAATGATAACAAAGGTTTGTGGCTTGGCTCTCTGTCTGAGCCAGCTGGGCTGTGATTGGCCATTAATTACAAACATCCAACATGGACTAATCACAGATCCACCTGTTGCACTCCACAGCAGCAGATAATCAATATTTACATTTTGTTCCTGAGGCCTTTCAGCTTCTCAGGAGGAAAAATCCTAAGGAAAGGATTTTCCATAAAAGATGTCTGCGACAGGGATCTAAGCAGCTATGGCTGGCTTCATAATCAGAGGCAAGGATTTGGTCTCTCCTCAAGAGTGTGGGATGCAGCCTGACTCTGTTGGCCTTGAATTGCAGAGGAAACCCTGCTGCAGTACCAGGACCTGGCTACCTCCCTTCAGCTGCTGAAAGCAGAGCACTTCCACACGGGTTTGGAGTTGGTGCGGCAGATCAGGGAGCGGCTCTTTGCAATCCTCTGGCACTCCACACAGGTGAAGGCCACGTGGCTGCTCCTGCCTTGGCTTGCTCTTGTGGGGGAAATAAAGGGCTTGATCAGCTGAGGGGATAGACTCAGGGTTGTGTGTGTGTGCAGGGTTGGGGTTTGCAGCACAAATTACATGCTGTTTCTGTCTCTTTTGGCTGTTCTTTCCTGCTAACAGGATTTCCGTGTGGGGCTCCAGACTTCAGGAGATGCTGTTCAGAGAAAGTTGAAACTTGCAAATGTGCCTGCTTCGGCCCTTGCATGTACAGGGTGAGTTTTCTTAGTGGGGTAACAGGGGAAGGTGAGTGAGTGCAGACAAAAAGCAGGTGAGCAGAGTTTTCTCCTGTGCTCACTGACATACAAAAGAGTGAGTGACAAACACTGATTACTTGCATCCTGTTTTGTGGTTAATTGCTACCTCCCCCTGAGGTAGCAATTTAAGTGATGTAGTGGTGTAGGGAAACGAGCAAAACTCCTGCTTGTGTGCAGCTGTGATCAAGACAGCTCCATCACTGGCAGACTCAGTTATGGAAGCTGCTCTCCCTGGACTCTCCCGAGTTTCTTTGGCTGGGGATGCTGAGTTATGAATTAATGCTGAGACAATGACAGGAGGGTGCTGTGGGGATGGGTCCCAGCTGATGCTCACAGCTTTTGTGCTCTCCTCCTCAACAGGCAGAAACGGATCCTCCTGTGTGACTCCCCCAACACAGATGAAGGTGGCAAGGATGTTGAAGATGATGACTATGATCCACAGTGGCAGGAAGACTATGATGATGATGATGATGACCTTGATGAAGACAACTTTATGATTGATAACGATTCAGATTGTGATTCTTACTTCGATGACAATGACAGCTATCGTAGCTAACACTGGAAGGGTTCTGTCACCCAACCTTGCCACCTTGGACCTCTGCCTCTACTTTTTCTCAACCAGTTTGTGTTACTGTTTTTCCTCAAAGGCAGGGAGGAGCTCTCAGATGGAACAAAATATTTCCTCTGGGAGGTTTCTTGCTCAGTGACTCTTGAATGTGCAGAAACATGCTCTGGGCAGCTGGTCTGTGTTACTGTGGCCACCTCTCAGAAAGACATCTCCTTGCCTTTTTCTCTTGTCTCCAGTTCTGCCTGTAGGTATTTCATTGAGTTGGAGAGCCCACCTGCAGAGTAAGGACCACTTGCCACCTGTTAAAGGGCAGCTCCTTGTCCTTGGTATGCTGTCCCCAAGGGCTGGGCACTGGGGAGGGTGGCACATGTCCCAGCACAGCACTGTCTAGCAATGGCCAGTGTCTAGAAATGCTGTAAAAAGATGCATTTACACTCAAAGCTTCCCAGCTAGAGCTGGTGGGATTCTCTCCAGCCACAGATGGATGTGGTTCAGTTCCTCTGCTTGAGAGGAGCTGCATTTTTGCCCTTTGTTGGAGTTTTCTTCTCTGTTATGAAGCAGGAAGGGCCACTATGAGTGACACAAGTTTGTGTCACTCATAGTGACACAAACAAGTTTGCAGGATTAAGTTTATAAATATATGCACACACATATATTTTGTATACATATATATATATATATATGCAGAGGTTGTTCAGATAATAATGTATCTTTGCAAAAAAAAAAAAAAAAAAAAAAAAAAAAAAAGAGAAAACCCTGAGGAACAAGGGTTGAAAAAAGTTCTGTTTAAAAAAATAAACAGTTTTCTTCTAGCACAAGCCTTCTTGTTGTCTGTGGGGAGCAGGGGAGGGGAGGGAGAGCAGGATATCCTCAAGTGAGGATGTGACCTGAGTGTGCTTATCCCAGAAGTTATTTGTGAAATTAGCTAGAAATCACAAATGAGTTGGGTTTGGAATGCTCAGCCAGACCACCCAGTTTGCCCTGCAAAGTTCAGGGAACAGTGAGGGGCTGTGTGGAAGAGGGCAGGGGCCATACAGAGCAGTGGGGCTGGTGTTTGTGGGAGCAGGTGCAAGGCAGGATCCCTGCATGTTGATGGAGGTGGTAACATCTGATGCCCAACAAAAGGCAGATGTGGGACTGCTTGAGGGGGGATTTGGGGGTTGTTAATCAGCAGTGTGTTCTGCTGCCAACAAGAGAAAGATTGGAAAGATTCTAACCTGTCACTACCAAAGAGATCACCAAAATCATCCTTCAGGGACCCCTGCTCAGAGGACTTGGTGATTACTCAATCCCAGGCACCAAAGCACCCAGCATCATGCCCAACCCCATGCTGGTGGCACTCAGGGCTGCCTGCCCAGTAGGCTCTGTGGTTCTTAGTCCCAGGATTCTGCAAAATTCCAGGACCATGGTCCTGAGGGCCCTGGTGAGAGGCACTTTCTGTAAGTCCTCACCTTCCCTTTGTACTCCCTTTGTGTGTGGTTGTGTTTAAGAACCAAATAGTGCTAAAGAGAGGGTTGGGGTTATGGTCAGTGTTAGGGTTTTAGGTGGAGGGTTTGTGTTATGGTTAGGCTCGAGTTTAAGGTTGGGGTGACAGTCATGAGGGATAAAGTTAGAGCTAGCTTTGAGTTCAGGGTTAGAGTTTATAGGGATAGCATTAGGTATTCGAGTTAATATTTGATTTACAGTCATTTTGGCTACATTTAGGGTTAGGACAAATGTAGGGCTTAAATTTAAGATGAGGGGTTAGTTGAAATATTTTTAGGGATAGAGATACAGTTAGGGTTAATGCTAGAGTTATGTTTAAACTTAACTCTATTAACTGGGTAGCAGTTTCAATTGTTAGGGCTTATTTTTTGTTGGTTTTTAGGGATGTGGTCATCTAGGTTTCTGTATTTTGTTGGGCAGGATTTTGGTTAGTGATAGGCATAGAATCATTGTTAGGGCTTTTCTCTGGAGTGGTGGCAGTGTGTTTGGTGAATATTATGTGAGGAGAAGGCACAGGAGCAATCCTAGTACTGAGAGTATAACAATGACTGTTTTGGTCATTATGTGCTTAGTAAATTTTTCAATAATAAGTAATTCAAACAGGAATCCTGGTAGCAGGGGAAGACTAATATTGAGATTTTACTGTATATGAGATGTTACAGTGATTGACAAGGGTGTTGGCCAACCAAATATCTGCAAGGCTGCAGCCACCTCACTGGCCAGGACCTGAAGGGCTTCAAACCAATGAGAGCATCCAGACTGAGTCTTTCAAATGCCCTATATAAGGGAGGGATTAGGAAAGTGAGGTTTTCCTGTTGTCACATGAAGTTTGGGGTGAGTAGTCTCTGTCTCCTGTGCCCTCACCCCTATTTTCCTTCTTTAGGCCATTATCATTTGTAGTTTTTGAGCTTTGTTGGTGTTAAGAGCAAGGACTGTTGTGGCAATTATCAGGAAGTATAAGTAGAAAGTTAGTATATATAAGGCATTTATATACATATATATAAAACTTACTTATATATATATGTTATAAGGAAGTATAAGTAGAAAGTTAGTATATATGTTATTTATTTATATATATATATATAAACCTTTATATATATATATGTAAAAGTTATAAGGAAATATAAGTAGAAAGTTAGTAGGGGGTGTTTGGCTATTATAATAATAGCCATAATAATTATTAGGCTCTTCAGCCCAAGTGAGGATGTTTAAGGCTTTTCAAATCTGTGTTTGATTTAGTCCAGTTCAGTCTCCTAGAGCTGCTGAGGCAAGGATTATGGTGGTTAATAATTTTGAGTAGAGTGATTTGGGACAATAATGGGTTTGCAGTGAATTTAGTTATTGCTGATAGCAGTGACTAGGGATTGAATACTCCTGTGAATCAGGAATGGAAAGGGACTGGGAGTAGTTAGATTTCAATTGCTGTGAGTAGGGGCAGGACATTGCCTGGTTTAATTTATTAACGACACTCTGGTTCTGCTTCAAAAGACAATGAATGCCAAGGCAGCTGCTTTACCAGGGAAGTATTTGATTATGGCTTCAGCGGCTCGTGGGTGGTGGGATTTGCAGGTTTGGAGATGAGTGGAATGATGGTGAGGGTGTTAATTCCTATTCTTGTTCAAGCCATCATCCAGTGGTTGCTCAAAACTGTAAGGATTGCTCCTAGAATTAAGCTTGAGGAGGAGATTCACTTTGCATGTTACAGCTCCAGCACACAAAAAATAGATAAATCCAGCAAGAGATTTATCTGCTGCTCCTGATTCTAGTACAGGACAATGAATGGGCTTTTTTTATGCACCTGCTCTCTAACATCATTGTAAGCAGCTCTTCTCCAGACTAAGATAACCTTATATATTTAATGATTCCTCAACCAGAAACTGCTCAAAAGACTTTGATTAACTTTGGTGCCTTTCTCTGTACGTTTTTTAATCTTCTGTGTGTGGATGGAGGTGGGTCTGCCCCTTCAGGGCAACCCCTGTGGTACCAGTGTTGGCTCTGCGTTTGTGGAGGAAAATAATCTTTTTTCAAGAGGGGTTTTACACCTCCAAAGTGTGAAAAATGCCAATCGCTTGTTTTTAAAAAATTTAAAAGTTTAATGATAACAAAATAGTTATAAAAATAGTAATATAATTAGAGTAATTAAATTTTTGGACAATTATAATTAGGACAATATGAGACAATAGAAACAAAGAGTTAGGGATGTCCAGGTGCCTTTTTCTGGGTAAAATAAGCCCGAAAAAGGACCCATGTTAACAGAAGATTAACCCTTAAAAAAGCAAGAGCCTGTTGTATATTCATACATCTCATCCATGATGCATAAATTCCATTCAAACACAGGATTCTGTCTGGTCAGTGTCAGCTTCTTCCTCTGAATCCTGACGGTGTCTCATGGCTGAGCGAGGGGGGAAGAAGTTCATTTCTCCTGATAATGGAGCAATAAATTCCCTTTCTCTGAAAGATTTAGGTGTCCTGTGGCTGCTATCTCACTGCCAGTCCTTTCTGTAGGAAAAAAAGTATCCTACATAGCATAGTTTCTATTTTAACATGATGTTATAACCCAAAACTCTATTTAACACAATACTTAAGAGAATTAATACAGCATAACTTTCTAACACATCACATATAATATTCATTTTATTATTTGCGTAAAGCCAATCATAAAATACGCCTTTTTTTTTTTTTTTTTTTTAGAAAAGCGAGCTTTGAGCATGGCATTCCCAGTGTCACCTACACGGTGCTGGGTGTACCTCGGTCCCTTTTCTGCTTGGGAGTCTGCAGTTCAATCCTGACATCTGCAGCTCCCGGCTGGAACTGCTGCAGCATCCCCTGCCCCTGCTTTCAATAACCACCTCGGGTGAAGCTGCTGGGGTTAAAATTCCTGGAAAAATTCACTTCTCTTCAAACAGGGCTTGGAAGAGGAGTGGCTATACAGTAAATGAGATAAAGTCCTTTATCGAATGATTGAGTAGTTAAAACACACACCCCTGACAAATTAAGATGAGATTAGCCTCGGGGGAGTGTCTGCTTATCAGCAGTACAGGGGCTTTTAGCCAGTGTTGTTTCCCAGAAGTTCTTACACAATCTGTCCATTGCAAGAAGGGGAAAAAAAAAAGTTTGTTCAAATAATTTGCCCAAGAGATTCCAATTTGCCAAAGCTTTTTATCCCTTCGGTGCTTTTTTCATGAAATCATGGAAAGGTTTAGGTTGGAAGGGAGCTTCAAGATCAAGCCCCTGTCACTAAACCAATTCTTCTGCTGCTGTGTCCCTCTGAGCCGTGCCCAGCTGGATCCCAGTTTAATTCTGGGAGCTGTCACCATCCCCATCCTGATCTCCCACTTCAGATCCCTGTGCTGGAGAAGAGCATTGTGCTCCATCCATCTGAGCTCCTGTGTTAGTGTGACATGGCTGGGTTGATGAAGTCTTCATTAAATCACAGCATATCTCATCAAAATAAAAGAGAAACAATCTGTTCCTGACCTAAATGTTTCTACCTCTGACTTTCTGCCACTGGGTACACTTGAGCCTCAGGCCTCTCTAAAAGCTCTTCCATTGTTCAGTCAAAAGTAAAAGGCAGTTTTGGAAATCCTATCCCCTTTTTTATTGAATCACTTTGGAGCTAGAGAAGGAAATAATTCTTCTATGTCTTGGTTGATTGGACAGAATCAATTCATCCATAAAGTGTCTTGAAAGCCATGAATATCTGCATGAAGGCCTAATGCCAGTTACTTTTTGTTAATGCTGTGTTAGAAATACATCATTATATTCAAATTATCAAATAATGCAAAATTCCCATCTCAGTAACAGCAGTCTATTCATTAGAGAAATGTTTTTTTTCTTTTGGGATGTGTGACTCATGAATCCCTCTAATGCAGATCAGTGGGAATTGTCAACCCACCACTGTCCTGGCAGCACAGAGGGCACATCCTGAGGCGCAGTGATGATACCACAGCTTCCTGAACCTTTCAGCAGCTCCTGGCCCTTGCCTTCCTCAGTTTGGTGCTTCCAGCTTGACAAGCAAAGCTGTTTGCTCAGCCTGCTGCCTCTTGGATGTGGCTGCTGTCCCACAGCATGACCCTCTCCTAGCCTTGGGGACAAGGAGAGTAATGAGGCCTTAAAGTGAAATTGGACAAGGGTAAAAGCCCAGAAATTATTTTTACAAGTGTGGTTTAATGGGGAAAGGCTTCTTCTATTCCATATTCTGATTTTGGCCTTACACCCAGCCTGCTGTCTGAGCAGTGCCTGCAGAGCCATGGCTTCACACTGAGCAGCAGAGCTGAGTGATGCAGAGATCTGCCTTTCCTAGGACTTGTTCACATCAAGTAGAAGAGCTGGATCCATCATTTTCTCCAAGAGCTGAGCCAGAGGGGCTGGTTCCCAGCCCGTGTTAGCATGGAGCTCTCAGGTAAGCTCTCTGGAGGGAAATGGGGGTTGTAAGCCCTCCAGAAGGTTCTCCCTGTCAGCGCCAGGAGCAGCAGCAGAGCCTGCAGGAAACATTTCCCCATGGATGTGGCGACCCAGGCCCGCAGGCAGGAGTGTGCCAAGATCTCCTAGTGTGCCTGGTGTGACTTTTCCCAGGCCCCATGGTTTTTCCAGGGCAGTAAAACACAGGAAGCTCCCCAGAGCATCCCTGCAGTCACCTCTGGCACAGGCACTTGCTGGAGAGGCTGCTGCTTGCACCAAAGAAATTCTGCAGTGGCACAGAAAGTGCTGCCTTTGCTCTCCTGTAGCCAGGCCCAGCCATGCCCAACTCCACACTCACTCTCCTCTTTCTTTATTCCAGCCAGGCCACCTGGTGTCCTCCTGCCCCATGAAAGTGCTGGAGGTTTCTGATGCCTCCTTTTGGGAACGAGGGATGATGCCAACCCCTCCCGTCACCGTGATATTTTATGAAAAATCCCCTTGCCCAGGATTCTTCTCCTGGGAAGCTGAGAACCTCAGAGGAAAAGGAAAACAATAATTATCTCAATTGCTTCTCCTGTGTTTTGCTGCTTTGGAATGTGGTTGGAGATTGTTTCTCCAACTTGTGAATTGTTTTAAATTAATGACCAATCACAGTCAGGCTGTGTCCAGACTCTGGAAGAGGTGATGAGTTTTCATTATTATCTTGTTAAGCTTTCTGTCTGTATCCTTTCTCTATTCTTTAGTATAGTTTTAGTATAGCATTCTTTAATATGATATAATGTCATAAAATAATAAATTAGCCTTCTAAGAACATGGAGTCAGATTCATCATTTCCTCCCCACGATGGGGGACCCAAAAAATACCACAGACTTCTGTGGTAATCAGTGATATTGAGGAGCTAATGGTAAGGTGTCCAGTTCATCTTCTGAATTTGATTAAAGATTGTGCTGGCCTTCACTGATCACCCTAAAAGCTTGAAACTGTTTATTTTTTTTTACCGGTGGAGGGGAAAAATCCTTTGGTTTCATCTGATATAATAATGAAAAAGTGGAAGTTTTATGCCTGTGTCTAGGGGAAAAAAAAGTCAGAAAAAGAAAAATCTGTCACTCACAGCTACAATTTTCTTTTCACCATTCTTCCTTCGATCCAGTAAAATCAAGACAGCCTGACAATCTCAGGTTCATTTCATATCTCCTACCACCTCTGAGTTCTAGAGCACATGGAATGCTGGTTTGAAAAATAGAAAAACCAAACAACTTGACACATTGATATTTCTACCAGGTAATGACTGTATTTAGATCTTACAAATCACATACACCATTGGTAAGCAAAGCACTTTCCTGCTCCTTGGATGGAGATGTAACTTGTGTCCCTCAGTGTGGCATTCACATTCTCTGAAAAACCTCTTTGCCCAGGATTTTTCTCCTGGGAAGCTGAGAAGCCTCAGAGAAAAAGGAAAACAATTCTTATTTCATTTGCTTCTCCTGTATTTTGCTGCTTTGGAATGTGTTTGGAGATTGTTTACCCACAGGTGATTGTTTCATTGGATTCTGCTGTGAGTTGTTTTCACTCTTTGGGGCCAAGCTGTGTTGGGACTCTGGAGAGAGTCACGAGTTTTCATTATTATCTTTTTAACATTGTGTAAGTATCTTTTCTGTATTCTTTGGTATAGTTTAGTTTAGTATTCTTTAATATAATATAGTATCATAAAATAATAAATTGCCCTTCTGAGAACATGGAGTCAGATTCATCGTTTCTGCCTTAATCTGGGGCACCCTGCAAATACAATATCTCAGAAATAAGGAGAAGGGATTTTAGGCCATGAAATCCAAGGGTGATGGAGAAGGTTCACCCCACAGCTGGGCCTCCCACCTTTTCTTAGCATTTCTCCCTTTGTGGAGCTAGGAGCCATCATCACAGCCCAGGTGCTCAGCATCAGGCAGACACAATAAGTAAAGAGGAGAGGAGGGTGGATCTAACACAGGATGGGCAAGAAGCATTCCTCCCACTTTTCACTGCAATATTCCTGCAGATTTTTTTATTGTGAGAAAGCTCTACTTCACTAAACTGCTTTTTCCCCTGATTTCAGGCTAGAAGCTCGTTTGCAATCTGCTCTGCTGACTCAAAATGCCTGTGGAATATCACCCTAGAGAATACACATTCTACTGAATACCAAATACCTTTCATATAGGCAATAGTATTCCCTCTCTCTCTCCATGGTAGGTATTTCAGCTCAAACCCTGGGAATGCTTCAGGAGATGCATTCATCATCTGCCTGAATAATTCAGCCTATGGAGATGATATATTTCCTCCCCTTTCCTTGAATGCATGGCTTTAAAATGCATAATGCTGTTTGTACAATAATCTTTCATCTTGCACAGCCAGCCACGATACAGAGGTATTTCTGTGGCAGCTTTGCCTTTGATGCTGGATGGCATCAAACCTAATGGATGGCATGTAAAGCAAGGAAATAATATTTCCTCAAGTGGAAAGCTGGATGTATTATTTAATGTGAAAAACGCCAATCACTTGTTTGTTAAAATTTTAAAAGTTTAATAGCAATAAAATGGTTATAAAAATAGCAATATAATTACAGTAATTAAAATTTGGACAATTAGGATTTAGGACAATATGGGTCAATAAAAACAAAGAGTTAAGGACAGTCTGGGTACCTCTTTCTGGGCAAAATGAGCCCGAAAAAGGACCCACATTAACAGAGGATTAACCCTTAAAAGGAACAGCCTGTTGCATATTCATACACTTCATCCATGATGCATAAATTCCATTCAAACACAGGATTCTGTCTGGTCAGTGTCAGCTTCTTCCTCTGAATCCTGACAGCATCCCCATGGCTGAGCGAGGCAGGAAGAAGTTCGTTTCTTCTGATAATGGAGCAATAAACTCCCTTTCTCTGAAAGATTTAGGTGTCCTGTGGCTGCTATCTCGGTGCGAGTCCTCTCTTTTAAAAAAGTATCCTACATAGCATAATTTCTATTTTAACATTTTGTTATAACCTAAAACTCTATTTAACACACTACTTAAGAGAATTAATACAGCATAACTTTCTAACACAACACATATAATATTCATTTTAATATTTGAAAAAAGCCAATCATAAAATACACATTTTTCGCATTTAACCAGCACCAGCCTTGCGTGGACCAGTTCTCTCAGGGAAAGGACACGGGCTGGCTCTCCCAGACCTTTGGCATCCCAGAAAAAATATTAAATTTATCTTGGGGTGCTACAACAAAGATCCTTCCCACCGTGGCTTAGGGAAGGAGGGGCACGGGAAGGACTTGGATTTAAGCCTTGTACCTCCTTCCCTGAAGCACTCCAGCCCTTCTCAGGGGCTTGGTTCCAGGAGGAACAGGTTTCTGCATGCCAAGAGCTGTGAGCAGTGAGGCAGGAGCTGAGGCCAGGGAGCCTCTAGATGTCACTGCCAGACAGCAGAAAGGGACCCCAGAGCCACATCCTGGTGGCACACCTGGCACCAGGGACACAGGGTGGCAATGGGCAGCCTGGTGGGGGCATCGGGAAACCTGCAGTGAAGTGGCTGCTGTGCTTTGGGACTGCCCTCCTCAGGGCTGAAAAGGTGCAGCTAATGCAGGGTGGGACCAGGTGCGAGGAGTGCAGCCAGAAATTGCAGCTGAAGTATTTCATGTGAGGAATTGCCAGGGGTGAAAAATGCATGTATTTTATGATTGGCTTTTTGGAAATATTAAAATTAATATTATATGTGTTGTGTTAGAAAGTAATGCTGTGTTAATTCTCTTAAGTAGTGTGTTAAGTAGAGTTTTAGGTTATAACATAATGTTAAAATAGAAACTGTGCTATGTAAGATACTGTTTTTTAAAGAAAGGACTTGCAGTGAGGTAGCGGCCACAGGACACCTCAGTCTTTCAGAGAAAAAGAATTTATTGCTCTCTTATCAAAAGAAATTCTTCCTGCCTCGCTCAGCCCTGAAAACACCATCAGGAATCAGAGGAAGAAGTTGATGATGACCAGACAGAACCCTGTGTTTGAATGGAATTTAGGCATCATGTATGAGGTGTCTGAATATGCAACAGGCTGTTGCTTTTAAGAGTTAATCCTCTGTTAACGTGGGTCCTTTTTCGGGACTATTTTGCCCAGAAAAAGGTACCTGGACATCCGTAACTGTTCCTATTGTCTCATATTGTCCTAATCATACTTGTCCAAATTTTTATTACTCTAATTGTTTTACTATTTTTATTACCATTTTATTGCTATTAAACTTTTAAAATTTTAAAAAACAAGTGACTGGAGTTTTTCACACCAGCTAAGAGGGAAATGTTTCAGCTGCAGCCCTGGAGCAAAGAAATCCTAAAGACAGGTGCTAAGGCAAAGCTCCATAGTGCCAAATAGAGCTGGCATCCTCCACCCAATGTGAAATTATCCCAATATTTGTCTGTGCCTTTGCTGAGGGGATGTGGGGAGGGGTCTCTCTTGACAGAACTTCCATCTGCTTCCTACTCTCTTGACAGAACTTCCATCTGCTTCCTACTCAGAGAAGGACAAGTACCTCTTTTGAGAAAGTATCTGATATAATGATCTGTTTGAGCCAGGTTTTATAAGCTCTTGGGGATCTATCTCACGCCCAAGATAGCTCAGCTACCTCAGATGGCATAAAATTAGTGGGATGGCTTCTGTGGTAGTGTTGGAAACAAAAAAGTTTTAGTAAAAATAGCAAAGCTCTATAAAGAGAAAAAATGAGCCAGGGGCAACAGGCTCTTGCTCCTGGTAAAACACCTCACAATTTGTTGTGATTAGTTCCTTTGTTCTCTTCTTTTTCTAGTAAATTGCTTAGGCAGGACCTTTTGTCTTCTGTCTAATTTGCTATCCTTAAGTTTCGGGTGAAGTCGCCAGGGTCCTATGAAGATGAATCTGACTCCATGTTCTTAGAAGGCTTATCTAATATAATATAATATAATATAATATAATATAATATAATATAATATAATATAATATAATATAATATAATATAATATAATATAATATAATATATATTTTAATATAATCTAATATAATATAATCTATTATAATACGATTATATTATAATTGCTTATATTGTAATATATTATATTTTATATATAAACAATTATATTTATATTATGTAAACTAATATAAACTAAACTAAACTAACATAATATAGATATAGATATAGATATATAATATATTATAATATAGTATATTATATTAGTTTATATTAGTTTTATATAATATGAATATATAATATTTAATATACAATGTATTTTATATAACATATATATAATATATGATATATTATATACAATAATATAATTCTCTAATAATACATATATATTATATTATATTATATTATATTATTATATTATATTATATTATATTATATTATAATATTATATTATATTATATTATATTATATTATATTATATTATATTATATTATATTATATTATATTATATTATATTATATTATATTATATTATATTATATTATATTATATTATATTATATTATATTATATTATATTATATTATATTATATTATATTATATTATATTATATTATATTGTATTCCTTCTAAGAATATGGAGTCAGATTCATCATTTCCTTCCTGCCACAGGGGACCCTAAAAATACCACAGGGTCTCACCCAGCTTTCCCCTCTCCAGCCATGCATGTGGTTAGGGAATAATGAGCCTTTTTTTCCCCTTTGAAATTTTTTATTGGTTTTTCTCCATAAATTGCAGCAGCAGTTTCATTGTGAGAGACCTGAGGCAGAGCCAGAGGTAGAGAGGGAGGTCCAGTTGCTCCAAAGCTGGCCATGAGAGAGCCTTGACCCAGCTGCTGGTTCAGGAATCAGACCCTGTAGGTAAGACATGTGAGAACTTCCTCCTCTTGGCATGATTTGGGCACAGCCTTTGGCTGGCAGATGTAAGACTTGGGGCCCTTGGGTCTCAGGAGAAGGGCAGTAAGCAGGAGGGCTCCAAGATCCAGAGATGCAGAGATTGTTCTTGCTGGGTCAGCTGTCACCACTCTGCACCAGAGTCCTTCTAAAGCTAATGGCTGGCTTAGATCCTACCTAATTTCATCAGCTCTATATCCCATCTCCTGTGCTAGGCAGCTCAGCATCGCTAATCTCATCTGCTTCAGCCTGCTTCTTTCCCTCTTGAGGGCACTGGCCTCATGAAGATTTAAAAATAGAGCATTTGTTCCAGGTCCTTCTCTTGCATTTCTAACAGCAGATTCTCTTAGGGCTTTTCAGACTTGTGTCCCTGAGGACTAGCAACTGATTTTAATCAAAAAAATTAGAGAGGATATTATCATAATTGGATGGATCTCAGAGCCTTCACAAGTGCCAGAAATCTCATGGGGACTGCACTCACATTTCAGAGCTGGCAAACACAGATGAAGGGGCCTGAAGATTTTAATAGGGGGCACCATCCCCATAAAGTTGGCCTTCACAGCTTAATCACACAAAAATGAAATGTAGAAGTTTTCTCTCTTTTATCTAACACCCCACTGATCTGAGCTGCCTTTGTTTTCAGTGTTGGCCCCAGTATTTGTGAAATGTATTAAACTTCTTGTTGCTTTTGGAAATAACAGTCACCACTGTATTATGGCCAAATCATTGCTTTTCTCCCTTATTGACCCTTTTTTTCTTCAGGCTACCAAACACCCCTGACTTTGTTTGTGGGATGGTTAATCAACAAGTCTGTCACAATGATGGATTCCTCCTGAATTGTTGCTTAATTAGCTCGGTTGGAGGTATAAATCAAGTGGAATACCAATTCCTCCAGTGCCACAGACAGGCAGCCATGCTCGGTTTGACAGCAGTGAGTTATTGCTCTGCCCCAGTGCAGGATCAGCCTGCAGATCCTGCCTGCAAAGCCAGAGGGGCCATGGGTTTGTCCCTGGGAGGGCAGAGCCACACAGAGCTGGATGAAAGGCTGGTAAAGGGATGGAGCTGAAGGTGCCCTCTGTGCCTGGGGACAATCCAGAGCACCAGCCCCAGCAGCTGCTCACAGGGAGACAGCTCATGGAGAGGTGATGTTTCTCACCAGGGGTGCCTGGTGGCTGTGCCTGCTCTCCAGTGAAAAGGAGACATTTCAGTCTGTGGCCAGGCTGAGTTATGAGACAAGGATCTTGGTCTCCTGACAAGCAAATTGCCTTCCACAGAAAGGCAATTATGCATCTCAACAAAAGGAGAAGTAATACACGGGCTGCAAATTAAGATTTTTAAGATTAATCTTAATGGCTTGGTATTTTTGTAGATGAGACTTTCACACAAGAAGAATTGAAGTATTTAAAGCAGTTGACTTGAACTGAATTTTGCAACTTGGACAGAGATAACTTCTCTGTAGCTACAAAGAGCTTGTTCCCAGCAGGTCTGAGCCATCTTGAGCACCACTGAACTTCTTCCAGAAGTACTTGAAGTTTTTTAATTATCCCAGGCTAAGCTACATAAACCTTTCTCTGAAATGATTCTACTAATAAACCTTTTTAGCAAAGCATATTTATTTTCCCATGGCCCCCTTTTTATCTCCTCTCTTTGCCAACATTTGCAGAGGGCTTAATTAGTGATTAACAATTTCAGGTGGGATGTGTAAGTCTCGCTGTGGAGAAGGAATCAGTTTGGTCAAAAATTACCGAAAAAATATTAAAATAGTCTAATTTTACTGATTTCCCCTCGCTCTAATTTTCAGTGAAAGAGTGGGTTCAGTAGCCCCTCTTGCCCAGGATGTACTTACATGAGTAATGCTCTCCAAGCTGTGAATGAGGCAGTGACAAAGCACAGACTGTGCTCATGGTAACAAAAATCTGGGTTTCATCTTTACCTGTGATGCAGTTGCTGCTCCAGTGTGCAACATCTGCCTGGCAAATGGGTAAATCTGTTGCTAATGTGTAGATGCCTCAATGGAAACCTGTGTAGAAGGTCTAGTTGAGGCATGGTGTGAATTATATTGCCATGGCAACCTGGGATTTCTTTCATCCATTGACATCCTTCTTTTTTGGCATTTTCACAAATAGAGTCTTCATAATTTTTTTTCAATACCTGAGTGGAATAGATCACTAAATTCACTGTTAGTGCCATGATAAAAAAGTATGAAAGTGAAGTTCATGTGTGGGTACAGAAAGGTTACAGTTATTCTGCAGGTTTAAGTTAAATTTTTGAGCAGGAATTATGTCTGAAGAAGCCCTACATTTCTAAAGACATCAGGACAGAGGAAGAGAATGCAGTTCTGATAAACTTTTCCACTCCCAAACAGTCCCAATATAGATTCTGGAAGTCAGAAAAAAGCACTGAACAATTTGTTCTGTATCTCTAATATGCCACCTCATTTCTGTAGCAAATAAAATGAAATCCCTATAGTTGATGAACTCAAAAATGCATAAGACTTTTTTTCCCCCTAATTTATTAATAAAAAGTACAAAGAAAACTAAAAAGAGTCTGGTGTTATTTATGAATTAGGACTAATTTCTTCCATCATTTTCTGGCACTTATAAATGGCAAAGAAGAAAATGAAGAAATAATTAAAATAAAACTGTCTCTTAATTGTTTTTGTAACCTACATCTTATACACTCCTTTCACACAAAAGGCATGGCTCTGTTCTTTTTCATAGTGGAGTTAATGGAGCTGTTCCTGGCTTCTGTGCTATTTACAGGAAGATGAGAGGAGATCACAGTCAACACTTCCAGCTTGCCCAGACCATTAAGTACTTCCAGTTTGCCCATGGAGTGCTTCCATTAGCAATTCTTCCCTCTCCAAGCACCTCCAGGTTGCCTGGAAAGGACTCTTCACCCCAGCAGCCTGGAGTACCACCAAGCACGAGGACACCTGGCTCCACTCCTTCACTGTGGTTTTTCAAGAATTCTATGGATGGATTTTTTATGGGATGGCCTTTGGCACTGCTCTGCTGAGGAGGAAGAAAAGTCACCTGAAACAGAGGTAAAGAGACTCAGAACACAGCCAGCTTCAGGTCAGCCTTTGGAAATCTCCAATGGGAATATTTTTGCCAAGAGAATTTTTTCCGAGAATGCCAAGTGTGTTGTCCCACATCAATCACAGTTTGTTAGGCTCCAGTTTTAACAGTTCTGATCTTCTGAGGGTCCTGTGCCACGACTGCCCAGGCTCCAGCTGCAAGTGTCTGCTAAATTGCTCAAGTGAGCTGCTTATAAACACCCTGCAGGCAGGATTTCATTCCAAACCAGTAAGTGAAAATTATGATTAATTATATATTCCCAGAAGTTATGATCAGTTTATGAATCATTCATGGAAAAAAAAGATTACTAAATAGACTATGAATTTAATTTGCAAGCAATAATTTAAGCAACTTCATCTCCAAAGGTGAGGTCCTTTTCATATTTACCTAATGACAGTCTGCAGTGCAAGTGCTGGGTGCAGTGTTGTGAATATTCTGTTTCCACACACCAACACATCAAAATGCAGCTTTGCACTGTCCACAGCTCTGAATGCAAAGGGCAGACTTTCAAATAAACAACTGTTTGCAGGCAGAGCTCAGAGGTGAAGGCATCACAGTGTCCCCACATTTCTCTTTACAGAGAAAAGCAAGGCATAATTCTTCCCAAAAATATTTCTGGGTTTCACATTCTCAGAGAAAGAAAAAACAATTCTTATCACATTTACTGCTCCTGTGTTGTTCACAAGTGGAATCCAATATCTAGAGGAAGGATTAGCTGGATGCAGTGAATGGATTTCAAAGAATGTAATGGGTTTGAAGTTTTTACTCCATTTTTGGTCCGGGCTGATAAGGAAAGGGTCTGATTTGCCCAAGGATGCTCCACAAATTCCTGGGGGTCAGCTGCCCCTGCACTGCACATTTTACTAAGGGTTTCCTCCCTGTTTTCTCCTTTGGGAGCAGCACCAACACTTTAACACTGCAGCTGGGACATTTGCATCACAGAGGGCTGGCAGGAGCACCATGGCCGAGATGGCTCTCGGGTCTATGAACAGCACAAGTTCTGCAGGAAAAGGCAAAGTCTTTCAGGAGAACCAAGCAGCAAAATTGGGAGATCCAGAGGAAAAAAGTTCCTCTCTAGGCCTGACATGAAGGCAGCAAACATCACAAGAAGCACAAGGTAGGGATTGTAGTTCAAATGTAAACCAAACCACGTAATTCTGTTAAAAATGTGAAATCAGACTGACCAAGAAATCTAAGTTACTTTGTATACCCACCCTCTATTTGACTATACATTTGCTGCTGTGTAAAATATGAAGAGTTAACTGCACCCCTCAGAACTCAAAAAAATAAGTTATGCTCTCTCATCTATTATCTTAGGTGGGGGCAAGTTTCTAGCTGAGCCATTGGTGGTCTGCTTGACTGGTAAGGCCATCAGCAATTCCCCAGGAAAAAGACAGCCCAAAGTCCAATTTCCTTTAGAGCCCTTCTCATGCTGCAGGTCTCACCTCTTTCCCTCTTCCTCTCACAGCTTTTTCTCTCAAAACCCCCCATAACTGCAGGCTGAGCCTCCTGCAAGGGCCCCACCCTCTCTTGTCAGCACTGAGGAGATTTCTTACCATGACCTCTGTCATCCCTCTAGGTGTACATGACAAGGGTCAGCCACTGGAAAAAAAGGAGAAGAAAAGGTACAATTAGACAGAAATGGTATACACCAAACCTTCAGACTTGTCTCAGGACCTTCAGGGGTGACCCAATGACCCTCAACTATCCTTTTGTAGTGCACAGGATAGTTGAGGGATTTTGGAACTGCCTCTTTCCCTTATTACAATTCAGACCCAGAAACTCTTTCCATATGTTGTTTTCCATGATAAATTATTGCAGCAGCTGCAGCAGGAGCAATTGCTGGGAAAGTTGTGGCACCTGCCTGATTGCAAGTGGAAGGGATAGCAACTTCTGGCTGTCCTACAGACTACCCTGTAAAATAGGTCCAGGTCCTCTGCTTGCAAACTGTGCTCTGCCCTTGGTGCAAAAGAAAAAAAAAAGAATTAAAACAATGAGGCCCTGCACTAGACACAGAGTGTAAACAGGAGCTGGTGAGATTGTAAAAGGCTGTTTTAAAAAACCTTTTTAAACACTGGGTTGTCAAATAACAGTCCCCAGACTGATAAAATGCAGTACTCAGGCATATCACTATGGAGCACAGCAGGATTTTTGCTTCAGACTAGCTGATAAAAAGCCTGATGTATCCCCATTCACTGAGCTATCCTTCAGGCTGTGCTTTTAAGACAAACAGCAGCAGCAAGCATTTGTCTGCTGGTTCTTTCTTAAAACCAAGATGTTTTGCAATTCAGGATTAACAGATGGGGCAGTAAGAAATGAGGGCATGGATTTTTTTATTTTTTTGTCACTTCCTCAAAGTCACTTTGAGCAATGTTTCCAGCAATGACAGGCTGGTGTCAGTAAGGGAAGACCCCATGCCTTGGCCAGGGATGGATGGAGCTGTGCTCCAGTGGGGCCAGGGAACCCCAGGGAAACACCTCCCACACAGGAGGCACTTCCAGCCAGGCAAAACCTCCACCACCATTTGCTTGGACAAAAACCAGTAACACAAATCACACATCATCTCTAACTTCACCCCTCTGATAAAATGAGCTCCCACGGGAAGGGAAGGGAAGGGAAGGGAAGGGAAGGGAAGGGAAGGGAAGGGAAGGGAAGGGAAGGGAAGGGAAGGGAAGGGAAGGGAAGGGAAGGGAAGGGAAGGGAAGGGAAGGGAAGGGAAGGGAAGGGAAGGGAAGGGAAGGGAAGGGAAGGGAAGGGAAGGGAAGGGAAGGGAAGGGAAGGGAAGGGAAGGGAAGGGAAGGGAAGGGAAGGGAAGGGAAGGGAAGGGAAGGGAAGGGAAGGGAAGGGAAGGGAAGGGAAGGGAAGGGAAGGGAAGGGAAGGGAAGGGAAGGGAAGGGAAGGGAAGGGAAGGGAAGGGAAGGGAAGGGAAGGGAAGGGAAGGGAAGAGAAGAGAAGAGAAGAGAAGAGAAGAGAAGAGAAGAGAAGAGAAGAGAAGAGAAGAGAAGAGAAGAGAAGAGAAGAGAAGAGAAGAGAAGAGAAGAGAAGAGAAGAGAAGAGAAGAGAAGAGAAGAGAAGAGAAGAGAAGAGAAGAGAAGAGAAGAGAAGAGAAGGAGCATTCTTACCTCCATTGCTGTCATTGAAATTTGTGATCCGCCCTCTGCTAAGTTTTGGAATGCATCTAGGGGCAGAACAAAAACCCCCTTATTTCATGAGAATACATTGCATTCTTGCTTCTGACATAAGGCTGTGGCAGCTGAGGAGCAGAGCTGCAGTCCCTGTGCTGGGATGCTCTGCCTGGCCACATCTCATTCCTGTGCTGGGTACCCCTCCTGCCTTGGCCCTCGGATCACAGCCTGGGAAGGGATCCCAATTTTGGGGCCAGAATTTGGCAGAAGTGTGCAGTGCTCAATGTGGCTGCCTTCATATCCTCTCAGAATTTGTTTCAATTGTTTTCCTGCCTGAAGAGGGACAGGAGGATGGTGAACTACTGAAACACATCTTCCCACAGGGAAACTTTCTGCTGGTCCTTTTCCATCCTCCCTGGAAGTGAGTGATCACAGTGTGCCCTAAAGAAAGTGGTTCTCTTGAAGTCATTAGTATGCCTTGCAAGCTTTTTGCAGGGAATATAAATGCAGATGCTGCTGTTATTCAGCTAGAGTTTGAAATTAACATTGCTGAAAGTTTTTTTGACAGAACACTTTGCCATCAGGAAATTTAAATCCATTCAAATATTGTTATTCTATGTGCATATTTATATTGCAGTATGTCTAGGAGAAGCCTTCAAACCCAAGCATTTGGATAAACTCAAAACACAGTATTTTGAGGGGTTTTATTTATTTTGAAATTACTTTTCTCCTAGAAATATGCTCTTATAACAGCAATAAAAAGTTGAAACAAATTTAAGTCTGCCTATCCTTGAATGACACATTTCTCTGGGAGCCTGGAGTTTCCCACTCTGCATGGAAAACACTTTGTGAGATTACAGGTGTTTTGAAACATGCCCAGACTGCAGGGAGAGGGTGGGAACAGGGCACAAGGGCTCATTGCTCATCTGGCCCTTAGGAGGCCACCAGAGCTACCTGAATGGCCCAAAGCAGGGAGGAAAGGTGGCACATCCAGCCTGCACTGCTCTGAAGAAAGGCACAGAACAAGGAAATCCCCATGTTGTGCCCAGAGCCTTGACAAGGCTGCAAATGCAGGGCTGGGCTTGCACCCAGCAGTCTTTTTAGGAAAAATGGCAGCGCTGAAATTACCTCCTCTGGGCAGAGGTAAGTGCCTCTTTACTGCTTCATTAACTCCAGTTAAATAGAATTTGCAAAGAAGATGCTGCTTTTGGTGTGAGTCTCATCTCTGTCTATCTTGAAAGGATGAATAATGATTTAATGGGACAGATTTTATCTTCCCCGCTGCATTCACATCATCATAAAGGTTGGCTGCCTTTTATTCCCACTTGGCACCCTTATCCTCTCCTGTAACAAACTTATTCACCACGATCTAAAAAGTTTGAAAAATGTATTCCACATTAAACCCTCTGCAAAGTGGTAACTGAAAGAGTGGAAAGCATTTTAAGATTCTCATTACAGACAGCAATGAAATTTTAGATACTCCTTTCCACATGGATGCAAAGGATTTGTCTTTACATTGGCTCTTAAAATGTAAAAGGATCTATTTTAAACAAAAAAAAATTCTATGGCACTAATTTAGGCATAAAAACTTTCATCTATAGCAAGTGACATGTATAATCACAAAAAATGGGTGTTTACAAGCTTCTTTTTTTTTTTTTTTTTAATGCAAGCATTAAAACCGGGACACGCTCTGATTTTACAATACTTTCAGAGCTGTTTCTGCTGCACTCCCTTGAAATGGGATTTTCAGCAGTGTCATCCAAGCAGATCTGCTGACCACTGTTGGCCCATTAAACATCAGTGCTACAAACACATGGGAGGAAATGAATGCTCCTTTCCATGCACTGCTGAAACCCAGCTCATTCCAAAGATGAAATAAATTGCTGTAGCAATGTTCTAGCACAGGGGTCACAGTTGCTGGCTTTAACCACCAATATTTCCAGTCAAAATGCTTATTATTAGAGTAGCAAAAATTATGATTTTGTAAAACACAATTTCATTTCCATTCAGGCAAAAGCTCTTTTACAGGCACTCCCTCCTTGCAAGTGCCAGGCAATAGCTGGATGGAACATGGGGAATGGGCTTGTTTATCCACAGAGAATACTGGACTTTCTCTTTACCAAAAAACTGAGAGAACTTTACTGAACACTGAGCTACTTTCTAGCAGCCGGTTGCTCCAGTGTGTGGCATTCACATTCTCTGAACAGAGAGAGACATAATTTTCTCTCTCAGGGTTTTTTCATGGAGAAGCACAGAGAGAAGCAGAGAAAACCAATTCTTATCTCTACTTGCTGCTTCTGTAGTTTTTGCACATGTGGAATGTGTTAGGAAGATTGTTTACCTGAAGTGATTTGTCAGTTGGATTCTGCTGAGGATTGTTTTGTTTCCTCGGCCAATTGGCTCAAAACTGCATCCTGGCTGCCTCAGACAGTCACAAGTTGTATTCTTTAGTATTCTTTGTATTATAGTATAGTGTCTCTTTCATATAGTCGTAATGTAACCGGGCAGCAACTGACAGAACCAGAGTGCACCGTCTCAAGCTACATCAGGGAAGGTATAGGCTGGATATTAGCAAGAAATTTTTCACTGAAAGAATAAAACTACGGAATGCTCTTCCCAGGGAAGTGGTAGAATCACCATCTCTGGATGTGTTTAAAGAAAGATTGGTGCCATAGTCTAGTTGAGGTGTTAGGGCAAAGGTTGGACTTGATGATCTCAGAGGTCTCTTCCAACCTCATCATTCTGTGATTCTGTAACGTAATATAGTTTTAATAAAGCAATTGTCCAGCATTCTGAATCAATGGAGCCAGGTGCCAATCATTCCTAGAGTCGGGGTCACCTAGATTTTCTGTACCAGTGCACAGGAGATAAATCCAGCGCCTGGCAAGCCAGCTGCCCAAAGAGCTTGGGCCACACCTGGGCTCGGGGCAGCTGTGTCACTTGAAGCTACGCTGTTGGACCAGTATGATTACACCTTGTGTCGTGTCCCTTGTCCCTCTCTGAGGCTGGCTTGCAGGCTGCCCTGCTGCAGGGGCCCTGGCAGGGCTGGCACTCACGGCTCATGGTGTCGAGGCGCAGCATGCAGCACACGAAGTCGCGGAACCCAACCCTGCCGGCGCCATCGCCGTAGCGCAGCGTCAGCAGCCGCAGCAGCACCACGTCCACGGACAGACCTGCCGGGGAAAACACGCTGGGAGGGGATGGAGCAGCTCTGCTGGCCTCCTGCACCCTGCCAGCAACACCCTCAGCCCCCTCTCCTGTCACACAGCCCCTCCCCTGGACAGCTTTTCCCCCACTTCGTGCCCAAGAGTCAGGGTTGGGTAATGGCAAACCAAAGTCACCCCACTCGCTGACTCCCATTGTGGCTCAAGTCAGCAAGCTGCAAACACTGAGCTAACTAATCTTGTGTTATCTTGCTTTGCCTTTCTAGCTTTTATTTTCTATAAGAAAGGGTGATTTTCTTTGGCTCATAACTGTAAAAGTCTGAGTGTAGCATTTCCAATACCACCGGCTCTTTCTGCTAAAGAGGCAGATGCTGCATTGCTGCATGCTCAGGCTATTATGCTGCATAGCATGCCTGGGATTCTTAATTTTTACATTTTCTCTTCTATTAGAAAATGGTGAAGGGTGCATTTCGTTTTTATTAGCTGATTATTCAGTATTTGTGTCGCAGTCTGTTTGGATGGAAATCGGTACTCAATTGAATGAACAAAAATTTCTTTTTAGAATGATTCTTTTATTAGTTAAATAAAACTACCCTAAATGTGCTGGCTATATGAGAGGAATGATTTAAATATATTTTGCACTAAAAGCTGATTTGCAAAACAAAAGGGAAATTTTCTGCAGAGAGCTGGACTGATAGCTTTGGTTTAATGCCTTCTCTGAGACTTCAGAGAAGTCTCATTTGCTCACTCCAGGTTTTAGTAGCTCAGCTGGATGTGAAGTAACTTTCCTGCTTTTTCAACCAGCTCTGAACTTTTCAGTTTTAAATGAACTCATCATGGAGCTAAATTAGTTGAAAAAGCAGAAATAAAAGAAATGGCTTCTCTACACCTGTGTGGGGAGAGAGATGGAAGTGGTTTAGTGCCACCATTGACAAACTCTGGTTGCATGAGCCTAGTTGGAGGTCTCCAGCAGGAAGCAGGTACATTATGCTGAATAATTAAAGAATGGAAATACATTTGGGCTTAAGATACATTTCAAATTAAGGTAAACATGATTTTATATTCTTCTCAAACGAGATAAAGATAGTAATTAAAAATTAATCTAATTAATTGTCTTCTTTGAGTCTGGTTTTAAACCACTGTAGCAGTGAGCAATGAATTCTATTTTTAAGCTTTTGAAGATAGTAGGAATTCAAAGAACCTCTCTCCAGAGAGCAGGTTCCAGTAAATATTACTTATGGCATGCTACAGTCAAGCCTTACACTAATAAAACACCAAGAATTTGGCCTGGTCAGTCTGGGATACACTTGCTCACTTGGCAACATCTCTCAATCAACCTCATCAACAAAACTGAAGGGTCAGTCCCCTCTGTTCCCAAGACTTTTCAGCTGATTTGTAAGACTACTTCCCAAAGCTTTTATCTGCTGGATTCCTCCCTCTGGTTTTGGCCAAGATATTAACTACTGACTTGATGTTTCCCTATTTATAAAAATTATTTTGAATCATTTGCTGTTGCCAAAGAGGAGTTTGTAAATACATCAGGCCAACGCTGCTGCATTTCAGGGCAGCACTGCTGTTAATGCAGCTGCCTGCTTTACTCTGATCCATTATTATTATTATTGGAAGCATTAAGAAAACAGTGAAAATTAAGCACACACTGCAGAGTTTTGTTGGGGAAAGCACTGAACACTTCAGGGAACAGCTGGCTAGGAGTTGGACATAGATACATTAATACCATTCCCAGAGGTAGCACCAATCTCCCAAACCCCTTCTGGGGTTCCTGCTCAAAAGCCAGGACAGGGATCAATCATCCCATTGCCAAGCCAGATTCAAATGTAGATGTCTGGCTCAGAGGGCAGCAAGAATGAGCTTGTAATTTTCTTCCCCACTCAGAACTACTTCTAGTCAAACATGTATTGAATTTGCCACTTGACAGTGCCTTTTTATGCCTTCAAACAGCTGCATTGTTTTGGCTGGCAGGACTTTTCCATGCACAGTTTTCCTCCCAGTTTTACACTTTAGCATCTTTCTCACAGAATGGCAACTTCTCCTTTGCCATTTGGCACATCAGTGACCAGTGAAACTGTGATCAGTGCTGATCACTTGTCTGAGAAATGCAGGTGCAGCTCAGACAGAGCTTTGCCCAGCTCTCAGCAGCAAAAAATATTAAGTAATTATAGATGCATCCCCTCAGCTGATGGCTTCCAGGTATGATAGCAATCCTGTGCCCGTTTCCTCCTGGGACAGCATCCTCTGAGCTCCAGAAGCCAAATGGGAGCTTCTCTAGTGCACAATTCAAAGGGGATGGCTGTGTCAGAGATGTACTGCATGCACAAAGTCTCCTTTGAGAGCACTCAGCTGAAGTGCTTTACTCGTGTGCAGTCACTGAGAGTTTCACACTCAGCAGCCAACAGAGGTCAGTGCAAACTAAATAAATGCCTGTCAGTGTGCCTTTCCCTTCTAGACTTAGTCACTGCCCTGGAGAGGAGCTGCAGGAACTGAGGAAGTGCAGGAATCCATTCTTCCTCTCTCCTTCCCTCCCTGCTGGATGTTCCATCCATGACCAGGAAGCAGCTCTGGCCAGTGCTGCATTCACTTCTCTGCATCTTTCTGTGCTGTTCCCCAGCACAGATCTCTCAGCAGAGCTGTGATCTAACTGGCATCTCTGAGAAATCCAAGCCACTTTCTCCCCAGAAATCTTTTTTTCTTTCCTCTTTCCGTCTCATCCTTTCCTTCAGTGCCCCAGGGAAAGCAAGGGGAGCTCTCAGCCCCTCTGGGTGTACCTGCTGCCTGTATGGCATTCTCCAGTTCAGCAACATCAAGAAATCCAGAACGGTTCCTGTCTTCCCTGAAGAAGATCTCCTAAAACACAGTGCAAAGGCAGATTTCAAGCTCTTACCACCCACATTTACCACTACAACCAGTTCTCCTCCCTTAATAAATATGATGCAAAGAAGTTCAACAGGTGAGATGGGGTGGCTGTGACATTGGGAGGCCCATTTTCAGAAGGCTCTGACAGAACGTTACTGCATAAGAAATCCCACAGTTTGGGGTGGGCAGAAGCCTTTTTGCTTTCCTAACACACCCCAGCACATTTGAGGCACTGTCAGTGGGGAGAGCACCCCTATCTAGATGGGGAAATAGGTGGTCTCAGAGCATCTCAAGATGGAACAAAACAGCTTGAGGGTGAGTTTTGAGGAAAACCTGAAAACCTGAGTCTTGAGGAATCCCTCCTGTCCTGCACCAAGGCTGAGGGAGAAGGACCTGACACAGAGAAGCAGCCAGATATTCCCTGTAGAATTTAGTGGGACCCCAAATACCATATCACTGCTTCCAGTGCCTATCCTGGAGCAGAAACATTTCTCCCAGACAAGCCTTTATCAGATCCTACACATTCCCACTAGAAACTGCAGAAATGAGGAAATGACATTTTTCAGATGACTCTGTTTAAGAAGTGATTTCAAAAGAAAAAAAACCCTGCCAGTGGTGGCACAGACACGGAGATTTCCATCAGATTCTGAGTCTAATTGGCCTTCCTACCTTTCCCCTCGATGCTCTGTGTGCTGGAAAAGCCTGGGCTGCTCATTTGGAGCATTTTACACACACCACTGCCTCCCTGGCGTGAGAGGAGGGAACTCTGACCCGCTAAGCAAAGAAACAACCCCTGCAAGGCTTCTCCCATTAGCAAGCAGCCTCTGCAAGGCCTCTCTCCCAGAGCACCGAGCATCTGCTCCCCGCTGCTGGAGAGCCCCGGGGCACGGAATCCACAGAATCCACAAAGTACCCAGAGCATCCCGAGAGAGAGCCACCCCCTCCCCTGTACCCTGTACTTAGTGAGGCTCCTCCAGAGGCTCCCGAACTCCTGCAGGGTGAGCCTCCCGTTCGAGTTGAGCTGAGCATTTAGTTAAGGATGGAGCACTTAATGAGGGCTGAACCTGGCTGGCTTTGTTGCTGCCTGCATGGAGCTGAACGCCTAAGATGCAGCCTCTTCGGTGGGTCATTTCTTGCTGAGAAAAGCAAGAGTTTTCCTGCCCTCAGTGGTGTTTAAATCCACCTTTTTTGTCACACTGCACAGCTGCTCATGCCTGTGCTCACAAACCACAAAAGGTTTCTATTTATAAGGTGCCTTTAACCACAGGGTGACGTTTAGCCCCGGAGCACGGACACCCCTGTGAATGAATGTGGCCCCATGGCCTTGCCTCTGCACAGGATCTGCCCTGCCTGGATCCTCCGGGAGAGCAGGCCCTGAGGAGCCAAGAGCACGCGGAGATGATCCCAAACCTCCATTCCCCACCCAGGAGTCCTGAGCAGACACACAGCACCCACCCCAGTGCAGGATGGTGAAACCTCCCCGAGAGCAAAACTCATCCCCACTGAAATGCAAGCAGACAAATGCTGCTGTCGTGGAACCTGAGTGAAAAAAGCTGATCCTGGCTTTGCAGGCCAGGATAGGGCACACTGTACATGGGTTATCTGCAGGCCAGAGAATTAAAAATCCATCCTGAATTACAGCAGAGCAGAGGCTTTGTCAGCTCTTTGCACGTGCCATGCATTCACAGTGCCCACTTATCCCAGGACAGGCTTTGCAGAGGAGGAAAAGTCTCCTTCACTGGCTACATGCTGAAAGCTGGAAAGAGAGAGGGACTTCTGGTCATTTAAATTCATTTTCTGGCAGTTTTTAAAGGTCTGAAAATGTCTCAAAGCTTTTTCGAGGCACGGAGGAAAAGAGACAATGAGGAAGCAAAGGGGAAGAAACACACGAGGGAGATGTATGTCTCCATCAAGGAGCCCTCTTGTTCTACAATGTCCAGAAATGTGTTTCTTGTGTTGTCTTGTTAACAGTAAAAAGACTGAGTCACTCAGCTAAATAGCAAAGATACACTGGAAATCCACCCTGGGATGACCTGTGAGGCCGGTGCCTGGCATTCAGCAGTGACAGTGTTTCTGTCCCTGACACCAGCACTGCTGGCAGCCTGCTGAAGTGCCACCACAGGTAGTGCAACCACCACAGAACAGCTGAGCTATGCCTCAACTCTGCCCTGCCTCCTTGTCTCAGCTCTGCCTGACACCCCCACCCAAGGGTGAAGATTAGCCAAGCCCCAGAGGGGGCAAAATGAGAGCAAAGGACTGGCTGGCAGCAGAAGGCTGATCTTCACCTTGTAGCAGACACAGCAGAGCCAGGGTGTGCACAGCAAAGTCCTGCATGGACTGTGGGACAGTTATTTATTGGGGATTTGGGCTAATATTTACTTGCAGGTTCTCACACTGGGATGCTCAGCTCAGCCATAACTCAAGGCAAGGATGGGCAGCACCAGGGAAGTTTATTGCTTCTGCTGAAAGGATACATCCATCAGAGCTAAAATGCCTCTGCATGAATCAAAGCTGAATCTCCCTCCCAGGCTGGTCATTTCATCTGCAAGGATTGACAAAACAGAAGGAATTAGCAAGAGCTAGGGCTGTGACAGGCATCAGGACAGCGTTCTGAGGCAAGGAGGACACCTGGCTGAAGGCTCACACAGTTGAAAAGCCCCAGCTTTTCAGTCTCTCACACAGCAGCAAGGGCTCTGTGCCAGGCTGAGGGAATCTGCACATCTCAGACACCTCTGCCTTCCCCAGGGACAGGTGCCCTGTGTGGGCTCACCCTGCACAGCCCCTGCCCAGGGAGGGATGTTGAGGATTGCCATGCAAGATGTTTTCCATCACCATCTGTATGGTAGATTACCTTTGTCAAGTGGGCAGTTTGCCTTATCTCTCTAAGTGACCACATTCACACCTCCCTTGGGAGGGGACATTGCTGATAACAGACAATGTCACTGCATGGCTGATAAGAGCTATAACATCCCATTGGGAGATGCTCCGCCCAGAGGGAGGAGCCAAGCATTGCTACCCGGATATAATCCAGAGGTTTTGAGACACCAGTATGGCTTTCTCCACTGGATTCCCCAGAGGCACAGCAGCTGCCTCCTCTTCCACTGGATTTTCAGAGGAAGAATACATTCTTCTCTACAGGACCCCCCTTGCTCCAACAGAACCACAACTGACACTTCAGGAGGGCGGCAGCCACATTTCCAATGGGACTGCACCAACACCCTGACCCACAGGGTGTCAGGTTGGGTTCTGACTCTGTCAGTGTTGTTCTAGTGTACTGCGTTGTTTATTTTATCCTTTTTTTTCCCTTTCCCTATTAAAGAACGGTTATTTCCTGCTCCTGTATTTTTGCCTAAGAGCCCCTTAATTTAAAATTTATAGCAATTCAGAGGGGTGGGGAGGGTTTACATTTTGCCTTTCAGGAGAGGCTCCTGCCTTCCTTAGCAGACTCCTGTCTTTCCAAACCCAGCCAAGGAAAATGAAAGTGACAAGAAAGGCCCCTTATGCTGATTTAGCAAGTCCTAAGAGCACTTTGAGCCTGGCTGAGCACATGGCTGAGCTGGCTCCAGCCTCCAGCTGTGCCACTCTCATGCTCTGATCCCACAGTGCAGGAAGCCACAATGAGGATTGTTTAAGGACCATCAGGACACCATTAAATCCTGTGACTAATTGACTCTAGTCCGAGGATAAGGAAGCACCAAAAGCTTTACCTTGGGAGATCACTTCATTAAGGAGTTGTTGCAGCTGCGAGGCATCGATAGTTGAGCCCTGATGCAAAATAAAGCACAAAGAGATGTCTGTGAGCATCAAGTTTTCTCCTGTGCCACTTTTGCCCAAACCTTTTTTTTCTCAGACACTGTGTCAACCAAGAACCTCTGTTTATATCCATCGAAGGAGCAGCAGCATCCTCTCTGGAGCACGACCCAACTCTCCATGCTGCCGGGCCACTCCAGCTGCACTTCCATCCCCACGGGGTTGGCTCTGCAGGGATGGGGAGCTGCGGATGGGCAGCACAGCAGGCACAGTGTGGGAGGGCTGGGAGCACAGGCAGTGCTGCTCATCAGCCACCCCAGACACCCCTGCTCGTTTTCACCTTCACGCATTGATGTCACCATTAACTGCCAGAGGTTCATTGTGCAGGGACTTTTGACAGCGATTTTTTTCCTCTTGACTAAGTCAAGGAGTTCTTTATAACAGTTTATTAAACCATTAAAAGCATCTCCTGTGAACACAGAGCTTGGCTCTGAAAGAGCAGGAATCAATTACTCAAATGCTGACTGATGTCTGGTTTCCAAGTGCTGAGAAGGCAAATGGAAAATGATGCTGATGAGAGGGGGGGGACTACCCAAGGCTTTCTAATTGCTTTCAGCAAATAAACAAACCAAGCAAAAAAAAAAAAAACCAAACCAAGAAAGTACACATGCAAGCCCATCACCAGCTCAACTATAAATCTCCAATATTCCACTGATATATGGCACTAGACAATCTATCCCAGCTGAACGTCCCATTTTTCTAGAGGTTTTGGCAAGTCAATCAATACCATTTTCAGGGTATCCACTTGAGGATGGAGCTACATTTCCAAAAAAAAAATTCTAAATGGATTTGTATCAACATCATAGATCAGTTTTTCTGCAAGTCCACATGTGGTGATTTTTTTAATTTTTTTTTTTCTCCAACAATATGTTTTAGAGAGGGTACCTGCTTAGCATGTCTTAGGAAAAGAGCCTTATAGGAGCTATTCTGGTTCTGTCTTGGTACATCCTGCATTGAAAACAAAGAGCAGACATAAATAATTCAGCTACTGGAAGCAAAAGTCTGTAGATCCAGACAGCACTTTAGAGGGGCAGGGAATGTGCAGCACAGGCTGCAGTTTTCACACCCCCAAAATAAAGAGGCTTAAGAGTGAGCAAGTGCTACTGCAATGAAGGAAGAAGCATATTTTGGGTGTTAGCAGCTAGTACAACCAGGAAGGAGCAGTTCGGGGATTAAGGAAGATGACAGAACACATCCAGAGTGGAATTCAGCAAGTCAATACATGAGCCTGATCCTTATTGATGGACCTTGGTTGGGACACTGCTCAGGGCATGGGAAGATTCATGTGAACCAAGAAAACAGAGCAGAAAAGCTGACTTTTCCTTTCTCTTGTACCTTCTCAGTCCCAAGACAAGCTTGGACTATACCTGAGCAATTGCAATTCAATGGTTAAGTGATTTTTTTCCCCCAACCTTCCAGTGAAAGGATACACCAGCCACTAATTGGAATTATCCTTAATGTTATAAAGTCTTCAGAAAAAAATCTAAGCCCAAGACCCAATGCCTTCATCTCTGTGTGAGATACTTCACAGCAAAGAAGCCCAAATACCTGAACAGGAGCAGGAACTGTGGGTACCACAATTCATCAAAGTCAGAACACTGGCTAAGGACAACAGCCAGGTAAACTGACAGCTTGTCAGTGGGAAGAGATAAAAAGTCACCATTTACACCACCTCTCTAATGGGGCTTAATTGTGTGCTGGAAAATGAATCACAAGGAAAGGACTCAGCTTTCTGTTCTCCTTCACACCTCAGGCTTCAAAGATCTGTGTCTCTGAAAGTTGTAAATAGCAGCCTCTCTGTGGCAGGGCTTTGCTGATGGGACCAGCCCTGGCAATGTGCACAGCTCACAGCAAGAGCTCAAAAAACCCATGGTGGCTGGGCTGGAGAGGACAAAATCGGGGTTGGACTAGAGATGCAGCCAGTTTCAAAGTTTGGTTTGCTTTCTGTCTCTGTCTCTGAAGATATCCCGATGAAAAGCAGCAGAAATCTGATTTAAGTCTCATCTCTATGGACTCCTGTGCTTTACAGGGTACAAGCACTTAAAGGGAATCATCCCCATGGGGAAGGTATGTCCAATCCCACTCATAGGAATTATGTTTCCCTCTCTCCCCGCCATAGATATATACTCATTTTACAGACACTGGAAGAAATTAGAATATTTTAAGCATTCTCTCCCCTGCTATATTTGGTTTGTCAGAGTGTTAAAGATGGTGAGGTGAAAAAGACAGATGGACACACTGATAAAGGGACTGTATAAGTCCCGTTTCCTCAAAAATCAGGCTCTGAAACAGACACATGAGAAGAGGAAGGGCTTTTTTGTCACTCCCATCTCCCCAGAGAGGTGTCCTGCCCTCCCAGCAATGTTGCAGGGTGCCAAACAATGGGACAGTGGTGGGTGGTAGAGGGAGAAAAGAGCAGATGAAGAGGAATCAGTAGAGGTGACCAAATGATCACCACCAGGACTTACACCAGTTTCCAGACTCTTACCATTGGCAGCTCTGGGCTGGTCAGGGAGCTTGAATTCCTAGAAAAGAGTTCCAAGAATCAAACTGGGAGAAAAGAGCCCTTTCCAGAGCACTGATTTGCAGCTGTGGAGGAAGGCAGGCACCACCAGCAGCCCTCACCCAGCCCACAGCCCCACAGGATGCTCAGCACCCATGGCCCAGCCTGGCCCAGCTCAGACAAAGCTGCTGCACCACTCCTGGGTCTCTCTGTGCAGACAGGGCTGAACATAGAAATGTAGTTTGTCTCACCCTGAACATGCCAGGACTGACCTCACTACACAGAACACAGGGCTGCCCCGCCTTGAGCCACTGAAAATTTTCACCTCCTTTCTCTTTGCTCAGCTTAACAGTCAGGAATAAAAACAGCACCTGGGCTATTAAAAGGCAACATCTAAATGTCTGCAGCCTGCCTGAAACTGGGCCAGGGTCACCATTGCTAAGACATCACATTGAGTGCTTGAGTTTTGCTTTCAGTAGAGAAATTAGACAAGCCAGGTTCTATTTTTATAACACCTGTATAGGTAAGTGCTGCAAAGAGCCACTGAAAGGTCATCTCCACACCTGGCTGAGTTCAGGAAGGTCTGTGAGGGTCAGAGGCTCTCCTGGAAAGCTCACTGCCAGGGCTGAGCTGTCTCACACATGACTCACTCTGCTGGAGGCAGTCCAGCCCACAGCGCACACTCTTTGTGTTTGCTCCCATAACTCAGCAGCTGCCTCACTTGGTTCTGGGCTGTTTTTGCCAGGGAGGGGCCAAAGCCTGGAAAGCAATCTCATTATTGAGATATGGGCCAGTGAGGTCAGAGCTGCAATCACATCCACTCTAAATCTTGCTGAGGGAAGGCACTGCACAGTGATGCTTGCAGGTCATTTGGGGAGGCTGAATGCTGGGACTCAGAGCTTGCTCACCTGGAGTAAACCACACCCAAATATAAACAATACCACATTCACTGGCAATGTGAGTGTATGTGTGGTAATAGCTGCCTTTGCATGAACTCAGACACCATTTTTCCACTGCACTTATCTTCAAGGCTGCTGTCATGCCCACAGGGAGCCCTGCCTGTCTGTGAGGTGGCTGAGTGAAAGGATCAAGGCCTTTCACTGCTCTTGGCTTCTCCAGGTCCCACTCTGAGCAGAATGGGACCTGATCCATCTGAATGCAATAAAATACTGAACAGCTGCTAAGAATTAGGGAAAACAAGCTCCCCATCCTCCTTTCAGCAGAGAGAAATGTCCCCACAATCAGGGGTAGAGGACACATTTCACAGTTATTGCTCTCTGTGCCAAAGCTGGGACCCTTGGTGGCTGCAGATGAGCTCCTGCCCTGCTCTGCAGTGCCACCCTTGTGCAGCTGAGTGCACACCTGATCCCACTCACCTTTACCCTCCTCTGTGCCTTCCCCACCCTCCAGGGACACACCAAAAGCAAATTGCCCCATCAGTTATCCCGACAGCAAAGAGTTAATTCCTGGCACTCTCTGGCTCTGGGGCCTTTAAGGAGTGTGTATCATCTTACTCATGGTAGTCCTGATTCTTTATGAAAATCCTTAGGAGAAATTGGAATTCCTGGTCCTCTGCTGCAGCAGGAACCACGGCGTAGGTCCCTGGGCTCAGCATCAGGCAGCTGGTCACATCTCGAGCCTGGAGAAAGGTTTGCTTCAGAACTCTGGAGTTCTCCTGAAAGAAAAATACAGCTGGATATTTTCCTGTTAGGGACCAGAGTAAATCAGGCAGCACACTCACACAGCCTGCCAGCCCCACACCTCTCTGAATCTGCATCCATCACACCCCAACCTCCCCCATGGCCTGGAAAGCCCAGCCAGGGGACAGGCTTTTCTCAAGGACACATCAGAGCTGGTCAAAGGCAGAGAAAGTGAAAGAAACAGAAGATAAAATGAACTTAAGGAGATTTGAAGAGAACCTCAATTAACATTAAGCAGAGTTCATGAAGGAATCAAGGATGCTATTACTAAAAAATTCCCTGAGATCTTCTGTGACTCAAAGAGGTCAGAGAGCCCTCTAAGCATGTCCCCCAGATGACAATGCTTCAAGAATCCCAATCCAAACGGGCAAGTGTCACAAGAAAACTGAGTATTCTGATCTTTCATCTGTTATTCCAGTATTTATTTTTGCTGAGATGAAACAAATATAATGCAACAGCTATTACTATGATGACATGTAAAGATAGCATAATAAAAAACCCTTCCTTAACATATTCCCCAAAATATATCAGCATGTATAAATTCCATTTAGAATGGTTATACAGCGTGGCAGAGTTATTTATGAGCCATGTCTTTGGGAGACAATAACATAAAACTGCTATTTTGGAAGGGAAAAAAAAAAAGAGGATGACTAGTGTTACAGAGGGCTGGGAGGTACACAGACTGCCAAGTATAATGGGTCAGATTTTGAGCAGATAGAAATGGGCAGTGCTGCAAAGAAATAAATGCTGTAATACTTTTTCCCCCTGTTTTTGAGCCTTATTCCACATTCCTTCTGGTAAAAAGCAGAAGCAGATTAATATCTCAACGGAATCAAAAACTGGTGTGAGATAAGAATCAGCCTCTATACATTTCTCAGCTCTATCACACCACATTAAACTTCCCTCACAGCCATGTATTAGTGTTCCACGTCTATATTTAATCAAAGGCTTCCTAGAGCTATCAGATACGTCCATTCCGCTTTGCATCCTTGCCTGCACTGCATTCTCCTCTCATCCTGCCAGGGGATAATGCTCCTTTTACTTCACAGCAACAATTTGATGCATCTCAAAAGGTACTGTACAACGGATGTGTGGCATTCACATTCTCTGGAAAAATCCCTTTGCTCAGGATTTTTCTCCTGGGAAGCTGAGAAGCCTCAGAGAAAAGGAAGACAATTCTTATCTCATTTGCTTCTCCTGTGTTTTGCTGCTTTGGAATGTGGTTGAAGATTGTTTATCCGACAGGTGATTGTTTCATGTGAATTGTTTTTACTTTTACATGTTGTTACATGACCAGTGTCATGTGTTGGGCCTCACTCATAAGGCCAGAACCCCAAGTGACCTGAGCCCAAAGGCAGCCTGAGGTGAGCCATGGGCTGGCAGCCCACAGAGGCCATGCCATCTAGACTTGACAAACTCACTGAGGTTTATCCATCCTTGATCTATCTCATACCAAAAGAGGGAAAACACACCTGAGCATCAACTGGAGGGGAAGAAAAAATGTTAAATGTAAAGCAAGAATAGAGAAAACCCATCTCCTAGTCGGCCTCCTGATTAAACAATCCCTTTTTTGAGGGAACCAAGACCTCTATCATTGCCTCCCAGTGAAGGTCACGTCTGTTAAAATGGGTAACTAACCAAGGTGGGCATGCATCATGCAAGAGCACACAAAGACCTCCATGTCTGGTGACTTTTGGGGATGCTGGAGGGAGCAATTCCCCTTTCACCAGGAGCAGCACAGCTGGCCCAATGGAGTGCTGCAGGCTTGGTACCTGCACAGAGGATATCCTCCCACAGGGATGGGATAGTGAGCTCCACTTGCTGGAGGGATGCCCTTTTAATGACATCTTTTATTTCTCAGACACACTTTTTTTTATGAGCTACAAAGCCATGCTCTTCCTTTATGAGGAGCTGTTAAACTTATGGCATCAATTATTTAAAGTCTGGGATTAGGGCAAACCTCTCCAGTAATGAGGAGAATGAGGAGAAATTAGGGTTATAGCAATCTCTGTTTCTTTTTAGGCTTTGGGTTTGGAACAATAGCCTCCCACAATCATTAGCCAACAAGAAAAATACTTTAGGAAGGGTTAGCATCCATCCACACTAGCAACTGTGCTTTCAGTAAGGCTGGTAATGCTCTGAGGACATCAAAAAGACTTGAAAAGGAGCTTGAAAAGGCACCTTTCTGGACAGGCATCAAGAAAAAAACCCAGAGAAATTGAAGTGGAAGTCCCAGGTGTTTGAGTGGATTTCCTCTACACTGGTCTCTAGCAAAGGCTCTCATGTGTTTTGTAAATGTTTCTACACAGCTTTTCAGATGGAGAACAGGAGGATGAGTGAGAAAGGCCCACTTTGGGCAACAAGAGACAATCTGCTTCCCTGCCATACCATGCTGTGCTGGCTGTCATGCCCCATGCCCAGCCAGCATGGCATGCCACCAGTGCTGCTGCTACAGAGGATATTGCCCTGACACATCTCCTAACCCAGGCACTCCCTCAGCTTCCCAGGGCTGTTCTGGGATGCTACAGAACTAAAAGTGCCACCTTTTCCTTAAGACATGAATGAAAGAAACTAAGCCTGCTTAACTCTGCTTTTACTCTGAGTTTTCTACAATAGGAGGCACCCAGAAATTCACATCACATACCGAGTTTTTAACAGGCCAAAAGGCAATTCAGCCTTGCATTCCCACACACAGGTAAAACAAACCACACAGAGAACAGCAGTGCCCACATGATATCTGACTGTGCTTACCGTGGTGATGAAAAAGCCAATCCCCAGGTTTCTTTCATCCTGCACATGCTCAGCGGGTTTTTGCATGAGTGAAATGGCTACATTACAGGTTTTTGGGTTGTGATCTAGCACTTTGAAAAAATACTGAGGGTTTGTAGAAGCTGCACCTGCTGAGAAAGTGTTAATAGGTTAGCAGTAGGCTCAGGGATGTTCCAGCAGCAGCCTGTTGTGTAAAATCTTCTTGTGTTGACCCAGAGGAGCAGGCAGTCACTGCTCCAAGATCCTTTCATCACAACAGAGCACTGCAGTCTCCACACTAGCACTAGAACTTGAGGCATCTGGAGGTAAACTAATTGCACATTCATCATTTTAGAAATTTCTGGCAAAGTCACGGAAGTCGTGTGGATTTCTCAACCCCCTTACATCTGCTCCACCTCCATGGCAGTGTGGCACACTCTCCCAGCAGCAGAAAAGCAGGAAAATGCCTCTTAATCAAGCACCTGACCCAGAGGCTGAGCTGAACAAGACTGTGGCTTTGAGGTGATAAACACATAGAAAAGGATAAAATGGTGCAAAGCTACCCTCTTCTTCCCTGCTGCCAGTGTTTGTGATGGACAGACAGAATGTCGAGCACCAGCTGCTTCTTGGCCAAGGCTTTGGTTAACAGGAAGCATTCCTGGTTACAAAAATAAGAGCAATGAACTGCCCTAAGTGGTAAAAAAGGACTGAGATGGCAGCAGAGTAGAATTTAAGCCAGATCCCTGTGCTGGGTGGCCTTGAAAGTTGCAAATTTGAATGATTGTGCTTGGACAGGGACTTGAGGGCTGTTGGGAAACACAGGTCCAAAGAAAATGGTTCTGCCTGCAAACTCCCAGTTCAGAGCTTGGCAATCCCCATCTTTCCATCATTTTGTAGCCCCTTGCCTACAAGAAGCCCCTGCAGCTCCTTGCTCAGTCCCAATGAGTGTGCAGCAGCGCAGGCATTGCTTTGTTATCACATCTTGAGGTTAGGAGCAGGAGCCTGAAATCTGTAAGCCAAAACCTGCTTGCTGCTAAGTCAAGGATTGTCATTTGAGAAAAAAAGAGGCCTCTTCACTGATCAGATACTACCATCCTAGATTAAAAACACAAAGCCCAAACACTGATGCAGCTGTAAAAAAAAAAGTGAGGTGAGATAAGATAAAAATGTAAAAATATACTCCTATTGATTGGAGCTTACAATGCCAGAAGAGTTCTTGCAAAGGCAGTAAAACCGCTGGTCTTATCAGCCCAAAAAGACCTTTTTACCTTAAAAAATAGAGTTTGGTAGCACATTTTTTCCATTCCATTGTGGTGGTTTGCATAGGGTTCCCACGAGGGAAGAGACAAGAATGTGAGTCTATGTTATAGAAGGCTGATTTATTATTTTATGGTATATATATTATATTAAAACTATACTAGAAGAATAGAAGAAAGGATTTCATCAAAAGGCTTGAAAGGAATAGAAAAGGAATGAATAATAAAATCTTGTGACTGATGGAGAGTCTGAGACAGCTGGGCTGTGATTGGCCATTAATTACAAACAACCACATGAGACCAATCACAGATGCACCTGTTGCATCCCATAGCAGCAGATAATCATTGTTTACATTTTGTTCCTGAGGCCTGTCAGCTTCTCAGGAGGAAAAATCCTAAGGAAAGGATTGTTCATGAAATGTGTCTGTGACATTCCATATCCATTCCATTTCAGAGCACTTTTTGCTCTGTAAAACCAACAGCATATTTGTCAGACCAGACTTTCTGATGAGGTGCCCAGTAACACCTACTTCAACTGGCTGAAAGAAGATATACAAGCTCATTTTGACTTAAAGGTTCCTAAATCACAAGTCTCCCGTTTTAACTCAGCAGCCAGCGCTGCTGCTGTTGCTTTGTTTCTGCCTGTTTAGCTGATAAGTGCTGTAATGGGAAAAGGCAGCCATTAACACCTGGCGATCAATACTTTGTGCAATCCGGTGCTCAGAGTGAATTTTCACATCAATGAGGAGGAGAACACCACCAGGTGAGTGCAGTGAGCATCCCTTACCCCGGGAATAGCGGCTCCTCCTGGAGGGAAGGCCTGGGCTCCACAGGTTGGTGTAGCTGGTCAGAGACCACGCTGCTGTGCCGCGCTCATCTCCAAAGTCCAGGAATGTTGGCGTGTTGTTACATATGTACAGCCATGAAAACTGCTCCTGGAAGTCCTTACAGCACATCCTGCAGAGAAGGAGGGAAATGTCACCGTTCAGTTCAAGACAGAAGAACATTGGCAAGAGCTAAAGGAGGGAATCCTGGCCGTCTGCTCAGCCCTGGTGAGGCACATCTGGAGAGCTGTGCCCAGTTCTGGGCTTCTCAGTACAAGAGAGACATGGAGCTGCTGGAGCAGGTCCTGTAGAGGCTACAAAGATGATCAAGGGACTGGAGCATCTCACTTTTGAGGAAAGGCTGAGGGAGCTGGGCTTGTCCAGCCTTAAGAGGGAACCTCATCAATGTCAGTATCTGAAGGGAGAGTGTCAGAGGTTGGACCAGGCTCTGCTTGGTGATGCCAAGCAAGAGGACACAAGAGGGAATGGGCAGAAACTGATGTACAGCGAGTTCCACCTGAATATGAGAAAGAATTTCTTTACTGTGCAAATGACCACACACTGGAACATTGTGACTGTGTTCAGAGGGGTCCCAGGATGAGGGAAGAGACGAGGATCTGATTCCAGGTTTCAGAAGGCTGATTTATTATTTTATTATATATATTACATTAAAACTATACTAAAAGAATAGAAGAACGGATTTCATCAGAAGGCCAGCTAAGGATAGAACAGGAAGGAATGATAACAAAGGTTTGTGGCTCGGCTCTCTGTCCAAGCCAGCTGGGCTGTGATTGGCCATTAATTACAAACATTTAAGATGGGCTAATCACAGATCCACCTGTTGCATCCCACAGCAGCAGATAATCATTGTCTACATTTTGTTCCTGTGGCCTTTCAGCTTCTCAGGAGGAAAAATCCTAAGGAAAGGATTTTTCATAAAAGATGTCTGTGAGAGAACACCTTGCCCAGAGAGGGTGTGGAGTCTCCCTCAGTGGAGTATTCCATAACCATCTTATCACAGTCCTGTGCCACGTGCTCTGGGATGACCCTGCTTCCACCCTCAGTGGTTCTGTGCAGACACCAGTTTGGTATCCACATTGACCCCATGTCTGTAAGAAGGGAGATTGCGGAGAGCTCTGCAGGCACCTGCAGCTCTGCTGGCTGCTACCTTGCAGGAGAGCTCAGCTCTCAGTGCATTTTGGGCTGCCCTGACTGCCCCAAATGCCCCAGGGTAAAGCACAGGGCACGTTCAGGGCTACCTTGCTGGAGCCCTGCCATCTCCAGCACACCTCTGCCACTGTCCCTTGTAGCTCCACAGTGCTCTGTCCCATACTCATGCTTCACTCAAGCCTCACCTGTGTGTTTCAGACCCCACTGCTTTCCTCAGAGCCCCCCAGGGCACGTGTGCACTTTCTGAATAATCAGTTTTTCCAAGGGACAGCCCATGCATGGCTGAGCTGTACCTGGGAGCAATCAGAGGCAGTGAAAAACCACCAGCAGCACCTGCAGAGCAGCCAAGTGCACAAGCTCAGTGACCTGCTTAGCCAGCTGTCCCCTCCAAGCATCTGTCAGTCCAAGGTTCAAACCACACACTTTATGAGGAGAGGTGGTGTGACAAAATGACCAGGTCTCAGAGGGCTGGATTTTTACTTCTCTCACTTTTCTTTTTCTTTTTTTTTTTTTATTTCATCAGCCTGTCACTTAATCTTGGCCAACTCCATTTTTTCAGGTCTTGTTTCCTCTGACACCACAGGGTCAGGACAATCTCCAAATTGTTGTTTGCACACAGCCAACACAGGGTGCCTTGAGCCACCATAAAGAAGAGAGAACTGCCAAAATTACTTTTTCCATAATGAAGGCAAATAGAAAACCCTGCAGATAAAGGATCAATAGGGAAATACCAGAATTCTCCATCATCCTTATTTCTGAGGAGGGCTTCTCTGTATTTAGGCTCAACACGGTCCCACTGAGGAGAGCTGCAAGAAAGAACAAATCAACAAGAAGTGAGGCACAGCTTTTCATCTTTGGCCTATTCTTCCAAGCAGCTGGTCAGGCCATGAGGGATCAGGAGGGGTGAACAAACTGTGCATTGGAAACAGGACCAAAAAATGGAACTCAGCTGCCCAGCCTGGGGTGGGGAATCCTCCCCTCTGTCCTGGTCACCTGTCCCCAGGCTGGAGAGGCCCCAAGCCACAGCACTCTGAAGCATTGATATTCCACTGACATGCAGGGAGCACATTACCCAGTCAGATGTGCTGTTTCCAAGCAGCATGTTTACAATTAAGTGATAATTGTACTTTCTGCAGAGTTTAAGATAAATAAACAGCACGTGAATCAATAATTTATTGATCTGTGCAGCTCACCTGTGAACGTGCTGCTGACATTTCAATTACACTTAGGATTGTAATGCACCCTTCCAAAAGGATGGGAGGATGCTGCCTGAGCAGAGGGATGTTATCCCAGCCTCAGACACATCCACACAACCCACCAACCCTTCCAGGTGCAACACTGCAGCCTGACTTTTCTCAGCAGAGTGCTTGTGTGTGGTCCTAGCAACAGGGAGGGGTGGGATGCTATTAAAAAACGTAAGAGTGGCAAAAGAACATCTCTCTAATCATGGAAACACTGATGCAATTCCAAAAGGAAAACTAAGATCTATTTGTTTACAAAATAATGTTGCAGTCTGTATAATTATTTTCTTTGGGAAAGAGATGTTGGATTATCCACAAAGGCAGCAAAGTGATCCTTGCATCCCCAAAGCTGCATGAAGGATCCAAAAGATTAGTTCAAGCTATTCCCTGGCACTTTGCCTCTGGAATAACCAAGCACCCTTTCTGTCCCTCTGTGTTCAGTGCTGCCCTGCTCCATGGACTCATCTGACCATCCTCTTCCCAGAGTCAGCCCCATGGGAGCAGAAGAAAGAGGAGGAAGGTGGATGTGTGATTTCTGCAGGAGGATTCAACAGAAGCAGCCATCCAAGGACATGGTCAGAGCTTACTCCAGGAAATAAGAGCTCTTCCATCCAAGACTTCTGCAGAATCATGCACTGGGTAAAATGCATACACACAGACAAGAAGGGACACCTGAGCCTGGCAAGGCTGCATTAGTTTCCCCTGGATTGGATTTCTGCAGACAGTTGCTATGCAGATGGAAATAATGCTCATAATTAACTGATTTGGAAATATCTGTTTTGTTAAAATGGGTGCAAGGCAGAGGTTCTTATAAAAGATTGATTCAGTGTTATATTAAAGCTTTAAGACCCTACTTATCACTCCAGGGCCCCTTCCACTCCCCATGGCCCCATGGATTCCAGATCCTGATGATATGCTTCCAGGCATTCTTGTAGGGGACCTGTAAAGAGGAAAGAAAAACAAACTCAGTCACAGCTTTTCACAATTCAGTGAAGAGAAGGGTAATAAAACGGAACTTCCTCTATACCTCAGAGACCAGATTTAACCTCTGATCTCATTTTCCCAGCAGTGAAAAATCAGTGCCTTCTGCTGCACTGCAAAGGAAGGATGTGTGAGAGAAAACCTCTCAGGAAAACCATTTTGCTTTTCTGAGGACAGTGAATAGCTGACACAGGGAGAAGCAGCAGCATTCCTGTCACACTGCATGAATTCAACAGCCTTGGGAAATTCCAGTGCCTAATTCTGCACATCTGATGCTGTGAGTCAGCAAAGGCAGAGACTTTGAGGAATGAGGTCACCAGACTGCCTGGAGTGAAAGCCAACAGTCAGCACAGAGAATGGAATACAAACACAATCTGTGGGGCTGTGGTTTGCAGCAGCTGGGGGTTCTGGTGTTCTCCTCCTTTTGCTGCCACTGATTTAAGTCAGAAGCAATTAACTTTTGCCAGTGAGTGAAGCCAAAATGGTGGAAGTGGAAAGGAGAAGCAAACCTTTGTTTTCTGGCTCTCCTTAGGCACACAGGCAGTGTTGGAAACAATACCATGGCAGTCTCTTCCCAGGCAAAGGCTCAGCCTCTAATTATTGCCCCTCAGGACAGCCCCTTGGATGTCTTGGCACTTGATTAAGTGGGGCAGAGACTGTTTCTCCTCTCTCACACACCAGAGCAGCCTGCTTCTCTTCCAGCAGAATTGGGGCACCCCTCTACCCTGCAAAGAGACAGCTGGGGCCTTCTCTGGAGCTTGGCAACCCCCATATTTCCATTTTGTAGCCCCTTGCCTCCAAAAACCAGCACACTGGCTGTGATGATAGCACCAAGCATGCCATGGCACGAGAAAACCAACAGAGAGAGGGGGGATAAGGGAGAAAGCAGCTTATAGGGAAAGCAGCATCCCCTTTCCAAGGTACTTCAGGTTCCAAGATTCAGAGGTTTTGTAGCTATCTTGCTTGACAGCATAGCTATTGTTTGGTTTCTCTCCTCACTGTTAACTCTCCCTGTGTGCACTACAGCTTACTGGGCTAAGCCATGTTCTGACTTCTGGCTGTAAAAAATCCTTAATTTCTTTTGATCCATGTGATAAATTGGTTCTCAGATCATCAATATTAATATTCAGCCAGGAGCAGTTCTGCATGAGTACAACAGCTTTAAAAGATGGAGAAACGCTGTTCTTGAACCAGCGATTTACTCCTCACACAGTGATTTTTGGCAGCTTGTGATTGAGCTGAACAAATGTAGATTTGCATCAGATGACAAATCCCACAATTTCAGCCAGTGCTTCTGCTTGCATTTGAATCACAAAAGCACATTTTTAAAGAGTCAGCATGGAACAAAAAATCTCCAGAAATGTTGGATTTGACACACTGGTATTGTATTGTGTTTGGGACACACTGCTGAAGTGTCCCACAAGAAAAGTCAATTTCAGTTGCATTTTCCTTTAGAAAACAACATGGATTTGGATATCCTCCCTCTTTTTGTTGTGCCAGAGTCCTTCCATCTCTTGGAATTTGAACTATGGGCTTTCAGCAATGCCCCCTGAGCGTGGAGCTAATTCACCTCACTCTGACTGGACCAGCAGCACCACTGCCCTGTGGTGGATCATCAGTACAAGATCTGCAGGCAGGAACAAGTCCCTGGCCTTACCTTCACAGCTCCTGTGACGGTGTAGGCATGGCCCTGCACAATCCCATTCCTCAGCTCTATGTTCCTGCTTGACTGCAGAGGGGAGAAAGCACAGCTTTTAGCTCCTGCCACACCACACAGATACAGCCACCAGCTCCCACGAGTGTCATTTGCACTAAACAAAGCCTGGGGTCTGACCACAGCAGCTCCTCAGGGATGTTCCTCCAGGAATGTGGCCGTTCCCACTGCACCTGAGATGAGAGAACAGTCCTTGGCTTGCTTGCAGCAGCCAAGCCTCCTGTCCTGAGGAGGCAGGCACCCCAAGAGCAGCGTCACACATTCACTGCCACATGCCACATGCTGTAGGAGAAGCCTTGGAGATGTTTTATCAAAGGTACTTGCTGAATATCACAAAGCCCTTTGCTGTCACAGACATCTTTTATGAAAAATCCTTTCTTTGGGATTTTTCCTCCTGAGAAGCTGAAAGGCCACAGGATCAAAATGTAAACATTGATTATCTGCTGCTGTGGAATGCAACAGGTAGGTCTCTGACTAGCCCATCTTAAATGTTTATAATTAATGGCCAATCACAGCCCAGCTGGCTTGGACAGAGAGTCCAAGCCACAAACCTTTGTTATCATTCCTTCCTATTCTATTCTTAGCTGGCCTTCTGATGAAATCCGTTCTTCTATTCTTTTAGTATAGTTTTAATGTAATATATATAATAAAATAATAAATCAGCCTTCTGAAACATGGAGTCAGATCCTCATCTCTTCCCTCAACCTGAGACCCCTGTGAACACGGTCACACTTTGCAACTGCCCAGCATCAATACCAGTAAGGCTGCAAGCCACAATGAGAGAATTACATCTATCACAGACATCTTTTATGAAAAATCCTTTCTTTAGGATTTTTCCTCCTGAGAAGCTGAGAGGGCTCAGGAACAAACTGTAAACATTGATTATCTGCTGCTGTGGAATGCAACAGGTGGATCTGTGATTGGTCTCATGTGGTTGTTTCTAATTAATGACCAATCACAGTCAGTGGGCTCTGACTCTCTGTCCAAGACACAAGCCTTTGTTATTCTTTTTTTTTTCTATTCTTTGCTAGCCTTCTGATGAAATCCTTTATTCTATTCTTTTAGTATAGTTTTAATATAATATATATGATAAAATAATAAATCAAGCCCTCTGAAACATGGAGTCAGATCCTTGTCTCTTCCCTCATCCCAAGACCCCTGTGAACACGGTCACATTGCATCCTTTCACAGAAGAGAGAGAGGTGTGTCTTGGCCTTGCCAGATCTGATCACTAAGTTAGGAGGCCAAAATCAGTCCTGCTGGAAGAGGACACCACTGTACTGTAGTGGAATTAGCCAGGAGAGAAGCTGCAACCCCCTCTGGAACAGAGCAATCCAGCCACCTCTGCCCAAATGCCTTTACAGTCCTTACCAAATAATCTTATCTGCTTTCTGCTGCCAGGTTCCCTTGGGGCATCCATAAACTGTAACTATTTTACAGAGTGGTGATGGGTTTCCCTTTCCCCTGCCAAGAGCAGCCTTTGTGCAAAGCCAGTGGACCCAGAGAGTGAGTGTGACCAGCCCTGCGACTCACCTGGCCCGAGGTGCTGCAGCCCATGAGACACCGAGACCTGTCAGCTGCTCTCAGGATCTCCTCCAGATCAGAAGGTGGCTCCTTCAATGAAAACTGCACCTGGACTCCACCTGTGAGGTCTACTAAAGCATCTGAGAGGTAGCCTCCATTCAGGTTCTGGTAGGAGCCCTGCAGCCTATGGAAAAAAAATTTAAATACATTAAAAAAAAAAAAGGGGAAAAAAGAGAGAAGTTAATTAGTCCTTACATTGTTTTCATAAACAATACACAATGCTTGCTTTAAAAATGAAGGTGTGCATCGAGGTGGTGAGCACAGGGGAGCTGGGTTGGGCAGACACTGTGGCCAGGTAATGAAAGGCAACGTGACTGAAATACTTGGCCAGGCACAACACACGTCCTGTGGAAGGAAGGAAGGAGACAAAGGGGGAGCTGTTTCTGTGCCTTCATCTCCATCTGAGGCAGCTGTCCAGAGCCATTCACAGGCAGCGCAAAATAATAATAAGGTGCATCTCAGGCCAACCCAGGCATTTCTGGGAGATGAGCTGCATCTCATCTTGAAGCATGCAGTTTCTTTTCTCTGAACAGGAAGGGAGCCAAGGCTGACTAGTTCAAATGGATGTTTCAGGTCAAATGGAGCTGAACTGTTAGTTTCCACATCCTACTTATACAGGGCTCTTCACAAAAATGGCCAGTATTCCTTTTGCAAATGAGAAAAAGGAGAAGAGAGGTGAAGGTATTTACCCATGCTTCCAGGGCAAGGCAGAAATGAGCTCTCAGCACTGTTCCCAGTTCACTCTGCTAGAGCACAATAATAGGATAATAATTTAATATTGCCAGCACAGTCCTTGTTGTTTTTATCGTGTGGTTTTTATTGAGACAGCAAATAAGCTGGAACATGCTGTACTTAGAGCAGGTAGAGCATGCTGTTAAACCCCTCCATACACACTGTATTTAATGAATGTAATCAAATGAAGTCTGCAGCTAATTGTATTTTGAAGAGTTGTCCTTGTCCTACACTGATGAAAAGAATTTGTCTTGGGCGTTGGGGAATAACTTCTCCAATGGGAATCTCATAAACAGCATTGCTTGCAACTTTAATTTAATAGAGGTTTGGTATGCATTGTAATTAAAATCTTATGCAGCAAATTGATACTGAATCCTGAGTCAACTTTTCTGAGATATCTCAGGGCAAAATGCATCCCCTTCCTGAGTTGCTCTCATCCTGCTTTAACATTTGCTTTTTCCTGGCCAAATCTGCCAAAATTATTATCTCTTTTCCTCATCTCCTCTTCGCTGCAGTGCAAATGCCACACCAGCCTCAGGTACCAAGTTCCAGCCCTTCATACCACCCCTAACACAGGATTTTTCTTCAGCATTTTTAATAATGAGAAGTGGGCAAATGCTAAGGGACCACAATCCGATCCATTCTCTCTCCAGAGGATTTAAAAAAATTGTTATCTCTTTATTAGGCATTATTTACCCTGCATACTCTGGGGAGCTCAGCTTAGAGTCAGAGCTCTCTGAGCAGTGAGAGCTGATCAGAGAGTCCCAGGAGTGTGTGTGTTGTGCCTGGGAATGTTCTTCAGTCCTGCTTCCTCTCATTGCCTGCTCCAAATACCCACATGATCTCTGATTGGTGTCTGTAAACACAGGTAATCTGTGCTTGGACTCTGCAGACCCAAACAGAGGACAGCACAGAAAGGAAAACAGAGACAAAGCAGTTTCCCTGAAAACAGGAGGACACTCCAGGCCCTTTTGTGTCACCATTGCCCTGCTCATTTTGCTTCTCAGGCATTAACATCCCAGATTTAGGGGCAGATTTAGGGCTGGCTGCCTTTAGGGCTGGGTAGAGTTAGGCCTAACCCAAGGCCAACATCTTCTGTTTATGTTGTCCCCATGTTTGCTGCAGCCAACACAAGCACAGCACCACAGAGGCATCTGTCAGCCTCAACTCCTTCCTGTGTGCTTTGCACAAGGCAGAGGGTGAAACCACCCCCAGAAAGCATTCAGCACTTGGTAGAAGAACAGACCAGGTGTATTTACTTGGCATATGCTTTTTCCAGCAAGGATGGCCAGAATTCATTTGAAGTTCGGGGGTGTACAGACAGGTATCTTCCATTTAGGAATGGCAGCCGGTCATCTATCACTACATCCACCCATTCTCCATACTGCCAGAACTGGAAATAAATAAAATAAAAAATATATTTTAAAAAGAGAGGGAAAAAATAAAATAACAAGCCTCTTTTAATCATTAATGCCCATGGAAAGAAAAATCCTCCTGAACCAGCACAGGAATTAATCTAAAGCAACATGGATACATGCAAGTTCTCTCCTGAACTCCTCAGGCTAATGGTCCCCATTGTTAAACAGGCCACCAGCTGGCTAGATTTCCCAGTGGCAGGGAAAGTCCTTGGGGAGTGTAACTGGTCCTGCAATCAGTGGGAGGAGAGATTCAACAGGGGAGCATGCAAATATTCTTGGGCAAGAGCTCAAGGAGATAAAGAATGATCAGCAGATGGATTCCACGAGCCTCACTCCTCAGCCACACTTGGGTATTTCCCCACAGTGCAGCTCTTGGCCAGAGAGGTTTTGTCAAGATCCAGCCTCTAAATTTCCTTTCCTCTGTGTTTCAATTAAGACTCTGACACGCTGTCATGGATGGAGACAGTGTAGTGACTAAAGACTGTTTTGAGGTGTTATCCATCTCCTTGATGGATGAGAAGGACACAGGCAGTCTCTCCAGCATGTGGACAGAGCAGGTGTTTCTCCAGCTGATGAAACTTTTCAAGGGAAAAGACAGGAATAAAGATCTGCGGGGATGAACTAAAGGAGCCATTTCCAGAGTCATTAGCAGATTAATGTAGCTTAGCATGATTTGAAATCATAAGAGGCCAAGCTCTTATTTGCAGTAATGCTAAGGACTCTAGTGGAAGTATGCCAGCAACAGATTTAGTCCAGCATGATTTTATTTCAACAGCTCCGGTCAATGAAAAACCCCAGAATGAGCTGTTCTGCTAGAAAAGCACCAGACTAGATCTGCCCAGCAGCAAAGCAGCTTACAGACTGCTCAGCTGAAAGCAGGTCTGATCCTGCCCACATTTCTGCCTCACCCAGGCCTCTCCCTTCCTGCACCAGTGGTGGCAGGAGGGTTGGAACCACCTAAATTGGGTTGGAACCGCTAACTTGGGTTGGAACCCCTAACTTGGGTTGGAACCTCTACCTTGAGCTCCAGGAGATATTTGGGGTTTCTGCTTGATTTTGGCTCAAGGAAAAGCCTTCCACTGGCTGTCCTCTGCCTGGAGGAGAGACAGGCAAAAGGAATGTCCAAAAGGAAATGTCCTTTCAGTCACCCCAGGAGCCCTTCTGCCAACATCTAGGAGCAGGTCTGTGTGAAGAGGTGTGACATCCAGCCACACCTCCCCGTGTGCAATCACAACAGGTAAACAAGGAGAACATGCAGGACTTGCTGTGGGATTAATGCAGTCCAAACCTACTGAGGGATGTTTTTCCAAAAGTCAAGTTCTTTGGCCATGTTTGGTAGGGAGGTCAAGCTTGGAGGCTGTCTGAATGCAGCAGCGTATTTTTCTTCAGCTGCTTTGTCCTGACTGTCACAACAGACCTTCAGGTGGTCTCATCTGAGCTCACAAGGACAGGAAAAGCCACAGAAGGAAGAAGAAATCTCATGGGAAATCCTAGAGTGCTCTGGAAGTACAAGAATGGTGCAGGAGAAGCCATTCTCCTGCTTTCAGAGGATGTGGCTTGAGACTGGCTTAATGAAATTTCTTTATATCCCTTTATGGGATTTAAGTACTGCAGTTGTGAATGTGGTAGTAAATAAAACCAAGAATTGCTATTTAGGCAGAATGCAAAGAGGGAAGTTCTTTGCCTTTGCATTTAGAATAAGCCTTTTAAATCAGGACTTTATTTTCCTTAAGAGAAGAAAAAGAAATGGACAGTCTCAAGATGACAATAACACATCTAGGGTCCTGATGGTCAAAGGGGGAATGCTGTGTCATTATTTTGCCTCCTTTTCTTCTTCCTGGGCAGAGATCTTAGAAAAATCCAGTTCTGAAATTGAGTAAGGAGAAAATCGCATGTCTATCAACTATCAACTAACACCAACCTTTTGTATGGTGTTAAAAAGCACTTTTTGGATGCTTCTTGAAACTGAGGTCTTGACCATTTATGGTCTTTAAAGATTTCATCAGTTTTTTCCTGTAGAGCAGGGACATTAACACCCAGGGCAGATCCCTCCAGTTGTGAGAAAGGGATTCCTATGCAAACATGGGACTAACTTAATCCCTGGGGAAATAACATCACTGTAATTATTCCCTAGATAAAAACATTGCCCATCTTAACTACAGCTGATGAAGTGCTGAACACCCTTGACTCTTGCAGCTGAACAGCTCCTGCTGTACAGGAACACTGGAGCAGCCCCTTGTACTCCTGAGAGGCAAGATGCTCCACTTCCAAAATGGTGAAGAAAAAAGTTATAAGCTAAAATTATTCTATTAGCATATGATATGCCTTGTTTGTGATTCCTCACTGAACTGAGGACTGGTTGCTTAGCCTGTGGATGGCAATAAAATATCTTTGATGGAATAATTGAAAGGCATTGCAGAGAAGCATTTCCATTCAGAGGAGCTTTCTCAGGGGTTTATTGCTCAAGGAAAGCCAGAAACAGTTGCATTGATTTGCAGATGAGATGACAGGGAAAACATTTTCAAATACTGTAAGGTATTTATACTGCTTAAGATTTAAGGATTGCGCCTAACTAATCTTTTCAAAGCTCCCATGAAAGACAATCTAGCTTGCATCCTTTTAATGTGTTTTAAGCAGACTGGTGTCCCTTCAGCTGGTTTATCTCACACAGTGTGGCAGTGTGTGTGCTGGAAATGGGCCAAGATAGAAACATCTGGTATTTTAAGGAGCAAAGGAACAGAGCAAAAATTAGGCTGTCCACAAGATAATCCTCCTGGTGCTGCTCCACAAGAGCCTAGGAGGTCAAACAAGTCCCACTGCCAGAGCTCTCTGTTTGGTACTGAACTGCATAAAACAAGAGATATTTGTGAAGTAAGGGGGATGAGGGATGGCTGAGTTTATCCAGATTTTCTCCACATCCAGTTTAGCTTCTGGAGTTTAATGGTGCTGCAAGCTCTTCTAATCCCACCAGATATTTGTTTGACTCAGACACAAGCAAGCAGAGCCTGCCAGTTGCTACCCGCGTCACCCTCCTGGGAGATTCAGACAATTTCAGGAGTTGGTAGAAAGTGGGATTTACTAAAAAGCCTTGTTCCTCTCTCTGAAACAAATCTCTTTTCAAAATATCAAAAGCCTGTTCCTCTGCTCTGTCTCCAAGGATTTGTAATTTCCAGACGTTTCAATGAGCTAAAAGGGCAAGGTGAAGTGGGGAAACAGAAAATGAGCCCAAATAGACAGTGCAGGTGAGATGACAGCCATAACACACTGCCCAAATCAAAGCAGCCACCAGAATGCCATCTAAAACATATATGTACACAAATCTATCTGAACAGCTGGTACCGCTGCCTTTGCAGTCATAACTTTCAGAAAAGGGCATCAAATTCCCTGAAGTGCAATTGTACCACCTGGAGCATGAGGAATCGTTAAAAAATTCAGGATTTTCTGCAAAGTTCCGAACTGGGAGTCAGCATTGAAGAACCAAAGCATTCAAGGGTGTTGGGATGTGGAGCTGCAGCTTGGAGCCCTTTGCAATCCAACCCAGCCAAGCTCAAATGGTACCAATGGCACAGGGAATACATACCCGGAAATGGAAAATCCCAGCATAATCCTCCTGGAATCCTTGGTCCTTGGGCAAAACATTTTCCAAAAATTGTTTTCGCAGCGTCAGGGAGCCCAGGGCAGCCAGCATCCAGCAGTCACCTCAGGGGAGGGAAGAATCCAGTGCATCCAGTCAGTCACTTGCTGTTCTGGATCACAGCTGACTCTTTAGAAAGGGAATGGGCTGCAACATTCTAAGAGCCACTTTGCTAAAAGTAACCAACATTCTTCTGTCTCCTTTCCCCCCTCCAAAATGGTGAAGCACAGTCCAGAATTCACCAGCAATGTCCACTGGGAGCCCTGCTGTCACCAGCCACCCTTTTCTACTTTCAGGCTGCTCTTGTCTTTTGCAGTCATGTTGAGACTTGCAGCCCAGAACTATTGTATTTGTTGGGAAATGCCCCAACAAAGGCAGGAATGATGCATCTGACTCCATGTTCTCAGAAGGCTAATTTATTATGATACTATATTATATTAATGAATATTATACTATACTAAAGAATACAGAAAGGATACTTACAGAAGGCTAAAAAGATAAATAATGAAAATTAGTGTCTCTTTCCAGAGTCCCAACACAGCTTGGCCCCAATTGGCCAATGAGTGAAAACAACTCACAGCAGAATCCAATGAAACAATCACCTGTGGGTAAACAATCTCCAAACACATTCCAAAGGAACAAAACATAGGAGAAACAAATGAGATAAGAATTGTTTTCCTTTTCTCTGAAGCTTCTCAGCTTCCCAGGAGAAAAATCCTGGACAAAGAAATTTTTCCAGATAATGTAAATGCCACACAGAATACTCTTTAGGAAACCTTCGGACTTCTCAGTGGAGTGAGAAATGGGAAAGCATTTCTTACTCCATGGGAGCAGAGCTGCTCCAAAAGACAAACATGGTCAAGGAGCACAAGATGGAACTGACACAGGGTGCAGATAACTACTCTGATATTGGGTAAGTATTGCAGGAGTTGAACAGAAATATCCACAGGAAGAAAACACTGGCAGACAAATGAAGATATTAGAAAGGAAAGAAAATTCAGCCCTACAGAAGTCAGAGCTGTGCCTGTTTATCTACTCACACTCAACTGTGTTTGACCTTTCTTCCTGAAGCATCTGCCTGATCTCAGTTGGATCTCCATTTCTAAGCTTGGCCTTACACAGACAGAAGGCAGATGCCAGACAAGAGTGACAAAGATTTGAGCTGCTGCATTTGGGAATCCTGTTAAATATCTGCAATCAGTTGTCTGTGGACTTGTGCCAGTCTAGATTGACCTGCACTGATTGTTAACTGCAGCTGCCATGGTCCACATCTTCCCACTGAGCACTTGGGACATGGCAAAGCAGTCACAGGTTATTGCTTTGTGCAGATCTCCTCCAAATCAAGAATATCACCTTACCTATTTCTCCTTGCATGATGTCAAATCTGCTAACTCCATCCGTGATCAGATGAGGATTTCTCTGAAGTTCCTGGAGGAAAGACAATGCAAAGAGCAGCATGAGTACCCAGCCTTTGCCAGCAGTGTGTTCCTGCCCTTGCCTACCTTTTCCAGGTCTGAAAACTGCTTTTCTTGAGCCCTGATGTTTTGCTGCCTGCCACCAACAAAAACAGAGGAGATACTCAGCCATCTCTTTTTTAACCTGCTCAGATATCCCTAGGGATGGGGACCTGGGGGTGGGTGCTCCCTGAGTTTTCATTTGGGTTTTTCTGATGCTGCTGACACCTTTCAGAGAGAGCTCTGAGCTTGGCAGTGAAATCATGCAGTTTGCTGGGGCACAGCAGGGCACAGAAACACAGGTCTCCAAGCAAAGAGGAACAGGGTCTATACTTCAGCTCAGCAGTGGGTCTGGGAGCATTTTACACTCTAAGCCTTTTGTGTTTCCATTCAGGTCTAATACAGGTCAGCCTGGGCTGCTTTTCTTCACTCTGGTGAGGGAGATATAGAAAGAGAGCTTAATCTCTGTCTGCAAAATCCCATAGGCCTGGCTGACATTTTTGATTCAGGGAGAATTTTCCTTGAGAGTCTTGCTTGGGCAGTGAAGGGGGAAGCACTTCAGAGCTTGGCTTTGCACACAGAAATGTGAACCATTCTCCCAGCTGTGCCTGCTGTTGGCCTGGGATATCCAAGTGCTCAGGAAGGAGCAGCCTCACCATCTCCCATGAAGAGCCCTTGGCACTCTCTACCGTGGTAAGGCTCTGTTTTGAAAGAGCAATCAGCCTGAAATAGGCAAGTCATCACACATGTAAGAAAACAAAGAGATAAAAGGAAGGAAAAAAGTCCTGGTTAAAAAAAAAAAAAATAAAAAATACAGCAGCCCTTCCCTGAACAGGCCCTGGCATTCCTTCCTCCCAGCTGGTCTGACATGCTGCACAAAAATAAGACCAGCTCACAATGTGACTCATGACTTACACAGTTGTGTGAGCTCAGCATTAGCAAATGCAGTCAGCTTTCTGAAATGGCTCCACAGTGATCAAACCCCTCCAAAACACTTCCCTGTCAGGAAAAGATGCAATGCAACGTCACTGCTTCAGGCTGGTGGGCACATCATGCTCCCAGAGCACTGCTGACGTGAGGGAAGGCAGCCTCAGCAGGCAAATTCCTGGAGAGATGTTCTCCTACAGCCATCCCCAGCTATCCCAGGACTTTGGGGATTTGCAGCAAGAGATTTACCCATGGCATGGGAGCAGGCCTAAGACATGTGGCCACCAGCAGCAGTGGTTGCTCATTGCTTAAGGAAGAGGCAGCATTGAGCCCTTCTCCCTTCTGCTCTACATCCATCCCAGCCTTATGTTTTCCCTACCTCCCTTTCCCACCCGGGTGAACTCAAAACTTTCCACAAACAGGAAAGTTTAAACTGCATGGCAAGGCTTTGAACTTGCCGATGCTTTTGTGTGTGAGGCTGACTTGCTAGTAGTCATCCCAGAAAGACAACAGCATAAAAGAATGGCTGTTTTTGTTTCCCCCATCATTTCTGAGGGCTTTGAAGACTGACTTGCCAGAAGCAAGGTGGCTGGGCTAAAGCTGCCACAGGGGTAAGCACCATCCAGGAGCATGAGCCTGAAACTGATGGGAAGGCAGCTGTGTCTTTATGGGACCCCCAAGGAAAAGGCTGATGCTGTGCTCTGTGCCAGGATGCTAAAGCTCAGAATTGCTCTGTGGATCCTGCTAGCCTCTTGTGGGGACTGGCTCAAAAGGCAGCCCATTAGATGCCTCACCAAATATTCTATTGCCCACCAAGGTGTTGGACTCCCCTGTGAGCAAACGGGGATGAGCTGAGTCATTAAGCAGCTTCCTTGCTGAGAGAAACTGGCAATTTAGTCTAAAACCAGAAAAGACATCATCTGAAGTCAGACTGCACACAGACATCTCTGTGGCTGGCAGAGGGAACTCTCCAGTGCTGCATTCCCCACAGCACATGAAGCTCTGCTTCCAGGAGTTTGCACTCCCCACAGGCTCCAGGGCAATCACTGAGACACAACAGAGTGTGCTGTTTCCACCAGCTAGGGGAAGGGGCTGCTCAGCAGCTGTCTGGACCCACAGAGGGCTTTGATAGAGCACAGAGAGGCCATAATGGTGATGGATGTGCTCTGAAATCTGCACCTTTTCAACTGGGAGGAAAGGAAGTCTCCAATTAGCTCCTCTTCCTTCAAAGGCAAGAATACAGCAGTCATAAAACACCATATTGTCCATTATTGCAAAATACAGCTGAACACATAGTTACCACTACACAAAATGTGCAAGCCTCACTATTTCCTACTGCTCAAATTGCATGACAAAGAGAGGAACCACAGGTTAAACTACATGTCTGTCCATAAGCAGTGCCCCGTTTCACAGAGAAATGATGAGGCTTTGTGGCATTTTCACTGAGACTTTTCATTTTTGGCTGGAAGGGGGAAGAAGAGGGAGCTCAGGGAGCCACGTGTCTCTTCTCAGAGTATCCATGAGCCCAGCAGTGAAGGCAACCATATGGGCTGCAAGGCAAGCACTCTGCCTGAACTCATCCCCCCAGGACAAAGCTCTCATCACTGGCTTTCCCTGGACCACTGAAGGCTTCATTATGTATTCAAAAAGAAAGAGAAGTTCAAGTTCAAGCCAGTTCATCCTCTAGAGCATGGTCTGTTCATCTAAAGGGCAAGATAGAGAATTAATCTGAGGTGGAAAGAAAGTATCCTGTACATGCATTTAGCTCTAAAGCTCTTTTTATAATTGCTTGAAATTTTTAGGGAAGAACAAGTCCCCAGAAGGAGCTGGAGGTGTGTAGTGTAGGTGTAGACCACAGGCAGACATGCAAAGGACACAGTCAAACTGTTCTGTAAAAAACGGGAAGCCTGAGGTGGGATTTCCTGGGCAGTCTGGCTGCAGGCTGCTCTGGCTGAGTGCTGGCCACTTTCCCCCACATTTCTCTTCTAGCCCAGCATGATCCTGAGTGCAGGCACAAGGCCACTGAGGGTTAAGAGGCTGGAGCTGTTTGCAGAGTCACCTCCTGGTCATCCCACCTTAACCCTAAAATAAAATCCCAGCCCTGTTTCTGTTCCTTTCACAGATCTTTCCCTTCAGCCACACTCTTGTTGCTCCCCGCTGCTGCAGCTCCACCATCCTTACACATCCCTGCCATCGTGAGTAATGGTGCTCCCTGTTCAACACACACAAATTATGACAAATAAAAAGGCTGCTATTTATTGAAAGCCAAACTGTTCTCAGCTGGACAAATGTTAATTCAGCAGCACTGCTGTGCCTGTAATAGTGTTGCTGTGGATTAAGAAATAAACACTGTACCACAGTTCCCTGGGCTGAGGAGGGGTCAGTCACACCACTGCCATACATCCCATAACCACAGGAAACCTCCACAGAAATAAGACACTTTGGATAAGGAGGGGAGGCAGAAAAAAGGACAAAGTTACTGGGGGGTCTGGAGCACAAGGCTTATGAGAAGCAAATGAGGGAGCTGGGTTTTTTTAGCCTGAAGAAAAGGAGGCTCCACATCTGCCTGAAAGGAGGTGGTAGCCAGGCTACAGTCTCTTCTCCCAGGTAAAAAGTGATAGAACAAGACAAGATGGCCCAGATTGTGCCAGGGTAGGTTTATGATGGATATTAGGAAAAATTCATTCACTGAAAGGGTGGCCAAGCATTGGAACTGGCTGCTCACAGTCACCTCCCCTGGAGGTATTTAAAAGACATGTAGATGGCTTGGCAGTGCTGGATAATGGTTGAACTCCCTGATTTAAAGGTCTTTTCCAACCCACACAATAGAAGCTGTGCTGAGCCACACCAGAGATCTGACATGCAGTGACTTGTCTCCGACAGATTGGAGAGGGAGAGGATAACTGAGCAAGCCAAAATTAATAGGAAAAATCAGACTACTCTCAAGGGGTCTGCTTGTACCGACAGAACTCAATTCCCTGCTTTACAGCAGAATAGCTCAATTCTTAATTGCCTGATTTCAATACAAATGCATTTGTTGCTTATAAAAGCAGCCATGCTCTGCTCCAGCTCTCTTTTGCATCGGAAGAATGAGCTCACCAGACTCACACAGGCGTGGAGCCCACAAACGTCACAGCCAAATCCTGCTGGAGGATGGACTGGTGTCAACAACCAGACAAAAAACAGAAACCAGCTTGGGTTTTACCTGAAACCTGTTTGCTTTGTGTGGTTCATTGCTAAAATAAAGGAGGCAAAGACAAAGGAGGCGCACAAGGGAAGCAGTCCTGGGTACCTGCAGCCTTTGAGTTTCCTTGGAGGTCTTGGAACCTCCCCCTGGGATCATACAGCAAAAGCTGGAAGTACCATGGTGTTACCAACTACCCTCCAGCCAACACAGCCACGTGGTCCTGCCTGAGACACCCCAGCCTGGGAAGGGAATCAGGGCAGTGAACAACCATCACAGCAGCGCTGCTTTCCAACCTACCCAGGATGCACAAACTCCCCATCACCACCTGCTCTCCCCAAAGATCAATGGAGTCGGGAAATACGATGCTAACAAACATTTCCCACCTTGCAGAAGGACAGATGTCATGGCTGGTGATGCAGAGCAGCTTCCCCAGCCCTCAGGGTTGAACTCCAAGTGGAGGTCAGGTGCAATCAGCTGAGTAGGCAGGGCCGAGGCAGTGCAGCCTGGGGATGCTGCTCCTGTTCAATCACCCTGATTGCACACGCACACTCAGAGGAACAGGGTGGACTGATTTTGATTTTCATCACGGAGAAACACTGAACAGGATCCAAGAGCCTCCTGGGAAGGGCTGGAGCTGTGAGCTCCAGCACAAGCAGCTGGTGAGTAGCTTTGGCTCCTGCCAGGGACTGCTGGCCCCAATGGGACAGACCTGCAGGACACCACTGTCCCTTGCTGCCACACATTCCTGACTTCCCTCATTAAAACCTCTCGTGTAACAACTTTCATTTCTTTTTCCTCTTCTTTTTGTTTTTGCCATGTTTTTATTTATTTTCCCTCTCTTCTATTAGAGACAAGTTTTTGGTTTTACTTCAAATTGTTGTCTAAATTCTTGCCTGAATGAAATCTGTTTTTTAGTCCCCTCCAGCTACAGACAGGCCAAGGCTGATCCAGTAGGAAATCCAGCTCAGTTTATCCATCCAGAAAGATGCTAACTTCAAAAAAAGTTTTTAAAAGGTCCATTTTTAAAAGTCAGTTGCTGGATTCAAAATTCCTTAATGCTGATGCTAATTCTTGGAAATTTCTGGGAAATAAATAACAGGCCAAGGAACAAATAATCACCAAAAGCTATGCAGGATAACAATAGATACTCTGCTCCTGAAAGGTGGTTATGTTTTCTTTGGGAAGGGACAGAGGAAGGGAATTAAAAACATGAGCAAACCCTTTTACAAAGTGATTGATTCAAATAATGGATTATTTTCCCAGAGAACAAGCATTGGCTCCATGAGTATAATTTTCTCCAATGTTTTTTAGGTGCTGAGTGCAGTAGCACAGGGCTCTGCTATGAGAACAAGGTGAATCCCTTGCCTGAGTTCACACTGCCTCTTTCTGCACCTTCCATCCAAGGAATCTTTTGGACACTACCTTTCTCATCCCCTTGATGCCTTGTGAAGGCTGACCTAGAACAAAGGCTAGATGGAGTTAAAGAATAAAGCAGGGATTTATTAAAAGGCCTCAATGGATCCACCTTGGGCAGCACAAGAGCCCAGCCAAGGCGAACCCAAAATAGCACAAAATGGATGATGGTCACGAGGTCTCACACTTTTATAAGTTCAGGTCCATTTGCATATTTGAGTTAATTGTCCAGTTATAGCTTATGAAATCCCATCCTTCTTGTTTTTTCTCTTCATCCTGCCATTGTTTCTGCTCTTGGGCCTGAGACTTGGATCATTTGTCCTCGGTCCCCAGCTAGAGAAGGAATTGTTTTGTCTACCTGCTCTATGAAGAGAGCTCACCATCCTCTAATATGGAGTTCAGAACTACACACTGAAGGGGTAAAGACTCTGAAAAATATAAAAGCTAAAACCTGAGGCATCAACCTGACCCCAGATACCTGAGACAAGCACCCAAGGAGCCCACGCCCTGATGCTCTGAGCAGGCTGATGATGCAGACAAAGCCCCTGTCAGCTCTTTCAGACAGTCCTTCCACCAGGCACATCCCCACAAGTCACATCAGAGGCACTCAGGGGTTCCTGCCATGCTGATCCTCAAACTCCCACTGGCCACCTTGCAGCTTTTCTTCCAGCTGCCCCCACACACAACTGTCTGTGCTAATCGGAGGACAGATCCTCTTATGCCAGCTCCTGCCCAGCATCCCCTCATTCCACAAGGGAGCTACAGAGTCCCAGGAGACCAAGGGTGAGCAGAGCAGGAGGAGTAGTCTGCACCTTGAAGACCCTTCAGAAAATCCTTCAGCAACTTCACCCTGTGCCCATTTTGGCCTTCTTTTAAGGCATAAGCACTGAGATCATGGACGATCTTTCACATTTACAATGGGCACCATACTGAGCCCTGGTGCAGCGCCAAGGCACTGGTGCACTGGTGGTAATCTCTCTCCCCTCACACACATCATATCTGAAAATATAACCAATGTTAGCAGAAGTAAAGCATTCCACATTTAGCATCACCACAATTCACGTCATCTGGACCATCCTCCTTCAATTTCCTTTTGCATCTGCACAGTACGATGCGCTATGATCAGGACAGAGAGAAATCTTTAGCCTGAACATTAATTGAATAAAAATGCGTATTCTGCAACAGTTAATCATTCCATGGCTTCCTCAGTTCCAATCAATAGCTTGTGTGAAGGAAAAGCAGCAAACAATGAAAAAGAATTGTTCTGAACATTTTAAAAGGAGCATCTCAGTTTTCAAAATCTGACATAATTCTTCATGGAGAATTTCCCTTTGATTGATCTTTAGAAAAGCCTAGCTATAGAAAATTCTATATTCAGTCTAAAATAGAGCTTCTTTCCATTTCTCAAAACTGTTGGTGAGCCAAAGGAATAGTTAATTGTAAGGTCCTGCTGTATTTGCTCCCTTCAGCCTGACCTCTAGTAATGCTTGAAATACCACATGCAAAACCTCTGTTACAGATTTCACATTTCAATGGGCATAGATTGTGGGCCTGGGGATGCAAACACAGCCTGAAGCAGTCTCCATCTGATGGGAAACTGTAACTATTGCAGAGCTGGGAAAAGTGACATTTCAAATGTCATCTTGGTGCTCCTGATCCACCTTCCCTCCCTTTTCAGGCACATGCCTATTAAACAAGATGAGTTTACAAGTCAAAAAGTTGTTTCTGACAGTCACTGCTGACTGTCACTGTCTGAAACCAAGCTGTTTTCTCTCCACTTTATACATTACCCCCAGATATGAAGACTCCAAACTCTGAGCATAATTGGCAATTCTCTTGACAATGTACAAGGTAAAATAGAAGCAGCATGTTGCTCAGCTGCTCAGTTGGATCTGGAACAAAGACAGCAGTTATAATTGCTATCTACCACTTAAATAACCAGATACTGCACGAGAGTAAATGGAGGCTAAGAGATTATTAGGAATGAGATGCCAGTCACAGGTACAATTACAGACAAATTTATTTTAATGTCAGAGGGAGCTAATGGTGGAGGCTGAAAAAAACACAGACATAGGTTAAATTGGCCATGATTTGTCAGCAGGATAAAACTGCACTGAGTCTCTGGGAGATGCATTCAGGTTGGAAACAGTCTCTCTTGGGGAAATTACAGGTATCTCTGGGCTGAGTTGTTTAGGTAGCTTAAACACCTGGGATCACATGTCCTTAGAGTTAGCATTGCAATGGCCCAGGAACAAAGAATGTACAAACATTTCTGCATGGGTGAAAGCTGCCCAACCTGGTATCTCCTGGTACCTCCCTCTTCCTCCTGGGGGACCAACTCCCAGAGCCAGCTGGACACAGCATTGGCCTTTCAGGATTTATGAAACGCAAACACAACTTTATTTGCCTCCTGACCCCCTCACTCCACACATCTGCAGCTCTAAAAATGAATTCAGAAACACCTTCTACCCCTGCTTCATTCTGTCAGGAAAGGGAGGCCACACTCTGATGTCACCATGACACAGCATGGCTGTTGTGGTGACATTTGAGAATTTCTGGTTGCTCTCCTCAGCCCCTTTATCTTGCATCTTGTCTGGCAAGGTTAAGCCTGCATGGTTGGGAGACATCTGCAGGTGAAAATTTTGGCCAAAAATTTTGAGGGGGAAAAAATTGGGGTCTTCTTCAGCACTGGAACCCTTAGTTCCTGTTCCAGATGACCCAGTTGAGCCAGCAGTCTCAACTTTTGTCCCTTGCCATAGAAAGGCAGCTGGTGGTGTTGCTTTAGCCTCTAAAAAAGAACAAAAGGGACACAATGTTTTTGTGTCCCTTTTTTCAATGTTCACATCATGAACCCTGGACCATGGGCATATGGTTTAAATTTTTGAAGGAGAGCTCTGGCAAAGCCAAGGATTTTGATCCTGCTCCTTCCTGAAAAAAAAAAAAAAAAAAAAAAAAAAAACACTCTGGAAAATTGTTGGCTGCTGTAAAAAAATTCTTCAGAAAGGAAGTGCTGGGATGGAGAGGACATATGTAAATTTTTGAAACCAATTGCACAAAAACTTTTATTCAGAACCTTGGTATTCATGGATTCAGCAAAATAGAAGGGAATTCTCCAATACCTGCCTCACCTGACAAACTTCAAGCACCAGCAGCAGCAGATTCTGCTTTTGGCAAGGAACATCAGTCCCTTTCCACATGAAATAACTCTCAGGATATTAGAGTGGGATAGATGTTCATCCCACAGCACAGTGCCTCAAAATCAGTGGTATTTGGGTTTTTAAGTCACTTTTTATGCTTTTGTAGTCCTACACTTCTCTGCTGTAAAAGAACTGGGGTGTTAGACTTAAGAGAACTGTATCATAACATTTTATTCCAGTTTATTCATCTTTAAAATGCCTCTGGAGAGTCCTTTCTAATATCTGTGTTTGTCTTTTCTGAGTCTAATGCTTAGCTATCCTATTTTTTCTCTCTCTCAGACTGGAAACAGGCAACTAACTCTTCTCCTTTGCATTTTTAGTTACTTTCCTAATACAACCAACTTTCCCACCTGCTGTGAACCCCATGGGCAGAGTGCTGGTGTAAAAAACACAGCACCAGCTGCACTCTCACCAGACACAGACTTTGAAGGAAAACTGCCTAAGGAGAAGCCCAGACATTCAGCCTGTGGTGGGAGCAGCTTCTGCAGAAGACGATGATCTCTTCATGGCACCTGCACAGAAGACACCCAAGTATCTGCACCCAGCACCTCCACACCTACCATGTGCTGTGTTTCCTGCCTTTCCACGTGGGCACCCACATTTAGCAGCTCTGCAGGCTGTCCTGGCTGCTCTGCTTCCCTTCTGGGATCCATGAGTTTCAACATCCACGCTGGCTGCATCCTCTGCTGCTGCTGCGCCAAGGCCACCGCGCTGCCAAGCTCCAGCACAGCCTTGCTGCCCTAACCCATCTGCCATCCAAATAAATATTTTCCTGTTGTTCCATGCTGTCTCTTTACAGTCTCACAGCCACTGTCCCTATACCCTGAGGCACTGTCCCAGCCCAGGGAAGCCAAAGGCCCCAGGCACTCACGGTGTGCTCAGCAAAACCCAGAAAAGGGGCAGCACATGGCTCATCCAGGAGCTGCACCAGCAGCAAATGGCACACAGCAGTCAGTGCTCTACAGAGCAGTTGGACCATGGGAAGATTTCCTAAATTAGGTCCTGGGATAAAAGAGCTGAGCATGTGATTCCTACCTCCCATTCTAAACTTCCATATGCCAGATGATAACTGCCTTTTAAATGGCAACTGGGAATCAGCACACAAACTTCATCTCCTGCCTTGTCCCAATTACTTTAAAATAGGTATTGCTGAGTCAGTTGCCTGGATTACAGGAATCAGAGATCTTCAACAGAATTTAACAACTTTTCAGCCTTGCACAAAGTCCTCTAGAAGCAGATCAAGGTGGGAACAGTAGCTCTGGTCAGACTCAGAGGTGGAAGAAAATTTCCTACAAGAATGAACCTAATGGAATCATTAATGCTGCAGATGTCGTGTTATAGGTGAGTAATGTAATAGTTGGCTCTCACAGTTAAGATGGATATTATGTAGATGTTAAAATGCATAGTGATGCTATTGTGATTTATCTCTCCATAGTGCTCTTTCTCTTCCCCCTTTTAATAGCCTCAGTAGGGGGCTTAAAGAAAGCAATTTGTTATGTCCAACTGTGAGAGCCAACTATTACATTACTCACCTATATCACAATACCAGTTTATTACCAAAATCTGACCACCAACCAAGATATAAGAAAGTAATCTCCACCAATGGACAGCAGAGAAGGAAATGACTGACAACAATTTGGGAAGGGCTAAAGATATAAAAAGCAAAGCATCCATTTTGTAGACAAGCACATGGCTGATAGTCACAGGTGCTGCCAGAGCTGTAATTTTTCCTTATTTATTCCTTTTGTTGTAACTTTGCTAATGTTTAAGAAATTTTAAAAATTTTTAAAAGTGAGCAATCGTTTCTCACATGTTATCTTCCCTCCACACATCCCACAGCTAGGATCCCTCTTTACAACTATGCTTCCAATGCTCCCCTTGAGGTTTACTTTCCTGCTCAACACAGATCTCCCACCCCAGTGTGAAAAATGCATATTATATGATTGGCTTTTCACAAATATTGAAATGAATATTATATGTGTTATGTTAGAAAGTTATAATCCTTTTCAGTAGGGTGTTAAATATAGTTTTGGACCATAACATAATATTAAAATAGAAACTATGCTATGTAAGATACTTTTTCTAACTAGCTCAAGAAATTCTTTGCCCAGAGATAACAGCAACAAGACAACAAATTTTCAAGAGAAGAATTATTGCCTCCTTATCAGGAAGAGCCAAACTTGGTGGGGACTGAGATGATTGATTTACAAGATGAGAGGGGGGAAGTTGACAATAACCAGAAAAGACCCTTTGTTTGAAAAGAACTTTTGAATCATGTATGAGATATTTGAATATGCAACGAGCTATTGCTTTTAAGGGTTAATCCTTTGTTAGTGACCCATGCTTTCAAGAGGAAAGCATCCAAATGTTTGTAATTCTTTCCTTTTTTATTGTCCTAACTCTGACTGTCCAAATTCTTATCGCTCTGTATTACTATTTTTATAGCCATTTCATTACTATTAAACTTTTAAAATTTTAAAATTGTTCACCCCAGTGTGCAGGTCTGTAGCCCCTGGCCACCAGTGCCCCCAAGCTCCCCAGCTCTGGAACTCACCGTGGGCCTCTTCCACTGGATCCGCCAGAGCTTCTCCTGTGGGAGCAGGCTGGGACCGATGGAGCTGACGTGGGCAGGGAAGGTGGAATCCTCAAAGAGCAGCCCTTGGCTCAGGCACGAGGCTCTCAGCTCTCTGAAGTCCTGGCTCTTGAATTTCCTCAGGTTCTGGGGGCTTCCTGTGGCTCCTGAGGTTTGCCAGCCCTGCTCTGGCATTGGAGCAGAGCTGGGGGCCAGCATCCTGCCCTTTTCCTGTGGGGGGGAAGACAGGGACTGCCATTAGTTTCCCAGTCCAAAGTGGTGCATCAGGAGTGTGTGGGATAACCCCTCTCCCTCCCATCAGGAGCTGCAGCTTGCAAAGCTGAGGGCAGCCACAGTGACAAAATCCTTATTAGCTGGAAATGCATGGGCAAGGAGCAGTCGTCAAATCCTGACTGGTTTATCTTAAACCAGGGCTGTCAGTGCTACAAATTCAATTTGGAGTCTTCCCCGAGGACAGAGAGCAAAGCTGTTAGTGAGCTGCTGTGTGAGCACTGAGGTACAGCTGCAATATAAGCCAGCACAGGGGATGGAACAGGAGCTGCACACCAGGGGAGTGGGAGTGAGAGCAGGGATGATGCCCACAGGTACCCAGGAATCTTTGGGTCAGGTATCACAGCTGTGCCCAGAGCACAAACTGCTGTTTAAAATGGGCAGTCCCTGCATGGCATCTCCAGGTATTCCACTCTGAAGCAGGGTGGAGCCCCTCTCTGTTAATGCATTTAACAGAGAGGGGCATTTTAATTAGGAAATTGAACATTACATATTGAACATTTCACATGCAGTGAAACCCTGTACTGAACAGACCTGCTAATACACCTGCTGGCACAGCTAGGGATGGATGCAGGAGCCAAAATCTCCCTGTTGAGGGCTTTGTCCCTTTACAGGCATCAAAAAGCACAGCAGGAGTCATGCCAGCAAAGATCTACTTTTGTTCCTGTCCTGGGTTCCTATTGTCACATCATCTGAGACGATAATCTCTGCCGCTGCCATTTCTCTTAGGCGTTGGATCCCTTGCTCTATGGTCTCCACTGTGTTTGCTGTATATAAAGATCATCTGCACACAGGTATCTTTGTGCTACACTGGCCAAGATCTGTGCCCAGAGGCTGTGAGGGTTAGCCCCCCTCATCATTCCTTGGTCAATGACAGGATCCTGTGACAAGGATCCTAAATGCCTGGCTTCAGTGCCATCCAGAATTGTAGCCTTGCCTGCAGCATCCCAGAGACGGACCAGCCAACTAATTATGGATTCATCAGGTCATCGGGTGTAATCCTTCTGTAAGCCATGAAGGTCCTTCAGGGAATAAGACTCAATATTGGCTTTCAATGCTGTGTCAGTTGCGTTAACTTTGGCTTTTGTATTGGTTGGTGTTGAGGGTCCTTCCCCTGGATCATCATCGTCAGTCACTGGCTGACTGGTTTTGCTCGTGTGCTTTTTTCCTGCAGCAACTGCCAGTGGCTTAGGCTCACTGTCTGGTTTGGCTGCTGGCTTCGAGCCTAGGGTGACTGTGGTAGCTGCTGCTTTATCTCCCTGCCCCCCTGCCTCTGTCTGCTGCCCTGCACTATCTAACACAGTGCGATAAGCACAGGCCAGGGTGCAGCTTATTGCAATTAGTCTTTTCTCTTTAGAATTGTCATGGCACTTCTCTTTTAGATATTTCCCCACCTCAGCTGGGTTCTGAATTTGTTCCCGTAGAAAATCCCAGTCTACAGGATCAGAAAATTCCTTCAGGGTTTGGCCTATATTCTCCCATTCTCCACACCACTCAGGATTTTTCACGCCTGCATCTGCTTCTGGGTCAGGGGTCTCACCAGCTCCTCCGGATATCTCAGCCCTCATTCTAGAGAAGCTGCAGACCATATAGAGGAAGTTTACCAGATTAAATACCAGAAAGATGGTCTCTTTAACATTCGGGGAAACTGAACATTCTCAAAAAGTGACATAACAGATTCAAAGCAGAAGAAGGAAAGGAAGGGCTGGAAAGCCTTATTCGCAGCTCCTCCTCTAACAAACTGGGTGCAATTACTAATAAATTCCCAAAACATACTACTGGAACTGGGATGCAGGGTAGGACGAAGAAACCATAAACCATAAATATCGTAAACAGACGCCAGTATCTTTGTAAACGCCCTATAAATCATTATAACCAAGGCCAGCACAACAGCTATTCCAATCTGTGCCCCTTTACCATAAAAATTACATGTTATGGACAATAATCCTAGTGACCAGAAAGGTATTGAAACCTCAAAAAGGTCTAGAGACCAGAACCACATGAAGGCCTCCACCCCAAGAGACATTACGAATTCAAGCAGCATAGCGACTGACTGCTTTAACTCACTACAGAGCAAGCACAACCAACATACAATCAATAAAGCTTTTTTCCACTTTCTCACCCCACGCTGGGCCCCAATAGATGTATTTGTCCTGGTTTAGAGCAAATTTGGGAGAGAATCCCCAAAGGGGCTCCTCTAGTAAGGCAGATTCAATTGGCCCCTCTCCTCAACCGGTCCACGAGAAAACACCTCCTTGGAGAAAAGTGGAAAAAACCTGTTTATTATACAACAAAACCTAAACAATACTAAAGAGTAAAACCCCTTGCTGCTCCAGAAGAGATGACAAACTGAGAAAACCCCATCCCCGGGTTGTGGCTCAGCTCACTCAGTCTCTGATCAGTCCCTCCAGCACTGGGAATGTCGCGGCCCGGCCTGGTGGGCCTCAGGTGCAGCTGCCAGGGCTGATTTCAAAGGCAGAATCCCAGTGATCCTCCTCTGGCATCTTGCTTTATGGATGCCACCACACTTGATCCAGGGATTCCTGCACCTGGCTTCCATAAATTAGCACTGGAAAATCCACCACATGCCCTGGGCAAGCCTCACCTCCAGTTAATTAACTTTGCTGTGCTGATTTCTAGCCTGAAGTCACCTAGTCTCACTTTGCAGCACTGGGATGCCATAGCTCTTTTGGTTGGTTGGTTTTGTTTGCTTGTTTGATTTTTTTTTTGTTGTTGTTTAATTTTTTTTTGTAGAAAAGGGCTCTTTTCTACCAAACAAACTTATCTGTATATCTGAGATGTCCGTGGTGCTGCACAAATAGAGCAGATGGCTCCTGTAAGAGCAAAGCCTCAGGTTTGTATTGTGAATTCTTCCCACATGTCAAAAAAACAGCTCAGCTGCAATGAAGGTGTGATAGAGCCCCACTCCCCTCCCTACACCCTTTTTACTTAGTCTCATCACCTTTCTCAGTGCTTCAAGTCACTTAGCCCTCCTGGCATGGTAACAACAGCCTAAACAAATAAGTGGTTTTGCATCTCATTGTTTTAATTAAAAGCCCCACAAAAAAAAAAAAAAAAATCCAAAACCACCCTTGGCCAACAAGAGGAGAGAGCATTCCCCTGGGGTTTGCATTTTTTAATACAATGGAAATAAATCTTCTGTAATGTACCATAACACGACAAGGGAATGGCTTCTTAACAAATACTCATTTGAAACTGTGCCCAGGCTCCGTGCATGCTAAGATCTATTTCTTGAAACAGTGTTCCAGCAAAACTGATTACTAATTCCAAAGCTCAAATTAAAATTAACAGAGCTTGAAGGCTGGGTCTGACACGCGTTCCCTCTCTTCTGACAGAGAACAAGAGTTTTTAGCATGTGTGTGTGTGTGTTTAATTACGTTGTTTAACATATTGGGATTAAATTAGCAACCAGACTGAGGAAAATAACACACTTAACTACTACTCCCTTGCAGGAATATCTTCATCAGCACAGACAAAGGAGTTCCACACCCACCTGTGAAAAATGCATGTATTTTATGATTGGCTTTTCACAAATATTAAAATGCATGCTATATGTGTTGTGTTAGAAAGTTATGCTGAATTAATTCTCTTAAGTAGTGTGTTAAATATAGTTTTAGGTTATAAAAAATGTTAAAATAGAAACTATGCTATGCAGGATACTTTTCTAAAGAAAGGAGTGGCACTGAGATAGCAGCCACAGGACACCCAAATCTTTCAGAGAAAAAGAATTTATTGTCCTCTTATCAGAAGAAATTAACTTCTTCCCACCTCGAAGGTGCTGTCAGGATTCAGAGGAAGAAGCTGACACTGACCAGACAGAATCCTGTGTTTGAATGGAATTTATGCATCATGTATGAAGTGTATGAATATGGAACAGGTTATTGTTTTTAAGGGTTAATCCTCTAACATGTGTCCTTTTTCAGGCTTGTGATGCCCAGGAAAAGGTACCTGGACTGCTCATAACTCTTTGTATTTGTTGTCTCATATTGTCCTAATTCAAATTGTCCGTACTATTATTACTCTAATTGTATTACTATTTTTATAACCCTTTTATTACTATTAAACTTTTAAAATTTTAAAAACGAGTGATTGGCATTTTTCACACACTCATGCCCCTCTGCAGGCAGTCCATGGGGTCAGGGCCTGGCTGGCAGTGCCCAACACACTCTGATGGTCACTTATTTTGGAGCAGCACCCTGAATCCTGGCCACAGCTCTCCCACGTGGCTCTCACAGGTCCATCAGCAACAGCAAAGGTCACAAAAGTTGTTAAAGCTGAATGTTTCCTGCTTGGCTGGGGAGCTTCTTACTGTTACTGACCTCGAGAGGCAGAAGGGCCTTCAAGGGGCAGAGTTATAATGGAATGGGTGTTGGAGATGTTCAAGGAGAGAGGGAGGGATTTCAAACCCTCACAAAATCTGGTTCAGACATGCTGTTAAACTCTAAAGAAAACAAAGAGACTGCCACTCGTCTAAGGGAAGAAATTATTATTCAGAAGGGGGTAAACATTCAGGAGGGACTAAACAAACATTTGCTTAGTCCTGGGATCTCCTTCAACACACTTACTTATCTGAAATGGAGAAGGGAATCACACCCAACTTTGGTTTCTCTTCCTTCTCAGCACAGGAACATGCGTGTTGTCTGTCCCTGAGAAAGGGACAAACAGCAAAGAAACAGGGAGACTAAGTAAGCAGAGGAAAAGCCACAGTGAGAGGGATATAAAGAGATCAAGTGATGCAGCTGGAAGGGATGGGAAGGCAAGAGGAGTCTCTGAACATAGCAGGGCAAAAAAGGTTGGAGACTCCTGCAGAAATCCATGGGGAAAGCCCAAGCAGGCACCATTCTCTGCACTGAACAGCCTCAAAGGCAGCAGGGAAGGTGAGTCCTGTCTCCCTCCAGCTCTCATTCAGCAAAGATGTCAAGCCACAGCTATAATCAGGTACTCAATGGCAGCAAAAGCTACTGACAGCTAATTACTCTTTGCATAAAGATTTATGTCACAGTACAGACATCATTTCCTTCAATGGCTTTGGTATTTTTCACAGAGTAGAAAGTAGAAATAGGCAATTAGAAACCACGTGTACTTCATGGCTGAACCTTCTCCTCTCCACTGATTTTCTCAAAACATTTCCATTATATATTGGCTTAGCTGAATTTCTGTACTTTAGAAAGAGCAACTAATTTTCTCAAACACAACAAAGGGTACCAGAAGAGCTGAAAAGCCAACAGCCCTTCTTCCCCTGCTTCCTCTCAAACACTCCAAACTATCAAGCTACATTTCATCTCCCCATAACATTCAATACATGCCACAGTAATGCCAGCACTCTTTCCTCCAAGATCCTGTCATTCACACACTTGAGGCATTGTAAAAATGTCAGGGACTCGGTTCCAGAATTATCTTATAATGAAGCAAAGTGTGAGTTTATTATCCCTCCTAGCATTCACAGGAAGAAACAGAGACAGCAAGCTGAGGGTGCAGTGCAGGGAGCAGAACGTGGGTGTCCCAAACCCCACATGGACAGCAGCTCCTTGTACACACCGTGTGCACCACAGAAAATCCAAACCAAGCCAGGTTTGAGCACCACAGAAATTCCAAACCAAAGGCAGGCACTCTGGCAGCCCTCGGGGAGATTGCTTTCCCAGTGGCATCTTGCACGACCTTCTGCTCCAAACAGCCTGTGAAGCGCTCCCTCCTGGCTATTTATTAAGTCAATTTTCTTCTCGTTTTGCATACACAGTACAGGACAGCTCCAGATACCTTTTTTCTACCTCATTTAACATCAGCCCACAGTAACTATAGCATCCTCCTCATCTTAGAATCTCTACTCCCACTTGATCCAATTACTTCTGACAACTCACCGTTTTACAAAGGAGCCTCTTTCTAGGATGGCAAATTCATCTTTCCTTTCCCTCCAGGTAACATTAAGGATAGGGACTCTAATTTATTCTGCCTCTCTAAGGCAAATCCCTCTCAATGTGTCTGTGGTGCCTTTCCAGCCCTATTACTTGTGCTTCATCTGGTGCTAAATCAAAGAGCAAAGGGACGTTTTTTACCTGCAGAGCCTCCGGCGTAGCTCCAGCCAACACCAACACGGAGACAGGGGCTGGCCCAATCCCTGCTCCCCTTTATAGGGAAGCTTGTGGCCACACCTTGAGCAAACGTGACCAAGCTGAAGTTCAACAGCCAATCTGGCTTGGGTGTAATAGTTTCATACAGATATCACAGCAGGAAGACACATAAATATAGAGATATGCACACACACACTTCTGCTGGCCATGCACAATGAATTGTCAACCTACATTTGTGGACAGCATCCTCTGGCCAAGTGGGGCTTCAGCTGCAGTTATTCTCAGAGGAAAACAGGTTGATTTGCACCTCTCATCTTGTTTTTCTGCTCCTCAAAGCACCAGGAAATGCAGTAATCATTCAGGATCCAGGCACAGCCTGGACCTGGCAGGACTCAGCACAGGACGAGTTATCGGAGGTGCGTGTCATTCTTTCTGCAGCAGGAAGATCAGCAGATATTTTTAGGCCAATGCCTGTTAGCATTTATGCTGGGTTCTTACTTAAATTCCACTTCAGTTCACTTGGGCAGCTCATTTCCTCCAGGGCTGCCTGAGGAAGTAGAACTTATCCTTTTAGTCAGGAAGGGACTGACCTCCATTATGCTAAAGCCCAAAGTCAAATAATTTAAGAGTATCTAGCAAAAACACGGAAATGTTTATTTTTGGGAGACAAAACTGAGACAGTCTAAGGAGGCCCAAAATTCAAGGGAATGTGGGCAGCACATTCTCAGGGACACATTCCTTGGCAGCAATCCTAAGTGTAATCCTACAGCCTGCAAACACATGTTTGAATAAAATCCTGGAATCCTCAGCCTCTTGCCACCTGAACAACAGACAACAATGCAATAAAGCAAACCAACAGCACTCTGGGTCAAGGGAGGAGACCCTTCCTTTTTGCACAATACTTTTGAGATGATATCTGCAGTGCTGTACCCAGTTTGAGGCTGCCCAGTGCAGCAGAAACACACCGGACGGTCAGGGGCTGGGGCACAAAATGTGAGAGAAGGGAGAAAGGGAATTTTTCTTCTCAGGCAAAAGGGACACCTAACTGCACTCTCCTACTATCCAAAAAGTTCCAGAGCAGATGGAGACAGGCTGTCCTTTAAGGTGCACAGCAGATGGACAGAGGCAACAGGCACAAGGAGCAGCAAGGAAAATTACATGTGGCTGGGGACAAAAAGGATCTTCAGAGTGGCTAAGCCCAGAGAGATATTGGAGATGTTCACATGGACAAGGACATAAGCAGCAGCACCTAACTCGGAAGTCAACCTGCTTTAAGATGGAGGGGGACTCAAAGACCCAAGAAATTACCCTCTCTTTTTCAAGTTACCACAGCTTGTTCATGAAAAGTTACTCTGCAGTGAGTGTTCATGAAGTTCACCTTGGGGATTAACAGAAAAATTTATCAATCCATAGTTCTTTACTTACCCCAAGTAATCCTACAGTCACCTGGGCTCAGGAATTTCCCCAGAACAAGACTTTCTGTTTGGTCTGCAGTCCCTTTGAGCTGGGATGTCAACAGTTCACACAGCAGCTGCTTCCTAGGAGCTACGGGAGATGAGAATATAAAAGGGCTCATGAAAAAGACAGTTCATCTTCTTCATCAGTGCTCACTACAGCTCTGTGGGTCTGAAAGCTGGGTACTGCACTCTGCCTGCTCCTATTTAAGGGCTTTCATTTCCTCTCGAGACCCCAGCATTTAGCAAACTCTAATAGGAAACCCATCCATGTAAATTAGAGCAAAATCTGCCTCGGAGGGCAAAACAGGTGCAGTTTTCCTTTAAGAGCTGTTTTCCATAAGCACTACATAAATAAAAGCTGATTGCAGCAGGAGCAGGGAGCAAGGATTTCCTTCATTGCAGGGAAGGAGCTGAGAGGTGATAAATGCCATGGCTGCTGGCTGCTGTGACAGCAGGAGAGCTGCTCATTGCCTCCTCCCCTGGAAACCACAGGTACAGCCCCCTCCAGCCATGGGATTCATTGTCTGGAACTGATATCTCTGCTTAAATGCTGGATTAACATGATTTAAGAAATATTCATTGCAAAGTTGATTAGAAAGCCCCATCACCAACCTGGCAGGAGATTTCGGTTATTGCAGCACGAGCCCATTTTGAGATTGTCAGCTTTTCTGCAGAAGGCTGTATTGATGTGTCCATTTCTGCAGTGGCTCCAGAGAAGGAAACCCAGAAGGCTCAGGGATTTATGTGCAGTAAAGAGCCTCCGGATTATTTGCTACCCTAAGTACCTGTGGAAACCTGCAAAACAAACAAAAAAAAACAAAAAAACAAAAAAACAAAAAAAAAAAAAAAAAAAAAAAAGGGAAAAAAACCAGCCAACCCAGAAGGATTTGAGTGAAGTGCACAGGGCTGTGCTACCCTGTGAGATTGTGGCAAGTGCCAACAATTCCCCTGAGTTAAAGTTTGCTTTTGCACAGCAGGGACATGAAGGACACGAATCCATCCAAGGGTAGATGTGCAGTTTAATCTTCTCATGAACAAAAGATGCTGGAGGATCACTGAAAAACCAAAACTGCTCCTGCAGTTGAGGCACCACCTCAGGGCTAGTAAAACCCAAATAAAGAACCAATAGCTTCCTCTTTCCCTGGGGACTGGCACCAGAGGGCAAATTCCAGCAGGTGCTGTTGGACCCAGGTTTTCTGTGAAGCCAACATGGCTTCTGAGGTCTCAGCTGGCACCACAGGTTTTTGGCATCACAGATTTTTGGAATTTAGTGAATCTTTATTTCTCTCTACCCTGAGATAAAAAAAAACACACACAAAAAATAATTTGCACAACACATAGGCTCTTTTAAAATGGATTTTAAACCAAACTTCTAGCTCCTCTTTGCCTGGCTTTTCTGGGGGTAGACTGTTCTTCTGCATGGATGTCATGGTCTCACTGCAGCTGTCAGCTCACTCACTCCCCCACTAGCAGATCAGGAAGAGAACTGGAAGAGTAAAAGTGAAAGAACTCACGGGTTGAGGTCAGGGCACCTCAAAAGGTACAGCAAAAGCTGTGTGCACAAGGAAGGCAAACCAAGGAATGAATTCCCTGCTTCCCATGGGCAGGCAGGTGTTCAGGCATCTCCTGGAAGGAGAGGCTCCATCCCACAGAGCAGTTCCTGGGGAATCAGCGACTCCAGCATCCCCCCTCCCTGCTCCTCCCCAGCTTTACCTGCTGGCCAGGATGCCCTGGTGTGGGATGTCCCTTGGGGCAAGGGGGCCAGCTGGGCTGCTCTGACCCCTCCCAGCCTCTCCCTGCTGGGTGGGTGAGGAGCAGGAAAGGCCCTGAGGATGTGTGCAAGCACTGCCCAACCACAGCAAAAACATCTCTCTGTTATCAGCACTGCTTCCAGCACAAACCCAAACCACAGCCCCACACCAGGCACTGCACAGAACATGAACTCTGAGCCATTGAAAGCAGCTCAGCAGCATGTGTGAGTTTGGCAGAGTTCTGCATCACCTCCCAAGGCTGTCTGGGGAGGAACTGCATCACTTTGCCCAAGTGCTGGTGGGAGCCTTGGCCTGAAGAAAGGGAGCTCTCCTCACTCCACCCACAGAGCTTCTGCTCTGAAGTATTAGGAGTGTTATTTTTTGCAACATTTCAGACATATGCCTTAATTTCTTACTTGTGCTGCTCTCACCCCTGTGAAGATCACACTCTTTTTAGCAGAAAGGCTCCTAATTTACACCGTGGTAAATAAAAGAAACAGGCTGGGAAATTTTCCAGGGTAGTGAACACAAATAGGTTTTGTGTAAAAGAGGAATCATCCTTCAATCATTGTCACATTTGCTGCAGTGATTGGGCATCCCACTGTTTTTGCATTATGGGACTAATGTAAGAATACTATCAATCCATTTCATTTCCTCATTCATAATTTCGTATATAGGTCAAGTGTTACCATTTATTTGTTTCTCTCAGACAAGATGCAGGGAAACCATGATTAATATTAGTCATAAACAAGCTCCTTTGCTCCGTGTTTATGCACTCCTATTTCTGGCAGGACCTGCCCTCCTAAAACATAAACTTTTATGACTGTAAAAACTACCAGGCAAGTAACAAAGTCCTACTTCAGCATCTGTTTTTTACCCAGTCCTCACCCACGAGCTGCTCCTTGGTGCAAACTCACCACGAGCTGCAGCACTATTGCCACATTCACATATGAATAATTTTGCTTCATAAATGAAGTACAACTGTTGCTGGAGTGAAGCGTGGCAGCTGCTAAACAGCACATAATGAATCCACAGAGCTGGGTCCTAGCTGCCTCTTGGAGGAGGGGGGATTTGGTCTGAAAAATATCTCTCTCCAGAGCCCTGTTTGCAGAAGAAATATCCACTGACTTCAGAACCACAGTGGGAATTCTTGGAGAATAAAAATAAAAATAAAAAAATAGGCAGCCTGCTACTGACACCCATATTAGCACTTGAATTTCCCAGTGGAATATTTTTTCCTTCAGAAAAATGCAGTTCTGTCAAAGATGAAAGACACTAACAATGAATTTTCACCACGAGAAAGATACAAACGTTTCAATAATGCCATTGGGCTCCATTCTGATTTTGCAATGGTTGCAACTTTTGCTTATGAAAGCCACATCACTTCAGGCTCATCTCTGCATTATCCAGAAGGTTTAACATTGCAATGTAAAAAAGATTTCAAGTGGTATTGCAGTAGCTCTCTGCATTTGGTCTGACATTATTTTTAAGAATGTGATTTCCCAGGAAATTTTGGACTTTGTTTTTTTGTTTAAGCGAGGAACAGAATATGATCCCACTTTGAATACCAAATCTCTACAAAACCTCTACAGAAGTTTGGCCCCTCAGCAGCCAGCATTGAAAATCTGCTTGAGAATAAGCCCATCCTATCATCAGGAGTAACATCAAAACATTTTTTAAACAGAGCCATCATGACATTGTCCTTGTGAGTGACACAGCCTCCCACCTGGTCACAACAATGCTGCTTCACTTCACAGGAATCAAAGGGAGGGAGCACTTTTGTTCCTCTCTCCTTAATGTCCCTCATCTACCTCTTCATAAGCAGCTTTTTGTGTCCCAGAGACAGCCCTTGGTGCAAGGCAAAAATCAGAATGAAGCTCTTGTTTTCATCAGCACACTGGCCCTTGTTTGGCATTTCTGCCTCCAGCCTCTTTCAAGCCCCATGGAGACGAGAAAATTTATTTCACGCTTTTTTTGTTTTTGTTTTTGCCTTGGTGTGAACAGATTGTGACAGCCTCACACTTGTTTGTTTTCCAGAAACATTCCCCCCATCCTCTAAAGGAGAATCCTTGGCCTGCAGATCTCTCTGACAGCTTACTAAAAACATTTGGGGTTCCCAGTCTTTGCTGACATGCACAGCACAGCTTCCTCCTCCTCGACATCTTGGCATTTGGGGGGGTGCCAACCAGGGTGAGCTGCTGGCATTCCACCTCTCCTGTGGTGTTTGTGAGGGTCCCCAGGACGAGGGGAGAGAGATGAGAATCTGACTCCATGTTCTCAGAAGGCTGATCTATTATTTTATGATATTATGTTATGTTAAAGAATGCTATACTAAAACTAGACAAAAGAAAGAGAAAGGATACAGACAGAAGACTTAACAAAATTAATAATAAGAACCCCTGACTCCTCAGAGTCCAACACAGCTGGTGGTGATTGGTCATTAATCAAAAACAATTCACATGTTTGGGTAAACAATCTCCAGACCACATTCCAGAGCAGCAAAACATGGAGAAGCTGAGGCTTCTCATCTTCCCAGGAGAAGAAACCCCGGCAAAGGGATTTTTCAGAAAACATGACAGTGACATTCTCCTCCTTGCTCCCACAAGACATCCAACACCTGCAGAAATTCAGGGTTCGTGGAATCCCAGCTCCTCTGGGATTCCATGTGCTGCGGCACAAACCCAAAACCTGAAAATGTGGTTCATACCCAAATCAGAGGGATCTGAAGCTAAATTATGGCAAACCCTAACACTGTCCCAGGGGAATTAAGGCCATGAGTGGGTTGGAAGCCACAGATGTGACACCCTGAGAGGTGTCCTCTGAGAGGTGCTGGTGGAACTTCTCCCCCTGGATCCTGGCAGTTTAGGACATTGCTTGAACACACTGGTCCCACAAACCACAAATAATGGCATGGAAGCAGAAATGGAATTGATCTCTCAGACTAACAACTCCATCACCAAATTCCTGCAAACTTAAAAGACTAGAAAAACCAGAAATAATGTTTTTGATGACTCTGGCTCCATCTTCCCTTGATCCAGCAGAGGTGACCTCTCCTGAAGCAGTAGGACCTAAGCATAGACACCTGTAAGGTACCTGGGCAGTCTAAAAGGGAAAGCTGCCTTGAGAGAGAATGGTGAGATACCCACAGACCTGATGGTAAAGTCAGAAAAAAAGCTTGTGTTCACCTCAGTTCCCAAATTAGGTGAGAGTGGTACAGATCTTTTCTGCTTTCTGGACAGTGCAAGGCTCCCAGGATCATCTGTGCTTCCCTGGAATACTCAGGGTACCTAAACCTGGTGTTCATCCTCTGAAAAAAAGCAGCCCACACTTCGTATCCCACTCACCAGAGACCCATTTGGTCTCTCTAAGAATTATTTTGGCCCAGAGAAGTGTCATATCAGCATCAGCACTCGCTAACCTCACAGGGTTGAAAAGTAAAAAAAAAAACCAAAAAACTCAAAGAACCAAAACCATCAGCAGCCTGAGTTTTGTCATCATGCTGATGACTTTGTAGTCAGATGCATCTGAGCTTTCTTATCTGACAAGTTAAAAGCAAAGTGTTGTCCATAAAGAAATCTGTTCAGCTTAGTCTGGAGACTGGATTTATCCAGTCCCAAACTAAAGGGGAACGTGAGCTCTGATTTGAGAGGCATAGAAAGGGTCGCAAATCCATGGAGGAAAGCTCCAGGCAGAAGTGGTCTCCTCCAGAAACTGAGAGTTTTGCTGCTGAGGAAGCTGTCAAGAGAGGAAGGGAAAAAAAGGCAACAAGGTGATCTTGCATAGAAAGAGTTGAGGGGTTTACCAGGGTGAACTTCCAGTAACTGTACAGACTTGGAACCAGAGAGTATTTGTCCCTTTGCAGCATGGCTCTGGTGGGTCTCTAGGACATGTGAAAGACAGAATCCCATCCCAGCAAAGATCAAGAGTGAGGCTGTGGAGCACAAGTGGAAAATCTGAGGCACAGAGCCCAGTGGTGGGGGCAGTCATCCTGAGCATCTCAGCATCAGGACCCAGCCTGGGCTCAAACACACAAATCCCTGATGGAGAAAGCTGCCCTCCCCAAATTCTGCTTCCCAGGAGCTGTGGGGGACCAGCTGTGCCCTGCATGGACTGACAGAGCAGCACATCACATCCAGGCCCCTTGGAAAGGAAGGGTTTGTGTGCCCTGCTCTCCTTTTCCGCCTGGCTGCGTGGCCATGGCAGCTGCCACCACCTTTCCCAGGCTGGTGTGACCTTGTGAGGGTGTTCACAGGATGAGGGAAGAGATGAGAATGCTGACTCCATATTTCAGAAGGCTTGATTTATTATTTTATCATATATATTATATTTAAACTATATTATAAATATATACAAATTATATATGTTATATCAATATATATATAATTTGTATATGTTTATAACATAGTTTAAATATAATATCAATATATATAATATACACAACTATATATTATAGATAATATATAAAATTATATATTATGTTAATATATATAATAGATTAAAATTAGATATATGATATAAAAACTAAATATAAATTTAAAAATATATATCAATATATATAATATATACAATTATTATATATATTAATATAATATATAAAAATTATATCTTAATATAATAGATTAAAATTATATATATGATATAAAAACTATACTAAAGAATAGAAGAAAGGATTTCATCAGAAGGCTAGCTAAGAATAGAAAAAGAATGGAATGATAACACAAGCTTATCTCAGACAGAGAGTCTGAGACAGCTGGACTGTGATTGGCCATTAATTAGAAACAACCTCATGAGACCAATCACAGATCCACCTGTTGCATTCCACAGCAGCAGATAATCAATGTTTACATTTTGTTCCTGAGCCCTCTCAGCTTCTCAGGAGGAAAAATCCTAAAGAAGGGATTTTTGATAAAATATCATGGCTACATGTCCTCTGTCCCCACGCTGTGCTGGCAGCAGGCTTCCTTTCCCTACTCCCTTTCCCTGCCCCGAGCTCCTTTGGCAGGATGAAAGGTTCCTCTCCGAGCTGCACGGTGTGCTTTGATAACAGGGCTGCTCTCTTTGCTCTGCTCTATCAGTACATGGAAAAATGAGGATTGGTGCTCTATCTGAGGTATTAATTAAATACCTTAAATAGCTAGATAAGGCACTTAGCTAGGGCTCAGAGCCATGTGTGCAGAGTGAGATGCCAGTGCAGAGAACAGCATATGGTCCCCAGTGAATGTTTCTGTCACTTTTCATTGACATTTCAACTAATGTTCTTCACTGATTATCTGCATTCTACAATGTATTAAGGAAGCACATCAGACACTGCCTTTAACTTGTCCAGCCAAACTACACCACATTTCTAAAAGCTTCCTTCTTCCTGGGGGAGGAGGAGAACTGAACTCTCTAATTCCATGGTCAAACACAGGAGACTAAGGAAAACAGCCACAGGATAGAACAGGGCCATAATACACAAGACTGTAAAAAGGAGGGCAGAGTCTCAGCTTATTTACAGAGCATGACTGCTGTGAACATTATTCCATCCAGTAAAAAAGTGAAAAAGGCAAGGTAATGCCTGAAAGGGAAGAGGGACACAAGGAGAGATCAAGGCTCAGCAAGACCAGCCCTAGGGTAGGACAGACTTGGAAATGTTGCTTCCCTTTGAGGTGAGCAGAACTGGCACAGTACCATGCTGGGAAGCACCCAGGAGAGTAAAGACAGACTGGAAAACAATGTGACAGTGCCTCAATTCCTGGTGCATTTTTAATTTTAACTTTTTCTGAAAGAGAACTTGTTAATTTTAAATTTGGTGAGCTTATTAGAAAATCCCAGACCAAGTCACTAATCTCACTATACCAACACTAATATAAGAGAGGGTTTAGGATGGAGCAAGAGCTGAATGAGAAGCAGCCACGTCCCCCCCTCAGCCCACCTGGTGAGAGACATCTTGTCCCTCTCCCAGACACCTGATTTCCTCCAGCTCCTCTGATGCTGCTGAGCACAGGGAGATGCAAAAAGGGAGTGAGAGCAGAGCAGAGCTGAATGCAGCAGCTCTCCTGACGCACTAATGGAAAAGGCAAAATGAATCTGGCAACCCCAGGAGCCAGTCAGGGACCTTCACTCTGCCACAGTGAACCAGCCAAAGTTTCTTCTACAGAGCAAAAAGATGAGACACTTTGAACCTAAAAGCAATCTCTATGTACTGTCATATTTTTTTTACTAATATGGGATAAGATTTGGGGCAAGCCTGAACCAAGCCCCTTGTTTGCTGCATCCAGGAGAAAACTGTCTATGAGCAAGTGGGTGATGTGCTGAGATGAAGACTGAGCCTTTTCTGTCCTGCAGTCTGAATTTCAATTACTGTGCTTGCTGCAGCCCACTGAGAGCAGGGCTTGGTAGCCATTAGCTGGAGAACCCAACTCTAATGTGTTTGACCCAATATAAGCCCCAGTGAGTGACAGAGGATGGGATTGAGCCGGAAATACTGCAGCCTGTGACGGATCAGATTCCCAGAACAAAGAATTGCCTTCCTCCCCTCCTCTCCCTTTATATCCTCCTGCCAAAGCACTGGGGATGGTCCTATTAAACCAGGGGCTACACAGAGCATTGAGGAAATCACAGAGATGGGGTTTGCACTAAATAACTGGACTGTCAGAGAAAGGGAGAGGGAAAAGACATCACTGCATTGCTGAGAGACAAAAACTGAAAAATTGCCCATCCTGCAGCTTCTTTGGGGCCACAGATTTACGATGTGTGTACAGTGCCTCACACAGTAAGACTTTGATCCTTCCACTGGATCTTGAAAGACCTCTGTAATCCGAACAGTATGAA